>NC_134710.1:282873275-284183275 GCF_043290135.1 Rhipicephalus microplus
ACTCTGCATTCTGTGTCAGGTGCATATCATACGTGCTGCAGTTGTTTCAGGTTAATGTCAGTGACATCCTCGGCTAGTTCCGCTTTATTGCGCTGATAATCTTGCTCCATTTTTTCAAAGACGTTGCTATTGAGCGCAATTAAACGAAGCCAAAGACGACCAAGAGCGAGCTGGAATCATGAAACTGAGAAGGGCGCTGGACATAGGTAGCGGAACTTTGCTCTTCATGGGCGTTCCAGAAGCGATACTTGCGAAGGCACAGAAAAAACTCAACCATGCGGGACACAGCAGGCCTGGCTTAAAAGCCATGGCAGTTTTTTTTTTTTTTTTGCACCACGAGGTGTTGTCACAGTTTTAGGTCGACACGCCACGGTCGGATAACAGGTAGGCGTAATCTATGAACAGTAAATCTGCGCCAATGCAGCGCAAACTCCAACCCTATATATGTTCAGCTTCTACAAACTAGCTCAAAAGAATGCTTTGTTGAACTTTAGTTTAGTGGGGAAAATTTCAATCACTTCGTACGAGATGTAACACATTGGAGTTCGTATAGAATATGCTGACAAAAATACATAGTATGATCATGCAACACCTCTTGAATATAGAAAATTCTCTGTATAGCGTACGTTACTGTAAACGCGCGAGCAAAATATTGCTCGTAAAGTAGAAATAATTATCAGAATTTTGTGTCTCTGAAGCCGCTGTCTCTGCACTCGGTAAACTGCATGCGTACAGCATATGGGAAGCTATGCAGCAGGCGGGAGCAAGCGCTCCAGACCATCCCAGTCCAAATTCCACACCGTGTACGAGTAAACACCTCTGCTCCATACGTGCGGTGCGTCTGAAACAGTTGGGATTAGTATGGTTAAGGAAATAAGACAATATTATGAAGGTCTCGACGCGTGGCAGCTAAATTTTGAGCCACGCAGCTGCCCCTTGCCATACGCCCACGCTTTTCTGTGTCGCAAATGTCTTCACCTTCCTGTGATGACCTGAGTGGAGCTGCCTACTGGTTGAGGGGCTCCTAGGACTTCCTCAAACTAGTCCCTCTGGTGCTTAATTAAAGTTCTTTGTATGTATGTAATTGATCCGCGGGGTGACAGACACCAATAGGGATGTCATCATTGCCATGCAAGTTGCCATATACATACTGTTGAAATGTATGTGCATGTCACATTATTTCTATTTTTTCCTCATGACCATATTTGATTTTGTGGTCTGAGATGTAATTGTCTGTGTTGAGATTCTACTCGTTAATTAAACAAAAACAACATTCCTAGTCTATAAGAGATCCTTAACTAGCTATATCGGCTATGGATCTGTATTTTTGCGCATAAATGTTTGTAAATTCATTGAAAAATAAAGCATTCTTCTTCTAAAAAAATGTATGATACTGTAGAAAAGTTTTGCAGGTCTCCTCAAAAACTGCGCAATTTCCGCCGTAATACGTAAGAGAGTCTACGCGTAGCACTCAGGTGGAGAGGCACATGTAACAGTTGCTGCAATAATAAAAATAAAGGTGATCCCGAATGGTTGATACTGCGCATATTTCACGCATTTCCAGATCAAATACTGAATACTTAAGGTAGTTCGGTGGCACGTGCTGACCGAAAAGCCATTCAATTACGATTTGTCTAGTTTGTGTAATTTTCACTTTCACTCTAGTATTTTTAATATATTCAACGTCTTCGTAAATTCTGTTTGTTTTAACTTGCAACTTTTATATTTCACTGTTGCAATATTGCTAACTACAATTTATTTTATAATTGGTGTACCTAACACTGTTATGTAAACAAGTTTTTTATTGTTGTTAGTATGTCTGGGCTGCCTACTGCCACAGTGTAACCCGCGGGCTAAGCTCGTCTGCCTTTTTGCAGCGTTCGGCTTAGTTCTATATATTGTTTCGATTGTCGCAATGTGAAGTGTTATTTGAAGTACGCTTGAGATTCGCCTTCAAGTGTAGAACTCGATAGCGTTATGGGCCTTGTTCGGGTGGCCTTCTCATCTGGTAGCTAGGCGTTGCCTTTCAGTGGACACCTCAAGTGCGCTAACAGGAAAGGGGCATCTGTATACGCGTAACATTAGCCACCTCAAACTATCCTAAAATGCGTATTGCAAGTAAGGTCAACAAGTTCCCTTTACGCCAAACTGAATCATTTAAATTAGCGAAGTATACCTTACCAATTCACCCGTAAGCCCATACGTACATATACCACTGCATGCTTTGTTCATACTGTTTCTGCTGATAGCGAGTAATTATGCCAAAGCGCTAGCTTTGCAATCGTGGGCCTTTAAATGACCCACTCATTGCACAATTCATTTGGTGTGACGCCCACTGCGATTTAAAGCTTTTGTCCCGCAATCTTACGCGTGGCAATGCGCCTACTCGCACTGTATGTATAACACCTGTATAAGGTTTCTTCCGATGCAGTTTCAAGAGTATGTGTTGCTCTAGCTAGGGTATAGAACACCTGCTACCCGCGCTAAGGCCCGGGTTCAATTACGGCTCTACCAGATGATTCTTTTATTAGTTTCGTCTACCGTAATTTTTGCTTCACAATCAACGACATTAACACAAAACTTTGAAGCGAACCCTTCAACGTGTGTGTGTGTGTGTGTGTGTGTGTGTGTGTGTGTGTGTGTGTGTGTGTGTGCGCGCGCGCGCGTGTGTGTGTGTGTGTGTGTGTGTGTGTGTGTGTGTGTGTGTGTGTGTGTGTGTGTGTGTGTGTGTGTGTGTGTGTGTGTGTGTGTGTGTGTGTGTTACATAGTGAGTACGCATAACACGATAGCACTGCATCTCTCTTTCTTCACGGTGAATGTAGTACTATCGCTCTAGTGAAATACTTCTTTATTTGTCACTTGAATGTGTACTCAATGTCAACTTCATTCGAGCAATGAAACTGGTTTGACGCCGAGAAATATTTGCGTAGACCCCGCGTTAAACTACAGAAGCGGTTAAAATTATGTACTATTACGTCATGTATTCGACCCCCAGAATAATATTTGAAGTTTTTTTTCCCGTATCGCAATAAATAATGTAGCGGCTAGCACCGCAGGGCATGAAACATGAATTTAAAAAAAAGCACTCCCAAGAGTAAGGATCATAAAATTTACCCGACAAATACTACGAAACTCCGAACACTCAGTGTAATTTCTTCTTTCTACGCAGTATGTTTAAGTTACAGGATTGTTTATTTATTTTTTCATCTATTCTGAACAGCACGTCAGCAAACCTTATTCCAAGGAACACCATTCTTCTCTCGCGCACTTCCGAAGCATCCTTAATTCAATTGTGTCTTGCCGAAGGCCATATACGATGCAGTTTAGTACAGGTGCTGCTTTTTTTTTCTTGTTGAGGGCTGTAAGGGGGGCTCATATATTTTCTTTCTTTTGATATATCCTGCATGGCATCCTTTACTGTTACTACTCTTGCGGCCAGTCAGCTTTCTCTCTCTGTCTCTTTCACATACACAACAATAATTCTATGGGCTGCGCTTCCATATTACGCTTTACGCTAAGAAAGGAAAATAGAGCCAGAACAATTATTAGGTTATAGCTCTCCATCAACAATAAGAAGCATATAATTTCGTGGAAGTCGTAGAATAGAGACGTATAAATATCGTTTCATGCACACATTAACTCTACATGTATATATGTATGAATGACGACAACAACTTTTTCGAAAGAAAAAATGTGTTTTCACTTCATCTCTTCCTCAAAAAGACCAAGTCGTTGGAAGACGGGACGCTGCGCTAGCGGCTTGTTTGTCTCAGAACATTGATCGTCTAACGTCAAGGAAAGTTCCGCGTTTACGGCCTTCAGGATCATCCCACTCTCCAGAATCGGACTTTAAAAACAACGCATGAATTTTGTGATTATGCGTCGAAAAACAAAAGAAAATGTATGACTGATTAGAACAAATCAAATGGTGGTTTTGGGACGTTAAACCCCACAAATCAATCAACTGATTAGAACAAGGCCACCTTCTGTAGTCACCAAGAACTCATAATAAGAAGAGAGGCACAGGCCAAGATGTTCCTGGGGAAGGTAACGTAAAAGCATGTGAATTCACTCTCAAGAGAAACTCTATGGGCAAGTTTGTTTATGACCGTATACTACTGCATTTAGAATAAAAAATGAGCTCCAAGACGTAAAGCAAAAAAAATATATATCAAATGTCAATGAAGCAGGGTCCATGGTGGAGCCTAACAGCTTCATTGCACAATTTTGCACTTTTTTTACTAAGAGAGAACAGCATGCTTCTGCTATACGGTGCAGTAGGAAGTACTACGTCATGTACATGCAGCAGATATTGACAACCATGCTGGCTAACAATTTTTTTTCCGCAGTGATGTCTGAGCCACACCTGAAAGCTGGAACAAACCTTCGCGATACAGTTTTCAGCGTTAACATCTGTGAGCCGGAACATTGTCATTTGCGAAACCGAATACCCCCCACGATTTTGCTGTTCGAAAAATAATGGGTCATTCCTTTAGAACTAATCAATTTCAATGGGCTGTAGTTATGTTACAAGTCATCTGATTGTAATTCAGATTGCGGCAAAACATTCCGGAAGGATGCGAATTTATAAAATACGGCCACAGGCGCTGTTTATAGTTGTTCCAACATACCAAAAGACTGTCTAATGGGGTGACATCAACAGCAGCGTAGGTGGCATATCTTACGTGTTGCTATCCTTTATATTGTGGAAGCTCAGCCTCAAAAGTGGGTTGTCATTTTGTTACTCTGAGGCACTCCTTCAAGAGGCCTGCTCTTCTTGCGTATGGTTGCATGGGTAAGCCAATTACTCTGGCCCGCTTCTGACTCAACCAAGCGACCAACTTGCGGCCGATTGGGAGTCGGCAGCCACCACCCTAGTCTGGGTCCGCAGACAAAGACAGGCTCGACCCTTATCCCTTCACCCATACGAAGAGGTACGACAACCTGAGTCTCTGCTGTGCCGCGGCAGTGAAAGCGCCTTTGGAACACTCCTTCAAAGTTTGCAATCATCGTTACGACAAAAGGTTCACGAGCACTTAGTAAAAGAAATTAGAGAAATCATTCATAAACTTTTAGCGCAGGGATGTGACGTGGTGTTTCAATAGCTGCCGAAACATTGTGGTATTGTCGGCGATGACACCGCTGATGATGTTGCCCGATTCTCCAACAAAGACGCCAAGACAGCCCCAATACTCTTGTCGAAGAGACGCGGCAAGGGGCCTTCCGTCGTTAGCTGACACAATGTCTCAAACTTGGTTTAGCGACTTCTCTGTTGGGAACCATCGCCTACTTAATGTAGGTCCACCGAGAACTCTTCAAGTTCCGTCGTACCTCCCCCGCCATGACGCAACACTACTATGCTGCCTGTGGTTCGTAGTAACTTTCACGAAAGCATACTGCATTTGCGTAGGAATGATAGACACCTCCAGATGTGACTCGTGCAGCGGTGACGCAACGATATAACATATATCGTTTTTCTGTGATCGTTTTCTGAGCTAACGCAACGTTTTACGCAATGCGATGAACACGCCCTACGACAGACCGTTTTTCGAACACTCTAGTGGCTGTACACGCTATATATATATATATATATATATATATATATATATATATATATATATATATATATATATATATATATATATATATATATATATATATATATATATATATATATATATATATATATATATATATATATATATATATATATATATATATATATATATATATATATATATATATATATATATATATATATATATATATATATATATATATATATATATATATATATATATATATATATATATATATATATATATATATATATTTATATATATATATATAGTGTGTGTGTGTGTGTGTGTGTGTGTGCAATCGACAAGCGTGCACATACCCTGACACTGCTTTCTTCCCTGAGTATCTTTTTTAACCTCCTCATCTCTCTCCCCCAGTGTAGGGTATATAAAGCTGGCCACGCGTCTGGCTGACCTCCCTGCCTATCATTCTCTTTCCTTCCTCCACCTATTCATCATGTTTTTTTCCTCATTTTTATATGAATACAGAAAGATGCTAAAAGGAAGGCTCATAAGAAAAACCTTCTTTTTTACCAGACTTGTGGGGGGTGTTTGTCGCCAAAATTCGCTACGAGTCTCTTACCTTTTCTCGACGCGGGAAGGGGGGAGGGGGTCATGTCATCGCACACCGTCAAGTTGACAGGCGTGGCTTAGAGAAATGCTCTGAACAACGTCAACGAATTTTGTTGCATGCGCTAGCTCCGCGTGGTTTGAGTATACGTTTGCATAGAAACTGAGTATATGCACGAAGCATTGAGTATAACCAGCATTCATTCATGCTTAACAACTGCACTGATCAATTGAGTTAGTGGGCGATACATGCCCACGTCTTGTCTGTACCAGCATTGAAGTAGGAATTACTGCAGTGCTGTCATCTTCCATATTCTCACCGATGAAAGTTTACGAAGCCATCTGCAGTGTAGCCCAGAACCAACTTACACATGTCATATTGTTGACGAAGCTGCTGATGGTAGTCGCAAGCCATTGATGACGAAGTTGCACAGTTTATGAGGATCTACAAAGGATCGTTTGCGACTTCAAAGTGGGTTCGTAGCAACACATTGACATAAAAAGAGATCATCTGCCAGATGTAGTTTCAAAAAATTGATCTTAAAATTGGTGGTAAATTAATCCCACATTTGGTCCTATCTAATAATGCTCATGATTTCCTTGCGTCCTTACATATAATGACTACTTGAAATAGAACGTTAATTAAAAAACAGATAATCAAGCCAAGGAAGGCGATGAGACGTAAATTGTCCTGTTATAACTGTTCTGTTCTGTTCTGTTTTAACTGTTTTGCTGTGGAGAGGTTGAGGTGCCTATTGTCTCGGCTACTCCATATCACAAAGTTCTGCAGCGAAAAATAAAATAATAATACAGAACGGTACCCAAAAATTAGCAATACGGAAAAGAAAAAAGAAAAACATAATAGCACACTGAAACCAGTTCAAATATCATGCCAATGCAGTTTTCTTCGCGCAGTTCACACAGTCATAAACTACTTACACGCACACTTTACTACTCTAATGTCAATATAAATATATGACCACATTTTATATAACAACCATTTCTGGCTGTCTGTCACAGGCGCTTGTCCAGTCCGGTCTCCACTAAAAAGTCTGTCAGGAATATTATTGCCTTTTTCTGGAAATGCATCTCAGGCCATGGTCCAAGTAATTTCTTTATTGTGAGGGGCCATCTGTCCTAGCTTGCTAATTTGTTCTTTAATTTTTCTCTTTCATTCGCGTATTTAACGCACTCCGAAAGAATATGGCGAACATTTTCTTCTGCATGACTACAATGGCATTCCGGTGAGTTGGATCGATGTATCTTGTGCAGGAAGCTGTTTGTGTATGCTACTTCCAATCTAAGTCGGTGGATCAATGTCTCTAGGTGTCGTGGGAGGTCTGTCGCTATGGAAAATTTTCTGTGTGGATCAACTTCATAAAGTACCGTTTCCTTTGATTTAGGGCTCTCAAACCACTTCTCCATCGAACAATGGTTAGCTCCTTGCGATATAAAATGTCAAATATCCGCCCCAGACATAGTGATTGCGAAATCCCGTCCTTCCTTCAATGCTTTCTTCGCGAGGCTATCAGCCTCTTCATTTCCCCTTATTTCAATGTGGCTGGGTATCCATTGGAATACGATGTTGTGACCCTGTGATGAGGCATAATCCACAGTTTCTGCGATACATTGTGCTATTTCACCATTTTTGTAAGGTGATCTCACATTTCTGATTAGCTGAAGAGCAGGTTTGCTATCAGTGCATATCACCCATTTTCGTGGCTCAGGATTCTCGCAGATAAGCTTAACTGCTTCAAAGATAGCCACCAATTCTGCTGTCGTCGATGAAGATTTATGCGATAATTTGTACATCTTCTTTTTCCGAATTTCAGGTATAAAGACCGCACAGGCTGACGCTTCTTCTGTGCATGATCCGTCTGTATATATCTTTGTTTTTTTCATTATGCATTACATGAAGCTGATGAAGTACCAACTGTGCCGCTACTAGAAGTGCCATGTCTGCTTTCTTCTCTATGCCGTCTATTTCACGGATAACGTTGAGAAGTGGCAGCGTCCAAGGTGGTTTTGAAGGTTTCCATTGTTTAAAGTCTGGTACTATTGCTTGAAATGATGATATAGTATCCTGTAGTCTCGTTGCCGTTCTTTGTGTTAGTGCACCAGATAAAAAATTACTTTCATCTTGCGTGAAAATTCTAAATAAATTTCAAGATGTTTTTTTAGTTCGGAGTACTGCCAAAGGTGGCTCTCGAGCCTCCGCATACACTAAAGCACTAGAAGTTGACCGTGGTAAACCCAGACATACCGTCAAGCTCCTTGCCAATAACAAGGAAAGTCTCCTTTCGGTGGAGGGTGGAAGTCCGTGCAGCAAAGGCAGTGAGTAAGTTACGATGGGGCGTATCCAGGCAACATGTAGGGCTAATAACGACTTTGTAGTACCACCCCATTTGGCCCCGCAGAGATGCCGGAGGATTCGAATGGCCTGATTCACTTTTTGTTCCAGGGACTGGACATGAGGCGACCATATTAGTCTCCGGTCTAAAATTACACCCAAGAATTTATTAATTTTAACCATTTGAATAGGCTGATTTTGCAGAATAATCTGGAAATTTTCAGGTCTTTTTAATGTAAACGGAAGTATGGCTGTTTTAGCCAGACTTAGTGTCATACCTCTTTTTTTTACAAAACGGTCTACATTATCCAATCCTTCTTGTAGAGTTTGTTGTATATCCAAAAACGATGGACCAGACGTCCATATACTTATATCATCAGCATATACTGAACATCTGATGTTAGGTGGAAGATTATACGGGAGCTGCGCCATGACTGCAATAAAGAGAGTAGGGCTTAGCACGCTGCCCTGTGGCACTCCTTGGTTAACGACATGTTCTGACGTTGGGCCTTCCTGCGTAACTACAAAAATTTTCCGGTGACTCGGGAAGTCAGCGATCCAACACAGTATCTTTCCCTTGAATTCCTGTAACGCCAGGCCTTCCAGAACGTGAACGTGACTCACTGTGTCGTATGCTCGGTGGACATCAAGGAATACAGCGACAGTGATGTTTCCTTGCGTTCGTTGCTTTTCCACATCTGTGAACAAATTCAGAATGCAGTCCATTGTGCATCTAGCTCTTCTGAAGCCGGCTATGGTTTCTGGTAGTAGTTTTTTCATGTCTTGCCACCATAACATCCGTTCATTGATCATTTTTCCATCACTTTTGAAAAACAACTTGTCAAACTAACCGGCCTAAACGAGTCCAACTGCATAGGGCTCTTCCCTGGATTTAGGAACGGTACTACTTTTGATATCTTCCAACTTTCCGGAACTTTTTGTTCTTGCCAACTTTTATAATAGATGTCCAACAGGTGTAATTTTCCTTTCTTGCACAAATTAGCAAGAGCAGCGTATGTAACTCCATCTGTTCCTGGTGAACTTGTTCGTTTTACTGAAGACAGCACATATTGGAGCTCCTTTGGTGTGAAGCGGCCATCCAGATCTGCTGAACTGATGGCAGAGAACTTTGTTACAACCGCCGAAGCTGATTCTGCTGAGGATTTATGTTCGCAAGTTTGGGTGGTCTCTCCATTTTTCAGTATAAGATCGCAAAATTCTTCGGCAATCGCACGTTCGCTAACTCCTCGAGATAGCGCTAGAGCCTAGTGGTCTCGAGTGGACTACTGGCTGTCGGAGGGCGCGTACTATGTTCCACAGTTGAGGCGCCGAGGTAAATGGAGAAAGTGAGGCACATAAATCTTGCCACCTTTTGGTTGAAAGCTTCTGCAATTGGTTATGCATTGCAGAATGTGCTTTCTGTGCAACCTTGAAATCTTCTAAATTACCCGACCTGCGATATCTTCTTTCAGATCGGCATCGTATTGCCCGAAGCCTCTCATACTCAGCGTCAACACCAGAATACCCATCTGGAATGGGTACTGCACGAGTTGCTTTTGTTATATAATTTGTTATCTTCGATGCATACGTTTCTGCGTCAGAACAAGGTTCAAGATTTTGTCTCTGTAGTTCTCGAAAGATTGCCCAATTTGTAATTCTTGTTGTGCGGTTATTTCTTGTTTTCATCAACTTTGGGTGATACATGAATACTGGCAAGTGGTCACTTCCTCTTGTATCAGCGTCTGCAGCCCAGTCTGCTCTAGCCGCTAATTCAGAGGAGCACACAGTGATGTCTAGTACGCTGTAGTAGTTATGCCCCGTAGAAACGTCGGAGAACCACCATTTAGTATAGTGTAACCATGGTCTTCGCATACTTTTACTATAGCAGATCCCCTTACACTACAACACTCACTACCCCACAATTCATGTTGCGCGTTAAAATCACCACATATAATTATGGGATCGGGATCAGATCTACACACTGCAGCCAACTCTGCGTATGAAACGTTTGCTTGAGGGTGCACGTAAACACTAACTACAGTTACAGTAACTTTACCAAACTTGACATTGCATCTAACGAATTCCGGCGCATCTGTTTTTGAAGTAGCCACAAGTGTCGACAGAATATCGCGTCTCACATACAACATCACTCTGCTTTTTGCCGCAAGACGTTCTGCTTGGTACACCACATGGACAAGCGAAAGTTAGAGGATACTCTTGTTTCGGAAATACACAAAATCGGAAACCCGTGCTGAGCGACGAATTTCTGAAAATCTCCACTCTTATTCTGCAAACCGTTGCAGTTCCACTGGAATATTGCACTTCTTTTGTACCAGTTAGATAGTCCGGTAGCCATGATTACGACAAGAGAAGATGCTCAACATCTAGCAGCAATTTCACTTCTGGTAAAGAACCTGCTTGTGGCAGGGATCGTAGAATTGCTTTAAGAGCCGCAAAGATTATTGGCAAAATGAAGCGCTCGTTTCCGGCTGTCTCCGCCGAGATGTTCCTGCGGCACAAAGAAATGCAAAACAGTGGCGCCACGACTCTTACTCGGAAGTATTGAAGCGCTAAGCACCAAAACATCGCGTTGGCGGCCCTGGAACATGCTGAAGTGGAACTTTCTGCCGGGCCAGACACAGCCAAGGAGCCACTGACTACTAAAGGGAAGGGTCACAGCAGCTTGCTGAGGAAACATTCTTCAAGAAATCCTGTTATAACTGTGTTACAGTAATCGTGGCATAAGTGTAAAGAAACTAAAGTGGATGAATGAAAAATTAGAAGACCCTAAAGCATTGTCTTTAGGAGGTGAACGCGAAAGCAACATTCTGTGCTTAGTTCGTACTTCAAACAGTTAGTGGATGAAACCTTTTTGAATTTGCTATGCACCCACTACGCAACCTTTCAGGAGTAGGCGCAGTAGCGTGTGCGCCTCTTGTAGTGGGTTACCGGCTTTCAAACACGGAGCTATTATGATAATCACATATTTTGGCGCCCGCTAGCAATGGACGTGTGCACCACGTCTTACTACTGCAATATTTTATTTTCCATTGTGAAGCATGTATACAGGACACGTCTATATGAGAAGCATGAAAGCTATTTTCTCTATATTTCTAAGCAGAGGAAGTACTTTTCACTATTTTCACAAGCAGAGGCGTGGCCATGTGGTACAATATCTACTTGCCACGCAAACGACCCAGGCTTGATCCCCACTTCGACCCAAACAACCCTGGTTTCGTCCCCACTCTGCGCCAGGATATATCATCATTCATTCATTTTATTTGCATTGTTCTTAATTTTTTGATCACACCTTAATAATTACTTTTCACTCAAAACCATTGACGCCGACACCAATGCCGTCGCCAGAATTTCGCGAAAGGAGATGTTTAGCGCTGTCGCTCTAATAACTAGACTTTGTTTAAATTTAGCACGGCATCTTTCTATGAAAAGACAACTTTTTAAAATTTTCCGACCGCTTTTTCGCATTTATATCATGATTAGTACTACAATACAGTTAACAATTAACAATAGGTGTCTACTGTAACTGTCACGGCTTCCTTATTCTGTTGGTTTTCATTAAGGTTCCATCGAACAAAGAAACGAGATCTTAAAAATACCTGCTGAAAATGGTCAGTTCACTCCGTGCTACTCTGTATTAACGTTGCTTACACTATTCCATATCATAGAAGACGAGCTAGAAAGAGGTCTGCGCCCATAAGCCAATTTCTAGTGTGCGCTGACCTATTTTGTCCGTCTACGCAGGACCGATCGATATGCGTACGTGGTAGCCAACTGAGGCGACGCGGATTCATAATAGACATACTTTGTTGGTTGCACCACAATCCTGTCTCTTGGGGCTAATGTAGTGATTCTAGCACCCTATCCTTTCTTCTCTCGTTCTTCAGGGGCGAAGCTTCTTTGGCCATGGGTCTTTCCCTCCTCTGTATTATAGTAGTATGTAGCCACCTCTAGTTCATGAGTTACTCAATAAGTGGCGTTGTTTGTATATCTCTTTTAGAGTAACTTTATATGGCCATTACGGGACCAGAGTAGCGCATAGGTCCACCATCTTGCTTGGCTAGCAACCAGCTATGCGGCGAAGTCACCCTCTGTTCTTTCAGGCGACAATCCGGCCGTTGTTTTTTTTTTTTCGCCGTGTTGCATAATGACATATTTGGCTTGCGTCCTTCAAGCGCTGTTTCTAGTGCTTGAAAGAGGGCCACTTTTCTGCCCGATCGCTAACAAAGTGCAACGTAAGAGCTGACTAAATATAGCGTGTTAAAAAAAAGCGGCATTCTCGCTTAGCGTGTGGCGAAAAGTGCAGAGCGAACATTATCAACCTATTATGTCTTGCGACATCGACATTTCGCAAATCTTCGGATTTTTTGACCAGATTGCGAGCGGAAACATTCAGTATTCACGTTACGCTGGTGAAATGAGACATCCGTTGTCCTTGACGGTGCGAGAAATTACCCGATTATTCTCGGTGAATATAACTGAATGATGAGTTATCCTATCTTTTGAAGTGTGTAAGAGCATAACGGCGAACTCTTTGCACAATTCGCGTTGTGTGACGCATGGTTGTTACTTCACGGTTTTAAAACAATTAATTTCACATGTAAATTCAAATGCTTACCCAATATGCAGCCTACATGAAGTTAGTTAACAATGCTGCTCCAAGTTTTGGCGTAGCTTTGGGGTAAAGTATTGGACTGCCACTGAAAGAGCTCGGGATCGATTTCAAATAGCAACTCCTCATTTTACTTAGTTGTTATTTTTAGTTTTGTGCGATAGTGGTCACAAACACCGGCGGCAAACAACTACGGTGCCGGAATCAGCCTTTGTGTTCTCAATACCTTTCACTGTAAAATTGAGCGAATTCGACAACCACGCTCTTTTAGCTACGTCAGTGGCAAATAAACATATTTTCTTTTCATGGAGATGGGTGATTAGGCTCCGTTTGAACAGATATGAATGCGCAACAAAGAACAGTGCAGTTCTTTTATAGCACGTACAGTACAAATGAAGGAGCACTCAGTAGCTGGTAAAACTGGCAAAACGTCTTTTACCAGTTTACCCTGTCATTGTAACATTCCGATGGCTGTGATGGTAGAACTGGAGACCTGGTGCGCCCATAGAGCTGATCCACAGTAACCCGCATGCATCTATGAACCACGTTCAGAAAATACGCGAAAACCAGCCTTATTTGCTTTGCCGCGGCGGCGTCAAAACACACAAAATTGGTCTGAGCGTCAGCTTGTTCACAATGCATGGTTGCTGGTGGTATTTGTAAACAGTTGCGCTACTCTGGTCCCGTAGAGACTATGTACAGTTACTCTGATCTCCTGTAGAGTTACTATATATGCTACCTTTAGGTAGCAGAGTTGCGCCAAGGTACTCCATCTAGGGTTCAAATGTCTTGCTGGAAAACCACTCACTACCCGCGTAGGTGCAGCGCTCATGCTTCAGAGTACTAGCGTTGATTTATTTTTTTTGCTTTCTTTTGATTTTTTTTAAGGTAAGAGCAAAACTCTGCTGCTCCGATCATGCCTCCGAGCATGAACGAGGAAGCCTCCGATGCTAGATGCACCAGCCTTTTACAGGCGCCGAGACGCTGAAAGAGAAGGGCGCAGCACCGTTATTGAGACGCGTCCAGTGTTCCTGTGGCACGCGCCCATTGTTTGTGAAGGAAGCATCCAGTGTCCGTGACGGACACACTCGGTATCAGTGCGAAGGGCGCGAGCACGCTCATAACAGTGGGAAGCATCAGCGTCGTCTGCGTAGCGTTGGCTTCTCCGCAGTGATTTTGAACCACCTATGACCACATGATGGCGCGTGACTAATAGCGTAACGGAATCATTAAAAGCCGGAAAAGCGGCACCCAGAAAACAGTGGCGCAACTCTCCTGCAGGTAGCATATACAGTAACTCTAATCTCCTTGGGAATGATTAACTACATGGCGTTTGTGGTTTTCACAGCCTATCCACGGAGTGAATGATGATGAGGGAGCAAAGCGTCCATTCGTCCATCCATGTGTCCATTCGTCCGCGCATCCGTCCATCCGCCCATGCTTTCCTCTATCCGTCCGTGCTTTCCTCCATCCGTCTGTCCTTCCGTGCGTCAGTCCGTTCGTGCATCCGTTCATACAACCGTCTGTCCATGCCTCTGCTCGTCCGTCCAGACACACGGTCGGACACTTCGCCCCACTCACCATTACTAACTCCGTGGGTATGCTGGGATTTTTTTTTCTTCTTCGTTCTCAGCTGTGCCACAAATATATAGCTATGCAAAAGGCCCTTCGCCTAAACCAGGACGATGTCGTCTGCTGTTACCTTCTCCGCATCTGTATACAAGACTGAGCAGACGCTGCTCCTTCGCCGCACTGTAGCTACAAAAGGAGTACTCACCCCAGTATTCAGAAACGCTGCTTGACTTGATCTTGACTTGCCACCGACTCCAATGCAGCACAAACGCGTTCTGAACGCTCTGCCTTTAGGCCGTGCCAAGGCAGCACAAACGCACAGGCGAGTTTCCAACGCACTGCATTGAAGGTGGTTTCAATTCAAGTTGAAGTCAAGTAGCGTTTCTGAATGCGGTGGTCAGTTACGCAATCTTCTTGGAACGCTTACCAAAACACATTGTGGGGTTAGTTGGTGGCGCATATTTCTTCTCTTTGAAAGAACGCCTCGCCATTGAGCTACAATACCCTCGAAAACATACCCAGAACTAGCGCAGCGTGCGTGCAAAGCAACAAGAACCCGATGTGGCGGGAAGGGGAGTGGGGAGCTGTGTACGGACGCGTCACGAAAGGCGGCTGCGCCCCCCCCCCCTCCACGGCACAGATCTCCCGAAAACCTTAAGGGCAAAACTAGGAGGAAAAAGCGCCGCTGGTGGTTGGTGGGTTACCCCTGTGTTGTAATCCCAGTACTACGTAAAGGAACCCGCGTGCTAGGAATTTTAATTAACCTTTTTTCACCCATCATTCTGCGCACTGAACGCAACATAAAAGCGTACTTTCAGGGAATTTTTTTCAGGGTAGCACTTGGAAATAACTTACATTAATACGTGTACATTTTACACAAATTTTGTTACTGCCATGTTTGTGGCAGTTAGGAATTAGGGGTTAACTAATGGACACCATGTACTGAACTCTTGAGATTTTTCGTGAGGCATGAAATTTTTCGAAACAGTTAGATTTTACAAAAAAAACTAAAATTAGAAAAAAATTCAGAAAGCAGCACAAAAAAATCTTTTTTACCTAGTGCCATTGTTTTTGTTCATTAGAGTTCATGTACGATGATTTGTTTTAACCACACTGTCTCTAGAGCATTCCCCATCTGTGCACGGCTGCCTCCCTGACGCAACATGCATAGTCATCTTCGCAATCTGAGTGTTCCAAAGTTTTCTCTCTTTGCTTCATTTTCAAACTGAATTCCTTGGATTCGCTTGTCCTGCCCCCATAATTTCTTTATTCTTTATTCAAAAAAAAAACCTTACAGGCCCCAGAACAGGGCATTGGGTAAGGGGGGAATGGTACAGATCGGAATGGTACAGACAGGTAACGAACAGTTTACAGGCAGGATCAGTGAAAGAACAACTAAAAACTATATATATATATATATATATATATATATATATATATATATATATATATATATATATATATATATATATATATATATATATATATATATATATATATATATATATATATATATATATGAGATCACATTTTAGGCTATACAGGGCGAGGTAAATTTGAGGGAATAAAAAATATATTACACTTTTGAGGATCTCTTATTGATTGATATGTGGGGTTTAACGTCCCAAAACCACCGTATGATTATGAGAGACGTCGTAGTGGAGAGTTCCGGAAATTTCGACCACCTGGTGTTCTTTAACGTGCACCCAAATCTGAGCACACGGGCCTACAGCATTTTTGCCTCCATCGTAAACGCAGCCGCCGCAGTCAGGATTTGATCCCGACGCCCTGCGGGTCAGCATCTGAGTGCCTTAGCCACAAGACCTCCGCGGTTGGGCTGCTTTTGAGGATCTTTAAATGTTCTTTTGTAGTAAATTATAAAAATAAATAAATGAAACTGTGAGGTGCTGCAAACTGCGGTGCACTTTTTTTAATATCGGGAAAGCTGGATTTTTTTGTCCTGACTCCTGAGTTCTACACACGTGTACGCAAGCCTAAAGTGCACATGAAGTTGTCCATAACCAATGATACCAAGTTACTACAAACTAGGCCTTTTAAGTAAGCTTCACGAAAAAGAATGCAGGTATTGATAGTTATAAATAATTCAAGTAATGAGCAAAGAGGAACAAAAAATACAGGTATTGATAGCTATAAATAATACAAGTAATGAGCAAAGAGAAGCTTGATAAAAGTTGAGGGACTCGCTGTCTTTCGCTGCCTCACGTGATTTTCATTTTTACAATGAAAGCAGCGCTAAAGTGCAGTACCAATGCCGCCAACAATAGAATGTAAGTGAAAGCTTGGAATTCCACGCTCGTGGCAACTAGGAGTCAGGGGTCCTTTAGCGAAATTCCGGGGTCGGAAAACTTCTAAGACTACTGCCACGAACATGGCGCCTGGGACATAGCGTTAGTCCTCATGCCGATGATCTTATCCAGACGAAAAACACATCTGATCGCGTGTTCTAGTACGTTATGCAACAAGGAGAGGCAGCGAGGGAATCATGTTCGGCGAATCAAAATTAATTGAAGACGCGTTAATTTAATCATGAGGTACGCTTAATAACGCCACTCCACTGCTTTAAATTATACAGTCATATATTCACGTTGTATATACAAGCAGAAGTCGTGTGACAGCAAACCATTTTCAGGGGTGCAATGCAAGACGGCCCCAACTTCTCGGGCTGCCGAATTTGCTCCGAGATCGCTCTGCGGCGGCCGTGACATGAAGACAGTGCGGAGCGCGTGATGGCAGCGTTGATAAAAAAATTGCCCGTAGCTTCCCTCGGGGGAACACTGAGGAGGATGCGGACCATATAGTTGGTTAACGGGGTGTTAAAGTGCGACTTACTTGGGTCGATGGCTAAATTGGTTAACGTGGTTGTGAAATGGGGTGTTAAATTGCGACTTACTTGGGTCGATGGCTAAATTGGTTAACGTGGTTGTAGGAGGGGGTGTTAAATGAGTGAACACGTACACACGTATGCGAAAGGGCGGCGCTGGTCGAAGGGACGTCGATCATTGTGTTTGTGGATTCGTTGGAATTCATTTCACCGCGACCTTGGACGTCGACGCGCCGTACAAACAAACCGACGAGCGGCAACTGAGCGAGCGAGCGCCGACCTTGAGTATATATACAGCACGACGGCGCATGCACTGTCAGCTGTTGAATGTTCTCGAAGCGCGACGCCACATGCGCGTCCACTGGAGAATCAGGAGAATTGTAGATGTCGAACGCGGTGTGTAGAGGAGGAAGGGTGCACAGATGGTGGAGGAGTGAAGCGCGCGCGGTGTGTAGAGGAGGAAGGGATGCACAGATGGTGGAAGAGTGGGCGACGGCGCGACGGCGCATGCGCGCGCGTCAGCTGTCGAATGTTCGAGAAGCGGTGCGGACGGCACGGACGGCGCGGACGGCGCACTACAAGGCGCGAGTATAAGATGCTCCGCATCTAAAATGACTACACGAACGCGCGTGGCGTTGGAAATGCGTGTGAGAAATTCGCGCAAGTTATCAAAGAAACACCGCGTGCAAACACGTCAGCACCACCACTCACTCAACATTTTAGCAGTGCAGCAACGTCAGCGTGATTGTCATGCTATCTTTTTACCAACTGAACATGCGCCTCCCGCAGGCGTATTCGTGGGCGTATGTCCTCTTTCGGCCAGGTTCTTTTGTTCCACCTGCAGCATGGGAGTTTCCACTCTCGAATGCTGCAAGGGTGCACACGACACGCAGCACTATCGTGCTGCTCGTTTCTCTTCTATCAAGTATTGCAGATAAATATAAAGACAGGTGGTCACCAGAACGCTCGCATCATGTCGACAACGCGACTGTGATTGGACACGTCGTGAAATTGAATGCGAGAAATCGTAGCCGCGTGGCGATATGACTTTTATTTTTGCGTGCGTGTGTGCATAGTCTGCGCGATAAAGCTAATAGAGTAATCGTGCCACTCGTGGTGAGTACTGCTCCTCGGAAAGAGCAAACGTGGTGGGCGTACCATATCTTTGCCGTGGGCGTCTGTTAACGGAGCTGATTGACGCGTGAACTCGCATACAAACTCGTTGATTCTGAGAAGGCCCCAGTTCAACTCGTGACTGTCATGGTGCTGGTTTCGCAGTCAAGCATTTGATGCGGTGAACGCTGCCCCGCCGCGGTGGTCTAGTGGCTAAGGCACTCGGCTGCTGACCCGCAGAACGCGGAATCAAATCCCGGCTGCGGCGGCTGCATTTCCGATGGAGGCGGAAATGTTGTAGGCCCGTGTGCTCAGAGTTGGGCGCACGTTAAAGAACCCCAGTTGGTCAAAATTTCCGGAGCCCTCCACTACGGCGTCTCTCATAATCATATGGTGGTTTTGGGACGTTAAACATCACAAATCAATCAATCAATCGATCCGGCGAACGCTAAGCGGCAGCTTCTTTTCATATACAAGTATTTGGGTAGCTTACACTACTTGTGCAAGGCTGAAGCCATAGAGGAGTTTGTGATTGAAAACCTAGCTTCTAGCAGCTTTTTAAGTTGGTTGTCTATTCATGCGCATGGTTGGCTTCGAAGTGAAGACCCCATCAGCTCTGTCTTAATTTTGGTTGTACCAATTCGGCCGAGGCTTAACAGCCATTACATTGAGCTATCTTGTCTTCATTGATAATATTATAATTGAAGGGCAACTATCTCGGGCACTGTTAGTGATACCATGATCAGTATTGATCTATTAAACGGAATTCTAAATAGCAGGATACTAATTTTCATCATATTAGTTAGGGGTAATCAACATGATTTTACTTAGCGACCTCATGATTAACAACGCGTTCTGTATCTATAGCATACTTAGTTCATCAACTAGCATGCAGCTGGTTCTAGCCCGGCTCTGGCTTTACATAACTTCATTAGCACGGTCTTCTTAAGATGTGACTTAATTACCTAAATCTTACGATGAATTGGCGTAATTATCTTGATTGCATGCCGTGGCCTAACTATATAAGTGTATTGTCCGGCCAAAAGAATCATCACATATCCAGGGAGTGAATGATGATGAGTGGGACGAAGCTTCGGAGGGTTTTATCTGTAAACCGTGAATTGTCCATCCGTCCGTCCGTCCGTCCGTGTGTCTGTACATCCGTCCGTTCATCTGTCCACATCTGTTGATTGAGTCATTAACAAGGCGGTCACGTCCCACGAGCTAGGAGGGGCAGACCCATGGCTTTAGGAGCTTCGCCTCTGATGGCTAATAAGCCGCCCGCACGTGCTCAGTGCTAGCGGTCGATGACAACAAAGACAACGCGCACCATCCAAGTCACCCACTAGAATGTACAGGCTGTCCACGATGTTTAACACGTGGCCTCAGGTTTAGCTGCGGTAGCGATGTTGTAAAACCCTCGGCCGGTAGTGATCTCAGAGGCCACTGGGCTGAATATTTTAAAACAGACATAGTGAAATAAATTTAAGCACCCCATGCTTCAAAACACTTATCATTACGAAAACCTTCTGACATGTTTATTGCGTGGCTGCACTTCTGCACTCAGTGCAACGACAGACAAATGAAAAAAAGATAGTTCTGGCTTGAAAATACCGCCCAACATAGTCGACCGTCCTTGACGCAATGACTAGTTTCATCGTAACTAATAAAACGCAGCGCGCTGAGGGGTGGATTTGACTTTTTCGTACTGTTGGCTCGTTCATAAGGGGGTGTCGCCAGAGTTTCGGGAAATCGGGTGAATCTTGGCTGATTCTGCATAGAGCCCCACATCTGTTCTGCTGTAGTGAGTGAGCCGTGAGGCCAACGCAGAGCAAATAAGCAGGTTGATTGATTGATATGGGGGGTTTAACGTCCCAAAACCACCGTATGATTATGAGAGACGCCGTAGTGGAGGGCTCAGGAAATTTCGACTACCTGGGGTTCTTTAACGTGCATCCAAATCTGAGCACACGGGCCTACAACATTTCCACCTCCATCGGAAATGCAGCCGCCGCAGCCGGGGTGCGAACCCGCGACCTGCGGGTCAGCCGCCGATTATCTTAGCCACTAGACCACCATGGCGGGGCGAAATAAGCAGGTATACCGTACTAAATTTTCCCACTTTCCACTTGCACGTCCCATTGGTTTCTTTTAGGAAAGTGCTTTTCAAAGGAGGAGTGGGAGGGCACGATACTTATCATAAAGCAAAAAAAAACGAAAAAAAAACGCGTTTCCTAATATCCCGTAAGAACGGCCCTTCTTATTTTTGGTGTGGTTCGCCGCATAACAGTTTCGCATTGAGGCTGAGCTGACTAATGTTTCCCCTTTCTCATAATGAAATAAAAAATAAATTTGAAAAGCTTTATTTAAAAATTTAAAAAGCTTTATTCGGGCGTAGAGCGATCACTTTATATAAAAAAATGGAATGAAGATAGGTCAATACACCTAATAATAACCAAACTTCCCTTCGCTAGCTCTGGCATAAGTTGCAGCATGAATTTTACACAGGTGTTAAACATTGTATAAATGTTATCGCTGTGTGAGTTATACAATGAATGAAGTCACTGCATCAAATCAAATTCTTTGCCATGCTAATCGTAATAATAACAAATAAGAAGTAAATTACATCTCAACCAGCTACATGTGCAAAACTTTAGTTTGTGACATGTATTATTAATTGCTGATTATTTATTACGCATAAAAGATGACGACAGCATTATCTAGTAAAGAAGACAAGATTATTAATTTTTTAAGTTTTTGCTAATAGCAAACTGTTCAGCATATTCGAAGTGATGTTACAGTTTCAATATTTTCTTATTTGAAAATCAATTTGTGGATGAGCAGTTTATTAAGGTGTGAGGTATGATGACTGAAAGTTTTTAAAGGCCCTAATTTGTTCATGTTGTATCAAAACCACAGTGTTCATGTCGTAAATCGTTAGATGCGATAACATGTAGATATCGCTGCCTCAACTAATACGCGAAATAACTGAGGCAGCAGAAATGGGCAGACTTTCCAATAACTGCGTGAGCATCCCATCCATTGCTTTGGAGGAACAAGAAGTGCACTATTGGACCGCACGCATGACCACCTTAAGTGACGTTAGGTGGTTCCTTTTTTTTTTTTTGGTCTTTGCAAATATTGCCTTTGCAATGTTTTGCTTACGTGTCCTTTTTCTTTATATTCTGCTCTTTTTCAGAAATAAACTTCAGTCGTAAGTTTAGCGTCCGTCTGTGTTTTTTATATTCCTTGTCCTTTGTTGCGCTGTTGTAAGTATAATTTAGGCGAATTCTTAATTTTCATTTTTTCTAAATCCAAACACTTAATCGAGCAAAATGTCATTACCGGAAGAGTAACTATATAGATGATTCCTTCATAAATATTCAGCAACTTTTTTTGAAAAAATAACACCACAGTTATGGGTCTATAGCTATTTAGGTCATCTGTGTTGCCGCCCTTGTAAATAACAGTGACTTTGGCCAGTTTCATGTCATCAGAAAAATAGGCAGTGGTCCTCATGACGTTGCATGTATGTGCGAGAGGACCGGCGGTAATATCAGCTATTACTACAACTGGCTTTGTCATTCTGTTGTCTGCGCCCAGGTCACAATTGGGCTTCATAGAATGTATATGCAATGTTGTCCTCGATTCAACGTAACATTGTGTGACATGGGACACACAATTTTTTTACGAATATAAGCGGGTACTCACCAAAGTTGAGATGAAAAAGAATTATTGCCTTTCCAGACCCCTATGGGTCTCTTGTTCACATACAAGCGAGAGCACTTGGGCCACACCTTTACATGCGTAGTAGATAGCTGAGGCAATATATGTGACCAAGACGGGGTCTCGAAACGTCCTAACTTGTTTTTTTTTTTTGTTGTTGCAACTTGGGCGAGTGTTTGTTCATTTGTAAAAAGTATATGAAATATTTCATCTTCACTGGATGATGAAAAAGTATGATTTGAAATACGCTCCTGTCATTAAACTCTGGGGATCTTAAAAATAGTCATGTGATTAATTTGGTGCACCTGCAGTTAAATAATGCTAGTTGATTATACGAGCTAAATTTACGCCATCAAAGATTTTTTCTTCATGTGTGAGGACTGATTCAATGCAGTATTTATTAGCAGCAGTTAGTTTAATATAGACCTGGTATTCTTGCAGTACTGAAACGCCTAGAAATAATTACTATTCATTTTGTGTTTTCCTAATGTCGGTCTAAAGGTGGCTAGTAATTCTTTTTTTTATATTTAACAAAGAAGTTAGATTATATCTGTGCACAAATCGCACAAATGAACTGATTTTCTTGATTATATTTATATGTGAGGTTTAACGTCCCAAAACCACCATATGATTATGAGAGACGTCATGTAGTAGAGGGCTCCGGAAATTTTGACCACCTGGGATTTTTTAACGTGCACCCAAATCTGTGCACACGGGCGTACAGCCTTTACGCCTTCATCAAAAATGCAAACTGCTTTTTTTGACGATTCTTTCATAAACGTGTTCAGAAATAGTGTTTCGTGCTTGTTTTGTGTTCAGTGGGGATATTAGAGAAGCATGCTGCTTTCAGGAATTCGTGTTCACCAAGCGTTCAGAATTATTATTGGGTCCAAACAGGACATCGCGTTTGTGTAATAACCAATTCTTTTGTGTGCGCGCTATTTAGGTGATGCTCGCTTGCTCCTTGCGTTACGTCAAATTAAAATGGTATAACTTCAAGAACGCTGGAAATGAGCGCATGAAAACGAAGTAAAGAAGCTTTTTTTGTTTTCATTTGGTTCTTGTCGAAATGTGGCTGCCACCTCCAGATTGGCGCCATCGAAACGGCTATGGCTCGAACATGCGCACGCAGTCAGGGTTGCTTTCACACCGCACTATGATCTAAATGTCCCACCTACATATTTTATCGCGACTGATGCCGGTACGGATCGAGTTCGGTTCGTAGGTTAGCCACACAGCGATTGAAAGTTACCATGCGACAACACCTCAGACTATGTTGTGATAAAACTTGCGATCAAGCGTGCCGGAGTGAGCCTGTCGACGCTGTTGGGTCCACGGGCTTCGCGCACTGTAGTCCCTACCCGCTCGAGAAAAAAAGAGAATAAAAAAGAGAGATAAAAATGAATAACCACCTTATTCGAAAGCTTACGACAGAGTAGAACATAAAAAATTAATGGTTAAATGGAAATTTTATGATACTTTTATTTGTATGGTGAGGTGGTGTAGGAAGTTTTTAACTAAGGAGGGAGTTTTATTGTTTACTAAAGTGTCATTTTTCCAATATGTATTCCAGGTTACGAGGAGTTCCTGGGGGAGCAGTCACCTCGCTTCTCCTTTTTTAGTATACTGCTAAGCACTATTCCCAGTGATGAAGAAGTGTGCAGATATGTATATGCAGATGGTATAGCATTTGTCGATTCAGGCAGTGATATACATTCGCTATATTTTCGCTTGCAGACGTAAAAGTTAGCCATGAAAGTTAGTAGCAGGCTATCTATTTATGTCTTAATGTTTGTCACAAACGAGCGCTCCGAAAAAGCGCGTGCCGCCGAAGTCAAGCGACAGTAACGATACCAAGCGCAGAGAGGCGCCTCAATGTCAACGATAAAGAAGAAAACAAACATCCAAAGGCTCCCCGGGCACGCCGTCTCCTCCTCCCCTCGGAAGTGTAGTTTCACCGACCAACCTCCTCACATCAGCGGCCGATCAAGCCCTGGAATGTTCGCGAGGGAAAGAGGCGTGGTGATGCAGAGTGGCGTCACGTGTCGCGGACGGCCCTCGAAATGTCTCGCTCTTTCCCCAGCCTTGACTGTGTTTCGCGCTGACGAAACGATGAGAATTTTCTGGAATCTAGCGCGGAAGGTATTCGAGCGAGCAGTGGAGAAGAAAGAGGAGGAGAAGAAGAAAGCGCCAGTGTGCGTAGGGTGTTTCCGCCGTGTCTGTCTGCGAAGGTTTTTTCCTTAGTGACAAAGCAGGAGAAGAAGAAAGTTTGCGCCTGTGTGCGTAGGCACAAGATGAAAGTTTTGCGCAAGTGTGCGTAGGGTCTTTCCACCGTGTGGGCGAAGCCTTTTGTACTCAGTGACAAAGGAGGAGAAGAAGAGGATTTCCACCTGAGGGGTGAGGACTCGTGCTACAGGTAGGAGTGTGTGTCTACCGGCAGTGAGCGAAGACGCGTGGCAACAGCTGCGCGTGGGAAGCCGACGTGTTACCGGTGAAGAAGTTTGGTGCTGGGAGAGCGGCCAATTGGAGACGCCAGGTTTCCTCGAAGAGAAACTTCGGGGGCAGCGGAACGACAACAGCACTGGACTTTGAGTGAGTGATTCTCGGAAGAGTATCATTCACACTTTTGTTCCAAGGACTTTGGACTGAATAAGTTTTCGAACTCTTTAGTCTTTAAGTGTCTTGGTTGTTCGATGAATGCGACTGCATTGTAGTGCGTGTTGTTGTTTGTGTCCATTGTTTCGAGTGTGGCTGGTTGTACTGTGTAGTACGTTGTTTAATTGGTGACATATCGTATTCAACTATTGTCGAGTGTGCATATTTTGGCATCGATTTGATCTGCCATAATTGAGAATATAATTTTGTTTTGTTTATCAACTCTCAGCTCTGATTTGTTCTTTGGGCCACAGCCGGCGTCCGCTGGCGCGCCAAATAGGACCACTTCTAAATTGTCCACGCTTTCGTGGCGCAGTTCAGGGGGCCGATATTTCGGTCCTTGGAATTAGCCCGGCGATCGCCTCCCTAATTAACGGGACCTGTGACAACGTTTCAAAAAGTGCAAATATAGTCTCACCTTTGGTTAACCCAGTTACATTTAGAATAACTTTTAATCTGCGGAACATACTACAGGTAGACGCGGTAAAATATCTGGGAATATCTTACGATAACCACCTCCTTTGGCATACGACCAAGAAAGGAGTACGGGAACCGGGAGTCCTACGAAGGATGTGCAGCAGTCGATCCGGCATACGAGGAGACACACTAATTATGTTTTGCAAAATCTACATACATGCAGCTTTTGTGGATATCAGTCGTTTAGCCTAGTATCCAATTTTGGATGTGTTTTGTGTTCTAGTGCACTGGCTTATAGACTGCGTCTTCTGGTACTTTCAGAAAGGTAGGCCCAAATTTATTCCTTGGATTACCGAAATTCATAGCCAATATTGTCATCTACTTAGAAGCCAGGTTGTCTTCTCTTTTGTGCAGATTTAAGATACTAACTGTGCAATCATTTCTAAAAATTCATGAGGATTCTATAAAACTAATAATTATTTTGATGTATACATTAGTCAGACTTGTTTTTCCTATCTTATTGACCTCGGTTTTATACAGCGTGGGTGGGCTTCGTAAAAGCGCTTGTTGCACCATTAGATGTTAAACTGACACAAGTTCCTTGCATCGGTAATGAAAGAAACGTTTTTCACAATATATATATCTGAATCATAAAAAAATTTTGCATAACCATATAATACAACAGCTTCTGCAGAGACATTTAGAGCGGCTAAATATAAAAAAAATATTATAGCTACAGATACCTCACACACTGAAGAAAAATCCGGCATCGGTATTGTTTCCGAGAGTTTCGATTGTTCATTCCCATTATTACTCTCCGATTTCCTATCAGTTTCTTCGGTGGAATGGCATTAGGAAAGCTCAGCCCATCAACATCAAGAGTGGCTGCAGTTACAGATACATTGTTTCTGTGTACGGCACTCGCTAAAAATAGTGGTTTTCAATTATCATGCGGCCTCAGGACGTAAAACGCTAGATGCTAATATTAGTATTTTAATTTATCGCGAACTTTTAATTTTCTGTTCTCAACCCACATAACTCTAATCAAACTAATCTGGGTACCAGGCTACAAACGGCCAAAATAAGCGATTAGGACGAAAAAAGCGGATGCTCTGTCGAAGTGTGCTCTCAGTGGACGAATATTCTCAATTATGCTAACAGTCTTCATGATCCGTGACAGATTCAGAACGCGAGGAAAAACTCCACAACATTAAATCATTGATCACTCACCTATACGAGTATTGGCAGCTCTTGTTCCCTTGCCGTAGAACTTTCTCTTCAACACGAAAATCGATGTATGCAGTTTCATAAAATTACGCTGTTGTGTTCCAAAATTACACTACTATGCACTCTTAGAAAAAGAGTTGTAGTAATTGCTAACTTTGGGGTAGTAATGTTTTGTCACATATGTTACAACCCTGGTAGTAGGCGGAGTTAGTAACGGTGAGGGTACTCCGTAGCTTTTCCTTCAGTGCCAAGAAAAGTTGTCGCCGACTATAGTGAGGAATACACAGCAATGCGCCATTTCTGACACTTCAAAGCGGCAAATCTATGTGTATGTACACCGTTACATCCACCGTTTTATAACAGTCGAAGGTACCGTAGGTAGTTCATTTTCGCCATTAATGTTGTCTTGTGTTTCCTGTACTACGTTCGTATATGCAATTGCCTTTTTTTAGTCCCTCGCTGAGTACAGGAAGAGTGGAAGCGAAGTGAGCCTGTTCGCCGATGCAGCCGGTATCGCAGTGAACCTAAACACACCCGCTTCACATTCGTTATCATATCGAATAGTCTGCAACTAGGTTGTGCTCTGTAGAAATGCTGATTTTATACCTGCAGGTAATCTTTTCAATTTTATCATGGGCATGGATACAGGGAAATGAAACTATTAGTGTAAGTTCTTTCAGAATAATCGCAAGGGCGAGGAATTTTCGACAATGCATCTGTGGCGCCCACCTTTCATATCGCTTCTGCCGCAGTGTGATTGGATATGTTGACACTGTCGTTACACCATATTCAATGACAAAATGGAGAAGTGCGGCATTGACATTTATGAATATAAAATGTTACATTTATTTAACGGTGCGAATTGGGGCTGTAATATCATGGACAACAAGTGCGTTCGTCCTCAATGTGTCCTATGTTATAATTAGGGCTGCATGACTTCGGATAAAAAAATCAATAAACTCACCCGTGTAAAATGCTTCACCATTTTGTTTTATCCAACAACTCCAATTTTAACGCAGTAGCGTTAAGAGCTCGTTTCGCAAAAATCTCGGCATCAGCCTCGGCTTCAGCGTCGTTTTTTGGGAACGAAATTATACTATGCGTCACTGGAATATCGATAACGATGCAAATAGAACAAATAACGAAAAATCCAGGGTCATAGCGGGATTCAAACCCGGGTCGTTTGGGTCCCAGCGAAAATTCAACCCACATCGTCTCTGAGTCAATTGAATGTTCTATCACACGGCCAAGCGTAT
The DNA here is from genome assembly GCF_043290135.1 of Rhipicephalus microplus. Classification (NCBI taxonomy): domain Eukaryota; kingdom Metazoa; phylum Arthropoda; class Arachnida; order Ixodida; family Ixodidae; genus Rhipicephalus; species Rhipicephalus microplus. The sequence goes on from NC_134710.1 coordinate 282,901,213, forward strand.
GCTTGTGAATACATTAAAAATAACTTCCTCTGCTTGAAAATGCAGTGAATTGACACATGCTTAATCAACACACGCGTCCTGTATACCTGCTTCACAATGTGACAAAATAATGCCGTAATAATGCGTGGTACAAGCACCCATTGAAATCAGGCGTCAGAACATGCGATTATCACAACGACTTCGTTGTTTAAAACCGGTGAACCACTACGAAGTGCGAACACGCTTCTGCACCTGTTTTCTTAAGGCTGTGTAAAGGGTACGTTGCTGGTTCAAAAAGGTTTCATGCATTAGGTGTTTGAAGTGCGCACTATAGAAACAGAATATCGTTGTCGCGTTGAACTCCTAAAGGCGAAGTGTTAGGGTACACTAATTTTTAACGACGATTATAACCTTGTTCTGGTTTTACCAAATGAGCATGACCTAATCTGTCATTGACACGTCAGCGACAAGGGCGTATGCAGATTTTTTTTGGGGGGGGCGCACATTTTTGATATAAGCCTTTTTTGTTCCGTAAGCCATAGCGAGAAAAAAATTGGGAACGGGGAAGGGACACGGGCCTGGTGTGGTGCCACGACATGGCTACGCCATCAGTCAACCCATTTGGCTAAAATTCACCTTTGCTGCGATTCTACGGCATTTGGCTGATGGATGAAGTGTCCGGTGCTTACACTTTCGATGAAGTGTCTAGTGGCATGCATGATGCTAGGTACTGAATAACTATATCAAAAAAAAAGGAAAGAATTCTTCGAAAGGGCAAGCTTGCGATGAGCAATTTGTAAACAGGAATTGTGTCAACACTTGCCTTCCTCAAGGCTAAAACAAAACTGATTTATTTAGCGCTAGCGTGTCTACGCTTCGTGCCCTCTCCTAAATACAAAATTAATTATAAGAAGATAATGCAAAAGACATTGTGTCGACAGACCATTTTATGAAAACCTCCCTCGTTTTCATCGTCATCGACAAGTTCCAGGAGCTTCGCGGATGACAGGCACTGACAGTTTTTGCAACCGTTTGTGACGAGGAGCTTCCTATAGGCGTAGGACTACCATGATATACTAACAAGTTCTTCAGTAGCACAGCAAAACATCACTTGGTATGTTGATACACCCCCTTTTTCCGAGGCCGCGAATCACCACTCGAAAGGAATGCCCTTCAATCAGTGACAACAACCTCGTATAAAATATTATTGCATTAATTACAAGTACACATTTGCGTATATTACAACAAGATTTAGGATTGTTATACGAACAAAGTGCTATATTCAAGCATTTCAACTTAATTGTGGTTGTGTTTTTGCGCACCTCCCTGAGAGTTAAATTATACTCCCTCCACCGCAGTGGTCCAGTGGCTAAGATACTCGGCTGCTCACCCGCAGGTCGCGGGATCGAATTCCGGCTGTGGCGGCTGTATTTCCGATGGAGGCGGAAATGTTGTAGGCCTGTGTGCTCAGATTTGGGTGCACGTTAAAAACTCCAGGTGGTCGAAATTTCTGGAGCCCTCCACTACGGCGTCTTTCATAATCATATCGTGGTTTTCTGACGTTACACCCCGCAAATCCAAATCAAAATATACTCCATGTGTTCTGATGTTCCCGCTATACATACCACTGAATCTCATTTTGGAGCAATGTGGGAAAACTGAGAAATTTTTTTGCAGAATTGGGGATTAGTATTATATAAACTGCGATAAAGTGCATATTTTTTCGAAAAAGTAATAATAAACTCCAAAAAACACTTTGTGCATTTAAAAAATAAGCATCTTAAAGAAAACATATTAGGAAAAGATGCACCCCAAACAGCGATATTTTGGTAGCCCTCAAAGACCTTTCTCGTTCATGAAAAGCCGTTAGTCCACTGGGGGGTGCCTCAACCGGTAGCTCAGAATTGGAACCACGTTCATCAGTTTAACCTTCACCAAGTGGTAATATTGCAGTATTTAACTTCGACAGACGTTAATTATATATATTGTTGAGCTCGTTGCTAAGACGTAGTCGCTGTCTACTATACTGTAGCGGTCACAAAAGATATTTTGAGTGGTTTCTTCGTTTTCATTGTCGTCACAGGCTGCGGTATCGCCCATCTGAAAGCAGAAGTCGTAGGACAACTGCCTATACTTTCTATCATAAATATATGCATACGCGCTTTTCACCAAGAAAGAACAGAAGGAATAGAGCAAATGCAACATTAAAAAATGTAGAAAGAATTATACAAGCACATGAAATTTTCAAGCTTGATAAAAGTGCATGAGCGCAGGTTCCCCTGCTCTTTTGTGCATCAAAAAAGGCTTCATCGTGATCGTAAAATATGTTCTATCGATGACGGTTTGTTGTTTCCTGTGACAGCACCAGTCTTTGGAACTTTCTGAAAGCTTTGATCTACATACGTCTGATCACACAGACCTATCCGATGCAGCGCACTGACCTTTACGATGGTGAAGAAAGAAGGCATGCAGGTCGTTTTTTTTTCTTTTTTACCCAGCACTTTACATATGAAATCTTATAAAAACATATGCCAGTTTCTCCTCAAGGGTTATGTTATGAGTGTGGTAGCGACAAAAATACGTAACACATTTCTTTTTACATCCAGTGTTGCGTAACTCTACAAAACCCTGCTGCAACAGAATACAGCCGCTCGCGGTAGAAAAAGGGAATCTGCACAGATCGAAGAACGTAGAAGGGTATACAAGACGTCCGCTGGTGTCTGTCAATATAGCATTCTCTACCGCGTCCTTATAGTAAACGTTCACAGTCGCTGCTCGAAGGCTCCTCCCCTCTTTCCACCTTCACCTCCGCGTCTTTTCATGTGCCTTGAAAACAAACAGGGCGTTTACGCTTTGCTTCAGCAGAATTTGATGGCATGCTTCACCCGCGGATTAGTCTTATCGCATGCGCCCTCTGATCGACGGAGAGGGGCTGATACATTTGATGAGCCATGTTCATCCCCACCGTTCACGTGTTTTAACCCACGCGTAAATTATACTCTACACAGGGAAATAATGTCGATGAGGACTCTTTGCGTAATATGACGCCGAGCACCTATTTATAGTGTCTAAAACGTTGGTATCTGAAATACTCACGATTGAGATAAAATGCGAAAATATAGGTTTACTATGCGTTTTTCTTGCTTCTATGAAGAAGCCCTACAGATTGACATACGTTTTGATCTCATAGGCAGGAAGGACTGTCCGTCATTGTAATTGGCAGATCTCACGTAACACGGTAACAATGTAATGCGAAGCATACGCAAAATATATTACCTTGTTGTATTTTGTATTTTTAATTAAAGTAAACATTACGAAATCATTCTAAATACATGTACAAATGTCGTCGTATAAACATATTGATATGGTATGAGCCGGGCCGTGTTTTAGGGACAAAGGTAGAGGAAGAGGAAGTTACTTTGTTCGGCCTATGTTCGCCATCATCGCCGATCGTCGCCTGATCTATCCTGTAAATAAACATAGTTAAACTCAATCTAACCGTAACAGTTTTATGGTGGAGGTGCTGGGTACCTAACCAAGCAACACGGTTTTGCAACAACCTGAGCTACGCCGAAGCCACCGCATTGCTGGGCTGCCCCCGTTACCGCTGGTGGTCGAGATGTTTCACGGTGAAGACGGAACCCTGAACCCCACAGCTGACGGCACTGCACCACCAGTTCCAGCGACACCTTTACTACCAACCTCAGCCGCGGCTGGTCTTTTGCACCGTCAGCATCTGATAGAGCCCCGTCATTTCGGGGGCAAATCTGGTGAGGACGTGGATGAGTGGATCCAACATTACAAGCGGGTGAGCAACTACTACTCTTGGGACGCAGCAACTCAGTTGACTAACGCGGTGTTCTTCTTGAGGGACACGGCGCTCACATGGTATGAGAACTATGAGGAAGCCCTGACAACGTGGCAAAGAAGAAACAAGCCGAACAAACACTGCTGCAACGAGCCCAGGTCCCAGGTTAAACGTACACGATGTACATCGAGGCGATCCTGAAACTATACAAGACCGCTAACTCTTCCATGTCCGAGGAGGACAAATTTGGCCACCTGTTGAAGGTCATCGCAGAGGATGTTTATCACTTTCTTATCTGCAAAGACAGCATTGGTACAGTAGCCGATGTCATACGGCACTTCGCACATTTGAGACGCTGAAGATGAGGCGCATTGCTCCTAAATTTGGTCGATTACCTAATGTGAACACGGTAGCGAGTGTTGGCAACTACGCGCCTTCTGATCTTGTGTCTACAATACGCGAGATCATGCGTGAAGAACTCAGTCGACAGACTCGCGCGACGCCTTGCGAAACTACACCCTTGCTGGTTCCAGACCAGCATCGCCATCCTGTTTCTATTGCTGTAGCAGGCATCGAGGAGTATGACTACGTTTCTGGCACACCACCGAGGCCGCAGCGCAGTCACTACCAAGACACCAGGCACCAGCGCCGCTTCACTTACCCTCGACAGGTGGCCGCCGACTATCAGAGCCCGAACTAATACGCGCCTGTGTCACTACGCCCTCGCGATGCTTTCCAAAATGCATATCGTCAAACTCCTGTGTGCTACAGCTGTGGTGCTCCAGGACACATTGCTGGATTCTGCCGTCGGCAGAGAGAGATGCCATCGAGATATGAGCCATTGTCAAGACCTCCTCGCGGCGGCCACAATTATTGTGACGATCATTGGTAGTCCACGTATCCCAATAGAACCCTACTACAGGGTAGCCGGCGTGGAACCTTCCCCGCTTCTGACCGTAGCTTGACACCTCCGCCTGGCCGAACGCATCACTCTCCTTCATCTCTACGGCGGCGGTCGCCAACACCACCACCGGGAAACTAGCTGGCGCGGCCGATGGAGGTGAGATCGCACAACAGGATTCACCTCATATACCTCCGCCAGTTACGATGGACAAAAACCGGATATGTGGGTCAATAGACGGATTATGTGCAAAGGCTTTACTGGATACTGATGCCACAGTTTCTGTTATGAGCAGTTCGTTTAAAGATAGCTTAGGCCGCAAAGTCATGTTTTCCTATCAGGGTTCTGGTAGATTTCGTGGCGCGGGCGGGGACATACTTCAACCCGTAGGAGTATGTGCTGTCAACGTGTTCGCGGGAAAAACGTTCCCAACTGAGTTCCTGATTCTGAAACATTGCACACATAATGTTATTCTCGGCATTGACTTCCTCTAAGAGTGTGGCGCATTCCTCGACTGTGGTACGGGTGAAGTTTCTGTTAGCGATGGTGATGCCCTTCCCGCCTTAGTTGAGCAGCAGCTGCCTCCGGAAGACTTACTGATTGTTTCCAAAGAGCTGACATTACCACCATGGTCAATGAGTTCAGTAACCGTATCTACTCTAATAGCTGCAGTATCAGTCTTTGATGCTGTCGTTCAATCTCTCAAGGTTCAGTGTTCAAAGAAGGATGTAATAGTGCCTCATTCGATTATTTCAATTACAAATGGCTGCGCGTTTTTGTGGGCACCTAATTCTTCGTTTGCGCCAATTATCCTTCCTCGAGAAATGAAGCTCGCACTGTTCCAAGGTGTCACGGAAAATTCTATTGTCGCCATTAACGACGAGGAGAGTGAGAAACGCGTGGGCACCTCTAAACGGAATACCTTCCCCTAGTCCCACATTTTGAGCATGGTTAGCAAGACGCTACGGTCACATGAACATAAACAATTGGTCCAACTATTACAACGACATGGTTCAGTGCTTAACTTCGGCGAAAAGGGAAAGCGACTGTCCTTACCATGCTCTCGACCACAGCATGCCATCGACACAGGCTTTGCTCATCCGGTTCGGCAAAAGCCTTATAGGGTGTCGTCATCTGAAGGGAACGTTATAGCTGAACAAGTTCAGGACATGTTGCAGAAGGGCGTTATTGAAGAGTCGTGCAGCCCATGGGCAGCACCTGTGATTTTGGTTCGCAAGAAAGACGGTTCTTAGAGGTTTTTCGTTGAATAGACGATTGAATGCCATGCCTAAAGAAGATGTATATCCGCTGCCTCGGATCGATGACGTAATTGACTGTCTAAATTCTGCTTCATAATTTTTTTCACTCGATCTACGATCAGGATATTGGCAGATCCCCATAAACCCTGCTGACAAAGAGGAAACGGCATTTGTAACACCGGGTGGACTATATCAGTTCAATGTGATGCCATTTGGGCTATGCAATGCCCCTGCAACTTTTGAAAGATTTATGGATTCAATTCTTCGCGGACTGAAATGGGAGATCTTTTTGTGCTATCTGGACGACGTTGTCATTTTTGGCCGCACATTCGAAGAACATAACGTTCGTTTGAGCCTCGTTCTGGAATGTGTGGGAAAGGCTGGCTTGGTCTTGAACTCCAAGAAGTGTCGGTTTGGTGAACGGCAGGCCTTGATCCTTGGCCATTTGGTAGACAAAGATGGGGTCGGGCCTGACCCTCGGAAAATTGAAGTGTTCAGTGTCTTTAAGCCACCTACGTCTGTAAAAGAACTTCGCAGCTTTCTCGGGTTATGTTCTTATTTTCAACGCTTTGTGCCTAAATTTGCGGACATCATGTACCCACTGACCAGCCTCTTGCTCTTGCGAAAAGACAGTGCATTCGCATTCGAGTGGACATCTGAATGTGACGCTGCGTTCTGTCAACTCAAATTTATGCTGACATCAGAGCCCATTCTCCGTCATTTTGACCCATCTGCTCCTACGGAAGTACACAGCGACGCAAGCGGTATTGGCATCGGAGGCGTTCTAGTTCAGCCTCATAATGACAGAGAGCATATCGTTGCCTATACAAGTCGTTCCCTCAGCAAGGCTGAAAAAAATTACACTGTGACCAAACAAGAATGCTTGGCAGCCGTATTTGCTATTCAGAAGTTTTGTTGTTACCTGTATGGGCGTCCTTTCACGATTGTAACAGACCATCATTCCTTATGCTGCCTCGTTACTCACCGAGACCCTTCTGGACGCCTTGCACGCTGGGCTCTACGCCTCCAGGAATTTGACTTTAATGTTGCATACAAAAGTGTATGGCGTCATACCGACGCCGATGTTCTTTCTCGCCTTCCATTGTCTACGGCTGACGACAATACAGACACGTTCGACGACTGCTTTGCAACTGTTTCACGCACATTTCCTGATGTCACCACGTTCCAGCGGGAGTGGCGCAATAACTTCACTTTAGACTTTTTATTCACCACTGTCAGAAGCCCCAAGTGCAGTGGTCGCTTTTGTCTTCACGATGGACTGTTGTACAAGGTGAATTTCTCGGCAAATGGTGCGCGGTATTTGCTAGTGGTTCCCCAAAGCTTGCGGTATCACGTCCTCCATTTCATTCGTGATGACCCGACGTCTGGCCATCTTGGATTCATCCGCATTTTGCATGAAACTCAACAACGTTTCTACTGGCCTAAAATGCGACAATGTACGAAGCAATACGTCTCCAGTTGCGACAAATGCCAGCGCCACAAACGTCCTACAAGCAGTCCGCACCGCCTCCTTCACCCTATAACGCCGCCCACAACACCTTTCGAAGAAGTTGGTATCGACCTGCTAGGACCGTTTCCGCGGTCTTACAACAACAACCGCTGGATCATAGTCTGCGTCGATCACCTTACCAGATATACGGAAACTGCTGCGATACCATCTTCCACAGCAGATTCCATCACCTCTTTCCTGTTACTATCCATCGTTCTTCGCCATGGTCCACCTCGTGTCATCATCAGTAACCGCGGTCGCCAGTTCGTTGCCGAAACTGTAGAGAAATTGCTTCGTCTCTGCACTTCGCAGTTTCGCCATTCAACGCCATATCATTCCCAGACGAATGGCATACTGGAACGCACAAACTGCACGCTTACTAATATGCTGGCTATGTATATTATCACATCACAGGAACTGGGAATACATTTTGCCATTCATCACCTACGCTTATAATACAGCGAAGCATGAAACGACGGACTTCACTTCGTTCTACCTACTCTACGCTTGACCATCGTGCAGCTGCCTCGATACAATACTTCCATTCGAGCTCCATACGGATGATTCAGTTGCTCAAACGCTGTGCCGAGCTGAATAAGCCTGCCAAATTGCCCATATTCGCACACTGGCATCGCAAGATCGCTCCAAAGAGAGGTATGATCAACGCCACGACACCGTTTCATTCGAAAAAGGGGACCTCATGTGGTTGTGGACCCCTCAGCGGAAACGTGGCTTATGCCAGAAAGTTAAAGCGCACTATGTTGGTCCATTCGTTATTGTAAATCGCCTGAGTGACTTGACCTACGTGGTGGCTGGTCGTTGGTCACGTCAGCTGGTCGTTGGTCAAGCCAAACACAGTTGACGCATGTAGCTCCTCTCAAGCAGTTCCATCCCACACTACGCCAATGATTCGGCTGGCCCAGCGGGCTTCGTCTGTGAACCGGGGAATGATACGGTATGAGCCGGGCCATGTTTTGGGGACAAAGGTAGAAGAAGAGTAAGTTACTTGGTTCGCCCTATGTTCGCCATCATCGACGATCGTCGCCTAATCTCTCCTGTAAATAAACATAGTTAAACTCAATCTAACCGTAACAATCTGTTTGACGTCGCGTATGCTTCATTTAACCACTTGTTTACAGCTGTGCAACGATGCCGACAGGAATATAGTTATGCTTACGAGAATGGTAACTCTGGTTAGTGGTGCGTAGACCAACTTCAGTGGATGTCGATGTAATGTATAACTGACGACAAGTAGACGTAAGTCTTGTGTCATAGGTGTACATATGGGATGTTTATAAATTTGAATGGCCTGCAACGCAACCACACTTGCCATTTCGACAGCAGTAGGGTGTTTTTTCAAAGCAGTTTTGAGACCTAATGCGGCGCTGTGGTACTGCACCTGATTGCCACGCAGAATGCTTGTTTTCAATTCCTGCTGGGACCATATTATTTAACGTTTGCATTCATCCGGTCAACGCTGTCCGTTTTAGTTTTTCTTGGCGTTCTCGCACCTAAATTACAAATGTCTGTTCCCATCACTGCAGGGTCCACAAACTGTCAATCACCTATGTCGTATAGCCGCATACCCCACACGGGGTATGTGGCTATGTGCCACATACCACATACGTGTGGAAGAAAAGGTTTGACGACGTACGTACGCATCCATATTTTCAAGTTAATCATGGCATGACCCATCAAACTTATTCGACGAGCTTTCTTACCCCTAAATAATAATTCTGGTTTACCCCAAGATAAGGAGGCAATATACGCAGCACATGATGTGGTATATGATATACGGCTTTATATACTATGTATATCACCTCCTTACCAAGTAGAGAAAAATTAGTATGAGACGGCGATATACTCACACGTGGGTGGCTAGATAGATAGATAGATAGATAGATAGATAGATAGATAGATAGATAGATAGATAGATAGATAGATAGATAGATAGATAGATAGATAGATAGATAGATAGATAGATAGATAGATAGATAGATAGATAGATAGATAGATAGATAGATAGATAGATAGATAGATAGATAGATAGATAGATAGATAGATAGATAGATAGATAGATAGATAGATAGATAGATAGATAGATAGATAGATAGATAGATAGATAGATAGATAGATAGATAGATAGATAGATAGATAGATAGATAGATAGATAGATAGATAGATAGATAGATAGATAGATAGATAGATAGTAGACTACGCAAAGAAACGCTTCGACTTTATTTAAAAAGCAACGGTAAAACGTGTTATTTAGCCATATATTATGCCTCACTTCTCTACTCTTAGTTCGTGTTCTTTACATCAGTGCATTGTAGCGGCCTGAGAAGAGCATACCGAAGTCATGAAAATGGGAAGTAAGTTTACCCCACAATACGCGTATGAAAAAAAAGTCAAAACAAAAAGTAGGAATTACAAACGTACATCTCAAGACTGTGATATGCGCGCAATATTTTAAAATGCGCTTAAAAGTAAAAAAGTAAAAACAAAAGACTTCAAGATCACAGCGAGAAAACACCATGGAAACAAAAACTTGTTTCTTTTGTTTTGGTGGGATATCTAGTAAGATGCTGTGCAACTAATTGACAGGCTGATAAAAAATTGCTCCGACCCGTGGTATGGCACTTATGACGGCGCGCTGACGTGCGATTAACGCACTCGGCCACAAATGACGCTGAGCCGCCCGCGATAAGCAAGAGTTGATCAATCTACTACAAGCATTTGAAGGACCATGTTACAAAAACGCGTTATGAAACAACGTTATGCTAAGTGCGGCACATTGAGAATAATTTCAATTGAAAGCTGAGTATCAGGACTACACACGGTGCACTGACCATTAATATAACTTGGTTAGTTTTGCTTCAAAGAACGTTTTGGCTAAAAAACAGGCCACTTTTTTGCTGTTTCTATAGACTCGCATTGTTCGATCTTCAACAGCTCCGGGAACAAAATTGAAGCTAGCCCCAACGTGATTGCTGCAGCCTTCTAGTCCGTTTAGGTTCCCAGACGTGCTCTGTTGTCTGCGTTTTTCAACATTCACCATCTACAAATAGTTTTTCGAGAAAAAGTCACTAGTTTCATTGAAAACGCACTATCTTTGACCCGGGACTGCTAGGAGCGCTGGCTGTTATGTGTCCAGAAAAGCTGGACATTGTAAAATAAAAACATTACACATAGTAATCAGAATATCTTACAAGAAATGAAATAAACTCTAGGCAAGCAATTTTTCATGCAGCAAACAGACACATGACACAGCAGAATATTGTTTATTTTTTTATTTGACACTAAAATAATACTGCGCATTACATGTGATATTGTCGCAACGTGCAAAGAGCAGGACACAAGGCATCTATTCGACGTTAAAAGCAAGGTTCTCTTCACATACAAAAGCAAAGCGCAGGAGCAGACGCGCAACGTCGTCTTCCTCGAAAAACACCAGAGACTGCCACTCGTGATGCTGGCTTCTTCGTCCTTTTGTGTTTACGGCTAATAACCGTGACATTAGCCTTCCTCTCAAGGAGGCATCGTCCCGATGCTTCATCATCATGGCGGAAGGGTTTGTAGTCACTGGCAGACCACGGGTTCATTTGGACAAATAAGGTTTCATCCGAACCACGTGCACAACATCTGGTGCATGTCTTTGACGTCTTGAACAATGGGGACTGTCAGGAATCACCTCATAGCTAACATCACTGAGACGACGGAGGACTTTATACGGCCCAAAGTACCGTCTCAAGAGTTTCTCCGAGAAGCCAAGATAGCGAACTGGAGTCCAGATCCAAACTTTCTGTCCTGGTTCATAGGAGACAGGTCGGTGACGAAGATTATAGCGCCTTGTGTCATACTTCTGGTGGCAACGAATACGTACGCGGGCAAGTTGGTGGGCTTCTTCAGCAAGCTGAGTTATGTAGTCTGCACTGGTGTCAACGCCATTCCTTGCGGCAACATAGCGTCGAGCATGGTTGTGACGTCACGGCCATAGAGAAGACGAAATGGTGTCATGCGTGTTGTCTCTTGCTGTGTCGTATTGTAAGCGAAAGTGGCGTAAGGCAGTATCTCATCCCAGTTTTTATGTTCTACATCGACGTACATGCAAAGCACATCCGCGAGTGTTTTGTTCATCCGTTCCGTGAGACCATTTGTTTGTGGATGCTATGCCGTTGTGCGCCGGTGAAATGCTCCACTTAGATTTAAAACTGTGCGTAATAGCTCGGCTGTGAACGCTTTTCCTCTGTCAGTTATTACTACAGATCAAGTGCCATGCCTCAGGACTATATTCTCAATAAAGAACTGGGCTCCTTCACTTGCTGTGCCCCGCTCCAAATCCTTGGTTTCGGTGTAGCGAGTAAGATAGTCTGTGGCTACAATTATCCATTTGCGACCAGCAGCCGAAGTTGCAAATGGTCCTAGAAGATCCATTCCGACTTGAGCGAATGGAGTTTCCGGTACATCAATTGCATGGAGGAGCCCTGCTGGTTTGACGGCTGACACTTTCCTACGTTGGCACTCAAGACAAGTCCGAACGTGCTGTTGAACGGTTGCCGTCAGTTTCGGCCAGTAATACTTTTGTCTCACTCAGCATAGCGTTCGTGTGTGGCCTAAATGACCGGATGTTGGTTCGTCATGGCACGCCTCTAGTACTTCTTTCCTGAGTGGTGTTGGGACGACAAGTAAGTAGGTGTTGCCGCTCGGAGAACAGTTCACCTTATAAAGGACCTCGTTGCGCAGACAAAACGATGCTGTCCCTCTTGCGAAGAGCTTTGGCATAGCAGATGTGCGTCCCTCTAAGAAATCAATAAGGGGTTGCAACTCGGGATCGTCACGTTGCTGCTGTGCGATTGTAGACGTGTTGACTACACCGACAAACGCCGCATCGTCATCATCTTCAGCATTTGCGTCTTCTAATGGGGCGCGAGAAAGGCAATCGGCGTCTGTATGTCGCTTTCCGGATTTATAAACTATAGTCATATCGAATTCTTGAAGCTTGAGGCTCCAGCGCGCCAATCGTCCTCACATGTTCTTTATGTTCGTCAACCAACAAAGCGAGTGGTGATCGCTGATGACTTTGAACGGGCGGCCGTACAAATATGGACGAAACTTCATAACCGCCCACACCACCGCAAGACACTCTTTTTCAGTGGTAGAGTAATTCTCCTCTGTACGGGAGAGAGTCCGACTTGCATAAGCAATTATTCGTTCGGCGCCATCTTGCCACTGAACGAGCACAGCGCCTAAGCCGACATTACTGGCGTCGGTGTGAACCGGTGTCGGAGTGTCATCGTCGAAGTAACCGAGAACTGACGGGCTTTGAAGACGTTCTCGCAGCTCGTTGAACGCTTCCTGCTGCTCTTCATCCCACACAAACGTGACGTCTTCTCGGGTGAGTTATGTTAAAGGTGATGCAATACGCGAAAAATTCTCAATGAAGCGTCGGTAATAGGCGCACAGGCCTAAAAATTGCCGCACTGCCTTCCTGTCTGATGGCGTAAGAAAACTTGCAACAGCGGCTATTTTGTCTGGGTCAGGCCATACACCTTCACTGCTGACAAGGTGTCCCAAGAAAAGGAGCTCTTCGAAGCCAAAGTGACATTTTTCTGGCTTAAGTGATAACCCGGCCGATTGTATCGCTTGAAATACCACGTGTAGTCACTTCAAGTGCTCGTCAAATGTCGCTGAAAATACAATTACATCGTCCAAATATACCAGGCACGTTTGCCACTTTAGACCAGACAGGACTGTGTCCATGAGCCGCTGAAACGTTGCCGGTGCTGAGCACAAGCCCAACGGGAGAACTTTAAACTCATGAAGACCATCGGGTGTCACGAATGCTGTTTTTTCTCGATCTCTTTCATCAACTTCTATTTGCCAGTATCCGCTCCGTAAATCCATCGAAGAGAAATACCGGGCATGGCGTAGTCGATCGAGAGAATCGTCTATACGAGGCAGCAGGTAAACGTCCTTTTTCGTAACCTGATTGAGCTTGCGGTAATCAACGCAGAAACGTAAAGTGCCATTTTTTTTTCTTCACCAATACTACCGGTGATGCCCAAGGACTTTTTGACGGCTGAATAACGTCATCCTGAAGCATCTTTCGCACCTGACTTTCTATGGCCTCACGTTCCCGCGTAGCTACTCGGTATGGGTTCTGCCGTATGGGTCTGGCCGTTTCATCCGTAATTTGCGATGTTTCGTCAACGGCGTTTGGTGAACTTTGTACATCGAAGAAAAACAGTCCTGAAACTCATTATTAAGCTTCAGAAGGCTTTGCTTCTCTGGGGGCAGTAAACTTGGGCCAACGTCGACGGATAGAGGGGCAGACCCGGTGACATCGGCTTTCTCCACAGTCAAGCAGCCTGCAACCTCAATGAGCTCCTCGACGTACGCGACTGCCATGCCTCTTGCAAGATGTCGTCGCTCAGTACTGAAGTTCGTAACCAGAACGTGCGTGTGTCCGCAATTAAGGATTACGATGGCTCTTGCAACAGATAGGCCATGGCTGAATAGCAATGCTGGAATTTGCTCAGCGATGTGGTCGAAGCTGCCAGGGTGGTCGCATGTTACAGCTACGAGAGCACTTGAACGGGGTGGAAGGGTCACGTGATCTTCGAAGACGCGCCGATGTTCACGCCGCTAGTCGTTACATATCATATCTGAAACTTGATCCGGAGCCATCAAAAATGTAACTGACCTGTCTGGAATGTCTATGACGGTGCCGTATTCACAAAGGAAGTCCATCCCCAATAGGTCTTTGCAGCACTGCGACAAAATCACGAACGTGGCAACGAAAGCTGAATCACCGATACTAATTCTGGCAGTGCACTTTCCAGTCAGCGTCATCAGTTGGCTCCCCCCCCCCCCCCCGCGGTTCTTATGTTAGGCCCCGTCCATGACGTTTTAACTTTTTTAAGGCAATCGACAAGCTTTCTGCTCATGATAGAGAAATCTGCGCCAGTGTCTACTAGCGCTGTCACAGGGCGTCCGTCTATGTAAACAGCTAGGTCGGCACTTACGATTTCCTGCGGGGTTGGCGGCGTTGCATCGTTCGTCGTATCGTGGTATCGTACTAGTACTGGAGGTATTGCAGCATCTCGGCGAGTGGCAACCTTCCCTCCAAAGGTCGCGGCTGTTAGCTTCCCCGATGAGGGCTTGGGGACTTGTCCCGAACTGCGTCGGCGTAACTAGGACGGTTCGGCGAGGGTGACGGAGAGCGGGGTCGACGATACAGAGCGGATGGCTGTCCTTCCGGCTGCGCGCTGTCACGTCTGGTGTCGAAATGAAGCCGTGAAAAACTCGGCGCATAAGTCGGGTATCTTTGTTCACGATATGGACAGACGCGGTAAACATGTCCAGCTTCTCTGCAATTGAAACACAGTGGACCGCGGTCGACGGTGCGCCACAAATCCGTCTTGCGAACGAATGGTTGACTGGTAGGCACCCTAGGTGGCCAAGTTGCAGGTGTCGGCGGAGGGTAGAAAGGCGGGTAAAACGGAGTTTCGATAGGTGCATTATATTGCGGCGGCGTTGTCATTGGTGTTGGCGGCGGCGGCGGCGTGTTGTAGACTGGTGCCGTCGGCGCGTTGTAAGAATGAGCCAGTGCAAACGAGTTGTACGGCACGGACGATGGACGACGGGTGGCTGCCGCATAGTTAATAGATCGCTGGGTTGGTAGTGATTCGGGCAGCGAAAATGCTTGCCTGATTTCCTGCCGCACAACTTCTCCAACAGAAGCCATCACCCGTTCTTGCGGAGTCACAAAGAAGCTGTGGATTTCCTCACGAACCACCTCGCGAATAAGCTCACGCAGAGAACCGTCACAGCCCGCTGTCAGAGCAGAGACGCTGATTCAGGCACCGTTTGGTCGGTCGTAATAGCGACACCGTTGCTGCAGTGCGCGCTTGATAGCTGTAGCCTCTTTGACGAATTCAGCAACGGTCATCGGTGGATGGCGGAAAAGGCCAGCAAAAAGCTGTTCTTTGACGCCTCGCATCAAATGACGGAGTTTCTTGGCTCCAGGCATATCAGGGTCAGCCCGTCCAAATGGGCGCGTCATGTCCTCCGCAAACATTGCGACACTCTCATTCGGTTTCTGGAACCGAGACTCGATGAGTTGCTGAGCGAAGTCACGGAGGTCGTTGTTTGCGAAGGTGCTGATAACTTGCTGCCGAAATTCATTTCATGAAGACAGCGTTGCCTCGTGGTTCTCATACCACGTACGAGCGCTGTCTGCTAAAGCAAAGTAGGCGCGTGAAAGCTTTAGCTCGGTGGTCCAGGGGTTCACCTTAGCGACTCGCTCATACTGAGCTAATCAGTCATCGACGTCTTCGTACGCCTCACCATGGAACATCTCCGGAATCTGAGGCTGCTCAAAAGTCAGCTGGGAAGCACCTGCAGTTGCCATTTCTCCAGTCGGAGTGCATTGATGGTAAAGTTCCGGGGGAATCACCTCAGGACTAAGGCCTCGCTGTCGGCGACTGTAGCGGTGGACAGGGGTATCCACTGAAGGAACGGGTTCCGGTGTCGGACTTGAAGTGCCGGACCACGAAGGAGTCGCGAGCATCGGTCGCAGAAGCCCAGCACCTCCACCAGTGTCGCAACGTGGAAAGAGCAGGACACAAGGCTTCCTTTCAACGTTAAAAGCAAGGTTCTATTCACATACAAAAACAAAGCGCAAGAGCAGATGCGCAACATCGTCTTCTTCGAAAAACACCAGAGACTACCGCTCGTGATGCTGGCTTCTTCGTCCTTTTGTGTTTACGGCTAATAACCGTGACAATATTATACGCCACATATATTACGCAAACTTTGAGAGCATTGTTATATGCAAACTTTGGCTTGTTGCATTGCCGTTCACACCTTTCGTGTCCGCGTACCACGTCAGCAATTCAAAAGTGCCACTAAAATGCAAGGTGTAGGCAACCGCAGTGAACGGAATCACTCTGCCATGTGAAAATGACTTTAACGCGGTAGCGTTAGAGAGCTCGTGCCGCAGAAATTCCACTGTCGGCATCGGCCCCGTTGGTTCTGAGCGAAAAATTGTCCGTGGGCGAAAAAGCTCGTTACAGAGATCGCCGAAGGTGACCGCTACTTGTCCACGCATGCGCGGTGATCACACTGAGAAAGCCGCGCATTTGAAAAAAAAAGAAGTAAAAACTGCTCAAGGACACGAGGTGTGCGTGTTGTAGTTTCTTTGCCCCAGCCGATCCTCCCTGCTTAGCTGCCAGCGCTTTCATCGGGACAAGAGAGAATGCAAGTGCAGCATGCGACAAACCTTTGTAACTCCACTCGCACTGAATGGATTCTTAAAATTTTTGCAGCGTCAAATTCTTGAGGCAATAAACTCTTCTTTTGAATTCATTTCATGGTTACTTGAAAAAGTGTTTCAGGGCCCTTTAACACATTTTGTTCTACAGGTGTCACGACGTTAACAAGCCCAATTGGCAAACTGTAGGAGAATTCGGGATCCCGCAAACTACGTCTACAAACGCCGGACTATCCTGGCAAACACACAACACACAACAACTTTCACAGAGCTCTAAAAATTGATAACTATGTCCATCTAGCAGAAAACTTATCATACCTTGCCAGAGTCGTTGAACAAGCAAACAGCAAACGCTAGATAATGTGCTGCCATCTATGAGGCATTGTCAGAATCTTTATGGTCTTCGAGATGGCAAGTTCGTGGTGTCTATCTTGGAGGCCATTCAACTCTTGCCTCACATCGAAAGCCTGCATGTACTATTCGCGCGCGCATGCTGGTACAATCTGCTGCGCGCGCGCGCGCGCAGTAGATTGTACCAGCACGCGCGCGCGAATTGTGTGTGTGTGTGTGTGTGTGTGTGTGTGTGTGTGTGTGTGTGTGTGTGTGTGTGTGTGTGTGTGTGTGTGTGTGTGTGTGTGCGTGTGCGTGTGTGTGTGTGTGTGTCACAACATATTCATAAGTATTCACTTAGCGGTTGAAAGGTGCACAATGGGCCGGATTGCGCTATCGCGTTCAACTCTTAAAGGCGATGCTAAGGGTCCCCCAATTTAGTTCAGCATTATATCTCAATCAGTTGAACTTGTGCCCATAGAACTGGACGAAAAGTATCGACTATAGGTTATACTGGAACTGCCTTTTTTACTACCCGCCACGATGGTCCAATGGCTACGATGCTCAATCACTCACAGGCTGGTCGCGGGATCGAATCGCTGTCGTACTTTTGATGTAGACAAATATACTCGAGGCTCATGCACTTTCAATTAGGTGCACGTTACAGACACAATGTGATAAATTTTCCTCACCGCCCCACTTCAGCGTCTATCGTAGTCGTATTGGTGTTTTGGGATGTTAAACCCCATGAATTGATCATTAACGGCTGTTTTACGGCTCTTCGGAAAATCTCAATCTCAAGACGGAACGCCGATACCGCACGTGCAGACACTCAGAGTTTTGGGGCTGCACCTCCAGGACTTGAACCGCAACAACGTGACGGTACAGAAGCTCCACGCAAAGCTCTCGCTGGCCACCCGCCTACTCAAGAAGGTGGCCACGCGGTACCAGGGCATGCGGGAAGACAGTCTACTACGACTCACCCAGTCGTTTGCAGTCAGCCACATCTCTTACGTAGCGTCGTTCCACAATTGGAAAGCGGCGGAGAAGATCAAGATTGACGCGATGATCAGAAAGGCGTACAAGACGGCCCTGGGCTTATACCCCCACACCAACACAAAACGCATGCTCGCGTTGGGCGTTCACAACACGCTGGAAGAAATCGCCGAAGCCCAGCGAACGGCGCAGTATCACCGCCTGTCCCAGACCAGGACGGGAAGAACGATACTACAGCGCATCGGAATCAACGCGCCAGCGACGACTCCGGAGGTAGCAAAGCAGCTACCCCGAGACGTTCTCCAAAGACTGAAGGTTCCACCCTTACCGAAGCACATGCATCCACAATAGCACCAAGAAAGAAGAACGGAGAGCCAAGGCCCTCACAAAAGGTCATGCCAACGATCCGCGCGCGTACTACGTAGACGTGGCGAAGTATCCCCACCGGCCAAACACGTACGCAGCAGCAGTCATCGCAGCAGACAGTGGAGTACTCACAACGTCGGGAAGCATATGGTGCAAGTCGCCCACGCAAGCCGAAGAGTTTGCAATCGCACTGGCACTAGCGATCCCGGATTGCCGCACGGTCCTCAGCGACTCGAAGACGGCAATAGCCAACTTTGCTACAAACAACGTCCATGGAACCACTGCAAGAGTATGTTCAACTATAGCAAGACCGGAAACCAACATTACCGTCAAGTGGTTCCCTGCGCACGCCGGGGAGCTGGACGTGGGCCCGAACCGCAACGAGGAGGCAGATACGGAGGCACACGCGCTAACTAGCCGCGGGTCTCTGTCAACGCATTCCTCGGAGCCGCAACGACCCGATGCCGAAGACGGAGAGTATTTCATCACAACCTACGCCGACGTTCTGCAATGGTACAGAACGAGCAGACGCCTCTACCCACCGCCTCACCGAGACCTACAACGCAGAGAAGCAGCCACACTACGGCAGCTGCAAGTACAAGCAATATGGACCCCCGTCTGGGCAAAGCACATTTGCCCGGAGGTTTACACCACTGATGTATGCCAACACTGCAAGAAGGCGCGAGCCACCCAGAGACACCTCCTTTGGGACTGTGCACCGCCGCCGGGTAACCAAGAAGTAATGCCAACTGCCATAAGCAGCAAAATTATCAGCCGAGAGCCAGGCAATCAAAGAGACGTGGTCCAGCACGTGCTTAGCATCCTGGAACGCCAGCGGCCGAAAGCGGCGCCCCCACGGGTTTTACGCGAGTAGGTTGCTGCTCCGGGACGTCCGAGCACGCTAGTGTCTCGCTTTAATCCCCCTACCCCTTCCCCCTTTATGCCGGATCGTCAATAAAGTTGTTTCACTCACTCAATCCAAAAATAACTTCTGTTGACTTTATTCCTTGATTTTCAGTAGACGCATGTGGTTCATACTATAGATTTAGCTGAAGCCACCTACGTCCTCGATAAATAACAACGAGAATGTCTTCCGTGGGGACTTGTATTTCATGGTGGATGTTTAAAAGAGCCATGCCAACCAATCTCTTGTTTGTTGTTGGAGCTCTCAGGTACGTTTTAGGCATCTCAGCGGTAAGAAAGAGCGTTCCGCTTCAGCTGTGCTAACAGGGAGAGTTGCCAGAATCTCTAGAAGGCGGTGCACTTGGGAAGAATACCTCTGATCAATTGCCAACCCTTTGTAATGCATACATGCTGAGCGTTTCTCGCTTCTCTCGCTTGCATTTCGCAGCCCATACTGTTAACGCCCCTTGCAATGCCGAAGTTAGGATAATGTTCGAATGCACGTCAACAAACTCCTCGGCAGTGGTAAGAGTGGCATATTCAAGAATATTCTGTGGCAGATGGGATGAAAGCATCTTCATGGTGTTCCGATGTCTTATAAAGCACTCATTGAACTGACCTATTGGATAGTCGAGAAAAGGCAGAAATATCGAAAGTCTAAGGTGATCTTTACTAGCCACTGGCACTTACTTCGATGAACCTGCCTTCATTGTTCTTTATAGGGAAAGTGAAAAAATCCTAATAAAGAAGGGTGTAAGGCATGGAGACACTATCTTTTTAATGTTTTTCACCGCTTGTTTACAAAAAGTGTTCAGGGCCGTAGATTGGGAACAGTTAAAGATAAGGGTGAGCAAAGAGTATCATAGTACCCTGTGATTTGCTGATGACATTACCTTGAAGAACAGCTCTGGGGACGAATTACAGCTCATCAGCACTTTGCGATAGGTAGAGAGACGCATAAAAATTTTAACGGAATATATCTACTTAGGACAGGTAGTAACCACGGAGCTGAACCATGAGAGGAAAAGATCTGGACGAATAAGAATAGGGTGGATCACATTTGACAAGCATTCTCAAATCAAGAATGGATATCTGCCATTGACCCTCAAAAGAAAAGTATACAACAGTTGCATCTCGCAGATACTTGCCTACGGAGCAGGAACCTAGAGGCTTACAAAGAGGGTTCAGCTTAAATTGTGGATGACGCAGCGAGCAATTAAAATAATACTGACATGTGTAACCTTAAGAGACAAGAAGACAGCAGAGTGGGTCAAAGAAAAACCAGGGTTAAGATATATATATATATATATATATATATATATATATATATATATATATATATATATATATATATATATATATATATATATATATATATATATATTGTCAAGGGCTAAGTAAATGCCTGAGGTTGACGACGAAGTGCTCTGGGGAACGTGCTCGGACTGCAGCAGCGTTGTACGCATTTTGCTCGCCAGTATATCCATTGTGTATACTTCATTCCCCGTAACATCATTGGTGAAAGGTGCGGGGCACAACTCGCTATACAGCCCCACGAGCTGGATCTTCGCAGCTGACGGCGCATTGCAGCTACCACCATGACTGACCAGGCTACTCAATGCCAACAAGAGCCGTCAGCCCCGCAACCGATCGTTGTGGTGCAACCTCGTGACCCAGGCCCATTCAACGGCACAAGTGGCATAGACGTCGACGACTGGCTGGTCCTATATGAGCGCGTCAGCAGCAGCAACCATTGGGATCCGACGCTTATGTTGGCGAACATCATCTTCTACTTGCATGGCACGGCAAAACTCTGGTACGAGACACATCAAGAAGAGTTGACCAGCTGGGACGTCTGTAAGCAGAAATTGCGCTATCTGTTTGGGAAACCCGTCGGACGTCAAGTGGCCGCAAAGAAAGAGCTTGCGACTCGTGCCCAGACATCCACAGAACCGTACATCGCGTACATCTAGGGCGTGTTGGCTTTGTGCCGCAAGGTCGACAAGGACATGCTCGACGAGGACAAAGTTGGACACATCCTGAAAGGAATTGCCGATGACGCTTTCAATTTTCTGCTGTGCAAGGACTGCTCGACGGTGGAGTCGGTCATCGAAGCATGTCATCGCTTCGAACAGGCGAAAAGTAGGCGCATAGTTCACCGATTTGAACGCCTACCCAACACGGCTGCTACGTCCTCTTGCGAAGATTTGCCCACACTACATCAATCACCAGCGCCGGAAAACGTCACCAGAATAATTCGTCGGGAACTCGAGGCTATGGCACCCACTATGTCTAGCGTCAGCGCGCCAGGACACAACCTCGATGCTGTTTCAATGATACAGGCCGTGGTTCGCCAAGAGATCGCGAATATGGGCATTTCGCCACCTCATCAAAATGCCCCTGCTACTTCCAGCTCGGCTCCAGTCGTTGCGGCTGCCACTCCGAACCGCACGTTCGCGCCAAGACGAAACCCAGCTGAATGGCGCACTCATGATGATCGGCCCATATGTTTCACGTGCCATCGGATAGGACACATCGCTCACCATTGCCGTAGCCGTTGGACCTCATCACCTCGACCGAGATTCTACGATTGGGGACCTCGCTCCGAACGTGCACCTTATGCCCCATCCTACCATGCAGAGACAGGTGCAAAGCATAATTCAGAACGTCGGACCAGCCGCTCGCCATCACCCGTGCGTCGTCAGTCCCGCTCGCCCCAACCCCGCCGTTCTCGGTCTCCCTACGACCGTCGCTCGGAAAACTAGCCGGTGCACCCCCCGGAGGTGACGCTGCATACACGACTCAGACTGCAAATCCTCTGATTACTCCCGACCAGCGGTGCAATCTTCTCACAATTCTCGTTGATGGTTTACGTGTAACTGCTCCTATTGATACTGGTGCACAAATATCTGTGATGAGCTCAGACCTCCGCCGCCGCCTCCAAAAAGTTCTGACGCCTGCGATTGCACTGTTTTTACAGCGGATGGGAGTACTCCTGCTGTCCTTGGAATGTGCACTGCGCGAATAACAATTTCTGAGCATCAAACTTCAGTTCTGTTTGCTGTACTGAAAAATTGCCCTCATGACCTCATCTTTGGACTCGACTTTCTGACTTCACACGCTGCGCTCATTGACTGTTCCAAAGGTCTTCTTTGGCTCTAACTACCATCCTTCTCAGAGACCGTCTCTACCAGCCCACCTCGTCTACGTTCTCTCGATTTCCTCAGACTTTCGCCGCAAGCCGCAATCCAAGTCCAACCTTCGCCATATCCTCCAGTACCCGATGGTGATTATGTTGCTGCCCCAATTTCTGACGGGGCCATGACACGTAATGTTGCACTCCCCAACACGGTGGTTACCATCAAGGACAACCGAACTTCATTTCCCGTCCTCAATTTTGGCTTCTCAGTGCAAGTTATTCCTCGCGGCATGTCACTTGCGCATCTGACACCACTGGTCGACCACACAGTTTCCGCCCTAACCACCGATCCGCCACCCGATTTTCCATCAACGTCGCTCTCGTCACGTTCCTGTTCCGACCTTTTCAAGCCAATGCTATCTGACAAGCTCACCTCGGAACAAGTCTCTGCTCTCTGCCGTGTGCTTGCTTCTTATCGGGAGATCTTTGACTTCGGCGACCGTAATTTGGGCCAGACATCCGTGGTAACTCATCGCATCGACACCGGTGACGCTCGGCCCATTCGCCGACGGCCCTACCGTGTGTCAGCCCCGGAGCGTGCTATTATACAGCAAGAAGTCGATAAAATTCTTCATAAGGGCATAATCGAACCATCATCTAGTCCCTGGTCTTCACCCGTTGTACTTGTTAAAAAGAAGGACAATAGCTGGAGATTTTGTGTTGATTACCGCCATCTCAATCATATTACCAAGAAAGATGTCTATCCCCTACCGCGCATAGATGATGCACTCGATTGCTTACACGGTGCCAAATATTTCTCTTCAATAGACCTTCGGTCAGGCTACTGGCAGATTGCTGTGGACGACAAAGACAAAGAGAAGACGGCCTTCGTGACTCCTGATGGACTTTATCAGGTCAAGATGATGCCTTTTTGGATTATGCAATGCCCCTGCGACTTTTGAGCGCATGATGGACTCTCTCCTTCGAGGCATGAAGTGGACCATCTGCCTCTGCTATCTTGACGACGTTATTGTTTTTTCGACTACTTTCAACGACCATCTTACCCGTCTGTCTACAGTGCTTGATGTTTTCCGACGTGCCAACTTGCAACTTAACTCGTCTAAATGTCGCTTTGGGCAACGCCAAATCTGCGTACTCGGCCATCTTGTTGACGCTGCGGGGGTTCAACCAGACCCTGCGAAAGTCCGAGCAGTTCGCGACTTCCCCACACCTCGCTCAGCCAAGGACGTCCGAAGTTTTCTGGGACTGTGCTCCTATTTCCGTCGTTTTGTCGAGAAGTTTGCTGAAGTAGCCCGTCCTCTAACCGGCCTCCTCAAAACCAATGTCGCATTCACCTGGGGCCAACAGCAAGCAAACGCCTTTTCGTCGCTCGTTGAGATTCTCACCAACCACCAGTCCTAGCACACTTCGACCCATCTGCCGCCATGGAGCTTCGTACTGACGCCAGTGGCCACGGCATAGGCGCAGTGCTGGCGCAGCGGCAACAAGGAATGCACCGCGTCGTCGCGTACGCAAGCCGACTGTTGTCGCGCTCGGAACAAAATTATTCGATCACAGAACGCGAGTGCTTACCTCTCGTCTGGGCAATTGCGAAATTCCGACCGTACCTCTATGGCCGACCATTCTCAGTTATTACGGACCACCATGAGCTTTGCTGGCTCTCCTCACTCAAGGACCCTACGGGACGCCTTGGTCGCTGGGCGCTGCGCTTACAAGAGTACACTTTTTCCGTATCCTATAAATCCGGACAACTTCACAAGGATGCCGACTGTTTGTCCCATTACCCAGTCGATCCCCCTGACATGATGGAAGATGAACAAGAGGTACTCGTTCTTTCAATTACCGACTTCACCGACATAGCTGCTGAACAACGCCGCGACCCCTCTTTGCGGGCTATTATCAATGGTCTGCACTCCCCCCACCCTGACCACTCCTTACAACTGTTCGTTCTTCACAACGACATCTTGCACCGCCCAGACAGTGCTGAGCTTTTACTCGTTGTTCCTGCGCATCTTCGCTCAGATGTTTTGGCCCAGCTCCATTATGCCCCCTCCGCTGGACACCTAGGAGTGTCACGCACGTATGACCGCGTTCGCCGCCGATTCTTTTGGCCTGGCCTCTACCGTTCTGTGCGACAGTACGTTGCGGCATGCGACCTCTGCCAGTGCCGCAAGACACCTGCTCTGAGACCTGCTGGTACCCTCCAGCCCATTGAAGTACCAGATGAGCCATTTTTCCGAGTCGGCCTTGATCTTCTAGGACCTTTTCCCATGTCGGCCACCGGTAATAAGTGGATTGCTATTGCTACCGACTACGCAACGCGGTATGCCGTTACACGCGCCCTCCCCACCAGCTACGCTACTGATGCAGCCGATTTTCTTCTTCATGACATCATTCTGCGTCATGGTGCTCCTCGTCAGATGATCACCGACCGCGGCCACTGTTTTCTATCTAAAGTAGTCGACGAGCTCCTGCGATCCTGCTCTACCCACCACAAGTTCACTACAGCGTACCACCCACAAACCAACGGCCTCACGGAACGCCTCAACCGTACCCTGACGAATATATCAGCGATGTATGTCTCCAAGGATCACAAAGATTGGGACATCCACTTACCTTTCGTTACCTTCGCATACAACAGTTCACGTCCCGATACAGCTGGATTTTCACCTTTTTACCTACTGTTTGGTTATGACCCGCCTTTGCCCATAAACACCATGCTCCAATCTGACGCCCCCTCGTCGACTGCTTATGCTCGTGATGCCCTGGCCCGAGCTGACATCGCCCGCCAAGTCGCCCGGGATCGTTTATGTGCCTCGCAGCTTAACCAAAAGAGTGCTTACGATCGCCGGCACCGCGACGTACAGTACTCTCCGGGGTCGCTCGTCTTGCTGTGGTTACCATCGCGTCGTGTTGGTCTCTGCGAAAAACTGATGTCCCGTTACGTTGGCCCATATCGCGTCGTACGCAAGGTCACCAGCGTGACCTATGAGATAGCTCCACTCCATACCACGTCAGTACCAGCTTCAGTCTCGACCGATATAGTGCACGTCTCACGGCTTAAACTATACTACTCACGCCCCGAGAATTGATCGCACCGGAACGGTGCTTCTGCCGCTGGCGGGTAATGTCACGGGCTAAGTAGGTGCCTCAGGTTGACGACGACGAAGTGCTCTGGGGAACGTGCTCGGACTGCAGCAGCGTTGTGCGCATTTTGCTCGCCAGTATATCCATTGTGTATACTTCATTCCCCGTAACAATATATATGTATATATATATATATATATATATATATATATATATATATATTGTTACGGGGAATGAAGTCAAGCTGAAGTCAAGAAGAATAAACGGTCATGGGTGGGCACGTAGCACGTAGGCCGGACAACCAGTGGTCATTAGGTGTAACTGGCTGGATATCTGGTAGAGAAGGCATATGCACGAAGAGGACACAGAAAATTAGGTGGGCCGACGACATTAAAAAGTTCACAGCTATAACATGATTTTATTTGTGGGGTTTAACGTCCCAAAACCACCGTATAAGTATGAGAGACGCCGTAGTGTAGGGCTAAACAGGTATAATATGGCAGCAGAAATCACTAGATCGGGTTTATTGGCGGATCATAGAAGAGGCCTTTGACCTGCAGTGAACGTAGTAAAGCTGACGACAATAACCCGATAATAGTGGCCTGGGACGATAATAGTGGCCTGGGAAATTTTGAATGACCTTGTACTTGCAGAATAAAGATCTGCTGATTACTTATGCCTCATGTTGAGTTTAATAGAAACACTTTTGTTATTTATGGACATGCAACAATTGCATTATTAATAGTGTGTGAGAAATGGCCCTACGGAGCCAGTGTTGTTCCGTAGCATCCATTACTTTATTTCTTCATTGAGGAAATCTCCGTGAAAGTTGAGCGGGAGGTACGCTCTATGTGTTCTACGTGATCCGTGGTGTTCTATTTTCTTTTTACGGAAGTGGTTGTCAGCATGTTACCTACGTCTTTTTACGTAATCAAGGGAAAATACTTTTTGCAGTGTAGGTGATAATACGGTGTTTCGTTTTATCGGTGTTTGACGTATCTTCGAAGAATGTGTAGAACCTCAGCCACAGCTCCCTCAAACGCTGTTTGTTCGCTTTAGAAAGCGTTGGACTGATGTCGACGCGGCGGAAAGGCGCTTCAGCACTGCCGATGGTCCCACTGTCAAGATCTCAGACACCAAAAAGGACGCCTACGGCTGCCACGGGTTTCTAGGCTTCGTCTTCTTCATTAACTGGCACAGAACTGGCTCACTGTTCACTGGCACAGAACACCAGGTGGCAATAAGAATATAAGAGATGCCATAGTGGAGAGCTCCGGAAATTTCGACTACCAGGGGTTCTTTACGACTACCTAAATCTGAGCACTCGGGCCTACAGCTTTTCCCCCTCCAAAGCAAATGCAGTCAGTCGCTGAAGTCAGGATTTGATATCGCGACCTGCAGGTCAGCAGCCGGGTACCTCAGACCACTTCACCACCGTGGCAGAGCTAGGTGTTACGTTGACTATAAATGACAATAAAAACCGAGAGGTGCAGATTATACGTGAGCAAAGTTCAATTCACTTCTTCATACCACAGAGTTTAATGCCACATCGACAAGTGGTCAACGTATACCGCACGCTCATGAGTTATGTTGTACTTATCCTTCGGTGCGTCTAGCGAACTCAAAAAAGCGGCTGGAGCACAACAGAACTGCAAAAACGCATATACCCGACGGCTAGGGCCCCAGTCCCTTAATCACTTTAATATCGCGTGAACCGTGCCCGCCGCTAGAGGTGCCTGATATCGGCGATAAAAAGGCCAAAAAATGCCCGCTTTGAGGTAGGGGCCTGCGCAATGCAGTGAATATCAACCCACCCACGATGGAAACCAATCCACCGTTTTTAGTGCCCACACGTTCGAAAATACTAGGTTCATTAGGTAGATACCACATTTGGTAGACAAAGGCAAGGCATATGCGTTACTCCTCCTAATGCTTTATATCATAACTGAAATCGTGCGACCGCAAGATAACACATCTCTGAGACATATACACAAGGCTGAGAAACGCGGTTAGAGCGCATAATTCGTAACACCACTTCTTTCTGTGAAGCTGGAAATACCATTTGAATTATTATTAAAAAACGCTAATTTCGCATTGGATTTACAAGCAACGAAGCATCTTTGCAAACAAGGAAAAAGAGCAAAACCTAAGCCTAATTCATGATTTGTTTTCTCTTCTTTTTTGACTCCTTTTTTGTTTCTTTCAATCAGAATGCAAAGCGCTGTAAAAAGGAGGAAGAACGGTGCTCTTCTCTAGAGTGCAAGAGTACTTGTTCAAAGAGGAAGAAGACTTCCGAGAAATTTTAAGTGAGCGGAGCTCTCAGGCGGCTATGCTATTCATGTTTTTGCCTGTGTTGCGCCAAGTGACGCCGAAAGCATACAATCACAGCCGACGACAACCAGGCACAATAAAACTTATAGTCTTCCATACCTTATCGTTTACATAAAGTGAGGGCTTTAAACAAAGTAGAGACCATCTCTTGCTAAAGGAAACCACGTGTAGATGCGATGCAGCGGCCACAAACGCTTAAGCTGACGGCGGCGTTGCGCAGGAGATACATCGAGGGGAGGGGGGGGGGAGCGGAGCACAAAGTGATAGACCATTGCCACCTTTTAGAACACGCCTATCGTTCCTAATGGGCAAGGAGAGGTAAAAGACTCCAATTGAACAAAGAGACCCCCAGTGCGCCGTTAGTTAGCGCGCCTGTTGCTAATTTTAATTGTTTAGCAACGCAGAGGAGAAATCTTCCACCGGCACTACTTTTAAGCTCAAAATCCAGTGCCTATATAGTATACGGAGTCACCGTAGAAAGATTGCAGAGCATGAGCAGTCGATTTTTTTTATCCAGAAAACGTAACAGCTTTCCCGCAAAGGCGAAGCAATGAACACAATAGCAACAAATTGGAAGGTTACGCGTAGAACCACAAGCAGATCGAAACGAGCCCTGCGTTTCTCACGCACAAAGAAGACACGGAACGTACCAACAGGTACAGGTTAATGCGAATAAGCGTCTCAGCTGCTACTTCGCTGCTTCTGAAAAGTGCGCCTTTTTCGCAAATAGAGGCTGCGCAACGATCGCAGTGACCTTTGTGCACACGGTAACTTCAACAGAATTGTTCCGAAGATACTCCAAGGCTAGCCAAGACGTGCAATTCTTCCCACTGCAAGATAAGGGCGCGCGATCAAGCGTACGTCCCCTTATTCTCTACCTGGGCCAAAGTATGCGCGAGAGATTAGCGCCTCCGCGGGCTCATTGCGCCATCTTGCTGTGAATGCTTAAAACACAATAGGCCCCCTTCCCTTCCCTAAATGCCCGCCAACAGAGGTTTTTTAGCCTCCAGAGCCGCAACTGAGAGTAGTGAGCTATGCTTCTGCCGCCCGCCATCACGCCCTTCCTCCAACCCCCCTTCCCCCCCAGGATGCCGCCCCGTCGCACGTCCGTATATAGTCCGACGCCATTTCCGCCGCCACCATCGCCGACGTCCTACCGTTCGCCAGCGCGACAGCGCAGCGCACCAAAGAAAACCGATGTTTGGCGTGCACCTGACAACCACCCGCTCTGCTACCACAGTGGTGAAGCCGGGCACATTTACCGTGGTTGCCAGTACCGACAGATGGGCCTACGGGGCTTTGACATCAACGCGCCGTGCTCACAACGTGGCGAACGACCGCATGACATCGCCGACTACCTCGCCAGAGCGCAGTTGACACCATTATCACCTTATCGTTCACCGTTGCCAAGCCGCTACGCCTCACCGCACTGCAGGCACTAGATCGGCCCTGCTCGGGCCGATTTCCGAGCCATTACCCGGAAAACTAAGGGCAGCAATCAATAGAGGTGCAGTTGCTCTTCGGCGAACTACCGAAGATACTCCACTGCCGCCGACGACGACACCTCCGCGAAATCGAAAGCACCTGCTGCAAGACAAAAAGGGTCTTGACGTCGAACCTTCGCAGCTTGAAGAAGACGTAACGACGCAGCTGGGAAGCAGTGAAGCAAATAGACGTAGCCCTGATCCGACGCCACGACCCAACCGCAACGCACGACGACGAACCAGCTACCTCGACGTAATATTCGAAGGCCACCTCGTCACTGCTCTCGTCGATACTGGAGCCAACTATTTCATCGTCAGTGGGTCTTTCGCAACGAAGTTGAAAAAAGTGAGGACTGCATGGCAAGGCCCCGAAATCAGGGCCCCTGGAGGTCACTTATTAACGCCGACGGGAGCCTGCACAGCAAGAATCACCGTCGATACCCACACTTATCCGGTGACCTTTGTAATCTTACAAAATTGCTCCAGGAATGTGATACTTGGAATCGACTTTCTAAGTCAACACGGCGCTGTCATCGGCCTGAGGTCTGAGTCAATCACACTAACCTCAAAAAACACGCTGCCGACTCCTACAACGCCAAGGAATTACGCATTGCATGTGCTAGAAGAGCAGGTCACCGTGCCGCCTTTCTCCAGCGTCGTCGTTTCTATTGGCACAAAAAATCCAAAAACTTTGAAGGCGTCGCCTAGGGCGATCAGCACCAAATTCGCAACCATCACATTTGCGTCGCATGAGGCATAGCTGAGCTGCGTGACGGCAAAGCAAAGGTAGTGCTGCCAAACTTCGGTCACAAATAGGCCCTGTTTCAGAAGAACCAGAGAGACCGCAGAACCGATACGTCTTCGGTTTATTGTTGACAGAACAAGAAAAAAATATGCAGAGCGTGCCCCTGGCTACTTCTTCCTCGCCTCCGAGCTTCATCTTCAATCTGTTTTCTACATCTTCCCGCCAGCCAGATTCAACCGAAGCAATCTTCGAGCGAATACAACAGTTGAATCGGCCTCTTGACTAATTTTCCTTAATGTGTACGAAACAAGCATGTTCTCACTAGTCCATCCTTGCCTGGGAAAATCTTTTCGACCTTGTAGAGTTTCCACTCAGTTCTTTTTCGCGCTTCTCCAAGCAGAAGTACATCTCCTTCTTGTACATTTATGTGACGCTCTGTTTTTCTGCTGGCACACTTAAGCTCCTTCAGGTACTCCTTTTTCCATCTGGTCCACCATGTTATCATTGCCTGTTTTCTTGCATTCCAGTATTTCCGCAAACTGTATTCTCCGAGTCTGTTTTCTTCCTGCTTGTTCATTGCTTGCCTGCCTCCTATAACGTCCGCCGGTATGATGGGTTGTGGCTCGTTAGGATCGTCATACACATAGGAGGCCGGTTGTTAAGTACTCCTTCTGCTTCAACAACCACAGTCCGTAGTTCTTCTTCATCCAAAAGTCGAGCACCTATAGTTTTTGCCATGGATGTCTTAAAGCTTCATATCAGTATTTTATAAAATCGTCCCCACCATGGAATTAACTCTACAATAAACTTCCATTTTATTTTCAGGTTACTGGTATACTGTTGAACCCTTTCATCTTCCATCTTTAATATCTTGTTCATCTCTTTCTCATATTTCTTGAATGCTCTTACATTATCACTGTAAATAGTTGTACACAATCCTCTTCTAGCTACGTATCTTCGTAATGCTTGTATAAACGTTTCTGATGACATTCTCTTGACCAACTCCAGTTGTATGGCTCTTGTTACTGCACACGTAAATATCACAATGTAAAACTTTGAAATTTTTCGCCTTTCTCCTCTCGAGCATTTAGTGGTCCAGCAAAATCTATACCAACTGTGTCGAATGACCTCGTCTGTGTTATCCTGTCAGCTGGCAGTGGTGAAATTTCTTGTGCCATTGGTTTAGAATTGAATCTCCTACTTGTGATGCATTTCTTTATCACATATTTCACCATCTGTCAGGCACGCACAATCCAAAACTTCGTTCTTAGATGTGCCAATGTTGCCGCAATGCCACCGCGCATTGTTACTTGATGCGCGTTCAGAACTATGAGTTCTGAAAAGTGACTTTCTCTTGGTAAAATAATTGGATGCTTCTGATCAAAGCTCAAATCATTCCACTGAAGCCACCCTTTTACTCTTAGGACACCTTGATCATCTTCGAAGATGTTCGTGCCGTACAGATTCATGTTGTCATATATTCATGTCACTGCATTTTGTAGCGTTTTCTGCTCCTGCTTTATCAGCACAAACTCTGCCTTGTCCAATTCTTTTCCTGTCAGTGAACCTGTTTTCCTTTCTTTTCGTCGGTTTCTTATATAACGCATCACCCACGCGGTAACTCGTAACGCTTTCTTGTATGATCCAAATCTGCTCATATCAATTATCTTTTCTTCACTCGTGGTGGTAGTAAAGCTTGCCACTGTGTTTTCTTCGTCTTTGTTGTCATCACTATCCGATTCTTGCGTGATGTCAGAATCAGGCCTTTGTTTTTCATTCTTGATCCACGTGGGGCCTTTTCACCATAATTCACTGTCCAGCATACGTTTCATCTTCATCCCCCTTGTCATCAAATCCGCAGGATTTTCATCACTTTTAACATAACTCCATTGATTCTAATTGGACTTGCTCTAGAATTTCTGCTAAGCGGTTGCGAACAAACAGATCTTTCGCCTTGTTAGACTTTATCCAGCATAATACAATTTGAGAGTCGGTTCAGAATTTCACATTCCTTAGTTTCCTGATGAAATTCTCAGTTATATGACTGGCCAATTTGACTGATATTGTGGCCGCCAACAACTCCGATCTTGCTAGTGTAATCTTTTTGATTGGAGCGACTCTATCTTTTGCAATGATTAAATTGGCTTCATTGCTTCCATCGGAGTATTCTGTTACAATGTATGCTGCTGCTCCATACGCCATTGGACTCGCATCAGAGAACACGTGTACAGTCGATGCTTTCACTTCAGCTTGCCTGTTGTCATAGCATCTGTTAACGGTGAAGTCATCTAAGTGCTGAAGCTCCTCCGACCAGTCCTTCCAAGCTGATCTATGCTGGCTTGGTAACGGGTCATCCCATTTCAGTTTATCCATCCAAATTTTTTGCAGCAATATTTTTGCTCTAACTGAAAATGGTGTCAAAAAACCTAAAGGGTCATATAGCTTTGCCGTGGCCTTCAAAACCTGTCTTTTTGAGAGTTGTCTCATGTCCTTGTGATTTCGCCATGTAGTGTCGGGAAGGTCAACACGTCGTCTACGAAATTCCATTTCACTCCCAAAATCTTGATTTGTCCCTCTTTTCTTATCCCTCGATACAGATCCTCTCCTTCTTCATCAAAGAGTTTTCTTAGGTCGGCGTCATTTGAAATCCATTTTCATAAATGTATTCCCACATTGCGAAAAATATCTCGTGCTTCTTTGTATATCTTTGTCGATGCCGAGTATTCATCGGCTCCTAGTAAAACGTCATCGACGTAGATTCCTTTCCGGAGTTGCGCCACAACTGCAGGATATTTTTCTTCGAATTTATCCAAATGTCGATGAATCGTGGCCGCTAGAAGGAAGCTACTTGGTGTAGTTCCGAAAGTAACCCTCGTCATCCTCCACGTTTTTATCTTCGGGGTTGGCATATCTTCGCTGGGTATTCTTTCCAACCACATAAATCGCAGTGCGTCTCAGTCATTTCTTGTATCTTGATCTGCAAGAATGTTTTTTCCACGTCGGCTGACATAGTGATCTTGTGATGTCGAAAGCTCATCGGCAAGCTTGTGGTGTCGGGGTTTAGGTTTGGCCCCTTTTCCAAGTTGTCATTCAAGGATTCACCTGGATTCTGGCTTGACGATGCGTCAAAGACGATCCGTATTTTTGTCGTTGTTCGGTCCGTCCTTCTTAATTACTGCTTGATGCAGCATGTAGTATACAAATTTGTTCTGTATGTTAGGTCCAGCATCTTCTTCGACGTTTTCTGCTATTTCTTGCTCGAAGTACTCTCGAATAGCTTTGTCATAAACTAGGAGCTCATCTTTATCATTGCATAATTTCTTGGTCATCTAGATAAGCCTCTTCTCTGCAATGGTGTTGTTGTCATCCAATGTCACGTTTTCCTCCCATGGCAGCCACACTTTGTATCTTCCTGCCTTGAACTCCATTGTATGTCGGACGTAGTCTAGCACATGTTCATCGTTCATCTTTGTTGCTGGTTTCTCCTTGATACCCATGTTTTCCAAGTCCCAGAATCTCTGCAGTTCGTCCACAGTCGTGTCCAACTTGACATTGACCTAGAGTACCATAACTGTCGATCCCAATATTGTTTCTATTGCCATTACGTTTGGATGAATCTCGCAAATGCGACCAGTGACGACAGTCCAGTAATAATCTGCTCCAATTAATATAGAAGTTTCATTTTTTTCTTTCTTTGTCCGTCTTCTCGTTGACATCATCCAAACATATTCTCATCAATTTTGCTCTTTCGTGTATTGTCAACGGTGGCGATGGTAGCACGTCATAGGATATAACTTCTATCTCCAGTGCATCAATCGTGACTGGCTCGGAGATGGGATCCTTCCTCACGCTGACCTCGACGACTTTCATGTATAGTTCCATTTCTCCTCCTCCAGATGATCCTACAGTAATCCTTTCGGATTTTTTTTTACCTTGCACGCTAGTTTTCTTGACAATCTTTTGAGGATGAATGTCTTCTGGCTCCCGTTGCCCAACAGAATCCGTACGTAGCACCCACTGTCTTCTCCCTCCCGTCCATGAAAAGGCTGTCTGCAGTAGTATGCACTTGTGTTCATCAGACTGCTGTGCGTGCATGTTGCAGGACTTGCTGGTGTATAACCGGTCAGGTTGCGCGCTTTTACGCACTTGCTCAACATCACCGCTTTGCTGCTGTGCTGACTTTCCTGCAGGCGTACGTGGTCGACACATGGATGTCGCATGCCTTCCCTTGCATGTTTTGCAGCGTACGTTAGCACGGCATATCTTCGCCGTGTGGTGAGGTCTGGTGCATCTGAAGCACCTTCGTTCCCGTTGCAAGGCTTCTTTCTTCTGTTGAATACTAGTGCTTCTTCTGCAATCTTCCGTGTAGTGGCCAGTCATCTCACAGAAGATGCATTTCTTAATCAATATGCTTTGAAGCGTAGGTGTTTTAGTCCACCTCATACTGTGCGGTGACTGGGTCGCGTCATATTTTTCCTCTCGAGTTTTTCCTCTGCTGCGTATATATACGTTTAAAAACTTCATAATTTCTTTCAAACTGCTCGTGCTGTCTGTATACGCTGAGTCCGATTCCGTAGTTGCTGATGTGTTGTCAGCTTTCTCTATCTCCTTCATCTTCATTTCAATCCTCATATCCACCGGTAGCACAGATTTTACAACAGGAGCTATCACTGTGGCGTAACTACCCCTTTCCACTCTTAATGACTGCAATGCTCGTTTGTTCACTTGCAACTTTTGGAAGAGTTTCTTCAACCCATCTACATCTGTGGTCTCGTGGCTAAGGTACTCGGCTGCTGACCCGCAAGTCGCGGGTTCAATTCCCGGCTGCGGCGGCTCCAATTCCGATGGAAGCGGAAATGTTGTAGGCCCGTGTGCTCTGATTTGGGCGCACGTTAAAGAACCCAAGGTGGTCGAAAATTCCGGAGCCCTCCACTACAGCGTCTCTCATAATCATATGGTGGTTTTGGGACGTTAAACCCCACAAATCAATCAATCAACTCATCTACATTTTTAGGACTCAACACTGTTTCCAACTTTGCAAGCTTTTTTATGTAGGTCTCTCTTAAATTATCTTCTCGTCCGAAGGTTTCTCTCAGTGCGACTGCATGCTCGTAATTCTGATCAGAAAACTGTAAACCTTCTATGAAGGACGCAGCCTCCCCGCTCAGAGACGCCAGAAGGTAATTAAGTTTTTTATTCTTCGGCATGTTGGCTCTGTTATGCACCGATGTCTCGAACTAATGCCAAAACATTGGCCATGCTGTTTTTCCCATCAAACTTGATCATTTCAAGGCGTGGCAACTTAACAAGCTCTTGCGTCTCCGAGATTTGGTCAGTACCTTGCACTGAGCTCGCCTGTTCTGTAACTATTCTCGTAGTCAGTTGCGTCGCTTGTTCTATCTCTCGTAATTGCTCCTCTATTTTCGTCGTTGCAGTGACGATCTTCATCTCATAATGCAAAACTCTTTCAAATTCTGCCTCCTCGTCGTCTTCTTCTATGAACGGTTCAATCTGTTCGTTAACTTGTCTTAGCGTCTGTGACACACTCTTCATCTGGTTCAGAAACGTCATAAGTTGCGCTCGACCGGCATCTTCTTCTATCTTCTTATCAATTTTGCTCGTAAGCGTCGTCCCATTTGCTTGAAGCGTCTTCCGCTTCTTCGATAGGACCTCTTTATTCATGCTTAAAACGTGTTGAAAGAGCTCTTGTCTGTTTGTGTGCGTCGCCAACAGTCGTGTCGTGGTCTTTCTCTCGACGGTTCGTCCTTGAGCCAGAAACCGCTGCTTCGTTCTTCAACCCGTTGTTGCGAATGTGGTTTAAGTCTGTGCGTCTGTCTTCAGATCACTCCTGGTCACGGCACCATGTTTCAGAAGGACCAGGGAGACCACAGAACCGATACATTTTTTGTTTATTGTTGACAGAACAATAAAAAAATATGCAGAGCGTGCCCCTGGCTACTTCTTCTTCTTCACCTCCGAGCTCCATCTTCAATCTGTTTTCTCCAGGCCCCTCAACCATAGTAGACGGTTGCCCACATCGATGAATTTGTGGAGGCCGGCAATTCGTTCGCCCTGTTCGGTGCTGCCGATGCTGCTTCGACAAATCAATGTGCCGAACCAGATTTCGAAGTCAACCCGAGCCTTTCGAAGTGCAAGCAAAGCCAGCTCAAGTTCTTGCTCTTGCAATTCAAGGACTGCTTCTCGTCGTCATCGCGAATTCTGCGAAACCCAGTCGCGAGACATCGCGTCATAACAGAAGAAAGTGCTTGACCAGTTCGACAAAGCCCGTACCGAGTCTCGACGCGCGAACGCGATGCCATGAAGATACAAGTCGACAAAATGCTACGCGATGACATCATTCAGTCATCCAAGAGTCCGTAGGTGTCACCCGTCGTATTAGCGAAGAAGTATGGTACCCTACGTTTTTGTGTCAATTACCGCCGCCTGAACAAAATCACAAAGGACGTGTACCCTCTCTCACGTATAGACGACACACTGGAAGCCTCTACAACGCAAAGTACTTTTCTTCAGTGAACCTCAAAACGGGCCACTGGGAAATTGAGGTTGACGAGAGAGATCGAGGGAAGACGGCCTTTATCACAACAGATGGTCTCTTCAAGTTTAAGGAAATGCCATTTGATCTTTGCTTGACACCTGCGACAATCCAGTGCATTATGGACACCGTGCTGGCTGGATTAAATTGGCAAACTTGCCTCGTTTACTTGGATGACGTCGTCGTGTTTTGCTACAGCTTCAACGAGCATCTCCGGCGCTTTGAATCAACACTTCAAGCTATCAACACTTCTCGACTAACCCTGAAGCCACAAAAGTGCCACTCCGCATACGAGGAGCTGTTGTTCCTGAGACACATGATAAGCGAGGCTAGAGTCCGTCCTCATCCGTGGAAAACATCCGCCATCGCTGGCTTCCCGCAGCCTACAGACAAGAAGGCTGTACGCTGATTCCTCGGCGTGTGCACCTATTACAGGCGTTTTGTCAAACGTCTTTCACAAATCGCTGAGCCACTGACTCACTTCCCGAAAAGCAACGTCGTATTGAGGGGGTAAGCGCCACAAGAGGAAGCATTTCAGGCACTTAAACGACGCTTCCAAACACAACCAATACTTGCGTATTTCGACTAATATGCCTAAACAGAATAACACACTGACGCGAAGAGTGTAGGACTCAGCGCCATTCTTGTGCAAATGACTGCCAGCGTGGGAAAATTCATCAGTAATGCTAGCCGGACACTATCTAAGGCCGAGGCCAACTATTCCACAACAAAAAAGGAGTACCTCGCCATCATGTGTGCAGCGTCAAAGTTTTGCCCCTACCTCTACAACAGGCCTTTCAAAGTTGTGAGCGACCACCATGCCTTGTGTTGGCTAGATAACTTGAAAAACCCTTCCGGTCACCCCGCACAATGGAGCCCCAAACTTCAAGAATTCAACGTGACCGTCGTTTACAAGTCTTGAAGAACACACTCTGACGCCGACTGCTGTCTCGTGCCCCCAACGAACCACCGCTGCCCGTGGGCTTTGATGTGGACAACTTCTTGGGAACGATGACTGCGGATGACTTCGCTGGGCAACAACGGGCTGACCCGGAACTGAGAAGCCTTGTGGATTACCTTAAGGGCAGCAGCACGACTGCTCCAAATGTTTTCAAGAGAAGACTGAAGTCATTCTTCTTGCGAAACAGATTTCTCTTTAGGAAGAACTTCTCGCCCCTTCTAGCCGATTACGTTTCGTCGTTTCTTCAGCAGTGAGACCAGAAATACTTGACGCCCTACACGACTACCAGACGGCTTGACAGCTCGGTGTTTCCCATACGCTCACAAGAATACAAGAAAAGTATTACTGGCCATGACGTTCCACCGACGTCACTCCCTATGTCAAGACCTGCCGCGACTCTTAGCGACGAAAGACACCACCGACTAGGTCTGCCGTACTTATCCAGCCCAACGAGCCACCTGGCCAACCGTTCCAGCAAATCGGCATGGACTTACCGGGACCGTTGCCGACGTCGAATTCCGGGAACAAAGGGATCGTCGTAGCTACTGACTACCTCACACGGTAAACCGAAACAAAGGCACTCCTCAAAGGCAGTACCTCTGAGGTAGCTAGCGTATTCATCGACAACATCGTTCTGCGTCACGGAGCTCCACAGGTCTTCATTACTGATCGAGGTACAAAGCCTCTATGGCGGACCTAATTCAGGTGATCCTGAGGTACAGCCAAGCAAGTCTCCGTCGCACCACCAGCTACCATCCACAGACCAACGGCCTCATCAGACGTTTTAATAAGACCATTGCTTATATGCTGGCTTTGTACATTGACGTCGAGCATAAGACATAGGATGAAATCCTTCCGTTCGTTACTCTCGCGTACAATACGGCCATCCAAGAAACGACGCAGAAAACGCCCTACAAGTTGGTCTATGGAAGGAGCCCGGAAAGGACGCTCGACGCTATGCTTACAAACGTCGCTGACAAAAAGAACCTCGACGTCACCGCCTACCTTCAGCGTGCGGAAGAATTTCATCAATTTGCCCACCTACGCATCAATAATCAGCAGGCGACCGACAGCCGCCATTACAATCTTCAACGAAGCTTCGTTGAGTACCACACTGGGGACCATGTCTTGGTATGAACGCCGATACGCCGACGTGGCCTTAGTGAAAAACTTCTGCGACAGTACTTCGGACCATACAGAGTAGTGCGACATCTCGGAACACTCGACTACGAGGTTGTTCGCGATGGCATTAAGAACTCTCAATGGCGCCGTGCTCGACCTGAAGTCGTCCATGTCGTACTCCTCAAATAATTGCATGCGCAAACCTGGGAACTGCATTATTGATGTTGTTGCTGTACTTATTGTTTATTTTCTTTATTATTGTACCTTCGTCTTTTGTTTAAGCAATAGGACGATGCGTTTTTCAGAGGGGGCAATACTACGTTCCTTTCCTCAAGTTCTATTATCACCCCGTTACACTACATTCAGCGAAAACCGCGCCTACGATGTTCGAGAAGCTTCGAGAAGCTTCGAGGCTTAAGTAGATCGTTTCATTAAGGTTACGCCCACTTCGGGAACTTCGCAGATTAATCGGGGACCTACGTCGCCGCTAGCGATAACGCTAGAATATTCGATGGTAAGGCTATAACTGCCGACGCGCTTCTCCGCTTGTCAGTTGATCGACGGCCAACGCTTTGTTCACCACTATCAGTGCCAGTGTCTTGCTTTTCTTATGCGCGGCCACAAGTTTGGCCCGAATAAACAGTTTCTTCTTCGACGTGGAGTCTGCTCTCTTCATTCACGTCACGACCCTGTGATAAAATGAATAGTTCGCCGTTCGAACAGTGAAGGAGGTACCTCTTGGGGGCTCAGTGGCTAACGCTTCGCATCGCATTCACAATTTATAGGTTCCATGGTCGATTCCGCGCGTCGTAGTCTTTCTTCTGGGATTTTTGTATATTTCTTGTGTTTTCGTATATATAGAGACGAATCTATATACGGTTCATGACATCGACGCCGACACTGGCAGCGAAGTCCAGCCGAGAGTGGCCATATAATTGCTATCGCAATAAAACATCTAGCAGACGCTGACAGCATCGGCTTTGTGAAGAGAGAGAGTGAACCGTAGAAGAAGAAGAGAGAGTGAGGACGTGCATGCGTGGTAGAGCACAATAGCCACCGTATGGAGCAAGCTCAATGAATGCTTGGCATCTACAACACCCACCCTGAAGAGCCCTGTAAAGTTCAGAGATTCGCCCATGCGTGATATGATTCCAAAATGCGCTGCGATTAGTTTACCCTCTAAAAAAATATCGAGTAAAAAGGGTGTCTTTTTGTCCCATAACGATAATCGTCATCAGGCTTGCATGCGCTTCCTTTCTTGAAAACTTGGCACTGGCCACTTTCCTATCGATGATTGATTTGATTGATATGTGGGGTTCAACGTCTCAAAACCACTATATGATTATGAGAGACGCCGTAGGGGAGGGCTCCGGAAATTTAGACTACCTGGGGTTCTTTAACGTGCACCCAAATCTGAGCACATGGGCCTACAACATTTCCGCCTCCATCGGTAATGCAGCCGCCGCAGCCGAGATTTGAACCCGCGCCCTGCGGGTCAGCAGCCGAGGACCTTAGCCACTAGACCACCGCAGCGGGGCACTTTCCTGTCGAGAATGCAATGTAACCCTGATAATGGGCATGTCGATCGTGACCGGAATGTACCGGGCGCGGGGCGATAGCGCAAGGATGGAACGCAATATAGATGATGATTATTGTTGTGGGACAAAGAGACACCCTTTTTACTCGCTCTTTTTTTAGAGTGTAGAGTACCAGCCCGTTCTGCGCGAATGTGGTATGACCAAGTGGATTTTCGCAACAATACTTGGGCTACACATTTGCGCTGTCTTCGAAAAATCGCACACACCCGCACGATTCTCTCATTCCCTGTAAGCCATATTTTACTCGGCTGCAGCTCGGGTCGAGACGCAATGCATCATGTAAAGCTATACATATACTGTGCAGACACATCTCCCCGCAACGTGGTGAAAAGCGCCATCCCCGCACGTCCAGATTATGTCCGGGTCGTTTTGAGTTCTTTTCCAGCTCAGTCTATGCCTTCTTAGATGGCGCTACAAAAATTGCCATCAGTCGTCTCCACAGGAGCATGCACGCTTCCGATTTTGTGTCCTTTTGTTGGCACGTGCAGCTACGCTATTTTGAATCCAGGTTTTAGAGAGCTTCCTTGGCACGCCTTTTCCGGGAGCGGCGATGACGTGTAAACTTCTCCGGTGATTTCATAAATGCCCCACACACACGCGCCTCTTTTCTCTTGGCTTAACGCTCAGGCAGTTAAAGAATATTGGTACCGCTCGGCCACATGAGCACCTCAGAATTCGAAGAAGCACCGCGGTTGGCTCGCAACACAGCTCGGGCTTGCCGCCAAGGCCCTGCGTTCACAGGCCTGGTTACGAAAGCGAAGGGGGCTCACTGTGAAGCGAACCCGGACCTTTGGGCCTACTAAGCCGTGCAGAACGAGTATGATATAGAAACGTCCTGGATAATAATCTAATCTTGTACGGTCATGCTCACCCTCGGCAATAAAACGGGCGTTACCGGCCGATGAGAACAGCTTTCCCCAGTGCAAGGTACCCAATTTATAGGGGAGAATGACGCACCAGCAGACACTCAAGTATATATGTTACTAAGTCACTACCAACGTAGGGAACTTGTACCTGACCAACATCAAAACGGAAGGCCTCTTTTACCACAACACCTTCAATGAATACAAGAACATCCTGGGTGAGTTTCAGCGTTTCTTGCAGCACAGGTTACCCACAATAACGCAATGTTTCCTTCATGCTCTGCGAGAAGACGCCGACCTTTTGACCTTCTTCACACTCGTTCTCGACGTGAGGTGCTTTGAGGAACACATAAAAAATTACCACTACCTGACCGCCACCGACGTGCTCTGCTTCATGGAGACGTGGAACGCTAGAAACAGGCAGATCAATAGATTCGTTCTATTGGTCTGACCCAAAGAACCGGAGCATCCTGCCGGCGGTGTAATTTCAAAATAACATGTCTCGTGAATATATTATATATATGTTCATATATTAAAAAGCAATCAACGAGCTTATTGAGAGATGCCCTTTTTGTACTTTGTAAAAAGCATTTCTTGCGTATAAGTAATGTATATAGTTTATCAAAATGAATGTAGTACATACAAACGTAAATAATGAGCATTGTGTATGTAAAGTAAGAAAGGTGTCTTGTTTTCATCAATACAGTTTTTTTCCTTCAAAAATATTATACCTAGCCGCTTGTCTATACAGCCAATTCGTAGGACGATGATTTGGGTGCTATTTAGATCAGTCAGAAATAAAGAACAGCAATATTTCAACAAAGTTTTCGATCACCAAATTTAGGGTGGTTGTTTATAAGCCACAGTTTTTCTAATTCCCAAAGAAGGCGAACCTAGTTTTTAAACATCAAAATAGCGAGCGTAGGTTTATTATCCACGGTCCAATTTCCAGACCACGATACCGGAGAAACCAAACCTGGATGCACCAGCAGTGCTGGAAGGGCCGTTTCTGGGCCCCATCACCCGCTAATTTCCCTTTAAATATGTCGAATGCTGGCGCGTCGCGGGAGAACCCTATCGGGCGAGAGTTGTGTCATGCTAGCCGGGCATGCCGTCCAATGGTCCTTCGCACGTCATGTGTGGTGTTTATCAGATACTTTGTAATCAACCTTCGCGAACGCTTAGGACTCGAATATTAAGGAAGAAGCCTTTAATGTATCAATTTTGCCATAGCCTATACTCGCGATTACTTCGGCCGGGCCCGGCTTCGAAGTTACGCACGAGCCCATACAATGCTCAGGCATGGCTCACATTCTTTGTGCTGCTGCTTGCTTGCAGCCTCTGAAAACATGGCTGCCCAAAAATGCTGCGAATTCTCGTAAATACTCGCCATCTCGGGGAAACTCACTTCGGTGTGTCTTCATTCACCATCACAGCCAAACTCTGCCCTATAATTAACAATGCGCATTTCTTGTTGTGATTGGGGCGCGAGTGGCCCGAGTTCCGGGCCTTAATGACACCATCGCGATCGCACTCGACGGCTCCTTGCCACCCATTACAACACGCACCCAGCAGCGCCAAAAAATGCGTCCTCAAATCATCTACTAGAGGACTTCTGTCGTATCATGCTGCAGCGTCCACACGCCATTGGACCAGCAACCTGTGCGCAAAGTGCTATAGCACTGGAAGTGGTCAGCGCCTGTCACCAGGCGAGGATGGTGCACTCCCCCGTTTTTTCTGCCGTTGCAAACGATGCTTATTCATCTTCACAATAGTTTATTTTGTTGCTTTCGTTTGTTCGTTATGTGCCTTTTCAAGCAGTAACTACACTATCCCATTTTGGACTGTTTGCATTTCTACAAACAATAAGCTGGCGTTACATAATGTAGAGTGACCCTTGACGTTACACCGTGCCTGAAATGGGGTGATGCGCAGCTGCAAGTCGTCGCATGTCATGTGGACGTTTGCGAATACTTTCTTGTTGCTCCTCTTCAAACTCATAGCCTGGGCTCCCCACAGTTTTGAGCAGGTGCAGGTACTTGTCTATATCTCGCCTGGTGTATGGGTCCACAACTTGTTCGATCGACAGGCGACGTCGGGTTGCGCTCAAATTGAGTGCCTCCAGAGCTTTTCCCAAACACCTGAGACAAGAACGAACAAAAGGTAAATGAGTGAAGAGCACCCGCATTGTTTACAGGCGAATCCAGGAAAAGCACATTAATGTTGCCACCTTGGGCTGTTAAACGAATGTCCTTCCTGCGCCTGGCAACATTAACAAGTTCACGAGATGTGAAAGGCATCAGCCCAATCTTTCTTTGTGGGCGTATGCAGTTACCGTGCCACTGCTCATTTAGCCCAGAAACTAGGGGTGTGGGAATAGTGAAATTTAGAACCGAATTCACTACAAATTGAATAGTCATCATCGCAAATCCAATACGGTTCATATAGGTTTCGAAAATCAGTGCGAACGTTTCCAAGAGACGCCTTAAACATTGGAACAAACTAACAATGCTGTCCCGCAGCGGTGGCTTAGTGGATAAGACACTCGGCTGCTGCCCTGGAGGTCACAGGATCGAATCCCGGCTCCACGGGTTGCATTATTGATAGAGACGAAAATGTTGTAGGCCCGTGTGA
The DNA here is from genome assembly GCF_043290135.1 of Rhipicephalus microplus. Lineage (NCBI taxonomy): Eukaryota > Metazoa > Arthropoda > Arachnida > Ixodida > Ixodidae > Rhipicephalus > Rhipicephalus microplus. Next base: position 282,945,077 of record NC_134710.1, read on the forward strand.
ACAGATATGTATGCACGTTAAAGAACCCCAAATGGTCGACATTTTCGGAGCCCTCCACTACGGTGTCTCTTAATCAAACTAACAATGCGGCTACATTTAACAAGTTGCGAGAATCGTGCAAACAAATCAGAATCGTGTACCGCGATAATTAGAGCCTTCCGACTATGCTAAACAAATGAATACATCAGTTTCAAGAGTATTCAAAGTATATTTAGTCAATGGCTTTTTGTTGACACTAAGGCTTAACGGAGAATATTGTTTCATGAAGGAACATCACCAATCTTATGGTAAGGGTAGTGCACTGAGAGACGCAGTCGCTTCGGCAAAATTGAGTTTAGAGGAAATTTTTTTTGGCGTGTTGAGTAAAGCATCGATAGACGCTTGAACGATTCAACCGCTTGTGTTTCAGCAAACCGTTATTTCAAAAAAAACAATAAAATACATCGCTTTTCCAACGTAAAAATAGTCAGCTATTTAAACACGCTCCAACCGGATCGATAACGAATCTAATACAACTCAGTTCAAATCATTTTTTGAAAGTGTCCAATATTAGCACAGCCCTAAGTTTGAAACACCGCCGTAAAATATATTTATATGCGCCAGAAGTGATAATCGCAGCAAGAACTTTGGATGCATTCGCGCGCTTTTAGAAGCCTAAAAGGACACTTATGTGAAACTCTAAACCCATCGAAGGTACGCCCCCCCCCCTCTTCTTCATTTTTTTCAAACTTCAATGGCTTTCGAAGTTTAACCTTTTTTTTTCGTACTTGTCCTCATCGCGTCAATGAAGATCTCGAAATATTTAGCTATACTGAAAGGATGATTGATAGATGTAAGTTAATGTGCGTACTAATATATAGGTACGTCTTACAGAGAACACCATGCTTCTAGACACTGGTTTAAGCCGGGAAAACAAAAATTCCACTGTATATTTTAGAGCAGCGTTGATAAGTTGCATTCCTAAATCTATATAAAAACACTTATTCGCTTTTCTTGCTGTTGAAGATTTGTTTACACGTACACACACACACACACACACACACACACACACACACACACACACACACACATATATATATATATATATATATATAGAGAGAGAGAGAGAGAGAGAGGTACTGGGATTGATACCCATCACCTCCACCACAAAACTGTTACGGTTGAATTAAAGGATAGGTGGATTTATTTACAGGGTGAGGATGAAGTTCGGCAATCGCAGTAAAAATGGAGTCCTCAAGGCGCACCAGACAACGTCGTCTTCCTCTTCTACCTCCCCGGCACATACTACAACCCGGCTCATACTGTAGCAATATATATATATATATATATATATATATATATATATATATATATATATATATATATATATATATATATATATATATATATATATATATATATATATATATATATATATATATATATATATATATATACCAATGTTTCGCGGGCATTGCGCCCAGGATCGGGTATTGTCGCGCATAGATTGATGCGGATAACTCACCAGCGCATATCTTGTGCCGCGTCAGCTCTACAAACTCGTCTTCTTCGAGGAGCACGAGTTCGTCGATGACGTGCTCGGAATGCGGCTTCAGGGTGAAGCCGCGTCGGGGCATGCGGGCGACCTCCGTGTATTCGCCAAGCTCCCGCAGACCCACAGAGCAACGGTAGAGCGCCCTCGACTCAGCCAGGTGCAGCCGGAGAACGAAGGCACGTCGCTGCATTCGGGCGGCTTCCTTGTATTTGCCGAGCTCCCGGAGCCCCACAACGCAGTAGCAGATGACCATCGGGTCAGCTGGGTCCAGACAGAGGACGTACCGGCACAGGGCCACGGCCTGAATGAGTGCGCATGCTTGTCATATCGCTCCTTGTTTACAACATCGGCAGCCGCAACCCCACTAAGTGCACACAGATCAAAAGCTTCTGCCATGTTTCAGTACTCGACTCATGGTCCTGTACTTGCTTCGTCCAATCTTTAGCCGCAAACTTCTTAATTGTCATTTGCCCAACTAACTTTTTGTTTCCCCTTCTCATGCTTGTCTTCCCTTGGAATCTGGTGCGTTTACCACTAGTTACTTTGCTTACGAACTTCATTCCTGCTACCATGTGCCTTTAGCCTTGCTTTCAACAAAATAGTCCTTAGCCCCCATGTGTCAAGCGCCGTTTACGCTCAAAATAACACAGTGCATATTCGCAATTCATTGGGTAAGAACGAAAACGATCGATTATGATATCGCAAAACAATTGCTGTTGCATTGGCACAGCATAATAAGCGTTAGTTCTGAAACAAATGTTCCCAGACATTTCTTTTAATCCCTATTCAGCGCACAACGATGGGCCAGTTGAAGTGAACTGAACTTGTACATCTGGACATGCGCAAATTCAATATCACACAACGTAGACACATATAAACTTAAAGTCCGTCGGAATTACTTTCCCTCTTTCTACGTTCCTGAGCTATGAGTATCTCTCCCGAAGCTCCTGCGCTATAGCTCCCTACACCTGCAAGAGGTGAAATCCAAAGCTCATTCATTGACTTGGAACTGCGAGAAAACCACCTTTTTCATTACTTCGCCATCTTCGCTGACATTTTGCAAGGCGGGGCTCCAGATGACGAAAATACTCAGCTGCTTCGAATGCTTCATGCGGTAATCCACCATGCCTCGTGATTGTCGAAGACTCGAACGCCAAATTCTTGCAGAGGTGATCTTCTTCTGGCTCAAGCAACCGCACGCGCACGAGGAAACCAAGGCTGTGAACGCTACCATCGGTCCTATTTTGGTGATGATGACCATGAAAGATTAAAACATTGGTTGAAAATAAAAAAAATTTCTGAGCTATAGTGCTAAAATATCTTTTCCTTGATTATATTTTAAGTGTAAAACACGATATTGTGAAAATATTGGTATTTGTCGTAGCGGAAGAAGTATAGTCACGTTTAGTTGTGGCTTAGTTGATTTGCTCTGGCAACGTCCGAAAATATTCATAAAGGCCGCGTGATAAGTAATAGACGACGGTGTAGAAGAGCATTGCAAAAAGTTTGCTCCTAATGTTTTCGTGTTTTCTTTTCTGAAACAGTAAATTTACTAGTCCGAGTGTGTAATCACGGAGTGTGAACGTTTCAAACGCCGTCAAACACTTTTTATCAAATTCTTCGGTTCTCCAGTGCCATCAGATAGTTCGTAGGATATGCTACGAACATCAGAAAGTAAGCTCAACAGCATTTAGTCTTCGTGATTTGTCCACACTGCGCGCAGACATCAAGGCTCGGCAGATTCGGCTTGTGTCCCCGAAGGATGCGTTGCTTAAAGTTGTTTTCTCCTGCTTTCCCATTAGCTCTAAACATAAGGGGGGTTTACGTCCGGAAACCATGATATGATTATTAAAGACGCCGTACTGAAGGGCTCCAAAATTTTTTTATCACCTGGTATCTTCAAACAATCACTCACAACGTTAAGAACAAAGGCCTATAGCATTACGCATGCATCAGAATGCAACAGCCGAGGACGGGTAAACAAAAACTGTCATCATCAACAACGTCCTATCTAGCGCGTGTGTGCTTCACCACTGGTCGGCAAATTCTTTCATGAGTCAACTGAATCATACTCAGTAAGACTGGATCGGCTCATTATTTGAGTCTGAGTGAGTTCGAGTAAGTTCGGTTGCGGAAATATTTGAGAGAACGTGAAACCGAGTGAGTCTGGTTGAGAAAAGTGATGGCGAGTTTGAGTACCAGGGAACCTTTGGATCAAAATACATTAGTTGAGGGAGGTCTACCTAATAATGCTAACCTATGGTCCTATCTTCTCATGTTCAGCATTTCTGTCAGCCTTACATCGGCTTACAACCCAAGTTTATTCTCACAAATACCTCAACGCACACGTTCATGTGCAAGCTTAATATTTATTGGTAATTGACGGAAATATGATGGGGTGCCATGACATCCACGCGCAAATTGTTTGAATTGAATTCTTTGATATTGATATCTCCTTTAAGTCGTACATTTCTTAGAATTCCTTTCTCCTTACCGACAACTGACGCTTAACGGTATAGGATCAAAAGTATGGTACTGTGTCGTTTAAAAGGGCCCTCCGACACCTTTTGTACAGCCTTATTTAGCACCGGAAAAGGTGGAGTAATGGCTTCTGAGACGAATGCAACAAAAATGGTGGAAACTGGTGCAAGAAAAGTGAGTTTACGAGTCCTCATAGTTCAAAACTCGAGCGTACGACGACAAGACACGTTCCCCTTTGCATTTCACTCGCCTGCTGATGTCAAAGACTGTTTCCAATTACTGCACGCGTCTCGTAAAGACACACCGAAAACGTCACCTCTTGGTGGCCTCACAATACCTCGCTACCGCTCTTTTTGACGATGTCGTTGGCATAGTTACTACGAACCATGTGCGTTGGGTAGCAGACGCTTCCGTGGTCACGTTGTGTAAAATACACACAATCGCTTTGGGCGGGTCACTTCTCGGCTTGTTTGAAAGACGCGTTCTACGGCAACGCCGGCGCCCATTGCTTGTCGCATTTTTGCTTACTAACAATTCGGCCTGCGTTTCAACCTTTAGTTGCTGGCCTACTACAGCTTCGTTCGCAGGCTAAGTGTTGAGTTCGTTGTTCTTAAAATATATCCTTGAAAAACCGGAACGATTTCTTTATGAGAAAGCGTAAAAAGAGTTTTGTTGTTTTTAGCATTCACACTTATATCCTCGCTACCACCATATGAATATGACACGCTATTTTTCGCGCAAAGCAAATTAAAACCGAATTATCTTTGTCGTCGCGACACATAACACGATAACACTTCCTATAACAAAAATAGCCGATGAGTACCGTCGTAGTCCGCAATCAAGATAGTTTGTCCTCTGAAATAAAATTATAACAGCGTGAATTTCGCCGTTGCCATTTTTACAAAGATATCGGCGCATTCCGCTGCACCAGAAGAACGAATGAAAAATTCATGCTCGAATAGTGTCACAGGACCCCTGTAAGTGATTTAATGGTAATAAAAAGCACTGCCATCAAGATCAAGTAAAGGTAGTTTTGTGTTCACTGACACATGACTCTACTCACACACACTTGCGCCGAGTCAAGTCAAGCCGCAAACAAGTCCGCCTGAGGAATATGTTGGTGAGTTTCAGTCCCAGTGAGCCCGGCTGAGAAATAGTTTAGTGAATCTTGTACGAGTGAGTCCCGTTTCAGAAATTATTGTTAACCTTGAGTGACCACCCTGAGCAGACCAAGTTTTCTGATTGAGTCTGAATGAGCTCCAACTTTTTGCTCGCGTTTTTAGTTCCCTATAGACCTATTTTACGTGGGCACCGCCATATTGCCAAGCGGCCATTGCCGTCCATGGTCTAGCAACCAAATCGTATGTGCGAAACATTCCTGTGGTGGAGTTGCAGTAGATTTGTAGGGGCGAAGCTTCCTACGCCTTGGCTAGCATGTCCCGTGTCGTCATTGCAGTCACTTGCATTGCACTTCATGTGAATAAAAATGGTGTCATAGCATATCCACAGAGTAAATGATCATAAGTGGGGCGAAGCGATTGTCAGTCTGTCCCTTCTGCTATTCGTGCGTCCAGCCGTCCGTCCATCTATTCGTGCATCAGAGCGGCCGCCCAACCGTGTGCCTTTCGAGCGTCCGTTCGCCCCGCCGTGGTGGTCTAGTGGCTAAGGTACTCGGCTGCAGACCCGCAGGTCGTGGGTTTGAGTCGCGGCTTCGGCCGCTGCATTTCCGATAGAGGCGGAAATGTTGTAGGCCCGTGTGCTCAGATTTGGGTGCACGTTAAAGAACCCCAGGTAGTCGAAATCTCTGGAGCCCTCCACTACGGTGTCTATCATAATCATATGGTGGTTTTGGGACGTTAAACCCCACATATCAATCAATCAATCAAATCGAGCGTCTGTTCATCCGTCCGTTTTTTCTATCGTTCGTGTCTTAACCAGTTTTTATCTGTTCCGGGTAAAATTTAATAATAAAGCATGGCTCGAAGATATCGCAAGTGGTTTATGCCTCTTATCGCAGAAATTCCGGCGTTGGAGTCATCTTCGTTAGTTGTGCAGGAAAAGTCGTCATCTTGTGCATGACCGAAAAATTGAGAAAGATGGGAAAAAATAAATACTAAAACTTCTGGATCTTAGTGCGGATGAAACTCAGAGATTTTACGGGAGAGAGCCGGTGTACTACCACACAGCGTTGCATCTGCTTGCGAATAGAGTGGAAAACAACTTCCTCTGCTTGGAAATGTAGTGAAAGTAACTTTCACGCTCTACAAATGCATGCGTCGTTTATACATATGTGCTCTTGATGCGACATAAATTAATGCAGTAATAATGTGTGGTTCAAGTGTATATTGCCATCGAGCGTCAGAACATGCGAATATAATAATTACTTCATGACATAAAGCTGCTCACCCACTAAACACCACGCACACGTTATTGTGGGTATTTCCTTATAGATCGTTTTGGGACGTTAAATCCCACTTATCAATCAAATAAATCGAGGAAGCGAGTAGGTTGTTACGGGCACCATAACGCGAATGTGACTCAAGAAAATGAACACAGGGAACTGTCTCGTTCTGTCTTCGCGATTCAAACAATTCGCGCGCCCGTACTGTGAAATGGGAAAAGGACCAAAGAGATAACAGCGAAAACAAGCACCTACACGGTTATCAATGCATGCACAGGACAATTTTCTGATAAAGATAAGAGTTCAACAAAACAGCATTCGCGCATTCTTTCCAGGCCAAACTAATCGAACATGCGCGAATGTTTTCAGCATCGATGCAAAAGCACGTCGTGACAGGCAAGCAAACGAGGGGCACAATAACGTTTCGCACCATTTCACAACAAAACACTCGAACATATTTTGCTTACAAAAGAAGCATTTAATCGTACGCGCTTCTCCGTACAAATTGGAAGCAGTGGATGCAGTCGTTTGCTAACGCCAAACGTTGACAATAAGTCCGAAACGGGACATTACATTACGGCACTGGCCGGCTGTCTCACAGCATGACAGTTCACAAAACAAGAAGCGCAAACCACTTTGTCACTGATGTGACCTCCAGAAGTTTGTGTGCATGGAAGACCAACACCTATCAGCATGCGAAAACCTCGATGACGACGGATTTGACATGGAACGTGCTTTTTGCTGACTTTCGTTCGTTCCACTTCACAGGAGGAAGGCATGTTCATATCCAAGGTTTTCTTAGACACTTCTTACCATCTACTCTGCCGTGATACTATCACCGTTATCACAGTTTTACATAGTTTTTTTCACCTCGCCTTGGCTTCTCACGACTTCAAACTGATTGCGAATGGTAAAAAAAAAACACGGCAGCCGTGACTTTCCGGTGACGTCAACAAATTCGTCACGTGCGCGAAATGGTTCGACTTGCAAAAAAATCGACAGGAGGAAGGCATGTTCATATCCAAGGCTTTCTTAGACACTTCTTACCATCTACTCTGCCGTGATACTATCACCGTTATCACAGTTTTACATAGTTTTTTTCACCTCGCCTTGGCTTCTCACGACTTCAAACTGATTGCGAATGGTAAAAAAAAAACACGGCAGCCGTGACTTTCCGGTGACGTCAACAAATTCGTCACCTGTGCGAAATGGTTCAACTTGCAAAAAAATCGTCCCGTCGCATGACATCAAGATCGAGGTAAGCACTAACTCCAACGTGCGTTCTGTAACGCATAAATGCGTCAAATTCAGGCTCACACATAATTCCGAAGTTATAAAGTACATACGCGAGCAATGTGTTTTACGATCAGTGAACTCGCTTTATCAAATAGCCCCGGCGATTTTCGCCTTTCCAGTTGCATTTTCCACTCATCTTTCACTTTTTGTGCAGTGAACTATTTTATTACGCATCCTATAAAGTGCTGTTGACGATTGCCTCCCTTTTATGTACTGCGAATGGAGATGCATGCGTCTCTACTTTCTTGGTGTACAGTGCCGGCCACTGTTAAAAAGAAAGCGCGAGAGCGTGGCCGCGCTCGCTACGCGGAACGCCACTGTTTAGTGAGCGCGGAGGCGCATCGAAGTAAGCCTGCGCATGCGCGGGAGTGCCTGCAGGCGTGGCTTCGCGTCGTCTGCTACAATACTCGCGCTCATGGCCCCGCCAAGCTTGCAGTGCCGTGAAATTTCGATCACAGTGTCACGCATTTCCTGCTACCAATACAGCCTTTAGTTTGAGTGTCGCAACTTTGAAACTACCATATTATGAACGCTAGTGGTGCACTTCCCCATTGAAATGCTTTCGAAAAATACAGTTTCCTGACTTCGAATTGAAGGTAATAAAAAGGTATTTTTGAGTAAGAAGTGTCAACAAAAATTTATTTTTTTTAATAATTCACAAGGCAACGTTAGCGCACCCGTTTCCGTGTCTGTTGCTAACGAGCACAGTGAGTGCGAGAAATTTTCATGCATTTTCAAAAAGATCGTGTTGAGGAGTGTTTCATTGCCATTGTTTTACGGTCTTGAACGCAGGCGTGTGTCGACTTGAGTGGTATGATCTGACAATATATAAAACAGCTAGAGTGTACATTGAAACGTAAAGAGCGCCCTGCCGCGGTGGTCTAGTGGCTAAGGTACTCGGCTGCTGACCCGCAGGTCGTGGGATCGAACCATGGCTGCGGCGGCTGCATTTCCAATGGAGGCGGAAATGTTGCAGGCCCGGTTGCTCGGATTTAGACGCACGTTAAAGAACCCCAAGCGGTCAAAATTTCTGGAGCCCTCCACTACGGCGTCTCTCATAATCATATGGTGGTTTTGGGACGTTGAATCCTACATATCAATCATATCAATCAATCAAACGTAAAGAGCAATAATTATACTGAAACTGTTTTGTGCAGTGAAAAAGAAAATTGATTTAGGTGTTTTATAGACACAAATATTTAGCCTCTTTTTCACGCGATTAACAAACGACACATCGGAGTTTGATAAAACAAACACGAATAGACCAGAAGTTTATTTACGAACAGAAATGGCCAAGAAATGCCATGGATAAAACAATATAAGATTACCTCACACTGCAGATATTTCTTGTGGACGTCGTGGCATGACGGTGAGCATAATTGTTGGTCTACTTTTTTGCCACACTGAGTCAAGAAGGATCGCGGTGTTGTGGAAAATACGACCTTGAGCGCTCCTTCGCTTCACTGCCATGTGTATTTCCCGGCAGCGTCAGTAATAGCCCGCATCCTGCCTGACAGGGAGCTGTACAGGGATGCGCAAAAGCTGCGGTTTACTCTAAGCTGCTCCCGTTCTTTTTCGACTGCAGCCCACAGCGCATCTGCTGAGAGCCCATAGAGGTGCCGGCGTGCCATTGATGCTTTTATGGTGCCCCACACATTCTCAAAATTATTGAGGTCTGGCGATTGCGCAGGCCACTCCAGAACTGGCCCATACCTAGACTCGAGAAACGCCCATCTTTTCTGGACTTGTGAATGGGGGAGTTGTCCTGCTGCAAAATAAAGTAGCTGTCACCATGCCGCACTGTATATCTCTGGCTTCAAGAAAGTCACAACCAACACACGACAGAAACAGTTGGAAAGGCCAATATGGCGTCCGAGAAGACAGCAGGCTTATCGGATATATACTTCAGTCCAACTCAGGGCAGAAAACAGCGCTGGATTCTAAGGCAAGTAGGTTATCATTCTTTATTCTACTCTACTCTTCGCGTGTGCGATACGGATCGCGCTTGCCGGCAACGGTCTCGGTTACGTTGTATATCGCACGCACGAAATGCATCGCGAAGATTAGCTTCGGCGTCTACAGTTTGCCTATGCTTTGCGACCACCTGGAAATTGGCCGCCATTGCCGTCGGCCTCCCGTACGCTCGCTCATCGAGGGCTCGCCTGTCTTCGCCGCCGTGATGAGCTCCGGGCTGACGATGTTGGGCTGAGACCTCGTCGCTGTGTTGGGAGTCGTCCTAAACACGTTGCGGGTTCTCGTGAAGAGCTTGGTGGTAGTATGCCGCGCGCTGTAAGTGCACCAGCACGGGCTGACGAGGCTTTCGCTAGCATCGGAACTCAATAAAAATTGGTCGCCATTACAGTTGGCTTTTCCGTCAGTTGATCGCAACCAGCTTGGTGCCATCCGTTGGCCACCGCGGTGGACTCGCGTTTGCGCGCTGCACTCGCTCGACTTTGTGAAAAAGGGCCGCATTACCGTCGATTTCATCAGCGCTAGCTCCAAACCAGCTCGGCGCTCTCGCTTAGGACTCGCCGACTTGTTAGCGGCACGGTGGTTTGCGGAGTTGTGACAGCGGCCGCCACTCCTAAGATGTTGCGCTACGGGGATCGCGATGAGAATTGGACGATGTGTGACATTACGGTGAAATTATTAGCATGTCATATCTCATGTTTTCATTTCACCTTGCACGTATTTCTCATATGCATTTGTATTCATCCTCTGTCACGTGTGACTCACTATTTTACATACATATTGTGCAGCCGTGGGCACACACCGTGCTGAAACTGTGCGCTGGCGTCTGCGATGCACGTAATCCATCTCTTTCGTCAGAGCAGGTTCAGAAGGACTGTCCGAGATGTGAAGGTAAAGTTATTTGTGTGTCATATTTTAACGCTTGTTTTTATATTAACGTGCACGTACTTGTCATATGCGTGCATCTCCATCTTCTGTCACGTGTGTATAACTATTTTTACTATATTATTCTACGTGCAGCTGTGGTAATACAACAGGCAGAAGGCTGCGTGCGCTGGCGTCTGCAATGCCTGTCATCTATCGCTTCTATCGGAGGAGCTCCCCAAGGAGTGAACAAGATTTGACAACGAGACGGGACTTGTACACTTCACCATGGATTCACCTGAAAGAATAGAGAAACTTCGTGTGTATGTAGAAAAATAAAACATTTCGATGTTTCACGTTTGTTCTTCGTTGTTGTCGTGGCTGCGAAAGCAGTTACGCATAGGTGCCTAACTACTTTTTTGCGTGTTCTTTTCTGTGCAATTTTTTGCTCACTGTGCAGAAAAACAGGCGAAAAAAGTATTTGGCCTGGCGGAAAATAAACAAAAAACAATGCTTGAACTGGGGACAAAAAGTTCATCCGATTGGAGTATTTGAGTGAGGACTAACGGTTGTACGGTAAGATGTTAATGTGGGGAATAACAGTTGCTCTATAAGGTGCAAATGTGAGGACTAAATGTTAGGCCTTTGAGGCGAATTGTGGGACTAACGGTTACACACTAAGGTGTAAATGTGAGGACTAAATGTTAGCCCCTTGAGCTCGTCTGTGGGGACTAACTGTTAGACCCAGTGCCGTTAGTCCTTAAAGAGATTAATGGTTATGGCAGCCACATTAGTCCCCAAAAGGACGAACCACACACCCTTGTAACATCCTTTTGCCTTAGAGTGTGCATGTCAGCGTTGAACTTGTTATGAATCTTCACTAGTGGTGTCAGGCCGGCCGGTGTGATTGCGCCCCAGACATTCACACACGCACGGCCGCTGGCTGCTACACACTGAATGAATTCGGGCATATATTTAAAAAAAGGATGTGTTTGTACGGTTTAGCTTCCTTATGTGGCCTGTAACAAGCACTATCAAAGAAAGAAGACCAATACAAAGTGTGTGCCTGTTCGGACTTTTTTATATGCACGGACACACCCAGTAAACATTTGGAAATATAAGAGGGCATTTTCGATGGAGGTGAAAATGCTGTAGGCCCGTGTGCTCATATTTGTGTGCACGTTAAGGAACTCCAGATGGTCGAAAAATTCGGAGCCCTCCACTACAGCGTCTCTCATAATCATATGGTGGTTTTAGGGCATTAGACCCCCCATATCAATCAATCAATCAATCAAATTCTAAGAGGTATCTGTTATTTTTTGTTGTAAAAATTGCTGTGTGCATTCATTTGGCGTATTTTAACACTCTTTTTGCAATGAGAGAAGTTGAAGCAATGTCCAAAATGGAGTTTTGGTGGTTCTTAAAAACTAGGAATGCACTTTCATAAAAGCGTCGGTTGCGATGCTTTATTACACGCTTACTTCTGAAAACAATCATTTCGCTTCCTCTGGAAACGTTGTATTTAGTATCAACATATCCTGAATTAAATTAAGATTGGATATTGCGCTTAAAGTTTAATCTGTTTATGGGACCGTTATGGCATAAAAACTTCAGATCTACGCATACTATATACAAATTTCTCTGCTATTATGAGCTGTTTCTCATGGACAGTTGTCCAGGCGCCATACTCGCTGCCTTTCGTCCCAATATCGTGGTCAATGTCGACTCGTCGGTGAAGACAACATTTTGCCATTCGTCGGTCCAATCTTTATGTTCTCGGGCAAACGCGAGGCGCCTCTTTTTGTTGAAGGCACTCACTAACGGCTTTCAAATGGCTCTCCTGCTTTTTAGTCCCGCTGAATGCAGGCGGCGCTTCACTGTTGTATCCGAAGCCACCGATACCCCCGCAGTATGCTTCAGTTTTCTGATGGTCAACGAAGGAAACTCGTTTGCCGCTGATATGATTGCCATGTCCTCATCTTCCGTATTCACCTTGGCATGGGCCTTCCTGGGAGCATCCTTTATCCAGCTCTCTATTCTTTAGGCTTGAATTATTTTGTTCACAGTTTTTAACGGCCTACTAGTGATTCTAGAATTCGCCCTCTGTGAATATGCTTCGAGGCTTAGCTCAATAATACGCATTCTTTCTTCATCCGGAACTCGTGATACTGTCGGATCATACACACGGCCCTAAATTCTTGAAGGGAAAAGAACTAAGCTTCAGCGGCAGTTGCTTTATTATCACCGCTAAATCATGAAAAAAACAACTGTATAAAAACAAAACGTTTATTTGATGGTTTTGGGTAGTAATGTCGCGGTGCATGGCCTGCTCTGCTCTCGATATTTTTCATTTTGACTTAGTCAAGCGCCAGCAGTGGCGAGATCGAATGTTGTATGGCATTGTTGGCTGATACATTGATATGTGGGGTTTAACGTCCCAAAACCACCATATGATTTTGAGAGACGCTGGCCTTGTTGACCACCTTTTGGTGAAACCAAGTGCTGGAGGCCAACGTACTTAGGTTCAGTTGAACTTTACAGAACACCAGATGATGAAAATATCCGAGGCAATCAGCTACAACGTCCATCATTAACCATATCTTGGTTTAGGACGTAAAACACCAACAAATATAACAAGTGTAAGCATCATCACAATGTAATACCATCCTACAAATTTCCATGAGAGATGTCGTGGCGAAAATGCGACTACAAGCATCCAATACGCTAACTGGTATATGGCAAAAGATATTGAAGTCATTGCTTTGATAATGGACTGATTAAACAGAACATAAAAACACGCCCCTTTGTTTCAATTTTTCCATTTTGCAGCAAGTGCGATTTGGCGTGATCATTGTTTTGGGTGCCACTTCGCACCATTTATCCCCTCGCTGCAAGATAAACATGAAATTCAAGTAGTTTTTTTTTTTTCATACGGTGCTGGATAGCTTGAAAATATGCAAAGCCGTTAGTGTTCACAAACTTAGGCGCCACTAAAAACGACGTATGTGTCTGTACGTCGAAGGGACAATTTCATTTTGGTCAATCAAATTGAGATCACTTGGCTTCTGACACGTCTTCATGTGGCGACACTTAACAATTGTATTGGCAGCAGGAAATGTGTGACATTGTGACCGAAGTTTGTTTCACTGCACTGCAAGCTTGGCGCACCCAAGAGCGTGAGCATTGTAGCAGACGACGCGAAGCTACACCTGCAGGCACTAACGCGCATGCACAGGTTTACTTCGATGTGAGGCCGTGCTCACGACAGTGGCGTTCCGCGAAGCGCGGCCACGCGCTCACACGTTCACCTTAGGCGTACAGTGCATAGAGTTTCCTCATATACACTGCTCTGGTGCTCGTGTCTAAGGGAGCTGCAACGAACGGTGCTTCAGCGAGCTTGGGAGTCATGGGTAATGCACAGATTTGTCTAATTTTTGTACTTTTGGTCTGCTTCTGGCTCCGTGTGTGTTCGTGAGGCTCGGAACTGTTTTTTTTTTTCACGAAACGAAGATCAGCAAATGTTCAGCGATTGCGCTTCACCGCTTTATTCTTTTAGAATTACCTTTCCAAATCAGGTCAATAAGTTCAAAAGGGTGGAATCTTTCTTTCAAAACAAAACCGAAACACGGCAATAAACGAAGCCGCAAGTACGATTCGTCGCCTGCAAGTACGAAGACTAGACAAATGTGTGTACTACCCATCAATCCCGAAGTCGCTGAATGATTGCAGCAAAAGAGTCCCCTCTAGTTAATTTTAGAAAATTCTATGGTTCAGTGTACCAACAGTGGCCGGCACTGTACAACGAAGAAGCCAAACCGAGACCATCGAGATAGCTGCGGCAATCGCTGAGACCAGCGGCAAAAAAAAAAACTTATTGTGGTCACATTCAACATTTTGCGATTTACCTGTATGACATAAATGTTACCATTTCTTAAAGATACGTGCGTGATGCTGTGTGGTGGCGACCAGATCACATTCTCGGTGGTCGCGGCTTTTGCGACGTGGTAATGCGCGTCATCGATCTGCATTCAACAGGGCGCGCACCACAGTCAGAGGCTCCATCCAGCTTCATAATCAAAGTTACCACGGTTCTTTGTCAAAGCTGCTCAAAGCAATAGCATGAGACATACATTATCACACTTTTTCATGGACCACCCGTGGACAACGCGAGTAATTCGCTTACCCAACCCGTTCGCAACGGTCCGTATTGAGCGCTCTCGCCATTCTACTTCGCGACAGCTACGGGAATCAGTAAAATTGATGTCCTTTACGTCTGTCCCAGCTGGAAAAGTTTCCAGTCCTGGGCCGGATTACGAGACAAGAATTTGATTCAAGCCAGAATTTATCTGGCCGGAATGTAAGCCGTTCTAGCTGGAAATGAAACTTATTCGAACGAGAAATGAAAATCATTCAAGCCGGAAATAGAAATCGTTCTAGCCGGAAACAGAAATCATTCTAACCAGAAATGGAAATCATTCTGGCCGGGAATGGAAGCTGTTCTTGCTGGAAACAAGGTGTTCCAGCAGAAACAAACGACATACCGAGAGAAAAAGGAAGCAATTTTTGGCAAGAAATTGGGAGCGTTCTAATTTGGTAAGAAGCGTGATGTTCCCATGAAAAAAAGTGCTTTTCCTGATGCAATAAGGAGGCCAGGTTCTAGAAATACAGTTTAACATATGTCTTTGATCCTATGCTTTCCCCTGTTTCTGCTTCCTTTCACACCTATAATCTTCTCGCTCAGTATGCACTGGAGCCTATGGGTAGCCACTGTGATATCTTTTTTCTTCGACTGGCCCCAATAGGCTAAGCATTCTTCAAAAAAGAGAAGGCCATAGATAAGCAAAAAAGATGCAGAGCTTTTCGATAAAACAAATATGCTCACCATTCGCAACTTGAACTTTTTTAGGGTAAGCTGCATGATCTCTTCCCCGGGAACAGAACGACCACTGACAGTTCTGCAGGCTAGAGCTTCCTGTCCCCAAATGACTTGCGCACAGTCCCGCACAACAATTGTCACCTCCTTGTTGTTAAATATATTGGTGGCCTGCTCGGCATTAATCATTATTCCCTTGCAGAGTTGAAACTAAACAAAAGACAAAGCACTTTTAAAAATTATATTGAAAAAATAACTTTCCTTGTGCAAAACTACAAGTGCTGAACATGACAAGAATACATACGATACACCAACACAAACTAGCACCTGTTCAGTCCAGTGATTAACATGGAATATATATTTCATATGCATTACTGCATTAAACTTTTGCTACTTTGTACTGATGTTCTGTGTGTCCTTTTTAGCCATGTCAGTACTCGTCACAGTTTTACGTAAAGAATTTTTCATGTTTCATCAACTAGCCCATTCACGGCTCAACATACGTATAAGTATGCTACTTACTCAGCCATCAGAAGTAGCGGCGAATTCTGCCACATTGTTGTTTGTGCTGTCGTGCGTGCCATCAGCTGCAGAGAAAAAGCATAATTTTAAAAATACCCATAAATCAACTGCAACTGAACATTATTATGGTCCTGATACACTTCGGTAGTAACAGCTTCTACCAATCAGTAGTTCTTTGCAGGCGCTGCAGACACACCTCTATACCACAATGCATAGGAACCCTGGGTTAATATCTGTTGATAATTAATTCAAAATGAAGCTTTCCTTGTGAACAATTCCTTTGCATTTTAGCTGCATTTAGGTTTAGCCAGGAGGAAGTTGTGGCTTCGGAAACTGGAGCTACTGTCCCTGCAGCAAAATGTCTACAACCACTGCATGTTACGACTACTAACATATTGAGCTAAAGCCTGGAGAATCATCAAAAAGGTTCGGAACTGAAACAAAGAACAGAATTGTTATGCAGGCTGTCATAGAGCAGCAAATTATAGCTGTAAAATTGAGTTCAGAAGACTAGAATAGGCCAGAAAGCAAACATGAGTAAATTATATTTTAGCTGCAAAAGAAATTGACTGGGGCTGCCGAAATACCAGAAAATACAAAGGATGGAAAAGGCAATCAAGTATGGTAGCATGCAAGATGTTAAGAAGAACTAAGTGATTTGCAGGCACAATGTGAACTTAACTTGCCCAAAATATAGTAAATTGGGAATCAATGAGAGGTTCTCAACTAACAGTAGTCATGAAATAGGCTGACAATGACGATGAAGTGCAGTGATGTCTGTGTCCAAGTAGTAAGCACAAGGTATCTATTACTGAACAAAAAATATCTGCTAAGCATTATGGACACCAAATTAATGCAATATAAGCTGCAAACAAATCACTGACCTACATTAACACATATTTTGCTTAAGCATGTTTGCAAACTAATGTGCTTCAGAACCTTTACTCTCAGTTTTGAACAATTGCTAGGTGTAAAATAAGATGCCATATTCTTACCACGCACACACCCACTGGTAGTTACAGTTGTGGCCATGCCTCTCAGCAGCTCTTTCAAATCCACAGCTACGTCAGTGTCCACTTAAAAGCAAAACACGAAGTTATACTTCACAGCACACCAAACAGCTGCAAGCCACTATTAG
Source organism: Rhipicephalus microplus (assembly GCF_043290135.1). NCBI lineage: Eukaryota > Metazoa > Arthropoda > Arachnida > Ixodida > Ixodidae > Rhipicephalus > Rhipicephalus microplus. The sequence goes on from NC_134710.1 coordinate 282,962,157, forward strand.
TGGCAAAGAGTTCTCTCCCGGCCAACACATGCCATTTAGACCTTATGCTAATGTGATCCAGTTCAGTAAGTTCAAGCTTCTCCTGCTATGAACACCAAACGATGTTCAACAGTCTCCTGGAAAGACATTTTAAAGGGGTCATAATAATATGAAATGGTAATGGTTCTGACAAATTTTTGTTGATACAGCTTAAAAAACAAAAGAAATAGCCTTCTCTTGATGCTAACACGTGTGCCATGTATAGGACTCACAAAAGAAATACATATGATTTTATTTATCTTCATTTATTTACAGGTACCTTACCGACCCTTGGTTAGGGCATTGAGTAAGGGGGGCTAACAAAGACATGTAAAACAAGTAAAAGGGCGAAAGGTGCCAAAACGTAAGCTCAAGACACGAGTAACAAATAAACAAGAAATAAGTAAGTATAAATTGACATCATACATCGTTACCAAAAAAATAAAAGATGCTGTTCATGGCACGCAGCAGTTAGGAAGTGTACAATACGTGTAAATAAAATGGCACAGATTGTGGTATAATACACTGGGAAAATCATGAAAGCGCTTACAGGAAGTGTGAATAGTTCGTCCTAAGCAAACAAAAATAAAGCACAAAAAAATAAGGGGGCAATAAGCGCATTAGAAAAAAACTTTTTGCACAGCATTATGAATGTCATATACATACAAGAACGAAACTGTGAACATGAAATTATCAACCAAAATGTAAGACCAATTTGTTGCGGAAGGAAACAGGGTTAGTGTCAGATACCAAGTTATCGGCAAGATCATTCCACAACGTGATGGCACGAGGCAAAGCGGATGCGTTAATAGAGTTCGTTTGGCCGTACATGCGCGAGAAACTAAGCCGGTTGTGTAGTCCATCATATTTTGTTAAAATGCCAAATGCTTACCTCTGGTCCTTGGCATATCTACCAGCATGTTCCTAATTGAGTAAAAACAACTGCATATATTGATGCTTAAATTGAAACAGGTGACACACAGCATGCAGAAAGAAAACGCAGTAAAAACATAACTCGCATGAAGCTAATTCTGCTCTCACTGTATCTTGCAGAAATGTCATTTCTTTTTTCAGTGTAGCATTATGCTGAAACTGAAGGCGATACTGCGCTTTCCGAAATTTAGCTTCTTTCCTTGCCTCAATAACCTTGCTTTCTGGAACTAAATTGTCCTCTAAGTCAGATGTGGTTGGGGTGCCTGATGTCTCTTTCTTGGGTGGGGAGAAGAAAAAAATGCAGTGCATTGCCAGTAGCCATGAAAAAAGAAAGTTGTGAAACAGGGGATCTGTATTAGATGCAAAAATCTGAAAGCACAAAGAGTAACAAAAGAATATAATGGCATTGTTACCTTTTTAGCAGACAGGGAAGCAGTGAGTGAGACCTTGTGGCTTATCTGCGGCTGCTTCTTGCAGCTATCTGCTACACGATCCTGGAATATTTTGTTAGACTGTGGGAACTGTCATGGACAGACAACCAGTTTTAAAAACGAACCAAAATAACGCCGTTATTTTCGAGACTGTCCAGTGCACTGTCTGAAAGGAACCTGGTTTTTCTCATTAAACAAGGATCTATCACTGAGGCCATCAGTGCATGGCTCGCAATGTGGTACAGGGACCTCAAACTACTTAGACTCGTGAGCGCATAGCGCAGTTGATGTCGTGCGGAGACCCTGGGACGAAGGTGCCTGAAACCCTTGGTCTAATAAAGCACCACCACCAGGGACCTCAAGTAATGCCGAGCGTTTATAAAACTTATTCTACCTTCTTTCTATAACAACGACAGTTGAAAATGTCAATAGGAAAGTGGTTAACCACAGGTTTACCCACTCCCGTGAAAGCAGAAGCTTGAGCTTAATTAAATAGTTCGCGAAGAAGGCAGCTGGCATCGTAATCAGTTCACAGCGTTGCTGTAGGATGCCTTTGTACATTTCTGGTGGATTTTCAGGTTGAAAATGGTGCTTAAAAATAAGCGCACTCTTTGGATCAACTTCTGTAGCTAGAAGCATTATAAAGGGTGAGCTTTCTGCTGCACGGAAAAAAAAGGTTCACAAAAAATAGGTTGCCAGTCCCTTTAAGCTAGGAAAAAAGTATTACGGTTCACCTTTAAAGGTGACGTTCCACTTGACACAGCAGAAACGCACTGCAGGGCATAGAGTGCGTGCAGGTGCAGAGCATCATCGAACTGTTTTTTTTTTATGCCACCCGTCTACTGTGCTTCTTTTTTACTCCTGCAAGAAGTAACATGCATGCATACTTGCACATAAAACGCAGCATGTGGCAATATAAAATTATGTGTGAGTTACAGAAACCACGACTACATACCTGCCTCAATGCTTTCTTTTTGTGTGAGATGTCATCAGACTCGTCCACATCAGACAGGTTTATTGGGGGATTTTGACCCCTTTGTACCTGATTTTCTCCTCGATGTCTTCTTTTGTCTCTGCAACACAACACTAAATGTCCTTCATTAGGACACCCTGCCACAAAAGGCAAACAAACAGGTATATTCTGCCCTCGATCGACGCTTATTCCTCAATTGAAATTAACGGCTTGCTCACGGGTTTCTCCAAAACAGACATTTCTTCACTCAATTCTAATCAAACTCATAGCTACGTACTGCAAGTAACGGACTGCTTTTCTTGAACTAGACGTGACGCGGGACCCTCAACACATACTACCAGTTATTTGTGCTAATTGAACGTTCATTCACGGGGCACTTTTGAATACATATGGTTATTTTTCAAGCAAGTCTCAGAATCCGTATGGTGTACGTTTCGTCGTTTTCGTCGTCGTCATGATCATGCCATTTGGCCCGACAGACAGTCCTGTTACTGAAATTGTCTTCGTCCACTGGATGGAAGTTCTCGATGTCAGCAATGGGAATAATATAGAGAGCTTTCACAAGCGGCGGACGCCGTGCATTGTGAATAGTCCACCATTTTGAAGTCATAGCTAGCCGAGCCAGCTGAGCCTATTAAGTGCACGTGTGAAAGCTCTATGTAAACGAACAAACGTGCCGGTGTGATCGTGCTTGTGCTTGCCAGAAGTAGCGACAACCACAATGTATGCTGCGACACTCTATCCTAATGACCACGAGCGGTAAGAAGAGAAGGTCTGACTACGCGAAGTGGATCCATTCTCGCTGTAGGCAGCCGACTGCATAGTGAACGTGAATTTGTGGCCGTGCGTCGACGCCACGGACATTCGGAAATTTCTGGTGTTGCGAACGAGTTTTGTAATGCGGCAGCAGCTAAAAGCGAGGAAGACCCTGGATGGCCACAACTTCGTGGCAAGCGGCTGGGTGCACGAGCCACTAGTGCAACAAGTTGCTGCCGATAGCACCATGACACAGGTAAGCTTGTAAGGACGTTTTAGCGCCGGGTATATATTTATATGCTCCATTCTTTTATTAGGTTACCCGTCCACAGGCTCTCAACAAGCATCCCGTCGAATTGTGGAGCCTTGGGAAGGCTGACGGAAAAATTCTAGCCCCCCATTGCACTTGCATGGCCGAAAACGGCGATGCATGCTCGCACATCGCAACGCTCCCCTTCTACGCGGGTTAAGGTGTGCGAGCGCGTGAAGGGCGCTCGTGCACATACGGCCCCAACATCTGGCTTTCTCCTGCCATCAGAAAACTTGAGGTGCGGTCTGTTGCCGAAATCGACTTGTCGTCATCGGCGATGAAGAAGCGACGCGTTGACACTGCAACAAGCCGTGTCCGCGAATACCGGCATCAGCCCCAATGACACTGGAAATGGACCAGTTTCTAGGCGTACTCATCGCATCTGGACGTGGACCTGTAGTGGCGCGCACATTCCCTATGTACAGCAAATTTTATGTGCCGACAGTGAGAAGCTGCAAAGGAGCCGATTTGCGTCAGCTTTTTGACAAAAGTGTATTGAAGTTAGGTTTTGATGACCTTGTGGGAATATGTGCCAAGGTGTACAGCACACTGGACATCACTGCACAAGCCATTTGCAGCATTGAGTCTAGAACTCGGAGACAAAGCATGTACATACAGTGGCACGTGTACCGGGCTGGTCAAATAACAGCATCACTGTTCTATGTTGTGGTCCACATGAAGCTACAGACTCCTGCATTGAGCCTCATTAAACGCATATGCTACCCTCATGAATTCAAATCATCAACTGCACGAGAGAGGTACCGCAAAGAAAACGAAGTGAAAGCTTTAAAAAAATACAATCTTTTCTCAATTGCATGTCATGAAAATGTGGTGTTCAATGACGCTGGCCTTTTGTTGTCAAAACGGCACTTCTCTTTTAGAGTGCCGAAACGTAAACAATGGTTTTGTGCAAAGCGAAAGACGTGACTCAGCATATTTTTGTGTGAAAATGTGCAATGGCATTCATTTTTGGGACTGTGAGTGTATTGTGCTTTTAGTGAAGAAATTTTCCAGAAGCATATTATAACTCATAGGCTTTTATTTTAAATAAACAAAACTATTACGGCAGTCATTTACAATGCACCCAATCAAATTGTTTGTTTTGCATTATAAATTTATTAGCACCTCTAGTTCCCGTGATCCAAAACAAAGCAGTTCTACATGGCTTCATGTTGTTAAAAGCAAAATCAAGAAGGAAACACACAAGGAATGATTAAAACGTACAAGTACTTCATAAGTGATTTTTACCCATCAACAGCCCAAAAAGTAACGTTGCAAGCAAAAGCACACATATGACAGATGCCTGCTTCCCTGAACAAATTGATGAAGATCATATATATATATATATATATATATATATATATATATATATATATATATATATATATATATATATATATATATATATATATATATATATATATATATATATATATATATATATATATATATATATATATATATATATATATATATATATATATATATATATATATATATATATATATATACCAAAAACAAAAGTGATGCTGGGTCCGGGAAATATTATTCGTATAGGAAAGAAGACGCACGTACGAAGTTATTTTATTTGACGTTTCGGCCGTGGGTCCGGCCTTCATCAGAAGTTCTGATGAAGGCCGGACCCACGGCCGAAACGTCAAATAAAATAACTTCGTACGTGCGTCTTCTTTCCTATACGAATATATATATATATATATATATATATATATATTTATATATATATATATTTATATATATATATATATATATATATGGCACAACGGGAGCGTTGTCAACAAGGATAAATATATATATTTCCTAACAGTTTCGGGGGGGGGGGTGTCCTCCCTTCATCAGGAGATGAGTCTGTAGTAGTAGCTCGCGCACGCCGCTCGCCGGTAGCTAGGCCTGCCTCATAAAGCACCTTTCGCCAAGCTGCGTCTGAACCTTTCTCGACGTACAACACCTCTATTTTAAGTGGTGGAGGAGCCGGCGTGCCCATCAACCTGGAACTTCGCGATCGGACGCTGCCCTCATCGTTCACCATGACTGCTCCTGGTCCTTCTCAAGCGGCCACACTAACGACAGTCTTCTGTACTGGCGTGCCTCGACAACGCGACCCACCACTTTTTCGCGGCGACGACGAACAAGACTTCGAGGACTTGCTCGTCGAGTACGAAATCGTAAGCGCTTCCAACAAATGGAACGCCTCCGACCAGCTCACGAACGTGCGCTTTTACCTCGATGATGTGGCCTGCAGCCTCTGGTTCAAGAACCACGAAGGCGAAATCACCAACTGGTTCGCCTTGAAGACCACCATCGCCACGGTCTTTGGTCGTCCCGCCCTGCACCAGCTTCGCGCGGAACAGCGTCTGCGTAGCCGAGTCCAGCGCAGGTACGAGACCTTTACAAGTTACATCGAAGATGTCTTGTCTCTTTGCTAGCGCGTCGATGCAACTTTAACCGAACACGACAAAATCAAGCACATCACCAAAGGAGTTGACGACGATACCTTTCAGATGCTCGTCGCTAGGAACCCACAGACTGTCACCGACGTTGTCCAGCTCTGTCAGGAATACGACGAGTTGCGTAAGCAGCGTGTCTCGACGCGTAGGGCTGCTGAAGATAGAGCTGAAATTTCCACCCTCGGGCACGACATCGCTGCTGATCACACCATCTCACTGCCTCACATCAAACAATTCATTCGTGAAGAAGTTGCGCGTCAACTTTCTCTTGTGGCCGAAGCATCCGAGACAGCGACCTCGTTAGACCCATGTCTACGCCAGGTCATGGAGACACAGGTCACGCAGGCACTACCTTCATTTCTATCTGTCCCTACGCCGCTGACCTGCGCTGCCATCGTCGCTGGAACCCCAGCCCCACCTGTTTCTGGTGCATACCGGGGCACCGGGTCCTCCTACCCTACGACGCTGCCTACATACACGGCACCCCCTCATACTTCGCCCCATGCACCTTCTGTCGTTAACCCATGGCGCACCTTCGATAGTCGACCCATCTGTTTCGCATGTGGTTTTGTGGGACATATACCACGCAACTGTTGCCGTCGCAACTTCCAGCCTCCGGACCATGGGAATTCAGCAAACTACCAGGCTTCGCAGAATCCCCAGCGGCCATGTTCCCCTATTGCCGACTAGTTATCCCCACGACGCCCTGTCGACTCTCGCTGGTCATTACCGCCCCGTCGCCGATCTGTATCCCCGATGCTTCGGCGCACGAGCCCCGCCAGAGAGGAAAACTGACAGCCGAAGTTCTGGAAGCAAGATCTGCGTCGTCGTCGAACTCTCCAAGACCTCCTCTTTGTTCGCCCAACAAAATTAATGTGCTAGTATAAAGTGTTGCGGTACGTGCACTTGTCGACACAGGCGCCGTCGTTTCTGTGATTAGTGAAAAACTGTGTCGCATTCGAGAAACGTTACAACGCCGCTTACGAATATTGCTCAGCGTACAGCCACCTCCCATTTCATCGCGCCGACGGCTCAGTGCACAGCACGTGTTCTTATGTTTGGTACGCCGTCAACTTTGTTGTTCTTTCACGTTCATTTTACGACGTCATACTAGGATGGGATTTCCTTTTATACCCATCAGGCCCTAGTCTACTGCGCTCGTGCTGAACTCACATTGGCGAATTCGTGCCTTGATATCGACCGCCACAGTTGCTCGAAAGTGTTTCCCGCAGCTGATGTCCGCATCACGCCTTTGTACGCCGTCCTAGTGCCTGTGTTTTCCCCTGCTGCCACTAACTCGACGCTCCTGTTCCAACCAACTATAGCTAGTGGGCACCACCGAACTATCGCCCTGCCGTTCACCGTCAACTTTTACAATGGTTCGGTGGAACTTTATGCGCGCAACGTCTCTGCTTGTCCATACATCTGCTTCTCTGCAACCTCTTTTCTCCCTTTATCCCTTCCCCAGTGCAGGGTAGCAAACCGGATGTGCGTCTAGTTAACCTCCTTGCCTTTCCTTGCATCTTTATCTCTCTCTCTCTCTCTGCTACGCGGCGAGTGTCTGGGGAGCCTCGAGACCTTAGATTGTATTTTTGAAGACCCGATGTATCCAGACAAGCCATTTCTAGCGACTTGTCCCATTACACCCGCAACTGACGCCAATGAACCTACGGATGTATTCCTCAAGTCCACTGATTGCCACCTCACGCCTGGGCAGCCGGAACAGCTGATCAATCTCCTCCAGCGTTTTCGAGCCTCTTTTGACCACAATCAGCCTTCCTTAGGTCGAGCGTCATCTGTTGTTAACCGTACAGATACCGGTCACATTACGACAGCACCCATATCGTGTGTCAACTTCCGAATGCCGTGTCATCAATGAATAGGTCGACGATGTGCTGAAACGTGGCATAATCGAACCGTCAAGCAGTCCCTGGGCCTCTCCAGTTGTGCTGGTGAAGAAGACGGACGGTTCCATCAGGTTCTGCGTGGACTACCGACGTCTCAACCGAATCACGCGCAAGGATGTCTATCCGCTGCCACGCATTACGATGCCTTGGACTGCCTACAGGGAGCCGAATTTTTCTCTTCTTGAGATCTGCGCTCAGGATACTGGCAGGTACGCATGGCAGAGGCCGACCGTGAAAAAAAGAGCTTTCATCACGCCGGACGGGCTTTAAGAATTCACAGTCATACTCTTAAGCCTCTGCAACGCGCCAGCTACTTTCAAGCGAATGATGTACTCTGTCCTTCGAGGCCTCAAATGGAACGTTTGCCTTTGTTATTTGGATGGCATTGTCGTCTTTTCAACCGATTTCGCAACCCATTTAACCCGCCTCGAGAAAGTCCTCGCTTGTATCTCCGCAGCGACGCTGCAAATGAATCTGAATAAGTGCCATTTCGCCGCTCGAAAGCTTACGATCCTTGCCACGTGGTTTCAAAAGACGGCATTCTTCCTGACCCTGTCAAACTTACAGCCGTTTCGGTGTTTCCCAAACCGACCACCAAAAAAGAGCTCAGAATCGAAGCTCCATAGGCTTTTGCTCTTATTTCCGGCACTTCGTCCGCGATTTTGTGAGGATAATCGCTCCTTTGACCAAGCTCCTCGCCGGCTTTAGAGACCTTTCAGCCTGGTCTACCACCTGTGACGATTCTTTCGATGAATTGCGCCGCCTCCTCACGTCGCCGCTTATTCTGTGACACTACGACCCATTGGCACCCACAGAGATCCACACCGACGACAGTAGTGTCGGGCTAGGCGCTATTCTTGCGCAGCAAAAAGACGGCTTCCAAGAGTGCGTCGTTGCCTACGCAAGCCGAACTCTTACCAAAGCCGAAATCAACTATTGCGTCACTGAAAAGGATTGCCTCGTCATTATTTGGGTGATAGAAAAGTTTTGACCTTACGTGTATGGGCGCCCTTTAGACGTCGTGCCTGACCACCACGCCCTCTGCTGGTTGTCGTCACTGAAGGATCCAACTGTTCGCCTTACACGATGGGCGTTGCGCCTTCAAGAATATGATACATGTATTCGCGTAGTCTATCACTCCGGGCGGAAACATTCGGACGCAGACGCTCTTTCCCGTTCGCCCCTACCCCCTGACCCGGCCTGCTGCGAAAGTCTAATCTGTGATGTCACTGCCGTCACCATCGCCGACATGCCATCTGAGCAACGCAAGGATCCTTGGGTTTCTTCCATTCTAGACATTCTGGCTCAGCGGATGGCTTCTCCCCCTACACGCACGTTGCGTCGGCAAGTCGAGCACTTCTCCACTCGCGACAACGTGCTGTACTGACGCAACTACGCACCCAATGGACGTCAGTAGCTACTCGTGATTCCACGTCATCTGCTACCCGAAGTTTGTTCCACGTTTCATGAGGACCCCTAATGTGGCCATGCAGGTTTCCTGAAGACTTATTCTTGTATACGGCACCGATATTACTGGCGTGGCATGTACCGTTTTATACGACAGTACGTTCGGGCTTGCTCGACGTGTCAGAGACGAAAGACTCCCTCTCATCACGCCAGCAGTTCCTTATTACCCTTACCATGCCCATCCCAATCGTTCGACCGTGTCGGCATTGATATCTATGGTCCTCTTTCCAACACTGCAGACGGTAACCGCTGGATCATAGTTGCCGTCGACCACCTCACGCGGTATGCCGAAACTTCATTTCTTCCCTCGTCTACAGCAAAAGACGTTGCGACTTTCGTTCATCAAAACATCGTATTACGTCATGAAGCACCTCGAGAATTACTGAGTCATCGTGGTCGCGTATTCTTGTCAGACGTCATCACAGCATTGCTACGTGACTGCCACGTCATTCCCCACACTACAAGCGCCTATCATCCCCCGACCAATGGGATGACAGTGCGCTTCAACCACACCCTTGGTGACATGCTATGTGCATCTCGTCAGACCACTCCAATTTAAACTGAATGCTCCTGTTTATCACGTTCGCCTATTATACCACCATTCAGAGCACTACTGGGTTCTCTTCGTTTTCCTTCTTTACAGACGCGAACCTTCTTGCACTATGGACACCATTCTTTCGTACAGACCTGACTCCTTAGAGTCTACGACTCTGTCTCAAGCCGCTACATACCCTGAAAAATGCCGCCAACTGGCAATATCATTCACAACCCAAGACCAAGGACGCCAAAAGCACCACCATGACACATAAATTAACACTCCTTCTTACGATCCAGGTTCACTCGTCTGGCTGCATGTCCCTTCTGCTACACCTGGCCTTTCTACCAAGTTCGTCCCCAACTATCATGGCCCATATCGTATACTTCAAAAAACGTCACCAGTGAGTTACCTCATCGAGCAACTGGAACCATCTTCTGACCAACGTCGTCATGACCAGGAAATGGTCCACGTGTCGAGACTTAAGCCCTGCAACGACTCTCCCGTGTTTACTTGTCTATTGGTCGCCAAGATGGCTCCTTATTTCATGGGGAGTAATTGTAATGAATCTGAATAACGGATGCTCTGTTGTTACTCAAGAAGACGATGACGATCGGTGGCTGTAGTAGTAGCTCGCGCACGCCGCTCGCCAGTAGCCAGCCCTGCCTCATAAAGCACCTTTCGCCAAGCTGCGCCTGAACCTTTCTCGATATACAACACCTCTATTTTAATACACATACACACACACACACTATATATATATATATATATATATATATATATATATATATATATATATATATATATATATATATATATATATATATATATATATATATATTGTTACGGAGAGAAGGCGTCTGAAAAATGCCTTTACTCTTGGTAAACAGGCAGGCATACAATATGGAGCCCGGTCTGCACGAGCTTGCGCTAAACATCGTCCTCTTTTCTAGAATGTTCGTTTGTGGCGCCCCGTAGCATCACCCCCGGCGGCGAAGGCACCGTCTCGGGGCTTGGTTGGTCTGAGCAAATCGTTTCAGCCGAGTGACGTGAACAACGTCAGAACACGATCGCGCGCTGGTGGCGTTAAGAGGTTCAATTTCATATGTAACGTCGGTGACTTGGCGCACCACATGGTACGGACCCGAGTACGGTGAGGTCAGCTTTTTGCACAGGCCAACTCGCCGCGACGGCGTCCAGAGAAGGACTGTGTCACCTTGACTGAAGTGGACATCACGATGGCACGCGTTGTAGACCTGTCGTTGTCGTTCCTGCGAATCGCTCAGCGCCGGCGAGCAATCTCACGTGCCTCTAGAGCTCTAGAAATCACATCGCGGTCATATTCTGACGTGTGGCCAACGGCAGGAAGGAGCGTGTCGAAAGGCAACGTAGGTTCTCGTCCGTACAGGAGGAAAAATGGCGAGAAACTTGCAGTGTCATGCCGAGACGTATTATAGGCAAATGTTACAAAGGGAAGGGCGGAGTCCCAATCAAGATGGTCGGAAGAAACGTACATGGCGAGCATGTCCGTGATGGTTCTATTTAGCCGCTTCGTGAGCCCGTTGGTTTGAGGATGATACGCCATTGTGAACTTGTGCTTTGTAGCGCAAGAGTGCATGCAATATGTCTTGGATAACTTGTGATAAAAAGTCGCGACCCCGATCGGTAAGCAGTTGCCGAGGAGCGCCGTGGTGTAATATGACGTCTTCTAGAAGAAAGTCAGCGACGTCGGTCGCACAACTGGTAGGAAGGGCCCGTGTGATGGCATACCGAGTGGTGTAATCCGTGGCGACTGCTATCCACTTGTTTCCACTGGCCGATAAAGGAAACGGTCCTAGTAAGTCAACACCTACCCTAAAAAATGGTTCGGATGGGATCTGAATGGGTTGAAGGCGTCCCGCTGGAAGGGTTGCTGGTTTTTTGCGGTGTTGACAAGATTTGCATGAGGCGACGTAACGGCAGGCGGATCGGTAAATACCGGGCCAAAAGAAGCGACGTCGAACGCGGTCATAAGTTCTTGAAACTCCCAGGTGACCAGCTGTCGGAATATCATGCAACTGTGCTAGGACAGTCTGACGCATATGTTGTGGTATGACCAACAGCAGCTCAGGTCCGTCAGGATGCATGCTGTAGCGATATAAGACGCCATCTTGGAGCAGGAACATACTGAGAGACGGAGGAGTTGTGGGACCACGAAGCCGAAGGATTATATCTCTGAGGTGAGGATCACGGCGTTGCTGATCTCCGATGTTGCTAAACGCGGAAAGTGCCAAAACGCAAGTAGACTCATCGCTCTCAGAAAGGTCTGCTGGGTCTACTGGATGACGCGACAAACAATCGGCATCCTCATGGTGGCGACCTGATTTGTTGACAACCGTGTAGGAATATTCCTGTAGCCGTAGAGCCCACCGGCCAAGACGTCCACTAGGATCTTTTAAAGACCACAACCAGCATAAGGCGTGGTGATCAGTGAAAACCGTGAACGGGCGTCCATACAAATACGGCCAAAATTTAGCCACTTCCCAGACGAGTGTGAGGCATTCGCGTTCTGTGACGGAGTAATTTCGCTCTGCTTGCGATAAAAGACGGCTAGCGTATGCAATAACGCGCTCACAGCCATGCTGTCGTTGTGCCAAAACGGCTCTGATTCCGTGGCCACTGGCGTCGGTACGCACTTCCGTTGGAGCGCATATATCAAAGTTGCCGAGAATACGTGGCGTCGTAAGTCTACTCGTCAGTTCATCGAATGCTCTGGTTTGTTCAGGTCCCCACACAAAAGTCACATTTTTTTTAGTAGTTCCGTGAGCGGTCGTGCGACGTCAGCAAAATTCCGCACAAATCTACGAAAGTAAGAACAAAGGTCCAAGAACAGTGAGCTGCCGGCGGTCGAAGTGACATTTTGACGAATTTAGTACGAGCCCTGCTTTGCGGAAAACCGAGAGAGTTGTTGAGAGATGCTCCAGGTGAGTTTAGAAAGTTGGAGAAAAACAATGACGTCATAAAGGTAGCATAAGCAGATTGACCACTTGAAACCGTGAAGAAGAGCGTCCATCATTCGTTCGAATGTAGCCGGGGCATTGCATAACCCGAACGGCATTACTTTGAACTGATAGAGCCCGTCTGGAGTTATAAATGCCATCTTTTCACGGTCCAGATCATCAACTGATATCTGCCAGTACCCGGAACGAAGGTCGATGGAAGAGAAATAATTTGCTCCACTAAGGCAGTCAAGAGCGTCGTCTATCCGCGGCAGAGGATACACGTGTTTTTTGTAACCTTGTTAAGATTTCTGTAGTCGACACAGAAGCGCCAGCTGTTATCCTTCTTTCTCACAAGCACAACGGGCGAAGCCCAAGGACTTGAAGAAGGTTCAATGATGTCTCGGGCAAGCATCTTGTCGACTTCTTGCTGGATCACGTGGCGCTCGGTGGAGGAAACTCGATAGGGTCGCCGGTGTACTGGATTTCCATCACCGGTGTTGATCCGATGCTTTACGACGGTCGTTTGACCTAGGGGTCGGTCGCAGAGATCAAAGACGTCTTGATACGACGCAAGAAGGCTACGAAGCACAGACACATGCTCGGCCGGGAGATCAGAAGCAATCATTCCAGTTATGCAGTCTAGTGTACTGCGCGGCTGAATACTTGCAGATGACGGTGTATCCTCTGTTAAGGCCGATATGTGGTAGTTGCCGGCCGGGGCAAGGATTGCAAGGGATATTCCTCGTGGCAGCACTTCAGAGCAAAGTCCAAAGTTCACAATAGGGAGACATGCCACGTTGTTCTTCATTGTGATGATGGTGTGGGGGAACGCAACATTGAGCGAACAGTGTACTGTAGGATTAGGTGAAATGACATAATCGCCGTCAGTTCCAGGTGGATCAGAAGAGACGTCGATATACGTCACAGCTCGACAAGATAGGCGAACAAAGTCGGCGAAGCATAGCTTTGGCGGCGCATGATCAGGAGGGTCAACGGCGTGTGGTAGGACGAGCTGAACAACACCAGCAGAACAGTCAATTAGGGCGGAATGCTCCCACAGAAAATCGAGTCCCAATATGATGTCATGTGGGCAGTGGTCCAGTACGTAAAACAGAACAGTGGTATGACGTCCAGCAGCAGTGACACGGGCGGCACACATCCCGGTGACTGCGGGTGTTGCACCATCAGCTACTCGGACAAGAGTGATCGGAGCAGGAGTGAGCACTTTCTTGAGTCGAGCACAAAGGCTGGAGTTCATGACTGATATGTGAGCGCCGGTGTCAATGAGTGCTGCCACAGAAGTACCGTCAACATTTACTTTAATTAAGTTGTTGTGTCCGGGTATCGTGTGTAGAGGAATTTTGAGCCGGGTCGTCGAAGCAGGCTCACCTCTAGGAGCTCGCCCGTCAGTTTTCCGAGGACTGGTGGTAGGAGGGCGAGGGGAAGCGACGTCGGTTAGTTGAGCGGGACATGCGTCCAGAGTGCGACGGGGAGCGGCTTGGTTGGGCGGGCCTGGAAGGCGAAGCATCATCTTGTGCCGTGTAGATCGGCATCCGAGAGCCAGCAGGTGGGCGTCGGGTGTTGGCATAATGCGACCATGGCTGCCAACCCCAGGAAGTGCGGCAATGACGTGAAATATGGCCCACTCGTCCACAGTTGAAGCAGATCGGCCTGCCATCGGAAGTTCGCCATTCTGCTGGGTTCCGGTAACGTGGGTGCTTGTGCAGTCCACGGGACATATTTGGTGTACTGGGCAGTCGGTAGTCAGGTCGGTTAACGGGGCATAGCGTCTGAAGTCTGGCTTTGGCCAGTTCCTTGAGTACGACACTCTTGATTAAAGAAATCGTGGCACGTGAGTCGTCAGGGGCCTGGACTTGGTCAGACAGGGGAGATGCGTGGCGCACAATGCGCACGATATTGTCGGAAGCAGCAGAGGCTGGTGCCAAACGGGCGTCCTCGCAGGTTGATGTTGCAGCCGTGTTGGGAAGACGCGAAAAGTGTGGAGTGATACGGCGACTTTTCGCGTCTTCGAAGCGTCGGCATTCATTAATAACGTCGTCTACGGTCGATGATTTTCGAAATACGAGGAGATTGAAGGCGTCATCGGTGATTCCTTTGAGAATGTGCGCGACCTTGTCAGATTCCGGCTTCTTGTCATCAACCTTCCGGCAGAGGGCGAGCACATGTATGTATGTGACGTACGACTCGGTGCCGGACTGGAGTCGGGATGCTAGTTCTTTCTGCGCAGCACGACGACGCCCGATGGGCTTGCCGAAGAGATCGATGAGTTTCTGCTTACAGATGTCCCAACTCGTGATATCTTCCTCGTGGTTGGAAAACCAAACTTTAGCTGTACCATCAAGGTAGAAAATAATATTGGCCAACATGAGCGTCGGATCCCAGTTGTAAAGAGCGCTCATCCTTTCGTACAGCTGAAGCCATTCCTCCACGTCAGTACTGTCACTGCCCGAAAATGTGCCTGGGTCACGCGGTTGAGTCAGGACGACGGTGCGGTTAGTAGCAGCTGGATGCGGTGCTGTTGGTTGCTGCGTAGTTGGACGAAGCACGGTTGGGGTAGTCTCCGAAGAATCCTCGTGTTCGTCTTGATCAGGCATCGCACAGGCAGCCAAGGAACGTCCGCTGCGTAGAATCGTCGTGGTGTTGACTGTGGGAAGACCCGCACTCTCCACCAAAATGTTACGGGGAGAAGGCGTCTGAAAAATGCCTGTAGTCTTGGTAAACAGGCAGGCATGCAATATGGAGCCCGGTCTGCACGAGCTCGCGCTAAACATCGTCCTCTGTTCTAGAATGTTCATTTGTGGCGCCCCGTAGCAATATATATATATAAATATATATATATATATATATATATATATATATATATATATATATATATATATATATATATATATATATATATATATATTACAAGTGACCTAAAACACTTGGTTGCATCAAAAATGAAAGGTGATTTGTATCAGCTGATCTCAATTTAGTAACATGCTGTAGAAACAAAATAAATAACAAAACAAGCTACTTAACTGCTTTTATCACAGAAAAGAAATGTATAAATATTCACAACAAGATGGGCCAAAGTATCATGAGTACACCATGCAGACTGGTCTACTACTATTCTTGTGCCGTTAGACAGTGATGCATTTCAGTATTCATAAATGTCCAGTAGTTCCAAGAAACAAAAATCACTTCTTGGCCCCGCAGCCACATTTCGATTGATTGATTGATATGTGGGGTTTAACGTCCCAAAACCACTATATGATTATGAGAGACACCGTAGTGGAGGGCTCCCGAAATTTAGACCACCTGGGGTTCTTTAACGTGCACCCAAATCTGAGCACACGGGCCTACAACATTTCTGCCTCCATCGGAAATGCAGCCGCCGAGCCACATTTCGATGGGGACGAAAGATCACCTATGAGCTTAGATTTGCGGGCATGTTGAAGAAGATCCGGTGGTCAAAATTTAGAATGGCTTAATATTATATGCCACATAATCGTACTGCGGTTCACATTAAAGGACAAAGATAGACACGGGACACACAGTGCCAATGTGTGTGCCACGTCTATCTTTGTTTTTGTCTTTGTGGGCACTGTGAGTCTCAAACCATACTAACACGCCCAAAACACTATGTTACTACTCATAAATCATGTGATTTTATCACCTTCAACGCCAGCCATTACTATTAGGAACAATATTTATTCAGCTCCACTTATGAAGCGCAGTTAACAATGTCTACAGTAGGAACACTCAGGCATGACTTCTGAAATGCGACCGTCATCTACCCAGTTAACTACAGCTTGCAGGACACAAAGATTTGTTCAAAAGGCACGACTGAATTGCACAAATTTTAAGTGCACGGCACACGCGTGCAATTTTTTTGATATGACACCCTCCATGTGAGTTTATTTTTAAGACTTCAATAGCCAACGGTCCTTTGAGCACTGTGTATTTGTTGCGGACCATGCCAATGACTCTTTCTACATGAATGCGGACGTTTTCGATTTCCGTTGCTTTCTCCACATCGCCACTCATAAGCTGACATTTTCCCGCAGAAATTGCAAGCATAGCATGGCACATTCCAACACTTTCAGAAATCAAGAAGTTCCTGTCGACCAACACCACATCAACATGCTCTAGGCCATCGAGAACGCCACACTGCTCAGTCATGGCTTTGTCACTTGCTCGTCCACCAAAATAAGCCTTCGATATGAAACTCGCGAAACCTTGAGCGCATATTGTAAGCAACAACTTCACAATGTTTCTACTTTCATAGTGGAACCATGTTTCTGCCCGAGGAAGTAATGACCTCGGCCTATCAATGAAAACCTCAAAGCAGTCAAGAATGACTTTGACTTTCAGTCCGAAGTTTTTGACAAAGGCCATGGGCATAGTTCTCATCACTTCTTCTTTGTCGGGCCATTTCCCAAATGGCCCAATTCTGTGAATAAACAAATCTAACCACTTATCGCAAATCCGTGAAGCAGTTGACAGCGACACAGAAAAGCGATATGCCAGGTTCTGGTACTGGCTGTTGAGGAAAGGACGAGCCGCCCACCCATGGCGAAACCCACCCATTGACCTCTTTTTTATTCCGAACGCCAGTCTCTCTTTATGATGATACTGCCCTTTTCCTCGTTAATATAAAATATTTAACATCCTCCGCGCCCCCATAATGACGCATGACAACACAGAACACTAAACACACACTCAGGTTGTTAGTACACAATACTAGTAAGTACCTATACGAGTTCCAAGTCACTCCATATGGGGCAATCCAAGTTTTTTTCCTCTGCTGGCTCTTCCGGCGGTGTTTTCGATGCTTGTTCTAAATGCGTGCTTTTGAACGTGTTGCCCATGGTGGACTTTCAATTATCACTTTTAGCTCACACGAACAACGATAATCCAGTCTCTTCCACGATGTTTTACTGTAGCTCGCTTTCGACAGTTTTCTTCATTTTCTCGTCTTGCTTTTGTTTACTTCATAAGCACCAGCCGTCTCTTTCTGTTTTAGTCCGCTCTGTCTTATACGTGGCTGTTACGCTATTTCAGCATTTTTTGCTGAAGTAAGATGGGTTCTCCGTATTGCCCTCAACCTTGACGTTTGTAGCTTCCTAAAAAAGGAGAACTTAAATGCAGTACAAGGGACTTGCATCTGTGTCCTCGCGGTATTCTTTCTGTTTCCACTCGCTTTAAGAAGTGGTCCTTTCTTGCTTCCTCCAGGCGCTTCTAAGCATATTGGTGGTGACATAATTTGGTCTGGAGTTGTCGTCTTCTGCGTGGACTCACCTTCAAGACCTGGTGGTTTACCTTTGTGATCTTCAGAGGCTTCCCAGTTTCCTATATCAATTAAATGTCTCCCATCATGATCAGCTGTGTTGCTGTACATATTATGTCATTATTTTCGGGGGTACCATCCGTTGGCGTGAATTCTAAAGTCATGGAAGGTGTCTTCAGACTTGGAGGTTGTTTTTCGGTGTTGGGTTCTTGGTTTGCCTTTTCTGTCGTGGGAATACTGGTTTGTGTTCTGCTGGTATATTTTTCCTTTTGTCGGGAGGCCAACTCATCTAGCTTCTGTGCGACAAGATTGCTCTTCGGCACGTTATGGCTAGATGGTGGTGACGGAGACGAAGAGAGTTTTTTCCTTTCTGCTTCTGCTCTCATCCGTTGTTTTATCACTTCCATGTGACTTTGCCGAGCCTTTTGTGCTTCAATCTTATACTCTGCTCTCACCCTCGCTAGAATAATCTGGCGTTCATAAACTTCGGCTTCTTCCAATTGCGCTTCCAAATGATCGATGCCAACTGTGTCCTTTACTTCCTTGTCGATTCTTTTGAGTTCATCCTACTGCTCAATCAAAACTCGGTGAATACGTCGTAACTCACAGATTGGTGGGCGATCCAATTGCCGAAGACGTTCGACGTCTGCGATGACTTGCGTCACGGCCTTGTGTGTTTGACTCCGCCTTTCACAGAGGGCCTCCATGATTCGATCCAGTGCCAGAAACGTGAGAAGTCACTGGCCCGCCGTGTCACGAGGTGAAGTCGGAGTCACGGCATCCATCACAGAAGGTTCGCACAACGAATATCTGTCACTTGTCAGGCTGTCGTTTTTCGTGATCTTGTGCATAATTTTATCGAGGAAGCTGACGTTTACGAGCACAAGATTATTCTAGCAAGGGTCAGAGCAGAATATAAGACCGCAGACGTATTAAATGCTCGATAAGCTTGCTTTGAGGCCATGAGGCAAAGGATTTGGATAGCAGTGCAAGCTAACGTGGACTCTTCATCTGTGGCGCCGTCATCTAGCCTTTGCTTCTTCAGCAGCAATCTTGTTCTACAGAAGCTAGACTACTCAGACTCACGACAAATTACTACACGTGCCGGAAGCCGGAAAGTCGCCAATTTCACCACCGTAACGAGCATCCAAGCACGCACAGAACAACCGCTACTTCCAAAGAACTGGCTCACGACATTAGAACTTCCATCAGCATACACTGTCGATGAAGCAAACGACACGACAGTTACAGCAACTCAAGTACACATGCTGGAAAAGACTCGTACGAAGGAAAAAGCAGAAGACATCTGGGATTCCAAAAGATGACACACTAGAGCTTGAGGATGATTGCACGCCGAACACGGCAGATTTTGTTGTATTGCAGTTCTCACATCTGTACAACCAAATACCTGATGGCCCCGCTGAGGTAATCTAGTGGCTAAGGCACTCGGCTGCTGACCCTCAGGACGCGGGATCAAATCCCGGCTGCAGCGGCTGCTTTCCGATAGAGGCGGAAATGTTGTAGGCCCGTGTGCTCAGATTTGGGCGCACGTTAAAGAACTCCAGGTGGTCGAAATTCCCGGAGCCCTCCACTACGGCATCTCTCATAATCATATGGTGGTTTTGGGACGTTAAATCCCACAAATAAATCAATCAAATACCTGATGAAAGGAAATCAAGGCCATTTCGCCAAGGGAAGAGCACTTTAAAGTCAACTAGAAAATGGAAGCCTACTGCCAGTACTTATCAAAACTACGGCACTTCGGGTAAACCACTGAAGTCGAGACTAGAAAGACTGTGGTTGGCACGGCATATATTAGCGAAAATGCGAAATGCCAAGAAAACGTCAACCCCCCCGAATAAGACAGTCCATAAGAACGCAGAGTGAAAGGGCTGATGCTCCCAAGGCAAGGACAGCAAGAGAAAGAATTCAAGAAAAGTTCTCAGGAACAGCTACACAAAAAAACTTGCGGAAGAGTCTGCATAATGGGCCTTCCCACACAAGGAAACCGATCGTAGAAAGCAGTTTACCAAAAGTGACGTTTCCACTGGCAAGAGCGTAGAACAAGCGCCGTAAACATCGCTGGAAGGCCAAGCGCAGAAAGAAATCTGGATGATTCCATACAAGAACTGACATTGAACTCATATTGATGAACATTGTGTACTCGGAACCCATGTGCGATTTTAGTGTTCTCTGTCGTCATTCACCACTGTGGGGGCGTGGGGGATGTTGAATATTGTGTGAATGACGAAGATAGCCGCTATCATTATTAGGGGATGATACCTGTGTTCGCAATAAAGAATAGGTCGATCGGGTGGGCTTCGCCATGGGCACGGCGGCTCGTTTCTTTCCTCAACAATTTGGTGCCGTGAAACCTGGGAGGAAGGACCTTCGGAGGCGGAACGAAGCGGACTTCACGAATTTCGACCGCCGTCGTAGCCTCGAAGACTATTGTGAAGCCGCCATGCGTAAGGCTGATGTGCGAGGCCTAACCACCGCTGAGACTTGGGAGCACAACTCCGGTTGCAACTGAGACCACCAGGAACACCCATGGACTGACGTGAGTGCAGGCACCGTCTGGAGGCTGGCGAGACGGGAGCCCTCACGTCTATTCCGGCTCAGTCCTGACTCGCTTTTCACGACGATGGCCCGATATGCACAAGATCATTAAAAACGACAGCCTGACAAGTGACAGATATTTGTTGTGTGAGCCTTGTGTGATGGATGCCGAGTTGACTCCGACTTCGCCTTGTGACACGGCTGGTCAGTGACTTCTCACGTTTCTGGCACTGGAACGGATCATGGAGGCCCTCTACAAAAGGCGGAGTCAAACACGCAAAGCCATCACGCAGGTCATCGCAGACGTCAAACTTCTTCGGCAATTGGATCGCCCACCAATCTGTGAGTTACGACGTGTTCACCAAGTTATGATTGAGCCGTATGAGGAACTCCAAAGAATCGACAAGGAAGTATAGGACACAGTTGACATCGATCACTTGGAAGCAGAGATGGAGGAAGCTGACGTTTACGAGCACAAGATTTTTCTAGCAAGGGTCAGAGCAGAATATAAGATCGCAGACGTATTAAATGCTCGACAAGCTCACTTGGAGGCCATGAAGCAAAGGATTTCGACAGACGTACAAGCTAACGTGGACTCTTCATCTGTGGCGCCGTCATCGAGCATTTGCTTCTTCAGCAGCAATCTTGTTATATGGAAGCTGAACGACTCAGATTCACGACGAAAAACTGAACGTGCCGGAAGCCGGAAAGTCGCCGATTTCACCACCGTAACGAGCATCCAAGTACGTGCAGAACCGCTACTTCCAAAGAACTGGCCCACGACTTTACAACTTCCATCAGCGTACACTATCAATGAAGCAAACGACACGACAGTTACAGCAACTCAAGAGCACACGCTGGGAAAGACTCGTAAGAAGGAAAAGCAGACTCTTTTTCGGGCAACTTTTTCTTCGCTTTTTTTTCCTGGCTCCATTTACCTTGCATTTACATTGCCTTCATGGACCCTGGTTCGTTCCCAGGTTTCGGCACCAAAATGTTGAGGAAAGGACGAGCCGCCGTGCCCATGGTGAAGCCCACCCGTTGACCTCTTCATTCCAAATGCCGGTATCTCTTGATAATGATACTGCCCTCTTCCTCGTTTACATAAAATTTTAACACTGGCACCACAACCTCATCTTCATCAGAAAAGGCATCATTTGCTGAAACTGTGTTAATGAATGCCTGGTATAGAGTGAAGTATGGTTTTTTCAAGAAATCAAACTATGACATTAACATGAAAAAATGATGGCAGGCCTGTATAAAAGGCAACTTTTTCGTAGTTGCGGTTCAGAGAATCTGCCGAGAAGCTTGCCGAATAAGCTGCTGCTGTTTCCTTCAACTATTGTTGGAAGAACACAAACTTACGCTTAGTTTCTTCAGTATGTGGCCCACAGAGGTTGGTCTGGCAGGAAACTGAAGAGTATTAAAAAATTAATGTTACATTGAGGTCTTGAAGACTTCAAATGGGATGTTTGTGTCATAGCACTATTTAAAACAACAAGGATATTCAAATGTAATTATGGTTAGCATGAAGATTTTACAGAGACTTACCATCCAGACTATTTTGCTTCCCGCTTGACCATGTGCCGGTTGAGCTGCTCGGGGATTTTCGGTTGCATCAGCTGATGCAGGTGACGTCCCATCGTCATGAGTAGATCTATGCCTGTGACCTTTAAATGCATCAAATGTCATTCGTTTCTTCTCAAGTTACAAAGCGTTCAACATTGAGTGAGAAAAACTAGCCAGATTCCATACCAGCAGACGTCAGCTTGCGTTGTGAGCGCTCTTTCCGGAGAAAATGGCGGGACTCGCTCGGCGAGGTAAGTGCATACCCCATGTGCATTGATGGAGGCCAGTCAGGGTTGCAGTCGTCGAAAAGTTAGGATGGGTGACCTGAAACAACAAACGCATGTCAGAGGGTGGATGCTACGTAAATAAAAGGGAGCCAAGCGTTCTAGACGTGCAGTGGTCTCACGAAGTCGCAGTGGAGCACCGATACGTTTCGCCTGGCACGTAGGCTAAACAAAACCACCAAAAAAAATTCCGAAAGCCAAGCATGGTTTACATACCTGAATGGAAGTGGCGAGAGAACACGTGGTGCTTGTTGGGGTTGTCCTGTAGGCCGCGTCTGTTTATGTGCGCGAGCCATTAACGCCGACGCCGCTCTGACAGCTCTTTCGTCTTATCGCACTCATTCAGGTGCACTTTATGTATTTTGTAGAAGCTGCAGTCATCCTTTTTGGTCAGCAACTTCTCAGCTTTGCTTTAGGTGTAGCTGTTGCAGCCAAGAACTACACAGTGTACCATCGTGCCAGCACTGCCAGCACTACCAGCACCGCTCGCAGCGAGAGCTACTGCGTACGCTTCGAGGGTCGGCGGCTCCACAGCTATGACTTTAAAATGGCGGACTACCCACAATGCACGGCGCCACCACCACTTGTGAAAGCTCTCTATACTGGCGCTTGTGTCATCTTCGATAAATCTTACCAGTGCAAACATAACGAAAATATTTTTTGAGGTGGCTAGAAGCTAAGGATTGCAAAGGGCAACACAGAACGACAAACGTAACGAACCGCACTGGGCCGCACACAAAATAACATGAAGAAATTCAAAATGATTGATTGATTTGTGGGGTTTAACGTCCCAAAACCACCAAATGATTATGAGAGACGCCGTAGTGGAGGGCTTCAGAAATCTAGACCACCTAAGAAATTCAAAATGGCTGAACACAAACGAAGATGGTGTTACAGTATACTAGAAGGGGAAGTGTGCCGTGCGTGGTGAGGGAGCCCCCACAGCGATGAAGCAGGTTGAGTACAGCCTGGGCGCGCTAGGGGTTGCCGCGAGCCACAGGAGCGCGTGTGTCAACACACGTTGAACTGTCAGTTTGGCTGTTAACGCGTGACCAGTTCCTCGTTGCCAGTATTTCACGCATTGAATAACATGATTCTCGCAAGATTGAGCTGTACGTGAGTGAAGAAATTACGGTAGTTTTTGCGCTTTTATACTGGAATGAGAAAAAATGGCTGGAAGACTGCGAGACAAACGAGACGGCTTTTAATTGCTGTGTGTCAAATTGTGACGGTGGCTACCACTCGTGTAAAGACGCGCACTCCTTATTTCGGGTGCCGTTGAAGCTGATCGCCGGGAGGAATGGTCGCGGAACATCAAGAGAGGTGATCGAGTCCTCGACAAGAGCAGTTCTGTTTGTGAGCGACACTTCAAAGCAAGGTTCATACAGCGAACTTTTAAGACGACTATCAACGGTAAGGTAACTGAGATCTCCAGACACCTGCCACTCTCATCAAAAGATGTCATTCCTACAATTTTCTCTGACACTCCCAAGTACCTTTTAAAATTGCTGCCGAAAAAAAAAACAGAAGGATCGCAGCCTTAGTGATAAGATTCTCTTCAAACCGATGCGAAGGCGTGAGAGCAACACGTTGTCAGGAATGGAGTCGAACGACGTTAATCAAGGCAGTTCAGTCGATTATGTTTCTGAACAGGAATACCATATAATTTCGAATGATGTTGACCGAGACGGTGCCGCTGATAAAGCTCGTGACAAAGAATTTCAGGGGCTGTCATTTTCAAGGCTCATGATTCCAAATTAGTGGTCGGAAATTTTCCTGACGTGTGTTGGGAACTCATTTCTTTACGCCGAGTTGAAAGCCGACGCTGTTGAACATAGCAAGGTAGAATTGAAAAAAAACTCATATGGATTAAAAAGCAAGCTGCTGAAAGTGTTGCAACCGCCGATATTCTCATAAGATGAAAAAAAGGGGCGCCAAGAGGAACTCGTTGCACGAGAAGAGGCAGAGTTGCTGATAATCAATGTGAGTGAATTCACTTTGTGTCCCGGCGTGAAAATGGAGAATTTAGCTGGTAAATGATCATCGTTTAATGGGGTGTTCTCTTCGAAGAACTACACGCTTGTAGTAAATGACTTCAGTGCATGTGTTCACTGCAAATATGAGAGAAAGCTGATACTCAACCAGCTTTCCAGAAGACGATGTCAGAAGATGTTTACGAAACAAAGTCCTCGCAATATATGAATTAACCTTCGTAGAACGAAAGCCAAGCTTAGCAGCGCCAAAATTAACTTCAGTCGAAGGAAAGCAAGAATGGGCAGTTATCTGAAGAAGCTGTAGCTGAAAGAATTAAAGACCTTCGCTTTACGCTGACCGACCGTTAAATTTAGTATGCGAAGCTATATAAAGGATATAAAACACACAGGACGGAACTCAAACAATTGTATGCAAAAAATAGATATTTAGGCTGTAAAGGTTAACAAGTTGAAATCCACTCAATACTAATTGAAAATACATCACTACTATATAAAATTTAGTAACTTCAAAAAGAAAAGAGTTCAGCTGGTGTAAACTACCTCACCGAATTGTTGTCGGGTGTTTTTGTGTACGCTCGTTATAGCGTGAGAACCACTAGTGCCTATGTCCAAGCGCTGATTTTCACCATTAAGTGGTATTTATCGCAAAAAAAAAAGCCGCGACGACAACTCGGAACAATGCACAAATCGGCCACACAGCCCGCTCACGAAGCCATCATGGCAGTGAGCGTAGCGCTCCTTTAGCCAGCAGCGCCCTCTAGTGGCGCGCGGAGCGGTCATCGCTAGAAGGACCCTCTTTCCAATAGACCTCTCTCTCCCTGTTTGTAAACAGTGTTACGTCACTGTGGGCACCCCGCCCCCTACACCCTCTTTCGGAGCAGGTGCTGGTTGGCAAGAAAGTTCCTCCGGCGGCATCTTTATGAATGGCAGAGCTGCGTGTCTGCATTCTTTCGACAGAAATTTCTACATTGCTATGTTCTAAAGTCACAGCTTTTGAAAGAAGGGAGTCGCGGAAGGGTTACTGCTCCTAGTGTGGGAATTTGCTCGTCGTAGTTGGATGGATGGAGAAACTGTTTAGAGTCCTGAGAGACGCGACTAGCACGCAGTGGGCTTCACCCACGTAGATGGCAGCCATTAAAAAATCTGATCTTTTTTTGAAAGCGAACGTTTTGAATGTACACTATTACTGGTGCTTTTTTGAGAAATCTTTGCATGATGTAAATGCAAACTTACTCAATTTCCATTGTGGCATGTGTAATGCAGTTTTAAACGAGGTAGATCATTGGCGGCAGCTTGGTTTTGAGATGCTGTGCGCGACGTCATGGATAAGATTCTAGCTCATTGCCCAAAATTCTCATCGGTGATAAATGAAAAAAAAACACTTCTTGCCATGGGCTGAGGTTAACATATCGTCGTGAAAATCAAAGTGATGTTCTGCCGCTGAATTTCTTAATAACCTAGTAAAAATTCATGTGACTTAAAACCCGACATTTTAATAATATATAATATTATATGGCACAGTTACCTTGCTGCATTTGGCACCTATAACGTGTTTTAGTACCTATCGCTCCTTCAGACCTGATACGCAAACTTATAACGCGCATTGTCACTTCATAAGGATCGAGCCGTAAATGTACAAAGTAGATGAGAAACCAAAATCTCCACTGTTTCCATTAACACGTATCAGGTATCCGACATTACGAGTTATACCCATGGTGAAGCATATATGCAGATTGGGCAACGCTACAACATGCTTATAGCCCATGCGTAGTCGTATATATAACTAGGATATCATGCACTTTTATTTTTCTGCAAGCCGCGCATACGTTGAGATGTACCCACTCGCAGATAATCGCGTCAAATGCATTTTTACCTTGACTAAAATGTCAGATCGTTAGGTTCCATCGACAATCGGTTACTGAAACCGGCCCACAACGAATACCAGTGTTTTCGCAAGCAGGACGCATCGCATTATTCACAATTCGCACACCACGCACAATATTGCCAATTTCACCCTCTGTAAAGATGAACCAATATTGTCGATGCCTTTTAACGCACACTGCACGCCACCGTCAAAACTGCACATTTTCAAAGAAGATGCCACTCTTCCTCGCACAGGCCGCCACGTGTGTTCACTTCTCGTAGATAAACAGCCAGCCAGCGTGGCGAACATTTCATCACGCACTTTATCACACACCTAAATGTTCTCTGACACAGGCCACAGCTAATGTTGCCACTGTGAGATAAAGATTACGCTTTCAAAAAGAAAACAAAATTGCCCCAAGCACCGAGCGACTGCACCCCACTCAGGCACCAGCGTGAGTGTTTTGCCACACACTGCCTTGCTCGTGCACCAGTGACGTCACGCTGTGACGTACCCCGGTAGAGGTCTATAGTGAGCGTCTATTTGTTGTACAGAATCTTACCTAGGAAAAGGGTTTTCTGGGGATTTTTCGATCTAGGAATTTTCGATGGTGGCACCGTGACGTCACAGCGGAGTTATTTGGAACGCCGCTTCACCGGCCCAGAGAACCCGGCAACTGGTAGTGTATAGATGTTCTGTGGAACCCGCTGAGGCCTGATCACTGGCTGATGCTCATTTTCAGGGGCTGCAGAAATTAGGTGTTTCTTTTTTCATCTAATCACCACCACCATTCTCAAGTTAGCGCCTTAATTGAACGTTCGGGAAGTACCATTCATCGTGCTTTGTCTCTGCAAGTCGTGAAGCTTTGTGTAGATAACGCAGTATGCGGACCGGTGCCTCGTAACGATTTCGTCAACGTCGTGGTGAATACGCTTGCTCGATCGACAGACAATGTAGTAAACCGGTGCCCCGTGGCGATTTCGTGAACATCGTGGTGACTGCTGAATTGACAGGCGTCGCAGGCTGCAATGCGCTGCCTTGCAACAACAGGTAAGCAGTCGTCTCAATTATTCGTAGTTGTACTCTGCCCTGTTGGTCGCTATCCCATATGTAATAGACAGAAATACCTGTACAGTACATATCAGACAGCGTCATAATATAGAGCTATGCTGGCGGGATTCGAGAAGACTTTCGCAGAGGCCTCCCATGTAGATAGGCACAAAAGTGCTGAATTCTTTGGCACCAGTTATAGCATCCTGAAAAGTTATGTAACTTCCTCCGAGTCATCCGCTCACTAAGCTAATATGCTGAAATGGCAAAATTAAATTATGTTTCGCGTTGGCCATTTGTGATTAGGAGAGTAACACTGGCGTAATTGTAATGACCCCAAATGCTTAGGTTGAAACATGCATTCGCCTGCTTTTGTGGAACTGAACTGCGATTAGTTCTTATCGAAAAAAACATTACTTCAAGCGCGTTAAGAGGTATTGCCCAAACATTTTTGGTCTCCGTAACACACGTACAAGGCGGTGAGGCCGTATTTGTGAATTTCAGTTTGGTAAATTCATATTTGTTTCTACCGCGTGCTTCTTCACCGCGCAGGTACACGGCGGTGAAACCAAACGTGTGAATGGCAATGTTTTTGTGTGCTTCTCCGCAGTACACTTGTATAGCGGTGAAGCTTAACTTGTGAATGTCAATTTGATCAATTTGTGTTTTTCTGCATGCTTCTCCGCAGTGCAAGTGCATGACAGTGAAGCTGAACCTAGTTATGCAATGTTCGTTTTATTTGCAGGCATAGAGATGAGCATTCCAAGTTCAAATCAGCATGTATTTTCCTTTACGTTTATCCAATTACTTAATTTGTTTAATTATGTGGACGTATTTTTCATGAACTTGCCACCGAAATCCTAAGCTCTCATATTATGAAAAAACATGTCATCATTTGGTGCCTTCTACACACTGCTGCACCAGGGAATGAACATGTCAGCTGTTTCTCATGCTAATACATACTGGGTGACAGAAGGGCCATGGGATGAGTTTGTAAGCAACTATTCAGTCGAGCTGACATCCCCAAAGCCCACAGACGGGTCATGCATTGTGGCACCACTGTAGAATAACACATACCCAAATTTACCGACATACTCAATGCTACATTCTGCAGTATACTGAGACAAGCGCCCCTAGAGCTTAGCGGTGCGAGCACTGACAGATGTGTACGAGTATACTTCATGTCCCTGTGAGGTGGATGCAATACGGGGTATGCATTTCACCTAGATCCGCGAGGTGGCGAAAGTATCCCCGGGCAGCGACGCCATTTTGGCCGTCCGGCCATCTGGCCATTTTTGAGCGCAGTACTGGGCTAGGCTATGTTCTGTGTGCGCTCTTTCTTCACTAAGTACACGCGTCATAAGAGTAGTGTCAAAGGTATCTACTGTTCAAGCATTCCTCTTTAGTTTACATAGAGCAGTGTCTTGTGCGCGGTGCGTATTTATTACGTGGAAAATCTTCGAACAAGTTTATTTGCATTTGGGGAGAAGTGGTACTCGCCGTGGTTGCACGCAAGTCAGCAGCGACAGTGGTAAACTTTGCCGTATTTGGTTGTAACAGCCACGCGAAAAAGAAGCCAGGGGTTAAGAATGTTGCCTCAGTAGGATTTTTTTTTAATATCAAAGGTGCTTAATGATGCCAGAAGACTGCAGAGGTAACAGCACGACGAAGGATGTAGTGGGTTCACCGCATGAACCATCGAGACATCCTGCCTTCCCCTGATCATGTTTACCAGATTCACCGGGCTAGCACGACAAAGGAACGCGATTAGAAATGAACGGAAAGTCAGCTTACCTTTCCGACAACATCGATCATGCTGTACGGCAGAACTTTCACGCCTGCACTAAAAACCTGCGATCACTCGGCTACACAAGCTCTGAAAAATGCTTCAGCTATATAAATGTTCTCTAGTCTTGCTACAGCCCAACATATGCAAGCTTGTTTGGACAACTCCCTTCGCTAACATCTGTAGCATCCCCTCCTGGTCCTTTAACGCCGAAGCCTGCATGAGACAGTAGCAAGCTTTTACTTCTCAAGTTTTGTATACTTTCAGCTTGAATCTGATTCTTCAGTTTAATCTACTCGGTAAACCGTTTCAAGTAAACTGCTGTACTAAATTAACAATATAGCGTCCTAGCCAATTTAGCAAAACTGCTACTAAAAAGCAAATAGAACGCTGTGTGGCGAGAATCCAGATAGGGCACCTCGGTACTCATTCCTGCTAATTATATGGCAGTGCACATTTCTGACAGGTCATTTCATAAATTAGTTCATGCTTTAAAACAGTGAACAGAACTTATTAATTAGTCAAGGTTACTCCACAAACAAGCAGAGACGCATTCACGTGAGCAGTGGCCCTTAGTGCCAAAATATATGAAGCTATTTGTGTTCTAAAACACATTTATTTACATGGTCGAATTAATTAAATAAAGATTTAAAGTCATTCTTTCTTAGTTTATTTATAACAATAGTTAAATTTGTCCCAAAAAACATAGCTAACGGCAAATATTGCCAGACTGAGCTGTTCCACTTATACAGCAGTAGCAGCAGGAAGACTGCATTTACAACCATAAAATCATACAAGGAACTCGATTACTGCACTTGTTTTACACAGATGAAAGTACTGAGTAATTTGGATGATCATTCTAGGCCGATTCATGCAAATGTAGACAAACGCGAGGAGGCTCCCAGTTTGAATTAACCGTTAATTGTTTATATCAACGTGTTCAAACTATTTGTAATTTTTCCCCATTGAAATACATAAATATGTGCCAAGATTAGGGTGTCAGTTTTTAATAAAGTGGTCCTGCAAGACGTTTTGAGCATTATCAGAGAACATTGCGGATTGGTAGTAAAGGCTCCTGAGAACCTATGAGCCAAATATTACAGCACAGCACACGGCCTGCATTTCACAATAAATTGCCCAAATAAGCTAAAAAGTGTTTTCTTTTCTCTCGTCAAATGATGAAGGAAGCTCAAAAATTGCTCGTAGAAGGACATCTGTCAGCCTTTGGCCGATTAGAACATGGCGCATTCAGTCGTAACAGTTCTCAACGTCGGAGCCTGTGAATTTTCCATGCGTGCAAGCAAGATCACACTAAAAAAGTTGTGTATTCGAATAAAAAAAAGAAAAAGTGCTCAAGGTCACATGGGACACGTGGCGCATTTTCTTTGCCCCTGCCGTCTCTCCCTGCTTAGCGTCCAGGGCTTTCGTCGAGACAAGAGAAGAAAGTAAGGGATTGCAGCATGCGACAAATCTTTGCAACTCTGCTCGTACTTGATGAATTCTTAAACCTTTTTGCGGCGTTCAATTCGTGACGCAATAAGCTATTTTAGTGAATCCATTCCATGGTTAGTTGAAAAAGTGTTTCAGGGTCCCTTTAACATTTTAACGAATGAGCTTATGTGCCTGCCCATACTTCTGTGACATAGAGAGCATGCTGGGAGAACTGAAATGATGTGGGTGATGCAGCATCCCGCACAGTCCTCCGCCAAATATTGTTTACAGGTGCCGGATGGGCACCTGTTTTACAATGTCCCTCATAAAATAAAGCTATTTGATTGCTTGTGTATTTCTTGCAATGTTTAAAATACCACTGGCGTAAGCATTCAGCACCAACTAGAAAGCAGCCCAAGAACGCAGCAAGAGAGGTGAATGACAATAGCCTCCGTCGTGGACCCTGAAAATTCATCTGTTATTGATGTCTGCTATACTCGCAGAGCAGGTGAACTAATATTGGGCCTGATCAAGCATTAAATTCATTGTACTTGTAATGGGTTCAAGAGGTGTCATGACCCGATAGAGACACTTGTGTTTACTTTGAAACCATAAGTTAGTACGAGCCAACAATTACCGGCGTGTTGTGTGTAGCCCAATTAATGTGGCTGATGCAGACCACGGAGCCAGCTCCCGACCCACCAAATAACAAAGCTGACCGGTTCCGCGAAGGCGAACGTGGAAGACCCGAGCACGGGAAAAAAGGAGACTCCTTCGTTCACACGGTTCACGAGCGGAGCCGTCGAGGTCGCCCCCGTTTGGGACTAGAAGGGGAAGGCTTACTCGGAAGAGTGCCTGGTAAGAAGCAGGCCAGGCGCTGCTGTCTGAGTTTAAGCCATTGTTGGCATGCACGCGTGACATTGAGAAGGACGTGGGAACGCGACCACTGGGCTGACCGAGACATAGTGGCGGCATAGGCACGCGGACGAGCTTATTCTCCACCGCTATACGTCATCATCGACTGTTGTTTGGACGGCGGGGCGCCTCGCTGTCGCGTGCACACCTGGTCAGCGCACAAGGCCTCACGGTGTACTCTCCTCGCCTAAAGAGACTCCTATGAAGCGACGTGTAATGAGAAAGTTGATGGAGCCCGAGCGTGAGAACGGCTACTGGCAGAGATCGGCCGATACACGGCCTGGCATGGGAGAGAGTGTGAAACGCGGAGAACCTATTCCCTCTCGTGTTGTACTTCATAACGTGATATTTACCAATGTGGTGCCTGTTGTGAAAGTGCTTTTGTGATTGGTTGTGACGATGTGAGTCCCAATGTGCGATTGGTTTTTGTGAAGACCGTTTGTTCAACCGAGGGTTAAAAAGGGGATGTTTGACTCTTAAATGGAGAACGGAGGTTCTGACTTAGACTCGGGCAGACGCCTGAGGCTTCAATAAAGCGTCTCTTCACCGGACTACAGCTCTTCCTTCGCGCTGCCACCATGCACTCGAGTCATCGAGGAGACCCATTCCGAACCGCAAACATGTTACGTCCTTAGCTAGTGTAGAAGCCAGTCGAGGAGAAGGAAATTACCTCCATATTTAAATGTGTTTGACATTACAATAACCAGTAATAAATGTTTGTACAAGAAGTTCCACATACAGTCTGAATATCTTTAAAAAGAAACACCACAGCAAATTTTCACAATGTAATTTTATTGGCATTTCAGGAACAACATGACCAGATGACTAAAGTACGTGCCACTTCTGGATGGATATTGAATGTTCAAGAATGGTTTGCGAAATGTAAAAGCCAGATATTGGCATCCTCCCTGAACCATCAGCTGTCCAACATCTGCAAGGTGCAAAGGTGAACACACTGTCATGTAAACAGGGCCATGTGCATGCACTGATACAAGTTTGTTCGGCTGTTGTAGAAAGGACCAAAAACATTTTGGTTCACATGCACCAACAACAGAAATGAAGGCCAAAGATCAGCTCCACTAGTTTAAGCAAGTTCCTAAGAGGCTACATATAAGCATTCAGTCTGTTTTACTCGATCATAATTTCTCAATCTTTTGCTCTATTTTTGTGAGCATTTACCTGACATGTAATCATAAGTAAACAGATTGAACAGCACTATCAAAAAAGAAAGAACCAGGCTAGTAACTAGTGAAGGCAGGGCTCTATTTCGTCCACGGTTCTCTACTCAAAAAACGAAAAATGGCCTAGTTGGTACCTTGCCTGTGTACTTCTATTAGTAGCCCCAAAAAACTCTACAATAACCTTTAAAAATGCCACCCTTCACTGTGATAGTCTGCTGCGTGTTCCACAGAGGCCTCGCAAATTTTCTTACAGCTGACCGGAACTCTTCAGCGGAAAGTTCTGCAAAGTGGATATATACTAATCAGCTCTCACCATAGCTTCGCATAGAGTAATGGTGGGAAAGGGAAGCAAGGGTGAGGACGATCTTAGGGGGAGTTGAGAGCATAAAGCATAGCATAGTCTGTCGTAGCATAGGGGCGAGAAGTTATGAAGTTGCCCCCCTAATGGATGCATCTCGCTTGCTTACTAGGTGGGACACTGCCCACACACTCTTCATATCAGTGCTTTGTAAAAATATCACGCGGAAACCCTTATGGTCATTTCGGTGAATACTTTCTAAGGCGTTTTTACTGTCAAAATATTATTCGTGGATACAAAAAAGGAAAGTTGTTTAAAGGCATTATCAGTTTACAGAAATTGTACAGAGAGTGCACATTGCGCATTGCTGCTAGAAAATACTATCCCCAAACAAGCTTCTTTCAGAAAATGCCGGCAATCCCTCAAAAGTACACTCTTAACTGGTTCGCCTCAGTCAAGGAATGACCTCGCGCGGCATAAATAAGCATCTATAACTGTCTACACGCACAACTGATTTTGCATAGATATTATCGAAGCTTTTTGAAAATACATTTTTGGTTACAGTGTGAAAACGGTGAAGACGAAAGACAGAATGGACACAAACGAGCGCTGTAGGTGTCCCTTCTTGTAGGTGTCCCCCAGCACTCGTTTGTACCATTTGTTTTTCGTCTTTGTCGTTTTTGCGCTGTAATTACAAATGCATTCGTTACAACTAACCAAACGTTCATTACTATTGCAATATGTTTTAACGCAATTTTCTTGCAAAATCAAAAAAAATTGCACCTTCTTGCACCCGCTTTCGGCAAGATTCTCTTTTGGGTGGGAATACATACGGCTCCATTGAAAGCAAATAAGGTTGAGATGGGGGCAAGCAACTTGAATTTGGGAATGAATATCAATCTCTTTTGCGGAAGATATGGAAATATGCAACATATGGGCCAGCTTATGCTAAAAAGGCGTCAATAGTCAGCCAGCAGGCTCTGCCAAGCGTCTCAATGAGTGCTTTCTGCTACACATAGAACATCGTAGCTCCGTGTGGATGCAAAAATTGTCCTCATGGAAGCATTGACTACAATCACGTGTTGTAGCCACAAGTTGACAAAAAACTTCGAACTCACTCAGACTCGCGGCTTGACCTGAGCCTGAGTGAGCCAACTCGTGAGCCTGTTAGTGTAAAACAAGCTTTTTGATTATGGTGTCAATGCTTTGTACCGCCAATATCTCTTATAATCGAGGCTTTGCGATGTGCTTTTTTGTCACGCCCGTTTACATACGAGTTAACAGTGATTTAAATATGCGACTGACGAGATATATTTTTATCAAGAGCTCCTAGCTAAACAGTTTGTGGTGAGAGGTCATGGCACCTTTTCTCTAACTCATGTCTCTGATCAATAAATATTGAGGTGATGCTTGAATGCTAGTGCATAATGTGTGTGAATATGCTTGGAGTTCTAAACAGACATAATGTTGAAGTTCATTTGGTAGAACCACAGGCCAGTGATGAAAGGTGGAGTTCACTCGTGGCATCATCAGCTGGCCGAACCGGAGGCGTTTTCTGAGCACTCGTGCGTTGCCGTACGTTTATCTGGGCACTACGCATGTGGTGCCACATGTTCGGCTGGGCCGGCCATGACACTAGTGCACGCAACTGTGGAGGTCGACGGTAGAGGGTGGTGCATCAGCCCGTGTTGCTGGCAGACGACGTGGTGTCATACCATTTCAGGCGTAATTTACAGTTGACGCTACCACACAGAACACAGCTGGATGAGATGGAAAAAACATGCGTGGGCTTCCATCGTCCAGCCTTACTCGCACAAGTTACTTTTGCTGCCGGGATTTCAAGGCGATGAGCAAATTACTGTAACCCTCTACGAGTTGGTACAGAACTGATGCAGCACAACTGCGTGGAGAACCGATGCGCACCCACTGGAAATGTAGCGTCTCCCAAGTGTCTCTCATTGTATGGTTTTCCGTTGTTTGATCTTTTATTCTTAGTACAAACAGTATGCTGGAAATTGTCGTCTGCTGAATGGCGTCTCTCGCAGACGGTGCTGCTGCCGTGGCATAGAGTCTTGTGGCTCACACGTTCGTCTGACCTGTTGCGGGACGTGAAACTTGGGTGGTGTTTAACGCAACTTCCCTTCCTTTGGCACGGTGCCAGTGCACCTCATCCCTCAAAAGACTCACTTGGACTTATACTCGCCTAAATATTACTCAGTCAGTCTGTCTGGACAAGTTGACTCTTGAGTCAGTTTGTCAACTTACGGTTGTAGCCAGTGTATAGTTTAACAATCCAACCTTCACTAATACCCCAGCCACACAGCCTTCCTCCGAAAAAGAGATTCAGCCTCAGAAACAACACTGAGAGCGATCTCTTTTTTTAAACAGGGTTCGTCGCTCTCTTTTACGACTATAAAAGAGTAGCTGCAAAACCTGTGGGTACAACTAGTTGGGAACTCAACCTATGGATAAATTTGTAATATTTATTCTATTACCTAGGCTTATAAAAAATTTCATATTTCGTAGAAGACGTAAAGAACCCTTTAAAGGCTTTCCTCGTGAACTCTCTAAACAGGTGGAATGCATCGGGTATATTACATGAAGATGCAGAGCACACCACATGCACGGTCTCGAGAAACGGGGCACTGCGCTGGTAACCAAAAAGACCTGGATCCAAAGAGTCCAACAGAGGTAACCAAAGAGGCCAACAGCTACAATTGTATAGGGAACAGACGTTATAGGCCAAGATACGTAATTTTGTCTTGCCTGGTTCTCTTTGTCAAAGCTATTCTCATGCTTTCGGTAGCATGTTTGGGAAAAAAAACGCTAAATAGGGGTTCTTGGTGCCATGTGCCTATCAAACAATGCCTCCTCATTAAAAAAGTATTTCTTCAAACTCTGCAAAAGATTGCTTATGTAAGAGAGTTTTGTGCGCTCACGTAACATCTTTTTTACACCGATGGTGGCACCATCTTTTCCAGTGGTAGGTTTCATGCTCACTATTGCAGTTAAAAAGTATATACACTGTGATCACACTGGTATTGAGGGGTAATATTGCAATTCGGCTGTTATACACTTAGCGACGACTTATCTTGATGTTGGAGCATAGGCTATGAAGGCGGGGCTTCTGTGCATTTGTGTTTTTATTTATTTATTTATTTATTTATTTACCGAATTTCTACAACGCCCTAGCGGCATTACTGCAGGGGATATACATACGAAGTCCAATATGGTTGCTAATATTTCTGCAATATTACACCTTAACAATCTTGAAAATGATAACAACATATAATAATTACAGCATGCAATAAAAAATATGGCACGTGGCAAACATGTTCAAAAAGTCAATATGCTCTGCAAATTATTATATAGGTGTGATTTAACACCCCGAAACCACCATATGATTATCAGATACGCTGTAGTGGGGGGCTCCAGAAATTTCGACCACCTGGGAATCTTTACGTGCACCCAAACCTGAGCACACGGGCTTACAGCATTGGCTCCCATTGAAAATGCTGTAGCCGCTGCTGGGATTCGATCCTAGATCTGCGGGTCAGCAGCCGAGTGCCTTAGCCAATAGACCACCATGGCGGGACATGTTGTTGTACAAGTTAGGCAGTTTTTGGAGGAGGGACAATTCTAGACACCTAAAACACCACAAGCGAAACAAACAAGAACAGGGTTTGCTTCTTCATTCTTGTGGTGTTTTAGGCATCTAGAATTTTCCCTTATATGATGTGCCAACTAAACTACCAACAAGTACTTCCCAGTTTTCGGATGATTTTGGTTTTTGTTAGCTCACATAGTTAAAGCTTATGGCAGCGCACACAAGGTTACAGAATGAACATGCACACAATGGCACGACACACAACGTGTCTACTAACCTGGAAAATTCAAAAAATTTGGACTCTTCTGGAAAAGTTAGGGAATTTCTGAAAAACCTGGCCAGGTCTTGGAAATTGACAGCAGTTCTGTGCGACCGTCACAAAAATAAGCATTACTATTGATGAAACCTTAAAAAGTCTCTCTCTCTCAGCTGCAACTACAGTGAGCTGCTAGAAGGTGTGAAAAAAAAAGCCCCCCGCATCTTCCCACGGGGGAACTTGGGTAAATGCGTCGCTGAGTGGGGGGGGGGGGGGGTATCTCATGAATGTTGCGTAATTTTGTATGGTTTGGGACTCACTGAGTAGCGTTTATCTGGGGTAGGTGTGCGGGTCGAGGCAGGTAACGGTAACCGTAGGTCACTCTCATTGACGGTACGTGCCCACGTACCAAAAAGTCCTTACACAATGCGCACACCAAGTACGACTTGAACAGCTCCAGCAGTCTCTCGTCGTCATCTTTGTCGCTGTTAACGTTGTCTTTGACGACGCCGCCCTTCAAGTCGACGTTGCCAAACGTGGTCCAAAGAACCCAAAGCTCATTGATCTGCTTCGCTTTGTTCGTGATGCTCCCGACCAGCGTAAGGTGATTGTCGAAGTGCAGTCGGTCGCACACCTTACAGCTGTGCCCGAAGCTAAGCTCTTTGAAGTCGCGTTTGGAACGAGCGGCCGGCTGCGCAGTTTGCTAGGCTCGCCCCGTCCCTTTCGCAGCACGGTCGCGATCACGAGCAGCTTCCGGAGCCGCCTCTCGTTCACGACGTTTGCACGCCGCTTCTCGCTCACGTAATCTGGTCTTAAAGCTCGCTGCTCACGTTTCCCCGCTGCTTCTCGCGCAAAATGTTCGGAATCCGTAGCTTGGCGTTGCCGTTTCGCAGCTGCTTCTTGTTCCCCGAATGAAGGATCTGCAGCTCGCTTCAAACACTTGCGTTCAGCGTCGTATGCTCGTCTCTTCGCAGCCTTGTCTTCTGCGTTGCTTGCTATTGTTGACGCTGAAGACAGTGAGGGTGGGTAACGTTGCCTTGAACGAGTGGTGGGACGATGATGTTGGGTTGCGCCCTAACAACAGTACTGGTGGAAGGTACTGTTGCCATCTGTTGCTTCCATCGCATCTACTCGAGTCAAGCAAAGCGTGAAGTCTAGCGAAAGAGGGAGATGAAAGGGGAGAGGGCGAGGTGGAGGGGAGACGAGCCGAGCATGTGCAGAGGGGGTATGAACGCCGACGATGAGTGACATGGTGCGACTAAGAAATGTTCCGCATTAAAAAAAGACAGTGCATAACTCTTGCTTCTGAGTGTAAACGCGAAAGGATACATTGACCTATAGAACACAAAATTTACTGGCGTTTCAGTATCCGATATGGGAGGAAACCTCGTTCACAATAAAAGCCATAAGAAATGCACAGCGTACTTAAATACGCCTACATACGTGACGTAAGCAGCGAGAGTACATTGTTATCATTCCTGACCAGCGTATGTACAGTCGTCTGTATCTGCATTCGAATTGCAGGCATGATTTAAGCTTCTTTTAAATGCGGAGCATATTACAGCCGAACCTACTCGTAAATCTGACGGAGGCGGCATAACTGGTTATGGTTTGGGAATGCTTAATTGTTCATCATCATCACCATCCTGACTACTGCTGGGCTAAGGTCTCTCCCATTATCCGCCAATCAACCCGGTCTTGGGCTTTCTGCTGCCACGTAATACCTGCGAAGTTTTTACTAACTTTCTGTTTCCCCTTCGTGCGTTTGTCTTCTCTGGGAATCTAGTCAGTCACCCTTAATGACCAGTGGTTATCCTGCTTACGTGTTACATGCCCGGCCCATTTCCATTTGTCCTTCTTATTTCGTCTTCATTATTATTCTTTATTGAATAAAGGAGAATCGTTGCTATCAACGTCAAGCGAAAGCCAAGATGCACTTGACTGAAATCAAAACGCGTGATCCAGAGGGCGAGCAGTCGTTTTTTTACTAGCAGACGCTGCCTGCATCAGCCTTGCGAGGCGAGACAGGGTGAGGGGAGCGGCAGTTTTGCGGGTGTCTTCTTAGGCCGGCACGTGACGTGAGCCGCAGCCGAAGAGAGACATCGTGTGACTAAGAAATGCTCCACAATCAAAACGCGCTTTAGCTGCTTCTGTCAGGAAAACAACAGGCTGGGTAGGGGGGTTAAATTATTCCTATATGCGTTTAAAAAAACCTATGTAGGGTCAAATTGACAGGATGTAGGATTAGACTTGTTGGTGGTGATACATTATGAAAATGTGGGGCGTACAAAAAGGCAATAAGAAAGATGACTAGACGATATACTGTCCTGCACATCGTCCTGCTGTCTTTTTTAGTCCACGTCTTTGTCATGCGCCACACGTTTTTCACAATGCAAGGTTTAAACATTTTCTTTTCGTTTGTTTTCGAGTGAAAAATTGCTTTTTAACTGGTTTTTCAATACTTCTAGAAATGAATCTGTCCCGAATTGCTTTATTTCTATCGTGTTGAATTTGAAATATACTGTCTTGGGGAGTGAGAGTGATTCCTTTTTACTTGTAAGGTGGCACCGCCCTTTTGGGTATTTATTGCTTTGTCTTTTTTTTCAGGCTTTCTATGTAAAGCATTTAAAATGTTTATGCTATGCAAGGTCTTCAAGAGTTGTGGCCAAAGGACGACCTGAGGAAACTGTGCACTCAATCAGCGCTGTGATCTTCAGAGCTAAGTTCACCTTTGCTGAAGATCCAAGTGTGAGAAACTGATGCAGCAGACAGCTCCAAGACATGGTCTGTGCAAGTCGCATTAAGAGGAGCTGGAAACAACAAAAAAAATGTGTATCCCCAGTGTTTATTTGCTTTAATTACAACCATTTAAAACTTGGTGAATCGGTGGCACTGCAGAAAGGCGCTAAACGATTGTCAAACTGTGGAAATACAAAACGAAGCTTATGATCTTACCATACGCATGATCGCTGCTTCTTTCCTTTGCCCGCCAAAAGCCCGTGGTACAGCTAAGCGTACTTAGGAACTGACAACTGAGAGTGCAGCAGATGTTCAACATAAAAATTTTCTTGCTTACAATAAGTCACTCTAATTGAACTTTGCTCAATAAATTTTCTTTGCATGCCCCTCCAAACAAGTGCAAGCACGAAATTTTAGTTTGACTGCATCACCGAACTGCCTCAACATTATTAGTTTATTTAAATGATACTCTCAATGCCAAACAATGTACAGAGAAGAGTGGTTAATACATTTATGTTATAGAATGTTATACAAAACCACTTGAAAAGATTAATGGTCTGACTTGTTGGCAACTGAGCGGAGTAAGTGAGGTGTAAACTCGCCAAGGCTTATAGGATGCACGTGGTATGCACTGGCTTCCGGTTTAATGGCTCTCCATCCGTCTGCTGCGTCCCTCCTTGGGTATCGGTAGGGTGGCTAGAATGGGGAGGTGGGATGAGCGGGGCAGTTTTCGCTTGTCGGAGAGGGTCACTCGGCGCGCCGATGCCGCAAGGGGCGCTGATGGCAGCGGCACGGGTAGGGAGCGGCGCAATTCCCTGTGTTTGCTGCAGGTGCGCTAGTATTTTCTTGTACTTGTACTGCAAAATTCTTGTACTGCCAAGTCGTGCTTGTCTCCAAAAATACATCAAGGTATGTGACTGTATATGGTGTGCAATACAGATTGTTCCTAATGTTATTTTGTTCACAGGGATTCACTGCTGCTTATGGGTTTAATACTAAACTCCTCAGCTGTCTGATTGCCCAAGTTAAAGACCTGGACGAAATGAAGAGGCATGGAGGCATATTAGTGGACGAGATGAAGCTCTCTGCGCATCTGGACATGAAGTCGTCCACCTATATTGAAGGTTTCGTAGACCTTGGCAAGTTCACTGATGCCGCTGAAAGACAGAAAGAGGCTGACCAGGGGCAGGTCATAATGTTCAAGCCATTTGTGAGGAAATGAACCCCGATCATTGGTAATAATTTCTAGTAATGCCGAAGCACATTTGTCAAAACATCTTGTAATGTTCTGTTTCTCTTCAGGTGTATTTTCGTCCAGCGGGAACGTGAAAGCCAGGCTATTGACAAAAATTTT
Organism: Rhipicephalus microplus; assembly: GCF_043290135.1. NCBI lineage: Eukaryota > Metazoa > Arthropoda > Arachnida > Ixodida > Ixodidae > Rhipicephalus > Rhipicephalus microplus. The sequence goes on from NC_134710.1 coordinate 283,003,113, forward strand.
AATAGAGGCAACGATTCTATGCGAGCAAGTCGGCCTCTACTTGGATTACATTGCTGTGACGGTGCACCCTGGAACAGATCCATGTGGAACATCCTTGGAATACGCGCCACCCTAAATGACATTTAGTGCAGAGTCATTCATCCGTGCGACAAACACAGATTTTTGTACTTTATTTCGGATTTCCCTCACCTGATGAAATGTGTGAGAAACACAATGGTGAAGCACGGCTTCAACACCCACAACGGATGGGTAGGCTTGCTCTGATAATTCTGTGGAATTTGTATACGTGATACGTACTGCTCACCGCTGATGTTGATGCTTAACAGTTCCTGATGCAACGTGCAAATTTTACAGGCTCACTGGGAGCATGTGTCAGCCATGTGGAAGCTTGACAACAGTGCCATCATCTTGAAAGTGGCACCAAAGCTGACTCGATCGCATATCTTCCCAAATGAACTCGAGAAAACGTGAGTGGAATTGACATTTCATGTTTTCAGTCCGCAAGTTACTCGATGTATGGATTTCTACAAAGATCAAATCGAGGCTCGATACGCAAATGTTGGGCTAACAAGACTCATCATTGGTCTCATGGCGGAATTGATCGAGGTTATGACGTCCAGATTCCCAGCTGAAGCTTTACGGTAAAAGTGAATTATTTGCCCTGTCAATAATTTGGCCAGGCATCAATTTTTCTACGCTTCATCCACTTTGTATCAGACTTCATAGCCAGAAGGAAGCTGTGCTAGACCAGGCACTCAAGTTCCTTGATTTGTGGGAAGCTCATGCAAAAGGGCTTGGCTTTCTAAGCAAAAGTACCGCGGTGGGATTGAGTGTGACCTTGTAAAGTACGAAGCACCTCCTGAAGTACCTGACTGAGGAAGTTCATTTCAAATACATTATGACTGCTCGCCTAAGCCAAGACTGCCTTGAGCGCTGTTTTGGAATTGTGCGGCAGGCAGGCGGTGGCAATTATCACCCCACCCCTGCACAGTTTGTTGTCATCTTGAGGTATATAAATATCACTTTTCACACGTAATGTTACCTGTCGTTTAAACATGTTACATATCTCCCTACATTTGACTGCTGTCGAGGGTACGTTATGCATTGTTTATAGATGTCTTAGCTTCTGTAGCCTGGTGAAGAGTCCCAAGGGCGGCACCGTGGCTGACGGAGTGGTGGAGTCTCTTTTGTCCGTAGAAGAAATGATGCATGAAACGGAAGATGGCGAAGAAGACAACGAAAGACTTTTATCTGATGCTGTAGAATTGTCGATAGATCATGCATCGTAAACTGCTGAGCGAAGTGACTCCCGCCTTGTACAATATGTCGCAGGTTACGTTGCGAGAAAGCGTATACTTAGCAATAATTGTGATGAGTGCAAGAACGCCTGCCTTGTCTCGAGAAAAAATGTGCCAGGAAATCTCCCAGCCCAGGCAAGCAAGCTGGGGGATCTCGCGGACTTTTGTATTCGTCGAATTTCCTTTATACCGTCATCCTGAACCTTGAGGACAAAATCACTCTTTTCTTGAGCTCAGCACGTCTTCACGCCAAGTCAGCCATAGAAATGCTGAAGGGGATTGGCGAGACACAACAAATTGGCTGCCCAAAGCATAATGCTCTCTTGACCAAAAGTGTGGCGCGATTTTGTTGCCTAACTCGTGTCCACTTTTTTTGAAAGACATGAACCAAAAAGAAGACGAAAAGAAAGGGCAGAGAGTTAAGCCACGCGTACTCTAGTGGCAGAGCATGAATCCCTTGGCATGCATGAAAAAAAAGTTGTGTTTTTGTTAAAAAAGCGTCTCCTCTATTTCTGCTGCTGGGGACAATTCTCGAGTCACAGACTTGGCGGCATACGTAAGTTTTAGCGCTCTTATAGAGTTACTCGTCTAAGTTAATGAGCAATTGTAGGCTGCTAAAACTTCTACGTTCGGGAACCGATAATTGAATGCCAAGTGAGAAATTAAGCTGCGACTCGCACAAGATTATGGGTTCACGGCGGAACAGCAAAACGAGGCTCTTGTACCGACGTTTCTGCTCGTGGATGAAGGAACTTAACATGCTCTAAGTAATATGAAGCCTTCCAGTAATCGCAACGTCTCGTAACACCCCGCAGTTCTGCCGTGAGTAACCGAAATATTACGAAATCCACAAGAGTTGGTGTCAGGTCTCACTCATATGCCTTCTCGAGAATTGTTTTCAGAGGCGAGAAAATAAAGAGATACTTAAGCCACGCAAGACATTACGTGGCTCAAGCTCCATGTATTGTCTTACATTGGCTCAATAAAAAAGGTTTTCAACCAAAATAGGCGACCGCCATATAGCGTGAGAGCAGGCCCGTAGCAAGAAATTTTTTCGGGGGAGGGGGGAGGACACTTGCTAAAAACTAGGGGTTATGAGCCCTTTCCCCTTCCCCCCCGGCTACGGGCCTGCGTCTAACTGCGCGAGAGAGATTTTGCGGAGAGTAGCGCGCGCTCATTCGTATGTCGCCTGCGCAAGAGTACCCGCGCCTCTGCGTGCAGCGCTCCAAGCGTCATCGGCGCGCTTTGGGGACCGGTTTCAGTGGCCGCTTTTCACACTTCCTCATTCTAGCCACCCTAGTATCGGTGTGCTCTTTTTCTTCATAGCAACCCAACGTGTGTGCTGTGAATTTCTAGAGCACGTTAGCATAGCCGCACCTACGACTGACCACTAAAAGAATTGATTGATTTATATGTGGGGTTTAACGTCCCAAAACCACCACATGATTATGAGAGACGTCGTAGTGGAGGGCTACGGAAATTTCGACCACCTGGGGTTCTTTAACGTGCACCTAAATCTGAGCACACGGGCCTACAACATTTCCGCCTCCATCGGAAATGCAGCCGCCCAGCCGGGATACGAACCCGCGACGTACGGGTGAGTAGCCGAGTACCTTAGCCACTAGACCACCGCGGTGGGGCTGACCACTAAAAGAAAGCATGTGCTGTCGTGAAATATTTTCCAGTGGCAAACAACAGACTGTACATGCTATCAAGATTCTGCGCTTCTTCGGAATAATAAGTGGCGAGCACTTGACTCTCATGTCTTTCAACTATTTTGCACTTGTATATTAATGCAGGGTGTCCACTAACGTGCTTATTTTTACGTGTTTCCATCTTTGGGAGTGCTCAGCTGCTTTTGCAATCGTAGTTGCACCACAGCTCGTATCAATTTTCATTGTGTAAAAGGGGTATTCTTTATTACTGAAACTACGCGTTCAACGGCAATGGCCTGGTAAACTGTTCAATCGTTCGTTCGTGATGACCTCGACTATAATACAGCACTGACAAAGCTAAGCTAAATATGTCGGCGGGAACTTTTTTAGCAAAGTTGAGCTTGTTTAGCGTTTACGAATTGCTTGGTGTCGGTAAACAAGCTGGCCAAGACGACACTCACCTCATAGTCAGGTGCCGTGCTTGTTACGCGTAGTTACCTGTTCTGGTCGATGTGCACTGGATGAGGTATGAATAAACTGACTACTAAAAATGCTTGAAAAAACACTTGAAATTACCAGAAACATACTTCATAGCTGTTCTATAAGTATAATAGTATTTTCATGTCTATATAACTTACTGACGTCATTTTCTCCTAGTGGTGCGAGGTCGTCGCCGTCAGAACCACTGACTGATTGCATATACGTCGCTGCAATTTACGTCATTGACAAATGCTATGTCCACGGATTTCGCAGCGTCATCGCTGGCCTGATGTCATGCGGCTGCTGTGTCGCGCATTTTTTGGTATCAGGGTCAGAGCTGGCTGCACGTTACGTGGCGGCCGTGCGTTTTAGCGTAAACGCTATATGCTTGTAGTAGCTGCGTGTATAGTGATTGTGGTTGTGCTGATGAAAAACGACACATTCAAATGCCTTTCGTGCTTCCGTCTTTATGCTTCAGTTACTCTTTTGTCATGCCAAAATGACGGCACGTAGTCAACCTACCGTGAATTTTTGCTGGGAGCGCCTGTACTTAAATACTAAATGTGCCAGACAAACGAAACCATCCATGCAGGATTTGGGACAAATATCACCTACCTGACGTTTGGCATCTAAAGGCTACAACACTCACCATGGCAGTCCTTATTACCACAAATCCCACTTCCATATTTTATGTTCATTCTGAAGGAATCTAAACATCGTTTTCTTTTTGGTACTCGAACTCGAGCAACCGACAGCTGCACAATCAACCATGATTGCATGGGCAATTAGCTTGCAACCCAATCAAAAGCAAACACTTATCTACAGCTCCAAAAACGCCGCCAGCGAAACAGGGCGCCACATCTTGAACCGGAAGCCAATGCAGACGGCGCCTCCTATGAGCCTTTGCGCGTTTACGCCTCACTTATTCAGATGCTCTCTTCGGCATGAATGAATTGAAGAAAAGGTTCATGTGGCAACTAGGCACTTTGACTTTGATGTTGCCATCTATTTACGTTCAGGTGTAGCAAGTAGTTTGACACCCCGACTTGCACATTTTTAAATGCGAAGCATTTCTTAGCGAACTTCAGCGACTTCAAGCGTATCTATCTATCAAGACGCTTACGTTTGGGTGCTCTCGTGGTCACCACCTTAACTTGGCGTGAACCGAAATTAGCATGGGAGGGTAAGATGGTTTGACGAACAAGACTCACTGCTCAAGACCTCAATAGTGCCACAATCCCACCACGTATGTCGTCAAACACGTCCCACCAGTCAGTGGCACATACCCACGGGTGGGTATAGGCCGCTGGTATTCGGGTATATGCCACAGGTGATTGACACTTAGTAACTATTCAGGAACGACTAGAACACACATGGACAATTTTAACGTGCGAGCGTTAAGAAATAACCGAAATCGGTAGCGTCAACCCGACGAATGCAAAGAATAAATGTTAGGGTCCCTGCTGGAATCAAACCCGAAAATTCTGCGTGGCAATAAAGCATTTTACCACAGGGCTACGCCAGGTCTCAGAACTACTTTTCAAGTAGACATTAATCTTCGTGAAACGTTAATAGTGGTTGCAGTGCTGCCTACTCAACTTTATAAACATTACACATGTGCTTCTTTCATGTATCTGTCACGTCGGGTTAACGTCAACTGTGGTTAGTTGCCATGCGCTGAAGTTGATTTATGTGGCAGTGTTCAGGGCCAGCATCCTCGCGAGCATCAGTGCTTCGTATGAGCTTCTGGTGTCGCTAGTACGTATGTTCCAGTTGGCATCGTTGCGCAAGTGCAAATAACTGGTTATATAAACATCTACAACTCTTCAGCATATGTCTGTGTGTGCAACGTTTGTACACATATTTAGCGTCATTTCATGACGTGTCACACAAGAAAAAACTGCAACATGGTCACCTTCCCTCCGCATGCTTCGTCTAACGTCGATTCCCAGGTACACGAGATCTGCCGATTTTTTTTTTACGTTTACGCTCCTGATTCTTAAAAACTACTTGGTCATTGACCTCCATGCTTGACACAATTAATAGCAACTATCCTGGCGTGTGACACTATTTTATATCTTGTAGAGCTGAAAAAATTGTCAGAATGGGTGCAGACTTGCTGTTTTGCTTTCACTAAAATTCCTATCGTAACAGAAAGGTGCATGCCAGTGAAGCGGATAAAAAGCGCTATTTCTTTTCTTGCAACCAGCTGCAGATCAGAACAATCCGTGCAGTATAAAGAAAGAAGGGTATTTGAAAAACTATTCTTTGTTAGATATAATATTATTGAGCACAGGAAGTAATGGCAAGGAAAGTGTAGATGTTCTCTGTAGTAATTATCGGTCGCAGCAAGTTGCCTTTTTTTCCACTTCACACTTGTATGATAATTGCAACAAATAGCACTCCTTGGATGTTATTTGGCATTAGCGTCTATTCTCAAGAATTTGAGCAGTATTGTATTGATGGTTTTTTTTTAATCAACCTAGGTTATACCCACTATGGCAACGTTAAACCGCTTATGAAGACAGAGAAAAGTTTTCTTGCAATGATACTGAAAGAGATCGAATATTTCACTAAAATGATTGCCCATAATTTTTTGGACCAAGAAACTGATTGATTTCCATATAGTGTCACTGTGAATACGCAAGCATGCCACCGTATTTTCCACCTGTTTAGTTGCGCATGCGTGCGCGCTAATTTATGAACCTGCAAGATAAAGAAAATCTAACGTGCGTCTGTTATTTGAACCACCGCGTTCATGTCTGCTCGAGATGCTGCGTCTGCTGTCCGTAGAGTCTCAACAGTACAACTGTGCTAAGAGTGGCGAAAACAGAAGCTCGCTTGCTTATGGGTTACCGTACTGGCTGAGGCCAGTACAGTAACGACAGCAGCCGGAGGGAGGCCACAGTGGCGAAAGTCTTGTGGCTTCGTGCGGTGCAGAAAACAAGTCAACAAGGCAATTCATGCATGCAACTTCATCTTAAGACAGCGAAAAGACGGAAGAAGCTGGCCAACACGAGCGCTGTCTGTCATGTGTTCAGTCTTTGCGCCATTTTAAAATGAACCCAATCCAACTACCCAACTCTCGCTTTTGCTGCAGTTTATGCAACCACAAGCCACTCTTCTTTCAGTTCAAAAAAAAATCTAAGACAATGGGTGATCCTGCACGCGAACGCATGCGATATCATTTTTAAAATGCAGTCAGAAATTTGCGGTAGTTTTCAGGAGCCAATCGAGATGCGGGGACATGCGTAGAAGAACAAAAAAAGGTAAGTCGTCTGGCTCTCTAAAGTCTGTTTGTGCAGCTCACATTCTTCCGCATTGAAGACGCAGGCCTTGGTCTATAATGCAACGTGAAAGCAGCCAAAAATCATTCAAAAAATTCAAGGACTGCGGTAGCCGTGAAATCAATAGATATTCGCCTTAACACGTTGACCACGCAAGTGCGCGCATGATGCAGCGGCGTTTTGCTCACCTTCTGACGACCAGTAGGCGAAGTGTCGCCCATCAAATATCGACGCTCAAAGATCCGGATAGTGCTAAATGTGATCGCCACGTATTTATCCACGTAGATCTCACAATGTCACGTACAACAGCGCTGTAGCTTGGACGTTGAACGCACGCCTTGCAGCCCAAAAGGTAAATAGGAAGTCTCCTTGACACCTGCTACAGGAAGCAGGTGGCGCTTTACACAGTTAAGAACCAAAACCGAAATCGCAATTTTATAAGCATCTTTTATTGGCCTGTCATTCGCGCGCCAGCCATAAATGCACGAAACAAACTTTTTTGCATGAAAAATAAATTATTACTGCGTACACGACCAGTGACCACAAAACAATGATCGCTTTATTCTCGAGCGCATACATTTTATAGCCAGATGTGACGTCATACATACAACGATATCTGCGCGTCAGCGTGCGGTGGACGTTATCACATTCCTTCCCTCTGACAATTTGCAAGTTTATTTTGCAAAGTCTTTGTGCTAGAAACGATCCGGTGGTTTGCGGGTTCGTGTGCTGCACCGTGACGGTTGGCTTTCCGCTGACGGCGAAGCTGACCGTGCCTCCGTTTGTGACGTCGGAGCTGCTAGCTTTGTCGGGCAGTTCACGTTGACAGGTGGGATAGGCTATTGAACGGAGGCGTCGGATTAGTAGCCGCCTGTTTATCTGGAACGAACGTTCTGGCTGAGTTTCCTGCGGCCGGTGATTTCTCTGTGACGTCGCTGTGCGGCGTTAAAGGGTGTCCGAGTCCGGACTTGGGATTCAGGCTTGGGGTCGGGTTCGCATGGCGTGGTCGCATGTGGTCGGCATGCGTAAACCAAAGTTGTTCGCGCACTTTCACCACGTATGGCACAGCACTCACAACCTGATGCACGACACCTTCCTCCAATGAGGCACACTTACCGCACACAGTCAGGGGGGTGAAACTTCGCGGTTTTTCTGTCCCGTGACCGCAGCGATCCTAACGTTTGGGGGCTGTACTACCTAAATGAACGTTCTTGTTCTATTTTATAGTTATTACTAGGTTACTCATTAACTCCGGAGTTTTTACTACACAAGTGAACCTAAAGGTTGCAGTTCGAGATTGCGAAAATAAGAGCGCCACCCAAAGTGGAAAACGGGAACTGCGCAGTCGTCCTATCTCTCACGGCGAAAAAGGGGCGTTTCTTTTCGCGCGCCCATGTATGCTACAACCTGCGGTGTCCCAAAGGCCGCTTTTACCGCTGTAAAGTTGGTTTTAGCGAAACCCATGCAAGATTCAGCCAAACAGACGCATCCATGGATTCTCGCCGTCATCACAAATCGTGCTGCGCTGAGTGGTGTCGGAATTCTTCACGACACACCGGCATAAAATTCTTTCGGATCCCGGCGGACAAAAGGTACGATCTGCATGCTGCTCGTTTTGTCTTTCTACGCTTGCACGGCATATCAGGATGCAGTTGCTGCAGTAGCTGTGTAATTTAATTGAGCTACACGTACATAATTTATTCATTACATTCTGATTGTCTGCTTTTCGGCTTCAATTATACATGACATGCACGGCAGAGCATCTGGAAATTATTCCAACGAATACATTTGCTACGCACGATTGTTTATACTTGCGTTTTCAATTTAATGCGTTTCAATCGTGCATTGCATTTCGATGTTGCACTTTGGCTCAAGGCAATGCAAGGCATGTCACAAATGTATTTGTAGCAGCATATACAGTAACTAATAGAACAGTGTAAGCTTATCCGCACTCTTTTTATTACCTTTTGATTGCCTGCGTTCAGTCTGTTCTCGTTGCATGCGTTATTATTATTCTTGAATATTATCAGCCTATTTATGTCCATAGCTGGAGGAAGGCGATTCCCATAATCTTTTGGCTATAAGGGAGGGTCCATATACGTTCATAGCATGTGTTGTTAGTACTATGTTAATTAAGTACTGAGTACATAAATTATTACACTTGCGAGTTTAGACGGATGTTATTACATTATTGCGTTTCAATTGTGTGTTTTCATTTTGGCCTCACGTAAATCCACGGCATATTGCAGAGGAATTTAACAATAAATTTATAAAGTAATAATTTATATTGTATACTTCAATTTCATGTTTTCAGTTTCAGCCTTAAGTACAATTACGATATATTTACAAGAATGCAATTGCAGCTAAAAGCCCATAAATAAGTGGACAATGTAAACTTACGTGTTCTACTAATTTATTACCGGTTTTAATAAGATTTTTATGAAAGATTTGCAGCAGGGCGCGAGAAATACCCGAGGAATACGCAGTGCGCGAGGGTATATATGTACGAATAGTTGTTTAGAGATTTTGGTGTGGGATGATTGCTATTGTCTGCAAAAATATATTTTTAATTGGGAGGAAAGCTGGGGTTGTTGCCACCAAACATTACTATCGCGCAAGTAGAAGCATGTATCCGCGTCTCTTAATAATAAAGACAGATTTTATTTTAAAGTTTGCTTTCAGGATTGCTATCACAAGTCGTCTTGGTTACAAAAATTCAATTAAGAAAGAAAGATGAGAAATGTATCAAATAACGCTTACTTCGAATAAAGATGCCAGTTTTCACTCAAAGCTATCCATCTACGCGTGAAAGCAGAAATAAATTCATTCTAACCCAAATACTACACACGCACACATTGATTTTCCAGATCTCGCGCTTGGCTTCAGTATGCGAGACGGCAGGACCTGGCTCATTTACCACCTCGTCAGATCTACAGCAGCTACCGCCTGTGCTCTGCCCATTTCACCAGCAGAGGCTACGCAGACCCTGGACAGACAAGGCGGCTAAGATGTGCTGTGCCAACAGTTTCCATCTTTGGCGATGAGCAGACACACGTCGAAAGTCCAGGTGGGAATACTGTAAAGTGATCATACAACAGCACAAACTTTCATGCCTCTACATCTATTTACAGAAATGTCTTAATACTCAATATGTGTACCTGTCCGAGTTATCATGACTCAGTATTTTTAAGATTCTCGCGCAGATTACACCAACAATACCAACGCATGGTGTACACAGCATCCATGGATTCGCCGGCATGATTTTGCTGGTAGATATAACTAGCTAAGTAAAAAATTTGCCGGCTTCACAATCGTTAAATTTAGAGCAAACGTCTCACTCAGAACGCTCTACATGTAACCTCCTCGATTCTGATTCTGTTGTCCCTGCTATTTTACCCGTGGCGTAGCGTTTTACAGGAAAAGGCGAAAATGACCTCATAACTTGAGAGAGTACTCCATGTGGCGCGTTATCAGCTATTTCACACATGGCGAGTGAGTAGCGGCCAACTTGGTGTCGCTGTTTAAACATTTGCGCGATAGCTCTGACAGTGGGAGCAACAGAACTGGCCTTTTAGAAATATATATATATTCTACGACACCCTAGTTCAAAGTCGCTTTTAAAATTAAGAATCCAAAAGGTACTTTATTTTTATTAGCTTTATTATTACAAAATTACTCTTATTTTCAATGGGCCAAATAAGTGTAATGGGCAAGAATTCGGTTACGCGCTAGGTCACCACGGGCACCACGATGTTAACCTGTTCTAGGCACATCGCATTAAGATTTTTAAAATATTGGTTTAGGATAGTTGGGACACCCATATATTTAGTGAGTGACACGTAGCGTTCTCTTTTTGTGTGTTTACACTTTTTTTATCACTCGTATTGAGACATAATACGCGAGGAGACCAATTATTAGTGAGAAAACGCCCTGAGTGATTGTAATTGCAAATATTTATTGTGACGCTTAATACTAGCTGTATGTATGTCACGCTGAAATCTGTGCTCCGCCAATTTCTCTTCACAGGCTCTCCTCGGCCCGCGAATACCACTGCAATGCCCACTCACAGCGCCGATGAAGAAGTTCAACAGACTGAGCCCTCATGTACGCAAATTGTATTGCTCTCTAAGCTCTTTAAAACTATTCCAGATAAATTAATGCCCTGCAGCTATCGTTTTAATGTCACGTACCATTTAACAGATCCTAAAGTGCACTAGGGTGTCAGCTGGGCGAGCTAGTTCATTGCTAGGGGACGAGAGCCAGAGTGATGTATACCGAAAGGCAGGACGAGACGAGCGCTTGTCCGATCCCTTTCTTGCTTGTTTGTTGCCTCCTAAGAGGGATTAGTGCCCCGCCGCGGTGGTCTAATAGTTATGGCGCACTACTGCTGACCCGCAGGTCGCGGGATCGAATCCCGGCCGCAGCGGCTGCATTTTCGATGGAGGCGAAAATGTTTAAGGCCCGTGTGCTTAGATTTAGGTGCACGTTAAAGAACCCCAGGTGGTCGAAATTTCCGGAGCCCTCCACTACGGCGTCCCTCATAATCATATCGTGGTTTTGGAACGTTAAACCCCAGATATTATTATTATTATTATAAGAGGGATTAGTGTTTTTTAAAGAAGACTATGAATTCGTTGTTTTTTCCTACACATACCATTTTAAACGTATAACCAATAATGTTTGTTAACAAGGAGTATGCTAATGATTAGGAAAAATTAGTTGACGCTTCATGTTACCCACGATGCTTATACATGCCATTAGTAGGCTCAATGCCCAGCAGTGTGCTTATCAGAGGCCTGTTCCCAATGCCCCAAGTTATGGGGCATTGGTTGGGCAAAAACCATAAGGTATGGGTACCTTATGGTTTTTGTATCATTTCCTCTTGCATCCTAAGTGTGCGGTGTGCCGTATTATCTTGTCCCACTCATGGGATGATTTTATATCGGGATACGTGCTGTGAACTTGTGTATAGTGATTACTGTTTTTCTTTTGTCTTTGTATATACGTATGTGCGGCAATGTGCACTGGATTGATACTAGGTTATTAGCATGCTGGCATGTGCGGTCCACTTTTGTATGCGACCAAAAACGTAAAACATTCAAGTTGTATTTGTACTGCATAAACCGTACGTTTAGGCAATAAAACATTCAAACAAACTCTGCTCTTTATTCTTGTCTAATTTATGTGTACACGTAAACAAAAACAACGTCTTACTTAGAATAAGTAGTGCACAATTAGGTGGATGGGCAGACCATCAATCAGAACGCAATGATGGCCGTTTTCATCATGTGGCGGGTTGCGCAACAGGAAGAAGGTCGCGTGCTCGCCATCTGAATACCTTCCACTCGCTCAATTTGGCTTGCTGGTGCATCCCAATTGAATTTGGCACTAAATCCCCCCCCCCACTCGCCACTCGGATCCTCAGTCCTCATCAAGATGGCGTCCCCCAGTGCATGTCTGCAATACGCCGCCATGTTTTCGTACCACCCCCAAACACCAGGCGTTCGTCCGGCGCTGCGAGCGAATATCGCGTTCCATGGAGGGTATAGGAAGTTTCACTCCCCTGACACAGTTTTCACGAACACTTTATCACCAACGTCAAACAAACGCTCACGCCAGCGACGCACATCCCGCTGTTCTTCCAATTTCTGCTGCTTCGTGTGCATCGATCTCGAAAAGTCTGGTTTCAACAATGCAAGTTTTCTTCGTGGTTGTCGCTTAAGAAAAAGCTCGGCGGGTGTCTTTCCCGTCACACTATTCGGTGTGTTGTGGTATGTCATCAAGAAACTATCAATATTTTTCTGGAACAAATGACGCGTACCTAACGATTTGCTTTCCAACAGTTACTTCGTCAGAGCACGTTTCACGGTCTGTACGGTTCGTTCAGCCACACCATTCGAAGCTGCATGGTAGGGGGGAGTGCGAATATGTTTCACGCCGTTAGTGGTCATGAAATCCGCGAACTCGACCGAGATAAATTGTGGCCCATTGTCGTTTACTAGTGCTTCCGGGAATCCGTAAGCAGCAAAAGCACTTCGAAGCTTTTCAAGTGTCTTTGCTGTTGAAGTAGAGAGCATTGGCCACACTTCGACCCACTTGGAATAGGCATCCACAAGGACAAGAAACACATTTGCACTTGTCTGCGCAAAGTCTATATGGACGCGTGACCAACATCTGGCTGGATAACTCCAGGGTTGAAGTGGTGCTAACGGAGCTGCAGGTCGCACTGCTTGGTAGGTCAATTCCTGGCCACCACACAAAACTGCAGGCTAGCATTTTCATGCGGCTTGCCCCAGAATGTTCAGTGTGTAGAATGTCAAGCACGCGATGTCTCACTACTTCAGGAATAACAACCAGAACTCCTTATGTTAAGCGCCCCTGCTCCAGTGACAGTTCGTCTCTGCGTACGTGATACGCCTTTAAGTCTTCCGGGCATTCGCCAGGCCAACCACTCAGAGTGAAATCAGCTATACGACTTAAAGCCAGACATCGCCTGGATGCTTTGGCGATTTCATCGGCTGTCAGTAGAAGACACTCAAATACTGACAGGCACTCCACTGATTCTACTCCTGCTGGCACTGCTTGAGGCAATCTGGACAAGGTGTCAGCCACGTCCATGTTCTTGCTCTTACGGTACTTAAGGCGGTACCTGTATGCTGCAAAAGTCAATGCCCAACGTTGCATGCGCGCTGCGGCCAACGCTGGTATAGGTTTTCCTTCACCTGAAATGCCAAGTAGTGGCTGGTGATCTGTGTGAACTGTGGAGTCTCTACCATAAAGATAGCGGTGAAACTTTTTAAGACCAAATATCAGCGCCATCGCTTCGCGTTCACACTGTGCGTACTTCTTTTCCGCTGCTGTGGGGGTTCGCGAAGCGAACACGAAAGGCTTTCCTCTTCGTTAGTTTCATGGAATATTACCGCGCCTAGGCCGTAGGAAGACGCGTCGCGAAGCACTCCTATCGGTTTGTCAACGTCATAGAAGGTGAGGACTTTACTGCTAACGAGCAGTTTTTTCGTATCCGCGAAAGTGCCGCTACATTCCTTCGTCCACGACCATTTCGTATCTTTCTTTAGCAGCCGATACAATGTCTAAGCAACGGTCGCACAGTTTCTCAAGAACTTTGAGTAAAAATTCAGCATGCCCAAATACACTTTTAGTTCGGTGACGTTAGTGGGCTCAGGCGCGTCAACATTCACACCAATTTTCGCTTCCGTGGGATAAATTCCTTCTGCTGTAACGGTGTGGCCCAAATACGTCACTGATTGTTGAAAAAAAACGGCATTTGTTGGTGTTCAACGTGATGTTGTAGTCCCGTAGCCTTTCAAGGACCTGCTCTAGCGTATTTTGGCATGAAACCATATCAGATCCAGTCAGGATAACATCATCGATATAGCACCCTACGTTTGAAATACCCTTTAGCACTTCGTCCATCAAGGACTGGAAGATTGCGGGTGCACTATAGCTACACCATATGGAAGGCACTGAAATTGGAACAACCCCAAACTGTTTTTGACCGTCAAAAATGATCGTGACTCGGGGCTCAGTGGTACCTGCTGATATGCCACCGATAGGTCGAGAATGCAGAACACCTTACCCCCTGTAATTGCTGAATATAGGTCTTCTGGCCTGGCCAGCGGGTAATGGTCTGTTTTTAGGACCGGTATAATTGTAACTTTGTAGTCACCGGAAAGCCTAAGGCTGTCATCTTTTTTCTAGATTACGACAAGTGGTGTCACCCAGTCGCTATGCGATACCTGCTGTAACCTGCCTGTTTTTACCATCTCATGGAGCTGTTCTTTCACTTTTTCTTTAAGTACAAATGGAACAGTCCTGGCTCGACAGAATACTGGCGTAGCATCTGCATTCAAAGATATTTTTACCTCAAAACTGTTTACGATGCCCATTGTATGTGAAAAAACTGCAGGGTGTTTATTTATCAATGACATTGCTCTGTCCTCCACGGTTACTTGACTTATTGCGCTCCAGTCAAGCTTGAGACGCTGAAGCCAATTCCGGCCAAGCAATGCTGGCAGTCTCCTTCCGTTATCCTTAACTACTACTACTACTGGAAGAATCATGCTCTGCCCTTTGTACACAACTGAAACCTCACACTGTCCCTTAGGTGGCATTTGTTCGCCGGTGTACGTGCGAAGTGTCACTTTGGTGGGTTGACATGTAACATGAGCGAAATGTGAATCAGACATAATCTGGCACTACAGTAACAGCTGCTCCTATGTCAATCCGCATGTTCAGGGGTTTGCCTTCCAACTTAATGTTGACATCGTACGAAGAGCGTGTCACATTTACGAAATGGTATATTTTGTGCTCAGAGTCCTCGGCTGAACATTCTAAGGCTTTTGTTCTCTTTGTCTGCGCAGCTGTGCACATTTTTTCTCAAGTGTCCTACTTTCAAGCAGTTGCAGCACACAGAGTTTTTATACCTGCATACGCTTGAAGAATGCCCTCTGCCGCATCTTTCAAATCGCTCTTTCTTGGCAACGTGCCTCTTTTGAGCCTTCTTCATCCCTTTCTTCGGCTGACTCCTAACGGCATTTAATGACTCCTCTTTGTTCTTTTCTTTCATTAGCGCTGCCTCCCTTGCCGCCATTCCTCGGACCAAGGCAATCTTGCAGGCGCTGTCAAAGGTTAGGCTTTCTTCCGCGAACAAGGCTCGCTGCGTCTCTTCATGGCGCACACCTGCTACTAGCCTATCACGAAGTGCATCCTGTAAGAAGTCACCGTAGTTACATTTCCTGGCCAAGTGCTTCAGCTCGACTATAAAATTTTCTACGCTTTCCCCTTCGTGCCGAGTCTGCTTGTTGAACCTGCAGCGCTCAGCGATTACCGAGTTCCATGGGCTGCAATGTTCCGTTAACAACCGCTTTGCTTCCTCATAAGTTTTCTCACGGGGGGGAGCCGGCACTACAAGGTTCTTCAAGACCTCACAAGCTTCTGCTCCTATTACAGTCAGGAAAACCGCTAGCTTCTTTTCCTCTTCTATGTCGTTCGCATGCACAAACAGTTCAAGTCGCTCTAGGTAAGACTCGAAATTCTGTGACTTAGGAACAAACTCAGCGATCTTCCCTAAGCGCGACATTTCTGTCTGCGAGTAGAAAACGTTGAGTCAACCTCTGTGCGGTCTTGCCCCGCCGTGGTGGTCTAGTGGCTAAGGTACTCGGCTGCTGACTCGCAGGTCGCGGGATCAAATCCCGGCTGCGGCGGCTGCATTTCCGATGGAGGCGGAAATGTTGTAGGCCCGTGTGCTCAGATTTGGGTGCACGTTAAAGAACCCCAGGTGGTCGAAATTTCCGGAGCCCTCCACTACGGCGTCTCTCATTATCATATGGTGGTTTTGGGACGTTAAACCCACATATCAATCAATCTGTGCGGTCTTGTTTCTCCGTCCTTGGCTGAGGTTGCCTTCGGTCCCCCTTCAGCCTGAAGCTCCGCTCGCTGTCACCACGTCAATGCTTTCGGACCTTGTGTGGGGCATTGCTCGAGGGGCGTTGCTGTCTGCTCCACGTTGCAGGCTGCGGTGCCGTACTCCGAGAGCACGTACATGACCGAATGGCTTTTTCAGTCGCCGAAACGCGCCTACTTTTTCGCCTTGTAGTCCCTTCGCCGCACCTGCCTACGGGATTCAAGCTACCTCGTCGCCAGTGATATAGCCATGACCAGTGGCCACAAAACAATGATCACTTTATTCTCGAGCGCATACATTTTATAGCCAGATGTGACGTCATACATGCGACGATATCTGAACGTCAGCATGCGGTGCACGTTATCACACGTACATACTCCTGGACTATTTGGCTGAGCTGAAGGTGTGGAAGGAAAAAATTTTAGTCTCAAAACTTTTCATCCCTGCTGAGGTGTCATAACATTTTGATCTGTAGAAACCGGCCGTAGATGAATAAATAAGTAAACAAATAAAAAATTGTTTTATTATGTGACGCCATGCTGGCTGTTGGGCAGTGAGGATTCGGTGCGAAGTTCAAAGGTTTGCTCTTGAAGCTTTTCTTTTTTTTTCAATAATCGACTTGTGACTGCAAAAACAAATAAAAGGCTACATTCCCATAGTTTTCCCTCTTGTGAACCATTATCTACTCTAATCACATAACTTCTAACACATAACTGTCTTCCTTACACTTAACTGTCTGAGCCACTTCTCATCTCGTGGTCAACTTATCAATTGACATGTTACTTCACTATAGCTCCAGGATGAAGTTAGTGACCATGAAAAGGTAATATATTAACTTTTCGTGTCACTCTGATGCCCGAGCACTCTTACTGTGAGCTATATATAAAGTGCATTCGATGTGAATAAAGTGTTTTCCTTCTGGCTCCTTTTGGTAGTCCAAGTGTCTCCATCTCTCTTGTGTCAGACACGCCTTCTCGGATGGCTTCATCTAGTTGGCGCTACAACCGTGCACCTGCTTGAAAGCATATATTGGCTTCATGGAATATTTGAAACAAAAACAAATGAAAAAAGGATTGTAAGAATTGACGTATCATTGGTCACAGGTCCCTTTTGGACCACGCGGCAGAATGCTGCATTTGCAGTAAATGAGTTGAGAGACTCATGCATTGTTGAAATTTGCTATACTTCTTTATTGCCTCATCCATACGAATGAATCTTGTTTGCACTACAGAAACATGTCAGCCTAAAGGGCCATGGTCATCCCTTATCTTCCAACGAGTCTGCTGTCATGCACTTGCAAAAACAAAATTCAGAACAAAGTATTACTGTAACATTCACTCCAACTGCAAGACACAAAAATAAAACTTCGCAGAAAGCTAATAAAAAAGCCATATTTACTTTAAGGTAATGCCGACATAATAGCAAACCTACAGCTTCCTTAAGCTGTGAAATTTCGCCAAGAGTTGTTTCTTTTCACTCTTTCCTCCTTACCTTGTATAAAAACAATCTCACAACAGCGGGGCACACAAACTTCATCGCATAAGTTATTTCATGGCATTACTATGAATGTCCTTTAGTTGTCAACTATATCACTCGGGAGAGAATTGATAATGAGCTCACATACTATACCTAAAAAAAAGCTGACTAGTAAATGCAGACCAATAAATTAAAAGTAAAAGGTTGTGTAAAACTTTTCTTTGTTACGCTCAGCTGACATGACATTGGAAGCTCTTTGCAGACGCCGATGTCGTGTTTAACTCTAGTATGCTCTTTACAGATGGAGGAGCGTATGAAAGTTAGAGGTGTTTGTTTTACCACTTATGCACTCGAAAGACACGATTATGTACACTTCATAACATAAATGGTAAGACTCAAACTCTTTGGCGGTGGTCCTCGTCTGTGAACGTACTTGTGAAACAATAATAAAATTTTTGGTGTACTACAGTGCAGAAAAACACAATAGACAAAACACAAATGACTAGAAGAAGCGCTTAACTTTCAATGTTTATTGGGAAAAAGCACGTATATTTATACCACCCTGAGTAGACTGAGGACCCGGTGTACCCCACGCACACAAGTCACAATGCAATGTACACATCATCGGTGAAGCAACTTTGCCAGCCGGTCTAACCTGTGTTTTTCCCTTGAACCGAAGTTAGCTTTGGCATTCAGGAAGTCGAGGCCAGCACAGCTTTCTTTTGTATTTAAGGTTTCGTATGAAGCCCCTGCTGATTAGAGCGCATGTTGTATTTCAGGAGGTGCGAACCTCCTTAACAGCTGCAAGAACTTAAAACCTGGCCTACCCATTAGACGAGCGGTTTCTTTTCTATGCCAGCACTCCATCCACATTATCCTGGTTGATAAGAAAGGTGCTTTCATAATTCTACTGAGCACAATATTGTTAAATCAATGTCAAGAGAAGCGATTTCTACAGTCGATTCTCTCTCTGATGTTTCATTGAGTAAACCGAAGTCTAATGCAAAAAGTGTGAGAAGCTTAACCTTTCTGATCTGGTTAAGGCAATCGATAAGAGCAAAAACATTTTTTCAAATGTCTTTTTAGTGCGAAAATTCGCGAGGTCAACGTACCTTTTTGGACCATTGTCTAATAATCTGAATCAACGTAATCTCAACCTTTTAGTGGTAGATTACCCTTTTATTGAGACTAAATCTGACCAGGCTTTAGATGTCTTTGACACTTTCACTGACAAGTGCTGTCAGGATTCATTGATTTATATCGAAGATCTTTTTTACTCCTTGCATCATAATTTAATCCTCGAGTGTGTTGAGCATTCTATTGACAAACACAGTTCCGTTGCTTTCCAAAACACTGTGGGGATTTCTGCTGGTGGTTTCTTAGACTGTTTAAGCTTTTATTACCCGTCTATCTACGTAATGTTTGAAAGAATCCCACACCTGCAGAAGCAAAGAGTATGCACTCGTTTTTGCATCGCTCGGTTATTAGAGACATAGTTCCTGCTTACTTCAATCGTCAGATCAATGGTTTGTTAACTAATGAAAACGTTTTAGCATATTCTGATATGTTGACAATTACCTAATTGTTTTAAGTTGTGATCCGTACAACTTTGAAATACAAAGCAAAGTGCTACTTGATGTGTTTTTTTTTTTGGTGGGATGAGCCCATTCAGCTTAACCCATGAACTCCCAGCAAATGTCCAAATTAGAGTTTTAGATTTCCGGTTTCGTTTTGCATGTGTTAGCGTCTGCTGGTGCTATGAACCATGTACTAACAAACCACTACAACCTATCGAGTGTGCCCACTCTAAGCTCGTTAAATGAGCTATTGCCACGCTCTGCCTGAGAGTGCGCTGGGAAAATCTTGCCCACACTGTACTTCTGAAGCATTTGAGCGTCAAGCTACAAGTCTGTCAGGTGCTGGGCATCTCGAGCTACTCCACATTTCAGTTGCAGACAGCCTGCTCAAGAAGGTGTGCCATCCCCCTCAAAATTGTGAAGCCATCGCACCACGCTGGCAGAAGGTAGCATTTATAGCATTGATACCGTCTATGCACAAGCTGTCACCCAACTTGAAAAAAGTGGTCCAGTAGTAAGACGTCAAACTCGTGTTTTCAGGAGGTGAAGATAAAACAGGTCTGTGGCACCAAGCACAGGACACCCTTTGCTGATTGTGCAGAAGGGGTAGAGTGCAGAAGGGGTAGGGATAGGGCGTAGCATAAACGATAGGCTAAGAGAGCATGCAAGCATTGTGAAGAATGCACATGAATGAAAAGTATAAAGGTTTCCTCAATAGTCATTGCATAACCTGTCAGAATTGCTCTCCCAATCAGCAGTCGTCATTTGTGTTCTGTCGATTGTGTGTTTTTTGCACTGTAGTGCACCAGAACAATGTAATGACAAGCCCAACTCGCCGCTTTGATAATGAATGGCTATAATGCAGTAGCTGGACCACTTGCTTCTTGGTTGCAGTTTTGTAAAAATAATTAAAATATTGTATTCTTAATTTATTACAGCTGTTTACTTCAAGCGTTTTACCGAGTAGATTATGTGGAAGAATCAGATTTAAGCTGAAAGTAAACAAAACTTGAGGAGCAAAAGCTTGCTAGTGTCTCTTGCAAGCTTAGGCGTAAAAGGACCAGGAGGGGATGCCACAGATTTTAGCTGAACAAGATTGCATAACTTGGGCTGTACTAAGAATAGAGGGAACATTTATATAGCTGACGTATTTTTCAGAGCAAAGCTTTGCAAGATCCGTGGCTTTGGAGATGTCAGCTTGACTGGGTGATAGAAGGACCATAGGATGAGTTTGTAAGCTACTAGTAGCTTACAAATTAAAATGTAAGCTACTAGTAGTTTACAAATTCATCCTATGGCCCTTCTATCGCCCAGTATGTAGTAGCTTGAGAAACAGCCCACATCTTCATTCCATGGCACAGCAGTGTGTAGAAGACACCAAATGATGACATGATTGAATGAATAGTGGAGTTTAAGGTGCGAAAACCACCATATGATTATGAGAGACGCCGTAGTGAAGGGCTCCGGGAAAATTTGACCACCTGGCGTTCTTTAACGTGCACCCAAATCTGAGTACACGGGCCTACAACATTTCCGCCTCCATCGGAAATGCAGCCGCCACAGCAGGGATTTGATCCAGCGACCTGCGGGTCAGTAGCCGAGTGCCTTATCCACTAGACCACCATGGCGGGGCAAATGATGGCATGTTCTGCCATAATATGAGAGCTTAGTATTTTGGTGAGAAATCCATGACAAATATGTCAATATATTTTTTAGTTAAGTTGTTGGATAAAAATAAAGGAAAATACGCATTGACTTGAACTTGAAACGCTCATCTCTATGTCTGCAAATACGACAAATGATGCAATGCATGATCAAGTTCGGCTTCAGTGTCATACACGTGTACTGCGAAGAAGCACACAACAAAAGTACTGGCATTTACACGTTCGGCTTCACCGCCATGTACATGCGTTGCGGAGAAGCGTGCGTTTAGGGTCATTACAATTACACCAGTGTTGTTCTCTGAATCCCAAATGGGAACGCGAAGCACAATTTAATTTTGTCATTCCTGTATATCAGTGTATTGGGAGGATAACTCGGTGCAAGTTACACAACTTTTCAGGACGCTATTACAGGTGCCAAAGAATTGAGCACTACATAAGGGAGGCATCTGGAAAAGTGTTCTTGAATCCCGGCAGCATAGCCCTACATTATCACGCTATTTCATGTTGACAGGTATTTTTCACCATTAAATGTGGGATAGCGGTCAACAGGGCAGAGTGCAACTACAAATCATAGAGACGACTGCTTACCTGTTGTGGCAAGGCAGCGCCCATCAGCCTGCGACGTCTGCCGATCGAGCAAGCACAGTCCCCACGATGTAAACGAAATTATCATGGGGCACCGGTTCGTACACCACGTTAGCTACACGGAAGCTGGACGACTCGCAGAGCCAAATACACAGTCAAACGATCAAACTCACTCGAGCAAGGTGCAAGCTTGAGAATCAGTCCAGCAAACACCTCACTGGCCGGCGAAGCGGCGTTTCAAAAACTCCGCTGCGACGTAACAGCGCCACCATCGAAAATCCCTAGGTCAAAAAATTCCAAAAAAACCTCGTCCTAGGTAAGATCCTGTATGATATATAGACGCTCGCCCTCTTTCCGGTGCCGCACGGCACACTTTCCCTTCTAGTACTAGAGTGTACTAGAAGAACAGGGGAGTGCCCGGGCCAAACTCCAAAAAGTGAAGCCCAAACAGGGTCAAGCCGCTTGTGATGCTGCGATTGGTAGTCTGCAATGTGTCGTCTTTTTAAGAACTGCGCTCGGCTCCGTAGAAGTGGTCGAGGGGTAGAATGCTCGCTTCCAACTCAAAAGACCCATGTTCAAATCACAGATGTCGACGGTAAGCTTTTTTTATTTTTGATTTTACTTGTACGGCTGTATTGCTTGGCTTTATTTTTTAATGTAGCCTCAGTTTCTTCATGCTATTACGAAAATCCACGTGAAACTGGATGTAAAGAACAAGAAATTTGACAGCGCGCACTGGGGAGCCGCCGGTCAAGTCCCAGTATGCTCGCTGTCAAGTTTCTTTTTATTTACTTCATATTTTGCGTCACTTTTCGTAACAGCATGTAGCAACTGAAGCTACATTACAAAGTAAAGCCAAGCAGTTCAGCCGTGCAAGTTAAAATAAGAATAAAAAAAGTTTACCGTCAACATCTGCGATTCCAACCTTGGTCATTAAAGTGAGAAGCGAGCATTTTACCGTAACTCCAACCACATCTACGGAGCCACGCACAGCTCTTAAAAATATGACAAATTGCAGACTACCAATTGGAGCGCCTAGAGCAGATTGACCCTGTTTGGGCTTCACTTTTAATGCATTGGTGCTACGGCCGTTCCTAGCACTCTCCTGTTCTAGTACACTCTATTAGTACACTGTAGCGGTGTGGTGGGGCGCAGAGTAACTTTTGCTGTTTTCGCATATTCAAGTACACACACTAAATATTTTTTACTAAATTTATGTTTCAAATATTTTACCACACTTACAAAAATAAAACACAAAACGACATTAGAACATAAAGCAAATTATTAATAATTAACGCGAGTGCGGTGCAGCTCTTTCTTGAATGAGACAAGGAAATCCAGCTGCCTGTGCTACCTGTGCCACCTGTATTCGGTGACTTTGTTGTGTGCATGCCACATGATTTTGTAGTCTATTCTACTGGTAGAACATGGCGTCGCAGAAAAGAAGAAAGACGTACCTGGATCCAGAGTCTACTGCTACAGTGTACTAGAAGGGGAAGTGTGCCGTCCGCGGCGCGTTCCAATGGAGGTGAAGGGGTACCCACAACTAGGGTGGCTAGAATCCACCCTACCGCAGCGATGAAGCAGGTTGAGTACAGCCTGAGGGCGCTAGGGGATGCTGCGAGCCAGAGCATTCTGTGGCCAGAGGAGCGCGTGTGTCAACACATGTTGCACATTCAGTTTGGTTGTTAATGCGTGACCAGTTTCTCGTTGCCGGTAATTCTCGCATTGAATAACTCTGCTCCTCACCAGATTGTGCTGTACGTGAGTGAAGAAATTACGTTGGTGTTTGTGCATGTCTAATGTAATGAGAAAAAAATGTCTGGGAGACGGCGAGAAAAGCGAGGCGGATTTTGCTTTGTGCCAAATAGTAACAGCGGCTACCGCTCCTGTAAGAAGGCGCACTTCTTATTTCGGGCGCCATTGAAGCTGGCCGCCGGGAAGAATGGTCATGGAACATCAAAAGAGGTGATCGAGTCCTCGACAAGAGCAGCGTTGTTTGTGAGCGACACTTCGAAGCAAGGTTCATACGGCGAACTTTCAAGATGAGAATTGACGGTAAGGTTAGTGAGATCCCCAGAAACGTGCCACTCTTATCAAAAGATACCATTCCTACAATTTCCCTGATGCTCCCAAGTACCTTTTAAAATCGGTGCCGAAAAAAAAACAGAAGGATCGCAACCTCAGGGATCAGATTCTCCCCAAACCGAAGCGAAGACGTGAGAGCAACACGTTGTCAGAAGTTGAGCCTAACGACGTTGATCAAGGTAGTTCAGTCGATGATGTTCCTGAACAGGAATGCCAAAGAATGTCGAATGATGTTGACCAAGACGGTGCCGCTGCTAGAGCTAGTCACCCAGAATTTCAAGCGCTGTTATTTTCAAAGCTCACGATTCCAAATGAGAGCTCGGAAATTTTCCTGTCGTGTGTTGGGGACTCATTTCTTTATGCCGAGTTGGAAGCCGACGCTGTTAAACATAGCAAGGGCATTGAAAAAACTCATTCGGATTAAGAAGCAAGCTGCTGAAAGTGCTGCAACCAGCGATATTCTCATAAGAGGAAAGAAGAGGCGTCAAGAGGAACTCGTAGCACGAGAAGAGGCAGTGTTGCTGGTAATCATTGTGAGCAAATTGACCTTGTGGTCCAGCGTGGAAATAGAGCCTTTCGCTGGTAAATGTTCATCGTTTAATGGGGTATTCTTTTCAAAGAACAGCACGCTTGTGGTAATTGCCTTCGGTGCTTGTGTTCACTTCAAATACCAGAGAAAGCTGATACTCAACCAAGAAGACAATATCAGAAGATGTTTACGAAAGTCCTCGCAATATACGACGTAAACTTCGAAAAACGAAAGGCGAGCCTAGCAGCGCAAAAATTATCTTCAGTCAAATAAAAGCGAAAAATGAGCAGTTATCTGAAGAAGCAGTAGCTGAAAAATTTAGAGGTCTTCGATTGACGCTTCCCGACTGTTAAATTTAGTATGCGAAGCAATATAAAAGATATAACACACAGGACGGAACTCAAACACTTGTATGCAAAAATAGATATTTAAGCTGTATAAGTTAGCACGTTGAAATCCACTCAATACTATTTGAAAATACATCACTATAATAAAAAATTTAGTAACTTTAAAAAGAAAAGGGTTCAGCTGGTGTAAACGACCTCACCGAATTGTTGTCGGGTGTTTTTTTGTACGCTCGTTATAGCGTGAGAACCACTAGTGCCTATGCGGAAGGGCTGAATTTCACCTTTAAGTGGCATTTATTGCATAAAAAGCAGCGACATTTCGGAATAATACACAGATCGGCCTCCCGGACCGCTCAGAGAGCCATCACGGCAGCGAGCGTAGCGCTCCTTTAGCCAGCAGCGTCCCCGAGTGGCGCGCGGAGCGGTCATCGCTAGAAGGACCCTCTTTCTGGCACCACACGGCACACTTTTCCTTCTAGTACACTGTACTACTGCTTCTGTTCCGAGGGCTACAAAGTGGAGGCTTTTGAGTTCTGCCAGCGGTAGTGGTTCTAGTTCACGACCATAGCGTTGGACATCAGTTTCGAGGCCTTCTCACTCGAGTTCGCCGCAGCCGCTGATCAGCAACTATGATAATGAGAGCCAAAGTTCGTGGACGAGTACTGGAACAAATCACGATGACTTTGAGCTCACGGGTGACACTGACAATGGCTACGGTAACTTTGCCCGTGAAGACAGTGAACTCGTAAAATCCCCGTGCGGCACGTCGTTCTGCGACTACGAAGAGGACGAAGACATGTTTGACAAGCCATGGGACTCGTTCAATGTTGAAGAACTGGCGCTTTCGTTTATTGAAGGTGGACGGCTCACTCGTGAAGACGTGTATACGGCTCCTGGACATTGCTGTGAGATTCGGCTTATTGTGAACTGTGATCAAAGAGATTCAAAAGTTGTTAAATAACCTCCTTGAAAAAAAGCGTTTCCTCAAATCAGGTACCTCTTCAAGAAAGTCAGCGGCGTCGACATGGGCGATGTGGTGTTCCACTTGTATTGCTCGCACTGCATGTTGCATCTTGCCGATACGAAGGGTAACCTCGACTAGAGAAAACGCCTTCACGTTGCGTGCGACATGTGCCGTACTCAATACTCAGACGGTGACCTTGTACGTGCTAGAAGCTTCTTTGTGGGTATGCTGATTAAGAAGCAGCTTGCCTCTATCCTGTCTAGCAAGACAGTTGGCTCAACTGTTATGAGCTCGCTCAATCGCAAGCACAACAGTGAAAGCACAATGAGTGACGTCACCGACAGTGTTCAATGTCAGAAAGTGAGGTAGAAAATGGACAAGAGTGATATTACGGTAGCTATAAACTCTGACGGAAGTCCTGTATTTAATTCTTCAAGTTACAGCATATAGACTGTTCAGCTTGCCTTGAATGAGCTGCCGCCGTGACTGAGGTAGAACAATATCACGACGCCAGTGCCATGGTACGGACAAGAACACCCGGATATGACCCTTGTGCTGCAAGCCTTTGTGAGGCAGCTCGAGGAGCTCAACAAGACTGGCCTAAGATGGGAATATGCAGGCGCTGTGCTCAAGTCAAAGGTAAGCACCTATTCATTAGATGTATGGCCAAAATATATGTCAATGCATTTACTGGTATTCATTTTCAATTTGCAGGTGTTCTCCATCTGTTGTTGTGCAGATTCCCCTGCTAGAGCCGCAATGCAGGACATGGTGCAGTTTAATGGTCATTATGGCTGCAGCTGGTGCTATCATCCAGGAGTAAATGTCTATGGTAAGTGTTGTTTTTAAGTTTTGTTTCAATGAGCACTCTGCAAGGTGCAACAAATCTGCCCACGTGTTCATGCATTTTTCTGCAAGGTTAAATTAGCTTTGTGGACGCTCATTTTAATAGGCTTTTTAATGCCTTTTTTCTCGCTATTACAGGTACTGTTAAATACTGCTTTAGCACACCCTTCCCGGACCACACAGATGAAGAGACACTATAAGACATGAAGGATGCCTGCAACACTCGAGCCACTGTACGTGGGGTCTAGAGGCCATCACCATTGATTAACCTACCAGGCTTCAACCCTGTTTCGTCCTGGAGCCCGGACTACATGCACAGCATTTTGCTAGGTGTTGCTCGGCAGATAACGGACTTGTGGTTTACAGCCACTGGAGAGGACTACTACTGTGGTAAGGCTTCAAAAGTGGCAATAGTAGACAAAAGAATTTTGTTGAAGCTTCTAGAGTACATTAATCAGCTGCCAAGAGCACTGCTCTCTCAGCAATATTGAAAAGCCTCCGAGTGGCAAGGTTGGCTCTTGTACCACAGCATGCCATGCTTAGCCAATGTTCTCGGCGAGATATATGTGCGCCACTGGGGCTTACTTGTTGCAGGAGTCTTTTTCCTCCTGAAAGACTTTGTTTCAGAAGCGGAAGTTTCAAAAGCGGAAGTGCAGTTTTTGTATTGTGAAAATCTTATGACATACAATGTTCACGAACTGCTGCACATTCCTAAATCATTTTTAGTGCAAAATAACAAAAACAAAAACCCCGATCAAGGTGAAATACACAAAACTTAAAAAGACGTTTCGGCTCCCAACACGGGAGCCTTGTTCACAGTGACCGCAAATGGCGTAGTGCGCTCTTCTTATGCATGTTTCATCACGTGTTGCAGACATCGCGCGTACACAGGGGGGAGTGTCCCAATATTTCTGTTCAACGTATGCACAGTAGTTTGAATGGCCAGAGATTTCATGTGCAATCGTGGTAACAACTTTCTTTCCGTAGCAATGATGCAGGCTTTATCCCAGTTCATAGCGTGTCCAGTAGACGAAACATGTTCTGTGAGGGCATTACAAGCTACTTTCTTGTTCTTGACGTCATTAAAATGTTCCCGGAGAATTCTTTTGTAATTGCCCGATTCGCCAATGTATCCGCATTCACAGTCTTTGCAAGTAATTTTATACACCACGCCGGGAAAATAATGTCTGTCCAACTTATCTTTGACATTTGTAAGACGGCCTCGGAGCTTTCGTGTCGGAACGTGAGTCACTTGAACGTCGTAGCCACGCAATACCCGAGCGAGGGTCTCGCTGAAGCCTGGGACGTAAGGCACCGATGCGCGTTTTCTTGTAGCAATGGTGTGTGACTGAGCCGGACGCTGCAGTTGTCGCTGCACTCAGTTCATGAAGGAAAGCGGGTATCCGCAAGTAGCCAGCTCCCGTCGAACGTACTCAACATCTTCTACTGCGTCTTCTTCCTTAGAACAAATCTTCCAAGCACGCTTTACGAGTGTAGACACAACAGAACGTTTATGGCAGGGTGGGTGCACAGAATTGAAGCTTAGAAAACGACCGGTGTGTGTTTCTTTTCTGTACATGCTGAAAGTCAGGCGCCTACCGTCTCGTTTCACGAGGACGTCAAGAAATGGAAGGCAGCCGTTTGACTCTTCTTCCACGGTAAACTGTATCGCGGCTTCCACGGAATTTAGCTGTTCCAAGAATACTGGCTTTTTACAAGTGTACCTGTTGGTCTGGCAATCGACGTGTGCAAGACAGCCCTTGAGTCAGACTAATCATTGTCGGACAGAATGCCCATCGATGTTCCTGATCTGTTACGGTTGCTTAAGTTCTGATTTGAGAACACCTACTTTATATTCAGGAGCAAATACAACAAACAGGTGCATGGCACTGCAATGGGATCTTCTGTGTCCGTCACTATCGCAAACCTTACCATGGAGGCTGTTGAAAACCGGGCTCTCACTTCATTTGCTGCCCCGCCCAAGACTTTCCTTCGATATGTGGATGATTGTTTCTGTGTTTTGCAACGGGATGCCCTGCCAGTATTCTTGGAACAGCTAAATTCCGTGGAAGCCGCGATACAGTTTACCGTGGAAGAAGAGTCAAACGGCTGCCTTCCATTTCTTGACGTCTTCGTGAAATGAGACGGTAGGCGCCTGAGTTTCAGCGTGTACAGAAAAGAGACACACACCGGTCGTTTTCTAAGCTTCAATTTTGTGCACCCATCCTGCCATAAACGTTCTGTTGTGTCTACACTCGTAAAGCACGCTTGGAGGATTTGTTCTCAGGAAGAAGACGCAGTAGATGATGTTGAGTCCGTTCGACGGGAGCTGGCTACTTGCGGATACTTGCTTTCCTTCATGAACTCAGTGCAGCGACAACTGCAGCGTCCGGCTCAGTCACACACCATTGCTACAAGAAAACGCGCATCGGTGCCTTACGTCCCAGGCTTCAGCGAGACCCTCGCTCGGGTGTTGCGCGGCTACAACGTCCAAGTGGCTCACGTTCCAACACGAAAGCTCCGAGGCCGTCTTACAAATGTCAAAGATAAGTTGGACAGACATGATTTTCCCGGCTTGGTGTATAAAATTCCTTGCAAAGACTGTGAATACGGATACATTGGCGAAACGGGCAATTACAAAAGAAGGCTCCGGGAACATTTTAATGACGTCAAGAACAAGAAAGTAGCTTCTAATGCCCTTGCAGAACATGTTGCGTCTACTGGGCATGCTATCGACTGGAATAAAGCCTGCATCATTGCCACAGAAAGAAAGTTGTTACCACGATTGCACATGGAATCTCTGGCCATTCAAACTACTGCGCATACGTTGAACAGAAATATTGGGACACTCCCCCCTGTGTACGCGCCATGTCTGCAACACGTGATGAAACATGCATAAGAAGAGCGCACTGCGCCATTTGCGGTCACTGTGAACAAGGCTCCGGTGGGGAGCCGAAACGTCTTTTTAAGTTTTGTGTATTTCACCTTGGTCGGCGTTTTTGTTTTTGTTGTTTTGCCCTATGTTTGTTCCCGACCAGACGGGATCCCGTCGGACTCTTGACTCTAAATCATTTCTATTGTTTGGACCTCTGTTGGCTCATTTATGTTTTGTTTTTGAGAACAACATTGAAAAGCTGTTAAAGCTGGTGACGTCGTCAAATTGGGTGGCCATTCAGATAGCCACTCGACTGCTCTTGCATAGTAGGCTAACTTGCTTGAAGGCTCTGGCAAGCAGCCACGATTTGTCAGTAACAGCTCAGAAAAGTACCGAAGCTGATGAGCCAAGCATTGTACCGTTGGAGAGGAAAGAAATTATCGACCAGTCTTTTTATTCAAGGTACCTTCAGGGAAACAAAACTGCAGTAGAATACGAGAGACTGAAGCTTCGTGGAGTCCTTATTGCCTCGGAGAAGTATACAAGACACACCAAAATTGATTGTACAGCTTTAGCTCTTCCAGGTGGCACATATGTAATAACGAAAAGAATAATATGCTGTAGAGGGACAGCTGCTGAGGAAGAATTTTTCTGTTATCAAATGTTTATGAAACCAGCAGCAGAGTCAGAAGTGCACATATAAGGAGTGCGAGAAAACAAGGGCAGGAGAGGCTGCACAAGAATAATGTGCAGGCACGTCCTTGCATTTACTTCGCGTTAGACGGCCATAAATAATTCCCTGACCTTGTAAAGAGTCATGAATGGTCATACAGAAAAGGCTTGCATCTTTGAAATTGAACCATCGTAAATAGCTGTTTTCGATGTTCTAAGTAGTTACCAACTAAGAATATTATTTATTGGGGTTTACCATCCAAATTTTATAATACAATTATGAGAGACGTGGTAGGGGAGAGCTCCACAATTTGGGTCTCTTAATGTGCACCTTTAATGTGCACCCACAGGCCCTGAGTATTTTTGCCTCTATTGAAAATGCGGCTACCACGACCTAGGCGTCAGTGTTTGAACACCATAATCATTAGACCACTGTGGCGGGTTTATTACCAAGTCAACATGTGGCAATCTCTGAGTCATGCCGAGAAAAATATTACCTGTGGCTTGCCGTGAGTTCCTGTTCTTCTTTTTAAGCTTTGCGCCCTACTGCATGGTGTAAGGCACAATTTATCACTGAGTATCTGCCAGTTTGTCAAATTTCCACAACTTCATTTCAAGATACTTGATCTTCTGTTGCTTGAAAGAGAATGTGACAATATGCTGATTTCTGTATTTTCATTAAATAATATTCATTAGTGCATAGTTAAACCTATTCAGTCTGTAATCACACATGTTCCACTTTGGTATAAGAATCAACTCTGTAGCTTTAAATACGTGGGGAATCTGTTGTCGCTTATTTTCATTCAGAGCACGCAGTTATAATTTTCTTGTTACTCCAAGAAGATGGCATGCTGGAACAGCTCATCAAACGTAGTGTCTTCAACCAAATTCTTCTGAACAATACAAAATAATTTAAACTTTAATTAGTCCCACTAGTCCACTTGGGAAGCATGTTCCAATGCGCGCATGGGTTTTCGAATCAACTCAGTGAACGTTTGGTGTGTGACAAGTCTGTTCGGTTGTCGTGTATACTTGCACACATTTCCGCTGAAGAAGATCTGTGATGTGGATGTGCACAGAATTTCGAGCACAATAGAATAAAGCAGCTCAAGCAAGTTGGTGTTTCATACCTTCCCGTCTCATCGTGTGTCTTTTTTTTTCATGCGTCGTGCTAATACATGCACTTATGACACCAGAATTGTTAAAAAAAACCTGTAGTGGTCGATTTTGTTGGAAATGCAGTGCATTTATACTCAAATAATGCTTCAAGTGTATGTTCTTCAGTGTTTTTGATATTTAGCAAATGCTCTGCCACTTGTTTTTTCAGGTTCATGTAATGTGCCTGTAACCATTTAGTTATTCATGTCCAATTTTTTCATAAATAAGCCAACAGTCATTCTAAAGCGAAACTTTATTGCAGCAGATATATGGCCCTAGCAAAGGCTACTGAATGTTTCATGAGGAAATTAAAATCTATCCAGTTTTGGGTGCTAACAAGCATATAATGAATCATGTACAAACACGTTCGATTCACGGTGTGACAAATCCTTGTTTTAAAAAAGTACCCCTCAAGCATTGTGCAAAAAAATGTGCCTTTACCAATGCCACTTCAAATGTAGTGTGAGCACCATGGTTTATGGCTTGTTACATGTGAGCTGCCTTGTATCTGGGTAAATTGTGGCTTTGCTTTTACGTTCACCGGATACATTATACGCAGGTATGCTCACACTTAGCGCACATGTTACTGTGCATCATACTGTGTCGCCCTGCGAACTTTCAGACTTTTTATACCATCTTGGTAAATCCATTGTTTGTGCGGCAAAAACTGTAATAAACATTGTTTCCGTACGTCCAGCTCCACTGTGTTGTGGTTTACTGTGTTATGCTGCACTCGCTGCATTAAGTATGTGAAATCAATTTCACGTTCATTGGAGACACGTACCCTACATAATTTTACAGAAATTGATTTGCTGTAAGTAATATGGGGCAATATAAGGTACCGTAAAACAGATTTGCAGTACACACCAAGCAATAGATACTTTCCTTTTTAATTTTTTGCCGATTAGGCACGAGTCATAGTTTCAGTGGATGCCTCATACGCATTTGAGATCTTGCATGCAAAGAGGTTAAAAATTATTCCACTTAGATGTGCTTCCACATAGTTCGAGCATTCCCTGATTAAACTAGCACGCGATGTTGAAAGGCATGTTTTAGGTGATACATCAATGGCAAGCTATTATATTATATATCTGTTGAGATCCAGCCACTTCTGGCATTTCCGGATGGGAAATGTTTTGTCGCATAGCTATGTAATTGGGATGTCATGGGGAGAATTACATAGGCTGCACTGTTTATAGTAAGAGAAAAATCAATTTCTAATTTGAAAATCTGATTTCCAGCGGTGCCTCGAAATGTCCAGGTTAGGTAATATATTTCCAGCAGTAAGGTCAGCTGGAAGACTTGATTTCGAGCTAGACGCGGTTTTCTTTCCTGCCGGAAAATGTAATTTCTGGTTGCAAATCATATTCCTGGCAGGAAAATTTCATTTCCAGCAAGAAACTCGATTCCCAGTAGAAAATTTGGCAGGAAAGCATGGTTTCCAGCCGGAAAGTTCCTCTCCATTTTTATGTAGGGTGACAATGCCCAACGCAATCGTAGCGCGACTAAGGTATTTTTTCATAGGCCGCGAAGTGGTTGCGTCTGCTTTTGTTTTTGCCGTCGTTCTTGCGAGTGAACCAGCAAGCACTTCATGGCGGTTCAGCGGTGCGTCCTACTAGCGGAGAGAACTTCGTAGCTCTTTTTCTGAGTGTTCTATTGACAAACATACCTTATATTTAGCTCAATCGTTGTTTTGTACGCGCTAATTGCACCTGGTTGCGCAGCGTACTCTGCAAGGGTGTCGGGCTATAGAAGTCAAACTCTGCCCAGGTGGCGCTGCGAAAAACGCCGCCACCAGCACCCCCATTGTCGTGCCGGTCATAATAGGGTAGTGCTCAGAGAGCCGTCCGCAAGCAAACATGCGTAGGCTCTCCTCTTTCATTGGCCTTGAGGCGCGGTTTCCATAAAATCAAGGACCTGGCAAACTTCTTCCTTCAATCCAAGCTCGTTTCGGAAAAGTAGGAAGCTCATCAAAACTTGCAAAGTTTTGCAGAAACTTGCAGAATGCAAAGAGTGTTTAATTTATTTCGGCGTGCTACACCTGGCAATTCAAGTGCAAGCGAGGATTGCACGACATCGAGTTCGAGGCAAGCCCTAAACTCAATTGAGTAAGGTGGTGAGTGAGAATTTCTTAGAAGGCAGAGAGGTCGGCCTGAGCTAGTTCGCTCTAGCCTGCTACTCAACGCAGAAGATAAAGGAAGGAGGAAGGAAAGAGGGATAAAGTATGATGGTGATGACAAGAAGAGGTGGTATATGTACAGTAGCCTATAGTACCCTACATTCTAGTATCTAGTCCAGTGCTTTTGATAAAGTCTAAAACATTCTTTGTAGTAGTTTTTGACACTGTTTGGTCATTCATTGCTGACAATATGTGGCTTTCACTCAATGGCATTCGTCCGATGCTTCCCAATGTTGAAGTTAGCATTTTTCTTTGCGCCACGTATAATGGGCAGTCACAAAATATGTGAGCTAAAGTTTCACGCACTTTGCAACGCTCACAGTTTGGGCTGCTCGCATGGCCGATTAGGTGGGTGATTGATTGATTGATATGTGTGGTTTAACGTCCCAAAACCACCTTATGATTATGAGAGACGCCGTAGTGGAGGGCTCTGGAAATTTCGACCACCTGGGGTTCTTTAACGTGCACCCAAATCTGAGCACACAGGCCTACATCATTTCCACCTCCATCAGAAATGCAGCCGCTGCAGTCGGGATTCGATCCCGCGACATGCGAGTCAGCAGCCGACATGTGAATCAGCAGCTGAGACCACCGCGGCGGGGCGATTAGGTGGGTGTAGTGACAAGTGAAGTTGACGCCCAGGCGAATCCGGTGCAGCACAATAGCATGTCTTCGGCTGATTTTAGTTGGAAGACGAGAAGTATATCAGGGCCTGTTTCCCGCAGACGCTTGTTCCGATGATCTGGTAGCGACCAGTAAAATGCAGCGCATTCGCGCATGAGCGATCTAAATAATGTGTGGACGTCATTTCGCGAATACGGTACTTTGACGTGCATAGGAGCGTTGTATACTGCCGCTCTTGCTTCACTATCGGTTATTTCGTTGCCAACCAGGCCGCAGTGTCCCGGAATCCATTGGAGTGAATAAAGTGACCAATCCTGTGTGTTAGGTCAAATGCTTGAACGATTCCTAACGCTAACGCATAAAATTGGCTTCTTCTTGAGCAAGAATGGATGGCTTGAAGCGCTGATTTTGCATCGGACAGAATCGTCCATTTACGCGGTGTTTGGTCGTTGACAAATTTTATGGCTTCTTGTATAGCAACAAGTTCTGCAGCTGTCGAATATGACCTGTGATCTAATTTGTACTGTCGGTAAATACCGAGTTGAGCGATCACGAAGGCTGCATCTGAAGCGGATGAAGTTACTGATCCATCGGTGTAGATGTGCACAGAGTCACTGAATCGGTCATCCAAATGTGCCAAAGTGAGTTGCTTGAGGGCAATATATAAATTCCGCGTATGTGTAGGCACACCACTGGTTTTGTCAATGTCCATGGAGGCATTCCGGTGATTCCGGCAGGTGCAAAGCTTGAAGGTATCATGTGTTTATGCGTATCGAGGCATCGTGAATAGGTACAGCCTGGTCTGTCCGCTTGTAGCGAAGACAACGGGTGCTGTGCATGTCGGGTCAGCAGACGAAGGTGCACTCGAAGAGGCTCACAGGATGTGTAAACCTGTATAGGATGGGTGCGGGACTCCTGTATAGTGCCAGAGGTTGACGTGCACTGTGGCAGGCCTATAGGCATGTTCTCAGTGCTCATGCCTGAAGGCTCTCTAAAGTACGAAGGCACGTTGCGCGCATGCCGGAAAGTACAGATGAGCTGTACCGTATACAACCCACAAACAATGCCTCGTACAACTGCAGAAGACTTCTTTCTGAAAGGCCCCATCTCAGTCCTGATATAACAAGAAGAACATACACAAAACTAATTAGTTAGTTCCGCAGCGCAGTCACAAGCTTCGACCAGGACAGGTTGCTATCAATAATGACCCCGAAATAGCGGTGGTGCTTGATCGCGGGAATCACTGCTTCGTCAGCGAAGATTGGGTACCGTGCTATTGATTTCTTCGTAAATGCCAGTGCAGCACACTTTGCTATTGAAAGTTCCCGGCTCTGACAACGCAAGTACTTAGATGTTACTGATGCGCCTTGTTGTAGCCTTGCTCGTAGTTGTGGTCGCATTGCTCTAGATGCCCATATGCATATGTCCTTCGTATACGTACTGATTATGACAACGTCGGGAAGCTCAGCTTCAAGGCTAATTAGTGCTATGTTAAAAGGCATGGAGCTCAGGACGGCGCCTTGCGGAACTCCACGGCTTACGAGGTGCCTGGCTGTGTCGCCGCCAGATGTCAACATAAATATGGTACGTCCTCTCAGATAGCTCACTATATCCATACGTGGAGTCGGCCACCAACGCCGATGTCTTCAAGTGCATCAAGAATGGCCTCATGATGGACGCTATCGTACGCGCCCTTTAAATTCCAGAAAATGGCCGCTAACAATCTCCGACGTTGTCTTTCCTTTTCAACAAAAGAAACTAGGTCTACAACACCGTCTATAGATGATCGACCCCTACGTAAGCCATTTATAAAATCTAGTAAGCCGACATTATTCTCCAGTAGCCATTCCAATCTTGTCAGCACCATGCGTTCCATCACCTTACCGATGCAACTGGCTAGGGCAACGGGTCTACAGGAAGACAACTCGTGTGAACACTTGCCCGGTTTCAGTAAGACCACTATGTGGCTGCACTTAGAACTCTCTGTGACTGTCAACGTTTTCCGCGTAGAGTTCTAGAACGACAAGAGAGCTTGCCTTGCTTCCTAACTGAGGTGATATAGAGCCGAATACGTAATTCCATCAGGCCCTAGTGCGGACGAGCGTCGGGACACCGAAATCGCCGCGTCGACTTCGTGCATTGTGAATGGTAAGTCAAGGCGATCGTTGCTAGATGACGGTGAGGCTAAACACGAAGGTGATATCGGTGAGGAGGACACACCTACGAGTAAGTGGCAATAACATTCTGCAACCTCTACTTCAGGTCGACCTTGCTTTCGAGCCGAAGCTCGGAAAGGGAACAACTGTTGCGTGGGCGTCTGAAGACTCCGGACCATTTGCCATATTCGAGATAGGGGTTTTCTGGGATCAAGATAACCACAAAATACCCTCCACCGTTCCCTGTCGAGCTTATCGAGGTGACGAAATACATATCGTTGTGCTTGGCGTGCTGTAGATAGGTCAGATGGTGATTTCGTCCTCCTGTATTTCCTCTCTGCCCGGTGACAGATTTCACGAAGGTATTCATACTGTGCGTCAAGCTGTGATCTTGGTAGTGATACACTCCCAAGTTTTGTATGTGTTGTTATAGCTGATGCATTGAGGTTTTCCATTTCAGATATAGATTGAATGTTCCTGACCTGAACTGAAATCAGCGCTCTGTCTCGTCTCTTCTCCTGTCCCCTGCTGCCCTGTCGTTTGCGCTGGTAAGCACCCTTTATTATAACTACAGCGCAATGCGCTATGCTAGAAGAGTGCGAAGCTATTGAATATATAAGAAAAAGGGTGACAGAAAATTTTCAACAAAGAATTGCCTTATGCACCACAATAGACAAGGATGGATTAAGTGGAACAATGGCTCCATTTTCACAACGAGAGTGGGAAAGGGCTAAGAGGGTTCCTAGTAGTACATCAACAGGCTCAGATGGCATTATAATTATGCTGATAAAGACATTAGGTCCGAAATCTAAGCAGGCTTTCAGAGAGGCAGTCAGCAAAATAATAATCCATGGTGAAGTCTCCGATGGATGGAAACTTAGCAGGATGAGCATGGTCTATAAAGGAAAGGGGACAAAGCTAACATAAACAACTACCGTTCTATAGCAGTGACATCGGTGGTCTACAGGCTGGCGATGCAGATTATGAAGGAAAAACTGCAGGCATAAATAGAAGATGAGGGGGTGCTGGGGAACTCCCGAATGGGTTTCGGAAACACAGGAGGTAAGACGAAAATCTGTTCTCACTGACGGAGTGAATCGAAATAACAGAAAAGGAACACAGGCCCCTGTGGCTAGCATTTTTGGATATCAAGGGAGCGTATAATAGCGTGGTTCAAGATGACTTCTGGGGAATACTGGACACACTAAAAGTGGAAGATGGAGTCACTAACCTTTTAATGAATATCTATAAACGCATCTATAAAAGTAGAATGGTACGGTCCCGAATTCGCCTAAACTTGAAGAAGCAATGACAGAAACTAATATGCAAGAAGACAATCAATGAGCTGGCACTGAAAGGGAAAGTACAGGAATTCAGAGTCTCGCTTCAGAAGAGGCACTCGGCTCTTATTGAGGAAAACAGCCTTAGCGTTGACGCGATGAATGATTATCTGACGAGTATCATTACGGAGTGTTCACTGGAAGTTGGGGGTACTGTATTTAGACAGGACACTGGCAAGTTGTTCAGGGAAACGAATAATCTTATTAAGAAGCGTCAAAGCATGAAAGCCTCAAGTACAACAGACAAAATAGAGTTAGTAGAGCTTTCGGTGTTGTATAATAAGTGTAATGTATCCGATGTAAGAAGGTATAACATGGAAAGAATTGAACACGCTCTGAAAAACGGAGGAAGTGTCAAAGCAGTGAAGAGGAAACTTGGGATAGGCAAAATTTGGATGTATGCACTAAGGGACAAAGAAGGCAAAATGACTACCAATATGGATAGGATTGTTAAAATAGCGGAGGAGTTTTACAGAGATCTGCACAGTAACCAGCACAACCACGACCTTAATATCAGAATTAGCAGTAACCCAGATGACACCCCATCAGTAATAATAGAAGAAGTCAGAAAAGCCTTGGAGAGCATGCAAAGAGGCAAAGCTGCTGGTGAGGATCAGGTAACATCAGATCTACTGAAAGATGGAGGACAGATTGTGTTAGAAAAACTCGCGACCCTGTTAACGAGGTGTCTCCTGATGGGAAGAGTACCAGAATCTCGGGAGAATGCTAACATCACCGTAATACATAAGAAAGGAGGTGATGAGGATTTGAAGAAATGCAGACTGATCAGCTTGCTCTCCGTAGTATACAAGCTATTTACAGAGGTATTTGCTAACAGAATTAAGGCATTATAATTCAATCAACCAAAGGAACAAGCAGGGTTTCAAACAGGCTACTCAAAAATCGGCCACATTCATACTATCAATTAGCTAATAGAAGAACGCTCAGAATATAGCCAACCACTACACATAGCCTTCACAGATTACGAGAAGGCGTTTGATTCAGTAGAAATATCAGCCGTCGTGCAGACACTGCGGTATCAGGGCGTCGACGAAGCATATATAAACACCTTGGAAGAAATCTACAGGGTATCAACTGCTACCATAGTGCTTCATAAAGAAAGCAACAGAATACCAATCAAGAAGGGGTTAAGGAAGGTGGATACAATCTCCCAAATGCTATTTACCACGTGCTCACAGGAGGTTTTCAGGGGCCTAGATTGGGAACAGTTAGGCATAGGAGTTAATAGAGAGCACCTTAGTAACCGCGCTTTTTCGATGACATGGCATTGCTGTGTAACTCGGGGGACGAATCGCAACTAATGATTTTGGAGTTAGACAAGAAGAGCAGAAAGGTAGGTCTTAAAATTAATCAGCAGAAAAGTAAAGTAATGTACAACAACCTCGCAAGAGACCAGCGCTTCGAGATAGGTAATAGTGCACTTCAAGTTGTAAAAGACTATGTCCACTTAGGGCAGGTAATAACCGCGGAGCCAAACCACGAGGTTGAAGTAACTAGAAGAATAATAATGGGGTGGAGCACATTTGGAAAGCACTCTCAAATTATGACAGGTAGATTACCACTATCCCTCAAGAGGAAGGTATAGAACAGCTGTATCTTGCCGGTACTTAGCTACGGAGCAGAAACCTGGAGACTTACAAAGAGGGTTCAGCCTAAGTTGAGGACGACGCAGCGAGCGATAGAAAGAAAAATGGTAGGTGTAACCTTAAGAGACAAGAAGAGAGCAGAATGGATTAAGGAGCAAACCGGGGTTAAGAATATCAAGTTGAAATGATGAAGAGGAAATGGACATTGACCGGGCATGTAGCACGCAGACAGGATAACTACTGGTCATAAAGGGTAAATAACTAGATTCATAGAGAAGGCAAGCGGGTTAGGTTGAGACGGAAGGTTAGGTGGGCAGATGAGATTAAGAAGATTGTGGGTATAAATTGGCAGCAGAAAGCACAGGACCGAGTGGACGGTGGAACATGGGAGACGCCTTTGTGCTGCAGTGAACGTAGTCAGGCTCATGAAGATAAAAACAACAAGGTAGTTATAAAATGAGAAAAACAGGTATCCAAGCCCACAGAGATAAAACGGTGGCTTAGGCAGGGGTGCCCTCTGTCACCCTTGTTATTTAAGATGTGCCTACAAGAATTAGAAGCCAAATTAGAGGGGAGTGGACATGGCTACAACCTCTCTTTTATCAAACAAGGAAAACTCATTGAACAGGCACAACCAGCATTGATGTACGCAGATGATATAGTGCTAATGGCTGACAGCAAGGAAGATTGGCAGAGATTGATGGACATCTGCGGTAATGAGGGAGATAGGTTAGATTTTAGATTCAGTAAGGAAAAATCAGCAGTCATGATTTTTTAAGATAACGAAGGTAGTGAACTTAGGATACAGGAGGTCACGCTAGAGATAACAGATAAATACAAATATTCGGGTGTATGGGTAAGCAATGGTGCTGCGTACCTAAGGGAATACGAATTATACGTAACGACTAAAGGTAACAGGAATGCAGCGGTGATGAAAAATATGGCACTGGATAATTACAATAGGCATCATGTTGCGAGAGGAATATGGAAAGGTCATGGTTTCTGGTCTGACTTTCGGCAATGTGGTCTTGTGGATGAGATCAGAGGTTCAAGCAAGATCAGAAATTAACCAACCTAGAATAGGTAGGCTTGCTTTAGGAGGTCACGGGAATACACCGAATGAGAAAGTACAAGGTGATATGGGATGGAGAGCATTTGAGGACAGGCAAGCTAGCAGTAAGATAAAATTTGAGAAGCGATTGAGAGAAATAGGGAAGGAGCGTTGAGCTAGGAAGGTTTTCAGCTAATTGTACGTGAGGAATGTCGATACGAAATGGAGGAAGCGAACCAGAAACTTCACGGGTAAATACTTAAAAAAGATCAAGGGACCAAACCGAAGAGAACTATCGCTTCAATGAAGAAGGTGAAGGAAACGGAGACGTGGAGAATTGGCATAATTAAGAAGTCCGCCCTAGAGATCTATAGAACGTTTAAGCAGAAAAGTGCCAAGGAAAGGATATATGATAATACTCGGGGTAGTTATCTACTGTTTGAGGCCAGGACGGGATCCAAGGCAACCAAGTCTTGCGATGAGTCTTGCGAACCAAGACTCTCCGGGTCAAATACGAAGGGGTAGACACGGTATGTAGTGCGTGTGAAGAGGAGGAGGAGGAAACTGCTGAACGCCTGATAATGGCCTGTAAAGGGCTTCACCCTATATTTGAAGATGATGGCGCAGAGTTTTTCAAAGCACTGTAGTTTAGGGATATCGAGGGCAAAATAGACCTAAAGCGGGTAGAAAGACTAAAAGGAGGCTATCTGATTGGTGGTTAAAATCAAGGCACAAGTGAAATTAAAGCCTTCACTGCAAACTTCATTGGATGCGACACTGCCTCTGCGCAAAGCTGCAAAGTGCCAGTCCTCAACTTCACTATTTAAAGGGAAAAAAAAGATAAATCTAGTTGTTGGTTCACTAAGTATCACGGCTAGGTGGCGTTAGCCACCGCCCAATCTAAAGGGTACAGCCATACGAATCCATCCATCCATCGTGGGCTTTTCCCGCGATGGAAGCCGCGGCAAAGCAGCGGGCGTCTGCTACGCACCTGATATTTTTTGCGGCTGTTGGGCAACATTGCGATAATTTTGGCGATATTGAATGCTACGTCCCTACAATGTAGTACTGCATTGTCTCACCGCGCTTAGAACGTGTTTGTGTGGTGCGAAAAGAATATCTGCCTTGTTTACGTCTCGGCCATCTAATGAACGCTTTCTGAACGCACTTTATCATGAGCCAAGGGGGCTTAATTTAATTAAGTACACGTGCTACAGAAAATCGTAAGCTAGAAATTGTATAAATAACCACAAGAACGTAGCAAGTATGTGCGCAGTAAGTGGCTAGCTAATGCGTTTGAGACTTCTTCTATTTTGAGCGTTAGATTTCTTTTCTAAGTCTTCTTTCTGTACTATTTTGTTTTCTGGGATAGTTGAAAGCCTTAAATAGCTTATAGGAAGCGGTATGTGCCCATTGGTGTGGTGAGAGAGGTACTAAAAAAAAATAGGTGATTGGCATAATTCAAGCTTCTCGTTCAATTGGTTTATGATCGGCACCATTTTATGACTAACATGAATAAACGGTAACGAATGAATAGCTGTACATGTTTACTTTTTACGCCACCATTAATAATAAGAACTCGCAAGGTCCCTAATTGTGCTTTCACCTTAGACAGCTCGATGGGAAATACACGTTTTTTTTTTTCAGTCGATAAATTTAACACATCTTCCCCCCACCCGGAAAGTTTTTGCATCGAACGTGGGTTTTTTTTTTTTTTTTGCACTACCTGCTGGGTGTTAAGTAATTTTATTGAAGCTTTTGTACCTCACTTTGTTTTGCACTGCATCCGTGATTGGTTGGCCGATCACGGAGACAGTGTAAAGCGATGATAACATAATGAGGCGGCATGATGTCGTCAGAAACTTTGGCATCGTTTATGTAATGGTGACGTCATCACGTGATAATTTTGCATCACTCGTACGCAGAGGCGTGCTCACGGAGGGGGGGGGGGGGGGCTCCTTTCTATAGTTTCTTAAGGGGGTTGGAAGGGGGTTGGAAGGGGGTTGAAAAGGAGGAATTACCCACACATATTCACAATATATGGAGGGGGTGCTGCGACACGTGGGTGGCAGGCTCAAAGTCAGCCCCAAACGTTGCATAACAGATATGGGTGCACGCTGCGATAAATCTTCACCCCCTCTCCCCTAACCGGGAACTGTGTAACAGTGTGTGCGCCAATGCTCGTACGTGCTGTCGCTGCCGCGGCGGGGCACAAACGCCGACGGTCAATTGGCGCGTTTGATGAAGAATCTAAGGCTTTCGTCTTAAAGTATGACGTGTGGTCTGATTTATATCCACCGGATGATGGCAACGTGGTCATCACCTATCTCATTTGCAACTTTGAAGATATATTTTGAAGAACTGAGCGCATTCGTAAAATTTGTACAAAAATGTTAGGCGCGCAGTGAAACAAGAGAAATCAAATAAATAAACTTCATATTACGAGCGAACGTCAGAAAACAAGCGTACGTGGGGCATTAATTACTGACGCGGCTTTCGCCATGTGTTGGAAGCGCGTAACACTTGGTGAATTTTAACGCGTAAGTAAATTTAGGGATTTATTTCATATACACGATGTTTCGGGCTTCGTAAATATACATTGCTATCAATAATTAAATAGTTGGAGTTATGAATACGGATTGCTACTAGCAGGAAATTATTCTTTTTATGCTTTACCTCGTTCGAAAATTTTATGTTGACACGATTCCTCTAGATAAGGACAACCCCAACGCATATGTGACCCAAGATTGCACCGAAACATACCGTTGCTATATCTGTTTAAGATATATGTTATTGCACGGAACATTTTCGTCAGGCTAGGGCATGTGGGGAACGCGTACTTCAACTATTTCTTAAGTGACGGAACATCTATACATCTGTAGTCGCTCGACGTATTTCGTTTCAGTAAGTTCATTTGCACCGCTACAGTGCTGCTGTTTGTATCTTTAATTTAACGTTGTGTGGATATAATTAAGACACTTTTCTATATTAGTTATTCATTGTGTAAACATGAAATAAAATGTATAATTCTGGCACTGGTCTTTTTTCGAAAGGCTGAATTGAAAACAAGCTTCACGCATGGCAAACGTTGTTGCTGTACGCTAGGTCCAAAAACGAAATAGGTTAAAAGATATTGTAATGGTACGGTCGTGTTCTTTTCTAGCTGTTCTCTGTTCTTAAAAAGTAATAGTTAAGGCTAGCAAGTTATCTAATAGAACATGTGTGTGGCTGCGAACCACCGGCGACCATGACTAAAAAGCCCGTAACGGTGAGCCAAACGGTCAGTGCAGGCAAGTATTTCAGCTGATTGAAAAACTAATTTACATTATTAATTACTCGTATTTCATGCATGCGTGGTGTTATTACACGCTTGCCCATCTGTTTCCGGTTGTTTTCGTTCTTTTCTTTCATGTTATGCGTTTTTGCCCTCGCACAGCTACCAAATTAGCGTACTCGAACTCTAGCACCAGAACATGACCGCTGTTGAGAAACGGCGGACCGATCCCGCCGAAGCCACCACTGTTGTGAAAGACGGCGACGCCGACGCGGTCCCGGAGGCGCCACTGCTTTCGACCCCGCCGGGAAGGTCACCAGCCGTTTGGTAGCGTATGTTTCTCAGCTCGCGACTGCTTCTGCGCAGAGCTGAGGAGACGAGCGGACGAGACGACGGTGAGTTAAACAAGGTTTATGTACAGCATATATACAGAGGCGTTACAATTTCGGCACTGGGGCCGGCAGAGACTCGAAGAGCCGAGCTCCTCTCTCTAATACATAGGTCAGCCTTTAGCCTAAAACCGCTGACTCACACACATGTCGGCTCTCCGACACGGGGACTCCTCTCCTAGGACCTCCGATCGCGACGCGCCGCAGGGCTTCTTTTATTTGCACCGGGCCCAACTAAAATGTCCAATCAGAAGCGCCGCTGGTCTTCAGAGCAGGCTCCTCCAATGGGGTTCGCCGCGCGATGCGTCAGGCCACCAGACATGAGGACGCCGGCTCGCTGTCACGTGCGCAACTGACTCAATGCACGTGGGCCACAGATGCGCCGCGCGTGTTCACGCCGTGGAGTTGTTCGCGCCCGGCGGGCTGCGGGCTGGCCTTGACCCAGATTGCCTGTTTCAGAGGCACGGACGTTTGACGAGGACTCGCTGGCATAACAGCACCCCCGCCGCCAGACAATGCACCGGAAAGACGAGCTGCTTCCACGGGGCTCGGATGTCAGGTGCGCTCGTTCGCCAGGTCCCTCCAGGTTCGCCTCCAGGGCCATGGGGAGAATGCAGCTCCAGACTGTTCCGGGAACACATCCCATCATTGACGACGGATCCCAGCTCCA
Source organism: Rhipicephalus microplus (assembly GCF_043290135.1). NCBI lineage: Eukaryota > Metazoa > Arthropoda > Arachnida > Ixodida > Ixodidae > Rhipicephalus > Rhipicephalus microplus. Next base: position 283,047,328 of record NC_134710.1, read on the forward strand.
CTGGCTTGTCGCCACAACTTGCTGGCCAACTTCGCTCGTCTCTTCTGACCATCTTCGGTTTCAGCACTTGTCGATGGTTCTGCAACTTGCTAAGAACGGTTCGACAACAGACAACACACGACACAAGCAAGTGCCCTCGGTCACCCGACAGAACACCAGACAAAGTATAGTACAACATATACCTATCTACGTGTTTATCGGAATTTTGTTCCCTCTACATCAAGAGGCACATGTGGGACAAAAGACTCTTAAAATGACAACTCAATTTTTTTTTCCCACTTACAACAACGTAACGGATTAGAATACCACATAAAGTTGGCCCCTTGAGATCACTCTGAATTAGAGCGCTCAGCCCAGGTCGAGATGAGGTCAAAATTTTGCCCCGAATCGTCAGCGAGAAACCGAAAGGTTGAGAAGTTACTAGCTGGAACGCACTGCTCAATGCACCTGCATTAGCGTTTACCTTTCCCTTTTTTTTTCTTTAGCGAACGTCAAAGTTGCGCTGTGGAGCAACATGCTCCACCTCAGTAACCGGCCACTTTTAGGCGACGATACCTATGCGGCACCAAGAGCGGCTCACACTTGCGACGTTGCACAGGGGAACAACGATACGGCTTGCTACTGATTGACTCCTCACCGCTTAGCTCGATATCGTGTTCGATCACCCTCATGTTTCCGGGGCGGTCCGAAAACACGTCTTCAAACTCGGAACCAATCTTTCTCAGGTCCTCTTTCTCAGGTCCTCCTTCACTTAAGCTAGGCTCTAGGTTTATCTGCTCCCAAATTACTTTCGATCCCCCTTCGATCACCTCACTAGAACTCAAATTTTCTGCTCCCTCTTCCTCTGAAGCCTTCAACAGCTGATTTACGACCGCTTGATGTTGAACATTGGGTTTCATCAAGTTGTAAATTTTGTTCTGCCGCCTTCCTACTTGCACCTCATAAGTTGTATCGCAAGGCTTCGATAATACTGTGGCGGGCCCTTCCCAATCAACCTCAAGCTTGTTCCTTTTGGGTGGCTGCAGCCGCATTACCTGATTATCAACTTCAAAAGCGCGCTTCTTCCCCGATTTCTCGTAGTGCTCCTTCGACAGCACTTTTGCCGCGTTTTTCTGGCTTTCCACTCGCGCTTCAATCGAGAAATCCTCACGTTGCTCTCCAATGAGCGTCTCTCGATCAACTCTCGGCAGCTCGCTCCAACTTTCCGCTACAGGCGAGAGCGTTGCAACCCTCTCGCTCTGACTCAATGGCGCCACGTCGTCTCCCCTTTCTCCGGAAACCGCGCCGGTCGTGTCGACGACGGGCCGCTCGCGTGACTGCTCCCATGACTCATGCGGAAACTTTCCTTTCTGGGGTTCCGTCGACCCGCCGACAAGGTCACTTGAGAGTTCACCGCATGGAACCAGATCAAGCTGCCGCGATAGCTTCCGCGCTTGCGATCGCGTGAGAGCCATGCACGCTAAGTTGGGGAAGAACGATTTGCCCTGCTCTTTGAGAAGCTGCTCCGAGTTGTTAAAGAAAAGATAAGGAAAACGATCGTTCAGCGCGGCAGACACAGCTGCTTCGGTGCAAAGCTTACCGAACGGGCCTTCAATGACAACGGTGGCGATTGGTAAGCGAACACTCTGCTCCTCGGCGACCTGCCTGATCCACGCGCATTCTCCTGTGAAGTCATCCGGAGACACCAATGAAGGATGGACAACGTCCATGGTTGCCGCTGAGTCTCTAAGTGCTCGGCACGTTTTCTCATTGACCCTAATTTCTTGGAGATACGGCTCCAACAACCGCATGTTTTTTTCTGATTCTCGGATCGTTGCGAAGGCAAACTTTTCCTGACAGTTTCTCGCGATGTGCCCTTCCTTTTTACAGTTGTAGCAGATTAGCGGCTTCCGTTTGTTTTCCGATTCAAATGCCTGTGTGGTAGAAACCTCACTCGATTTCTCCGCTTCTGCTTGCCCTTCCCCTACACTGTCCTTAGTAAGAGATGGGTCCTTTTTGAAATTACGGTGCGGAACGGGTTTCCGTTGATCAGGTTTCCTTGAAAAGCCCTCTTTTCTCTCATCCTTTTCAACGCGCACTGCCCTGCTGTGCAACTTTCGGCGAGTATAATACTCCTCAGCTAACTCTGCTGCCTTGTTTAGCTGTACTTCACCAAGTCTGTCCTGCAGCCAAAGCCTGACATTATCCTCGATGCAGCGGTAGAATTGCTCCAATGCAACGCATTCCACCACTCTATCGCGGTCGTCATAAACACCTTCGCCCTTGAGCCATTCGATCAAATCGGCTTTAAGACGAAACGCGAAGTCAACGTGTGACTCATTCACCTTTTTAGCATACCGGAACCTTTGCCTGAAAGCCTCGGGTGACAACTTATAACGTCTCAAGAGCACTTCCTTAACCTCGTCATAGCTCTCAAACGCTTCCCTCGACAAGCAAGTTATCGCGTCGGACACTTCGCCGGGAAGAAGAGCTAGCAGGTTCCGCGCCCAAAGAGACTGCTCCAAAGCATTTCGCTCACAGACGTGTTCAAACTTGACGAGATACTTCGCCATGTCCTCGCCTACTACGAACGGTGGCAGTTGGTCCCGAATTCTGAAACCGCTGACCTGAATCGTCGGAGAAGCTACGCTAGGCGCCTGCGAACACTGTAGGATTGCCAATTCTAGTCGTTTCAACTCTAGGCGCTCTTGTCTCTCGGCCTCCTCGCGCTCGCGAGCTTCTCGCCTTTCTTCACGTTCGCGAGCTTCGCGCCTTTCTTCACGTTCGCGAGCTTCGCGCCTTTCAGCCTCTTCACGAGCTTCTCGCCTTTCAGCCTCCTCACGTTCGCGAGCTTCTACTTCTCGCCTTTCAGCCTCCTCACGGCGTGCTTTAATATCCACCCAGGCCTCATCGACTTCCTCAGCCGACACTCCCTCATCCTTCATGATCTCAAGGATCGCTTGCTTTCGTTTCGCACGGCCCAAAGTAATGCCGAGTTCCTCACAAATTTCGATGAGTTCCTTCACTTTAAGGTTCTCCATCGTTCACACTAGCCTCTTGCTGTTTGCCCCTGTTAACAATTTACTTGCCGTACCCACTATAAGTCAACTAGCAAGACGCGCAAGCAACTTTTCACTCTCCCGTGTTTACCCCCTCCGCATTAACTTTGGTTTCAAAGCACTTCGACTTTGCTTGAAACGATCAAAGCTTACTTTAATGCTTCACACAGCCCTTCTCTAAACTACTACAACCTGAGCTAGAGTAGTCTGGTGAACTGAGGGGAAAACATCAGGCACTCACCGCATCGATGTCGCTGACGCCGGCCGATCCCGCAGCTGCCAACCACTGTTGCGTAACGCCGGGCCTATCCCGCCGCTGACCTCCACTGTTGCGAACGACGGACCGATCCCGCCGAAGCCACCACTGTTGTGAAAGACGGCGACGCCGACGCGGTCCCGGAGGCGCCACTGCTTTCGACCCCGCCGGGAAGGTCACCAGCCGTTTGGTAGCGTATGTTTCTCAGCTCGCGACTGCTTCTGCGCAGAGCTGAGGAGACGAGCGGACGAGACGACGGTGAGTTAAACAAGGTTTATGTACAGCATATATACAGAGGCGTTACAATTTCGGCACTGGGGCCGGCAGAGACTCGAAGAGCCGAGCTCCTCTCTCTAATACATAGGTCAGCCTTTAGCCTAAAACCGCTGACTCACACACATGTCGGCTCTCCGACACGGGGACTCCTCTCCTAGGACCTCCGATCGCGACGCGCCGCAGGGCTTCTTTTATTTGCACCGGGCCCAACTAAAATGTCCAATCAGAAGCGCCGCTGGTCTTCAGAGCAGGCTCCTCCAATGGGGTTCGCCGCGCGATGCGTCAGGCCACCAGACATGAGGACGCCGGCTCGCTGTCACGTGCGCAACTGACTCAATGCACGTGGGCCACAGATGCGCCGCGCGTGTTCACGCCGTGGAGTTGTTCGCGCCCGGCGGGCTGCGGGCTGGCCTTGACCCAGATTGCCTGTTTCAGAGGCACGGACGTTTGACGAGGACTCGCTGGCATAACACCGCGTTGATGCCGTTTCAAAGATCAGTTTTTGCGTTATCTTGCTGCCTCAGGCGCTAACATAAATCTTAATGATGGGCGAGCTCCATTTCACATCTCATTATTAAAGTTGAGCATACCTCAATGGCCTTGCGTGCAAATACAGCGCAATAACTACCACGCATAGCAGACGCCCCTCGCTTTCCTCGCACTTGCGAGCGCGGAAAGCCTAGGGATGAATGGATGTGGCTGTACCCTTTAGATCGGGCGGCGGCTAACGCCACCTAGCCGTAATAGTTAGTGAACTAACCATTAGTTTTATCTTTTTTTTTCTTTAAATAGTGAAGCTGAGGGCTGGTACTTTGCATTGAAGGGTTTAATTTTCACTCGTGCTTTGAATTTAGCCACCAGTCAGCTAACCTTCTTCTAGTTAATTCTACCCGCTTAAAGTATATTTTGCCCTCTCTGTCCCTAAACCCCAGTGCTTTGAAAAACTCTGCGCCATCATCCTGAACTATAGGGTGAAGCACTTTACAGATCATTATCAAGTGTTCGACAGTTTCCTCCTCCTCTCCACATGCACTGCATACTGTGCCTACCACTTCGTATTTGGCCCGATATATCTTGGTTCGCAATCCTCTAGTCTTGGCCTCAAACAGTAGATAACTGCCCCGAGTATTATTATAGATCCTTTCCTTGGCAATTTCCTGTTTAAAAGTTCGATAGATCTTTAGTGCACTTCTTAATCATGCTAATTCTCCACATGTCAGTCTCCGTTTTCTTCACTTTCTTCTTAACCGATAGTTCGTTTTGGTTTGGCCCCCTGCAGTTTTTTAAGTATTTACCAGTCAATTTCCTGATTCGCTTCCTTGATTTTGTATCGACATTCTTCATGTACAAGTAGCGGAAAACCTTCCTAGCCCAACGCTCCTCCCCCATTTCTCTCAATCGCTTTTCAAATTTTACCTTACTGCTAGCTTCCGTGCCCTCAAATGATGTCCATCCCATATCACCTTGTACTTTCTGATTCGGTGTATTTCCGTTACTTCCTAAAGCAAGCCTACCTATTCCACGTTGCTTAATTTCTAATCTTGCTTGAACTTCTGATCTCATGCACAAGACCGCATTGCCGAACGTCAGTCCAGGAACCATGACCCCTTTCCATATTTCTCTCACAACATCATACCTATAGTAATTCCACGGCGCCTATTTTTCATCACTGCTGCATTACTGTCACCTTCAGTTGTCACGTATATTTCGTGTTCCTTTAGGTACTTGGCCCATTGCTTATCCATACGCCCAGATATTTGTATTTCTCTGTTATCTCTAGCGTGACTTCCTGTATCCTAAGCTCGCAACTTTCATTATCATTAAAAATCATGACTGCTGATTTTTCCTTACTGAATCTGAAATCTAACCTATCTCCCTCATTACCGCAGATGTCCATCAATCTCTGCAAATCTTCCTTGTTGTCGGCCATTAGCACTATATCATCTGCATACATTAATGCTGGTAGTGCCTGATCAATGAGTTTTCCTTGTTTGACGAAAGAGAGGTTGAAGCCAGGTCCGCTTCCCTCTAATTTGGCCTCTAGTCCTTGTAGGTACGTCATGAACAGCATGGGTGACAGAGTACACCCCTGCCTAAGCCCCCGTTTTACTTCTGCGGGCTTGGATACCTGTTTTTCCCACTTTACAACTACCTTGTTACTTTTATAGATTTCCTTTAAAAGATTAGTGACTCCATCTTCAACACCCTGTGTGTCCAGTATTCCCCACAAGTCCTCTTATACCACGCTATCTACGCTCCCTTGATATCCAAAAATGCTAGCCACAGGAGCCTGAGTACCTTTTCTGCTATTTCGATGCACTGCGTCGGTGAGAACAGATTGCCACCTGTCCAGCGCAGCAGCGCCGTGGCGCGGAAGCTCACCGCGAAAGATCCACGCGGAAGCCGGCACTTTGGACACTCCCCATCATAGAGTTTCTGACAATAATACTATTATTGTATCAAACTTTATGCTCCCCGTATTATAAGTCACTCTACTCGTAGTAGTCGTAAACTTGCAGCATGGGTTCGTAGAGTCTACCTTCACGATAGAGTTATTATACAGTTTGTGTACCTCCACTACCAACGTTACTAGATTCTACGTCTAGCAACGTTGCTCCAGTACGACGTTTTCCATAATAATATCATAGTTTTTGAACGTACAAACCTTACATACTAATATATTGTATACACTATGCGATTGCATGACATAACAAAGCCAGAGGAGTGTCAGTGCAGTTTTGTTATCCATGTTTACGGAAAATCCGCTCTCCTTGAACTGAGACAAAAACCGAAACCTCACCATTTACAACCGCTAACGATTACCGCGCCACCTTTCAGATAAAACGGAAAGCTACAGCGGAAAAGTACCCGCCCGTTTGGCTCATTCCGACGCATTAACACAAAAAATGGAACACCCGCAAGGCCTCACAGCGTACTCGCCGGAGACTCGCGCGCGCGAAGATATAGTTCGTTATATTTTAGGATCTGTTGTTCAAAGTGCGTGTTTGATAGCAGAATTAACTGTCGCAAAAAGTAATACTCCGTAGTATTTGCCAGGGGTAAACTTTATTTTGAAAGTAAATTTGCTATAACTGCGGTGTGACCGGCTCGCTGCGACGCGTATATAATGCCCCACGTGCGTGTAGCCATAAGCCGTTTTTTCTGCCTGAAAGCCGGCATTTTGAAGTTACCCCTTATTCCGTTGAGTTGCAGCTTTGCGACAGCCGCCGGAAAAATGGGCCTTCCCAGGGTGTTTTTCGATGTCACTGCCAATAACGAGCCACTGGGACGGATAGTAATTGAGGTGAGTTACTTTTTACACTATTTGAGGAAGGTCGCAAGGTGGTTTTTTAACATGGAAGCTTGGTCTCCAATTTCTTCCGAATTGTGACTGTCGCCACCCACGAACCGTTAGCAAAGTTATTAATGCGCAGCATTGGCTCCTGAGCACCGTCGATTCCCGATCTGCTTGTTAATTTTTACTATTTCATTGCATTAGTTGTAGCCGCCAATTTCGTCTATGATAAATCAAAAGCCTGCGCGGAAGGCGTGTTTAGGCTTACGTTGATTGTCATTGTTGTAAGTTCGTGAGGTCTTTCCCGTCGGCTAGAATTGTACGTCTCAAGCTTTCAGAAATCCCTAGACGCCTACTTAGCGTGTCGAAATTCGATAGCTGCCTAAGGTAGCTGAAGCTGTGTACAAACTCTTGCCGGCAAAATGATCGCGGCAGTCGGTGGTTGCGACATTGCGGCAGTTTTAGATGTTGTTTCTCTTCATGCGAGAGGGCTGTGTAGCTTGATTTCCTTGCGTTCGGTGCGTTATATGATGAGTTTTAATGTTTCGATGTGTTTTTTTTTTTGTTTCAGCTGCGCTCGGATGTGGCCCCGAAGACCGCCGGTAAGTTAACCCTAACTCATTGGTGTCTTTCCAATTAAGGACACGCTGTGCCGTGGCTGCAAGCCGAGATGAGCGTCGTAAGCCGCAGTGAGCGTGCGACCACCGCGATCGTTCTTTTTGTGTTGCAGAGAACTTCCGTGCTCTTTGCACTGGAGAGAAGGGCTTTGGCTACAGCGGGAGCACTTTTCACCGCGTCATCCCCAACTTCATGTGCCAAGGAGGAGACTTCACGAATCACAACGGCACCGGTGGCAAGTCGATCTATGGCGAGAAGTTCGAGGATGAAAACTTTGTCCTGAAGCACTCTGGACCGGGTAGGAATTCAGTCTTATCTCTTTTGCGCGATTTACTTAGGCGGACGGCCGCAAATTGTTCGCAATCGGCAAGGCCGATAACGACCGCCTCGTACGTATCCACCGAAGCACGAAATGTCTCGACAGCTTTTTTTTTTTTTTTTCGTCCCTTTACGCAGGTATCCTCTCCATGGCCAATGCTGGCCCCAACACTAATGGCTCGCAGTTTTTCCTTACCACTGTGAGGACTCCTTGGTAAGTTCCGTTTTGGTTTTACTCTTGTGGCAAGGGAAAATGTTGGCGTGTAGTTTTACTGATGCACGACTCACCAGCATTAACGATTGTCCGATAGGTGTTTGTTCACTCTGACAGTAATATTTTTAGGGTTATATAAATATTTTTGAAGGGAAAAAAAGTAATTACTGGTACTTAACTGTACAAAGGTGTGGTGTGACCCTCTTTGTGTGTTCTTGTTACTCAAGGCTGAAGCAATAAACCTGCACAGTAATTCCGTCGCCCTGTGCATACATGCTACTGCCGAAGCTACAATGGTCTCTTGTAGCTTCGACGGCTTGATTATTTTTCTCTAGTTTCGGCCTAATTGGTGAACGAAATAGTAATCTGACTGTTTTGACCTGGTGTACCATGGTCAAGTATGGAAGAAATTGTCTAACATTGGCAGTAGACAGGCTTACCTTGAGAATCGGATAAGTGAGAGCTTTGCAGTTCTTTTTTTTTTCTTATTGCACTAATAAATTCATTGGTAGCTGTGAAATAGTTCATCAGTTTAAACCAGTTTTACCTCTTCCCCCTTATTTTGTTTACTTTGAAAGTTAATCACTACCTAAGCAGGTGAAAGTAGTGTACTATCAACATCATAGCCTGTTGAGTACTGTGCTAAGATTCTCGTGTGTGCAGCAGTGGGTGCTTCATAAGTATACAATTGAACAGCATTTTGGAAGTTCCAACTCCTATGAAGCTGCAGGTAGTGACTGTATTTTCATGTTCTGTTTTTTCTAGAACTGCACCAGAGGTTCTAAATTCATGTACTAAACTTCCTGCTCTCGTAGCAGTGAATGGAGAAGTGGAGTAATAACATTTTAAAGTCTCGTATTGCCATGCAATTCCGCTCAATTGCCCAGCATAAGTGCTCTTGAATGACTAGCCGGAAGTACTGAGCACGTTACCTGCGCTCTACGCATCAGTAATGTAAATAATAGAGCTTGAAGTGAAATGGGAAATGAAAAGCCCATACGAAACATAACATATTTTCTTATGTTCGCATGTTCCTGCACACCAGTTGACAAAATAAGCCTGGATGTGCGAGCAAGGACCGCAATTCGATAAAACTGCATTGTCATTGTCACGCTATCTGACGTGGAGTGTGCATGCACGTCCTTTCAATTTTGCAGCCACATCTTTTTACTCTTTTGCAGCATACCAGTGATTACATGTACTGTTTTGTGCTAGGCGTCACTTTCTTCATTCCGTGACGCGCTCGATTCATAGGGGGCACAGTGGTGGTGAAGTGTACACACCTCGCTTCACAGACAACGCCGAGCAGCCCTACGGGCTGGTGTTAAAGGCTCCTTTCGCAGAAATTCCGGTGTCTACGTAAGCGTCATTGGTAGTGGGCGAAAATTTTGTGCGTTCTGCGTTGCAAAAATGTGCAATGTTATGCGCACAGGCTTTCTTCACGGGACATTGAGGCTAATTATGGAGAAGGCGTTGCCAATTAATCTCGATCGGGTTCTCTTGTTCTACTCTTGAGCGCGAATGTCGAGCATCCTCGTTTTATCGTGGTTCGAAGAGCTCGCACTCGGTACAGAGAGGCAGGGAACGTCTACTCATTCATGAACACGCTTTGTTTGTTTGTTTGTTTTTTTTTTTTTTTTCAGCTGTCGCTCAGCATTTTCGAGTTCATCACTGCTCTCGTGTGTTTTCGTAACTTTCTGCAGCCACGCTCAACGCGTTGCGTTTTGCATGCTCTTTATAAGATATAGCAAGCTCCGAAGAAGCGTGATTACAGCTAATAGTTCTGAAGACTTGTACCCTTTGGTATCCTGTCACAAAACTTGCCGATCAGTGTCGGAGTGTGACCACGCACGCGATGCAAGTTTCACTGTATTCAATGACAACTCAATACGACATTACGTGTTTACGCTGGCAAATTTCTTGTTCACAAACACGTTTCTTAGTAAAAAATTGCATAGCACACCTCTCTCCACTCAAACTCAAATTAAAAACTGTAGTTATCAAAAGCCAGCCAGAGGTGCCCTGTGTGACCATAGATTTATCTACACAGTCGATGAGCCAATTTTCAGTGGTTCGACCAGAATACTGCTGCCATGCCATTTCCTTATCTTCACTTGTCCGTCATGCGTTCAGGATTTTGTTTGGATAGCGGTACAGTCGGACCCTGCTACAACGAAAGTGATGTGGTGTGAAAAAAAGTTTGTTGAAGCAAAAAATACGTTGTAGTAGAAAAAATTTAAAAAGAAGCTGATCTGAGGTATCGAAACAAAGGAACGGTTGTTCTCAAAATTCAAAAAATGCTCGCTGCTTCCCATTTTTTCTCTGTAGTGTCGGGACGAGATTCTCTCTCATGCATGGCAAGGCCATGGTGAAAAGCACGCTGAAACAATGCCTAGAACCGCTTTCACAAACGAACCAAACAGTTGCATTAACATGTTCACACCAGCACCTGTCCACCGTCTAAAGTATCCGACAACGCCGAGATGGAGGCAGGGTATCATGGAGCGGCAACTTTTGCATTATTCCTGTGCCATTCTTATCATCCATCACTCACTGCTAGGCGATTTTGTTGATAATGCCGATGAACAGCCAATCTGATTATATACCACCACACTGGCCAAGCACCAACATAATGATAAGCGTCTAAATCTGAAAAGGCATCGTGCCGCAGTTGCGCCCAGCAGCTGCGAGAAGGAAACCATGAACTGAGCTTCAGCTTCGGATTGCCTGCGGCTCAAAAGCAGTTTGGGGCTCGTTGGTATGACACGACGATAGTTATAGCGTGAGAACAGAACGATGACAGCGATGAGATGGATACGAGCGCTTGTGTCCTTTTTTTCTTTTTGTCGTCATCGTTCTGTACTCTCGCTATAACTATAGTCAAAAGCAAACCAGTGGCAAAACAAAAGCAGGGCAGTCTCATTGCCATCACTATCGAGCTATGGCGGCGCCCATGTTCGCTGTACAGCGGCGGTTTCTGGTGGTGCCAACTCTTGTCTTGGACTTTGTTGACCCATTTTCAGGCTCTTGCATGGGGAAAATGCATCGGTATGTTAAAGATTCGGTTTAGTACATAGCAACAAGTATCCGAGCCTGGAATTGCATTGTAAAATTTCATTGAAGCTGGACGATCGAAGAAAAAGTGTTTGTTGTGGCGACATTTATGCATTGACTCCTATAGACTGCTGACGGGGAATTGTGCATTTGTCATTGTAGCGGAGTTTGACTGTACTTGTTGAACATGTAGTAATATCGAGAATCGAACAAAGGCTATGTCGTCCACTGAAATGGCGCCTTGTGTTGCCAATGAAGATCGGCGATACATCGCGAGACTTTTTGTGGAGAGTGTCCCGCAGAGAGAAATTGCCTGAAGAACTGGGAGATCGAAGACATCGATCACCAGGATTATATGCGCTTTCAGAAAAGATGGAACTCTTGCGGATGCTAAGCGGTCAGGGTGGCCAAGAATCGCAAGGCCGACATTTTGATTGTGGCCACAGCTGTCGTGGATCCTTTTTTGTCCACCAAGGGAATCTGAGAGGAGCTGTCACTGGATATTTCTACAAGGACAGTGAGCTGATGATGGAAGGAGGCTGGAATTCACAATTTTGCCACGGCGCAAAGTCTTTTCTGTCTGAGCGACAGCACCAACAACAGCTGGACTTCGCTTTGAACCACCAGCATTAAAAGGAAGAATGGAAAAGTGTAGGTTTTTTTTTTTTTTTTGCAGTTTTCTGCACTCAATGAGATCAGCAGGGAAGGGTGTGGTGGCCCTTGAATTTCAAGGTAACCAATGCGTTCACTCTTCACTGTGTTAATGTTTTGGTGCTTTGCATATGCCGAAGTATTTTCGTACATGTAATATTCTTGAGTTTTTTTTTTCTTAAGCTTATTTCAAGAAATAAAAATGCCCTAAAATGTCAATATACACTCGAACCTCATTATAACAAACTTGCATCTTATATACATGAAAAAAAGTTCATTATTTCAAAAAATTTGTTATAAAGGTTTATTCTTAGTATTAAATTTATTGCGAGACTATTTTTCTTTACTTCGTTATAATCGATGTTTTGTTATATTGGGGTTTGAGTAGAAACAAATGCACTGCAAATAGCAGATTGTCCACAAATAATTCTTTGTTAGCATCACGGTAAATGCCAGTTCCTAGTTTTTCACACAGCATCTTGTACCCATTCTTTGGACGACTGTTAAAAGCACCCTACAATTTTAAGCAAAATGCGCATAACCCATTCCCAAATCAATTTTCTACTCATTTTATCTACCCATTCTAGTTCTTTTGAATTGCAGGTACCATCCTGATCATACTAGGAGTACCCTCTGGTGTGCTAGGTGTTCAGTGTCCGTGTGGGGTTTTATAAGCTAAGATAGGTGAAGGCCACTTGTCCTCATTGATAGCAAATTCACAGCGCCCTAGTACAGTTCCCTGCTAAAGACTCCATGCTCCCATATGCCCTGAAAGGACCTTTCTCGGACTGCTGCTTCATCTTGCAGCATCTTACACATGGCTCGTCAGGTGACCTCCATGCTTGAAGACTCGCCTTTCCCCTGCCGTGGCGCGGACGCAAACCAGATTGAGAATGAGTGGTCTTGAATGAAGTGGGTTCTGTTCAGGGAAACGTCGGACGCGCTGGGGAACTCGATTCGAGAAGAGCAAGAGGCCTTTTGGTTGGACGGCGATTATGTCACCTCGTTATATAAATCTATGCCAAGAAGGATCTCTGAAACAATTTCTGTAAATGGCCACTTTACACACTATTAAATATTTGTTTTAAAGGGGGAGCAGCGGCGATCAGTTTCACAGTTGCTTTTTCGCTCGCCCTCAGTTGCTTTTTTTTTTTTGTTCTTTCAAGGCCAACTCATGACCTCACCTATTTACAGCAATAATTTTTTTTGGTTAATTTTTGTTCTGCTTGCACCTTCTTTGTTATATTAATAAATTGAAGCATTCTTTAGGCACAATGCCTTTGTTTTCAATGCCCTCATTCCTGTTTCACTAGAATGGTACGCTTCAACTAAAACGAACATGCAGGGATTTAAGGATGTGTGGCATGGTTTGCCACTGAGACAAGCTATGCTATCTCTTTAATAGGGCGCAGAGTCCTGTACGCTTCATCGCCGCCGTGCCCCTGTTGAATTGAGCGTGCCATGGAATGAAGAAAGCCATGCCTAGTATGAAACACGTGTCGTCGCTGGTACACTGCAAGAGAGTAAAGACATGACTGCGAAATGAAAAGATGTGCATGCGCACTCTCCACGCAATATGGTGCAGCGATGCAGTTATCGAATTGCGGTCTTAGCTTGTACGTCCAAACTTATTTTGTCAACGGGTGTACATGTTCAAAGCTAGCATGCTGCGTCCAGCTGGGTGGCAGTTCTGCTGGTAAATGCAGTTGCTTCTGTGAAGCATGGTTCTAGCATGATAATCCTCTGAAGTATTGCTATTATCAAGGGCAACATTCCAAAAGCTTGGCAGACTCTCGATTCATGCAAAATGCGCTGCCACACAACCCAGGGGCCAGACTTTTTACTCCAAACCTCGTTGGCATTCAGTTTTTCAGATCTTGTGCTGCGAGTTCAGGTCATATAAATGGCACTGTCTGAAGCCAGAAACATGGTTCTGTCGTTCAGCTTTGTAGCATCTCTCTTGTGGGCCGATCCATTAGCAGCCGTAGTTCACTAAAGTGTTCACTGCAATGCACCAATGCTGCACAGGGAATCTTATCAATACTTTGAATGAGACACAGTGTGCTACTTACATTTTTGAGTGCCTGTTATGTCCTGTGTGCAAAACATTTATATGTTCTGGTTTTAGTCATGCTAATGCAGGGGTACAACAGCTGTACCAATCACGCCACATTGATACAGTTCCCCATTTTTGCACCAAGTTGCGCCAATATCGTGAAATTTGCCGAATTTGCGTCAAAAGGCCCGACCAGCCTCAAAACTTCCGCAGTTGCACAGACTTCGGCGAGAAATTGAGGCGACATTGGCCGCCTGTAGCGTCGTCAATTAATTCAGGCAAGCAGACCCTAACCCTAAACCACTGCTAAGCCAGGATTTTGCGATCGTTTAAAGTAGTAACGCCGCGCGCCCATTGGTCAGCTGACCGCCAGGGATATATATTGGCGGAACGACGCAACTTAACAAAGATGCGTTGCTGGGGCCAGCAACACTTCGCAAGTCGGCAAATGCGGTTATGCCGTGTTAGGTACTGAAGCTGAAAGTGTATGCCATTGTTAATGCGCGCGCACAAACTCTGCGTGCTGCGAATGCACGCTTTGTGGCGACCACATTTATTACGCATAAACGATAGATATGCGGTGCCGTCGTCGGGTCAATGGGCAGTTCTGGTGTTACCTTCTCTAGTCAAACGCACCTTGCAAGCGAGCCTTGCAAGTTGTGCCCTAAACCTAACTCTATCCTCAAATTAAAGAAGAGGAGGGGGGGGGGGGGGTGTTTCTGTTCGAAAATTTCTTGGCAGTGTTCTAACCTGTGAAGAACGCCACTTAAGCCACCTTAGCCGCAGTACACCGGTGGCCTGCAGAAAAGCATTTTAGGATTTGAGGGGGCTCTTAGCACTCGTCACGAGACATAGCACGATTTGTTTTAATTGTGAATACTTGTTTGATAGCTGACATCTGAAAATATTACTGGCAAATATTTAGACACTATGATATTGCTGCAACCCTACCAAGTCAAAGAAAACTGTGCCACATTTTTTTATTTTTTTTTTCGCCATGCTCGTTGGTTTTTTACGAATCTCCCAAATCTCAAGGTCGCCAGCTTGGCCTATCTACATTCCAATTTTCACAGTCTGTCAAATGATTAGACAAGCATGGCAAATGCGAATGTGCACTTTATGATCATTTGCTTAGTTGGCTTGTCCAAAATACTGCTTTTACAATAGCAGTGTTCATATTCACTCTGCAAGTTAGAGGATGTAGAATGGTTGGTGCATTTTTTAGGTATTTCTTTTTCATACTGCTCCAAATGTGGTCTTCAGTCATTAAAATTTTTTTTTCCCCGTGACGTGCTCCAAAAGTAACATCTTACTGCTCCGAAAATTGCTCCATATTCTATATCATCTGTTGCACCCCTGTCAGTGGGTTGGTGTTGACAAGTGCCCGACACTATGTAACTGGAGCATAATATATTCAGACAGTGGTGCAGTGTCTACTGGGCAGTGTGTACCGCAATGTACTCAGATTTGGGTGCACGTTAAAGAACCCCAGGTGGTCAAAATTTCCGGAGCCCTCCACTACGGCGTCTCTCATAATCAAATGGTGGTTTTGGGACGTTAAACCCTACATATCAATCAATCAGTGTGTACCGCAATCATTTTTTCTTTTAAATGATTTGAGGCGCATCTGTTGCTTGTCGGTTCTGCTTCAATTTGCTACGTGGCCCAAGTAGCTACTGCTATTTGATACTTTGTTGGTGCCTGTGCAACCTTCTTCTTGGATTATATTTGATTTTTGCAGTTGCTCACCTCGTAGCTTGTGAAAGCTGTATCTTTTCATATCTGCTATTTAACTGATACTGTGCTGTTTCTTCCAAATCTGTAGAACTGACGCTGTGTTGTAATTCTTGTAGTGTTGCTAGTGGCTGCGATCTAATGTGCACTTCTCAATCAAATGAACTCAAATTACTGGCAAAGCAGTTGAAAGTTCAGATGTAGCAAGTTTGGTGTTGGCCCTTGTGTCATAAGCTAGTTGGGTCTGATGCCATCATTGATGTGCCAGCATAACACTAAAGATGCTGCACAATAAGACTGCATAAATGAAACCTTTACTACTGCTCTTTTTAGTGAGGCACACACTGTACGGTTCCGAATTACTCATTTCACAGGTTCAACTTCGCTTTTGCACTTGATTTAACTGAACTACCAGTGCTAGAATAAGTACAGTAGCAAAGTTAAATTCCCCGCAGGGGCGTCTGCGTAAGCAGGCGTTTGGTGTGTAGCGACACCACGGACCCGAGCTAACGGGAGGGGCGGGGAGTTTCGACTCCCTCCCACGCCTAGCCGTGCGTGGCTTTGCCGTGTCCGGGGAAAAGGGGATTCCGGGGGTTGAGTCGACGCCGGGTGATTGGACCTTTCTGCCCCCCCCCCCCCCCCCCCCCCCCCCGGCGGAGGCAACACATGCCTTTGGCCCCGGCTTCACATAGACGGCACCCCTGGGCTGACCCATCCAGGGGAAATCGGCAGTCGCCTTTTCCTATCTCTCTCTCCCTACATCTTCGTCTTTATCTCTTACTATTTATCTGTCCTGTCTTCTACTCTCTTCCGTTTACTTCCAAACTTCCTGGCGGCTAGGGTTAACCTTGTGCAAATAGCCTACCTTGGTCTAGGCACATTGGGTTATAGTGGCATTGTACGGCTGGCGTCTCCAGGTTTCAGCATCTGCAAACTTGTAGCGTCCCTTCGTTGGGTTCAGTGGTGGGTGGCCGCCAACGCTGCTGAACAAAAATAAGACAGGCATGCATAGAGCATTCCCCCTACCGTCTGATCGTACCGGCTTAAAGCGGGTACGCACCGATGATATAAATTTTTTATACCAGCCAAAAGAAACATATCCTCATTTTCATGTTATCCACTGTGAAAAAACTGAAAAGCAAGCCTGGACAGTCTCTCCTAGTTGCTAGATGTCTTACCGAAACTCTTGGCACAGGATACAAGGTAACCAAAATGGCTAGCGGAGACCTTTGCAAAATCTGTGACAAAGAACGATTTGAAAAGCTAGACAGTCTTTCAGATTTCAGTGGCATACCAATAACCACAACACCACATAGATCAATGACCACAACTCGCGGAGTGGTATCTGACATGGACCTACTTGACTTGTCTGAGACAGAACTTTTGGAGGGGTGGAAGAGCCAAAATGTCACTAATGTACAGAGAATCATCATCACAAGAGATAATAAGGAAACACCAACAAAACACTTAATACTCACGTTTGCATCCAGTAAACTACCGGAATCTATTCAAACAGGGTACACGAAGACATCTATCAGGCCGTACATACCAAACCCTTGTCGTTGCTTCCAATGCCAGAGGTATGCCCATGGCTCTAAAACCTGTCGTGGTCGCCAGACTTGTGCACAATGTGGAGTGCTAGGCCACGTGTCTGAGAACTGCAAACAACCCCCACACTGTGTAAACTGCGAAGGAAACCATGCCTCGTATTCACGGTCCTGCACCTACTGGAAAAAAGAAACATGAATAATTACATTAAAGGTGAAGGAGAACATATCATTTAAGGAAGCACGGCGAAGAGTCGCACCATTCTATGGACCTACATATGCTGATGCGGCGCGTCAGGGGGCACTGTCGCACCAGCCCTCGCCACTCCTTCGGCCCGCGCATACTGAGCCGGCGGTTGTGGCACCTGCCCCCAAGGCGGCTGTAGCCCAGGCTACACCGCCTAGTCCCAAACAGAGACCGGAGACTCCAGAGTCCTCCGCTCTCAAGGCCTCACCTCACCAGGCGAGGCCCGAAATTCGAACTAACAGCCCGCACGTGCGGGCATCCAGTGCCTCCGAGGAGGCAATGGATAGGTCGGTACCCTTGGTGCCGAAAGAGCGGCGTGGCTCCTTGGAGCGCACCAAGGAAACAAAAAAAAAGCAGATAACAGGGCCTGGTGACGGCCCTGTTAAGTGAACTCAAACTCCCTGTCTAAACAGCCACTCGCTTTTCGTACACACAGCACTATTTTACATTCACCATGAACACGTGTGCTCAGATTTGGGTGCACGTTAAAGAACCCCAGGTGGTCAAAATTTCCAGAGTCCTCCACTACGGCGTCTCTCATAATCATATGGTGGTTTTGGGACGTTAAACCCCACAAATCAATCAATTCACCATGAACACTCAAATTATACAATGACCCGCAGGGGCGCCTGCACAAGTAGGCGTTTGGTGTGTAGTGACACCACGGACCCGAGCTAACGGAGGAGTTTATACTCCCTCCCACGCCTAGCCGTGCGTGGCTTTGCCGTGTCCTGGAAAAAGGGAATCCTGGGGGTTGAGCCGATGCTGGGTGATTGGACCGTTAAGGCCCCCCCCCCCCCCCCTGCTTTGAAAGTTTGGTCCGAGTGCTGCAAACTTGCTCAAAAAGGTTCGAGTGCTGCAAACACTCAAAAAAGTCCTTCTGCTTCAAGCCTGCTACAAAAGGCACTTTTGCCTGCTCCTGGCACTGCTCCCAAGCCCATGTCCCTGTTCCATCCATGATTAGTCATATATTTTCAAATGGCAGTATTCAATGTGAACTGTATTATCATTTCTTTTAACACATTCGCTGTTGCGCACTTTATAGAGGGCTTCTTTTAGGCGTGGTATGACCCACCGGTGGGTCATGACATTCCACACTGGAAAGGAAAAATGCTGCTTTGTCCAAGCTGGAAGAGTTGTTAGCTTTTGTTGCTGTTTGTGCTGGGTTTGGGAACCGAAGTGGGAGCTGAGCTTCTGGTTATCTAAGAAGGGTAAGAGGGCACTGAATACGAATACACAAAGAAAGGGGACACACACACATAGTGCTATGTGTGTGTGTGTGTCCTTTCTTTGTGTATTCGTATTCAGTGCACTCTTACCCTTCTTAAACATAGAATACCAACATGCCCACCTTTCCACCTTGGTGAACTTGTGGTTATTATAACCTCTTGCTTCCAGAATCGTAACTGCATTCGTATGCGATGAAGTTATCGCATCAGTAAGCAAATGCATGCTTGTGACATTGCGGCAGGTCGTGACTGAATATTGCAGTATTTGTATTAGCTGTGATTTGAATTAATATTATTGAAAATTTTTAAGTTAGCAAATTAATTCTAGATTCGTCCGCATGTAACCCCTGTAAAGATGGTTTCACTGTACTGGAAGGGTGCTAAGCTGTGAAAACATCTGTGCCTGCATTTGTAACATATAAAACAACATACTTGAAGTTATAAATGTACATTCTACCGAAACACTACTATTCAGAGTTTTCGACTTCCTTCCTTTTAACCAAGAAAATGGCACTTGCACAGGCCTTGCTTCATCTTTTACATTGTTGTGCAGCTTACTTGGGTATACACAATATGTCCCTTCTTTTTATGTGTGGATACAGTGGACTCCCAATAAACAAAACTTGGTTAATTTGAAAGTGTCTTAGTAAAATTGTTTGGTTAATCGAAATACTTTTTATTGGTCATCTACAGTTAAATGGTATAAATGCTAAACACAACACAGACTTATCCATAACAAAAGTAGTCTCACAACCATGGAATGTATAGCCATAGCCAGACAAGCCAATCCAGTAGCCATACTGGCTTGTGCCACAGCAGGTGCCAGTAGAAGCTGTTAGCTGTGTTAGGCCTACTTGCGTGACTACATAGGGATATTTCGGCACGATGGAGAGCACGAAGAAGTGGCCCTATCAAGCACTCTTGCTTGAAAAGAAGCTCGAAATTCTTGAGGAGCTTGACCGAAGCAGCCTGACTGAGACAGAGGTGGCAAAAAAGTTCGACATCGTGAAGTCGATGCTGTCGCGGATCCTGAAGAACAAAAAGACAATCGAAGGAGCTGTCAATAATGGAACCTTCACCTCTAAGCGGATGCGGACAACGCCTTACGAAGAACTTGAAAAAGTTCTTTTCGTTTGGTTCAAACGTGCACAGAGTTCAAATTTTCCGATAAGCAGACCCATTCTGGAGCAGAAGGCGTGAGAGATTGCCCTGCAGATGGGTGTTGAGAACTTCGCCTTAAGCGACGGATGGCTCAGTCCCTTCAAGAAACGCCACAGCCTTGTTCAAGGCAATCTCTGGTAAGAGTGCTGCAGTGAATCGAGACATTTGCACCGACTGGCAACAGGGGCGTCTTCAGGAAATTTCGAAAAACTGAGCGGCGAGACATCTTGAACGTTGACGAGATAGGCCTTTTTATATGGTGCTTCCGTCACTCTTGTCTCTAATTGCGAAGCCTGTAGTGGTGGAAAACACTAAAGATAGAATTACTATGCTGGAGGGAGCCAACATGGCAGGTAAATGAGTGAGAAGTTGGAGCTTTTAGCTATAGAAAAGTCGAAGCACCCCTGTTGTTTCAAGGGCGTTGGACAACTTCCCGTTACGTACAGTGCTAACGGAAGAGCCTGGTTGACTATGGCAATTTTTGAAAACTGGCTACGGAAGCAAGGTACAAGATTTACAAGGCAAGGCAGGAAGGTTGTCTTGATCGTGGATAATTGTCCTGCCCATGGTCAGGTTGATGGACTCAATTTCATCAGTCTTGAGTTCTTGCCAGCCAATGTCACTGCAGATTTGTTGGCTGCCATTCACATTTTGGCCCACGCCTGTAAGCAAGTACAGGCAACAACCATACAGAGGTGCTTCCATCATGCGGGCTTTCAAGCTCAAGAACTAGTACCTCAGAACGAGGGAAGCCCGGCTGATGCAGTATTTAATCAGGTTGTTTGTGCCTTCTGCCTCTTTCACACAACAGGACTAGGGGACGATTGATGAAAATGTTCAAACCTGTCGCAAGGAGACTCTTGAGGAACTGATTGCCGAAGTGCAAGCTATCAACCTTCCTCCAGCGATGAGTGTGATGACATCATTGCCAGCGCAGTGGTGCCACCGGACAGTGCAGCCAAGGAGGCTCTTGAACTTTCGCAGCGATATTTTGAGCATGAGGGTTGTCCTGACTTTGTCTAGCTTGCCAGGCATGGGTGCTTACTTTGTGAAGCAGCAGCTCAAGCATGCCGAGCAAACCACACTTACTCATTTTTTTCTCCTACTCATCCCGATAAGTAAACTAGGGTTGGTGCGAACGAAAGTTTTTGGTTCATGAAGTGTGTGTACCTTGCTTGAATGAAACTTCTGATAAATGGAACAGTTTTCTGGATCCCCTTCGAGTTCCGTTTAAGAGGAGCCTACTGTGTACTGTTCGAATTTCATTTGACCAAAATGACTATTTGCTTCAAACCTAAAATTTACTATTCGCACAAGCCCTGCCGTAGTGGTCTAGTGGCTAAGGTACTCTGCTGCTGACCCGCCGGTCGTGGGATCGAATCCCGGCAGCTGCATTTTGATAAAGGGAGAAATGTTGTAGGCTTGTGTGCTCAGATTCCAGTGCACGTAAAAGAACCTCAGGTCTTTCATAATCAATCGTATGGTGGTTTTGGGCTGTTAAACCCCATATACCAACCTACTAATCGCACAAGCCTAGTCGTGACCCATCGGCAATGCATGCCACAGTGAATGTCACGAATTATCAATGATAACGTGATTTGACCACGTATTGACAGGCTGCATAAATCTTACTGAATGGAATGTGATTGGATTGTACACATTCCAAGGAGCACAGGAAGAGCAATATTTTATGGTCTTGGTTTTCCGAAGACAAAAGTTGCTAAGCTTCAATCCTTCACTTGAACCACCGAGAAAAAGCTTCCTTTACTCGACTTGTATACTTCTCAAAGTAACATGTTGCACTCTACACTTTCTCACGTTTTTGGTACGACAAAACTCGTAAAAATGAATGTCAAAGCCGAAAGAAATATCTCGGTGGTTACGAAAAATGGATGATGGCAGTGATCGCAATACCATGAGTTGTTGGTGCCATATAAAAGGCCTCATTCCATTGACCTGTATTCTTGAGCTGTTTAACACTGTACCCACTGACCTGCTTGCAATTATTGCTGAATATAAAAATGTATAATAGCATAATTTTTTTTTCAACTTTTTGTTTCAAATCATGGCCCTCAAGATATACATGAACCTAATGAATGGGGTGAGAGCGGCTAGTAACTTGTACATTTTAGAGCACGCTTTAGGTGTGCTGATGTCCCACTTATCCAGCAAAATTTAAGTGGTGGCAGTGTACTTACATTTTTCTTCTATATCTTTCCATGCTAGGCTCGACGGCAAGCACGTGGTGTTCGGCTCGGTTGTTGAAGGCATGGACGTCGTCAAGAAGATGGAGAACTTGGGTACCCAGAGCGGCAAGACTACCAAGAAGCTGGCTATTCAGAGCTGTGGTCAGCTGTGCTAAGTTACCATGTCTTAGATCAGCAGCTCTCGCTTACATGCTTCTTTGCAACACTCCAACAACTTTTCCTTTCTTCTTAACATCAAATAGGCATTGGTTCTTTGCCTTGCCCCAAAACGCACAACTATTGGTAATTTAATGTGGTTACTTGTGTGGTTGTACACACTTGGTAAATGTGTTGTCAATAAAATTCATTTCCACCACACATTTGTGCAGAGATTTTTCCAGTGGCCATTGAATAATCATACCTTTAAGGGGAAATGAGTTGAAACTTATCTTCAAGAATCGCATATATTTTTTTAATTTGCTGTACCAAGTATAATTTCTCTACTTTCACTTTAAAAAAATCAAGATTGTGATTAAAAAACTGAAACTAGGTTAAAACTGCTATTAAAGAGCTCAAGGTGGCTATCAAAAACTTTATAGAACTCATTGTCTAGAGTACCCTGGCAATTGTCACCTGGCTACTTGCCATGGCATTTTCCTTGAGGAGTTTCCTAAAGCCACTTGTTCGAAATGGCCTCGATCGCCAGGCTCTCATAATTGAAGAAATAATCATAAGGGCACAGGGTAGCCCTGTGTGTATATATATATATATATATATATATAATATATATATATTACACCTTTCTAGTCAGATTAAGGTACTATTTTCCTGGGTACTACAAAGGACATATGCATAATCTATACATCATTATTCCATATTGTTTTTTAATTTTGAGCTCATTGGCATCTATGAAAATTCGTAACAAAAAGTATAAAGTGTTTAATTTCAACTCTGCTTCAGTAGCTGTAGGCATTAATGCAAAAAACAATGAACTGGTTGTCTTGCAATGCATAGGAAATGATGGTACCTATATGTACTAAAACACAGCTTTGGGATTATCAAGTTGAAAAATGACTGGAAAGTGAACAGACTTTGTCACAAGTGTCATTCAACGACTTTATTTAGTAGCCATAGCCTTGATAATCATTCCTAAAGTAAGTTTTTCACTTAGAGCTTCTCATTATGCTTACCTTGCTTTTTTTTGTGCGTGAGCTGTCGTGCAGCTCTATTTGCAGTGTATCATCGAGGGTAGTCAACGTTTTCTAGCGGATCGACTGTAGTATTGTCAGGCTTGAATAATGACTGTTTCATAGTTTAGGCTTGTGTGATACTACCATCAATAAATGCAAGAATAATATTCAAGGTCGCAATTTTTAAAACCTTGAACATTAACAAAGACTGCAATGCCATTCCCATTTACTTAACACTTGTGCTGAGCAGCTAGCATGCGCAATTTCGGTCTAACGGCATTGCAATATAATAGTCCTGTCCACTGGAGCATACCTGTTGTCGCCTTGCACGTGGTTCACCTCGAAGCAAGCTGAAAGCTGCGAAGTTCACCGATGGAGAGCTTGCCGGTTGAGCGTTCAGCGCCTCAGTACATCACTGATAATTATTCACATTTACAAAACCGTATGGGCTGCCGCAAAATTCACACTTGCTGAAGGCTTTCTTTACTCTCAGCACCGAGCCTTAGACAAGCACGACCAACTTGAGGTATGATAAAGCTAGAAGCTGAAAGTGGTCTAGGCGATGCACTTCCTAGACGAAGCGTGAATATAAAGGTGCACAGTGTCTTTCAAACTGTCGTGTAGAAGTTGACTGACAAATTTATATACACAGCTGACTCTTGGCTAGCATTTTGGCTCAAGGATATAAAGGTTTTTTTAGAAACTTAGACTGCAAGCACCGTGTGCATACGAGGAGTTTGCCCTAATGTGCGTTTTCACTCGCAACTTGCTTTCGAAAGAAACGGTTTTGAGGCAGGAACGTAGAAAATATGTGAAAAGATACACCCTTTCCAAATTGGAAAGAAAAACAAAAGGGATTTTTCTTAATGTTGCCTTATCCTGTGCCCTTAAAAAACACATATTTCTTGCATAGATGAGCTTTAAAATGACCTTTAAAATGTGCTTTTTCTCAAGATCCATTTTCATGTCATGTAATTTTCACGTTTTTGGTATTTCTAATAGCCCGATCGGAATCACGTTTTGCCCACATATTGCTTAACATGTGAAGGGCGCAGGTATCTCCTTTAAAACTTGATATCACCAGTATAATTATTGTGAACCTAAATTTAACATTTAGTATGGGCTGAGGATTCTAAGCACTCTCGCATAACAATTTTTCTTGTCCATTAAATTGTCTCGTATGCACTTTCTTGATAGTTATTTACATTCTACTGTCAATGCAGAGCAGCATGAGCCATTAATGGCTGTGAACCATAAATGTTCCGTGGCATAATAAGTTTGTCCAAAACCAAGTATATATAACACTGTCATGGCATATAACTGAAACTGTGCAACTTACCATAAAACTAATTACATATTTGAAATTAGCATAACCGGCTACATTTCCGGTGGAGGCGGAAATGTTGTAGGCCCGTGTACTCAGATTTGGGTGCACGTTAAAGAACCCCAGGTGGTCGAAATTTCCGGAGCCCTCCACTACGGCGTCTCTCATAATCATGTAATGGTTTTGGGACGTTAAACCCAACAAATCAATCAATCAAGTTGAAGCTCGGCTGCTCTCAAGACCTATGAGTAGAGACCAGATTATAGGCAAATGCCTATTTTGTTCCTTGCATTCCTATCGTGCCATTTTGATAGGTGAGTATAAATTAGAGGATAAGAAGGGCTTTTATGGTGTTTTTATATGCCTATAAATGCCTATTTTCCAAATGAGCACGTTTATGAGTGCTATTCAAGCCCAAATGTTGTTTTCGAGCAAGGTGTGAAACTGTTATTCATGTAAAAAAGGGAGCGTTGATATTTCCAAACACTATAAGGTTCAACGAAGACAAAGTTGACATGCTGCGAGCGATTGGAGGAGGAGTGCAAAAGATGCTAAAAGGTGTGCCAAAATTCACAGCTAACAATGTTTTGTATCAAGAAGCTCGGATACCCACCCTTGCTTGCAGATTTCGTATTTTAACAGTAAATACCTATTTAAAATTTTCTGAATCCACTTTAAGAAGGCGAAATTTGTATTCTTTGCCGAGCCTGGTGTCTTTTTCAATGAGCATTGGTCCCGTGTATATAAACCCCAAGTGCTATTTGTTCAAACACTTCTAGATGCTTTAAACGTTAATATATTCGAGATCACACCATCTGTCGAACCAATCGGCCAAGTGCAAATAAAATTTGACGATATCTTCCCCATGAACGCTAAACACTTAGCCTCTAAATATTTGATTGGTTTATTAGAGCAACACCTGTCTCAATTAGGTACTAATATAGTAATTGCAACGGATGCATCTATGAGTGGCGAGAAGGCAGGTGTGGGTATTTTATCTCACATTATTCTGGTCATTTTCATTACGCCTCCCATATTATACACCAATATTTGAAGCGAAATTAATGGCCGTTATACTAGCTATTCGTAAACTTCCTGCGACTCATTCGACAGCTGTGATAGTGTCTGACTCGTATTCCGTGTGTTCATTCTTATCATCGTCGTCAACATCAGCAGTACTAGAAACTTTTAAATCATTAATCCCAGAAAACATTTGTCTAGTGCGAATGATATTGGTGCCAGGCCATCGTAGTATATTTATAAATGAGATGGCTGACACACTTGCGCGAACATCTCTTGATCTTCCGATTGTGCCAATCATGCCTCCTACAGCTTATGTAACAGCAGCGAGGTTTAGAAAACTTTCCTTTCTTGAAGACTCCTAAAGAATTATGATACGGAATCCAGATTTCTCGCACCTGCACTTCACATGGAATAATAAATGGTGTCCCATGCGTAAATTGGAAGTCTTGATAACAAAATTACGTTGCCATGTACCACCTCTTAATTTCTACTTAAACAGGTCTGGTCTGGCGCCATCCCCTCTGTCTGTGCTCAAGTTGTAACGAACCTGAACATATCGACCATTTTCTTATCACATGTCACCGTTTCAAAAATCAAAAAAAAAAACTGCTTCAAAATTTTATTCAGAAAATTAGGAATATCACTTAATACTCCCAATATTTTGTCTTTAAGGGCCACTTCATTGGGACACAGCGACAGGAACATCTGCGGGGCTCTCTGCGAATTCATATACAACACAAGAAAATTACCTTGCTGAGTCAGCGATCAGCTGTCGAATTTTACTAGCCACACTACCACTTATTATTTAGGTGATAGACTGCGATGATTCAACTTTCAGGAGAATTTCATATAACGTTTCCACCTCAGATATTCAACAAATTCTATTATTTCTCTCTCCCCCTTTTTCTTTTTTTTTACATTGCACCAATTTAATTTCACAGTCAAAACACAGTAATCATATTCCCCTAGTCTAGAAAATCTATAGGTATTGACTTGCATTAACCACCGGCTTCTTGGCCTATCCCCCTTAGTGGGTGAGAGTAACAAAAGAAAGGAACAAGCAAGCAAGCAAGATGCTATTTCTGCAGCCCTAAGTGGAAGAATGTCTCAGCGTCTGCATGGGGAAGAAGGAGAGAGAATTAAAGATGGGACAAAAAAATAAAAGTGACGTCTAAGGCTGAGAACATGGTGACCACCATCTACAAATAGCTGTCCAGTGCCCTGAAGGAACTGAAGAACCCCCCTGAAAACCTGGGTGTTGCGGTGGAAAAGGAAGAGCAGGTTTTTCTGGGTAGCCGTGGGTAGCTGGAGAACGAATGAAAAACCATGGAGGACAACTCATGGAATGCCCTTGCTGATTCAGTGATGGCAAAGGTTGCCAAATTGTTATACTTTTTAGAGCGAAGCCTGGGACAGGCGCCAGCATGTTTACAATCAACGGTGTACTTAGCATACCTTTGCCATATGCTTGTTCCGTATGAGATCCATTGTCATATCTCTTTAAGTGACAAACATTAAAAAATACAGAACAGCGCTTCAAGGTTTGTCCTAAGCCATTACTCAAAAATGACAGCTGTAACAATATAAAATATTAACTAGGATGGGAATTACTATCGTCGTGTCGAATTAAACTACGGTTAAAGCTCCTATGTCAAGCATTTCATGCTAAACTCACATTTGAAAATGAATGTACCTAAACAGTCCTCTTTGCGCAATGGTAATTAACATTTTAGAATCTCGTATCAGACAATTTTTCTATAATTCGTTTTTTGTTAATTTTATGGCAGAATGAAATGGCTAATAAAAAGAACAAAGTGTGTTGTGTCAATGAAGGTGTGTTTTCTTTCACATTGTAACCCATCTGCTGTAGCGCCTTCAGGTAAAAAATGTGATGTGCACGTGGCTTTTGTTTTGTTTGTAATTTACTTTTTAAGCGACTCTCTCTGTAGGTGACATAATAAGTTGTAGTTAGACACTAGAAGCTCTTGCGTGCCCAATGAAAAGCGTTCTACTATGGTAATTTTTCAAATTGGTTCGCTACAAGCCATCACAGCATGATGCGAAGAAGCACATGACGTGTACACACCAAGAACAACATGCGTAAGCAAGGTCATGGGCGCATGACGTGCCCCAGCCTACTTGTGCGCGAACGCCGTCGATGTTGTGTTGATTCGGTGCTCTCTGTTGTGTCTTACCAGTTTCTGTGGCATGGATCAGTCAGTGCGTGTACTTTAGGAGAGGCTGGTAAAGATCATGTATTGTGACCGCGATACACCACGTATCACGTCGCTCCGCTGAAACTGCGGTCAGAGACGACGCGCCAAACACAAGGTAAGCGTTGTCAGGGCTGGCGAAGGCACGATGCAAGAACGACGAGAAGACGAACGTAAGCGAAATGGGGTAGTAGTAGTAATAGCAGTGGTAGTAGTAGGAGTAGTAGTAGTATGTAGTAGTATGTGTGGTTTTACGTAAAAACCAACACGATATGAATATGAGGGATGCCGTAGTGGAGGCCCCCGCAAATTTTGACCAACTGGCGTTTTTAATGTGCACTAACATTGCACAGTACATGGGCATCTACTTTTTAGCCTCCATCTAGATGTGACTGCCGCGGCCACAATCAAACACCCGGCATTCGGGTCAGCAGCGGAGCACCCTATTGCAACAGGTCTACCGAGGCGGACGCTAAACAAGGGCCGATTAGTGAATAGCATCTCAAGGCTATTCAAAACAAAAATAATAACAAACTGAGATTCCGTTTGCATGTTTTATTATTTTTCTTAGCGTTCGTTCATTATACTGATTTTGAAAGGGCAGTGCAAAGACACAGGAAAAAGAAAGACATAAAGACAAAAAGTTTTTCTTTTTGCTTTGTCTTTGCACTTCCCTTTCAAATTGATATGAAGCAGCTAGCCCAAATCAAAGTACTCCTCATTCATGCTACACAACAGAACACACAAATTGCACATGCCAAGTAGAATAAAGTCACGTTCAACACTCTTAATGAGGTACCATTTAAAAAGCATGGTACAATCAGGAGACGGAAATTTTTTGTCTGTTTTTATAGATACAGCTAGCATTTAACGAAATTTTGATGAAGAGCGTACAGTATGGGACGTCAGCCCACCAATGTCAACGTAAAGGAGCGACGTAAAAACAGGACCATTCCTTGCTGCACATCACTCCCTATATCTTGCGGGGCACGCCCGTGAGAAGGGCAAGTGGCATTCATTAGAAATTGAGCGTTTTTCCACAACATATTGTTTTATAAATCTTAACGGGAATTATTCGATGTACCCAGTGCAACGCTTGTCAGCTCGAAATGCCCAAACCTAATGAGGGGCCCTTTAAGGTGCTCACCGATTAGAGAGAAATTGGTCCTACGCGATTAGACCTAGCATGCCTCTCTGCTGGGGTATCAGTGATCTGGTTATTTGCTCCTGCGCTGCTCCTCCCAGCCACAACGAAACAAAAAAGACCCATGAGAGTGTTCATTGAATGGTGGACACTTGACGAACAATGCTAGACAATAAAACGCAAGACCACATACTGCGAATCCCGCAGGAAATGCACGCCTATGTTCAATCGTTAGTACCTTTCTGCTATCTTAAACATAATTTTTTTGCTTTTTGCCGTAGATAGAAGTCACCAACACCGTTGTTTTTGAATATTTCAATTTTCATAGAAATTTATTGTGCCTATAATTATGATTTTGAGGGCCTAAAATGGTGTTTTACTTGCCTGTCTTTGGTGCCTAAAACACACTTTTTTAGTGCCTAAAAATCCGGCCTCTACTAATGAGCTATAGCAAGCAAGTATTCTCCATCTTAAGTTTTGAGACCAAGATACACGAGGAAAAGTGGAGTATTACCATTGCATTGGCAGGCAGCCTTGAATTTAGATTTTTGTCCAGTTTTAAAATATCTGTGTCTACTATGCAGTTAGACTGAATGCAGTCTTTAGTTAATGGAGAAGTTGATATTTTTCCAAACCTAAAGGCCTGCCTGTCATTGATTTTTTTTCCATGTTTGACAATAAATTGACCCTTTGAATGCCTTACCCACACACATTTTAAGTCTTTTTGAACCGTTGGCAAACCTGATGACGATGATGATATATGGCGTTTTTTGGCGCAAGGGCCATCCGAGGGCCAAAGAGCGCCAGTTCATGGGACATGGAATGTGGAAAATATTTGTGATTAGCGGCTGTATAAGGGCCATAAAATTCCTCGCGGTAAGGCGGGTAAGAACATACAAGTAATAAAATCATGACCATGCCGTGAAAGGTGTGTGTGGTGTGAATAGATGACGAAAGTTGGTGATAATAAAAGACGATGGTGAATATGTATGGCTTTAGCACAAGTGCCTCACTCGTTTATACCCTTGCAACCAAGGGCCGTGAGGCAAGTGCTTACTTGTGTAGCCACCGCAGCGAAAACCTCTCTGGAGAGGTCGTGCTATGGAATACCCGGGTATATAATATGAAAACTATGAATTTCTTTTAAAAACGCTAACAATGATTTATGACTAAAAAGCGGGTCCCTATCGACGAACATTGCAGGGTGTAAAGGTATATGTTGTCGGTAGGGTAATGGAAAATGTTGTTTTCTTATAGTGTCCAATTGTTTGCACTGAATTAAAATGTGAAGAACTGTTAGTGCTTCACCACATCTGTCACACAATGGTAGATTGCCACCGGACAAAAGATATGAGTGTGTCGTGTATGTGTGTCCTATCCTGAGCCTCGTTAATGTTACTTGTGTATGACGTGATTTTGATACTGGTGGCCAATGGCCAAGGTGTGGCTTGATAACGTGTAGCTTGTTTTGTATGTGTGTATCCCACTTGCTCTGCCAGTAGTCCCCGAGATTTCGTTTGAGAGACGGCTTAAGATCAAGGGCCGGGATTGATGTGGGTGCAGTGTCGGTGCTTTCGTGGACGGATGCAGCAAGCTGATCCGCCATCACGTTGTCTTGAATCTCACGGTGCCCTGGCACCCAGCACACTACAACATGTTGGTTGAGTGTGTACAGTGTGCATAAAATGAAGTAAAGTGAGACGAGGACAGGGTTTTTTTGTTTTTTAAGACTTTGCAGAGCCGTTACCACACTGAGGGAGTCTGTATGAATTGCTGCTTTTTGTATTTGAAATTGTTTGATGTGTTTAGCTGCCACAAGTATCGCGTAAGCTTCCGCTGTGAAGATTCTTGTGCCTGGATGTAGAGGGCCAGCATCCGAAAAGGAAGGGCCAACAGCAGCGAAGGACACAGAGGAGTTGGACTTGGAGGCATCTGTAAAAAACTCAGGACGTGTGTATTTGTGTTGAAGTTCCAGGAAGTATGTTCGGATATGGGCAATAGGTGCATGTTTTGTAACTTCTAGGAAAGACACATCGCAGTCTATAATCTGCCACTGCCATGGTGGCGGGTATGCTACAGGAGCCATTAAACTGTGTTCAAGTGACACTCCAGTTTCTTCAGCTAGACCCTTCAGGCGTACTGAGAAGGGCTGCCTCATCGAAGGCCTGTTTTGGAACAGAATGGAGCTCGACAGATCATTAATAGTAGAGTATAAGGGGGGCTTTTTGTCTGCTTTCACCTTCAGGAAATATACAAAGGACATGTAAGCTCTCTGCAGATAAAGCGACCACTCATTTGACTCAACATAAAGGCTTTCTACGGGGCTGGTGCGAAAAGCACCCGTAGAAAGGCGGATGCCCAAATGGTGCACGGGGTCCAGCATCTTCAAAGCACTTTGAGTCACAGACTGATAAACAACGTCCCCATAATCTAAGCGGGTGCGAATGAGGCTTCTATACAGGTTGATGAGACATTGCCTGTCACTACCCCACGTAGTACGTGACAACACTTTTATAACATTCATGGCTTTTAAACATTTTGTTTTTAAATACTTGATGTGCGGTACGAAGTTCAACTTGTTGTCCAGGATTAAGCCTAGGAATTTATGCTCCACATTGACAGACAGACGTTGACCGTTCAGTTCATTGTCGGGTTCTGAGTGCATGCCTCTCTTTCGGGAGAACAAGACACACGTGCTTTTTCCTGGGTTCAGCCGGAATCCGTTTTCCTCTGCCCATTTGGAGACCTTGTTTAAACCTAACTGAACCTGCCGCTCACACATTGCTAGGTTGCATGACTTAAAGCCAAGCTGGACGTCATCGACATATGTGGAATAGAACATGTTGCGGGGGACGGACAGGTGCAAGGAATTCATTTTAATAATAAAAAGTGTACAACTAAGTACACCACCTTGCGGTACTCCCGTTTCTTGCACAAATGTTTGCGAGAGAATATTGCCCACACGGACATGGAATTTCCGATTGGACAAGTAACTCTCGTTTATGGAAAGCATTCTACCGCGCACACCCAGGTGAGACAAGTCTCTTAATATGCCAAAACACTATGTTGTATTGTAAGCCTTCTCGATATCGAGAAATACTGAGAGGAAGTATTGTTTGTGGACGAAAGCGTCTCGGATCTGTGCCTCGATACGTACCAGATGGTCGGTGGTGGATCTACCCTCTCGAAGCCCACACTGAAATTGGTCGAGCAGATTGTGTGTTTCAAGGAAATGTAAAAGTCGGCGGTTTATCATTTTTTCAAAAAGTTTACAAAGGCAGCTGGTTAGTGCAATGGGCCTATAACTTGAAACTGAGGAAGGGGACTTGCCCTTTTTCAAAATAGGTACAACAATAGCCTCTTTCCAGGAAGCAGGGATGGTGCCTCAAAGCCAGATACCATTGTATAGAGAGAGTAAAGTTTTTCGCATTTTGAGCGGCAGGTTTTTCAACATTTCATATGTGAAACGGGTGTAGCCTGGGGCAGAATTACTGCAAGAGTTTAGTGATGTTTGTAGCTCAGCTAAGTTGAAAGGTTGGTTGTATGCCTCGTAATTTGTGCACTTGAATTCTAGTTTCTGCTTTTCTATCTTTGCTTTGTATCTTTGAAAAGCCTTAGTGTAGTGTGACGAGCTAGACACCTGCTCGTAGTATGCACCGAGGAAGTTCGCTTGATCTTCCAGGCTGTCACCCTGTGTGTTTACGAGTGGGAGTGAGTGTACTTGTCTTCCTGCTACCCTACGGACCATGTTCTAGACTTTAGCCTCTTGTGTATAAGCATTTATCCCTGATAAAAACTTGTGCCAGCTTTTTTTTCTGGCCCGCCGACGTGTTCTCCTGCCTCGAGATTTTATTTTCTTAAAGCTCTCAAGGTTTTCATCTGTCGGCGAGTTCCGCAGCAACCTCCATGCCCTGTTCTGTTCCTTTCGCGCATTCTGACACTCAGTGTTCCACCACAGAACGTGTCGTTTGCCGGGCAGTCCAGATGTTTGTGAAATGCACTTGGTTGCTGCGTCAGTTAGAAAGGCCGTGAAGTGCTGCACAGCTTCATCTATGCGTAAACTGCATATGTCAGTCCACCTTAAGTGGGTAATCTTTTGAAATTGTTCCCAGTCGGCTTTGTTTACCAGCCATTTGGGAACAAGTGGAGGACATTTATATATTATTGGTGTACTCAAAACTAGAGGGAAATGGTCACTTCCATATGGATTATTTATGACTTTCCACTGAAGTAATGGTACAAGTGAAGGAGATGCGATACTGAGGTCTATGGAAGAGTAAGTTTTGTTGGCAAGGTTATAGTATGTTGCCTCTTTTCTATTCAACAGACAAGCACCTGATGAAATGAGGAATTGTTCAATGAGACGACCTTGTGCATCACAGCGAGAGTCACCCCACAGACCATTATGAGCGTTAAGGTCCCCAAGGACCAGATAAGGTTCAGGGAGTTCTTCTATTAAAGACTGGAATTGAAGTTTTTCAAGACGGCGGTGCGGCGGTATGTACAAAGAGAAGACTGTGACAAATAGGTTTAGAATAACTGCTCGGACAGCCACCGCCTCGAGGGAAGTTTGAAGGGGTAATTGTGTACATGCTATACCTTGACTAACTATAACTGCTACACCACCGGATGGTGGCATGGCATCATCTCTATCCTTTCGGAAGATTATATAGTTACGTAAAAAGTTTGTGTTTGTTCGTTTTAAGTGTGTCTCTTGTACACACAGCACTCTAGGATTGTGTTCATGGAGGAGTTCTTGTAAGTCATCCAGGTTTCGAAGAAGGCCTCGGATGTTCCACTGTAATATTTCTGTCTGCATATTAAAAGAAGATATGCTGGTGTGTGTACAGAGTATCCTGTGTTAAAGTGAGCTTGTTATTTCAGGTGGCAGGACGGTCGTCTGGCCCTGTTATTGTTTTTTTATTTTTCTTGGCGCGCTCCAAGGAGGCGCGCCGCTCTTTCGGTACCAAGGGTACCGTTGCATCCATTGCCTCCTCAGAGGCACTGGATGCCCTCGCATGCGAGCTGGTGGTTCGGATTTTAGGCCTCGCCTGGTGAGGGGAGGCCTTGAGACCAGAGGACCCTGGAGTTTCCGGCCTCAATTTGCTTGGAGGCGGAGTAGACTGAACTACTGCCGCCTTGAGTGCAGGCGCCACAACCGATGGCTCGCTCTGCGCTGGCCGAAGGGGTGGCGACGGCTGGTGCGGCATTGCCCCCTGACGCGCCGCATCAGCATATGTTGCGCCATAAAATGGCGACACCCTTCTTCTTGCTTCTTTGAAAGTGATGTTTTCTTTGACTTTAAGAGTGATTATTTCTCTTTCTTTCTTCCAGTTAGGACACGAACGCGAATACCCGGTGTGTTCCCCGTCACAATTCACGCAGTGAGGCGTAGTAACACAGTTATCAGATGGGTGGCCGCGGCTACCACATCTTGCACAAGTTTCCTGACCCCGGCAGTTCTGCGAGCCATGACCAAATCGTTGACATTTATAACACCGTCTTGGATTGGGAATGTAGGGACGGACAGAGAGTTTGATGTAGCCTGTGTCTATAGATGAAGGCAGTGTCCTAGATGCGAAAGTGAGTAATAAATGTTTGGTAGGTATTTCTTTGTTATCGCGTCTGATGACGATTCGTTTCACATCTGTGACATTTTGCTCTTTCCATCCTTCAAGCAGTTCCTGTACAGACATTTCAAGAAGGTCTGCTTCTGAAACAACTCCGCATGAGGTGTTCATTGATCTATGAGGTGGAACAGATACTGGGATATTACCAAATGCTACGAGAGTGCCAAGTTTTTCATAGTGGTGTTTTTCAGGCAGTTCAAGGAGAAGGTCTCCACTAGCCATCTTTGTAACCTTGTATCCTGGGCCAAAGAGTTCAGTCAGAGATTTAGCAACAAGAAATGGAGATATGGCTCTGGCTTGTTTTGTTGGGTTTTCGCTGTGCACTACATGGAATTTAGGAAAGCATTGTGTGGGTTGGCTGAAAATTGATATTTCATCGTTGCGTCCTCTCTTAAGCGGAAGACGACCTAGGAGACGGGGAAATGCAGGTGTTCCCATAGTAGTGTACTTTTTTTCGGCAGCAATGGCGACCACCCACCATGGAGTCCAACCTGGGAACGCTGAAGCACTTAGCATAAGGCTGCAGACGCCAGTCGTACATTGCCACTATAACCAAATATAACTACTCAAGGTTGAGTAATTACACAAGGTTAACCCTTGCCACCAGGAAAATCGGAAGTAAACAGAAGAGAGTAGAAGGCAGGACAGATAAATAGTGAGAGATAAAGACGAAGATGTAGGGAGAGAGAGATAGGAAAAGGCGACTGCCGATTTCCTTTGGGTGGGTCAGCCCAGGGGTGCCGTCTACGTGAAGCCGGGACCAAAGGGGTGTGTTGCCTCTGCCGGGGGGCCTTAAAGGTCCAATCACCCAGCGTCGGCTCAACCCCCAGGATCCCCTTTTCCCCAGACACGGCAAAGCCACGCACCGCTAGGCGTGGGAGGGAGTCGAAACTCCCCTGTTAGCTCGGGTCCGTGGTGTCTTGTTTAAGTGCGCAAACAAAGAAAGGGACGTGTATACGAGTCTTGAGGTCGAAAGACGTTATCACACGTGTGAAAAGGATGAAAAGAGAGAGAAGACTCTCGTTTCGGCTTCGCGAAAGCTTGAAATCGATAGATAATAAAGACAATTTTCTGGCCCAGCAGACGTCAGGGAAGGTCTCCGCAAAGCAGCGTCAGATGCTCGGAGAGCATAAAAAAGTGGAGTAGACGTTATATGGGAGTGACAGCCACTCAGAAAGCGAGACGAAGTGTGACTGTCCTTAGGTGTGAGAATCAATGCTAATTAGGTGAGTTGAGTTAATGAGCCAAAACTTTCCTAAATAACAATAATGGAAGCAAACTGAGCATTCATCTAGTGAAAGTGACACTAGTGACAGTGAACTCATAATAGTTGATTAGCGTTGTCACATGCTGATATATATTTTTATTTTCTTATTTATATTTAGCAAACTATGAGAAGGTAGCCTACGTTAGAGCCGGCTATCCCAACGTCATGACAGTAATGTACAAGAATAAATAGCGCACGGTTATACAGTCACACGTGGCAGTTTCTATCTTCTAGTAACCTTGGGCAAACGCATTCGAACTATTTTTTCTATTTTTGACAGAGTTTCACCGGACGTTTTTGCATTTGGCTTCATTCGAAGGAATGACGATATATAAGCAATAGGGCGAATGCAAGCACTGCTGCAGTGGACGAGCGGTTACAGCGCTCAACTACAATCTAGGAGGTACTTGGTTCGATTCGCAGAATCACTGACCACTTTTTTTTTTCAAGAGGTAGCCCGGCCTGACATTATGCGTGGTGGCGGGTACTAATTTTTTGAGAAGTAGGCTTTCGCACTTGCTTCTTTTACCCCCCTTTTGACCCCAAAAGCCCTGTACTGTGCTCCTTCATAAATTAAACAATTCAGGGTTCATAATTTTCTCCTCCATCCTCTCTTATCGCAAAAGTGTCCAGTGCTGAAATACCAATATCATACCTGGTATATTACTTTTCACGTGTTTGGATATTCGACCAGCAATCAGTCTTCATAGTGTTTTGAAGAAAATCTACACATGCAGTGAGCTAACTGCTTGCAGCCAAGTTGACTGCCTTTGTAGGGACACGCTTTCGTGCTAATTTGGCGGGCATCATCACATGCAGCAAGACCAAAGAGCACGAACAGTTAGAGCTGACGCAAACAGAGTGATTAGTTTGTGTCTTCTCTCCCGCTATTTGTCATGCTGCACGCTTCAGTGTAATGTCGCTGTCAATGGTTAAAATGAACTATAGCAGTTAATCGAGTTCTGCAGAGAGGGTCCCCTATTGTCCAGAATGGAACAGAACAATGGCAATTTTATTTGTGTGATAAAGAGATACCCTGCTTTTGGTTACTAGAATAAATTTCTAAACTGAAGTTTGTTTTTTATTAACAACAGTTCCAGTGCAGATGAAAGGTGCATGGACAAAATTCGTGTATTCAGCTTGACTAGGTTTGTGACCTTAATTGTAATTGCGAACCGGTATCACAGTATGCATAAATATTACACACATATACAACCACGGGGGATAGCTTGCTTATTCTGATTAAAATTGAAAGGTTGAAATAGACATATCCAACCCACGCAATGTGTACGAGATATGCCATGTAGAGTAGCTATGCTCTAAACTAATCTTCGCAGGTTCGTTCCATTTTACCCAATTTCTGGCCCATGACTGTAGGTTGGTAAATGAAACAACTTCTTCGAACACACATATTCTGTGTAAGGTTAGATTTATTTTTATGCAGTACAAAATAAATTAATATATATAATGGCTCAAAAGAGAAATAACTAGAAACAAATTCAGCCAAATCATTACCAAACTTACTCACCAATGATAAACGGATTCTCATTTAAAAGATACATACATACATACATACATACATACATACATACATACATACATACATACATACATTCATATACACACACACACATATACATATGTACACCCATACATACATACATACACTCAGGTGTAAATATTATAATGAATGGCTATAAAACAACAATTCTAATACACTCATTTTGAATATACTACAGAAAGTAACTTACGAGAGAAATCCACCGGCACTGTTATGTCTGAACACGGTGTTTCTCGAACCATCTCGCAAAAGCTTGATGCATAGTTTTCCGCTGCTGCCCAGTGACAAGCAGTTTTTATAAAAAACACAAGAATAAAGCCCTTGACAATGTCATGCTAAAGAAAAGGGCTGTGCATCAATATTTTGTACATGTCTGCAATATCCCTCTGTTTATTTACATAGCTTGGCTCATTCACAACCCACTAACAAAGCATGTTAGGACACTTGGGCTGAAAGTTGGCACAGTGCGAGTAAATTCTAGACAATGCATGAATAATACAATTATAAGCTACTAAGCTCCTTGGAGCAAACAGTGTTTATATTGACAGCTATAGGTGCCATTTCGTTTCCCCAAAACACATCTCAAAAGTAGAATCAACTTTATTTAGCTAAAAGTTTCTATTCTGGTGCATCGTGGTGGCTCAACGGTGGAAGTGACTCTTTCGGCCAAGAAAACAAAGACCAATTATTTTTCCAGTTCGTGAATTCACCCCATGCTAACATTGAGGCAGATGGTAGGAGTGCTTTTGGAGAGAGGAAACCACCACATTCCCACCAGTTGTGGCCTTGGGTAGCTACTTCACTTGGACAAAAATGATGAAAAACACTCCTCAAGAAGAATTCAAAGTTTGCACATCAACACAGTTCCCATACAGCTGCCTATTAGTCTGCTTGAAAAATATTGAGTTTACTGGTGGGCAAAGACTGTAAACTATGTGAGGTGATGCTCCAGTGCACTGCATGTATGTCTTGCTGCTGGCCTCAACTACGATGTTGCTCAGCATATATGTGTAAAATAACAACTAATACTATGCCACTGCAAAGTAATTATGTGTCATTTGCATGAAACAGGGAACACAATAAAAGAACATAACAACATTTGCCTTCACAAAGTTCAAAAAATGTAAATAAATTTCCACAGAGTTTTCACAGTTCATCTGAGGATAGTAATATTGGTTGTAAACACATTCTTACTTCCACTAACAGACTATTTTAAGATGCCAGATTCAATATTAGAGTATACCAGCACTTTTGTAGGGCTAAACAATTGTACAGGCACCTAGAAAAACACAAGTGAATGCATGCTATAGCTACATATAAAAATAAATACTTTTATTTCTAGTCTGAGTAGAGCTGCATAGATGATAAGTCACTTGCATTACATTATGAACAAACCTATCCGAGCAAAGTGTACATTTAAAAAGTTACACTTACACAGTAGATAAGTAGACTGTTGAAGGACGGACAGGCAGTGGGATAATACCCAAGCACTAAAATCTACTATTAAGATATACTAGGAGTAGTGATGATCCTTTTTCTTCCAAATAAAATAGTCCACATAGATTCACTTCCCAGAGCTTATACACTCATGGCATCATTGGTGCTATACAAATGAGTGTACACTGAAGGATTACATCGACTAAGTACATGATTACTGCATCCATGGCTTTACTTCTTGATGATATATGGTGTTTTTTGTGCAAGGGCCATTTGATGGCCAAAGAGCACCAGTTCATGGGACAAGGAATATGGGCAATGATTGTGATTAGCGGCTGTATAAGGGCCATAAAATTCCTTGCGGTAAGGCGGGTAAAATCATACAAGTAATAAAATCATGACCATGCCGTGAAAGGTGTGTGTGGTGCAAATAGATGTCAAAAGTTGGTGATGATAAAAACGATGGCGGACACGTATGGCATTAGCACAAGTGCCTCACTCGTTCGTACCCTTGCGTCCAAGGGCCGTGAGGCAAGTGCTTTGTTGTGTAGCCACCGCAGCAAAAACCTCTCTGGAGAGGCTTCGATAAAAATTCATGACATTGCCTGTCACTACCCCACGTAGTACGTGACAACACTTTTAAAATATTCATGGCTTTTAAGCATTTTGTTTTTAAATACTTGATGTGCGGCACGAAGGTCAACTTGTTGTCCAATATTAATCCTAAGAATTTATGCTCCGCGTTAACAGACAAACGTTGACCGTTCAGTTCAACGTCGGGTTCTAAGTGCATGCCTCTCTTTCGAGAGAACAAGACACACGTGCTTTTTTGTGGGTTCAGTCGGAATCCGTTTTCCTCTGCCCATTTGGAGACCTTGTTTAAACTTAACTGAACCTGCCGCTCACACATTGCCAAATTGCAAGACCTAAAGCCAAGCTGGACGTCATCAACATATGTAGAATAAAACATATTGCGAGGGATGGTCAAGCACAAGGAATTCATTTTTATGAGAAAAAGTGTGCAGCTAAGTACACCACTCTTGGCACGCCTGTTTCCTGGACAAATGTTTGGGAAAGAACCGTGCCCACACGGACACGGAATGTCTGGTTTGACAGGTAACTTTCGATTATGTGAAACATTCTTCCGCGCACACCAAGGTGGGACAGGTCTCTTAGAAATGTTGTGTCATAAGCCTTTTCGATATCAAGGAACACAGAGAGAAAATATTGTTTATGGACGAAGGCGTCTCTGATCTGTGCCTCGATATGAACAAGGTGGTCTGTGGTAGATCTACTTTCTCGAAACCCGCACTGAAATGGGTCGAGCAAATTATTTGTTTCAAGAAAATGTACAAGTTGGCAGTTAATCATTTTTTCGAAGACTTTGCACAAGCAGCTTGTAAGTGCTATAGGCCTATAACTCGAGGGTAAAGAAGAGTCCTTGCCCTCTTTCAAAATGGGAATAATAATAGCCTATTTCCAGGAGGTAGGGATAGTGCCGAAAAACCAGATATCATTGTACAAACAGAGTAAAGTTTCTCGTGTTTCGATTGGTATCTTTTTTAACATTTCATACACCACACGGTCAGAACCTGGGGCAGAAGTACTGCAGGAGTTTAGAGACATTCGCAACTCAGCTAGACTGAAAGCCTGGTTATATGCCTCGGATCTAGTGCATTTGTGTTCGAGTTTCTGCTTTTCTATTCTTGTTCTGTATTTTTGGAAAGTGTCAGTATAGTGGGATGGGCTGGACACCTGTTCGAAGTGTGCACCGAGGAAGTTTGCCTGATCTTCCAAGATATCACCCTGAGTGTCCACGAGTGGAAGTGTGTGTACTTGTTTTTCTGCTATCCTACCGACCATGTTCCAGACTTTAGCCTCCTGTGTGTATGAATTGATCCCTGACAAAAACTTCTGCCAGCTTTCTCTTCTAGCCTGCTGACACGTTCTCCTGCCTTGAGACTTTATTTTCTTGAAGCTGTCAAGATTTTCGGCTGTCGGTGAGTGCCGAAGCAACCTCCAAGCTTTGTTTTGCTGTTTGCGTGCATTTCGGCATTCAGAGTTCCACCATGGCACACGCCGTTTTCCTGAGTGTCCATTTCTTTGTGGGATGCATTTTGTTGCAGCATCAATCAAAAAAGCTGTAAAGTAGTCGACAGCAACATCAATGCTTAAAGTACATATGTCACTCCAATCTATACGAGCGATGGTATAAAACTGTTCCCAGTTGGCTCTGTTTATGAGCCATTTGGGAACACGGGGTGGACACTGAGTTGCTGTAGTTGTGCTCAAAACTACGGGAAAGTGGTCACTTCCGAACAGATTACTGACGACTTTCCACTGAAGTAGAGGCACAAGAGAAGGAGATACTATGCTTAGGTCTATGGAGGAGTAGGTGTTATGTGCGAGATTATAATAGGTTGGTTCTTTTCTATTTTGGAGACATGCGTTCGACGAGAGAAGGAACTGTTCAATCAGTCAACCTTGCGTGTCGCAAAGAGAGTCTCCCCATAGCCTGCTATGCACATTGAAGTCTCCAAGGAGAACATAAGGCTCCGGAAGTTCATCAATTAAAGAGTGTAAATCACGTTTTTGCAGCTGATAGCTAGGTGGAATGTAAATAGTGCAGATTGTGATCAGTTTATCAAAAAGAACCGCTCAAACAGCCACTGCCTCAAGGGATGTTTGGAGTTGTAAGTGTGTGCATGCAATTCCTTGATTCACTATGATGGTAACACCTCCGGATGATGTCATAGCATCATCACAGTCCTTTTGAAAAATAACGTACTTACGAAGAAAATTTGTGTGTTTTTAATTAAGGTGTGTTTCTTGTACACACAGCACTTTTGGTGAGTGTTCGTGTAAGAGTTCTTGGATGTCGTCAAAGTTTCTGAGAAGGCCCCTGACGTTCCATTATATAATTTGAGTGTTCATGGTGAATGTAAAATAGTGCTGTGTGTACGAAAAGCGAGTGGCTGTTTAGACGGAGAATTTGAGTTCACTTTACAGGGCCGTCACCAGGCCCTGTTATTTGCTTTTTTGTTTTCTTGGAGCGCTCCAAGGAGCCACGCCGCTCTTTCGGCACCAAGGGTACCGACGTATCCATTGCCTCCTCGGAGGCACTGGACGCCCGCACAAGCGGGCTGTTAGTTCGGATTTCGGGCCTCGCTTGGTGAGGAGAGGTCTTGAGACCCGAGGACTCTGAAGTCTCTGGTCTCTGTTTGGGAGTAGGCGGTGTAGCCTGGGCTACAGCCGCCTTGGGGGCAGGTGCCACAACCGCCGGCTCCGTATGCGTGGGCCGAAGGAGTGGCGAAGGCTGGTGCGGCGGTGCCCCCTGACGCGCCGCATCAGCGTATATAGGTCCATAGAATGGAGTGACTCTTCGCCGTGCTTCCTTGAATGATATGTTCTCCTTCACCTTTAATGTAATTATTTTTTTTTCTTTTTCCAGTATG
Source organism: Rhipicephalus microplus (assembly GCF_043290135.1). Taxonomy (NCBI): domain Eukaryota; kingdom Metazoa; phylum Arthropoda; class Arachnida; order Ixodida; family Ixodidae; genus Rhipicephalus; species Rhipicephalus microplus. Next base: position 283,089,452 of record NC_134710.1, read on the forward strand.
GGCAGGAGCGTGAATATGCGGCATGGTTTCCTTCGCAGTTTACGCAGTGTGGCGGTTATTTGCAGTTCTCAGACACGTGGCCTAGGACTCCACATTGTGCACAAGTCTGGCGACCACGACAGGTTTTAGAGCCATGGCCATACCTCTGGCATTGGAAGCAACGACGAGGGTTTGGTATATACGGCCTGATAGATGTTTTCGTGTACCTTGTTTGAAGGGAATCTGGTAGTTTACTGGATGCAAACGTGAGTATTAAGTGTTTCGTTGGTATTTCCTTATTATCTCTTCTAATGATAATTCTCTGTACATTATTGACATTTTGGCTCTTCCATCCTTCCAAAAGTTCAGTTTCGGTCAAGTCAAGTAAGTCTGCGTCAGATACCACTCCGCGAGTGATGTTCATAGATCTGTGTGGTGTTACGGTGATCGGTACGTCACCAAACGTTGAGAGGCTGTCTAGCTTTACAAATTGTGCTTTGTCCCGAATTTCTAGAAGAAAGTCTCCGCTAGCCATTTTGGTTACATTGTATCCAGCCCCGAGAGTTTCCGTAAGAAACCTGGCAACTACGAAAGGAGATACGGTCCTGGCTTGCTTTGCGGTTTTCTCATAGTGAATGACGTGGAAGTGGGGAAAAGTTTCTATTGGCTGGTTGAAGAGATTTATGTCATCGGTACGTACCCGCTTTAGGCCGGTACGATCAGATAGTAGAGGGAATGCGCCATGCATGCCGGATTTATTTTTGTTCAGCAGCGTTTGCGGCCACCCACCACGGAGCCCAACAAGAAGACGCTGCAAGTTCACAGGTGCTGAAAGCTTGCAGACGTCAGCCGTACAACACTGCCATAACCCAATGCGCCTAAACCAAGGTAGGCTATTTGCACAGGGTTAACCCTTGCCGCCAGGAAAATCGGAAGTAAACAGAAGAGAGTAGAAGACAGGACAGATAGACAGTGAGAGATAAAGACGAAGATGTAGGGAGAAAGAGAGATAGGAAAAGGCGACTGCCGATTTCCCCTGGGCGGGTCAGCCCAGGGGTGCCGTCTACGTGAAGCCGGGGCCAAAGGGGTGTGTTGCTACTGCCGGGGGGCCTTAACGGTCCAATCACCCAACGTCGGCTCAACCCCAATGATCCCCTTTTCCCCGGACACGGCAAAGCCACGCACGGCTAGGCATGGGAGGGAGTAGAAACTCCCCCGTTAGCTCGGGTCCGTGGCGTCGATACGCACCAAACGCCTACTTGCGCAGGCGCCCCTGCGGGGATGGCTTTACTTCTTGTACTACAAATAATGCAAACACAGTTACCATTGGTGACCATGGATGCTGTGATTTCTGGCATGTAAATGTAGAGACACATGACCATGCCGTGAAACATGTGTGTGGTGTGAATGATGACAAAAGTTGGTGATAATAAGACGATGGTGGCTATGTATGGCATTAGCACAAGTACCTCACTGGTTCATACCCTTGCGTCCAAGGGCCGTGAGGCAAGTGCTTTCCAGTGTAGCCACCGCAGCAAAAACCTCTCTAGAGAGGTCGTGCTACGGTATGCCCGGGTATATGATATGAAAATTATGAATTTCTTTTAAAAACGCTAACAATGATTTATAACTAAAAAGCGGTTCCCTACCGACAAACATTGCAGGGTGTAAAGGTATATGTTGTCGGTAGGATAGTGGGAAGTGGTGTCTTCTTAGAATGTCTAAATGTTTACATTGAATTAAAACGTGAAGAACTGTTAATGTCTCACCACATTTATCACACAATAGTGGATCACCACCGAATAAAAGATGTGTGTGTGTCGTGTATGTGTGTCCTATCCTGAGTCTTGTTAGTGTTACCTCTGTTAGACGTGATTTTGATACTGGTGGCCAATGGCCAAGGTGTGGCTTGATAACGTGTAGTTTGTTTTGTGTGTGTGTATCCCACTTGCTCTGCCAGTAGTCCCTGAGGTTTCGTTTGAGAGACGGCTCAAGATCAAGGGCCTGAATTGATATAGATGTAATGGCGGTGCTCTCATGGACGGATGTAGCGAGCTGATCCGCCCTCATGTTGCCTTGAATCTCTCGGTGCCCTGGCACCCAGCACACAACAACATGTTGGTTGAGTGTGTAGAGTGCGCATAAAATGGAGTAAAGTGAGACGAGGACCGGGTTTTTTTGTTTTTTATGACTGTGCAGAGCCGTTACCACACTGAGGGAGTCTGTATAAATTACTGCTTTTTGTATTTGTAATTGTTTGATGTGTTTAGCTGCCACCAGTATCGCGTAAGTTTCCGCTGTGAAGATACTTGTGCCTGGATGTAGAGGGCCAGCATCCGAAAAGGATGGGCCGACAACAGCGTAGGACACAGAGGAGTTGGACTTGGAGGCATCTGTAACGAACTCAGGACGTGTGCATTTGTGTTGAAGTTCCAGGAAGTATGTTCGGATATGGGCAATAGGCGCATGTTTTGTAACTTCTAGGAAAGACACATTCCAGTTTATAGTCTGCCACTGCCATGGTGGTGGGTATGCAACAGGAGCCATTAAACTGTGTTCAAGTGAGACTCCAGTTTCCTCAGCTAGACTTTTCAGGCGAACTGAGAAGGGCTGCCTCGTCGAAGGCCTGTTTTGAAACAGAATAGAGCTCGACAAATCATTAATAGTAGAGTATAAGGGGTGCTTCTTATCTGCTTTCACCTTAAGGAAATAAACAAAGGACATGTAAGTTCTCTGCACATGAAGCGACTACTCATTTGACTCAACATAAAGGCTTTCTACGGGGCTGGTGCAAAAAGCACCCATAGAAAGGCGGATGACCAAATGGTGCACGAGGTCCAGCATCTTCAAAGCACTTTGAGTTGCAGACTGATAAACAACGGCCCCATAATTTAAGCAGGTGCGAATAAGGCTTCTATAGAGGTTCATGAGGCATTGCCTATCACTACCCCACGTAGTACGTGACAACTTTTTTATAACATTCATGGCTTTTAAACATTTTGTTTTTAAATACTTTATGTGTGGTACGAAGGTTAACTTGTTGTCCAAGATTAAGCCTAGGAATTTATGCTCCGCATTCACAGACAGACGTTGGCCGTTCAGTTCAATGTCGGGTTCTGAGTGCATGCCTCTCTTTCGAGAGAACAAGACACACGTGCTTTTTCCTGGGTTCAGCCGGAATCCGTTTTTCTCTGCCCATTTGGAGACCTTGTTTAAACCTAACTGAACCTGCCGCTCACACATTGCTAGGTTGCATGACTTAAAGCCAAGCTGGACGTCATCGACATATGTGGAATAGAACATGTTGCGGGGGATGGACAGGTGCAAGGAATTCATTTTTATAATAGAAAGTGTACAACTAAGTACACCGCCTTGCGGTACTCCCGTTTCTTGCACAAATATTTGGGAGAGATTACTGCCCACACGGACGCGGAATTTCCGATTGGACAAGTAACTCTCGATTATGGAAAGCATTCTACCACGCACACCCAGGTGAGACCAAGTCTCTTAATATCCCAAAACGCCATGTTGTGTCGTAAGCCTTCTCGATATCGAGAAACACCGAGAGGAAGTATTGTTTGTGGACAAAAGCGTCTCGGATCTGTGCCTCGATACACACCAGATGGTCGGTGGTGGATCTACCCTCCCGAAATCCACACTGAAATTGGTCCAGCAGATTGTGTGTTTCAAGGAAATGTAAAAGTCGGCGGTTTATCATTTTTTCAAAAAGTTTACAAACGCAGCTGGTTAGTGCAATGGGCCTATAACTTGAAACTGAGGAAGGGTCCTTGCCCTGTTTCAAAATAGGGATAACAATAGCCTCTTTCCAGGAAGCAGGGATGGTGCCTGAAAGCCAGTTAGCATTGTATAGAGAGAGTAAAGTTTTTCGCGTTTCGAGCGGCAAGTTTTTCAACATTTCATATGTGACACGGTCGTAGCCTGGAGCGGAATTATTGCAAGAGTTTAGTGATGTTTGTAGCTCAGCTAAGTTGAAAGGTTGGTTGTATTCCTCGTAATTTGTGCACTTGGATTCTAGTTTCTGCTTTTCTATCTTTGCTTTGTGTCTTTGGAAAGCTTCAGTGTAGTGTGACGAGCTAGACACCTGCTGGTAGTGTGCACCGAGGAAGTTCGCTTGATCTTCCAGGCTATCACCCTGTGTGTTTACGAGTGGGAGTGAGTGTACTTGTCTTCCTGCTACCCTACGAACCATGTTCCAGACTTTAGCCTCTTGTGTATATGAATTTATCCCTGATAAAAACTTCTGCAAGCTTTTTTTTCTGGCCTGCCGACGCGTTCTGCTGCCTTGAGATTTTATTTTCCTAAAGCTCTCAAGGTTTTCCGCTGTCGGCGAGTTCCGCAGCAACCCCCATGCCCTGTTCTGTTCATTTCACGCATTCTGGCACTCAGTGTTCCACCACGGAACGTGTCGTTTGCCGGGCAGTCCCGATGTTTGTGGAATGCACTTGGTTGCTGCGTCAGTAAGAAAAGCCGTGAAGTACTGCACAGCTTCATCTATGCCTAACCCGCATATGTCAGTCCAATTCAGGTGAGTAAGCTTTTGAAATCGTTCCCAGTTGGCTTTGTTTACCAGCCATTTGGGAACATGTGGAGGACATTCATTTATTATTGGTGTACTCAAAACTAAAGGGAAATGGTCACTTCCGTATGGATTATTTATGACTTTCCACTGAAGTAATGGTACAAGTGAAGGAGATGCGATACTGAGGTCTATGGAAGAGTAAGTTTTGTTGGCAAGGTTATAGTATGTTGCCTCTTTCCTATTCAACAGACAAGCACCCGATGAAATGAGGAATTGTTCAATGAGACGACCTCGGGCATCACAGCGAGAGTCACCCCACAGACCATTATGTGCGTTCAGGTCCCCAAGGACCAGATAAGGTTCAGGTAGTTCGTCGATTAAAGACTGGAATTGAAGTTTTTCGAGACGGTGGTGCGGAGGTATGTACAAAGAGCAAACAGTGACAAGTTTGTTTAGAATAACTGCTCGGACAGCCACCGCCTCGAGGGAAGTTTGAAGGGGTAATTGTGTGCATGCTATACCTTGACTTACTATAACCGCTACACCACCGGACGGTAGCATGGCATCATCTCTATCCTTTCGGAAGATTATGTAGTTACGTAAAAAGTTTGTGTTTGTTCGTTTTAAGTGTGTCTCCTGTACACACAGCACTCTTGGATTGTGTTCATGGAGGAGTTCTTGTAAGTCATCGAGGTTTCGAAGAAGGCCTCGGATGTTCCACTGTAATATTTCTGTCTGCATATTTAAACAAGAGAGATACTGCTGTGTGTACAAAGAGTATCCTGTGTTGGAGTGAGCTCATTAATTCAGGTGGCAGGACGGTCGTCCGGCCCCGTTATTGGTTTTTTATTTTTCTTAACGCGCTCCAAGGAGGCGCGCCGCTCTTTTGGTACCAAGGGTACCGTTGTATCCATTGCCTCCCCAGAGGCACTGGTTGCCCGCACATGCGAGCTGGTGGTTCGGATTTTAGGCCTCACCTGGTGAGGGGAGGCCTTGAGACCAGAGGACCCTGGAGTCTCCGGCCTCAATTGGCTAGGCGGCGGAGTAGACTGAACTACTGCCGCCTTGGGGGCAGGTGCCACAGCCGTCGGCTCGCTCTGCGCTGGCCGAAGGAGTGACGAGGGCTGGTGCGGCGTTGCCCCCTGACGCGCCGCATCAGCATATGTAGCGCCATAAAATGGCGACACTCTTCGTCTTGCTTCCTTGAATGTGATATTTTCTTTAATTTTCAATGTGATAATTTCTTTTTCTTTTTTCCAAAATGAGCAAGACCGTGAGTATGCGGCATGATTTCCGCCACAGTTCACACAGTGTGATGGTTCTTCGCAATTGTCAGAGTTGTGGCCTGACACTCCACATTGTGCACAAGTTTGGTGACCACGACAGCTTTGTGAGCCGTGGCCATACTTCTGGCATTTGAAACAACGACGTGGGTTAGGTATGTATGGTCTGATCGACGTCTTAATGTACCCTGTTTGAATACTTTCTGGCAGATTACTGGAAGCGAACGTGAGTATTAGGTGTTTTGTTGGTGTTACCTTGTTGTCTCTTCTAATGGTGATCCTTTGTACATTGGTCACATTCTGACTCTTCCACCCCTCAAGAAGTTCGTCTTCAGTCAAGCCGAGCAAATCAGCATCAGATACTACTCCACGGGTTGTGTTCATGGATCTGTGTGGCGTTACAGTGATGGGAGTGTCACCAAAAGTTGAAAGATTCTGTAGCTTTTCAAACTGTTCTTTTTCTCGAACTTCAAGGAGGAGGTCACCGCTGGCCATTTTGGTAACTTTGTACCCGGCTCCTAGAGTTTCTGTGAGACATCTGGCTACTACAAAGGGGGATACAGTTCTGGCTTGCTTGCTGCTTATCTCACTATGTATAACATGGAAATGGGGGAAGTTCTCAGTTGATCGGTTGAAAAATCCTAAGTCTTTGGTGCGTACGCGCTTTAAGGCGGTATGATCACTTAATAATGGAAATGCTCTATGCATGCCAGTTTAATTTTCTTCAGAAGCGTTGCCGGCCACCCACCACGGAGCCCAACGAGGGGACGCTACAAGTTTGCGGGTGCTAAAACCTGCAGACGCCAGCCGTACAACGCTACTATAACCCAATGCGCCTAGACCAAGGTAGGCTATTTGCACAGGGTTAACCCTAGCCGCCAGGAAGTTTGGAAGTAAACAGAAGAGAGGAGAAGACAGGCCAGATAAAAAGTGAGAGATAAAGACGAAGATGTAGGGAGAGAGAGATAGGAAAAGGCGACTGCCGATTTCCTCTGGGTGGGTCAGCCCAGGGGTGCCGTCTACGTGAAGCCAGGGCCAAAGGGGTGTGTTGCCTCTGCCGGGGGGCCTTAAAGGTCCAATCACCCAGCGTCAGCTCAACCCCCAGGATCCCCTTTTTCCCGGACACGGCAAAGCCACGCACGGCTAGGCGTGGGAGGAAGCCGAAACTCCCTCGTTAGCTCGGGTCCGTGGTGTCGCTACACACCAAACGCCTACTTGCGCAGGCGCCCCTGCGGGTAGAACAGTCACTGGCAGTCCCTTTATACTTGTTGGTCTTCTGTGCTCTGTTCTTGATACACTGTACATGACCGTGGAGCACCGAATCCCTTGTTACTGCTGTAACTTAGAAAAATACAGATCATTGTTACAACCATGCTACATGCAAGAGTGTATAGTTGTCAGTTATGTGCTCATATTTACAGATATTGTATTTTCAGAAGCCAATGACAAGCCTCACCACACACACACACAAACAGTGAAGACTGAAAATATATTTAATATGATACAAGAGCAAAACTACAATGTTATAGATGAAGGCATGAAACTTCTGACAGGCATAAAAAGCCAATAGAGTTTCTTCTATTACGACTTTACACTAGGTGCAAGAAGTAGACCACAAATAAGTTCACCAAGAAACACAAGTTAGACTGCATTACAACACAACAGCCAATGTTCATAACTTTAAGGCTGTCTAACATAGCCAGCTCACTATACCGCATATAGTAGCAAATGGGCAGTCTAGAAGACACAAAGAACTTGTGGATTATGAGTGTGCTTGTTGCTGACGTCTATTATTCTAAATGAAGAAAACCTTTCAAAAATGCCCTTCATCAGGGGAAATAATCATAAGCAACAAACACAACGGGCTCCTACAGGTGCCACCAACACTCACCATTATTGTTGATACCAGTGTCTTGCCGGATGGATATGCTGCGTCCTGCACAGAACACCAAAGGAGCGCTCCATGACTTGGATTGCATGTGTGCTAGCTGCATTGCTCTGCTGCTGAAATAGGCTAGCCACAGACAGAGAAATGAAAAGCCATGGCTTTGAAACACACTGAGCGTCACCTTTAGAGATCAACAATGCATACTTAGGTCAGGTACAATTTGTAGAAAAATATATATCACTATGCAATCGTGGTGAACATGTTCGGCTGAAACACAAGCAACAGCACTGAGAGAGAAAAAGCTACATTAAGTAAAAGATGCAGTTACTGGCCCTATGTCATCTGAGGCTTCTTCAATAGGTCTTTCTCCTTGCAAGTTGTGAACAGCCAGGCAATTTTCACCCACTTGCTATTTCCTTCCAGAGCACTTGATCCACAGAGGGAGTCACAAGCTCGAGAGCTCAATAAGGAATCAAAGTATTTGTGCTCGTTTCAAAGCACAAGCTTTTGAGTCTCAGATTATTGGAGTTTCATTCATAAGCTGCAGGCTTTCAGCTTTCAACATTCTCAATTATCTTGCAATTTAGTTCTATAAATGTTGAATAAGAATTATGTGTAAGAATATTACAGGTATCCACTGAAAGCAACCATGCTTGGGTTTTCAATTCGTGCACAGTAAGTGGCGTTCACGTAATCGTATGTATTAAAGAAAAACTAACCTTGCAGCCAGCCGTTAGGCAGTTTTGTGCCCTCGAAGCTTCCAAGCAGATCGCAGTCCTTCCAGATGAGGCTGCCATGCATGCTTCCACGCCACATCCGCTGAATGATAACAGTCCCAGCAGTGACATAGGCTTGCACAGTTAGGGAGAACGTGTCTTTCCTTTTTTTGTACTGGTGCTCCAAGTAATGATGAGGATTGATATGCCAGAATGTGCAACCGATGCATCCAGGACCTTAACAAACCAAAATCTGCGATCTGTGAATAGCCAAAAACGAGATATTTAAAAACAATCATTAAAAGCACTCACTTCTAATACTTATTTGAGGAAGCTATCACTTCGTTAAAGTGACCAAAATCTGCTATAATCACTTTGAAATAAACTGAAGCCTCATGTAAAATTTACGTACCGCAATATATATGTCCTACTGAAGTATAGTACTACCACAGTGGTAATCGTCTATAGAACTAATTTTCCAAAATAACATAAATTTTTTAAGTGTAACCTGGCTCCTGAAAAATAAATTCACATTAACTTTCCAACTATCAAACGTGGTCAATTGACAGGCCCTACCTCATAATCAAACAAGAGCTCCCTTGTATCAAATCACAAAAAACTTTTTATGTATTTGCTCCATAATATATGTATGTATATAACAGTAGTAGTAAATTTTTCATGCTTCAACTTACCATAGAGAAACATTACATCTGATGGGCTTAAAAACTTGCAAACGTTATAGAACTGCGTGAATTATAGTACCGGTGAAATTTAGTTCTGCAAGGTGAACTCACTGATGGCAGCATTTAGTAGCCGTCGGTGTCATGAGGAACCAAGTACGGCCAACAGGCAAAGGGCATCTGCAGAATGAAAGCTGCCAATGACAGCAATGAAGGGCTGGCCAGGCGTGCACGTTCATTGATATAGTGTAAGAACTGGCCATGACCGGCTGTTGTCAAGGCTCCAGTGCCGTGCAAAACGATGGCCAGACGAACTCGGAAACCTGTAGTTAGGCGATATTGGCCTACAACTTCATCCAAAGCAAGGCACCGGTGAAATCTTTGCTTTTTCTGGGGGCCGGAGGGAAGCTTGGCGTTCACGGGCTCTCGCTGCCACATAGAACTCTCAAGTTGTTACCGAAGAACAGTCTAGGCGCGTTTCCAAAGTAACACAATCCACAACAGAATGTAGCATCTCGCAGCTTTGGTTGATCACATCACAGCGCTAGGTCTGGGGGCCGGAGGGAAGCTTGACGTTCACGAACTCTCGCTGCCACATAGAACTCTCAAGTTGTTACCGAAGAACAGTCTAGGCGCGCTTCCAAAGTAACACGATCCACAACAGAATGAAGCATCTCGCAGTTTTGGTTGATCACATCACAGCGCTAGGACTATGGTTATCACAAAAAGGAGAAGTGACGACTTAACAAACAAAAGTGCCAAGCTGCCCCACCACAACTTCGCAGGGCAAAACAGTTATCAACGCTGTCTTTCAATTTTCGGTCACATGAGCACAGCTTGTTCACAAGTCTTGGAACGTCAACACAGCACCACTGTTCACAACGAACATCGTTCCACTCACGAACAGTACATTGCTCTCAAGTAAATATAAGCGTACGGGCTAACTAGTGGCGAAGCAAGAACCGAGCGCGTAGTTCATACGTTTCCGTACGTACTTGGGGTCACTCAAGTAACGTGTCAAAACGCTGTCAATCCAAAATGTCGCACAGCCCCCAACTGAGAGACTGGAAAGTCAAGCGAACGAACTGTTACCGGCACACAAACACACATTGCAGGCTTTTCGAGTGCTAGTTGCCGTCGATACATCGACGCCGATCCCCGCTTGATAACCACACCGACGTACAGGCTTCGCTGCGCTTCACCGTACACCATTGCACTGCCACAGCTTTCCGCACTGCTTACACGCACCGAAAGAGCTGCTGTAATCACAACACATCCGGTCAAACGCTGAGGTAACTCGTGCGAGAAGCGTTTGCTGAAAGTCGCACCGACCAATATGCTGTTTACGACGCCATGTTGTTTTCGACAACTGCGCAGCACATAAGAGAGCTCTTAGAAAGTACTTGCACTATTTTCACGGCGTGAAAAAATTTTCTCTTATGTGCGAGGGAGACGTGCACAACGCAACGTGGACAAGGCTACCAGACACTCTAGGGAGTGACCATCACATAATTCAAATAGAGGTCGAACAGGCTCACCGCTTGCTCAAGACAGGAAAAGCTCGGCTCACGGACTGGACCGCCTACAGGAATGAGCTTGATGACGATTCGACTATCGAAGACATTGAAGCCTGGTTAAACAGTATTGTAAGTGTTGCTGACGGACATACCAAAACGATACACTTGAAAGAGGACAATCCGGCAGTCGATAATCATCTCCTTCACCTATGGGAAGCTCGAAGATCGCTTATTAAACGATGGCAATGGCAAAAGCTCAACCGCAAGCTGAAGCGCCGCATCGCCGTACTCACTAGACAGGCACAGGAGTACACCGAAAACCTTGCGAGCCAGAACTGGCGGTCCTTCTGCGACAAACTTCAAGGGACATTGAGCACAAAGAAGACTTGGCGCATTCTTCGAGCCCTGATTGACGACACCCACACCAAAACTAATCAAAGAAATACAATTCAGCGGCTCATACACTACTATGAGGGCACAGAGCACCAGTTATTCCAAAAACTTCAAGCAAAACTTTGTGGCTCGGTTAGCCAGCAAGCTATCTCCATCAAGAATTCGACGCCCAGGGAGTACCGAGGAGCACCGAACGAAGCACTAGACCAGCCTTTCACGCTGGCAGAGCTACACGCAGCCCTTGCTAAGCTTATGCGCAACACGAGCCCGGGAAAACACGGAGTGACCAATAAGCACCTACGACAGCTACCGCCCCGGGCGTTGACGACGCTCCTTCGGCACTATAACGACTGCTGGAGGAAGGGCGAGCTACCACAAGCCTGGAAGCACTCAGAGGCGACCATGGTACCCCAGCCAAACAAGCCAATCTCGATTGCGAATCTTCGTCCCATTTCCCTTACATCTTGCGCTTGGAAACTCTTTGAGCACATGGTAAATGAGCGGCTCACCACACATTTCGAAGACAATGGTCACTATCCAAACACCATGTTCGGCTTCCGCCAAATGCTCGGCACACAAGACGTCCTCTTGCAGAGAAAGGAAGATATTCTTCTCTGCTTGAGCAAGCACAGTAAGTCATCTGTTCTAGCTTTGGACGTAAAGGGCGCATTTGACAATGTGAGCCACGAAGCCATTCTGCGTAGCCTGGAAGATGTCGGCTGCGGTGCCAAGAGATACGCCTATATGCTGGCTTTCCTCACCAACCGCACTGCCACTGTAGGGATTGCCAATATCTGGAGCGAGCTTTTTCAACTCCCTAACAAAGGCACGCCGCAGGGCTCAGTGATATCACCAGTGCTTTTCAACTTGGCCCTCCTTAAGCTCCCACGTCTCTTGGACGCTGTCCCTGGGATACATCACGCGTTATACACCGATGATATCACTATGTGGACAAGAGGTTCAAGCACGGGTGAACAGGAGGACCGACTTCAAGAGGCGGTTAGCATCACTGAAGGATATCTCGAGACCTGCGGCCTCCAATGTGCTCCGGAAAAGTCGGAACTGTTAGTACTTGCGGCACGCATCCGGGGTAGACCACCAAGCTACGACACTCCTGACCCACAAGTCTTTCTACAGGCAGTCCAAATACCACAAGTTGACATGCTTCGAGTCCTTGGACTACACATACATAAAGATGGGTCTGGCTCCGCTGCCCTATCCCAGCTGCAGAACACTGTGACACAGCTCACCCACCTAATCCGAAGGTTGGCTAATCGCCCACTCTAGAACCCAACGAATAACGCAAAGGGAAAATACCGTCACAGCTGCGAGAAAGCCTTGAAATTCAGCAGATCCCTCGGAACATGCATCCTCAACGTCACCGAGAAAGGCGGCTCGCCAGGGTTAACATGATCCGGAAAAAACACGGCAATGACCCGCAGGCACGACACGTGAACGCAGCCAAATATCCGAGACGTAATGCCTTCGCGATTACCGTCACGGATTTCAAGGGCGCGGTACTGGCATCGGCGACTATCCTCGCCAAACGTGCGGAAACAGCTGAAGAGGCTGCTATAGCACTCACCACCCAGACGAGTGAGGATCCCATCGTGGTCTTTACCGACTCACAAACAGCGGCACGGAACTATCTGAAAAGCAGGGTCTCCACGGTGGGGATTAGGATACTAAAGCGCATGGACAATCCTCCTCCATACACATGCATCGTGTGGATTCCGGGTCATGAAGGTCTTGAGAAAATGAAGCGGCACACACCGCAGCCCGCGAATGCGTCAATCGGGCATTTCCATACAAGATCCGAGGCACCTCCCACTCAACAACAGAATCAGAGACAAGAGAAGCCATACCACTAACGTACCATGCATTACTGCAATATTATCGGCTCGAACCCAGGTTATACCCCCCGCCACATCCAAAACTCACAAGAGACGAAGGGACTGACTATAGGTGTCTTCAAAGCAACACGTTCACACACGGCATACTATTGCACCATATGAGGCCAACGTTGCACAGCAACATCTGCCCTCACTGCAATGTGGCAGACACTCTGGCGCACCTCTTTCTGCAGTGCAAAGTAAGCGTCCCAAGACTACGAGCAGCAGCACCAGATGCAAACCAAGACCTCCTCAGTGAAGCGTGGGAGGCTGCCATCTCCCAGCTGGACCTGGTCGAGCAGCGTCAACTCGTCGCTCGAGCTCGGCGGGCTGTCCAAGCCAGAGGGTTCCTGGAATAAGGGACCCTCCCACCTTCACTCACAAGCTTCTTTCAATAAATGTTTTCTCTCTCTCTCTCTTATGTGCGAGGGGGGTGATATGACGAACAGGACAGGCGTGCCAGATGAAAGAAGTGTTTTGGCAACGTCACGGAGTGAGCTGATGTAGAGGGTATTGCTTCACAACCAATCACAAGCTGTGCCTGTCCGCCAGGCCGTCATCTGCTCGCGTTTGTCGTCTGCTTCGATCCGAGCATGCGACAGGGGATTCGCCTTCGCAACGCTATTATTCTCAGGTCAAGTGGTCGCTGCGTCGCACAAAATACATGTCACTGGCTCGCTCTACCTTTGAATGATGTTCGTGCGCCAAGTTAAATGGCTCGTAATTGATGCAGGGATGAATTCAGCCAAGGTTTGCTCCAGAATTGTGAGGGTTTGCATATTTTCGGTGTCATACAAAGTTACTAGGGTCATTTCATTCCGATTGCTTGCGATATTATCACGGTCCATATCGGTGTCTGAACAGTGAAGGTGAATATGCATGACTTGTTTGTAGTTCCATGCGTAATCACGCGCACCCCTAATATGCTTTGGTTTACAAAGCACGCTTTATCCAAATCATCCCAAAATCTATCGACAGCTGTATTTCAGAGATCGCAACCCTTAGACAGTTAGAGCCAATGAAAGTACACTAGAGCACAAACTTTATGAACCACTCACTGAAAACTTCCTCTCATTTTTATTTCCAATAGCGTGTAAAGAATGTGCTCCCATTAACCTCTTTGGTGGTAATTTCCACCAATGAGGCAAGGATCTCAAGTCGCACTTTTAATTGGATGAGACGGGGCGCAACACAACAACATAACAAATAAAGTTGATCCTATGCCATGCCGCGTTCGAATTCACCGACCATTCACGTATCACATTGGTTTTCATCCAACCACAAATCTTTACATGCGTAGTTTTATGCCATTGACGCCCAATGGAATTCTTCAATTACTGCGACTTCGAACTTATTGGACGATGGTGGTTGTCAACACCATCCACTGCGTACAAGGGAAACAATACGCGAAGCTCAAAGAGCCGAAAGAAATGAAAATGCACCAGCAGTCATCAGGCAGCCCTTAATGGGCGTGAACTAACTCAAAACCAGCCAGGGCACCACAGTATACCGCCGCGGCAGCAGGTTCTAAGTAGCCACATTGTTCCTAAGAGTGGTCCGGACCACTCTTAGAATTTTCTCTCAGCCATGCTGTTTTTACGCGCAATTTCGCTTCGTGAATCTACTTACGAGCACTTTTCGGTGACGTAAGCAAATATAGCAACTGCATCACCATCGCTAACATATTCCCGGGCAGTCAAAGCGTGCTTTATTTACAGCGGCTGATGTGAAAACGACGGCCTCTTACGACGTTTTTTCGTTTCGTGAATCGACTTACGCAACAAAATTTCTCTTGCACAAAAATGTTTTCGTCAGTGAGTTTTGTGAATCCGGCCCCAGATGTTTGTGGAATACACTTGGCTGCTGCGTCAGTAAGAAAGGCCGTGAAGTACTGCACAGCTTCATCTATGCCTAATCCGCGATATGTCAGTCCAATTTAAGTGAGTAAGCTTTTGAAATTGTTCCCAGTCGGCTTTGTTTACCAGCCATTTGGGAACATGTGGAGGACATTCATATATTATTGGTGTACTCAAAACTAAAGGAAAATGGTCACTTCCGTATGGGTTATTTATGACTTTCCACTGAAGTAATGGTACAAGTGAAGCATATGCGATACTGAGGTCTATGGAAAAGTAAGTTTTATTGGCAAGGTTATAGTATGTTGCCTCTTTCCTATTCAACAGACAAGTACCTGATGAAATGAGGAATTGTTCAATGAGACGACCTCGGGCATCACAGCGAGAGTCACCCCACAGACCATTATGTGCGTTCAGGTCCCCAAGAACCAGATAAGGTTCAGGTAGTTCGTCTATTAAAGACTGGAATTGAAGTTTTTCAAGACGGTGGTGCGGAGGTATGTACAAAGAGCAGACAGTGACAAGTTTGTTTAGAATAACTGCTCGGACAGCCACCGCCTCGAGGGAAGTTTTAGGGTGTAATTCTGTGCATTCTATACCTTGACTAACTATAACCGCTACACCACCGGATGGGGGCATGGCATCATCTCTATGCTTATGGAAGATTACGTAGTTACGTAAAAAGTTTGTGTTTGTTCGTTTTAAATGTGTCTCTTGTACACACAGCACTCTTGGATTGTGTTCATGGAGGAGTTCTTGTAAGTCATCGAGGTTTCGAAGAAGGCCTCGGATGTTCGGCTGTAATATTTCTGTCTGCATATTTAAACAAGAGAGGTGCTGCTGTGAGTACAAGGAGTATCCTGTGTTGGAGTGAGCTCGTTAATTCAGGTGGCAGGACGGTCTTCCGGCCCCGTTATTGGTTTTTTATTTTTCTTGTCGCGCTACAAGGAGGCGCGCCGCTCTTTCGGTACCAAGGGTACCGTTGTATCCATTGCCTCCTCAGAGACACTGGGTGCCTGCACATGCGAGCTGGTGGTTCGGATTTTAGGCCTCGCCTGGTGAGGGGAGGCCTTGAGACCAGAGCACCCTGGAGTCTCCGGCCTCAATTCGCTAGGAGGTGGAGTAGACTGAACTACTGCCGCCTTGGGGGCAGGCGCCACAGCCGACGGCTCGCTCTGCGGTGGCAGAAGGAGTGGCGAGGGCTGGTGCGGCGATGCCCCTTGACGCGCCGCATCAGCATATGTAGCGCCGTAAAATGGCGACACTCTTCGTCTTGCTTCCTTGAATGTGATATTTTCTTTAATTTTCAATGTGATGATTTCTTTTTCTTTTTTCCAGAATAAGCAAGACCGTGAGTATGCGGCATGATTTCTGCCACAGTTCACACAGTGTGATGGTTCTTCGCAATTGTCAGAATTGTGGCCTGACATTCCACATTGTGCACAAGTTTGGTGACCATGACAACTTTGTGAGCCGTGACCATACTTCTGGCATTTAAAACAACTACGTGGGTTAGGTATGTATGGTCTGATCGACGTCTTTGTGTATCCTGTTTGAATACTTTCTGGCAGATTACTGGGAGCGAACGTGAGTATTAGGTGATTCGTTGGTGTTACCTTGTTGTCTCGTCTAAAGATGATCCTTTGTAATTTGGTCACATTCTTGCTCTTCCACCCCTCCAGAAGTTCCCCTTCGGTCAAGCCGAGCAAATCAGCATCAGATACTACTCCACGAGTTGTGTTCATAGATCTGTGTGGCGTTACAGTGATGGGAGTGTCACCAAAAGTTGAAAGATTCTGTAGCTTTTCAAACTGTTCTTTTTCTCAAACTTCAAGGAGGAGGTCTCCGCTGGCCATTTTGGTAACTTCGTACCCGGCTCCAAGGGTTTCTGTGAGACATCTGGCTGCTACAAAAGGGGATACTGTTCTGGCTTGCTTGCTGCTTATCTCACTATGTATAACATGAAAATGGGGGAAGTTTTCACTTGATCGGTTGAAAAAGTTTAAGTCTTCGGTGTGTACGCGCTTTAAGGCAGTATGATCACTTAGTAAGGGAAACGGTCTATGCATTCCAGTTTAATTTTCTTCAGAAGCGTTGGCTACCACGGAACCCACCACGGAGCCCAACAAGGGGACGCTACAAGTTTGCGGATGCTAAAACCTGCAGACACCAGCCGTACAAGGTTACTATAACCCAATGCGCCTAGACCAAGGTAGGCTATTTGCACAGGGTTAACCCTAGGCGCCAGGAAAATTGGAAGTAAACGGAAGAGAGTAGAAGTTAGGATAGATAAATAGTGAGAGATAAAGAAGAAGATGTAGGGAGAGAGAAATAGGAAAAGGCGACTGCCGATTTCCCCTGGGTGGGTCAGCCCAGGGGTGCCGTCTACGTGAAGCCGGGGCCAAAGGGGTGTGTTGCCTCTGCCCGGGGGGGGGGCATTAACGGTCCAATCACCCAGCGTTGGCTCAACCCCCAGGATCCCCTTTTCCACAGACACGGCAAAGCCACGCACGGCTAGGCGTGGGAGGGAGTAGAAACTCCCCCGTTAGCTCGGGTCCGCGGTGTCGCTACACACCATACGCCTACTTGCGCAGGCGCCACTGCAGGGATTTTACGTTGTGCTCTAAACAGAAAGCAGCACCAACTCTGAAATTATTCTGGTGAATGAAGGGTACGAGGACAATAAACAGCACTCTGGAAAGTTACACTTGCTGATCTTATTACAATGCATTAGCAGCCAATGGTATTATATGGTGTTTTTTGGCACAAGGGTCATTTGATGGCCAAAGAGCGCCAGTTCATGGGACAAGGAATGTAGATAATTATTGTGATTAGCAGCTGTATAAGGGCCATAAAATTCCTGGCGTTAAGGCGGGTAAAAACATACAAGTAATGAAATCATGACCATGCCGTAAAAGGTGTGTGTGGTGCGAATAGATGAACAAAGTTGCTGATAATAAAAGACGATGGTGGATATGTATGGCATTAGCACAAGTGCCTCACTCGTTCATATCCTTGCGTCCAAGGGCCGTGAGGCAAGTGCTTTCTTGTGTAGCCACCGCAGAGAAAACCTCTCAGGAGAGGTCGTGCTACGGAATGCTCGGGTATATGATATGAAAATTATGAATTTCTTTTAAAAACGCTAACAATGATTTATGACTAAAAAGCGGTTCCCTACCGACGAACATTGCAGGGTGTAAAGGTATATGTTGTCGGTAGGGTAATGAAAAATGTCGTTTTCTTAGAGTTTCTAAGTGTTTGCACTGGATTACCATGTGAAGGACTGTCAATGCTTCACCACATCTGTCACACAATGGTGGATCGCCACCGGACAAAAGATATGTGTGTGTCGTGTATGTGTGTCCTATCCCGAGTCTCGTTAGTATTACTTCTGTATGACGCGATTTCGATACAGGCAGCCAATGACCAAGGTGTGGCTTAATAACGTGTAATTTGTTTTGTGTGTGTGTATCCCACTTGCTCTGCCAGTAGTCCCTGAGGTTTCGTTTGAGAGACGGCTTAAGATCAAGGGCCGGGATTGATATGGGTGTAGGGGCAGTGCTTTTGTGGACGGATGCAGTGAGCTGATCCGCGCTCACGTTGCCTTCGATCTCACGGCGCCCTGGCACCCAGCACACTACAACATGTTGGTTGAGTGTGTAGAGTGTGCATAAAATGGAGTAAAGTGAAACGAGGACAGGGTTTTTTTGTTTTTTGAGACTGTGCAGAGCCGTTACCACACTGAGGGAGTCTGTAAAAATTACTGCTTTTTATATTTGTAATTTTTTGATGTGTTTAGCTGCCACAAGTATCGCGTAAGCTTCCGCTGTGAAGATACTTGTGCTTGGATGTAGAAGACTAGCATCTGAAAAGAATGGGCCGACAGCAGCGTAGGACACAGAAGAGTTAGACTTGGAGGCATCTCTAAAACACTCAGGACGCGTGTATTTGTGTTGAAGTTCCAGGAAGTATGTTCGGATATGGGCAATAGGCGCATGTTTTGTAACTTCTAGGAAAGACACATTCCAGTCTATAGTCTGCCACTGCCATGGTGGTGGGTATGCAACAGGAGCCATTAAACTGTGTTCAAGGAACACACCAGTTTCTTCAGCTAGACCCTTCAGGCGAACTCAGAAGGGCTGCCTCATCGAAGGCCTGTTTTTAAACAGAATGTAGCTTGACAGATAATTAATAGTAGAGTATGAGGGGTGCTTCTTGTCTGCTTTCACCTTAAGAAAATATACAAAGGACATGTAAGTTCTCTGTAGATGAAGCGACCTTTCATTTGACTCAACGTAAAGGCTTTCAACAGGGCTGGTGCGAAAAGCACCCGTAGAAAGGCGGATGCCCAAATGGTGCATGGGGTCCAGCATCTTCAAAGCACGTTGAGTTGCAGACTGATAAACAACAGCCCCATAATCTAAGCGGGTGCGAATGAGGCTTCTATACAGGTTCATGAGGCATTTCCTGTCACTACCCCACGTAGTAGGTGACAACACTTTTATAACATTCATGGCTTTTAAACATTTTGTTTTTAAATACTTTATGTGTGGTACGAAGGTCAACTTGTTGTCCAAGATTAAGCCTAGAAATTTATGCTCCGCATTCACAGACATACATTGGCCGTTAAGTTCAAAGTCGGGTTCTGAGTGCATGCCTCTCTTTCGGGAGAACAAGACACGTGCTTTTTCCTGGGTTCAGCCGGAATCCGTTTTCCTCTGCCCATTTGGAGACCTTGTTTAAACCTAACTGAACCTGCCGCTCACAAATTGCTAGGTTGCATGACTTAAAGCCAAGCTGGACGTCATCGACATATGTGGAATAGAACATTTTGCGGGGAATGGACAGGTGCAAGGAATTCATTTTAATAATAAAAAGTGTACAACTAAGTACACCACCTTGCGGTAGTCCCGTTACTTGCACAAATGTTTGCGAGAGAATACTGCCCACACGGACACGGAATTTCCGATTGGACAAGTAACTCTCGATTATGGAAAGCATTCTACCGCGCACACCCGGGTGAGACAAGTCTCTTAATATACCAAAACGCCATGTTCTGTCGTAGGCCTTCTCGATATCGACAAACATTGAGAGGAAGTATTGTTTGTGGACGAAAGCGTCTCGGATCTGTGCCTCGATACGCACCAGATGGTCGGTGGTGGATCTACCCTCTCGAAACTCACACTGAAATTGGTCGAGCAGATTGTGTGTTTCAAGGAAATGTAAAAGTCGGCGGTTTATTATTTTTTTAAAAAGTTTACAAAGGCATCTGGTTAGTGCAATGGGCCTATAACTTGAAGCTAAGGAAGGGTCCTTGCCCTGTTTCAAAATAGGGATAACAATAGCCTCTTTCCAGGAAGCAGGGATAGTGCCTGAAAGCCAGATAGCATTGTATAGAGAGAGTAAAGTTTTTAGCGTTTCGAGCGGCAGGTTTTTCAACATTTCATATGTGACACGGTCGTAGCCTGGAGCGGAATTATTGCAAGAGTTTAGTGATGTTTGTAGCTCAGCTAAGTTGAAAGGTTGGTTGTATTCCTCGTAATTTGTGCACTTGGATTCTAGTTTCTGCTTTTCTATCTTTGCTTTGTGTCTTTGGAAAGCTTCAGTGTATTTGTAATCATGAACAATCACCAACTCGCCCAACTTTCGGTGTTACTGAATATCACCCTGTGTGTTTACGAGTGGAAGTGTGTGTACTTGTTTTCCTGCTACCCTACCGACCATGTTCCAGACTTTAGCCTCCTGTGTGTATGATTTGATCCCTGACAAAAACTTCTGCCAGCTTTCTCTTCTGGCCTGCCGACGCGTTCTCCTGCCTTCAGACTTTATTTTCTTGAAGGTGTCAAGATTTTCAGCTGTCGGTGAGTTCCGAAGCAGCCTCCAAGCTCTGTTTTGCTGTTTGCGCGTGTTTCGGCATTCAGAGTTCCACCATGGCACACGGTGTTTTCCAGGGTGTTCATTTGTTTGTGGGATGTATTTTGTTGCAGCATCAATCAAAGACGCTGTGAAGTAGTTGACAGCAACATCAATGTTCAAAGTACATATGTCATTCCAACCTAGACGAGCGATGGTATAAAAGTGTTCCCAGTTGGCTCTGTTTATGAGCCACTTGGGAACACGTGGTGGACACTCAGTTAATGTATTTATGCTCAAAACAATGGGGAAGTGGTCACTTCCGTAGAGATTACTGACGACTTTCCACTGGAGTAGAGGCATAAGAGATGGAGATACTATGCTTAGGTCTATGGAAGAGTAGGTGTTATTGGCGAGATTATAATAGGTTGGTTCTTTTCGATTCAAGAGACACGCGCTCGAGGAGAGAAGGAACTGTTCAATCAGTCGACCTCGCGCGTCATACCGAGAGTCACCCCATAGCCTTCTATGCGCATTAAAGTCTCCAAGGAGAACATAGGGCTCCGGAAGTTCATCAATTAAAGAGTGTAAATCACGTTTTTGCAGCTGATAGCTAGGAGGAATGTAGATAGTGCAGATTGTGATCAGTTTATCAAAAAGAACCGCTCGAACAGCCACTGCCTCAAGGGATGTTTGGAGTTGTAAGTGTGTGCATGCAATTCCTTGATTCACTATGATGGCAACACCTCCGGATGATGTCATGGCATCACCACAGTCCTTTCGGAAAATAACGTATTTACGAAGAAAATTTGTGTGTTTTGAATTAAGGTGTGTTTTTTGTACACACAGCACTTTTGGTGAGTGTTCGTGTAAGAGTTCTTGAATATCGTCAAGGTTTCTGAGAAGGCCCCTGACGTTCCATTGTATAATTTGAGTGTTCATGGTGAATGTAAAATAGTGCTGTGTGTATGAAAAGCGAGTGGCTGTTTAGACAGGGAGTTTGAGTTCACTTGACAGGGCCGCCACCAGGCCCTGTTATCGGCTTTTTGTTTTCTTGGCGCGCTCCAAGGAGCCACGCCGCTCTTTCAGCACCAAGGGTACCGATGTATCCATTGCCTCCTCGGAGGCACAGGATGCCTGCACGCGCGGGCTGCTAGTTCGAATTGCGGGCCTCGCCTGGTGAGGTGAGGCCTTGAGACCCGAGGACTCTGGAGTCTCCGGTCTCTGTTTGGGAGTAGGCGGTGTAGCCTGGGCTACAACCGCCTTGGGGGCAGGCGCCACAACCGCCGGCTCGGTATGCGCGGGCCGAAGGAGTGGCGAGGGCTGGTGCGACGGTGCCCCCTGACGCGCCGCATCAGCGTATGTAGGCCGGTAGAATGGAGTGACTCTTCGCCGTGCTTTTTTAAATGTAATGTTCTCCTTCACCTTCAACGTAATTATTTCTTTTTCTTTTTTCCAGTATGTGCAGGAGTGTGAATATGCGGCATGGTTTCCTTCGCAGTTTACAGTGTGGCGGTTGTTTGCAGTTCTCAGACACATGGCCTAGGACTCCACATTGTGCACAAGTCTGGCGACCACGACAGGTTTCAGAGCCATGGCCATACCTCTGGCATTGAAAGCAACGATGAGGGTTTGGTACGTACGGCCTGATAGATGTCTTTGTGTACCCTGTTTTAATTGATTCCGGTAGTTTACTGGATGCAAATGTAAGTAATAAGTGTTTTGTTGGTGTTTCCTTATTATCTCTTCTGATGATGATTCTCTGTACATTAGTGACATTTTGGCTCTTCCACCCCTCCAAAAGTTCAGTCCCTGTCAAGTCAAGTAAATCCATGTCAGATACCACTCCGCGAGTTGTGTTCATTGATCTATGTGGTGTTATGATTATTGATATGCCACCGAAATCTGAGAGACGGTCTAGATTTTTAAATTGTTCTTTGTCACGGATTTCGAGGAGAAGGTCTCCACTAGCCATTTTGGTTACCTTGTATCCTGTGCCAAGAGTTTCGGTAAGACATCTAGAAACTAGGAAAGGAGAGACGGTCCTAGCTTGCTTTTCAGTTTTTTCACAGTGAATGACGTGGAAATGGGGAAAGGTTTCTGTTGGCTGGTTAAAGAAATTTATGTCGTAGGTGCGTACCCGCTTTAGGCCGGTACGATCAGACAGAAGAGGGAATGCTCCATGCATGCCGGTCTTATTTTTGTTCAGCAGCGTTGGCGGCCACCCACCACAGAGCCCAACATGGGGACGCTGCAAGTTTGCAGGTGCTGAAAGCTTGCAGACGTCAGCCGTACAACACTGCCATAACCCAATGCGCCTAGACCAAGGTAGGCTATTTTCACAGGGTTAACCCTAGCCGCCAGGAAGTTTGGAAGTAAACAGAAGAGAGTAGAAGACAGGACAGATAGATAGTGAGAGATAAAGACCAAGATGTAGGCAGAGAGAGATAGGAAAAAGGCGACTGCCGATTTCCCCTGGGTGGGTCAGCCCAGGGGTGTTGTCTACGTGAAGCCGGGGCCAAAGGGGTGTGTTGCCTCTGCCGGGGGGCCTTAAAGGTCCAATCACCCAGCGTCGGCTCAAGCCCCAGGATCCCCTTTTCCCCAGACACGGCAAAGCCACGCACAGCTAGGCGTGGGAGGGAGAAGAAACTCCCCCATTAGCTCGGGTCCGTGGTGTCGCTACGCACCAAACGCCTACTTGCGCAGGCGCCCCTGCGGGGTTTTCGATATCGAGAAACACAGAGAGAAAATATTGTTTATGGACGAAGGCGTCCCTGATCTGTGCCTCGATATGAACAAGGTGGTCTAAGGTGGATCTACTTTCTCAAAACCCGCACTCAAATGGGTCGAGCAAATTGTTTGTTTCAAGGATACGTACAAGTTGGCAGTTTATCATTTTTTTGAAGACTTTGCAGAAGCAGCTCGTAAGTGCAATAGGCCTATAACTCGAAGCTAAAGAAGGGTCCTTGCCCTCTTTCAAAATGGGAATAATAATAGCCTCTTTAGAGGAGGTAGGAATAGTGCCAGAAGACCAAATAGCATTGTACAAACAAAGTAAGGTTTTTCGGGTTTCGTTTGGTAGGTTTTTTATTATTTCATACATCACACGGTCAGAACCTGGGGCAGAAGTACTGCAGGAGTTTAGAGATATTTGGAGCTCAGCTAGACTGAAAGCTTGGTTATATGCCTTGTATCTAGTGCATTTGTGTTCGAGTTTCTGCTTTTCTATTCTTGTTCTGTATTTTTGGAAAGTGTCAGTATAGTGGGATGAGCTGGACACCTGTTCGGAGTGTGCACCGAGGAAGTTTGCCTGATCTTCCAAGGTGTCACCCTGAGTGTTTACAAGTGGAAGTGTGTGTACTTGTTTTCCTGCTATCCGACAGACCATGTTCCAGACTTTAACCTCCTGTGTGTATGAATTGATTCCTGACAAAAACTTTTGCCAGCTTTCTCTTCTGACCTGCCGACGCATTTTCCTGCCTTGAGACTTTATTTTGTTGAAGGTGTCAAGATTTTCGGCTGTCGGTGAGTTCCGAAGCAACCTCCATGCCTTATTCTGCTCCTTTCGCGCATTACGACACTCAGTGTTCCACCATGGGACGTGTCGCTTGCCGGGCTGTCCAGATGTCTGTTGGATGCATTTGGCTGCTGCGTTGATAAGGAGAGCTGTGAAGTATTGCACAGCTTCATCTATGCTTAGCCCACATATGTCAGTCCAAGATAACTGAGCTTTGTTATGAAATTGTTCCTAGTCGGCTTTGTGTATAAGCCATTTGGGAACTCGTGGAGGACATTCGTATGATGTTTGTGTACTCAAAACGACAGAAAAATGGTCACTTCCGTAGGGTTAATTTAGAACTTTCAATTGGAGTAATGGTACAAGTGAAGGAGATGCGATGCTGAGATCTATGGAAGAGTAGGTTTTGTTGGCAAGGTTTTAATATGTCCGTTTTCCTATTCAACCGACAAGCTTCGAAGGAAAAAAGGAACTGTTCAATGAGACGACCTCGTGCGTTGCAGCGAGAATCACCCCATAGACTGCTATGAGCATTCAGGTCACCAAGGACCAGATAAGTTTCGGGTAGTTGATCTATTAAGGAGACGAATTATGGTTTTCCAAGACGGTGGTGGGGGGGTATGTACAGAGAGCAGATGGTGACGAGCTTGTTGAAAAGAACTGCTCAAACAGCCACTGCCTCTAGTGTTGTTTGTAGTGGTAAATGTGTGCATGCTACTTTTTGATTAACAATAATGGCTACACCGCCGGATGACGCCGCAGCATCATCTCTGTCCTTTCGGAAGAGAACATACCGACGCAAAAAATTCATGTTTTTAGATTTTAAATGACTTTCCTGTACACACAGCACTTTCGGCAAATGTTTGCAAAAGAGCTCTTGAACATCATCGAGGTTTCTAAGCAGTCCTCTGACGTTCCAATGTATTATTTGTGTTGCCACATTAGAGGTAACGTAGTGCTGTGTGTAAGGAAAAATGGGTGTGTCTGCTTCTTAAGCTAAACGTTAAAACTCAAAGAACAGGGCTGTCGCCGGGCACCGTTATTGCCTTTTTATTTCTTTTGGTGCGCTCCAGGGAGCTACGCCGATCTTTTGGCACCAGGGGTACCGTGGTGTCCATTGCCTTCTCAGAGGCACTGCGTGCCCGCATTTGCGAGCTTATGTTGTGGGCTTGGGGCATCGCCTGGTGAGACGAGGCCTTCATATCGGCCGACCCTGGGGTCTCCTTCACCTCGGGGGGCGAAACCTTCGGTCCTCTTGGGCTAGAGGTCGAAGGGGCCTCCTTTGCTGCTGGGATACCCTGGCTGCTGCAAGAGCTTGCACACGCCGTGGGTGTCGCTGTGTTGACGAGTGGCAGGGCAGCCTTGGCTGTTCCCACCGTGGGTGGGGGCATTGGCAACCGCCTGGGCACTTGCCACAGGCCGTTGTAGTGCTGCCCCCTGTTGCACTACATCAGCGAACGATGGTTTGTTTGTGGAAAGACCAGATACTTGTTGACGGGCTTCTCGGAAAGTAATGTTTTGTGTGATTTTGATTGTAACAATTTCTTTTTCCTTTTTCCATGTTGGACAGGTTCGGGAGTATGCGGGATGGGCACCATCGCAGTTTGCGCAGTGGGCCCCATCCTCCACCTTACACTCGTCTGTGGCGTGTCCTGTGGTGGCACACTTTCCGCAGGTGAGTTGGCCGCGGCACCTCTGAGAGCCGTGACCAAAACGCTGGCATTTGAAACAACGTCGTGGGTTGGGAATGTAGGGTCTCACATTCAACTTCAAGTATCCTGTTTCGAGATGTTCAGGCAGGGTACTGGTGCAAAACGTCACAATTATGCGTTTTGTTGGGATTCGCTTCTTATCACGCCTAATTTTGATTCTTAGTACTTGTGTCACCTGCTGGTCCTTCCAGGCCTCGAGGAGCTCACCTTCAGTCAGGCCGAGCAAGTCTTGATCAGATACAAGGCCTCGGGAAGTGTTGAGTGAGCGGTGTGGTCTAATTGAGATAGGAATGTTTCCAAACGATTCTAGTTTTGAGAGGTTTTCATACTAGCTCTGACTTTTTACCTCGAGGAGGAGATCCCCACTGGCCATTCTTGTAGCCTGGTAACCTGGTCCAAGTGTAGTGGTGAGGCATTTAGAAACAAAAAAAGCCGAAATAGTTCTGGCGTTCTTTTCAGCAGTTTCACAGTGGATTACGTGGTAGCAGGGAAAGGTTTCTTTCGGTTTGCTGAAATAATTGCAAAAGTCTTCGGTGCGCCCTCTCTTCGAGAGAGGACGATCGTGCAATGAAGGGAGAGAAGAAAAAAAATTGCCCGCAGCTTCCCTCGGGGGAACACTGAGGAGGATGCGGAGCATATAATTGGTTAACGGGGTGTTAAAGTGCGACTTACTTGGGTCGATGGCTAAATTGGTTAACGTGGTTGTGAAATGGGGTGTTAAATTGCGACTTACTTGGGTCGATGGCTAAATTGGTTAACGTGGTTGTAGGAGGGGGTGTTAAATGAGTGAACACGTACACACGTATGCGAAAGGACGGCGCTGGTCGAAGGGACGTCGATCATTGTGTCTGTGGATTCGTTGGAATTCATTTCACCGCGACCTTGGACGTCGACGTGCCGTACAAACCAACCGACGAGCGGCAACTGAGCGAGCGAGCGCCGACCTTGAGTATATATACAGCGCGACGGCGCATGCGCTGTCAGCTGTCGAATGTTCTCGAAGGAGAAGCGCGCGCGGCACAGATGGTGGGCGACGGCGCATGCGCGCACGTCAGCTGTCGAATGTTCGAGAAGCGGTGCGGACGGCACGGACGGCGCACTACAAAGCGCGAGTATAAGATGCTTCCGCATCTAAAAGCCATAAACTAAATATGAGTTCGGCAGCCATGCCAGCCCACCATGGAGCTCAACACGGGGACGTGACAAGTCCTAAATTTATATGAGGCATGTCAACGTCAGGCGTACACAGCCGCTATAACCAAATATATTGTGACCAAGACAGAGCACATACACAAGGTTAACCCTTGCCGCCAGGAAAAATCGGAAGTAAATAGAAGAGAGAAGACAGGATAGATTTAAAGAAGAGAAAAGACTAAGATGTAGGAAGAGAAAGATAGGAAAAAGCGACTGCCGATTTCCCCTGGGTGGGTCAGCCCAGGGGTGCCGTCTACGTGAAGCCGGGGCCAAAGGGGTGTGTTACCTCTGCCGGGCGGCCTTAAAGGTCCAATCACCCAGCATTGGCTCAACCCCCAGGATCCCCTTTTCCCCGGACACAACAAAGCCACGCACGGCTAGGCGAGGGAGGGAGCCGAAACCCCCCTGTTAGCTCGGGTCCGTGGTGTCACTACACACCAAACGCCTACTTGCACAGGCGCCCCTGCGGGGAGCAACACAAGGTTAACCCTTGCCGCCAGGAAAAACAGAAGTAAACGGAAGAGAGTAGAAGACAGGACAGATAAATAGTAAGAGATAAAGACGAAGATGTAGGGAGAGAGAGATAGGAAAAGGCGACTGCCGATTTCTCCTGGGTGGGTCAGCTCAGGGGTGCCGTCTACGTGAAGCCGGGGCCAAAGGGGTGTGTTGCCTCTGCCGGGGGGCCTAGTGTAACCTCTGTTAGACGTGATTTTGATACTGGTGGCCAATGGCCAAGGTGTGACTTGATAACGTGTAGCCTGTTTTGTGTGTGTCTATCCCACTTGCTCTGCCAGTAGTCCCTGAGCTTTCGTGTGAGAGACGGCTTAAGTTCAAGGGGCGGGATCGATATGGGTGTAGTGGCACTATTTCGTGGACGGATGCAGCAAGCTGATCCGCCATGACGTTCCCTTGAATCTCACGGTGCCCTGGCACCCAACACACTACAACATGTTGTTTGAGTGTGTAGAGTGTGCATAAAATGGAGTAAAGTGAGACGAGGAAAGAGTTTTGTTTTTTGTTTTTTAAGACTGTGCAGAGCCGTTACCACACTGAGGGAGTTTGTATAAATTACTTGGACTGCTTTTTGTATTTGTAATTGTTTGATGTGTTTAGCTGCCCCAAGTATCGCATAAGCTTCCACTGTGAAGATACTTGTGCCTGGATGTAGAGGGCCAGCATCCGAAAAGGAAGGGCCAACAGCAGCGTAGGACACAGAGGAGTTGGACTTAGAGGCATCTGTAAAGAACTCAGGACGTGTGTATTTGTGTTGAAGTTCCAGGAAGTATGTTTGGATATGGGCAATAGGCGCATGTTTTGTAACTTCTAGGAAAGACACATCGCAGTCTATAGTCTGCCACTGGCACGGTGGCGGGTATGCCGCAGGAGCCATTAAAGTGGGTTCAAGTGACACTCCAGTGTCCTCAACTAGACCCTTCAGCCGAACTGAGAAGGGCTGCCTCATCAAAGGCCTGTTTTGAAACAGAATGGAGCTCGACAAATCAATAATTGTAGAGTATGAGGGGTGCTTCTTGTCTGCTTTAAACTTGAGAAAATAAACAAAGGACATGTAAGTTCTCTGCAGATAAAGCGACCACTCAATTGACTCAACGTAAAGGCTTTCTACGGGGCTGGTGCGAAAAGCACCCGTAGAAAGGCGGATGCCCAAATGGTGCACGGTGTCCAGCATCTTCGAAGCACTTTGAGTCACAGACTGATAAACAACGGCCCCATATTCTAAGCGTGTGCGAATGAGGCTCCTATACAAATTCATGAGGCCTTGCCTGTCACTATCCCACGTAGTACGTGACAACACTTTTAAAACATTCATGGCTTTTAAACATTTTGTTTTTAAATACTTGATGTGCGGTACGAAGGTCAACTTGTTGTCCAAGATTAAGCCTAAGAATTTATGCTCGGCTTTGACAGACAGACGTTGACCGTTCAGTTCAATGTCGGGTTCGGAGTGCATGCCCCTCTTTTGGGAGAAGAAGACACACGTGCTTTTTTGTGGGTTAAGTCGAAATCCGTTTTCATCTACCCATTTAGAGACCTTGTTTAAGCCCAGCTGAAGCTGCCGCTCACACATTGCCAAGTTGCATGACTTGAAGCCAAGCTGAACGCCGTCGACATTTGTACAATAGAACATATTGCGGGGGATGGACAAGTGCAAGAAATTCATTTTGATAATAAAAAGTGTGCAACTATGTACACCACCTTGTGGCACGCCTGTTTCCAGGACAAATGTTTGAGAGAGAAGACTGCCCACACGAACACAGAACGTCCGGTTTGACAGGTAACTTTCGATTATGTGAAACATTCTTCCGCGCACTCCAAGGTGGGACAGGTCTCTTAGAATTCCAAAACGCCATGTTGTATCATAAGCCTTTTCGATATCGAGGAATACAGAGAGGAAATATTGTTTATGGACGAAGGCGTCCCTGATCTGTGCCTCGATACGAACAAGGTGGTCTGTGGTGGATCTACTTTCTCGAAAGCCGCACTGAAATGGGTCGAGCAAATTGTTTGTTTCAAGGATATGTACAAGTCGGCAGTTTATCATTTTTTCGAAGACTTTGCACAAGCAGCTTGTAAGTGCAATAGGCCTATAACTTGAAGCTAAAGAAGGGTCCTTGCCCTCTTTCAAAATGGGAATAATAATAGCCTCTTTCCAGGAGGTAGGGATAGTGCCAGAAAACCAGATAGCATTGTACAAACAAAGTAAGGTTTTTCGTGTTTCTGCTGGTAAGTTTTTTAACATTTCATACACCACACGGTCAGAACCTGGGGCAGAAGTACTGCAGGAGTTTAGAGGTGTTCGGAGCTCAGCTAGACTGAAGGCTTGGTTATATGCCTCGTATCTAGTGGATTTGTGTTCGAGTTTCTGCTTTTCTATTCTTGTTCTGTATTTTTGGAAAGTGTCAGTAAAGTGGGACGAGCTGGATACCCGTTCAAAGTGTGCACCGAGGAAGTTTGCCTGATCTTCCAAGGTATCACCCTGAGTGTTTATGAGTGGGAGTGAGTGTACTTTTCTTCCTGCTACCCTACAAACCATGTTCCAGACTTTAGCCTCCTGTGTGTATGAATTGATCCCTCGCAAAAACTTGTGCCAGCTTTCTCTTCTGGCCTGCCGATGCGTTCTCCTGCCTCGAGATTTTATTTTGTTGAAGCTCTCAAGGTTTTCCGCTGTCGGCGAGTTCCGCAGCAGCCTCCATGCCCTGTTCTGTTGCTTTCGCGCATTCTGACACTCAGTGTTCCACCACAGGACGTGTCGTTTGCCGGGCAGTCCAGATGTTTGTGGAATGCACTTGGCTGCTGCGTCAATAAGAAAAGCCGTGAAGTACTACACAGCTTCATCTATGCCTAATCCACATATGTCAGCCCAACTTAAGTGAGTAATCTTTTGAAATTGTTCCCAGTTGGCTTTGTTTACTAGCCATTTGGGAACATGTGGAGGACATTCATATATTATTGGTGTACTCAAAACTAAAGGAAAATGGTCACTTCCATATGGATTATTTATGACTTTCCACTGAAGTAATGGTACAAGTGACGGAGATGCGATACTGAGTTCTATGGAAGAGTAAGTTTTGTTGGCAAGGTTATAGTATGTTGCCTCTTTCCTATTCAACATTCAAGCACCCGATGAAATGAGGAATTGTTCAATGAGACGACCTCGTGCATCACAGCGAGAGTCATGATGATATATGGTGTTTTGGCGCAAGGGCCATTTGATGGCCAAAGAGCGCCAGTTCATGGGATAAGGAATGTGAACGATGATTGTGATTAGCGGCTGTATAAGGGCCATCAAATTCTTCGCGGTAAGGCGGGTAAAAACATACAAGTAATAAAATCATGACCATGCCGTGAACGGTGTGTGTGGTGTGAATAGATGAACAAAGTTAGTGATAATAAAAGACGATGATGGATATGCATGGCATTAGCACAAGTGCCTTACTCGTTCATACCCTTACATCCAAAGGCCGTGAGCCAAGTGCTTTCTTGTGTAGCCACCGCAGCGAAAACCTCCCAGGAGAGGTCGTGCTACGGAATGCCCGGGTATTTGATATGAAAACTATGAATTTCTTTTAAAAACGCTGATTATATATGGTGTTTTTTGGCGCAAGGGCCATTTGATGGCCAAAGAGCGCCAGTTCATGAGACAGGAATGTGGACAATGGTTGTGATTAGCGGCTGTATAACGGCCATAAAATTCCTCGCAGTAAAGCGGGTAAAAACATACAAGTAATAAAATCATGACTATGCCGTGAAAGGTGTGCATGGTGTGAATAGGTGACAAAAGTTGGTGATAATGAAAAACGATGGTGGACATGTATGACATTAGCACAAGTGCCTCACTCGTTCATACCCTTGCGTCCAAGGGCCGTGAGGCATGTGCTTTCTTGTGTAGCCACCGCAGCAAAAACCTCTCAGGAGAGGTCGTGCTACGGAATGCCTGGGTATATGATATGAAAACTATGAATTTCCTTTAAAAACGCTAATAATGATTTGTGACTAAAAAGCGGTTCCCTACCGACGAACATTGAAGGGTGTAAAGGTATATGTTGTCGGTAGGATAGTGGGAAGTGTTGTCTTCTTAGAGTGTCTAAATGTTTACATTGAATTAAAACGTGAAGAACTGTTAAAGCCTCACCACATTTATCACACAATGGTGGATCACTACCGGACAAAAGATGTGTGTGTGTCGTGTATATGTGTCCTATCTTGAGTCTTGTTAGTGTTACCTCTGTTAGACGTGATTTTGATACTGGTGGCCAATGGCCAAGGTGTGGCTTGATAACGAGTAGTTTGTTTTGTGTGTGTGTATCCCACTTGCTCTGCCAGTAGTCCCTGAGGTTTCGTTTGAGAGACGGCTTCAGATCAAGGACCGGGATTGATATGGGTGTAGGGGCAGTGTTTTTGTGGACGGATGCAGCGAGCTGATCCGCCCTCACGTTGCCTTGGATCTCACGGTGCCCTGGCACCCAGCACACCACAACATGTTGGTTGAGTGTGTAGAGTGTGCAAAATATAGAGTAAAGTGAGACAAGGACAGGGTTTTTTTGTTTTTTTAAGACTGTGCAGAGCCGTTACCACACTGAGGGAGTCTGTATAAATTACTGCTTTTTGTATTTGTAATTGTTTAATGTGTTTAGCTGCCACAAGTATCGCGTAAGCTTCCGCTGTGAAGATACCTGTGCCTGGATGTAGAGGGCCAGCATCCGAAAAGGAAGGGCCAACAGCAGCGTAGGACACAGAGGAGTTAGACTTAGAGGCATCTGTAAAAAACTCAGGACGTGTGTATTTGTGTTGAAGTTCCAAGAAATATGTTCGGATATGGGCAATGGGCGCATGTTTTGTAACTTCTAGAAAAGACACATCGCAGTCTATAGTCTGCCACTGCCACGGTGGCGGGTATGCTACAGGAGCCATTAAACTGTGTTCAGGTGACACTCCAGTGTCCTCAGCTAGACCCTTCAGGGGAACTGAGAAGGACTGCCTCATCGAAAGCCTGTTTTGAAACAGAATGGAGCTCGAAAAATCAATAATGATAGAGTATGAGGGGTGCTTCTTGTCTGCTTTCATCTTAAGAAAATAAACAAAGGACATGTAAGTTCTCTGCAGATGAAGCGACCACTCATTTGACTCAACGTAAAGGCTTTCTACGGGGCTGGTGCGAAAAGCACCCGTAAAAAGGCGGATGCCCAAATGGTGCACGGGGTCCAGCATCTTCAAGGTACTTTGAGTAGCAGACTGATAGACAACGGCCCCATAATCTAAGCGGGTGCGAATGAGGCTTTTATAGAGGTTCATGAGGCATTGCCTATCACTACCCCACGTAGTACGTGACAACACTTTTATAACATTCATGGCTTTTAAACATTTTGTTTTTAAATACTTGATGTACGGTACAAAGGTTAACTTGTTGTCCAAGATTAAGCCTAAGAATTTATACTCGGCTTTGACGGACAGACGTTGCCCGTTCAGTCGAATTTCAGGTTCCGAGTGCATGCCTCTCTTTCGAGAGAACAAGACACACATGCTTTTTTGTGGGTTAAGTCGAAATCCGTTTTCATCTGCCCATTTGGAGACCTTATTTAAACCCAGCTGAACCTGCCGCTCACACATGGCCAAGTTGTATGACTTGAAGCCAAGCTGAACGTCGTCGACATATATACAATAGAACATATTGCGGGGAATGGACAAGTGCAAAGAATTCATTTTGATAATAAAAAGTGTGCAACTAAGCACGCCACCTTGTGGTACGCCTGTTTCCTGGACAAATGTTTGAGAGAGCACACTGCCCAGATGGACACGGAATGTCCGGTTTGACAGGTAACTTTCGATTATATAAAACATTCTTCCGCGCACACCAAGGTGGGACAGGTCTCTTAGAATTCCGAAACGCCATGTTGTATCATACGCCTTTTCGATATCGAGGAACACAGAGAGAAAATATTGTTTATGGACAAAGGCGTCTCTGATCTGTGCCTCGATACGAACAAGGTGGTCTGTGGTGGATCTACTTTCTCGAAACCCGCACTGAAATGGGTCGAGCAAATTGTTTGTTTCAAGGATATGTACAAGTCGGCAGTTTATCATTTTTTCGAATACTTTGCACAAGCAGCTTGTAAGTGCAATAGGCCTATAACTTGAAGCTAAAGAAGGGTCCTTGCCCTCTTTCAAAATGGGAATAATAATAGCCTCTTTCCAGGAGGTAGGGATAGTGCCAGAAAACCAGATAGGATTGTACAAACAAAGTAGGGTTTTTCGTGTTTCGGCTGGTAGGTTTTTTAGCATTTCATACACCACACGGTCAGAACCTGGGGCAGAAGTGCTGCAGGAGTTTAGAGATGTTCGTAGCTCAGCTAGACTGAAAGCTTGGTTATATGCCTCGTATCTAGTGGATTTGTGTTCGAGTTTCTGCTTTTCTATTCTTGTTCTGTATTTTTGGAAAGTGTCAGTATAGTGGGACGAGCTGGATACTTGTTCGAAGTGTGCACCGAGGAAGTTTGCCTGGTCTTCCAAGGTATCACCCTGAGTGTTTACGAGTGGAAGTGTGTGTACTTGTTTTCCTTCTATCCTACCGACCATGTTCCAGACTTTAGCCTCCTGTGTGTATGAATTAACCCCTGATAAAAACTTCTGCCAGCTTTCTCTTCTGGCCTGCCGACGCGTTCTCCTGCCTTGAGTCTTTATTTCCTTGAAGGTTTCAAGATTTTCGGCTGTTGGTGAGTTCCGAAGCAGCCTCCAAGCTCTGTTTTGCTGTTTGCGCGCGTTTCGGCATTCAGAGTTCCACCATGGCACACATCGTTTTCCAGGGTGTCCATTTGCTTGTGGGATGCATTTTGTTGCAGCATCAATCAAAAACGCTGTGAAGTAGTTCACAGCAACATCAATGTTCAAAGTACAGATGTCATTCCAACCTAGACAAGCGATAGTATGAAACTGTTCCCAGTCGGCTCTGTTTATGAGCCACTTGGGAACACGTGGTGGACACTCAGTTACTGTCGTTGTGCTCAAAACTACGGGGAAGTGGTCACTTCCGTACAGATTACTGACGACTTTCCACTGGAGTAGAGACACAAGGGATGGAGATACTATGCTTAGGTCTATGGAAGAGTAGGTGCTATTGGCGAGATTATAATACGTTGGTTCTTTTCGATTTAGGAGACACGCGCTCGACGAGAGAAGGAACTGTTCGATCAGTCGGCCTCGCGCGTCATACCGAGAGTCACCCCATAGCCTGCTATGCACATTAAAGTCTCCAAGGAGAAGATAAGGCTCCGGAAGTTCATCAATTAGAAAGTGTAAATCGCGTTTTTGCAGCTGATAGCTAGGAGGAATGTAAATAGTGCAGATTGTGATCAGTTTATCAAAAAGAACCGCTCGAACAGCCACTGCCTCAAGGGGTGTTTGGAGTTGTAAGTGTGTGCATGCTATTCCTTGATTCACTATGATGGCAACACCTCCGGATGATGTCATAGCATCAACACGGTCTTTTAGGAAAATAACGTATTTACGAAGAAAGTTTGTGTGTTTTAAATTAAGGTGTGTTTCTTGTACACACAGCACTTTTGGCGAGTGTTCATGTAAGAGTTCTTGGATGTCGTCAAGGTTTCTGAGAAGGCCCCTGACGTTCCATTGTATAATTTGAGTGTTCATGGTGAATGTGAAATAGTGCTGTGTGTACGAAAAGCGAGTGGCTGTTTAGACGGGGAGTTTGAGTTCACTTAACAGGGCCATCACCAGGCCCTGTTATTTGCTTTTTTGTTTTCT
The DNA here is from genome assembly GCF_043290135.1 of Rhipicephalus microplus. Classification (NCBI taxonomy): domain Eukaryota; kingdom Metazoa; phylum Arthropoda; class Arachnida; order Ixodida; family Ixodidae; genus Rhipicephalus; species Rhipicephalus microplus. Next base: position 283,124,749 of record NC_134710.1, read on the forward strand.
TGGCGCCCTCCAAGAAGCCACGCCGCTCTTTCGGCACCAAGGGTGCCGACGTATCCATTGCCTCCTCGGAGGCACTGGATGCCCGCACATGCGGGCTGTTAGTTCGGATTTTGGGCCTCGCCTGGTGAGGGGAGGCCTTGAGACCCGAAGACTCTGGAGTCTCCGGTCTCTGTTTGGGAGTAGGCGGTGTAGCCAGGGCTACAGCCGCCTTGGGGGCAGGTGCCACAACCGCCGGCTCGGTATGCGCGGGCCGGAGGGGTGGCGAGGGCTGGTGCGGCGGTGCCCCCTGACGCGCCGCATCAGTGTATGTAGGTCCATAGAATAGAGCGACTCTTCGCCGTGCTTCCTTAAATTTAATGTTCTCCTTCACCTTCACTGTAATTATTTCTTTTTCTTTTTTCCAGTATGTGCAGGAGCGTGAATATGCGGCTTGGTTTCCTTCGCAGTTTACACAGTGTGGCGGTTGTTTGCAGTTTTCAGACACGTGGCCTAGGACTCCACATTCTGCACAAATCTGGCGACCACGACAGGTTTTAGAGCCATGGCCATACCTCTGGCATTGGAAGCAACGACGAGGGTTTGGTATGTACGGCCTGATAGATGTCTTTGTGTACCCTGTTTGAATTGATTCCGGTAGTTTACTGGATGCAAATGTAAGTATTAGGTGTTTTGTCGGTGTTTCCTTATTATCTCTTCTGATGATGATTCTCTGTACATTAGTGACATTTTGGCTCTTCCACCCCTCCAAAAGTTCAGTCTCAGTCAAGTCAAGTAAGTCCATGTCAGATACCACTCCACGAGTTGTGTTCATTGATCTATGTGGTGTTACGGTTATTTGTATGCCACCGAAATCTGTGAGACGGTCTAGCTTTTTAAATTGTTCTTTGTCACGGATTTCGAGGAGAAGGTTTCCACTAGCCATTTTGGTTACCTTGTATCCTGTGCCAAGAGTTTCGGTAAGACATCTAGAAACTAGGAAAGGAGAGACGGTCCTGGCTTGCTTTTCAGTTTTTTCACAGTGAATGACGTGGAAATGGGGAAAACTTTCTGTTGGCTGGTTGCAGAGATTTATGTAGTCGGTGCGTACCCGCTTTAGGCCAGTGCGATCAGATAGTAGAGGGAATGCGCCATGCATGCCGGTCTTATTTTTGTTCAGAAGGTTTGGCAGCCACCCACCACGGAGCCCAACAAGGGGACGCTGCAAGTTTACAGGTGCTGAAAGCTTGCAGACAGCAGCCGTACAACACTGCCATAACACAATGCGCCAAGACCAAGGTAGGCTATTTGCACAGGGTTAACCCTTGCCGCCAGGAAAATCGGAAGTAAACAGAAGAGAGTAGAAGACAGGACAGATAGATAGTGAGAGATAAAGACGAAGATGGAGGCAGAGAGAGATAGGAAAAGGCGACTGCCGATTTCCCCTGGGTGGGTCAGCCCAGGGGTGCCGTCTACGTGAAGCCGGGGCCAAAGGGGTGTGTTGCCTCTGCCAGGGGGCCTTAAAGGTCCAATCACCCAGCGTCGGCTCAACCCCCAAGATCCCCTTTTCCCCGGACACGGCAAAGCCACGCACGGCTAGGCGTGGGAGGGAGTAGAAACTCCCCCGTTAGCTCGGGTCTGTGGTGTCGCTACACACCAAACGCCTACTTGCGCAGGCGCCCCTGCGGGGTAAATTACTGCTTTTTGTATTTGTAATTGTTTGATGTGTTTAGCTGCCACAAGTATCGCGTAAGCTTCTGCTGTGAAGATACTTGTGCCTGGATGTAGAGGGCCAGCATCCGAAAAGGATGGGCCGACAGCAGCGTAGGACACAGAGGAGTTGGACTTGGTGGTATCTGTAAAGAACTCAGGACCTGTGTATTTGTGTTGAAGTTCCAGGAAGTATGTTCGGACATGGGCAATAGGCGCATGTTTTGTAACTTCTAGAAAGGACACATCGCAGTCTATAGTCTGCCATTGCCACGGTGGCGGATATGCTACAGGAGCCATTAAACTGTGTTCAAGTGAGACTCCAGTTTTCTCAGCTAGACTTTTCAGGCGAACTGAGAAGGGCTGCCTCATATAAGGCCTGTTTTGAAACAGAATTGAGCTCGACAAATCATTAAGAGTAGAGCATGAGGGGTGCTTCTTATCCGCTTTCACCTTAAGGAAATAAACAAAGGACATGTAAGTTCTCTGCAGATAAAGCGACCACTCATTTGACTCAACATAAAGGCTTTCTATGGGGCTGGTGCGAAAAGCACCTGTAGAAAGGCGGATTCCCAAATGGTGCATGGGGTCCAGCATCTTCAAAGCACTTTGAGTTGCAGACTCATAAACAATGGCCCCATAATCTAAGCGGGTGCGAACGAGGCTTCGATACAGATTGATGAGACACTGCCTGTCACTACCCTAAGTAGTACGTGACAACACTTTTATAATATTCATGGCTTTTAAACACTTTGTTTTTAAATACTTTATGTGTGGTACGAAGGTCAACTTGATGTCCAAGATTAAGCCTAAGAATTTATGCTCGGCTTTCACGGACAGACATTGCCCGTTCAGTCGAATGTCGGGTTCCGAGTGCATGCCTCTCTTTCGAGAGAACAAGACACACGTGCTTTTTTGTGGATTAAGTCGAAATCCGTTTTCATCTGTCCATTTGGAGACCTTATTTAAACCCAGCTGAACCTGCCGCTCACACACTGCCAAGTTGCATGACTTGAAGCCAAGCTGAACGTCGTCGACATATGTACAATAGAACATATTGTGGGGGATGGACAAGTACAAAGAATTCATTTTGATAATAAAAAGTGTGAAACTAAGCACACCACTTTGTGGCACGCCTGTTTCCTGAACATATATTTGGGAGAGAACACTGTCCACACGGACACGGAATGCCCGGTTTGATAGGTAACTTTCGGTTATATGAAACATTCTTCCGCGCACACCAAGGTGGGACAGGTCTCTTAGAATTCAAAAACGCCATGTTGTACCATAAGCCTTTTCGATATTGAGGAACACAGAGAGAAAGTATTGTTTATGGACGAAAGCGTCTCGGATCTGTGCCTCGATACGCACCAGATGGTCGGTGGTGGATCTACCCTCTCGAAACCCACACTGAAATTGGTCGAGCAGATTGTGTGTTTCAAGGAAATGTAAAAGTCGGCAGTTTATCATTTTTTCAAAAAGTTTACAAAGGCAGCTGGTTAGTTTAATGGGCCTAAAACTTGAAACTGAGGAAGGGTCCTTGCCCTGTTTCAAAATAGGGATAACAATAGCCTCTTTCCAGGAAGCAGGGATGGTGCCTGAAAGCCAGATAGCATTGTATAGAGAGAGTAAAGTTTTTCGCGTTTCGAGCGGCAGGTTTTTCAACATTTCATATGTGACACGGTCGTAGCCTGGAGCGGAATTATCGCAAGAGTTTAGTGATGTTTATAGCTCAGCTAAGTTGAAAGGTTGGTTGTATGCCTCGTAATTTGTGCACTTGAATTCTAATTTCTGCTTTTCTATCGTTGCTTTGTATCTTTGGAAAGCTTCAGTGTAGTGTGACGAGCTAGACACCTGCTCGTAGTGTGCACCGAGGAAGTTCACTTGATCTTCCAGGCTGTCACCCTGTGTTTTTACGAGTGGAAGTGAGTGTACTTATGTTCCTGCTACTCTACGAACCATGTTCCAGGCTTTAGCCTCTTGTGTATATGAATTTATCCCTGATAAAAACTTGTGCCAGCTTTCTTTTCTGGCCTGCCGACGCGTTCTCCTGCCTTGAGGTTTTATTTTCTTAAAGCTCTCAAAGTTTTCCGCTGTGGGCAAGTTCCGCAGCAACCTCCATGCCCTGTTCTGTTCCTTTCGCGCATTCTGACACTCCGTGTTCCACCACGGAACGTGTCGTTTGCCGGGCAGGCCAGATGTTTGTGGAATGCACTTGGTTGCTGCGTCAGTAATAAAAGCAGTGAAGTACTGCACAGCTTCATCTATGCCTAATCCGCATATGTCAGTCCAATTTAAGTGAGTAAGCTTTTGAAATTGTTCCCAGTCGGCTTTGTTTAGCAGCCAATTGGGAACATGTGGAGGACATTCATTTATTATTGGTGTACTCAAAACTAAAGGGAAATGGTCACTTCTGTATGGATTATTTATGACTTTCCACTGAAGTAATGGTACAAGTGAAGGAGATGCGATACTGAGGTCTATGGAAGAGTAAGTTTTGTTGGCAAGGTTATAGTATGTTGCCTCTTTCCTATTCAACAGACAAGCACCCGATGAAAAAAGGAATTGTTCAATGAGACGACCTCGTGCATCACAACATGAGTCACCCCGCAGACCATTATGTGCATTCAGGTCCCCAACGACCAGATAAGGTTCAGGTAGTTCGTCTAATAAAGACTGGAATTGAAGGTTTTCAAGACGGTGGTGCGGAGGTATGTACAAAGAGCAGACAGTGACAAGTTTGTTTAGAATGACTGCTCGGACAGCCACCGCCTCGATGGAAGTTTGAAGGGGTAATTGTGTGCATGCTATACCTTGACTAACTATACCCGCTACATTACCAGATGGTGGCATGACATCATCTCTATCTTTTCGGAAGATTACCTAGTTACATAAAAAGTTTGTGTTTGTTCGTTTTAAGTGTGTCTCTTGTACACACAGCACTCTTGGATTGTGTTCATGGAGGAGTTCTTGTAAGTCATCGAGGTTTTGAAGAAGGCCTCGGATGTTCCACTGTAATATTTCTGTCTGCATATTTAAACAAGAGAGATGCTGCTGTGTGTACAAAGAGTATCCTGTGTTGGAGTGAGCTCGTTAATTCAGGTGGCAGGATGGTCGTCCGGCCCTGTTATTGGTTTTTTTGCTTTTCTTGGCACGCTCCAAGGAGGCGCGCCGCTCTTTCGGTACCAAGGGTACCGTTGTATCCATTGCCTCCTCAGAGGCACTGGATGCCGGCACATGCGAGCTGGTGGTTTAAATTTTAGGCCTCGCCTGGTGAGGTGAGGCCTTGAGACCATAGGACCCTGGAGTCTCCGGCCTCAATTCGCTTGGAGGCGGAGTAGACTGAACTACTGCCGCCTGGGGGGCAGGCGCCACAGCCGACGGCTCGCTCCGTGCTGGCCGAAGGAGTGGCGAGAGCTGGTCTGGCGTTGCCCCCTGACGCGTCGCATCAGCATATGTAGCGCGGTAAAATGCCGACACTCTCCGTCTTGCTTCTTTGAATGTGGTATTTTTTTTATTTTCAATGTGACGATTTCTTTTTTTTTTTTCTAGAATGAGCAAGGCCGTGAGTATGCGGCATGATTTCCTTCACAGTTCACACAGTGTAATGGTTCTTCGCAATTGTCAGAATTGTGGCCTGACATTCCAGATTGTGCACAAGTTTGGTGACCACGACAGCTTTGTGAGCCGTGACCATACTTCTCGCATATAAAACAACGACGTGGGTTAGGTATGTATGGTCTGATCGACGTCTTCGCGTACCCTATTTGAATAATTTCTGGCAGATTACTGGAAACGAACATGAGTATTAGGTGTTTCGTTGGTGTTACCTTGTTGTGTCGTCTAATGATGATTCTTTGAACATTGGTCACATTCGGACTCTTCCTTCCCTCCAGAAGTTCCTCTTCGGTCAAGCCGAGCAAATCAGCATCAGATACTACTCCACGGGTTGTGTTCATAGATCTGTGGGGCGTTACAGTGATGGGAGTGTCACGAAAAGTTGAAAGATTCTGTAGCTTTTCAAACTGTTCTTTTTCTCGAACTTCAAGAAAGAGGTCTCCGCTGGCCATTTTGGTAACTTTGTACCCGGCTCCAAGAGTTTCTGTGAGATATCTGGCTACTACAAAGGGGGATACTGTTCTGTCTTGCTTGTTGCTTATCTCACTATGTATAACATGAAAATGGGGGAAGTTTTCACTTGATCGGTTAAAAAAGCTTAAGTCTTCGGCGCGTACGCGCTTTAAGGCGTTACGATCACTTAGTAAGAGAAACGCTCTATGCATTCCAGTTTCAATTTTCCAGAAGCGTTGGTGGCCACCCACCACGGAGCCCAACAAAGGGACGCTACAAGTTTGTGGATGCTAAAACCTGCAGACGCCAGCCATATAACGCTACTATAACCCAATGCGCCTAGACCAAGGTAGGCTATTTGCACAGGGTTAACCCTAGCCGCCAGGAAGTTTGGAAGTAAACGTAAAAGAGTAGAAGACAGGACAGATAAATAGTAAGAGATAAAGACGAAGATGTAGGGAGAGAGAGATAGGAAAAGGCGACTGCCGATTTCCCCTGGGTGGGCCAGCCCAGGGGGGCCGTCTACGTGAAGCCGGGGCCAAAGGGGTGTGTTGCCTCAGCCGGGGGGCCTTAATGGTCCAATCACCCAGTGTCAGCTCAACCCCCAGGATCCCCTTTTCCCCGGACACGGCAAAGCCTGCACAGCTAGGCATGGGAAGAAGTAGTAACTCCCCCGTTAGTTCGGGTCCGTGGTGTCACTACACACCAAACGCCTTCTTGTACAGGCGCCCCTGCGGGGATGGCCTCTTTCTAGGAGGTAGGAATAGTGCCAGAAAACCAGATAGCATTGTACAAACAAAGTAAGGTTTTTCGTGTTTCTACTGGTAGGTTTTTTAACATTTCATACACCACACGGTCAGAACCTGGGGCAGAAGTACTGCAGGAGTTTACAGATGTTCGGAGCTCAGCTAGACTGAAAGCTTGATTATATGCCTTGTATGTAGTGGATTTGTGTTCGAGTTTCTGCTTGTCTATTTTTGTTCTGTATTTTTGGAAAGTGTCAGTATAGTGGGACGAGCTGGATACCCGTTCAAAGTGTGCACCGAGGAAGTTTGCCTGACCTTCCAAGTCATCACCCAGAGTGTTTACGAGTGGGAGTGAGTGTACTTTTCTTCCTGCTACACTACGAACCATGTTCCAGACTTTGGCCTCTTGTGTATATGAATTTATCCCTGATAAAAACTTGTGCCAACTTTCTCTTGTGACCTGCCGACGCGTTCCCTGCCTCGAGATTTTATTTTCTTAAAGCTTTCAAGGTTTTCCGCTGTCGGCGAGTTCTGCAGCAACCTCCATGCCCTGTTCTGTTCCTTTCGCGCATTCTGACACTCAGTGTTCCACCACGGGACGTGTCGTTTGCCGGGCAGTCCAGATGTTTGTGGAATGCACTTGGCTGCTGCGTCAGTAAGAAAGGCCGTGAAGTACAGCACAGCTTCGTCTATGCCTAATCCGCATATGTCAGTCCAATTTAAGTGACTAAGCTTTCGAAATTGTTCCCAGTCGGCTTTGTTTACCAGCCATTTGGGAACATGAGGAGGTCATTCATATATTATTGGTGTACTCAAAACTAAAGGAAAATGGTCACTTCCGTATGGATTATTTATGACTTTCCACTGAAGTAATGGTACAAGTGAAGGAGATGCGATACTGAGGTCTATGGAAGAGTAAGTTTTGTTGGCAAGGTTATAGTATGTTGCCTCTTTCCTATTCAACAGACAAGCACCTGATGAAATGAGGAATTGTTCAATGAGACGACCTCGTGCGTCACAGCGAGAGTCACTCCACAGACCATTATGTGCGTTCAGGTCCCCAAAGACCAGATAAGGTTCAGGTAGTTCGTCTATTAAAGACTGGAATTGAAGTTTTTCAAGACGGTGGTGCGGAGGTATGTACAAAGAGCAGAGAGTGACAAGTTGGTTTAGAATAACTGCTCGGACAGCCACCGCCTCGAGGGAAGTTTTAGGGGTAATTGTGTGCATGCTATACCTTGACTAAGTATAACCGCTACACCACCGGATGGTTGCATGGCATCATCTCTATCTTTTCGGAAGATTACGTAATTACGTAAAAAGTTTGTGTTTGTTCGTTTTAAGTGTGTCTCTTGTACACACAGCACACTTGGATTGTGTTCATGGAGGAGTTCTTGTAAGTCATCGAGGTTTCGAAGAAGGCCTCGGATGTTCCACTGTAATATTTCTGTCTGCATAATTAAACAAAACAGATGCTGCTGTGTGTACAAAGAGTATCCTGTGTTGGAGTGAGCTCGTTAATTCAGGTCCTTCGGCCCCGTTATTGGTTTTTTGCTTTTCTTGGCACGCTCCAAGGAGGCGCGCCGCTCTTTCGGTACCGAGGGTACCGTTATATCCATTGCCTCCTCAGAGGCACTGGATCCCGCACATGCGAGACCAGAGGACCCTGGAGTCTCCTGCCTCAATTTGCTTGGAGGCGGAGTAGACTGAACTACTGCTGTTTTGGGGGCAGGCGCCAAAGCCGATGGCTCGCTCTGCGCTGGCCGAAGGGGTGGCGAGAGCTGGTGCGGCGTTGCCCCCTGACGCGCCGCATCAGCATATGTTGTGCCGTAAAATGGCGACATTCTTCATCTTGCTCCTTTGAATGTAATATTTTCTTTGACTTTAAGAGTGATTATTTCTTTTTCTTTCTTCCAGTTAGGACACGAATGTGAATATGCGACGTGTTCCCCGTCACAATTCACGCAGTGAGGTGTAGTAACACAGTTATCAGATGGGTGGCAGTGGCTACCACATCTTGCACAAGTTTCCTGACCCCGGCAGTTCTGCGAGCCATGACCAAATCGTTGACATTTATAACACCGTCTCGGATTGGGAATGTAGGGACGGACAGAGAATTTGATGTAGCCTGTGTCTATAGATGAAGGTAGTGTGCTAGATTCGAAAGTGAGTATTAAATGTTTGGTAGGTATTTCTTTGTTGTCCCATCTGGTGACGATTCGTTTCACATCTGTGACATTTTGCTCTTTCCACCCTTCAAGCAGTTCCTGTTCAGACATTTCAAGAAGGTCTGCTTCTGAAACAACACAGCGTGTGGTATTCATTGATCTGTGAGGTGAAAAATATACTGGGATATCACCAAATGCTATGAGACTGCCAAGTTTTTCATAGTGATGTTTTTCAGGCAGCTCAAGAAGAAGGTCTCCACTAGCCATCTTTGTAACCTTGTATCCTGGGCCAAAGACCTCAGTCAAAGATTTCGCAACAAGAAATGGAGATATGGCTCTGGCTTGTTTTGATGGATTTTCGCTGTGCACAACATGGAATTTTGGAAAGCATTGTCTGGGTTGGCTGAAAATTGATATTTCATCGGTGCGTGCCCTCTTAAGCGGAAGACGATTTAGGAGACCAGGAAGTGCAGGTGTTCCCATAGTAGTGTACTTTTTTTCGGCAGCAATGGCGACCACCCACCATGGAGTCCAACCAGGTGACGCTGAAGCACTTAATAGCATGAGACTGCAGACGCCAGCCGTACATTGCCACTATAACCGAATATAACTACTCAAGGTTGAGTAATTACTCAAGGTTAACCCTTGCCACCAGGAAAATTGGAAGTAAACAAGAGAGAGAAGTAGACAGGACAGGCTAAAAAACAAAAAGATAAAGACGAAGTTGTAGGGGAGAGAGATAGGAAAAGGTGACTGCCGATTTCCCCTGGGTGGGTCAGCCCAGGGGTGCTGTCTACGTGAAGCCGGGGCAAAAGGGGTGTGTTGCCTCTGCCGGGGGCCCTTAAAGGTCCAATCACCCAGCGTCGGCTCAACCCCCAGGATCCGCTTTTCCCCGGACACGGCACGGCCACGCGCGGCTAGGCATGGGAGGGAGTCAAAACTCCCCCCTTAGCTCGGGTCCGTGGTGTCGCTACACACCAAACGCCTACTTGTGCAGGCGCCCCTGTGGGGGGTTCGCAAAAGGAAAACAAATACGGTGCAGCATACGTTATTATTGACAGCGGTGGTAACGCCATAAAGTATAAGCAGATGAAACTGCAAGAATATTTCAACAACATTGAAGCTGAAACAGTCGCCATATTAGAGGCATTAAAAGAATTAAGTAGAATGGAAAAACAAAGTAAATATCAAACAGTAACGGATAGCTTATCAACATTAGAAGCATTAAAGAACCCAAACAACACCAACCCATTTATCCACAAAATCAGATTACTATTGAATCAATTGACAGAATTCAAAATAACATTAGTATATACGAAAGCACATAAGGGAATCTCAGGAAATGAATTGGCGGATCAATTGGCCAAAGAGGCCACTAAAGAGGGTACCGAATATGATATCCCTATGTCAAAAAGTTTCAACAAACAGGAATTGCGCAGACAATGCTCACAGCAATGGAACTAATACTGGAACCTGGAAGGGAAGCATTCATACACATATCAGTGGACAAAAAACACCAAACTTATCCCCCAAAACCTTCCCACTTGATTATTGGCTAACACAGGCTGTCACCGGACATGGTAGGTTTCCTTTCTACTTCATGAGGTTCAGAATAACCGGAAGCGAAAGATGTATTTGCGGAGAAGAGTCTCAAACATTTGTCCATTAGTTGGATTCATGTAAAACAGTAAAACAAGAGATGAACGCACTGAAGAACAAATACACTAATCCAAGCAAAGCCATACCGGAGATCATTGGGGACTTAGGGGCCATAGAAATCATAAAGGACATAGTTAAAACTATCAACAAAAAAGTTTTACAGGCATAATCATAACAAGGGTACTCAATGAGATTGAAAGGTAAACTACATTGGGAAACTTTAACACAATCAAATCCGTGATTCAATTTCGTCGCTGGGAGGGGTTAACGGTGCATCCGAACCACTGGACCAAGTCCACCTCGCAGGTCAATCAGTCTAAAAGGATCAGACGAGTGCCGAGTCCACTTTCAGATATATCGGGCCGATAGTACGATCGTCCAACTATGACCCTAGACCGGAACCACCATTTCTACAAAGCGAAGGTCGATGGTAGATCGAGGACCTTAGGTCCACCCTTTGATCCCAGACCTACGAGAACATCGAAGAAGTCAGCACAAAACCCAGGAACAATCAAAGGACATTCATTCTGAAGTTTGTACATAAGGCACAGCATAAGGCTAACAAATGCGATAGACCCCATTAAGCGTGGCTAAGTTCCACGCAATGAGGGCTGCCTGATTCCTAATCCTAGACCTGAAACAATAACCACCCAGGAACAATGGAGTGGAGAATGTGGAGTCACCCCCAGCTGGCATGTTTTGGTGACAAATGAACACGACCAAGAATCAAAATAACAGAATTGGCAAGGAAGATGCATTCGGACATCCCATACCCATTAAGTACCATCATCAAAACTAAAATAATATTTAAGAAAGCATAAAAAAGAATAACTGGAGTTATAGAATAAAGATGAGTCTAAGGAGGTGAAGCAGTAAGAAAGCAACTTTTCCAATAGACTCCGAAATTAACATTGCTTTGGGACCACCAAGATCCCCGGGTAAGCAAATATTATTACACAAAGACGAGGGGAAGAGAATAAAAATAAAGAGAGAGAATGGGACAAGGGGAACATTGATAACATAAATGCAGGAAGCAACGACGGAAAAGGTCTAGCTCAAAACCGCATGAGAGTGACAGCTGTTAGGTCACAGGACAACGTATATAAATTGCAAGTCAATTCCTCATTCACTACTCAACCAGACTCCAAAAGTTCCAAAAAAATATCGAGGTTCACAGAACACAACCAATTAGGCAGGCTTTAAACAGGTAAATTGAGAAACCCTACGGCAAACAAACACGGCATCTCAAAAGACTGAATAACATGTGACTAATAGTCTTTTCTCAAGCAGGAGGAATAATTGAGAAAAAAGGTCAACCCGTGGAGCCAGTGAGAAGAAGATGGAAGATCCACACACAAGACCCGAGAAGACCAAGAAGAAGAAATGTTAGTCAAGATACAAGGCACATCAACAAAACTATTGTAAAACCACATATTTTAATGAAAAATGAAAATAAATCCCGCGGATGGAGTCGGCCTGTTCTCGTGGCCGGGGTGGCGCTAGATAGTATTTCACTTTTTTTTTTTCATTCCTTTTTCCCCCTTCCTTTCTTCCCCTCTCATCACCTTTCTACCCTCCAAATCAACTTTTTGGCAGAAGCCCTATTCATTCTATTTCCATTGAATTAAGCCTGTTATACCTTGGTGGTGCAGGCTGAGGCATTTAATTTATGTTGTTCTTTAAGCCCCAATATACGCTCTGTCCCTATCTACTATCTAGCGAAACCACAGCCAAGGGAACGGGCTTGGCAAAATCAGCGGGGAAAGAAGACCCTGTTGAGCTTGACTCTAGTCTGACTCAACAATCCGCTAAGGAGTGTGTAACAACTCACCTGCCGAAGCAACTAGCCGCGAAAATAGATGGCGCTCTAGCGACGCGCCTATCCCCGGCCGTCGCTGGCAGAAAAGCACGAAATTTGCGGGTGCTAAGCCGCGACAAGTAGAAGGGCCGCAGCGGTGTGCGTTGAAGGTGTCGGGCGTGAGTGAGCCCGCCTGGAGCCGTTGCTGGTGGAGATCTTGGTGGTACTAGCAAATTTTCAACTGAGACTGTCGTGAGACAGGTTAGTTTTACCCTACTGATGACCGGTCGTTGCGATAGTAATTCTGCTCAGTACGAGAGGAACTGCAGATTCGGACACTTGGTTCACGTGATTGGTCGAGAGTCTAGTGGTGCGAAGCTACTATCCCTGGGATTACGACTGAACACCTCTAAGTCAGAATCCCGTCTAAGCACTGCAACGATATCGTGTGCACTTGCGGCGAATGCGGGTAAGATTAGCGCCGGGCGGAGCGCGGCGGGCCGCCTCGCTTATGTCCACCCAGTTGCTCGCGTCTTGGCTTCCGCACTGAGGTAGGGCCGAAGCCCTCCTGTTTTGAATAAGAACCCTTATACAAAAGCCAAGAAGCTGACACTTAAATGACTTTCATTCATGCAAGTGATCCACGACCTCCGCGAGAAAGAAAATGCCACCGTTAGACCAATACTCGTGATCACAAAGAGCTACAGATCACATACGTGATAAAAGACAAATGTAAAGGATGTGTGAGGAATATCCCAAAGTTTTGATCATTGAAGCCACGTATAGAACTAACAAGCACAAGTTTCTAGCTGCCATGTGCTTCGTGAGCGCCCTTTGTTAGCTCTACCCTGGCACTGGGCTCTTTGTGAGCAGAACTGCTTCCAGCTTGTCAACTTATTTTCGCCAAAGAAGATGCTGCAGCAAATGGAGTACGTGCTCTCGGGATCGGTGACTTCTTCGAGCGAAAGCGCATTCCCTTTGTGCGACCATTTTCGCAAGAATGTGTGTGCAGCGCTTGCGGCTTCGTGGCTGCGGTAACTGCGGGGCTGCCATTGCATCAGATCTGCTGTTCTGTGTGCAAAGGTCTTAGCTCGGGTCGTTGCCCCGATTATTGTGTCAACTTCGAGGACAGCGACATCGAATCGCAAATATTCGAGCAGTCATACCATATGGAGCTCCCCGTTTTCTTTGTCAGCGGCGGCTGTAACTTCTTCTGCAAGTTAGCCATTCTGGCAAGCCGCGTGTCGGAATGCAAGGTGAAATGCAGCAATTGCGGCGCACATGTATCTCGCCGCGCAGACATCGCCAACCTCCACTTGTCAAGGAAAAATGAACGGCCAGGAAGATTTCTTCTTTCCAAGTTAAGCACTGGTGTTAACTTCCTAACTTCTAATGATTAAATGACCATTGTATCCAGTGACAAGACGCTGCCGCACCCGAAGTATGTAAACTAATTTCGCAAAGATGCGGTGCGCCATATGCATTACACAGAGAACACGACAACTTCAAAAATGCCGCACGCCTGATGAGATCTCGGAGAGCTTCAAGTTTTTTCACCGTAAGCAACAGGAAGGGGAGTCAGTTAAATCGTTCATTGTTCAATTAGAAAGATTGCCCTGAAGTGCAAGTTTTCGTTCATGTTAGATCGAGAGCTGAAAGACAGAACCGTATGTGTTGTTCGCTCGAGAAGTTTGCGAAAACAGTTGCTACCGACAAGCGACTTGACTCTTGAATTAGCAGAAGCCCTTTCTTTGGCTGCGGAAAGCGCAGAAGACGGTTCGCAGGAGATAGATAAGCACACTGATATTGCGACAGTTCTGAACGTCAGCAAACGGCGCACATCTGACACCCTAACGAAAGAGGAAAGAAACGGGCAACGGCATTGCAAATGCTGTGTCAAGTACGGTCACCAAGCTGCTACGTGCTTTCAAAAGAGCCGTCGATGCTACAGTTGTGGTAGGCAAGGGTGCTACAGTTGTGGTAGGCACTTGGCAGCTGGGTTGGTGGCAACGCAGCATTCCGCTGACTGCACTCTCTCTTGCGTGCGCAGGTATCTACGGATCCGGCGCGAAATCACCGCGAATCCGCCGCAGCACTGCAAAGCGGTCAATAGAAGTGTGTGCTCCTAGCATGAAGGAATCAACGGACTGGCTGTATCATCACAGTGCCACGTGCCACCTGTGACCAACGCCACCTGTCCATCTACAACAGAACCTTCTTTTGGAAGCTATATAAGCTGGGCTTATCGCGGAACCCTTCACTTGGCAGCTGGGTTGGCGGCAACGCAGCATTCCGCTGACTGCACTCTCTCTTGCGTGCGCAAGTTGGTTGAATTTCCATTACTGAAAACAATTTCACTTTTCTTTTTTGCCGCACCCATTGCTGCCAAACAAAAATGCTCTCTTGTGCTGAGCTATCCAGTGACTTGGAATCATTACGCAAAGAAGTTGGAGAGTTGCGTAACAGTGTTGCCATGTTTAATGACATTTTTGAAACAATGAAGTCTAAGCAGGAAAGCCTGGTTAAAGAAAATAAAGAGTTGTCTCGAACAAACGAGCAGCTAACAAAACAGGTTGCTGAATTGCAGCAATATTCACACATGAACAATGTTGAAATTAAAGGTATTCCGGAGAAAAAAGGCGAAAGCTGTGAAGCAATTCTGCAATAGATCGCAGATAAGATTGGTTGTTCTGTGAGCCCTGCTGAGATAGATGTGGTGCATAGGGTCCCCGCTAAAGGTGGCTCGAATATTATTGCGCGTTTTTGTTCACGACAAAAAAAGGTTGAATTTTATTCAAAGGCCAGAAAAGCGCGTCTGACAACCCGGTCTATCGCCATGATGAATCAGGATAAGCCCATATTTGTCAACGATCACCTAACACCAGAAAACAAGCGGCTCTCTGCTCAGGCATCGGCACTTAAGAAAGAAAAGCAGTGGCAGTTCCTATGGGTTGACAACTGCCGCATCAAAGCAAGAAAGTCCACGGACAGCCGAGTGTACCGCATCTCTGGTGTTAGTGATCTGGCAGTTTTTTCCAAATAGCATTTAAGCATGATGATTCTGAGCCATCATGGCGACACACACTGTCCTCGAACTGAAGCAACTTCTTAGTTCGTTTGTTTCTCATATTTCAATCATGCACTTTAACACCCGAAGCTTACCGAAAAACTTTGATGATATGGTTAATTTTTTCTCTTTAACCGATCATCACTTTTCGCTCATATGTCTATCAGAAGCATGGCTATCTGCAGATGATGATAACATGTTTTCCATTCCGGGATATCGTGCTGAATTTTTTCATCGCCTCGGTGACTATCATGGTGGATC
Source organism: Rhipicephalus microplus (assembly GCF_043290135.1). Taxonomy (NCBI): domain Eukaryota; kingdom Metazoa; phylum Arthropoda; class Arachnida; order Ixodida; family Ixodidae; genus Rhipicephalus; species Rhipicephalus microplus. The sequence goes on from NC_134710.1 coordinate 283,140,205, forward strand.
AGCCATGTTTATTTCTAACGCATTGTCATATAAACGACGTACTGATATCGCGTTTTCTGTGTCGAAATGTGATGCAGTCTGGCTCGAATTTGACGGCGATTTCCTTCCGTCTAACAAAAGAACTATCATTGGTTCCACTTATCGGTCCCCATCATCATCTTACGGTGACTTTTGTGTTGAGCTTGATAATATACTAAGCTCGTTTATTTCCGAAAATTATAACGTGATCATTTTAGGCGACATTAACATTGACATTACAAATATTAACGACGGTTCTTGTGCTCAATACGCTAACTGCTTCATGGGTCATGGGTTGACATCTCTGCTGGATTCTCCGACACGATGTGCTCCTTCTGGTCGGAACACGCTTATTGACCATATACTACGTAACGTTATGTCAGTCCAGGAGGCCGGTGTGGTGAATTTTGATCTAACAGATCATTATCCAATTGTCCTGTTATTAAAAACACAAACTAATTGCAAAAATAAAATGGTCAATGGGTGTCGTTTCGATTCTGCGAAATTCGTTGATTTGGTATCCCGCTTTGACTGGGGGAAACTATCGCAAGAACCTTGTGTTAATAAAGCGTTTAGTACCTTGACTGAAAAACTAACAGGTATCATAAACTCGTGTACATCTGTATCCATCACATCGCGTTGTACTGAGCCCCTAGAAACCCGTGGATTACTAGAGGACTGCTGCGTAGCATAAATAAAAAAGATAACCTTTACAAAAAAGTGAAACTTCAGCCGTTCAATCTGTCCCTCAGGACCCGCTGTAAACTCTATTCACAAACTCTTACTGTCCTATTTAAAAAAGCCAAACGAACCTACTATAAAAAAAAAAAGTGGTCGAAAACGGGAATGACAGTAAGAAAAACTGGAAAGTAATTAAAGAATTCTTACATCTCGATCAGCCAGATGCACTTGAGACCGAATTTTCGGATGGCACCAGCGTTCTAACTTGCCCTGTCACAATCGCCAACTTTTTTAATGAATCATTTTTCAGCAACTCAGTATCGACTGTCACTAACTTACCTTCGTTGTCTCGCTTGCCTCACTCTTTTTTCTTAAAACCCACGTCACCTGCTGAGGTTCTTTGCACTATAACAAGTTTGAAGACGACAGGATGTGGCCTGGATTCAATTTATCCAGCTAAAATCAAACTTGTTGCTCGTGAGTTATCTTCTGTGCTCTCAGAGCTTATCAACACCGCATTTCGTTAAGGCATTTTTCCTACAATCCTCAAACAAGGAAAAGTAATATCTGTATTCAAAAAGGGAGACCGAAAAGTTTTTTCTAATTATCGACCTATAACAATCCTCCCATTCTTTAGTAAGGTAATTGAGAAGCTCATTGTGAATCGCCTAGTGGACTACCTCACAAAATTTAACCTTTTGTCACATAAGCAGTTTGGTTTTCGTGCTAAATTTTCTACCAAATTAGCACTGATTAAACTAACAGATAGCATAAAACAGTCCATCGATAAGGGGCTCTGGGCAGGGGCGTTATTTATAGATTTAACTAAAGCCTTCGACACTATAAACCACTCTATTTTGTATGCTAAACTTAATTCCTTGGGAATTTGTGGGCCTACTTTAGCCCTTTTAAAAAGCTACCTCGCTAACAGAACCCAGGTTGTCAATTATGGCGGTGTTTTATCCTCAGCAATAATAACTAACCAGGGAGTCCCACAAGGCTGAATTCTGGGACCTCTCATGTTTCTTATCTACATTAAGGACTTGCCATCATCACTTAACTCATCTGACTGCATCCTTTATGCTGATGATACCACGATATTTTCTAGTGACAAAGATCTTAACAATCTACTAGCAAAATTATACACCGATGTCGCAAGCTTGTTTCATGGTGCAAAGATAACTTGTTGAAAATCAACCCTGTTAAAACAACTTTTATGTTATTTCACTCGTCCCAAAAAAGCATTCCGATTTCACCCGAAGTATTCATTGATAACTGCATCACCACCCCATCAAAGTTCACTACTTTTCTAGGTGTCACTATAGACCCTACACTCAAATATAACATTCACGTAAATTCTGTCGTCAAGAAGACTGCTTTTGGCATCCGCATACTCATTCGCACAAGGCATTGTTTTCAGTAACACATTCTAAAATCACTTTACTATGCTTTCATTAACAGTCACCTAACCTACTGCATTTCATCCTGGGCCAATACCTAGGCGACACACCAAACATCTCTCATTCACCTTCAGAAAAGAGCAGTCCGAGTTATCACACATAGTTCCTACACAGCATCAGCAGCACCCCTCTTTAGCACTCTCGAAATTCTATCGTTCATTTCCACCTTTCAACTCAAACTTGGAATTTTATTATTCGGAAGTAGAGTCGGTGACATTCCCACTGACATACTTCCCCTCACACATCTCCACAATAGTAATAACACACAGTTTTCTGAAAATAGTAACCTTCTGCTTCCAAAAGTAAAAACTAACTACAGCAAAATGACAGCCTTGTTTTCTGCAATTTCTTTCTGGAACTCACTACCATCAATTATTAAATCAAGCTCCTCATTACATTGTTTCCGGTGGCATCTAAAACAGTTCTTACTAACAACAAGCGACACCTGAATATATATATATATATATATATATATATATATATATATATATATATATATATATATATATATAGTGTGTGTGTGTGTATATATATGTGTGTGTTTAACTATGGTTGTATGCATTTATATGTATGTCTATAGGTTCTGAAGTGACACTGTATTAGTTAGTGATATGTATGTGTTATGTTATAGTCATTTATTCCAATTAGTTATCTCCTGTTTTATCACTTACATGTAAATATTTCGAACTACCATGAGTTTCAATAATAATTTTCATTACGTTCTTTTGTTTTATTCGCTTGCTGTTTTTTTCTTAGTTGCCAATCTTTATTCTATATTTTTATACATGAATTCACAGGAGGTCCCCCTGACAGTTTTTACTTTGGGACCTCCTTCTGCAATATATCAACTTTTTACGTGCACTGTATTTTACTGAATCAAGGGCACCTGGCTCGCATGTGTACAAGAACATGGGGAACCGGAAAAACGCTAACTCTAACTGCAGAAAATACAGACCAAAGGGATGACAGTGACTCTAGCGCAATGAAATCTAGTCCGTCACAGGTACTCAGCCCCTGGTTCCCCCCAAAAAAGAAGTTTATCACATGGAATGGGGTCCCCATTAAGATGGACGTGGACACAGGTTCTCCTATCTGCACTGTTCCAAAAGGAATGTATGAGGCACATCGCAATCATTGGCCCCAGCTGCAGAATACTCATTTGAAGTTGTCTTGTCACCTGGGCAAACTACCTGTGTTAGGCACATTAGCAACGAGGGCAAATTATATGTCGGCAGAGGTCGACTGTAACCTTACCGTGTTAGATTGTGAAGGTCCTAGCCTATGTGGACGATACTTATTGGAGAAACTTGCAGCAGAAGGAACGCCGGTTCTGCACATCACTACGCAGCCTTGCGTGGCAAGCCAACAGAAGGCAGCAGGAACTGGTGCCGTAATGGCCGAATGTGCATACGCATTCACGGAAGGTCTTGGGTTAGTCAAGAGCCCACCAGCTAAAATTTACATCAAGGACACGGCAGTTCCAAAATTTTGCATGGCTAGAAAGGTTCTTTTTGAGCTGCTAGATAAGTTATCTGCTGAGATAAATAGACTAGTACAAGCTGGCATAATATCTCGGGTACCATTTGCAGATTGGGAGACATCAATAGTACCAGTATTGAAGAGCAAAAGCGCTGTGCGCATTTGTGGGGATTTTAAGGTAACATTAAACCCTGTGTGTGAAAAAGAGCGATACCCTTTGCCAGTCAATGATGATATCTTCGCGAATTTGCTAGGCAAAAAAAAATTCAGTATCTTAGATCTGCGAGACCCTTAACACCAGATTGCATTGGACGAGTACTCGCGAAAGCTGGCTGAAATAAACACACATAAAGGGTTGCTTTGCTAAAAGCGGTTGCCCTTCGGAATCGCTTCAGCAACAGTCGTAGCCTTGACCCTTCCGGACGTCCCTTTGCCACCCGTTTCGTAATTTCGCACATAGCCGAATTGCCCTGATGCCGAATTCCAGTCGGTGTCTACGAAGTGATGACCGAGACGCCAAGAACGCGTCTGCAGTATCACAGCCAATACGACGGTCCACGAGAAGAAGAAATCCGGTGGAATGTTATGGTTACTAAATAAAAGAAGTGTTGCAACGCCAGCGGTTGCCGAAGTGGAGGCAGAACAGCAGGTGCATGCGTTTTGTCTCTCTATTTGTTTCTTTTCCACACCCTTTTCCCTCTTTCATGATATAAGTTTCAAGCGGTCAATAAACGCTGTCTTTTGCCTGGTGACAACGACTTGTTCATGTCTCCGGCGGCGTGTCTGCCACCGACGTAACAGTTTGTTCTCGTGTATTTTGTCACGCTGTTTAGTCATTTTCACATTGTTGAGTTTATGACAAACCTTGCACGTTTTTGGCACAATTGCTTTACAGGAAAAGTATTGATGATGATGATGTTTGATGTTTTGTGGCGCAAGGGCAATTTCACGGCCAAAGAGTGCCAGTTCATCTTATTAAAAATATGGACAATGATTGTGATAAGCGGCTGTATAAGGGCCATAAAATTCCTCGGGGTAAGGCGGGTAAGAACATACAAGTAATAAAATGATGACCATGTCGTGAAAGGTGTGTGTGGTGTGAATAGATGACAAAAGTTGGTGATAATAAAAGACGATGGTGGATATGTATGGCATTAGCACAAGTGCCTCACTCGTTCATACCCTTGCGCCCAAGGGCCGTGAGGCAAGTGCTTTCTTGTGTAGCCAGCGCAGCAAAAGCCATTCTGGAGAGGTCGTGCTACGGGATGCCCGGGTATATGATATGAAAACTATGAATTTCTTTTAAAAACGCTAACAATGATTTATGACTAAAAAGCGGTTCCTTACCGACGAACATTGCAGGGTGTAAAGGTATATGTTGTCGGTAGGGTAATGGAAAATGTTGTTTTCTTAGAGTTTCTAAGTGTTTGCACTGGATTAACATGTGAAGGACTGTTAATGCTTCACCACATCTGTCACACAATGGCGGATCGTCCCGAGACAAAAGATAAGTGTGTGTCGCGTATGTGTGTCCTATCCTGAGTCTCAATAGTATTACCTCTGTATGACACGATTTCGATACGGGCAGCCAATGAGCAAGGTGTGGCTTAATAACATGTAGTTTGTTTTGTGTGTGTGTATCCCACTTGCTCTGCCAGTAAATTCTGAGGTTTCGTTTGAGAGACGGCTTAAGATCAAGGGGCGTGATTGATATGGGTGTAGGGGCAGTCTTTTGTGGACGGATGCAGCGAGCTGATTCGCCCTCACGTTGTCTTAAATCTCACGGTGCCCTGGCACCCAGCACACTACAACATGTTGTTTGAGTGTGTAGAGTGTGCACAAAATGAAGTAAAGTGAGAAAAGGACTGGGTTTTTTAGTTTGTTAAGAGTATGCAGAGCCGTTACCACACTGAGGGAGTTCGTATCAATTACTGCTTTTTGTATTTATAATTGCTTGATGTGTTTAGCCGCCACAAGTATTGCATAAGCTTCCGCTGTCAAAATACTTGTGGCTGGATATAGAGGGTCAGCATCCGAAAAGGATGGGCCGACAGCAGCGTAGGACACAGAAAAGTTAGACTTGGAGGCATCTGTAAAGAACTCAGGACGTGTGTATTTGTGTTGAAGTTCCAGGAAGTATGTACGGATATGGGCAATAGGCGCATGTTTTGTAAATTCTAGAAAAGACACATCGCAGTCACTAGTCTGCCATTGCCACGGTGGCGGGTATGCTACAGGAGCCATTAAACTGTGTTCAAGTGAGAGTCCAGTTTTCTCAGCTAGACTCTTTAGGCGAACTGAGAAGGGCTGCCTCATCGAAAGCCTGTTTTGAAACAGAATTGAGCTTGACAAATCATTAATATTAGAGTATGAGGGGTGCTTCCTGTCTGCTTTCACCTTAAGGAAATAAACAAAGGACATGTAAGTTCTCTGCAGATGAAGTGACCACTCATTTGACTCAACATAAAGGCTTTCTACGGGGCTGGCACGAAAGCACCCGTAGAAAGGCGGATGCCCAAATGGTGCACGGGGTCCAGCATCTTCAAAGCACTTTGAGTCCCAGACTGATAAACAATGGCCCCATAATCTAAGCGGGTGCGAATGCGGCTTTTATATAGGTTCATGAGACATTGCCTGTCACTACCCCACCTAGTACGTGACAAAACTTTTAAAACATTCATGGCTTTTAAACATTTTGTTTTTAGATACTTGATGTGCTGTACGAAGGTCAACTTGTCCAAGATTATTCCTAAGAATTGACGCTCTGCATTAACAGACAGACGTTGATCGTTAAATTCAAAGTCGGGTTTTGAGTGCATGCCTCTCTTTCGGGAGAACAAGACACACATGCTTTTTTGTGGGTTCAGTCGGAATTCGTTTTTCTCTGCCCATTTGGAGACCTTGTTTAAACGAAACTGAACCTGCCGCTCACACATGGCCAGATTGCAAGATCTAAAGCCAAGCTGGACGTCATCGACATATGTACAATAAAACATATTGCGAGGCATGGACAAGCGCAAGGAATTCATTTTGATGAGAAAAAGTGTGCAGCTAAGTACCTTACCTTGTGGCACGCCTGTTTCCTGGACAAATAATTGGGAAAGAACCGTGCCCACTCGGACACGGAATGTCCGGTTTACAGGTAATTTTGAATTATGTGAAACATTCTTCCGCGCACGCCAAGGTGGGACAGGTCTCTTAGAATTCCAAAATGCCGTGTTGTATCTTAAGCCTTTTTGATATCGAGGAATACAGAAAAAAAATATTGTTTATAGACGAAGGCGTCCCTGATCTGTGCCTCGATACGAACACGGTGGTCTAAGGTGGATCTACTTTCTCGAAAACCGCGCTCAAATGGGTCGAGCAAATTGTTTGTTTCAAGGATATGTACAAGTCGGCAGTTTATCATTTTTTCGAAGACTTTGCACAAGCAGCTTGTAAGTGCAATAGGCCTAAAACATTTTTTCCTAATCAGCATGGTTTTCGGCAGAATTTATCCACTGTAACCCAATAATTAGAAACAGTCGATGATTTCACGCGTGCCTTAAATATTAGTGTTCAGATTGACGCAATATGTCTCGACTTCTCCAAAGCCTCTGACAAGGTTCCTCACAGGGAGTTAATAAGTTAGCACACCTAGGCATAAATTATAACATAATACAGTGGATAAGTGCGTACCTGACAGGCAGAACACAATATGTAGAAATAAACGGCTTCAAATCTGAGTTATTAAGCGTTACCTCAGGGGTACCGTGAGGTTCAGTTTTAGGACCGATATTATTCTTAACTTACATAAATGACATTTCATGCAGCATAGATAGAAGTACTACAGTGCGACTTTTTGCAGACGACTGCCTAATTTTCAAAGAAATACACAGTGAAGCTGACCAAAAAACGTTTAATGATATTCTTGATGCTGTCAGTAGTTGGTGCATTGAATCTAAAATGGAAATAAATCAAACTAAAACAGTTGCTTTGCACGTCACAAACAAAAGTAAGCGTGTCTTCTATTCTAATTACACTCTATGTTCTACCCGCCTGTCTACCGTCAATGAAATAAAATATTTAGGTGTAACAATAGCCAGTAATCTAAACTGGAGGACCCATTTGGAAAACATTTGTGCGGTGGCGGAGAGAAAACTATGGTACTTGCGAAGAAAATTAAGACTTGCTACGACTCCCGTTAAGCTAGCAACATATCTCACGTATATTCGGCCAACATTGAAATATGCCAGCATTTTGTGGGATCCCTCGGAAATCGGCCTCATTAATATGCTAGAAAGAGTACAAAGGCGAGCTGCCAGGTTTATTCTTTCAAAGTACTCCTCGACAGAGTCAGTAACAGAAAGGCTACGCTCTCTTCAACTGCCCACTTTAGCTGAACGACCGCAATTGGCAAAGATGAAGTTCTTGTTTTCTTTGTCAAAAAATAAATTAAACATAAACACAACAAAATACTTAACGCCACGCCGCGGAAGAAACCTGAGAAATGTAAATGATTACACATACGAAGTGCCACAACAGCGTGTCAATGTATATGCGAATTCATTTTTTCCAAAAACAATTCGTCAGTGGAATGCTTTGCCATTACCACTGGTTCATTGTGATTCATTAGAAAAAATTTGAGGAAGGGCTCAAAGATATTTTTCTGTAGGCATGGTCTACTATGTTAATTTATTACAATTCATTTGTATGCTTACTACGACTGCACTGTTTTTCCTTCAGCCTCAAAGCCGGTGTTTCCTATGTATGTCAAGTAACAATTCCAAGTTCAAGTGTTGCTATTTGAATTGCTGTATCATTTGAATGTATTGATGTTTGACATTCTTAGTATGTCCCACCCCTGTAACAGCCGAAAGGCTAACAGTATTTGGAAAAATAAATAACTCGAAGGTAAAGAAGGGTCCTTGCCCTCTTTCAAAATGGAATAATAGCCTCTTTCCAGGAGGTAGGGATAGTGCCAGAAAACCAGATAGCATTGTACAAACAAAGTAAGGTTTTTCGTGTTTCGATTGGTAGGTTTTTTAACATTTCATACACCACACAATCAGAACCTGGGCAGAAGCACTGCAGGAGTTTAAAGAGGTTCGCAGCTCAGCTAGACTGAAAGCTTGGTTACATGCCTCGTATCTAGTGCATTTGTGTTCGAGTTTCTGCTTTTCTATTCCTGTTCTGTATTTTTGGAAAGTGTCAGTATAGTGGGACGAGCTGGATACCCGTTCAAAGTGTGCACCGAGGAAGTTTGCCTGATCTTCCAAGTCATCACCCTGAGTGTTTACAAGTGAAAGTGTGTGTACTTGTTTTCCTGCTATCCTACAGACCATGTTCCAGACTTTAGCCTCCTGTATGTATGAATTGATCCCTGACAAAAACTTCTGCCAGCTTTTTTTTCTGGCCTGCCGACGCGTTCTCCTGCCTTGAGACTTTATTTTCTTGAAGGTGTCAAGATTTTCGGCTGTCGGTGAGTTCCGAAGCAGCCTCCAAGCTCTGTTATGCTGTTTGCGCACGTTTCGGCATTCAGAGTTCCACCATGGCACACGCCGTTTTCCAGGGTGTCCATTTGTTTGTAGGATGCATTTTGTTGCAGCATCAATCAAAAACGATGTGAAGTAGTTGACAGCAACATCAATGTTCAAAGTACATATGTCATTCCAACCTGGACGAGCGATGGTATAAAACTGTTCCCAGTCGGCTCTACTTATGAGCCACTTGAGAACACGTGGTGGGCACTCAGTTATTGTAGTTGTGCTCAAAACTACAGGGAAACGGTCACTTCCGTACAGATTACTGACGACTTTCCACTGGAGTAGAGGCACAAGAGATGGAGATACCATGCTTAGGTCTATGGAGGAGTAGGTGTTATTAGCGAGATTATAATAGGTTGGTTCTTCTCGATTTAGGAGACACGCGCTCGACGAGAGAAGGAACTGTTAGATCAGTCGACATTGCCCGTCATACCGAGAGTCACCCCATAGCCTGCTATGCGCATTGAAGTCTTCAAAGAGAACATAAGGCTCTGGAAGTTCATAAATTAGAGAGTGTAATTCCCGTTTTTGCAGCTGATAGCTAGGAGGAATGTAAATAGTGCAGATTGTGATCAGTTTATCAAAAAGAACTGCTCGAACAGCCACTGCCTCAAGGGATGTTTGGAGTTGTAAGTGTGCGCATGCAATTCCTTGATTCACTATGATGGCAACACCTCCGGATGATGTCATGGCATCAACACGGTCCTTTCGGAAAATAACGTATTTACGAAGAAAATTTGTGTGTTTTGAATTAAGGTGTGTTTCTTGTACACACAGCACTTTTGGTGAGTGTCCGTGTAAGAGTTCTTGGACGTCGTCAAGGTTTCTGAGAAGGCTGCTGACGTTTCATTGTATAATTTGAGTGTTCATGATGAATGTAAAATAGTGCTGTGTGTATGAAAAGCGAGTGGCTGTTTAGACAGGAAGTTTGAGTTCACTTAACAGGGCCATCACCAGGCCCTGTTATCTGCTTGTTTGTTTTCTTGGTGCGCTCCAAGGAGCCACGCCGCTCTTTCGGCACCAAGGGTACCGACGTATCCATTGCCTCCTCGGAGGCACTGGATGCCCGCACTTGCGGGCTGTTAGTTAGAATTTTGGGCCTCGCCTTGTGAGGTGAGGCCTTGAGACCCGAGGACTCTGCAGTCTCCTGTCTCTGTTTGGGAGTGGGCGGTGTAGCCTGGGCTACAGCCGCCTTGGAGGCAGGTGCCACAACCCCCGGCTCGGTATGCGCGGGCCGAAGGAGTGGTGAGGGCTGGTGCGGCGGTGCCCCCTGACGCGCCGCATCAGCGTATGTAGGTCCATAGAATGGAGTGACTCTTCACCGTGCTTCCTTAAATGTAATGTTCTCCTTCACCTTCAACGTAATTATTTCTTTTTCTTTTTTCCAGTATGTGCAGGAGCGTGAATATGCGGCATGGTTTCCTTCGCAATTTACACAGTGTGGCGGTTTTTTGCAGTTCTCAGACACGTGGCCTAGGACTCCTGATTGTGCACAAGTCTGGCGACCACGACAGGCTTTAGAGCCATGGCCATACCTCTGGCATTGGAAGCAACGACGAGGGTTTGGTATGTACGGCCTGATAGATGTCTTCGTGTACGCTCTTTGAATAGATTCCGGTAGTTTACTGGATGCAAATGTGAGTATTAAGTGTTTGTCGATGTTTCCTTATTATCTCTTCTGATGATGATTCTCTGTACATTAGTGACATTTTGGCTCTTCCATCCCTCCAAAAGTTCAGTTTCGGTCAGGTCAAGTAAGTCTGCGTCAGATACCACTCCGCGAGTGATGTTCATAGATCTGTGTGGTGTTACAGTGATCGGTACGTCACCGAACGTTGAGAGGCTGTCTAGCTTTACAAATTGTGCTTTGTCGCGAATTTCGAGAATAAGTTCTTCGCTAGCCATTTTGGTTATTTTTTATCCAGCCCCGAGAGTTTCAGTAAGACACCTGGCAACTACAAAAGGAGATACGGTCCTAGCTTGCTTTCCGGTTTTTTTCACAGTGAATGACGTGGAAGTGGGGAAAAGTTTCTATTGGCTGGTTGAAGAAATTTATGTCGTCGGTGCGTACCCGCTTTAGGCCGGTACGATCAGACAGTAGAGGGAATGCTCCATGCATGCCGGTCTTATTTTTGTTCAGCAGCGTTGGTGGCCACTCACCTCGGAGCCCAACAAGGGGACGCTGCAAGTTTGCAGGTGCTGAAAGCTTGCAGACGTCAGCCATACAACACTGCCATAACCCAATGCGCCTAGACCAAGGTAGGCTATTTGCACAGGGTTAACCCTTGCCACCAGGAAAATTCGAAGTAAACGGAAGAGAGTAGAAGACAGGACAGATAGATAGTGAGAGATAAAGACGAAGATGTAGGCAGAGAGAGATAGGAAAAGGCGACTGCCGATTTCCCCTGGGTGGGTCGGCCCAGGGGTGCCATCTACGTCAAGCCGGGGCCAAAGGGGTAAGTTGCCTCTGCCGGGGGGCCTTAAAGGTCCAATCACCCAGCATGGGCTCAACCCCCAGGATCCCCTTTTCCCCGGACACAGCAAAGCCACGCACGGCTAGGCGTGGGAGGGAGTCAAAACTTCCCCGTTAGCTCCGGTCCGTGGTGTCGCTACACACCAAACGCCTACTTGTGCAGGCGCCCCTGCGGGAAAAAGAAGACCTTGTTGAGCTTGACTCTAGTCTGACTCAACAATCCGCTAAGGAGTGTGTGACAACTCACCTGCCGAAGCAACTAGCCCCGAAAATGAATGGCACTCTAGCGTCGCGCCAATCCCCGGCCGTCGCTGGCAGAAAAGCACGAAATGTGGGGGTGCTAAGCCGCGACGAGTAGAAGGGCCGCAGTGGTGTGCGTTAAAGGTGTTGGGCGTGAGTGAGCCCGCCTGGAGCCGCTGCTGGTGCAGATCTCTGTGGTACTAGCAAATACTCAAGTGAGACCGTCGCGAGACAGGTTAGTTTTACCCTACTGATGACCGGTCGTTGCGATAGTAATTCTGCTCAGTACGAGAGGAACTGCAGATTCGGACACTTGGTTCACGTGATTGGTCGAGAGTCCAGTGGTGCGAAGCTACTATCCCTGGGATTACGACTGAACACCTCTAAGTCAGAATCCCGTCTAAGCACTGCAACGATATCGTGTGCACTTGCGGCGAATGCGGGTAAGATTAGCGCCGGGCGGAGCGCGGCGGGCCGCCGCGCTTATGTCCACCCAGTTGCTCGCGTCTTGGCTTCCGCACTGAGGTAGGGCCGAAGCCCTCCTTTGTTTTGAATAAGAACCCTTATACAAAAGCCAAGAAGCTGACACTTAAATGACTTTCATTCATGCAAGTGATCCACGACCTCCGCGAGAAAGAAAATGCCACCGTTACACCATTACTCGTGATCACGAAGAGCTACAGATCACATACGTGCAAAAAAGACAAATGTAAAGGATGTGTGAGGAATATCCCAAAGTTTTGATCATCGAAGCTACGTATAGAACTAACAAGCAGAAGTTTCTAGATGCCATGTGTTTCGTGAGCGCCCTTTATCAGCTCTACCCTGGCACTGGGCTCTTTGTGAGCAGAACTGCTTCCAGCTTGTCAACTTATTTTCGCCGAAAAAGATGCTGCAGCAAACGAAGTACGTCCTCTCGGGTTCGGTGACTTCTTCGAGCGAAAGCGCATTCCCTTTGTGTGACCACTTTCGCAAGAACGTGTGTGCAGCGCATGCGGCTTCGTGGCTTTGGTAACTGCGGGGCTGCCATGCCATCACATCTCCTGTTCTGTGTGCAAAGGTCTTAGCTCAGGTCGTTGCCCCGACCAATGTGTCAACTTCAAGGACAGCGACATCGAAATGCTAATATTCGAGCGGTCCCACCATATGGAGCTCCCCGTTTTCTTTGTCAACGGCGGCTGTAACTTCGTCTGCAAGTTAGCCGCCCTGGCAAGCCACATGTCGGAATGCAAGGTGAAATGCAGCAATTGCGGCGCCCATGTATCTCGCCGCGCAGACATTGCCCACCTCCACTTGTCAAGGAAAAATGAACGGCCAGGAAGATTTCTTCTTTCCAGGTTAGACACTTTTTAACTTCAACTGATTAAATGACCATTGTATCCAACGACAAGACGCTGCCGCACCCGAAGTATGTAAACTAATTTTGCAAAGATGCGGTGCGCCTTATGCATTACACAGAGAACGCGACAACTTCAAAAACGCCACACGCCTGATGAGATCTCGGAGAGCTTCAAGTTTTTTCACCGTAAGCAACAGGAAGGGGAGTCAGTGAAAGCGTTCATGGTTCAATTAGAAAGATTGCCCAGAAGTGCAAGTTTTCGTTTATGTGAGACCAAGAGCTGAAAGACAGAACCGTATGTGTTGTTTTTGCGAAAACATTTGCTACCGACAAGCGACTTGACTCTTGAAGAAGCAGAAGCCCTTTCTTTGGCTGCGGAAAGCGCAGAAGACGGTTCGCAGCAGATGGATAAGCACACTGATATTTCGACAGTTCTGAACGTTAGCCAACAACGCACGTCTGACACCCTAACGAAGGAGGAAAGAAACGCGCCGCAGCATTGCAAATGCTGTGTCAAGTACGGTCACAAAGCTGCTACGTGCTTTCAAAAGAGCCGTCGATGCTACAGTTGTGGTAGGCAAGGCCCCTGGCTCGCATGTGTACAAGAACAGGGGGAACCGGAAAAACGCTAACTCTAACTGCAGAAATTACAGACCAAAGGGATGACAGTGACTCTAGCGCAATGAAATCTGGTCCTTCACAGGTATCCAGCCCCTGGTTCCCCCCAAAAAGAAGTTTATCACATGAAATGGGGTCACCATAAACATGGACGTGGACACAGGTTCTCCTGTCTGCATTGTTCCTAAAGGAACGTACGAGGCACATCACAATCGTTGGCCCCAGCTGCAGAATACCCATTTAAAGTTGTCTTGTTACCTGGGCGAACTACATGTGTTAGGCACAATGGCAACGAGGGCACATGATATGTCGGCAGAGGTAGACTGTAACCTTACTGTGTTAGATTGTGAAGGTCCTAGCCTGTGTGGACGAGACTTATTGGAGAAACTTGCAGTAGAAGGAATGCCGGTTCTGCACATCACTACGCCGCCTAGCGTGGAAAGCCAACAGAAGGCAGCAGGAACTGGTGCCATAATGGCCGAATGTGCAGGCGTATTCACAGAAGGTCTTGGATTAGTCAAGAGCCCACCAGCTAAACTTTACATCAAGGACACGGCAGTTCCAAAATTTTGCATGGCTAGAAAGGTTCCTTTTGAGCTGCTAGATAAGGTATCTGCAGAGATAAATAGACTAGTAGAAGCTGGCATAATATCTCCAGTACCATTTGCAGATTGGGAGACACCAATAGTACCAGTATTGAAGAGCAACAGTGTTGTGCCCATTTGTGGAGATTTTAAAGTAACATTAAACCCTGTGTGTGAAATGGAGCGATACCCTTTGCCAGTCAATGATGACATCTTCGCGAATCGGCGAGGTAAAGAAAAATTCAGTATATTGGGTCTGCGAGACCCTTACAACCAGATTGCATTCGACGGATACTCGCGAAAGCTGGCTGTCATGAACACACATAAAGGGTTGCTTTGCTAAAAGCGGTTGCCCTTCGGAATCTCTTCAGCAACAGTCGTAGCCTTGACCCTTCCCGGCGTCCATTTGCCACCCGTTTCGTAATTTCGCACATAGCCAAATCGCACTGATGCCGAATTCCAGTCGGTGTCTACGAAGTGATGACCGAAGACGCCAAGAACGCGTCTGCAGTATCACAGCCAATACGACGGTCCACGAGAAGAAAAAATCTGGTGGAATGTTATGGTTACTAAATAAAAGAAGTGTTGCAATGCCAGCGGTTGCCGAAGTGGAGGCAGAACAGCAGGTGCATGCGTTTTCTCTCTCTATTTGTTTCCTCTCCACACCACTTTTCCTTTTTCATGATATAAGTTTCAAGCGGTCAATAAACGCTGTCTTTTGCCTGGTGACAACGACTTGTTCACGTCTCCGGCGGCGTCTCTGCCGCCGATGCAACAGCTTTGTCCTCGTGTATTTTGTCACGCTGTTTAGTCATTTTGACATCGTTGTGTTTATGACAAACCTTGCACGTTTTTGCCACAATTGCTTTAGAGGTAAAGTATTGAGTGCGAAAGATATACAGAACGTGAAAGTAGCAACAGAGGATATGACATACAAAACCTCATGCATGTGATCCACGACCTCCGTGAGAAAGAAAATGCTACTGTTAGACTATTACTCGTGAACACGATGGGCTACAGTAGATCATATACGTGCAAAACAGACAAATGTAAAGGATGTTTGAGGAATATCCCAAAGATTTTATCATGGAAGCCACGTATAGAACTAACAAGCACAGGATACCCTTATTCATAATATAGGTTAAGGATGGTGCTGGTGCCAGCCGTGTTGTGCCAGATGCCTTCGTTGCATCTGAACCGCAGCACATCGTACCCACCGCAGCAATCGGACGAGAGTTGCTAGAACTCTCGTGCGACTGTTCTTCACTACTGTACTCATTATGGCAGCATACCCCCCACCTGATGGCCTAGTTCGAATGCATAATTGTGCCAGACCGCACGGTGAAGAGGGATCGACTTCCCAGTCATATCACAAAATGTGGAAGCAAGCCATGATTCGTGAAACAACCAGGCTATGATAAAGCACCTTACAGCACCCTGGCATACTCCGGACATGTCATGACTTGTCCGGCCCTGTCAGTGAGCTTGCCAAGCACGTCGCAAAGGGACCGCTAAGACCCTCCTTACGAGGTTGCCATCACTGGAGGGTCACGACCATTGGTTGCCGAGCCTGAGCAAAACTGTAACTTAAAGTAAGGTTCTACAAAAGACCACCATTCAGTCTATGGATTCCCCGCAGGGGCGCCTGCACAAGTAGGCGCTTGGTGTGTAGCGACACCACGGACCCGAGCTAACGGGGGAGTTTTGGCTCCCTCCCACGCTTAGCCGTGCGTGGCTTTGCCGTGTCCGGGGAAAAGAGGATCCTGGGGGTTGAGCCGACGCTGGGTGATTGGACCGTTAAGGCCCCTTGGCAGAGGCAACACACCCCTTTAGCCCCGGCTTCACGTAGACGGCACCCCTGGGCTGACCCACCCAGGGGAAATCGGCAGTCGCCTTTCCCTATTTCTCTCTCCCTACATCTTCGTCTTTATCGCTTACTTTTTACCTGTCCTGTCATCTTCTCTTTTCTGTTTATTTCCGAATTTCTTGGCGGCTAGGGTTAACCCCGGGGGACTGACCTCCCTTGGTGAGGACCACAGGGTTATAGTAGCAATGTATGGCTAACGTGTGTATACGTTCCCCTTGTTGGACTCCATGGTGGGTGGCCAGCATAGCTACCGAATGAACATACTTTTCTATGAAAAAAAAGTACCCCCCCTTTCCACAATGATCGGTCCCATAAAAGGGGTCGCACCAAGGCGAATAGAAACCTTCTTACTAAAGAGAGCGATTACATGAAATTCTTTGCTGTAACGTCATTGACTGAAACTAATATTCAGGACATATCACCATTCCCGATCGCAAAAGCGATTGCAAAAGCAATCAAAGAATGCATTGGAAGCAATTACAGTGCAAGAAAAATGAATTCAGGAGATCTCCTCATAGAAGTGAAAAACAAAGAACAAAGTGACAAAATTAGACACCTTGGAAAAATCGGACAACATGAAGTCCGTGTAACAGCCCACCAATCTCTCAATTACACGCGAGGTGTTATATCCGACAACGAACTGCTAAAGTGCACTGACGCAGAAATGGAGGATGCTTTAGCGGATCAAGATGTACTTGCCGCGCGAGCAATCATATTCCGTAGAGATAAGAAGAAAACCCGCACAAGGAATGTAATTCTAACCTTCGCAAGCACAACGCTTCCTGCTGCAGTTAAGGTAGTGTATCTTTACCAACGTGTGAGGCCCTACATACCTAATCCTCGCAGGTGCTTCCGATGCCAGAGGTTCGGGCACGGGTCTCATTCATGTCGTGGTAATCCAACCTGCATGAAATGCAGCCAGAATGAACATGAAGATGACGAGTGCACGAACGCTTTAAACTGTGTGAACTGCAAGGGGCCCCATGCAGCGTACTCACGCTCCTGCCCAGAATGGCAAAAAGAAAAAGACATACTTACACTGAAAACCAAAGAAAACATATCGTATCCAGAAGTGCGCCAGCGAGTGGTTCTTGCCCAAAAGGGCACCTACGCTGAAGCGGTGCGAGAAGGGAAGGCACCGCCAACGTCTCTGTAGGCACACAGGTCGAACTCCAGGACCTAGTGGCCACGGTCTGTCCCCGAAACAAGATAAAAAAAAAAGGCACCAAGTGCCTTTCTTCAGGGAGGCCCCAAAGCCTCGACCAGTGTTGGTGCCAGCCAACCTAATGTCGAGGCAAAAGAGGTCTCAACAACGGTGCCGAGTAGCCAGCCTCCCTTGAGGAGGCCAGCATTCTCGCCGGGCACCAACACTGTTGAACACCCTGGTGGTGCCGAGTCTATGGACGTGAGTCCATCGGACACTGAAAGCCTTACAGACCCTGCTCCAACCAGCAGGGCGATTAGGCAGCCGATCAATCCTCTCTGCCAGGG
Source organism: Rhipicephalus microplus (assembly GCF_043290135.1). NCBI lineage: Eukaryota > Metazoa > Arthropoda > Arachnida > Ixodida > Ixodidae > Rhipicephalus > Rhipicephalus microplus. Next base: position 283,157,980 of record NC_134710.1, read on the forward strand.
AGGAAACGAGAGCCGAAACACAATTATGGCCCCACAAAAAAAGAAGTGATGAAGCACACGTATAGTGTCGCTTTTTACCTTATGCACAACTAACCCGAAATACTAAATTTTATGCACATCATTTCTCGTAATGGCATACATCATTCATTGGAACTGCAGAGGCATGACACGAGACTTAAGCGACATTAAGGACATATTTACAAGCTTCTCTCCTGTAGCATTATGCTTGCAGGAAACGAACCTGAGACCAAAAAAACACCAAAATACTAAAAGGTTACACTGTTATACGTCACGACCGCTCGCAAAGCAACCGGCTGTTGGGCGGCGTCGCCAATGTTGTCCAAAGTGGTATAGCAGTAAGAGAAGTTATAGTTAATAGTTTTATTGAATTGGCTGCAGTCACCATTTTATCACATAAAACTATCACTATTTGTTCCATACACATTCCACCTCATACACATTCTATTGTAAAAGATCTAGAATTGATTGCAGAACAGCTACCTAAACCTTTTTTAATGGCAGGAGATTTTAATGTGCATAATATACTATGGGGTAGTGTAAAGACAGACAGTAGAGGGCAGGTAATTGAAGATTTTATTCTTCCTAACAATGTGTGTCTTTTAAACACTGGATCACCAACATACTGCTCTCCAGGCACAGGAACCATAAGTTGCTTGGATTTGGCACTGTGCTCAAGCTCACTGTTTGCAGATTTTACATGGGAAACAATAAACAACCCTTATGGTAGTGACCATCTACCGTCGGTTGTAAGACTAACATCGCCACTTCCGACCATACGCTCTCGACCACAGCATTGGAAGCTTCACAAAGCTAACTGGCCTTTGTTTACACAGAGAGCTAATCTACAGGCTGAGTTCTCTGAACACCTAACAGTAGAGGAAATAAACGACAAGTTCACCGATTGCATACTGTCTGCGGCAGAGCAAGCTATGTTCCAGTCTTCAGGGCTAGTGGGAAGAAAGCTAAAGCCATAGTGAACGAGTGAGTGTGCAAAAGCCAAAAAACTACAGTATAAAGCATGGTGCAACTTCTGTAGGTACCCCACATGGGACAACCTCCTTGCGTTCAAACAAGCTAAAGCAAAAGCACGATACATTCGTAGAAATGCAGAAAAATCGTCCTGGCAGAAGTACAGATCTACAATCAATAGCACAACCACACCCAAGAAAATGTGGAACCAGGTTAGAAAATTCAGCGGCGACTATTCCTCATACGCGATACCCATACTTACAGACCCAGGCACACAGACATCTCTAGAGGAGCAGGCGAACATTTTAGGCGAACACTTTTACACTATATCCAGTTCCACTAATTACACGCCATCCTTCCTGGCATACAAACAGGCAACCGAAAAACAAAAACTACCCATAAAGGGTGGTCTAGATGAGCCGTACAATGCTACATTGACACTCCAAGAGTTAAGCACAGTGCTTTCAGCGGGAAAAAAGACAGCAGTCGGTCCAGACAGAGTTCATTATAAAATGCTCGCACACCTGTCTCAAGCTGCGGTGCAAACATTATTAAAGTTCTTTAACATGATTTGGAAAACTGGCGAAATGCCCGCAAAATGAAAAATGGCAACCACAGTACCATTTCTAAAGACTGGAAAACCACCGACTTCACCGGGTAGCTATAGACCCTTAGCACTTACAAGCTGTATGGCAAAAGCATACGAAAGCGTAATAAACAGAAGACTAGCATACATCCTTGAAGTAGACAACGTACTAGACGATCATCAGTGTGGGTATAAGAAAGGCCATTCAACGATCGATCATCTTGTCCGTCTTGAACACACAGTGCGATGATTTGGAAAAACTGGCAAAATGCCCGCAAAATGAAAAATGGCAACCACAGTACCATTTCTAAAGACTGGAAAACCACCGACTTCACCGGGTAGCTATAGACCCTTAGCACTTACAAGCTGTATGGCAAAAGCATACGAAAGCGTAATAAACAGAAGACTAGCATACATTCTTGAAGTAGACAACCTACTAGATGATCATCAGTGTGGGTATAAGAAAGGCCATTCAACGATCGATCATCTTGTCCGTCTTGAACACACAGTGCGGGAGGCCTTCTTGCATAGGCAACACTGCCTAGCAGTGTTTTTTGACCTGGAGAAGGCCTACGACACCACGTGGAGGTACGGTATACTGAGAGACCTGGCACATCTCGGAATACGCAGAAGAATGCTTAATTGCCTCTCTGACTTTCTATCAAACCGAAACTTCCAGGCGCGGTTAGGCTCCACACTATCGCGGGTTTTCGTCCTAGAAAATGGTGTGCCGCAGGGTTGCGTGTTGAGCACCACACTGTTCGTAGTCAAAATGAATTCACTTAATCAAGTAATCCCACCCTCCATCATGCACTCATTATATGTTGACGCTCTTCAGATAGCATGTCGGGCCTCAAGCATATCCACATGCGAAAGGCAGCTGCAGCTAACCATCAACAAACTGACGAAATGGGCAGATCAATATGGCTTTCGCTTTTCTACCCAGAAAACCATTACCCTACTTTTCTCACAAAAGCGCGGCTTGTATCCGGACCCGGTTCTTAAAATCAACCACAGTGTACTGCCACTCATGTCAGAACACCAGTTCCTAGGCCTAGTCTTTGACAGGAAACTAAACTTCATTTCCCACATGAATTACACAAAAAAGAAAGCAAACAAAGCGCTCAACATTCTGAAAATACTATCGTGGAAACACTGGGGTGCCGATTGAGTCTGCCTTTTAGGCATATACCGCTCGATCGTGCGCAGCATACTTTACTACGGCAGCGTAATTTACGGTTCAGCCAGAAAATCTTACCTCAAACGTCTTGACCCAATACAACATCACGCTTGGCGACTGGAGCGTATAGAACCTCACCTGTCCAGAGCTTATATGTCGAGAGAAATGAGCCGTGCCTAGAAGAAAGAAGAGCACTACTTACTGTATCCTATGTTTCAAGAACCAGATCGAAACCAAGCCACATATGTCACACTATTGTCTCTCACATCGGTACCAGAATACAATACAACAACAGACTGCACACGATAAGACCACTTCTCCTGCGTTTTGAAGAAATATGTCTAGACTACAAAGTACCGAATCAGACACTAAGCATTGTCCAAATGCCGGATAGACTTGCTCCATGGTTGGACTTTTCGCACTACACTGACCTTGCTTTGACCCATTTAAAGAAGAAGTAAACTCCACAGGAACAAATTATGCAGGATTTCCTAGCTGTACAAGAAAAATACAACACGCATTCTGAATACTACACTGATGAATCAAAAACACAAGAATATACAGGAAGTGCTGTCATATCAAAACACTCAGAAAGATATAAAGACTGCCACCATTCGTATCTATCTTCACAGCAGAAGTATATGCTCTCTTGATTGCTCTTGAAGAAATATTACCAAGAAATCACAAAAAAGCTGTCATATACACTGACTCACTTAGCGCATTAAAAGCCCTACACTTAAGGTCGGAAAACGAACCGTTTCTCGGGGACATTCTACAGAAGCTAGAAAGAGCTGAGAAAAATGGCAAGACAATAAGGCTTCTATAGGTGCCGAGCCATGTCAGTATCCCAGGAAACGAAAAGGCAGACAGGGTAGCAACAAGAGCAGGTCATCAAAAAATAGCAGAAATAAGGGCACCATTCAGAGACTGTTTCAACAGTTGTCGGACAACCTTTAGGGCAAAATGGCAAGAAGAGTGGTAGGCTCAAGTGCATAACAAGCTGCAAATTGTCAAGCGTATTCTACAAGAATGGAAGTGATGCAATCACCAAAAGCGCTTCATCGAAGTAATACTATGCCGCCTGTGGATAGGTCATACTCACCTCACCCACAACTTCTTGTTGCACGGAGAAAATCAACCAGAATGCGAACATTGCAAGGAACCTCTGACTATGAATCATATTTTATTAACACGCCCAGTCTTTAAAAAAAGAAGACAGGCTTATTTTAAACAATTTTACAGAACACGAACACCTTTCATCCACAACTTCTTGTTGAACGGAGAAAATCAACCAGAATGCGAACATTGCAAGGAACCTCTGACTATCAATCATATTTTATTAACATGCCCAGTCTTTAAAAAAAGAAGACAGGCTTATTTTAAACAATTTTACAGAACACGAACACCTTTCCACCTGATGTTAATACTATCAGAAAATGCAATCATCTCTATAGAGGACGTTCTCCGGTTTCTAGAGGCCGCAGGCGTTTCAAACAAACTGTAAACAAAAATCTGTTTTTTATCTGATATTTTAACCCTATTATCATAATCACCCAGTGTCTGGCGCATCATAGCCATTGCTGCTTTTGCGCCATAAAATCCAACGTAACTAAATAACTATCAGTCTATGGATTGAATCGTGCCGAATGCTGGCAGCACTAGAAAACGCTTCTTGAACATGCGAAAAAAAAATTATCACCGGCGGCCTACAACGATGGCGAAGTACAACTCACCGGATTCTTAAAACGTGGACACTGAGAGCAGCTATGAGGAAGAAAAGTGGGAATGGGCTGACCACAGTGCCAGAAAGATTACCGAGGGCCATTCGCACAATGTGTCGACGAGGAGATTGCCCGCGCAGAGTGTTGCCATGTCCCTTCAATTTTGACCATGACGCGTCTGCTGAACGGGATGCATTCCGCCATCACCTTGAAAATTGTCCAGACAGAACAAGAAACTTGCCCTGCATGGAGGCTAGGGAAGACCCTCCCTACGATTTGCCAGCGCCAGGAGTTCCACAGGTGCCAGTGCCAGGAGGTGGACAGCCTTTTCTTAGTGAGCCCGAGGAGCAGTGATTCGCGGAGCCAGGGCGTCTGCGGAACCCGTACAAGCCGGCTGTACCGCCCACCTTTCGTAACTTCATTGGCCTGAAACCTGCCGTGCGAAAGCTTTAATATAAATCACTGAGTGCGAACGGCCCCCTGGTGGTGTACGTGCCTGGCAAATACCCGCCACCGTCCACCATGCCTGCCGACTGCAGTACGCGTGGCCTCCCAACAGTGGCCTGTGGGAACGAGCAACATCGCTTCCGTCCTATCCAGGTGGAGCATCCTCACAGCCAACAAGCCCATCAAGCCCACAGTCATCCCTATTCGTACGAACTTTATCCAGTATTATTTCAGAGTAGTTCTTTTTGCACTACTGTTGCTGCAAATGGCTGAGACACTAATTCGCACTACTAGAGTTACTGTACATGCTACCTTTAAGTAGCAGCGCTTCGCCACTGACAGAACTAGTCGCTCATGCCCCCAATCGCCAAGCACCCTCGCGTACAAAGTAACCGTCCATTTCAGTAAAACTGCCAACTGTACAACTGCCCTGGTGCTGGCCACCACTGCACCTCTGGTGCCACCACCACCGCTACTCGAGCAGTCTGGATCAATTGGCCAAAGAGGCCACTAAAGAGGGTACCGGTTATGATATCCCTTTGTCAAAAAGTTTCATTAAACAGGAATTGCGCAGACAATGCTCAGAGCAACAGAACCAATACTGGAACCTGGAAGGGAAGCATTCATACACATATCAGTGGATCACAAACACCAAACTTAGCCCCAAAACCTTCCCACTTGATTAGGTAGGCTCGATGAGGACGCAGGGGGCGCCGACCAGTGCGGACGCGAGAAGATCGGCTCCCGTTTCTGTTAATGTTTTCGTTAGGATTTTTGTGGTGCCTGTGCTCGAGCTGCGATTCATTCGACGCAGTTTCTTCTGAGGATCACGTCGATACCAGACTTTTTTCGGTGAGTGGTCCTTTTGCCGAATTATTGGAACTTTTCTTGTGGAACGCGCCGCGGCTCGGTTAACCCTACCGGGCTCCGCCTAGCGTCGACGGCGAGGGGCGGGAGAAAAGGGGCAACATGCCCGAAGTAGAGATGATGGAAGGAGAGGAAATCTCTCACGAAGAAGCCAATCGCCCAGGTTGGATGACAGCGCTGGGCAGGAACAAGAAAGCTCGTGTAGAAACGCCAGTTTCCGCGGGCAACACATCACATGTGGGCTCGAAGGGGGGCCGCCGCACGACAGCCCTGCAAGGTGCAATGAAGCGCCTCGCAGCTACATCGAGGCTCCTCGGCTGCCGAGGGACCACATACGAATTATCGTCAGGCCGAGGGACGGACTTGACGTCAGAAAAGTAAGCCAAATTAGGCTCGCACAGGCTATTGCCATGGCAGCTGCTCTTGTCCCGGCAGAGACGGAAGGGGACATCGTTGGCCCAAACATCGCCCAGAACATTCTCGTAGTTTCCACACCAGAGCGGAAGAACGCAAAGGTCTACGCCGCGATCCAACAGATTCGGATAAGCGAAGGAATGTACCATGTGGCGGCATATGTCGCGGCCCCCGATAACACCTGTAAAGGAGTCATACGAGGAGTGGACACTGACATCAGCGAGGCCCAGCTCCAAACGATGATCGTCAACCAGCGAAATCCGAAGGCCCTAGAAGCCAAAAGGATCAAGAACACCACCACTGTGGTAGTGCTCTTCGACGGCATGAAGGTACCAAACTATGTCATATGCGGCGTCAGCATGCTGCGCTGCACGCTCTACAAGCGCCAAACCGACGTGTGCTACGCGTGTGGAGGACTTGGTCACAGGGCCGATGTTTGCCCCAACCCCAACAAGAAGGTGTGCAGGGGCTGTGGGCTCGTGTCTCCACCCGACGATCACCAGTTCTCGCCGAAATGTGCCCTTTGCGGAGGCCCACATCCGACGGCGGACAGAACGTGCAAAGAACGCTTTCAAGTTCCTTACGTCGTGCGACGGAGAAAACGATGGCGCCGAAAGCGCGTCAAAAAGTCTCAGCAACAGCTGGCCGAAGAGGACCGTTCAAGGGATTCCAGCGTGGCAAGTGCTTCCAGGCAGGGGCACTCTGTCGCGCCGTCTGGCCGCCAGCGCGACTGCTCCAGGGGCCGCGCTCGCACCAAAGGGCGCTCTTGCTCGCGGGCACGAATCCAGGAAGTACCTACCTGGGCGAATCGAGCCAAGCCGAAGCCAGAGGCGCCGCCACCAGAGGTAACACAGGTACCATTGCCAGAGCATAGGGAAGACCCCAGGGTAGCTAAGTTGATCCAAGAGAATGCTTGCCTTAAGGCAGAGATTCAACAGCTGAGGGCCGACCTTGAGTCGTTCTGCAAACATTACTCCTCGCAGGGTGAGAGACAACAGATTCCCCCACCAGGGGACGTGCAGGCGCGCTCGGGAAAACGTAGGGCCTCACCCCCCCAAGGGGAGTGAGATGCTATGGAGACAGAATCCAACAGCAAGGCTCTGGAAAGCATGCAGCAATCGATTAAACAACTGGCTGATAGCATGACTACCCTACTGAAAAGGGTGTCGTCTCTTGAAGGTACACAGGCAGCGCTAGCTACGGGTAGCTCGCCTCCGAAAGGCCCGAACAGGGCACAGTCGCCTGCAGGCGCGGTAACAGTCAACCCGACAGGAGATTGGCTGTCTCAGAACAGTAATTATGGTGGACAACACTAATGAACTGGTCGTGTGGCAGTGAAACTGTGCTAGTTTCAAAAGGCGCAGGGCTCCACTGCTGCACTTCATTGGTTCTCAGGCGGTCAAACCGCACGTAATTATGTTACAGGAAACTCTCGGTGATGCGCTAACTTTCCCAAGCTATCGAGTCGTCTCGGTGCGCGAGCAAGGGAAGTGCGGTTTGGCAACCTTGGTCGCAAAAAAGTGCTCCTTTCATGAACACAAACTACAGCTTGGCAACAGCAAGGCTGAGGTCATTATCCTCGAAATAATCCCCAACAGCTGGCTCAAGAACAGCGTATTCCTCCTGAATGTGTACAGCTCGCCGTCGGACAAGCGGCAGGGGTTCGCTTCGATCATGGCAAAAGCCGTGGCTCTGGCCAGGGGGGCCCCCATCGTGGTAGCGGGAGACTTTAATGCTCCGCACGACGCTTGGGGATACGCCAGGCAGTCCCCCAAAGGCAACAACCTCCTAAAGGCCGTATCTAGCTGTTCTCTTGAATTGATTATGGACCCGCAATACCCGACAAGAATTGGCACATCGGTGGTCCGAGACACAACTCCAGACTTGGCATTCGTCAAGAACGTCGCCGGAGCAGGGTGGCAAAATTTGCAAGAGAATCTAGGTAGCGACCACTTCATAGTGGCTATTACCCTAGCAGTCAATACAGCTCCCCCCAGGGAATTTAAATTAACGGACTGGGATGCCTTTCGTACATTGCGGAAGGAGGACCAGGATGAATACGACAGCTTAGACAGCCTCTTTGCAAGGCTCAAGGAGGATGCTAATGCTGCGACCAAGGTTGTCAAAACAAACATGAGGGTTGATCGGATGAATGCACGCCTCGCGCATCTCTTAGAGGCTAAGAATTCTATCCTGTCCCGGTGGAGGACGCAAAGGCTCAATCGCCGACTTCGAAAGAAAATTGCGCAACTTAATCGCGAGATCGAAGCCTACTCTATTGAACTCTTCAAACAGCAGCGGAATGAAGTATGTTCTTCGGTTGACGAACAGATGAGAGTGGGCGCCAAATAGAACCTCCTCAAACAATTACTTGATGAGTCACAGTCGAAGGGAAATCAGCGATTGGCTATTGACAGAATCGTTCACAACCGAAAAGCGAAGGGAGTGTCCGAAAAGGCCCTCCTGAAGAGGTTAGCAGACAGCTATCTTCCGCTGGGCCCTTCCGGCGATGCGGACTATCCGCATTACAGGGGTGGAATGGTGGCAGAGCTGGACGCACCTTTCACTGAACCAGAAATCTGTAAGGTCCTCCACGAGCTCAACGGACGCTCTGCACCGGGCCCGGATGGAATCTCAAATAAGCTCTTACGTAACTTGGATGGCAAATCTATCGAGAAGCTTACCGAGGAAATCAACAAGATCTGGGAGACGGGGCACGTCCCCGAATCCTGAAAGACAGCTTCGGTAGCGCTCATCCCAAAGCCAGGCAAACCTCTGGCTTTGGAGAACATGCGACCCATCTCGCTTACGTCCTGCGTAGGCAAGGTGGCCGTACATGCGATTCACCATCGGGTATCTGAGTACATAGAAAGCAGAGAGCTATTTCCACACAATATGGTAGGATTCAGACCTGCACTATCCACACAGGACGTGATGCTCCTTATCAAAAGACAAATCATTGACAACAACACCAGGGATAATAGAGGCATACTAGCTCTAGACCTAGCCAAAGCTTTTGATAATATCTCGCACAAGTTTGTGCTTGAGGCAATTTCGGTTATGGGTCTAGGACAACGGTTCCGTGCATACGTTAGGTCTTTTCTCAGGGATCGCAGGGCTACCATTAGGATCGGTCAAATCCAATCCAGGGAATTTACTTTGGGAGCGAGAGGCCCCCCACAGGGGGCAGTTATCTCTCCTCTACTCTTCAATATTGCCATGAAGGGCCTCTCGGAGCGACTCACTACGGTGCGCGGCGTTAACCATGCTCTCTACGCGGACGATATCACCGTGTGGTGCATAGGAGGGTCCGACGCCGGGGTAGAGCAGGCACTTCAAGAGGCATCAGACATCACGGAGAACTTTCTAGTCGGTTCGGGCATGAGCCTGTCATCGGCGAAGTCTGAGTTACTACTATACAGACCCACCCGACAAGGACTGAGGAACCTCACTCCTTTAGAACAGATTCCCATAGCTTTATACACACGGGATGGGCAGAAAATACCCAGGGTGGACTCCATCAGGGTCCTCGGACTCCTGCTAGAGTCCAAGGAGGGCAACTCATGAACTATAGCCCGCATCACCTCCAAGACGGAGAACATGCTTAGGCTCATACTCAGGGTCTCGAACCGCAGGGATGGGCTGAGCGAGAGCAATCTCCTTCGGCTCTATCATGAATTTCTCATGAGCCACATTAATTATGTCGCTTCGGCGTTGCGCTGGTCCAAAAAAGAAGAGGCAAGAATTGATACACTAATGCGCAAAAGCATAAAGCGAGTTCTAGGCTTGCCTATCCACACTAGCACCGAGAAGCTCCTACAATTGGGCATGCATAACTCCCTCTCGGAGGTGATCGAGACCCACCAGATGGCTCAGGTCGTGCGACTATCGTCCTCGAGGGCTGGTGATGATGATGATGATGATGTGTGGTGCTTTGTGGCGCAAGGGCCAATTGATGGCCAAAGAGCGCCATTTCGATGAGTAGAGATGCGGACAATGATATGTTGCGTGGCTGTATAGGTGCCTTAAAATTCCTCGCGATAATGCGGGTAAAAACATAAGTATTAAGATCATGGCAGTGGCGTGATATGCATAGTAAAAAGGGTGACAAAGGTTTTGATAATAAAAGCATGTAAAAATATTTGGCGCTAGCACAAGTGCCTCATCAGCGCCCTTGTGTCCAAGGGCTGCGAGGCAAGTGCTTTTAAATATAGTCACTGCAGCAGCAACCTCTCTTGAGAGGTCACGCTACACAATGCCTGGGCATATCACATGATAAAAACCGACATCTCTTAAAAAAGCTAGCAATGATTTATGGGTGAAAAGTGGTGCCCTACCGACAAACATTGCGGGGTGTAATGGTATATGTTGTCGGTAGGGTAATGGAAAGTGTTGTCTTCTTAGAGTGTCTAATTGTTTACATTGGATTAAAACGTGAAGAACTGTTAATGCCTCACCACATTTATCACACAATGGTGGATCGCCACCGGACAAAAGATGTGTGTGTGTCGTGTATGTGTGTCCTATCCTGAGTCTTGTTAGTGTTACCTCTGTTAGACGCGATTTTGATACTGGTGGCTAATGGCCAAGGTGTGGCTTGATAACGTGTAGCTTGTTTTGTGTGTGTCTATCCCACTTGCTCTGCCAGTAGTCCCTGAGCTTTCGTTTGAGAGACAACTTGAGATCAAGGGGCGGGATCGATATGGGTGTAGTGGCACTGATTTCGTGGACGGATGCAGCAAGCTGATCCGCCATCACGTTGCCTTGAATCTCTCGGTGCCCTGGCACCCAGCACACAACAACATGTTGGTTGAGTGTGTAGAGTGTGCATAAAATGGAGTAAAGTGAGACGAGGACCGGGTTTTTTTGTTTTTTATGACTGTGCAGAGCCGTTACCACACTGAGAGAGTCTGTATAAATTACTGCTTTTTGTATTTGTAATTGTTTGATGTGCTTAGCTGCCACAAGTATCGCATGAGCTTCCGCTGTGAAGATACTTGTGCCTGGATGTAGAGGACCAGCATCTGAAAAGGAAGGGCCAACAACAGCGTAGGACACAGAGGAGTTGGATTTAGAGGCATCTGTAAAGAACTCAGGACGTGTGTATTTGTGTTGAAGTTCCAGGAAGTATGTTCGAATATGGGCAATAGGCGCATGTTTAGTAACTTCTAGGAAAGACACATCGCAATCTATAGTCTGCCACTGCCACGGTGGCGGGTATGCTACAGGAGCCATTAAACTGTGTTCAAGTGACACTCCAGTGTCCTCAGCTAGACCCTTCAGGGGAACTGAGAAGGACTGCCTCATCGAAAGCCTGTTTTGAAACAGAATGGAGCTCGAAAAATCAATAATGATAGAGTATGAGGGGTGCTTCTTGTCTGCTTTCATCTTAAGAAAATAAACAAAGGACATGTAAGTTCTCTGCAGATGAAGCGACCACTCATTTGACTCAACGTAAAGGCTTTCTACGGGGCTGGTGCGAAAAGCACCCGTAAAAAGGCGGATGCCCAAATGGTGCACAGGATCCAGCATCTTCAACGCACTTTGAGTCGCAGAGTGATAAACAATGGCCCCATAATCTAAGCGGGTGCGAATGAGGCTTCTATACAGGTTCATGAGACATTGCCTGTCACTACCCCACGTAGTATGTGACAACACTTTGATAACATTCATGGCTTTTAAACATTTTGTTTTTAAATACTTGATGTGCGGTACGAAGGTCAACTTGTTGTCCAAAATTAAGCCTAAGAATTTATGCTCCGCATTGACAGACAGACGTTGACCGTTCAGTTCAATGCCAGGTTCTGAGTGCACGCCTTTCTTTCGGGAGAACAAGACACAGGTGCTTTTTTCTGGGTTCAGCCGGAATCCGTTTTCCTCTGCCCATTTGGACACCTTGTTTAAACCTAACTGAACCTGCCACTCACACATTGCTAGGTTGCATGACTTAAAGTCAATCTGGACGTCATCTACATATGTGGAATAAAACATGTTGCGGGGGATGGACAGGTGCAAGGAATTCATTTTGATAATAAAAAGTGTACAACTAAGTACACCACCTTGCGGTACTCTCGTTTCTTGCACAAATGTTTGGGAGAGAATACTGCCCACACGGACACGGAATTTCCGATTGGACAAGTAACTCTCGATTATGGAAAGCATTCTACCGCGCACACCCAGGTGAGACAAGTCTCTTAATATGCCGAAACGCCTTGTTGTGTCGTAGGCCTTCTCGATATCGAGAAACACAGAGAGGAAGTATTGTTTGTGGGCGAAAGCGTCTCGGATCTGTGCCTCGATACGCACCAGATGGTCGGTGGTGGATCTACCCTCTCGAAACCCACATTGGTATGGGTCGAGCAATTTGTTTGTTTCTAAGTAGTGGAGTAAGCGGCAATTAATCATTTTTTCAAATAGCTTGCAGAGGCAGCTTGTTAACGCTATAGGTCTGTAACTTGATACAATAGAGGGATCTTTTCCCTGCTTCAAAATCGGAATTATAACAGCCTCCTTCCAGGAGGAGGGGATCACACCCGAAAACCATATGTGATTATAAAGAGAGAGGAGGGTTTCTTTAGTTTCGGAGGGTAGTTCCTTCAGCATCGTGTACATTACGTTGTCAGAACCTGGGGTAGATGTATTACAGCAGCTGAGTGCTGTTCGCAGTTCTGCTAAGCAGAATAGTGCATTATATGCCTCATTTATTGCGGATTTTCTTTCTAACTTTTGTTTTTCTATTCGTGCCTTGTAATTCTGGAAGGATTCGGAGTAGTGTGAGGAGCTCGATATGTGTTCGAAATGTGTGCCAAGAAAGTTGGCTTGATGCTCCAAGCTTTCCCCGAGGCTATTAACTGGTGGAAGAGAATACGTTTGTTGGCCCTTAATTTTCTTTATCTTATTCCACACTTTTCCCTCGTCTGTGTACGAGTTGATACTCGATATAAACTTTGTCCAGCTCTCTCGTCTAGCTTGTCGGCGCGTTCTCCTTGCCTGCGATTTGACCCGCTTGAAATTTTCCAGGTTTTCTGCTGTAGGGGAATCGCGAAGCAATGCCCATGCTTTGTTCTGAGTGGTTCGTGCTTTCCTGCATGCGTCGTTCCACCATGGGACTCGCCGTTTAGAACACATGCCACTCGTTTTTGCAATACATTTAGATGCGGCATAAAGTATAAAAGCTGTAAAATACGTGACAGCGTCATCTATGGTCAGGGCAGACAGCTCAGTCCATGTCATGTGTGTAAGAGTTCTATACCCTTCCCAATCAGCTGAGTCAATCTTCCATCGAGGAACCTGCGGGGGTAGTTGATCTTTGTTCGGCGCACTCAGGATGATTGGGAAGTGATCACTCCCATAAGGGTTTTTAAAAACGTTCCACTTAAAAACAGGTAAAAGGGACGGTGATGAAATGCTAAGATCTATGAAGGAGTATGTGTTGTTTGCAAGGCTAAAATACGTAGGCTCCTTCATATTTAAAAGACATAAACTAGAAGAGAAAAGGAGCTGCTCAATGAGACGTCCTCGCGCATCACAGTGAGCATCGCCCCACAGGACATTGTGTGCATTAAAATCACCTAGAACCAGAAATGGCTCTGGGAGTTCATCTATTAATGATTCCAGATCACGTCTGTGTAGCTGTTGATGCATTGGTATGTACACAGAACATATGGTAATGAGTTTGTTAAAAAGTACAGCTCGAATGGCCACTGCCTCCAGGGCCGTTTGGAGCTTCAAATGCTGGCATGCTATACTACGATCGACTATAATGGCTACACCGCCAGATGGTACGACAGGATCCTCCCGGTCTTTTCGGAAAATAATATATTGTCGTAGAAAGTCCTTGTGCTTAGGAGTTAAGTGCGTTTCTTGCACACATAGCACTTTCGCGTTAAACTTACACAGAAGTTCTTGGACGTCATCTAAATTTCTAAGTATACCCCTTACGTTCCACTGTATGATTTTGTCCATAGTAGAAAAAAAAAAGGGAAAAAGTGCTGTGTGCAAAGAAGACGGGGATTAACTCATTTTACAGGGCCTTTGTCAGCCTCTGTAATCGGCGTTCTGTCTTTTTTGGGGCGGTCGAGAGAAGCTCGCCGCTCCTTCGGCGCTCCCTGCGCCGTTTGGCATGAACTGGTGTCCATAACCTCTTGCGAGGCACTGGACGCCCGCTCTACAGAGCGATCTGTGCATCGCTTAGACTTCGCCTCGATCGACAAAGTCTTTGTCCCCACCGAGCTGGGGGTCAATAAAGCCCCATTGGCCTCGCGATTGCCCTGGCTGCCGTTAGAGCTTGTCGAGGTCGCTGGTGTGGACAGGCTGAGTGTGGGCAGGGCAGCGCTAGCTGCTCCACCCGTAGGGGCTTGTGGCATAGGCCTCGGCACGCTAGGCGAGGTCCGGGCAAATGCCAAGGGCCTTTGTGGTGCCGCCCCTCGTTGCACCACTTCGGCGAAAGGTGTTTTTAAAGCCAATGTTAGTGAGACCCGTTGTCTTGCTTCCCTGAATGTGATATTTTCCTTTACTTCTATAGTTATTATTTCTTTTTCTTTTTTCCAGGCTGGGCACGCTCTGGAGTATGCGGGGTGACTACCTTCGCAGTTAGCACAGAGGACCTCATCATGACTACATTCATCAGCACTGTGGCCGGTTGTGCCACACTTAGCACAGATCAGCTGCCCTCGGCAGCTCTGGGATGCATGACCAAATCGCTGGCATTTGAAACAACGCCTCGGGTTCGGAATGAAGGGTCGGACATGGAGTTTTATATAGCCAGTTTCGAGAGTCTCAGGTAAAGTGGTTGAGTTGAAGGTGAGTATCAAGTGCTTTGTTGCTATTTCATTATTGTTACGTCTGATTTTGATGCGCTGGACTTGTATTACACCTTGATCCTTCCATCCATCAAAGAGCTCTTCTTCACTCAGTGTCATCAAATCTTCGTCCGATACCACGCCCTTCACTGTATTCATGGTACGGTGTGCGCTCACAGGGACAGGGATGTTATCAAAGGGCACGAGGTGCGAGAGTTTATTGTACTGTTCCTTGTCTTTTAATTCGAGAAGCAGATCTCCACTTGCCATCTTCGTGGCCTTATAACCGGTTCCAATGGTCTCTCTCAAGCACTTGGCCACAAGGAAGGGTGAGGTTGCTCTAGCTTTTGTAGACAATTGTTCGCAGTGGAGGACATGCTATTTTGGGAAAGTTTCTCTGTTTTTGGGCCAAAGTAGGAAAGTTGCATCGGTGCGTACCCTTTTCGAAGCACGATAAGTTAAAGAGGGGGTCGGGGATCCCATGAGAAAATGTGTATTTTTCGGTAACGGCGCCTACCACTCACCACGGAGTCCAACGAGGGGACGTGGCAGAGAGTGTGGGCATGTCTGCGCAACGCCAGCAGTACGCAGTTACTATAACCCAATATGGTTTACCCTAGTTTGGATAGCCACACAAGGTTAACCCTTGCCGCCAGGAAAAATTGGAAGTAAAATGAAGTGAGGAGAAGACAGGAAAGATGTAAAGTGAGAACAAAAGACGAAGATATAGGGAGAGAGAGATAGGAAAAGGCGACTGCCGATTTCCCCTGGGTGGGTCAGCCCAGAGGTGCCGTCTACGTGAAGCCGGGGCCAAAGGGGTGTGTTGCCTCTGCCGGGGGCCTTAAAGGTCCAATCGCCCAGCGTCGGCTCAACCCCCAGGATCCCCTTTTCCCCAAACACGGCAAAGCCACGCACGGCTAGGCGTGGGAGGGAGTCAAAACTCCCCCGTTAGCTCGGGTCCGTGGTGTCGCTACACACCAAACGCTGTTGCGAAGGCGCCCTCCGAAATCCCGCCGCTGACCTCCACTGTTGAGAAACGGCGGACCGATCCCGCAGAAGCCACCACTGTTGCGAAAGACGGCGACGCCAACACGGCCCCGGAGGCGCCACTGCTTTCAACTCCGCCGGGAAGGTCACCAGCCGTTTGGTAGCGTATGTTTATCAGCTCGCGACTGCTTCTGCGCAGAGCTGATAAGACGAGCGGACGAGACGACGGTGAGTTAAACAAGGCTTATGTACAGCATATTTACAGAGGCGTTACAATTTCGGCACTGGGGCCGACAGAGACTCGAAGAGCCGAGCTCTCCTCTCTAACACATAGGTCAGCCTTTCGCCTAAGACCGCTGACTCGCATACATGTCGGCCCTCCGACATGGGGTCTCCTCGCTCATAGGAACGCCGATCGCGACGCGCCGCAGGGCTTCTTTTATTTACACCGGGTCCACCCAAAATGTCCAATCAGAAGCGCCGCGGGTCGTCCGGGCAGATTCCGCCAATGGGGGTCGCCGCGCCATGCGTCAGACCACCTGACACGAGGACGCCGGCTCGCTGTCACGTGCGCAACTGACTCACTGCACGTGGGCCAGAGGAGCGCCGCGCGTGTTCACGCCGTCGAGGTGATCGCGCCAGGCAGACTGCGGGCTGGCCTTGACCCAGATTGCCTTTTTCAGAGGCACGGTCGTTTGACGAGGACTCGCTGGCATAACAGCACCCCCGCCGCCAGACAATGCACCGGAAAGACGAGCTGCTTCCACGGGGCTCGGATGTCAGGTGCGCTCGTTCGCCAGGTCCCTCCAGGTTCGCCTCCAGGGCCATGGGGAGAATACAGCTCCAGACTGTTCCGGGAACACATCCCATTTTTGACGACGGATCCCAGCTCCACTGGCTTGTCGCCACAACTTGCTGACCAGCTTCACTCGTCTCTTCTGACCATCTTCGGGTTCAGCACTTGTCGATGGTTCTGCAACTTGCTAAGAACGGTTCGACAACAGACAACACACGACACAAGCAAGTGCCCTCGGTCACCCGACAGAACACCAGACAAAGTATAATACAACATATACCTATCTACGTGTTTATCGGAATTTTGTTCCCTCTACATCAAGAGGCACATGTGGGACAAAAGACTCTTAAAATGACAACTCAATTTTTTTTTCCCACGTACAACAACGTAACGAATTAGAATACCACAAAGTTGGCCCCTTGAGATCACTCTGAACGAGAGCGCTCAGGCCAGGTCGTGATGAGGTCAAAATTTTGCCCCGAATCGCCAGCCAGAAACCGAAAGGTTGAGAAGGTACTAACTAAACGCACTGCTCAATGCACCTGCATTAACGTTTACCTTTCCTTTTTTTTTTCTTTAGCGAACGTCAAAGTTGCGCTGTGGAGCAACATGCTCCACTTCAGTAACCGGCCACTTTTAGGCGACGATACCTATGCGGCACCAAGAGCGGCTCACACTTTCGACGTTGCACAGGGGAACAACGATACGGCTTGCTACTGATTGACTCCTCACCGCTTAGCTCGATATCGTGTTCGATCACCGTCGTGTCTCCGGGACGGTCCGACAACACATACCCAAACTCGGAAACAATCTTTCTCAGGTCCTCTTTCTCAGGTCCTCCTTCACTTAAGATAGGCTCTAGGTTTATCTGCTCCCGGATTACTTTCGATCCCCCTTCGATCACCTCACTAGAACTCAAATTTTCTGCTCCCTCTTCCTCTGAAGCCTTCAACAGCTGATTTACGACCGCTTGATGTTGAACATTGGGTTTCATCAAGTTGTAAATTTTGTTCTGCCGCCTTCCTACTTGCACCTCATAAGTTGTATCGCAAGGCTTCGATAATACTGTGGCGGGCCCTTCCCAATCAACCTCAAGCTTGTTCCTTTTGGGTGGCTGCAGCCGCATTACCTGATTATCAACTTCAAAAGCGCGCTTCTTCCCCGATTTCTCGTAGTGCTCCTTCGACAGCACTTTTGCCGCGTTTTTCTGGCTTTCCACTCGCGCTTCAATTTGGCTTTCCACTAGCGCTTCAATCGAGAAATCCTCACGTTGCTCTCCAATGAGCGTCTCTCGATCAACTCTCGGCAGCTCGCTCCAACTTTCCGCTACAGGCGAGAGCGTTGCAACCCTCTCGCTCTGACTCAATGGCGCCACGTCGTCTCCCCTTTCTCCGGAAACCGCGCCGGTCGTGTCGACGACGGGCCGCTCGCGTGACTGCTCCCATGACTCATGCGGAAACTTTCCTTTCTGGGGTTCCGTCGACCCGCCGACAAGGTCACTTGAGAGTTCACCGCATGGAACCAGATCAAGCTGCCGCGATAGCTTCCGCGCTTGCGATCGCGTGAGAGCCATGCACGCTAAGTTGGGGAAGAACGATTTGCCCTGCTCTTTGAGAAGCTGCTCCGAGTTGTTGGAGAAAAGATAAGGAAAACGATCGTTCAGCGCGGCAGACACAGCTGCTTCGGTGCAAAGCTTACCGAACGGGCCTTCAATGACAACAGTGGCGATTGGTAAGCGAACACTCTGCTCCTCGGCGACCTGCCTGATCCACGCGCATTCTCCTGTGAAGTCATCCGGAGACACCAATGAAGGATGGACAACGTCCATGGTTGCCGCTGAGTCTCTAAGTGCTCGGCACGTTTTCTCGTTGACCCTAATTTCTTGGAGATACGGCTCCAACAACCGAATGTTTTTTTCTGATTCTCGGATCGTTGCGAAGGCAAACTTTTCCTGACAGTTTCTCGCGATGTGCCCTTCCTTTTTACAGTTGTAGCAGATTAGCGGCTTCCGTTTGTTTTCCGATTCAAATGCCTGTGTGGTAAAAACCTCACTCGATTTCTCCGCTTCTGCTTGCCCTTCCCCTACACTGTCCTTAGTAAGAGATGGGTCCTTTTTGAAATTACGGTGCGGAACGGGTTTCCGTTGATCAGGTTTCCTTGAAAAGCTCTCTTTTCTCTCATCCTTTTCAACGCGCACTGCCCTGCTATGCAACTTTCGGCGAGTATAATACTCCTCAGCTAACTCAGCTGCCTTATTTAACTGTACTTCCCCAAGTCTGTCCTGCAGCCAAAGTCTGACATTATCCTCGATGCAGCGGTAGAATTGCTCCAATGCAACGCATTCCACCACTTTATCGCGATCATCATAAACACCTTCGCCCTTGAGCCATTCAATTAAATCGGCTTTAAGACGAAACGCGAAGTCAACGTGTGACTCATTCCCCTTTTCAGCATACCGGAACCTTTGCCTGAAAGCCTCGGGTGACAACTTGTACCGTCTCAAGAGGACTTCCTTAACCTCGTCATAGCTCTCAAACGCTTCCCTAGACAAGCAAGTTAATGCGTCGGACACTTCGCCGGGAAGAAGAGCTAACAGGTTCTGCGCCCAAAGAGACCGCTCCAAAGCGTTGCGCTCACAGACGTGTTCAAACTTGACGAGGTACTTCGCCATGTCCTCGCCTACTACGAACGGTGGCAGTTGGTCCCGAATTCTAAAACCGCTGACCTGACTCGTCGGAGAAGCTACGCTAGGCGCCTGCGAACACTGTAGGATTGCCAATTCTAGTCGTTTCAACTCTAGGCGCTCTTGTCTCTCGGCCTCCTCGCGCTCGCGACGTTCGCGCCTTTCAGCTTCTTCACGTTCGCGAGCTTCGCGCCTTTCAGCCTCCTCACGTTCGCGAGCTTCGCGCCTTTCAGCCTCCTCACGTTCGCGAGCTTCTACTTCTCGCCTTTCAGCCTCCTCACGGCGTGCTTTAATATCCACCCAGGCCTCATCGACTTCCTCAGCCGACACTCCCTCATTCTTCATGATCTCAAGGATCGCTTGCTTTCGTTTCGCACGGCCCAAAGTAATGCCGAGTTCCTCACAAATTTCGATGAGTTCCTTCACTTTAAGGTTCTCCATCGTTCACACTAGCCTCTTGCTGTTTGCCCCTGTTAACAATTTACTTGCCGTACCCACTATAAGTCAACTAGCAAGACGCGCAAGCAATTTTTCACTCTCCCGTGTTTACCCCCTCCGCATTAACTTTGGTTTCAAAGCACTTCGACTTTGCTTGAAACGATCAAAGCTCACTCTAATGCTTCACACAGCCCTTCTCTAAACTACTACAACCTGAGCTAGAGTAGTCTGGTGAACTGAGGGGAAAACATCAGGCACTCACCGCATCGATGTCGCTGACGCCGGCCGATCCCGCAGCTGCCAACCACTGTTGCGAAGGCGCCCTCCGAAATCCCGCCGCTGACCTCCACTGTTGAGAAACGGCGGACCGATCCCGCAGAAGCCACCACTGTTGCGAAAGACGGCGACGCCAACACGGCCCCGGAGGCGCCACTGCTTTCAACTCCGCCGGGAAGGTCACCAGCCGTTTGGTAGCGTATGTTTATCAGCTCGCGACTGCTTCCGCGCAGAGCTGATAAGACGAGCGGACGAGACGACGGTGAGTTAAACAAGGTTTATGTACAGCATATTTACA
Source organism: Rhipicephalus microplus (assembly GCF_043290135.1). Taxonomy (NCBI): domain Eukaryota; kingdom Metazoa; phylum Arthropoda; class Arachnida; order Ixodida; family Ixodidae; genus Rhipicephalus; species Rhipicephalus microplus. The sequence goes on from NC_134710.1 coordinate 283,178,464, forward strand.
GAGGCGTTACAATTTCGGCACTGGGGCCGACAGAGACTCGAAGAGCCGAGCTCTCCTCTCTAACACATAGGTCAGCCTTTCGCCTAAGACCGCTGACTCGCATACATGTCGGCCCTCCGACATGGGGTCTCCTCGCTCATAGGAACGCCGATCGCGACGCGCCGCAGGGCTTCTTTTATTTACACCGGGTCCACCCAAAATGTCCAATCAGAAGCGCCGCGGGTCGTCCGGGCAGATTCCGCCAATGGGGGTCGCCGCGCCATGCGTCAGACCACCTGACACGAGGACGCCGGCTCGCTGTCACGTGCGCAACTGACTCACTGCACGTGGGCCAGAGGAGCGCCGCGCGTGTTCACGCCGTCGAGGTGATCGCGCCAGGCAGACTGCGGGCTGGCCTTGACCCAGATTGCCTTTTTCAGAGGCACGGTCGTTTGACGAGGACTCGCTGGCATAACAACGCCTACTTGCGCAGGCGCCCCTGCGGGGCTCGAGGGCTGGTAGGCGCATCCTGGAATCCATAGGCTGCGGTCCTACGGCGAATAACCAGTGTAATGTAACACTGCCACCCTCGATCAGAGGCACGTTTTCGGTAGCTCCACTTCCAAGAAATGTCCACCCACAATAAAATGTAGGGCGCCGCATAGCTCGGGCCCGTTCCTTATTAAAATCAGTTGCAAACAGACCGCATCTCACGACCTTTGTCGATGCAGCCAAGTACGGGCGTTCGGATCGCTTCGCAGTGGTCTCGGTCGATCATAGTGGCACACTCCTATGCTCTGCCTCGGTTAGAAAGGTTTCGACAAGGGTGGCTGAGCAAATCGCCATCGCCATAGCAATGAAAGACCCATCGCGTCCTAATGTCTTTACAGATTCGCGTTCCGCAGCTAGGGCTTTCGCCTCGGGCTCGATCTCGCGTGAGGCAGCGGCCATTCTCGGCTGTGAGGGGCTGCCGGGTTTCACACCATAACATGATTCCCGGCCCACATGGGGGCCAACGTACATCCTGATGCCCCCAACGCCAATGAGTTTGCCCATGACCGTGCGCGAGGTATCGCTCACCGCGGCGGTCCCGGCGGATTCGCAGGCGGGGACGCCGGAAGATACAGGGACTCACTACTCACTTTCCACGAGATCATGACTCATTATCATCTATCTCAAAGGGCTTTTCCACTTCCTCATCCTAAACTTACGCGACCGCAATCATCGGCCTACAGGATGCTCCAAACGGGGTCTTTCCCTTCGCGAGGCAGGTTCAGTCATTTTTCGCCCAACATCGAGCCGCATTATCCGGACTGCGGAGAGGCGTATTGCTCATTACCTCATATGCTCTGGCAATGTCCTGCGTTACGTGACGCAGAGTTCAACAAAAAAGAGGACTGGGAGGAAGCCCTTAACAGCGGCGACCTCTTGGTTCAACTTCGGGCTGTCCAGAGGGCTTGCGAGAGGGCGGAGAACCACGGTCTTCTGGTCCCTACGTGGGAGCGGCCCGCGACTGCTACAGATTCCCCCTAAACGGGGGAATCTGTAGCGGCCCCCGCCTGCTACAGATTCCCCCTAAACCTGAATAAAGTTCTTTGTCTGTCTGTCTGTCCCACTTGATTATTGGCTAAAACAGGCTGTCACCAGACATGGTAGGTTTCCTTTCTACTTCAAGAGATTCAGAATAACCGGAAGAGACAGATGTATTTGCGGAGAAGAGGCTCAAACTTTTGACCATTACTTAGATTCAAGTAAAACAGTAAAACAAGAGATTAACGCACTGAAAAAGAAATACACTAATCTAAACAAAGCCAAATCGGAGATCATTGGGGAATTAGGGGGCATAGAAATCATAAAGAACATAGTTAAAACTATCAACGAAAAAGTTTTACAGGCATAATCATAGCAAGGGTGCTCAATGAGATCAAAAGATAAACTACATCCGGAAACTTTAACAAAATCAAATCCGTGATTCAATTTCGTCGCTGGGAGGGGTTAACGGTGCATCCGAACCACTGGACCAAGTCCATCTCACAGGTCCATCAGCCTAAAAGGATCAGACGAGTGCCGAGTCCACTTTCAGATATATCGGGCCGATAGTAGATCTGGACAAATCGTCCAACTATGATCCTAGACCCGAACCACAATTTCTACAAAGTTAAGGTCGATGGTAGATCGACGACCTTAGGTCCACCCTTAGATTCCAGACCTACGCAAACATCGAAATAGTCAGCACAAAACCCACGAACAATCAAAGGACATTCATTCTGAAGTTTGGACATTAGGCAGAGTCTCAGGCTATCAAATGCGATAGACCCCATTAAGCGTGGCTAAGTTCCACCCAATGAGGGCTTCCTGATTCCTAATCCTAGACCTGAAACAATAACCACCCAGGAACAATGGAGCGGAGGATGCGGAGTCACCCCCGGCTGGCATGTTTGGGTGACGGATGAACACGACCAAGAATCAAAATAACAGAATTGGCAAGGACGATGCATTCAGACATCCCATACCCTTTGAGTACCATCATCAAAACTAAAATAAGGTTTAAGAAAGCATAAAAAACAATAACTAGAATTATAGAATAAAGTTGAGTCCAAGGAGGTGAAGCAGTAAGAAAGCAACTTTTCCAATAGACTCCGAAATTAACATTGCTTTGGGTCACCCAAGATCCCCGGGTAAGCAAATATTATTACACAAGAGACAAGGGGAAAAGAATAAAAATAAAGAGAGAGAATGGGACAAGGAAAACATTGATAACATAAATGCAGGAGGCAACGAAAGAAAAGGTCTAGCTAAAAATCGCATGACAGTGACAGCCATTAGGTAACAGGACAACGTACATAAATAGCAAGTCAATTCCTCATTCACTACCCAACCAGACTCCAAAAGTTCCTAATCAATATTGAGGTTCACAGAACACAAAAAATTAAGGAGGCTTTAAACAGATAAATCGAGAAACCATACGGCAAACAAACACGGTATCTCAAAAGAGTGAATAACATGTGACTAATCGTCTTTTCTCAAGCAGGAGGAATAATTGAGAACAAAGGTCAACCTGTGGAGCCCGCGAGAAGAAGGAGATGGAAGATCCACACACAAGACCCGAGAAGCCCAAGAAGAAGAAATGTTAGTCAAGATACAAGGCACAAGAACAAAACTATTGTAAAACCACATATCTAATTGAAAAACGAAAAGAAATCCTGCGGATAGAGTCGGCCTGTTCCTGTGGCTGGGGTGGCGCTAGATGGTATTTCACTTTTTTTCATCCCTTTTTCCCCCTTCCCTTCCTCCCCTCTCATCTTCTTTCTATCCTCCCAATCAACCCTTTGGGGCAAGCCCTATTCATTTTATTTTCATTGAATTAAGCCTGTTATACCTCAGTGGTGCAGGCTGAGACATTTATTTATGTTGCTCTTTAAGCCCCAATATACATTCTGTTCTAATCTACTATTTAGCGAAACCACAGCCAAAGGAACGGGCTTGGCAAAATCAGCGGGAAACGAAGACCCTGTTGAGCTTGACTCTAGTCTGACTCAACAAATCCGCTAAGGAGTGTGTAACAACTCACCTGCCGAAGCAACTAGCCCCGAAAATGGATGGCGCTCTAGCTACGCGCCTATCCCCGGCCGTCCCTGGCAGAAAAGCACGAAATGTGTGGTGCTAAGCCGCGACGAGTAGAAGGGTCGCAGCGGTGTGCCTTGAAGGTGTCGGGCGTGGGTGAGCCCGCGTGGAGCCGTTGCTGGTGGAGATCTTGGTGGTACTAGCAAATTTTCAATTGAGACCGTCGTGAGACAGGTTAGTTTTACCCTACTGATGACCGGTCGTTGCGATAGTAATTCTGCTCAGTACGAGAGGAACCGCAGATTCGGACACTTGGTTCACGTGCTTGGTCGAGAGTCCAGTGCTGCGAAGCTACCATCAGTGGGATTACGACTGAACGCCCCTAAGTGAGAATCCTGTCTAATTACTGCAATGATATCGTTTGCACTTGCGGCGAATGCGGGTAACATTAGCGCAGGGCCGAGCGGGACGGGCCGAGCGGGGCGGGCCGCCGCGCTCATGTGCCCCCCTTTTGCTCGGGTCCTGGCTTTCGCCCTGGGGTAGGGCTGAAGCCCTTCTTTGTTTTGGATAAGAACCCTTATACAAAAGCCGTAGCTGATGCTTAAATGACTTTCGTTTTTATTGAAACAAGGTGTTTGTGTACTGGGGTAAGTGATTCATGCAAGTGATCCACGACCTCCGCGAGAAAGAAATGCGACCGTTACTCGTGATCACGAAGAACTACAGATCACATACGTGCAAAAAAGACAAATGTAAAGGATGTGTGAGGAATATCCCAAAGTTTCGATCATCGAAGCAACGTATAGAACTAACAAGCACAAGTTTCTAGCTGCCATGTGTTTTGTGAGCGCCCTTTGTTAGCTCTATCCTGGCACTGTGCTCCTTGTGAGCAGAACTGCTTCCAGCTTGTCAACTTATTTTCGCCGAAGAAGATGCTGCAGCAAACGGAGTACGTCCTCTCGGGTTCGGTGACTTCTTCGAGCGAAAGCGCATTCCCTTTGTGCGACCACTTTCGCAAGAACGTGTGTGCAGCGCTTGCAGCTTCGTGGCTCCGGTAACGGCGGGGCTGCCCTGCCATCACATCTCCTGTTCTGTGTGCACAAGTCTTAGCTCGGGTCATTGCCCCGACCAATGTGTCAACTGCAAGAACAGCGACATCGAATTGCGAATATTCGAGCGGTCCCACCTTACGGAGCTCCCGGTTTTCTTTGTCAACGGTGGCTGTAGCTTCGCCTGCAAGTTAGCCGTTCTGGCAAGCCACGTGTCGGAATGCAAGCTGAAATGCAGCAATTGCGGCACGCATGTATCTCGCCGAGCAGACATCGCCCACCTCCACTCGTCAAAGAAAATGAACGGCCAGGAAGATTTCTTCTTTCCAGGTTAGGCACTGGTGTTCACTTTTTAACTTCAACTGATTAAATGACCTATGTATCCAGTGAGAAGACGCTGCCACACCCGAAGTATGTAAACTAATTTCGCAAAGATGCGGTTCGCCATATGCATTACACAGAGAACACGACAACTTTAAAAATGCCGCACGCCTGATGAGATTTCGGAGAGCTTAAAGTTTTTTTACCGTAAGCAATAGGAAGGGGAGTCAGTGAAAGCGTTCATTGTTCAATTAGAAAGATTTCCCAGAAGTGCAAGTTTTCGTTCATGTTAGACGGAGAGCTGAAAGACAGAACCGTTTGTGTTGTTCGCTCGAGAAGTTTGCGAAAACAGTTGCTACCGACAAGCGACTTGACTCTTGAAGAAGCAACAGCCCTTTCTTTGGCTGTGGAAAGCGCAGAAGACGGTTCGCAGCAGATGGATAAGCACACTGATATTTCGACAGTTCTGAACGTTAGCCAACGGCGCACGCCTGACACCCTAAAAAAGGAGGAAGAAAACCCTCCGCGGCATTGCAAATGCTGTGTCAAATACGGTCACAAAGCTGCTACGTGCTTTCAAAAGAGCCGTCGATGCTACAGTTGTGGTAGGCAAGGGCACCTGGCTCGCATGTGTACAAGAACAGGGGGCACTGGAGAAACGCTAACTCTAACTGCAGAAATTACAGACCAAAGGGATGACAGTGACTCTAGCGCAATGAAATCTGGTCCTTCACAGGTATCCAGCCCCTGGTTCCCCCCAAAAAGAAGTTTATCACATGAAATGGGGTCACCATAAACATGGACGTGGACACAGGTTCTCCTGTCTGCATTGTTCCTAAAGGAACGTATGAGGCACATCGCAATCGTTGACCCCAGCTGAAAATACCCATTTAAAGTTGTCTTGTTAGCTGGGCAAACTACATGTGTTAGGCACATTGGCAGCGAGGGCAAATCATATGTCGGCAGAGTTCGACTGCTACCTTACCGTGTTAGATTGTGAACGTCCTAGCCTGTGTGGACGAGATTTATTGGAGAAACTTGCAGCAGAAGGAACGCCGGTTCTGCACATCACTACGCGGCCTAGCGTGGCAAGCCAACAGAAGGCAGCAGGAACTGGTGCCGTAATGGCCGAATGTGCAGACGTATTCACGGAAGGTCTTAGGTTAGTCAAGAGCCCACCAGCTAAACTTTACATCAAGGACATGGCAGTTCCAAAATTTTGCAAGGCTACAAAGGTTCCTTTTGAGCTGCTAGATAAAATATCTGCTGAGATAAATAGACTAGTAGAAGCTGGCATAATATCTCCGGTACCATTTGCAGATTGGGAGACACCAATAGTACCAGTATTGAAGAGCAAATGCGCTGTGCGCATTTGTGGAGATTTTAAGGTAACATTAAACCCTGTGTGTGAAATGGAGCGATACCTTTTGCCAGTCAACGATGACATATTCGTGAATTTGCGAGGCAAAGAAAAATTCAATATCTTGGATCTGCGAGACCCTTACAACCAGATTGCATTGGACGAGGACTCGCGAAAGCTAGCTGTCATAAACACACACAAGGGGTCGCTTTGCTAAAACTCGTTGCCCTTTGGAATCGCTTCAGCACTAGTTGTAGCCTTGACTCTTCCCGGCGGCCATTTGCTGCTCGTTTCGTATTTTCGCACATAGCCAAATTGCCTTGGTGCCGAATTCAAGTTGGTTTCTACGAAGGGACGACCGAAGACGCCAAGAACGCGTTTGCAGTATCACAGCCAATAGGACAGTCCACGAGAACAAAAAATCCGATAGAATGTTATGGTTACTAAATAAAAGAAGTGTTGCAACGCCAGCGGTTGGTGAAGTGGAGGCAGAACAGCAGGTGCATGCGTTTTCTCTCTCAATTTGTTCCCTCTCCACACCCTTTTCCCTCTTTCATTATATAAGCTTCAAACACTCAATAAACGCTGTCTTTTGCCTGGTGACAACGACTTGTTCACGTCTCCGGCGGCGTCTCTGCCGCCGATGTAACAGCTTTGTCCTCGTGTATTTTGTCACGCTGTTTAGCCATTTTCACATCGTTGTTTTTATTACAAACCTTGCACGTTTGTGCCACAATTGCTTTACAGGAAAAGTATTGAGTGCTAAAGATATACAGAACGTGAAAAGTAGCAAGAAGAGAGGAGATGACGTACAAAACCTCATGCAAGTGATCCACGACCTCCGTGAGAAAGAAAATGCTTCCGTTACACCATTACTCATGAACACGAAGGGCTACAGATCACATACGTGCAAAACAGACAAATGTAAAAGATACTTAAGGAAAATCCCAAAGTTTTGATCATGGAAGCCACGTATAGAACTAACAAGCACAGGAGGCCTTTCTTCATATTATAGGTTAAGGATGGTGCTGGTGCCAGCCATGTTGTGCCAGATGCCTTTGTTGCATCTGAACTGCAGCACATCGTACCCATCGCAGCAATCGGACGAGAGTTGCTAGAACTCTCGTGCGACTGTTCTTCACTATTGTACTCATTATGGCAGCAAAGCACCTACCTGATGGCCTAGTGCGAATGCCTGATTGTGCCAGACCGCACGGTGAAGAGGGATGGACTTTCCAGTCATATCACAAAATGTGGAAGCAAGCCATGACTCGTGAAACAACCAGGCTTCGAAAAAGCACCTTACAGCACCCCGGCATACTCCAAACATGTCATAAGTCGTCCGGCCCTGTCAATGAGCTTGCCAAGCACGCGCAAAGAGACCGCTAAGACCCTCCCTATGAGGTTGCCATCACTGGAGGGTCACGACCATTGGTTGCCGAGCCTGAGGAAAACTTGAACTTGGAGTAAAGTTCTACAAAAGACCACAATTCAGTCTATGGAGTGATTCGTGCCGAGTGCCGGCGGCACTACAAATCGCTTCTTGAACATGCGAAAAAAAAAATATCACCAGCGGCCTACAACCATGGCGAAATACAGCACACCGGATTCTTAAAACGTGGACACTGAGAGCAGCTATGAGGAAGAAAAGTTTAAATGGGCTGACCACGGTGCCAGAAAGATTACCGAGGGCCATTCGCAGATAGAGGAGACCATTCTTACGAGCTTTATGCAGTAATAATTTTAGAGTAGTCCTTTTCGCACTTTGGAGTGTACCGTTGCCAGAAATGGCAGACACATTAATATGCACTACTAGAACTACTGTATATGCTATCTTTACTACTAATATGCACTACTAGAGTTACTGTGGAGTCTTCTAGAGTCTTCTCTAGAGTCTTCCATGCAACATGGAAGACTCCTAACTCTGCCTTTCATACTCTCTGTGATGAGTGAAGAAAACGACAACGACGGAAGTGCGGGAAAAGGCGCGTGTAATGTGCGCGTGAGTGTCAGCGAATCAGCTGATGACCTGTGGTGGCCCATAGAGGTGGCGTGCCACGATTGGGCCACGGGCGACCATCACGTGGCAGTGGGCTTTGTGGCTTGGGACGAGCCGAAGCAGCGGCAGACGGGAGACAGCGGGCCGAAGCGTCGGACGCAGGCGAGCCAGGTTCCGGCCAGGGAACGCGGCCGTCCACGCTGCTGCCGTCCAACCACCAGCTGGGGCGGCATTGCCGGCACGAGTACTGCATCTCGGGGCGCGGCCTGGCCTGCTGTTCTCTTCCTTGCCGAGGGCATCGCGGATCTCGGCGAGGCGTCTCCACGGTCAGCCGTTCGACACAGCGATGAACGTGGCCTGGCTAATGGTCACGGCTGCGTCGAGCATCGCGTCTCGGCGCACGCTCTTCGCTGGACGGGCTGGCCATGCCCCGCATGGAGCATCGCGTCTCCGATGCGGGTTGACTGCTCCGTGGCCGCACCCATGCCATCAAGCACCGGTGTCACCAGAGCGTCGCACTTCGGTAAGGAACGAGCGAGATGTTCTGCCGGGCGAGACGCGGGAGTGCGCACAGAGGAGCACGGAGCCGGGCGAGGTTCAGGGTGGCCGAGGATCTAGGTGCCAGGGGAGTTCTATCTGAATTGAGGATCGCCGAGCGGTGCCGAGCCGTACTGAGCGACGCGCCAGACTCGGACGTGGGCGACGAGCTCATGAGCTGCAGTGTGCACCCGAGGGTACCTGGCGGTGCCCTGGCCAAGAAGAAACGTGGGAAAAAGAGCTCGTGAGTTGAGGCCACGAAGGCAGAGGAAGCGGTGCGCCGCTCGAGAGGACGAGTTCCTGGCAGCGTTCCTGAGCCGGACGTGAGACCCGTACGTGTCGGCCAGGTCGAGCTCCAGTGTGTCTGTTCAAGATCCAAGGCCAAGACATGCCGAACGGCTCCTGCCTGGGTGCAGTGGCCGAGAGCAGGTTCGTGGACGAGGCCTACCAGGTGTGGTCGTCGTGAGCCGTGGCCTGATCCTGGACCTCCGGAGTTGCGACCCTGACTGCTGGGTTGGCCGCGACATCCGAATCAACGGCGCTGCACACGGTAGCGTATCCGTGCGCCGTCAGCCGTTCCACTCATGCCATGAAATAAAAAAAAGTTTATGTAAGTCCTTTTTCGTCCGCTATCAACAAACATAGTGACTAACGTCCTTTAATCCTCACAATAAATGGCGAGCCTGCCAGGATTAAGCTCTCGCGTTACATCTGAGAGCCTCACGTTGTTTGTGTGTGGTTGACGAGAATGGACGACAAGAGAAAGCTAGTTGAGCTAGGGAAGGAGATGGGGCTGAGTGGAGAGGCTTTGCTGGCATGGGTGAGCGCTGAGGAAAAAGAAATGAGGAACCAGAGAGCTCGGAAACGAGGCCCGAGGCCGCGCTGGTCCAGGCATCTCCGCCACCGCTGCTCGATAGTCGTGAGTCCACGGGACTGTTCTTCCTCATCCCTGTGTATTGTGAGAAAAGTTGTTTGACTGAAACAACTTTCTTGTGTGGGGGGTTATTGTGATGAGTGAAGAAAACGACAACGACGGAAGTGCGGGAAAAGGCGCGTGTAATGTGCGCGTGAGTGTCAGCGAATCAGCTGATGACCTGTGGTGGCCCATAGAGGTGGCGTGCCACGATTGGGCCACGGGCGACCATCACGTGGCAGTGGGCTTTGTGGCTGGGGACGAGCCGAAGCAGCGGCAGACGGGAGACAGCGGGCCGAAGCGTCGGACGCAGGCGAGCCAGGTTCCGGCCAGGGAACGCGGCCGTCCACGCTGCTGCCGTCCAACCACCAGCTGGGGCGGCATTGCCGGCACGAGTACTGCATCTCGGGGCGCGGCCTGGCCTGCTGTTCTCTTCCTTGCCGAGGGCATCGCGGATCTCGGCGAGGCGTCTCCACGGTCAGCCGTTCGACACAGCGATGAACGTGGCCTGGCTAATGGTCACGGCTGCGTCGAGCATCGCGTCTCGGCGCACGCTCTTCGCTGGACGGGCTGGCCATGCCCCGCATGGAGCATCGCGTCTCCGATGCGGGTTGACTGCTCCGTGGCCGCACCCATGCCATCAAGCACCGGTGTCACCAGAGCGTCGCACTTCGGTAAGGAACGAGCGAGATGTTCTGCCGGGCGAGACGCGGGAGTGCGCACAGAGGAGCACGGAGCCGGGCGAGGTTCAGGGTGGCCGAGGATCTAGGTGCCAGGGGAGTTCTATCTGAATTGAGGATCGCCGAGCGGTGCCGAGCCGTACTGAGCGACGCGCCAGACTCGGACGTGGGCGACGAGCTCATGAGCTGCAGTGTGCACCCGAGGGTACCTGGCGGTGCCCTGGCCAAGAAGAAACGTGGGAAAAAGAGCTCGTGAGTTGAGGCCACGAAGGCAGAGGAAGCGGTGCGCCGCTCGAGAGGACGAGTTCCTGGCAGCGTTCCTGAGCCGGACGTGAGACCCGTACGTGTCGGCCAGGTCGAGCTCCAGTGTGTCTGTTCAAGATCCAAGGCCAAGACATGCCGAACGGCTCCTGCCTGGGTGCAGTGGCCGAGAGCAGGTTCGTGGACGAGGCCTACCAGGTGTGGTCGTCGTGAGCCGTGGCCTGATCCTGGACCTCCGGAGTTGCGACCCTGACTGCTGGGTTGGCCGCGACATCCGAATCAACGGCGCTGCACACGGTAGCGTATCCGTGCGCCGTCAGCCGTTCCACTCATGCCATGAAATAAAAAAAAGTTTATGTAAGTCCTTTTTCGTCCGCTATCAACAAACATAGTGACGAACGTCCCTTAACCACTACACTCTCCTTCCTTCTCACTTTCTCCTTAGTCCCATCTTCTACCTCCTCAGTTGCCACTTGGCCTTTGTCCTGATTGTCATGCTCCATTTTCAGTTGCCTCCTTCCGACCAGGACCTCTCAATGTACACTGTGGAGGAACAACAAGTATGGGTGGATTCGGTACCATCTGATGGTAGAGGGGGATGAGGCCACCCATCCTGGACCCTGGCAGGCTGTGCAGGCAGGCCAATAGAGCTGCACCGTCTGCAGCTTGGTGAAGGCGGTCTGTGTGCCGCAGTGCATGTTATAGCATGCGCAGAGATAGTGGCTACTCTCCCGCCTCCACCAGAGTTGCGGCAACAGGAGAGCTCCAAGGTAGTCCCAGGATGGCGTTCAGAGCTCCCCTGTGCAGCTCCTCCAGCAGGCGTCTCCCAGCTGGTGTCAGGTTCACTAGCGGGAGGGCATACAGCAGGGCAAAAGTGGCGGCGGCCTGGTTGAGCCGCAGCGCCCACTTAGTAGAGCATCCGCGGCCTCGCTGCTGCAGCCTGCCGATGGCAACCCTGGACACCTCAGACTTTGGCTGAGGCAACCTTGGCAGCAGAGATCCAGGTGAGCCAGTGGTCAACGGTGAGGCCGACGTACCTCACTGTCGTCCTCCAAGGGAAACGGTGGTTGTTAACCTTGAGCGGCTTCACGAGGACCCGTGCCACCGCAAGGGCGTGAATAAGCAAGGCCTTGGTTTTTGTGGCAGAAACACTAAGGCCAATGCCTCCAAGGAAGGCGATCACCGCATCCAGGGCTGCCTGCAGAGACCTTCTGATGGCTGGGATGGACCGCCTTGGCCCCCTTGCCCAGAGTTCCACGTTGTTAGCATAGACAGAGCATTTGGCCGGGAACCTGGTGTCTGTCAGTAGGGAAGCTGGAAGCCCTGCGAGCGCCATGGTGAAGAGGAAAGGACTCAGTACGGAGCCCTGGAGAACACCGGTTGTGATGACCCTGGGCTGGCTGGTCTGTCCCGCAACACGAACGCAGAAGGTCCTCTCGGACAGAAAGGCGGTCACAAAGCCTCGGAGGCACCCGCTGATGCCAAGTTTGTCTAGAACCGCCTCTACAACCACGTGCGGGAAGCCACCGAAGGCGCTCTCCACGTCCAGCAGCAGGAGCATGGCCACATCCCCGCAGCTCTTGGCATCCTCCAAGGTAGTGACGACGTCTGTGATGGAGTCAGCAGTGCACCTGTGTCGCCTGAAGCCCGTCTGCTGCTTTGGGAAGAAGCCCAGCTGGTCTGCAATCCATCGCAGCCTCTCCAAGGCCACCCTCTCCAGCACCTTTCAAGCTGCATATGTTAGAGACACTGGCCTGTAGGAGGAGAGCACAGATTCCTTCCTCTGGGGCTTCAGGATGGGTGCCACCACCGCCGTTTGCCAGGACTTTGGTGTTCTAGACGTCGTTGAAGTATCCCAGGAGACGTTGACTGCTTGCCTTTGCCAGGTTGCGGAGCATCTGGAAGGTGATGTTGTCTGCTCCTGGGGCAATGCGTCGCCTGGATCCCTCGAGGGCTGCCACGAGCTCGTGCGTCCGGATGGGCTCGCTGCACAGTTCCTGAGTCTGTGCGGCCACCCAGCCTGGATGATGGCAGGAGATTGGACACGGTAGGGCGTCCGACGGTGGCAGAGAGGCCAGCTGGACGATGCTCCTGGTGGCAAACTGATCGGCCAGGAGCCCAGCAAGCTCAGAAGCAGGGATAGCCATTTGCACCGCCGCAGACAGCACCTGATTCATTGCCCGTGGCACCATCAGGAGGCACTTCAGCAAGCGCCAGGCGCGGGCCTTATCTTTTGAACAGTTGATGGAGGCACAGATGCTTCCCCAGTCCTGGTTCCTGCGCCTGCAGGCATGGCCTCAGCAAACTGCATCTATCCTAACGAATGCTGCCCATAGTTCCGGTACAGCCCCTTTGAGGGCCTGCCGCTGTGCTCCCCGCCTTGCCGCCCTCAGTGCCAGGTGCTTGATGTCCGAGACGGGCTGTCCCTGCTGAGCCTTAGTGACAACTGTTGCTGCCTTAGCGCTGTTGGCCACCAGCCACTTGAGGTCCCCGCCACTCAGGCTCTCTCTGAAGATCCGCGAGAAGACCTGCCAGTCTAACACGTGGTATTCTCTGTTCCTGGGGGCCTTGCCGTTGAAGGGAGACACAGCAGGAGGGACAGATATTCAGAGCCCCACGTGTCCTGTGCTGGTGTCCAAGAGTAGTGGCATCCCTCCGTAGCAGCGCTGACGCCGATGGCCGTGCGAGCTGCCCGGCCCCCACCACGGCTGAAGGTCACGACCCCGGTGTTCAAAAACACCAGGCGAGCTGCAGGACGTCCTGTAGGGCCCTGCCCGGTGGACAGGTCTTGTGGCTACTCCATGCTGGGTGGTGGGCGTTGGAGTCCCCACAGAGGACAAAATCCTTCCCCAGCCTGTGTGCCAGCTGCCGAAGGCACCTGGGATCCCATGGTTGCTGAGGTCGGATATACAGGATGGCCACGACCGTCTCGTCCCCCTGGAGGCGTACTCGGATGGCGCAGCACTTAAAGGGGCCTCCAACCAGATCATCCACAGAGACTTCAGCCTGTTGGAGCTCACGCTTTACATAGACAGCGCACCGAGGTCCCTTTTGCAAGTGGCGGTCCTTCTGGCAGGGGGCAGCTAGACAGGCCTCAAGGGTGCACTGCATCCTGCTGCTGTAGCCCACGTACCCCGGCAGGCGTAGCTCCTCCACCCGGGCGTAGACCTCATGAGGCCCGTTTACATTGACCCGACGCGGGTGCGTTGAGTCGAAATAAACAGGTTTTCCGGACTCGCCCTCCCCATGTATAAGCGGACGCGTCGGGGCGGAGAGTCGTCGCGGCGAGTCTCGTCGACCCGGAGACAGGGGGTAGGTTCACCGAACTCGCCACGCTCAGAAAGGGCATGTATAACTGGTCGCGCTGAGTTGACAGCTCGTGACCTCTCCCGCCCGTCGCGGTCTCCGCTTCCCCTGTCCCCATCACTCCGATGTTGCTCTTTCTCTGTCGGCCGGTACGCGCGCGCTAGGCACGATGACATCCACGCGGGCTTCACGCACCATGTGGACAGATGATGAAATAACGACGTTGCTAGCTTTAGTCAACGAGAAAAAAATGAGTGATTTGCTCGATAGCAAGCATAAAAGAACGAGGACATCGTTCTGTTATGCAGTAAATGCAGATCACTTTTACGTTTAAATCTTGCTTGGCACGTCCTACGAGAGCTTGTTGGTTATCGTTCTCACGGCCGGCTATTTTGCTCTGTCCGTAGCAGGAAATCGGCTTGTGCGCCAGAAATCTCAAATACGTGCACATGAACGCTTTAATAAAGTTTCTGGCCACCTTGCCATCAGAATACATTTGTGTAAATTCACAGAATTGTCTACTAATGCGCAGCATTCCAACTCCGCTTGGATTTATTTTGCGTTCTTCACAGCCAGGTTCGACTATGAAAAAGCAAATACTTTCGGGTATTTTATTCTTTGTAAGTTTTGTTTTGGTTTTTTTGCAAGTGGTGTAAATTGACTTTATCACAAAAATTAAGTGCCTTTACCAATACAAGTAATTTCCCCCAGAGGAAAAGCGTAGTCCAGGGTTGGTTTCGCTCCTTTTAATTCGTGTTTCATGAATCCCTGAATGAACTTGGGCATTTCGAACGTTTTTTCGAGTTTAGTGTTCGGGTTTTGAAGGAGATGAGGGTCGTTTCACGCCAAATATCCCAGACAGTACGCTAGACCATCTGCGATTACACTATAAAAAGTAATGGTTGGTCACTTTACTACACTATTAATTTTTGGAACCAATTTTCTAAAAAAAATTTCAATTTCTTAAATATGGTGGCAGTTAGGTTGCGACGAAACTTCGAAAAAGTGAAATATTATACGCAGCACGGTAAAACGATTCCAGTCGGTAAGAAAAGAACCGCATTTCCTTGTTAAAACGCATTCACCACTAGTGTATGTTAATGTGCTTTCCGGGGAAGCAATGCAGTGTTCTTGACCAAAGTCAGAAATATTTACAGCTTTCCAAATTTTCCAGAGAAGTTTAATACGAATCTTTGTTTTACGCGAGAAAATATTATTTATATTGAGCTGCCCCCAAGGCTGTCAACGGCGGACCGTAAGCGCAGTTCACTGCACCGAGGGTTCCTTGGCAGCCTCCTAAATGCACCAAAGCCGGCTTGTTGATTCGTGCTCCATTTTCCTGCGCTTACCGCCAGTAATTTTCCTGCGCTTACAGAACCACTGCTGCCATCGCGTTGTGCAGTGTTAGCCAATACACCAACACAACCATAAAGTACAGCTGGTGCAAACTGAGAAAATATACCAAGACAGCCATCGCGGTGGCGGAGCGACAACTGCGTAAACAACCGCAGCCCACAGCGGCGAGAGCGCAGGCTTGGAGGAGCGGAAACCTGTACCGGAAGACGGGCTTTCGGCTCGACGCTTTGCGCCTCGACGCAAAGCGTCGCTGCGATCACCGCTCACCTCAACTCGTCCGTGCGAGTTCATATAAACTCGGGCGCGTCGAGGTAAGCTGAACCCGCCACTCAACTCAGCCCGCCTCCGTCGCGTCCATGTACACGGGGCTATGTAAGGCCAGCACGTCGAAGTCGGCCCACTCTAGATGTTTATAAAAGTTGTCCCCCCGTCCCTGCAGTGAGTTCACATTCCACTGGAGAATGCTCGGATGGCCGGGGAGACGAGCCTTGGCAGGAGGACCAGCCATGATGGTGTGGGGTTGGCTGCAATGCCGCCACCTGTAGGCATATGGCGCAGAGAGGGTGTTCTGCAGGCAGGGGGGCGGCACCCAACTCCATTGTCAGCAATAGGTAGGCCATGAGTTGTTCTTTGCTTGGCAGAACGGGGCTGGCAGCAGCAGCAGGGAGGGCCACCATGGCCGGTGGCTGGGGCACAGGGGCAGTTGTCGTGACAGGGAGGGCTGCAATGGCAGCATCCACAGCAGGTAGGGCCGGGAAGGTTGCGGGAGGGACAGCCGGGCGCTGAGATTTTATAATTTATTTTCCTAATACTGATAGCCTTTCGGCTGTTACAGGGGTGGGACATACTAAGAATGAGAAACATATACATTCAAATCATACAGCAATTTAAACAGCAAAACTTGAACTTGCAAATGTCACATGACATACATTGAAAACACCGGCATTGAGGCTAAAGGAAAAACAGTGCAGTCGTGGTAAGCATACAAACAAATTGCAATAAATTAACATAGTAGACCATGCTTACAGAAAATTATCTTTGAGCCCTTCCTCAAATTTACATAATAATATACGTAACATATGCTGCTAGCTTAACGGGAGTCGTAGGAAGTCTTAATTTTCTTCGCAAGTACCATAATTTTCTCTCCGCCACCATACAAATGTTTTCAAAATGGGTCCTCCAATTTATAATACTGGATATTGTTACACCTAAATATTTTATTTCATTGATGGTAGACAGGCGGGTAGAACATAGAGTGTAATTGAAATGGAAGACACGCTTACTTTTGTTTGTGACACACAAAGCAACTGTTTTAGTTTGATTTATTTCCATTTCCATTTCCATAGAGTGGGCCCGTCCAGTGTTGTCACTTGCAGTGACTCACGGTGACCCGCGGTAAGTACGGGGTGCAGGAATAGGGTGGCCAGGAGGAGGAAGCCCCTTGACAGCGCTCGCATAAGAGCGAGCCTCCCTGGCCTCCTCCCTCACGGCTGCGGCGAACACCTTCCTAGACAGGTTGGTGGTGGACGACGCCAGGATGGTGTCCACTTTCCGCTACTCCTGCCACCGAGGATACTGCGCCGTGTAAGCAGGATGCGGGCCACCGCAGTTAACACGTCGTGGTCTCGGCTGCGGGAAGTCCAGTACATCTGGGTGGGCCCGACCGCAGTGGATGCAACTTCCAGGCCAGCTGAAGCTTTCCTTGACGTGGCCGAACCGGCCACACTGCTGGCACTGCATGGGGCGTGGTCTGGACGGCCGCACCGGGAACCTCACTGGAAAGACGGTCCCGTGTGTTGGAGGAGCCGGTCCAGCAAAGCGGAGCGTCACTGTGCGCCCCTCCCTGGTGGAAACCAATACCGGTACTGCAGACATGATGCCGGGCAGCAGGCTGTCCGCTGCCTGTTCACCATCAACCCCGTGAATGTACCCGGTGCTTCTCTTATGGTCGGCAGGCTCCTTTGCGATCAGAGGAATGCCCCGCAGCTCCTTGATGCTAAGAAGCTGGTCCAGGCGCTCTCGGGTGGAGACGTCAGCTGCCACGACGTTACGCTCGAGGTTACGTTACAAAAGCGGGCCATGTAGCTTAAGTGCAATTTTGTCTGTCCGAACGCAAACGCCAAAAGCTGAAGTCATTGTAATACTACACACAGATAAAAATAGCACGAAATCGGCCACCTTCGACTAAATCGCGCTAACACACTCCCAAAACAATCAACGCATGAAAAAGGACGGACTTCATACGTGCACAAATAACAAAATGAAAAGCGCCGTGCTTGCCCCCCTTCCCTCCATCTTTTGATTATACTTATCAATTATTACCTACGAAAGTGTTCAATGAGTATGCATGCCCATTATCACACCCTGTCTAGTCAATGCTGGATAGCACATGCGAAACCGTGCAATGCCGCTTGAACAAAGTGTGAAGACGTAGCTTGAAAGAGGCATGAGATGTTGTTAACCCTCTGGCGCCCATCTGCCGACAGTTTTAACGAGAGAACAGCAAAAATGCGCGGCTGACGCCGGTGGGACTGACCTCGACACGTCGTTACATTTTTTTCCCGCCGCCGCGATCCATCGTAGATCTCCTCCACTCTGTTCGCAGAGGGCGACCACGGAGAGGCGGTGAATCCGGCCCGATGGGAAAAGATGCGACGAGTCCTTTTCTCCTCTAGAACCTTGGCGCATTTGTGCTGGACAACTTCCCATTTCTGACGAGCACTGTCGGCGCCAACAAAGTGGAGCGAATCATTGGGTTGAGCGCAGTGCAGCGCAGCCGGCCAGCGTAGTGCAAACGCTGGTAACGCGCGATGCCTTTTTGGGGTCCTCGATCCTAACGGAATCTTGTTGTGGACCCGGGTGCACCACACAGGCGACGGTGCGCAGTAGTGCACGGGCAGGGACTACGGGCGGGCGATGTTTTCATCCCAGCCGAAGATTTTCGCTCGAACTGTGTACTTCGGAGAAGGGCAGGACGAAAAGTAAAAGTTCCGCCAGCAGCGCAGTGACCGAGTGAGCTCGCAAACAGCGCGGAAGCAGCACACGTTCCGCCACCTCGCGGAAGCGAGGTACATACTGTCTCTATGCACAAAGAAGCTTCCATGATGGCTGTGTGGCCTGAATCTCAAAGGCCATGCCGTGAACGACGCTAACCGTGTCACTTCTGAAAAAAATTTGCTCAGGTGCGCAGGCACTGATCGCCGCGAAATTTGTATTTTTGTTAAGCGGGGCCAACTATTTCAAATTTTTAAAAGGAAGAGGGAAAAAAAGCGAAGAGCTGAGTACTTTTCGTTCCAGAAGTCACCAGCGTCAGTGCGCAAAAGGACGTTCTTCATACCTGCGTCAGTCGAGGTATCAGCAGTTCCGGCAAAGATCTTTTCGCAAGTTTTATTGCAAAATTAACATGGAATCGTCGTCCCAAGCTGAGCGCAATGATTGCGTCGAGGCAGTCAGGGAGGTTGACAACAAGCAGGTAAGGTTCATGCGACCCTAAACAGTTACATGTATCCATTTTTGAGGTCTCACCAAAGTAACTCTCTCCATGCAGACGATGCAGGCAGAAATAAACGCGCTGCAACAAACGCCGTCCGTGTCAGAGGAAAACTACAACCCCGAACGTAAGTTAGCGCGTAGTTAAATATTTAGGAACGAGTGTTCTTATTATTTTGCCTTACTTTTGCAGCTGCAGAATCAGCAACACCTAAAAATATGCAGGCCAGCGGCAATGCATTGGCGGGCGAACGTAAGTGACCCAAGGTATGAACGCTGCTCTGGCATTTTAAGTAAGACGAATAAGGCTATTACATGAGTGCATTGCATTGCAGCATAATACTAGGCTCGCATTATGATGCAATTTGCAAAATTTCATGAGCATGGGTCGGAAAAATTTGTGGAGCAAACCGAGCTTCGCTTATGAAAAAAAAAAAAACGGGCAAATTCCACGAACCTTGGGAATTGATGTTACAAAAATCATGCGTATGGAAGGTCACTGTGTTGTAATTTTTTTTTCATTGAGCGAAACGTCATGAAGTAACGCTAAATATATGTACAAGTGTAGACACAGGCATACCAAACGATGCCTACGGCAACATAGATAGGAACACCAGAACTTGGTAAGCTGATATGAAGCGCTGGTGCTCGTGAAGTTATAAGGTAAACCGGACTTGCTCAGAATCACGAAAACTTCAAGAAACTGTCTAATCGGACGTTCCTCAAACTAATCTACAGCTTCCTCACTGGATTCTTTTTTTTTTCTTGCAGAGCTGCGCTGCTTCAAAAGTTATCTATTTACACCTACCTAATCCGGTAATTAAGAAGCACACAAAAGCAGTTCAACGTATTCCATGCAAAAATAGTCAACCTTTGTTTGGGTGCGTCAATATGCCCCATAGCTTTTGTTTTTTCGGGCATTCACAGTGTCATTGCAATGTTATGCATACTTTTAAATTAATTGTTCACATTTGTTCGGCGTTCACAGGTGAAAATGTGCCTCCTGAAGAACTTGAAAATTATGGCACAGTCGGGTTTGCATTCGAAAGACCTGATGAACGTTAGTTATCCCAAAAAATTGAAACATTTTAAACGCATAATTTTATCTCCGATTAAGAAACATGTGCCCATCAACTTCTGAGTGCACGCTGTAGTATAGAACTCTCAGCTACAATGCATTTATTTATTTATTTATTTCAAGTTGTGCCTCATAATAATGAAAACGCAACATGACAGTTCGCCGTCACGAGCTTGAATTTACATTATTAGGCAGCTCTAGAACAGGGATGGTAGGCAAAGTTGCGCAATGGTTCAAATGTGTTCAACTTTCGCAGGTGAAAATGGATTTCAAGAAAAGTCGGAAAGTCACGGCGCAGTTGGATATTCGTTTGAGAGACAAGCTGAGCGTAAGTTACCTAAAAAGATAGAAACATTCTAATGGTGCGATTTTTACTCTGATTAAAACACGGTTGCCCATCGATTTCCGAGTAGCTGCAGCAGTAAAACACCTAGCAAAAGAATTTATGTATTTATTTTTATTCAAAAATGTGTTTTATCGTAATGAAAATTTTCAATGACAGCTTGCTATCGTGAACTTAAATTCCCTTTATTAGCTAGCCTATAGGGAACATGCAGACATTGAGTACCCAGCCCACGCATTGTTTTCGAAACATTACACGTGTACACGCGAGGTTATCGTGTGATCGCGACCACCTGAATCATCGGCGCCGTGGTCTGTGCATGTGCGGTAGCATTAAAAGCAAACACAGCCCATGGCTTCACTGACCAGACGACCACCGTGCAGTCGAAGGGGGCTACGTGGATAGAAAATGCTCGCTTTAATGCACGTATTGGGTTATTCAGCAGTATTCTCTTACAGAAAACACCTTGAGACCTTCCACACATTCATGTCTAAGTGGCCCACCGAAATACCGTATCTCTCTTTCCTCTCTCTCTCTTTTCAGTGTTTCCTGAAGACGAGCCCGAAGAAGCTGCAGATTCTCCCGCTAATGAAGACTTTACACAGTTCACGAGTGAACGTAAGTCACCCTACAAATGGTGCGTGTATGTATATGCCTGTTGCATTCATAATAATATTATTATTAAAAATATCATTTATTCCATTCTCATCAATACAATTCAACTTGGTGGAAGGTGTGAGAATAAAAGCAAAGAACGCTGTAGGTCTCACACCTTTTACATTGGGCAGCAGCAGGAAACATCACTATATTGCATCTGTATTCACAAGAGAGCAACACAAAATAGAAATAAACTCAAAAAGGTAACCCCCGTATTCAGAAACACTCCTTGACTTGACCTTTCCACCGGCTCAAAGCAGGGCGTTTGAAACACGCTTGTGCTGCATTGAAGGAGGTGGCAAGTGAAGAAAGCGGTTCGGGTGTAAGTATGCGGACTTCAAACATTTTCGCTCTTCACTGAAAATGGGGCCGCCGCGGCCTGGATTCGATCCCGCGACCTGCGGGTCCACAGTTGAACACCATAACCACTAGATTGCGTGCATGTGTGGATGCGATACTTCCAGGGGAGGGTTGGGGGGGGGGGTGGTTCGTGTATATTAAGTCTGATACCTAGAGCTGAGCATGGGGCCTGAACACCTCGACTCAGCCCATTCATTAATAAATTACCAAGGAACATTTATACTGAGCTTTATCACAAATACAATGAGAATAACTTGTATCTATATATCTGTTCTCACTCGCTCCATGTTGTTCATTATTACCGTGTTAAATAAGTTGGACGATCGAAGGATCACGTGACATTCACAAACGCCTCCACTTTTCTATGCAGGCCTTGGTGGACGAGTGCGTAGAATGGCCGAGAAGATTGCTGAAGACACGGACAAGGTTTCCCGAAATTACGAAAACCTCGTCATTCGAGTATCAGCGCGTCGCGACGATCTCTTGCGACGCAACAACCAGTAAAAGCAAAATATCGACACCCTCGAAAGCATGCTCCTCGATAATTTGAAGAAGTACTCGAAAGATGGCGAGTAGCTGAGTCAAAACTGACAGCAGACAGCGAAGTATGTGTACATGTGAAGCAGGGATAACATATTTGAAGGACTCGCTCCGGGCTAAATTGCATCGATGACTCATGTGATCACTTTTTCGCGTCTTAGTTATATACTTCTTTTAGAGATAAGTGTATCACATCACCAATTTCTAGCAAGGTACAATGCTAGCATTGTGTTTGTGTTGTTATTTGTATTTGTATTTATGTATTTGTCTTTATGTTGTTTCTATTTATGTTGCTATGTTTGGAGCATGGTGCAGTTTCGAGAATGCAGGGACCATACATTGGAAAAAGTAAGCATATTTGGAAAAAGTGAGCAGGTCTATCTGGCTGGGTAAAGTTGTACGAATAAAAAGACTTTCCAGCCACGTTAACTCTATAGTTTTGAATATTAAAGTAAACAACTGGCTCTGCATATCGAGACCGATTTCGTCTCTTCTTCAGGCAGCGATTCAATTGGGATTGGTCTCAAAACGTCGGGCCAGTTTACTTTTAAACTAGTAGTGGCTGGATCGTCTATTCATTCGTAGGGACAAAGTGATTCAAGTTAGGAACAGGACAGGGTTTTCGGTTGTCTACAAGGCAATAGTGTCACAGGCAATTAGGTAAGGGAATAAATAGAAAGAAAAGGAAAATAATGCAATTCTAAACCACTGTGTGGAGTGGACAACCGAATATCTACAGCCAACAATGACCAACCAAGCTGAAGACCCAATACATTGCTCCACTACAAAACATTGTAGTATAATGTCGTAGTGTCATGTATCAACTTAGCCAAAGACAACTATTTCCAACACGAATTTAGTACATAACTCTGCATATTTTCATGGAATTAGCACTTGCTTTTGAAAACTACTCATGCGACACACACAGACGGCAAATATGAAGCTTCACTTGGAATCTCAAGTGAAATGTTCTCATTTTGGAGAACTTCATGTTGACCTCTTTCCTACCTGCTTTACATAATACATTCATGTTCTTTTCTAAACACTTCCTGTTTTCAGACTTGGTTCTGGTAAAGACAAAGTTCGGTGTAACAATGTTTCCTGGTAAGCATTTCCAGAATGGGGAATCACATCGAGCTGCTACGGCAGCAGCTTATAATTCCTCTCCTTGCAAATGTTTCACATTATTCTTTCCTACCTGTTTCTTTGTAACACTACTATTGCATGTATGAACACTGGGCAAGTTTTAGAGCAGAAAAGCATGCTTAATGAACTTAAATGTCATGCAGGATGTATCAAATATCTGCATATAATTTTTCATTGCAGGTCTTGGCACTGCAACGCACAAAACAGTTGAAGAAGTGGGTGACAACTTGCATAAAATTCTTCAGAAGAGTGAAGAAAGCCTTCACCGTTTATTGAAATTATGGGATGCTATCCTGCATCATGAACAAGAGCAATTGCAGAAGTTTGACCGTGCCCAAGCTGTTAAGCTTAGTTTTTTTGAAAACTACACACAGAAGTAGTTGGGGCAAATGACAGCACCCTAGCTTTTGAATTGCAGCAATGGATGAAAACTTTCTAAAACAGCGAGGGCCAGCACAGATGAACAAAATTTCAAAATTTACTTTCCTTTTTATCACACATCAAGTACGTAATGACGTTCTTACATGACAGGCATCTTATGATTATCATGGTTGCACCAGTCACATACCTTTATCATTCATTCATGTGATGTAATACGAAATTTCGCATATGTGAAGCTAGCGAATCAGCCACGAACACATAATCAGTGTGGGACGTAGTCATGTTCTTACATGACACGCATGTTATGATCATCTTGTTTGGATGTGTCAATTACTTATGTCGTCCGTTCGCGTAATACCGAGTTTAGTAAAGTGAAGCTAGCGAAACAGCCGCCAGCGCGTCACGAGGATGGCATGCAGTCATATTGTTACATAACACGCATCTCATGATTAACATGTTTGTCCCAGAATCATACCTTCGTCGTCCATTCACGTATACTGGAATACCGAATTTGGTATTTGTGACGCTAGCGAAATGGCTGCGAGCGCATCACGAGCGTGGCATGTAGTCATGTTGTTATATGACACGCATGTCATAATTTTCATGTTAGGGTATGTCGCCTTTGATCGCCATGCCATCATGCCATACCATACCAGTTTTCCCAGATATAATGTGAACGAAACCACAACAGGAGCTGCACGACCGTGAAACGTAAATCATGACATTCATGACATACGTGTCATGATTTTCACGTTATGACTACTCATATACGTTCTTCATAAAGTCATGTTATGCCATTTCCCGCAGCACGAGTTTCTGAACTGAATATGCTTTTCTCACGCGAGGAAGTGGATGCAGCTCTAGCCACCTGCAGACGTTCGTCACCTGGGCGGGACGGTATTACATACGCTGCTTTATGCTATCTTGGAAGACTCAGCCGAGACCAGCTACTAAAAGGCTACAACCAGTCATGGAACGATGGCGTCGTTCCAGAAAGATGGCAATTCAGCCGCTTAGTACGAATCCTCAAATCTGGAAAAGTCGCCGCTTGATCTGGCATCATATCGACCCATTGCGCTATCCAGCTGCGTGGGCAAAATAATGGAAAGAATGATTCTGACACACCTCGAGTGGTACCTTGAGGGCTATATTATATACCCAGAGGCCATGGCTGGTTTTCGAAGAGGCCGCTCTTCTATTGATAATGCCATCGACCTCGTAACCTCTGTGCAACAACAGAAATACCTCAAGCGCATCTCGGTTGCAATGTTCCTCGATGTGAAAGGTGCATACGACAACGTAACGCACGATTCCATCCTAGATACCTTGGAAACATTGGAATCGGTGGAGAAAGATTTCGATGGATTCGGAGCTATCTACAGAGGAGATCCTTCTTTGTGCTCACTGCGGAAGGCCACACCACTGATCATTACACCGCTCGTGGCGTTCCACAAGGCGGGGTTCTCAGCCCTACGCTGTTTAACCTCACGGTCATTGGCCTTGTACAAAATATACCTCGCTCAGTCAATATCTCTACATACGCTGATGATATATGTGTCTGGGCTTCAGCAATGACACGACTCCAGGTACGTGCACGGCTCCAGAAAGCAGGGAGAATAATGTCGACGTACCTCCATGCTCGAGGCCTCACAATTTCCACAGAGAAGTGCACCTTAGTCCCTTTTACCCGCAAGCCCATGATCTGCTATCCTGTTTCTATCGACAACGTGAACCTTTCGTATATGAGACGTCACCGATTCCTGGGCGTCATTATCGACAGAAATCTCTAATCTTGCACTTGAAGAAGAAGCTCAGCTCTATCACACACGTGATGAGATTTCTCGCTGGTAAAACGTGGGGCACATCAGTGTTTTCTATGCTTCAGCTGTACAGAGCGCTCTTCTTGGGATATTTGCGGTATAGCACGCCCGTGCTTTCCAACGCCGGAAAAACTAACATCAGGGTCCTGCAAAGCATTCAAGGCCAAGTCCTCCGCACATGCTTGGAGTTACCTCGGTGCGCTAATACGTTAGCAACAATTGGTATTGCTAAAGACCATCCGATCACGACATATATAACTGTCGACACACTCCGGACACATATCCGTCACATATCCAGAGTGCCTAACCACCACCTTGCTAGCTTGCCACGAAAAAGACCAAAGGCAGCGTTTTCCAAAGTTGTTGCGGCTAACCAGAATTTCATCTCGTGGAGATTCTCACCCACAACCATACCACTATCTCCAGAGTGGTGCATGAAAAGACCGACTGTGCACCTTGAAGTGCCGGGGATATCTAAAAAGGCAAGCCTCTCATGTGCAGCCCTTAAGTAGATCTCACTGGACTTCTTGCATTTGTCGTATGCTAACCGAATTCATGTTTACACGGACGGTTCGGTTTTGGGAAGTTCGACAGGTGCCTTTGTCATACCATCTCGATCAATCACCGTCAAATTCAAGACATCACACATCACGACATCTACGGGATCCGATCTCGCCGCTCTTCGAGCTGCTGTGGAGTTTGTTACGCAAGAATCCCCCAGTAGATGGGCCATTTTCTGCGACTCCAAGGCAGCCCTTCAATGCGTGCGAAGCCTACGACGTGGAAACTACCACCAGATGATGTATCGTATTAATGAAATTTCTCATCGCGCTGCTGATCAAGAGCATGACATTGTTTTACAATGGTTGCCAGGCCACTTAGGCATCAGTGGTAACCACCTCGCTGACGACGCTGCCCGATGTGCCCACGATGGAGCGCCCACACTATTAATACCCTTGTCAAGTGTAGACGCAGCTAGAGAACTTCGCCACATCGCGCATAATGCCACGCTTGTGCACTGGAATTCTCCACTTAGCTCCAATCATCACCCCAAGAATCTTAAGTCATTACGTCAGAAACAACTGCCATCCAAGATTTCTCAACGTGATGCTACAATGCTGTGCCGGCTGTGGACTGGGGTAGCGTTTACTGAGTCTTTCAGCCATCGCATTGGCATGGCGGATTCATCCATGTGTGAAAGCTGCAACTGTATAGAGACTATTGAACATTTCTTGTTCCACTGTGCCCAATTTGATGAAGATCGCCGGACTCTCCAGTGTGCCTTCAATAGACTCGATGACCGGTCATTTAACGAAGCAAAGATCTTGGGAGCCTGGTCGCGCAGCACGTCAGCACAGAAAGCCACACGAGCCCTTCTGAGATACTTGTCAGAGACTTCATTGAAGGACCGCCTGTGAAACTGGGCATTGAGTGTGTGATGTGACATATGTCTATCCTTCTCCCTCTCTTTTTTCCCCTCCTCATGTCTAGGGTAGCAAACTGGATGCATAGTCTAGTTAACCTCCCTACCTTTCCTACATTTCTTCTCTCTCTCTCATGTTATGCCATAGCATTATCGAAACGGCCAGGAAAGCTAGAAGTCGTAAGCGGCTAGATAGAAGGATAGATGGATAGATAGATAGACAGAGAGACAGATATAGATAGATAGATGCGCTCGAAGTTCGCTAAGAAATGCTTTGCATTCAAAAAGGAAAGAACTACATCGACGTCAAGAAAAGTAGGCACTATCGGGAGGGTTCATAGCAGCATTTGTGGGCGCAAGGGTTGTGGGGGCTCTTCTAATCTGTACAGCTGCATTGTTATTGGCCAGTCTCAGAATCAGCTGACACTTGCAATTAAAGAAGCTGAGGCCAGAGCAGATAAGGGGGACGTGTGTGAGTACGCCATAAATGGCACTGACGGATAAAGAATTGCATCTTGGAGTGTGACCACGTGCAAGATGCACGTGGTCACACTCCAAGATGCACGTGGTCACACTCCGCCTACTACTATCATGAAAGAGCACGGGATCCAAACGGTGCAGGCACGACGTACAATAGAAAGGCTTAAATTTCTTTACCAGCTTAAGAGCAACAAACTCGGCATTAGCCCTGATCAGTTTATTCAGCCATTGACTTCTCGGCGTACACGACATCGACACGCTGCATCCCTGACCCCCTACAGCGCCAGAGCAAACGTCTTCAAATTTTTCTTCTATCCACGCACCATATCTGACTGGAATGATCTGCCCATATCTGTTGTCTGTAGTATTGATGGGATTGAACATATAGAAAATTGAGACAGTATGGTTCTTTTTCTTTTTAGAAGTTGCTGTATTTTACCTTGTATTGTCGGTTTGTTTATACCCGAGTGATTATGCCCCTCCTGCTTGGGCCCCTTGTGGGGCCTGCAGTATGTCATAAATAAATAAATAAATAAATAAGATAAGTTTTGTTTTTAGGCATGTATAAGACAGTTTGTTAAGGACATGAAATAAACAAGTGGATGTTTAGCGCCAACCTTTCTTGACGTCTTGTCATCCTGTCCTTTCTTTTTCATCAGTGCCACGCTAGTTCAAGCTAAGTTGTGAAATCTTGCCACGTGCATCAACAAACGCTTTCCTCCAGACACGTGTGACAGACACCCGTACACCACTGGCCGCTGTATGCGCTTGTGAGCCACAGGTGATCGGCAGTTTATATCTAACCAGGAACGGCGAGAACCGTAAAGTGCATTTAAAGTGCACCGTAAAGTGCATTTAAGTGTGATAACGCTGACATCTGTGCTCTAACGCGACTCGTGAGTTACCCTTTAAACACCAATGTAGCGGATGTTTGCGGTTAGCCCACGACGTGCACACAACTGCTACGCTTATAAAAGCGCGTAGGTTCACCTCGTAACCACCCCGTTAACCCCCGTGAAAAAAAGAGACCAAGTCCATGATACCAAATTCCACCTCTCTGTCATGAACAGGGCAGCTTTCTCAAACCACATTCCTTTTCAACCACCAGCTATTTGAGAAAGGCTTCAAGAGATGGTTATATCAAGCGTCTTCTAATTATTTTTCCTGGGCCCTCCACTAAGGCGTCTCTCATAATCATAAGGTGGTTTTGGGACGTTAAACTGCACATATACTTAAATTATTATTATTGTTGCGGGTATATAGTATACTACGAGGCTGAGCACAAATATATTTGTTACGTACGAAAGGCAGTACAAAAGCGGGCCATGCAGCTTTAGTGCAATTTTTGTCTGTCCGAACGCAAACGCCAGAAGGTGAAGTAATTATAATATCAAAGACAGATAAAAATTGCGCGAAATGGGCCACCTTCGACGAAATCACGCTAACACGCTGCCAAAACAATAAACACACGAACAAGAACGATTTCATACATGCACAAAGAACAAAACGAAAAGCGCCTTGCTTGCCTCCCTCCCTCTTTTGATTATTACTTATTATATAGTAACTACAAAAGTGTTCAATGAGTATGCATGCCCATTATCACATCCTGTCTAGTCAATGCTGGATAGCAAATGCAAACCTATGCAATGCCGCTAGAACAAAGTGTGAAGATGTAGCTTGATAGAGGCGTGAGAGGTTGTTAGCCTTCTGGCGCCCATCTGCCGACAGTTAGCGACAGCAACGGCAGAAATGCGCGACTGACGCCGGTGGGACCCACCTCGGCACGCCGTTACAATTTGTTTTTGTTGCCGCGATCCTTCGTAGATCCCCTTCCCTCCGTTCGCAGAGGGCGATCACGGAAAGGCGGCGGGTGAATCCAGCCCGATACGAAACAATGCGACGAGCCCTTTAATCCTCTAGAACCTTGGCGCATCTGTGCTGGACAACTTCCCGTTTCTGACGAGCCCTGTCGGCGCCAACAAAGTGGAGCGAATCATTGGGTTGAGCGCAATGCAGCGCGGCCGGCCAGCGTAGTGCAAATGCTGGTAACGTGCGATGCCTTTTTGGGGGTCCTCGATCCTAACGGAATCTTGTTGTGGACCCGGGTGCACCACACAGGCGACGGTGCGCAGTAGTGCACGGGCAGGGACTACGGGCGGGCGATGTTTTGATCGCAGCCGAAGATTTTCGCTCAAACAGTTTACTTCGGGGAAGGGCAGGACGAAAAGTAAAAGTTCCGCCAGCGGCGCAGTGACCGAGTGAGCTCGCAAACAGCGCGGAAGCAGCGCGCGTTTCGCAACTTCGCGTAAGCGAGGTACATACTTTCTCTAAGCCCAAAGAAGCTTCCATGATGGCTGTGTGACCTGAATCTCAAAGGCCATGCCGCGAACGACGCTAATCGTGTAGCTTCTGAAAAAAATTCGCTCGGGAGTGCAGGCACTGATCGCCGCGAAATTTGTATTTTTGTGAAGCGGGGCCAACTATTTCAAATTTTTAAAAGGAAGAGGGAAAAAAAGGGAAGAGCTGAGTACTTTTCGTTCCAGAAGTCACCAGCGTCTGTGCGCGAAAGGACGTTCTTCATACCAGCGTCAGTAGAGGTATCAGCAGTTCCGGCAAAGATCTTTTCGCAAGTTTTATTGCACAATTAACATGGAATCGTCGCCCCAAGCTGACCGCAATGATTGCGTCGAGGCAGTCGGGGAGGTTGACAACAAGCAGGTAACGTCCATGCGATCCTAAACAGTTACATGTATCCATTTTTGAGGTCTCACCAAAGCAACTCTCTCCATGCAGACGGTGCAGGCAGAAATAAACGCGCTGCAACAAACGCCGTTCATGTCATAGGAAGACTACAACCCCGAACGTAAGTTAGCGCGTAGTTAATTATTTATGAACGAGTGTTCTTACTATTTTGCCTTACTTTTGCAGCTGCAGAATTAGCAACACCCGAAAATATGCAGGCCAGCGGCTATGCGTTGGCGGGCGAACGTAAGTGACCCAACGTATGAACGCTGCTCTGGCATTTTAAGTAAGACGAATAAGGCTATTACGTGAGTGTATTGCATTGCAGCATAATACTAGGCTCGCATAATGATGCAATTTGCAAAATTTCATGAGCATGGGTCGGGAAAATTTGTGGAGCTCACCCAGCTTCGCTTATGAAAAAAAAAAAAAACGGGCAAATTCCACGTACCTTGGGAATTGATGTTATAAAAATCATGCGTATGGAAGGTGACTGTGTTGTAATTTTTTTTTCATTGAGCGAAGCGTCATGAAGTAACGCTAAATATATGTGTAGACACAGGCATACGTTACGATGCCTACGGCAACATAGATAGCAACACGAGAACTTGGTAAGCTGATATGAAGCACTGGTGCTCGTGAAGTTATAAGGTAAGCCAGACTTACTCAGACTCACGAAAACTTCAAGAAACTGTATAATCGGACGTTGCTCAAACTAATCTACAGCTTCCTCACTGGATTCTTTTTTTTTTCTTGCAGAGCTGCGCTGCTTCGAAAGTTATCTATTTACACCTACCTAATCCGGTAATTAAGAAGCACACAAAAGCAGTTCAATGTATTCCATGCAAAAGTAGTCAACCTTTGTTTGGGTGCGTCAATATGCCCCATAGCTTTTGTTTTTTCGGGCATTCACAATGTCATTGCAATGTTATGCATACTTTTGAATTAATTGTTCACATTTCTTCGGCGTTCACAGGTGAA
This sequence comes from Rhipicephalus microplus, assembly GCF_043290135.1. Lineage (NCBI taxonomy): Eukaryota > Metazoa > Arthropoda > Arachnida > Ixodida > Ixodidae > Rhipicephalus > Rhipicephalus microplus. The sequence goes on from NC_134710.1 coordinate 283,209,229, forward strand.
AATTTGCCTCCTGAAGAACTTGAAAATTATGGCACAGTCGGGTTTGCATTCGAAAGACCTGATGAACGTTAGTTATCCCAAAAAATTGAAACATTTTAAACGCATAATTTTATCTCCGATTAAGAAACATGTGCCCATCAACTTCTGTGCGCACGCAGCAGTTTAGAACTCTCAGCTATATTTCATTTATTTATTTATTTATTCCAAGTTGTGCTTTATAATAATGAAAACGCAACATGACAGTTCGCCGTCATGAGCTTGAATTCACATTATTAGGCAGCTCTAAAACAGGGATCGTAGGCAAAGTTGCGCAAGGGTTCAAATGTGTTCAACTTTCGCAGGTGAAAATAGATTTCAAGAAGAGCCGGAAAGTCACGGCACAGTTGGATATTCGTTTGAGAGACAAGCTGAGCGTAAGTTACCTAAAAAGATAGAAATATTCTAACGGTGCGATTTTTACTCTGATTAAAATACGGTTGCCCATCGACTTCCGAGTAGCTGAGCAGTAAAACATCTAGCAAAAGAATTTATGTATTTATTTTTATTAAAAATTGTGCTTTATCGTAATGAAAATTTTCAATGACAGCTTGCTATTGTGAACTTAAATTCCTTTTATTAGCTAGCCTATAGGGAACATGCAGACATTGAGTACCCAGCCCACGCATTGTTTTCGAAACAAACACGTGTACACGCGAGGTTATCGTGTGATCGCGACCACCTGAATCATCGGTGCCGTGGTCTGTGCATGTGCGGTAGCATTAAAAGCAAACACAGCCCATGGCTTCACTGACCAAGCGACCACCGTGCAGTCAAGGGGGGTTACGTGGATAGAAAATGCTCGCTTTAATGCACAGATTGTGTTATTCAGCAGTATTCTCTTACAGAAAACACCTTGAGACCTTCCACGCATTCATGTCTAAGTGGCCCACCGTAATACCGTATCTCGCTTTCCTCTCTCTCTTTTTTCAGTGTTTCCTGAAGACGAGCCCGAAGAAGCTGCAGGTTCTCCAGCTAATGAAGACTTTACACAGTTCACGATTGAACGTAAGTCACCCTACAAATGGTGCGTGTATGTATATGCCTGTTGCGTTCATAATAAAATTAATAATAATATTATAATATCATTTATTCATTTCTCATCAATACAATTCAACATGGTGGAAGGTGCGAGAATCAAAGCGAAGAACGCTGTAGGTCTCACACCTTTTACATTGGGCAGCAGCAGGAAACATCACTATATTGCATCTGTATTCACAAGAGAGCAACACATAATAGAAATAAACTCAAAAAGGTAACCCCCGTATTCAGAAACGCTCCTTGACTTGACCTTTCCACCGGCTCAAAGCAGAGCGTTTGAAACACGCTTGTGCTGCATTGAAGGAGGTGGCAAGTGAAGAGAGCGGTTCGGGTGTAAGTATGCGGACTTCAAACATTTTCGCTCTTCACTGAAAATGGGGCCGCCGCGGCCTGGATTCGATCCCGCGACCTGCGGGTCCACAATTGAACACCATAACCACTAGATTGCGTGCATGTGTGGATGCGATACTTCCAGGGAAGGGTTGGGGGGGGGGGGGGGGGGTTCGTGTATATTAAGTCTGATACCTAGAGCTGAGCATGGGGCCTGAACACCTCGACTCAGCCCATTCATTAAAAAATTACCAAGGAACATTTATACTCAGCTTTATCACAAATACAATGAGAATAACTTGTATCTATATATCTGTTCTCACTCGCTCCATGTTGTTCATTATTACTGTGTTAAATAAGTTGGACGATCGAAGGATCACGTGACATTCACAAACGCCTCCACTTTTCTACGCAGGCCTTGGTGGACGAGTGCGTAGAATGGCCGAGAAGATTGCTGAAGACACGGACAAGGTTTCCCGAAATTACGAAAACCTCGTCATTCGAGTATCAGCGCGTCGCGACGATCTCTTGCGACGCAACAAGCAGTAAAAGCAAAACATCGACACCCTCGAAAGCATGCTCCTCGATAATTTGAAGAAGTACCCGAAAGATGGCGAGTAGCTGAGTCAACACTGACAGCAGACAGCGAAGTATGTGTACATGTTAAGCAGGGATAACATATTTGAAGGACTCGCTCCGGGCTAAATTGCATCGATGACTCATGTGATGACTTTTTCGCGTCTTAGTTATATACTTATTTTGCTGATAAGTGTATCACATCACCAATTTCTATTGGGATTGGTCTCAAAACGTCGGGCCAGTTTACTTTTAAACTAGTAGTGGCTGGATCGTCTATTCATTCGTAGGGACAAAGTGATTCAAGTTAGGAACAGGACAGGGTTTTCGGTTGTCTACAAGGCAATAGTGTCACAGGCAGTTAGGTAAGGGAATAAATAGAAAGAAAAGGAAAATAATGCAATTCTAAACCACTGTGTGGAGTGGACAACCGAATATCTACAGCCAACAATGACCAACGAAGCTGAAGACCCAATACATTGCTCCACTACAAAACATTGTAGCATAATGTCGTAGTGTCATGTATCAACTTAGCCAAAGACAACTATTTCCAACACGAATTTAGTACATAACTCTGCATATTTTCATGGAACTAGCACTTGCTTTTGAAAACTACTCATGCGACACACACAGACGGCAAATATGAAGCTTCACTTGGAATCTCAAGTGAGATGTTCTTATTTTGGAGAACTTCATGTTGACCTCTTTACTACCTGCTTTGCATAATACATTCATGTTCTTTTCTAAACACTTTCTGTTTTCAGACTTGGTTCTGGTAAAGACAAAGTTTGGTGTAACAATGTTTCCTGGTAAGCATTTCCAGAATGGGGAATCACATCGAGCTGCTACGGCAGCAGCCTATAATTCCTCTCCTTGCAAATGTTTCACATTATTCTTTCCTACCTGTTTCTTTGTAAACACTACTATTGCATGTATGAACACTGGGCAAGTTTTAGAGCAGAAAAGCATGCTTAATGAACTGGAATGTCATGCAGGATGTATCAAATATCTGCATATAATTTTTCATTGTAGGTCTTGGCACTGGGGTGCACAGAACAGTTGAAGAAGTGGGTGACAACTTGCATAAAATTTTTCAGAAGAGTGAAGAAATCCTTCACCATTTATTGAAATTATGGGATGCTATTCTGCATCATGAACAAGGGCAATTGCAGAAGTTTGACCGTGCCCAAGCTGTTATGCTTAGTTTTTTTGAAAACTACACACAGGAGCAGTTGGGGCAAATGACGGCACCCTAGCTTTTGAATTGCAGCAATGTATGAAAACAGCGAGGGCCAGCACGAATGAACAAAATTTCAAAATTTACTTTCCCTTTGATCACACATCAATTACGTAATGATGTTCTTACATGACACGCATCTTATGATTATCATGGTTGCACCAGTCACATACCTTTATCATTCATTCATGTGATGTAATACGAAATTTCGCATATGGGAAGCTAGCGAATCGGCCACGAACACATAATCAGTGTGGGACATAGTCATGTTGTTACATGACACGCATGTTATGATCATCATGTTTGGATGTGTCATTTACCTATGTCGTTCGTTCGCGTAATACCGAGTTTGGTAAAGTGAAGCTAGCGAAACAGCCGCCAGCGCGTCATGAGGATGGCATGCAGTCATATTGTTACATAACACGCATCTCATGATTAACATGTTTGTCCCAGAATCATACCTTCATCGTCCATTCACGTATACTGGAATACCGAATTTGGTATTTGTGACGCTAGCGAAATGGCTGCGAGCGCATTACGAGCGTGGCATGTAGTCATGTGATATGACACGCATGTCATAATTTTCATGTTAGGGTATGTCGCCTTTGATCGCCATGCAATCATGCCATACCATACCAGTTTTGCCAGATATAATGTGAACGAAATCACAACAGGAGCTGCACGATCGTGAAACGTAAATCATGACATTCATGACATACGTGTCATGATTTTCACTTTATGACAACTCATATATGTTCTTCATAAAGTCATGTTATGCCAATTCCCGTAGCACGAGTTTCTGAACTGAATATGCTTTTCTCACTCGAGGAAGTGGATGCAGCTCTAGCCACCTGCAGACGTTCATCATCACCTGGGCCAGTTGGTATTACATACGCTGCTTTATGTCATCTTGGAAGACGCAGCCGAGACCAGCTACTAAAAGGCTACAAACAGTCACGGAACGATGGCGTCGTTCCAGAAAGATGGCAATTCAGCCGCTTGGTACCAATCCTCAAATCTGGAAAAGTCGCCGCTTGATCTGGCATCATATCGACCCATTGCGCTATCCAGCTGCGTGGGCAAAATAATGGAAAGAATGATTCTGACACACCTCGAGTGGTACCTTGAGGGCTATATTATATACCCAGAGGCCATGGCTGGTTTTCGAAGAGGCCGCTCTTCTATTGATAATGTCATCGACCTCGTAACCTCTGTGCAACAACAGAAATACCTCAAGCGCATCTCGGTTGCAATGTTCCTCGATGTGAAAGGTGCATACGACAACGTAACGCACGATGCCAACCTAGATACCTTGGAAACATTGGAATCGGTGGAGAAATATTTCGATGGATTCGAAGCTATCTACAGAGGAGATCCTTCTTCGTGCTCACTGCGGAAGGCCACACCACTGATCATTACACCGCTTGTGGCGTTCCACAAGGCGGGGTTCTCAGCCCTACACTGTTTAACCTCACGGTCATTGCCCCGTGTACAAAATCTACCTCGCTCAGTCAATATCTCTACATACCCTGATGATATATGTGTCTGGGCTTCAGCCGTTACACGACTCCAGGTACGTGCACGACTCCAGAAAGCAGCGAGAATAACGTCGACGTATCTCCATGCACGAGGCCTCACAATTTCCACAGAGAAGTGCGCCTTAGTCCCTTTTACCCGCAAGCCCATGATCTGTTATCCTGTTTATATCGACAACGTGAACCTTTCGTATATGAGACGTCACTGATTCCTGGGCGTCATTATCGACAGAAATCTCTAATGTCGCACTTGAAGAAGAAGCTCAGCTCTATCACACACGTGATGAGATTTCTCGCTGGTAAAACGTGGGGCACATCAGTGTCTTCTATACTTCAGCTGTACAGAGCGCTCTTCTTGGGATATTTGCGGTATAGCACGCCCGTGCTTTCCAACGCCGGAAAAACTAACATCAGGGTCCTGCAAAGCATTCAAGGCCAAGTCCTCCGCACATGCTTGGAGTTACCTCGGTGCGCTAATACGTTAGCAACAATTGGTATTGCTAAAGACCATCCCATCACGACATATATAACTGTCAACACACTCCGGACACATATCCGTCACATATCCAGAGTGCCTAACCACCACCTTGCTAGCTTGCCACGAAAAAGACCAAAGGCAGCGTTTTCCAAAGTTGTTGCGGCTAACCAGAATTCCATCTCGTGGAGATTCTCACCCACAACCATACCACTATCTCCAGTGTGGTGCATGAAAAGACCGACTGTGCACCTTGAAGTGCCGGGGATATCTAAAAAGGCAAGCCTCTCATCTGCAGCTCTCAAGTAGATCTCACTGGACCTCTTGCATTTGTCGTATGCTAACCGAATTCATGTTTACACGGACGGTTCGGTTTTGGGAAGTTCGACAGGTGCCTTTGTCATACCATCTCGATCAATCACCGTCAAATTCAAGACATCACACATCACGACATCTACAGGATCCGAGCTCGCCGCTCTTCGAGCTGCTGTGGAGTTTGTTACGCAAGAATCCCCTAGTAGATGGGCCATTTTCTGCGACTCCAAGGCAGCCCTTCAATGCGTGCGAAGCCTACGACGTGGAAACTACCACCAGATGATGTATCGTATTAATGAAATTTGTCATTGCGCTGCTGATCAAGAGCATGACATTGTTTTACAATGGTTGCCGGGCCACTTAGGCATCAGTGGTAACCACCTCGCCGACGACGCTGCCCGATGTGCCCACGATGGAGCGCCCACACTGTTAATACCCTTGTCAAGAGTAGACGCAGCTAGAGAACTTCGTCACATCGCGCATATTGCCACGCTTGCGCACCGGAATTCTCCACTTAGCTCCAATCATCACCCCAAGAAGCTTAAGTCATTACGTCAGAAACAACTGCCATCCAAGATTTCTCAACGTGATGCTACAATGCTGTGCCGGCTGTGGACTGGGGTAGCGTTTACTGAGTCATTCAGCCATCGCATTGGCATGGCGGATTCATCCATGTGTGAAAGCTGCAACTGTATAGAGACTATTGAATATTTCTTGTTCCACTGTGCCCAATTTGATGAAGATCGCCGGACTCTCCAGTGTGCCTTGAATAGACTCGATGACCGGTCATTTGATGAAGCAAAGATCTTAGGAGCCTGGTCGCGCAGCACATCAGCACAGAAAGCCACACGAGCCCTTCTGAGATACTTGTCAGCAACTTCATTGAAGGACCGCCTGTGAAACTCGGAATTGTGTGTGTGATGTGACATGTGTCTATCCTTTTCTCTCTCTTTTTTTCCCCCTCCTCATGTCTAGGGTAGCAAACTGGATGCATAGTCTAGTTAACCTCCCTACCTTTCCTACATTTCTTCTCTCTCTCTCATGTTATGCCATACCATTATCGAAACGGCCAGGAAAGCTAGAAGTCGTAAGCGGCTAGATAGAAGGATAGATGGATAGATAGATAGACAGAGAGACAGATATATATAGATAGATGCGCTCGAAGTTCGCTAAGAAATGCTTTGCATTCAAAAAGGAAAGAACTACATCGACGTCAAGAAAAGTAGGCGGTATCGGGAGGGTTCATAGCAGCATTTGTGGGCGCAAGGGTTGTGGGGGCTCTTCTAATCTGTACAGCTGCATTGTTATTGGCCAGTCTCAGAATCAGCTGACACTCGCAATTAAAGAAGCTGAGGCCATAGCAGATAAGGGGGACGTGTGTGAGTACGCCATAAATGGCACTGACGGATAAAGACTCGCATCTTGGAGTGTGACCACGTGCAAGATAAGTTTTGTTTTTAGGCATGTATAAGACGGTTTGTTAAGGACATGAAATAAACAAGTGGATGTTTAGCGCCTACCTTTCTTGACCTCTTGTCATCCTGTCCTTTCTTTTTCATCAGTGCCACGCTAGTTCAAGCTAAGTTGTGAAATCTTGCCACGTGCATCAACAAACGCTTTCCTCCAGACACGTGTGAAAGACACCCGTACACCACTGGCCGCTGTATGCGGGTGTGAGCCACAGGTGATTGGCAGTTTATATCTAACCAGGAACGGCGAGAACCGTAAAGTGCATTTAAAGTGCACCGTAAAGTGCATTTAAGTGTGATAACGCTGACGTCTGTGCTCTAACGCGACTCGTGAGTTACCCTTTAAACACCAATGTAGCCGATGTTTGCGGTTAGCCCACGACGTGCACACAACTGCTACGCTTATAAAAGCGCGTAGGTTCACCTCGTAACCACCCCGTTGAACCCCATGAACAAAACGAGACCAAGTCCATGATACCGAATTCCACCTCTCTGTCATGAACAGGGCAGCTTTCTCAAACCACATTCCTTTTCAACCACCAGCTATTTGAGAAAGGCTTCAAGAGATGGTTATATCAAGCGTCTTCTAATAATTTTTTCTGGGCCCTCTACTAAGGCGTCTCTCATAATCATAAGGTGGTTTTGGGACGTTAAACCGCACATATGCACTAATATTCTAAAAGTTTAATTATTATTATTGTTGCGGTCTATATAGTATACTACGAGACTGAGCACAAATATATTTGTTACGTACGAAAGGCAGTACAAAAGCGGGCCATGCAGCTTTAGTGCAATTTTTGTCTGTCCGAACGCAAACGCCAGAAGGTGAAGTAATTATAATATCAAGGACAGATAAAAATTGCGCGAAATGGGCCACCTTCGACGAAATCACGCTAACACGCTCCGAAAACAATAAACACACGAACAAGAACGACTTCATACGTGCACAAAGAACAAAACGAAAAGCGCCATGCTTGCCCCCCTCCCCTCCCTCTTTTGATTATTACTTATTAATTATTAACTACGAAGGGGAGACGCTCTAGGTGCCGACAAGCGCGGACGCGCGAAGATCGGCTCCTGCTTTCAAGAATGCTTTCCTGTGGTATTCACAAATATGTCGCCGAGTTTTTACTCCCATCGTGTGCCTAAGTTCTCAAGAAATCAGCAGATACCACCTTTGTGCCGGTGAGTGGACTTTTAAACCGTTTTTTGGGACATTTTTACACGGCAACGCCAACGGGGGGATTTAGGCCTAACCAAGGAGGCGATTGTCGCCGATGCGCCGGCCCGGCGCCAACGCGACTCAACGCTCTGCGCGTTCCAGTATCTGCAACTGAGAATGGAATACCAAGTAGATGGAGAGGACATCTATCCAGAGGATTGCACGAAAGAAATGGGTTGGAAGGAAGCCGAAACGAGACGCTCAAGGAATAAGCAAGCCGCGGTTAGCGTTCCAGCTGCCAAGGGTTCGACCGAGGCCGGCGTTGCGGGAGACGCTCGAGCCAGTCGTAGTAGGTATGACACCAAGCATACAATCGTGCGAGCTTTACGCATGCCGCCACTACCTAAGGACTTCAGCAAAATTGTGCTACGACCACGTGGAGGATTAAATATCTCGAAAATTGGCACTGGAGCCGTGGCAGACGCGATAGTACTGGCGGCCGGCGTCAAAGAGGAAGAGGCCATGCAGGACATCATCTGTTCCAACTTGCAGCAGAACATTATGGTGGCAAGCACTCCGGACCAAGACAGAGCTTCAAGGTACCTCAAGGTCAAGCAAATTGACATTGGAGGCAAAGTTTTCGAGGTTAGGGCGTACGCCGCGGCACCCTACGAACGACACTTGTAAAGGAGTGATTCGCGGGATCCCCGTAAGCGATACTCAGGACATTTTGACCCGAAAGATTGTGAACGCGAACAACCCGCTCGCGCTGCAGGCGAAGAGAATCAAGGACACCGGGACAATCATCATAGCGTTCGAAGGACACAAGGTGCCCAGATTCGTGAGATATGGACCTTCACTTTTGCAGTGCTCCCTTTACCGCAAGAACATCGATATTTGTTACGTCTGTGGAAAGCTGGGACATGGGTCTGACGTCTGTCCGTACCCAGCTGAAACAATCTGCAGAGGCTGCGAGATCAAGAACCCAGATAGCCTGCACCAGTGCAATCCAAGATGCAGGCTGTGCGACGGTCACCATCCCACGGCAGACAAGGAGTGCAAGAACAGGTTCTTAGTGCCATACGTCGTCAGACGCAGACGTTGGGAAAGATCGCGAGCAGCCGCAGAAGCCCGGGACGCATCAATCACATCGAGTCCAGACATCAATGACAAGCAGCTTATTCCAGCCTACGGGACCCAGAGCATCCCGACTACACAAGAACAGGAAAGGCGGCCCCACTCCAGGGGGAGGTCGTGTTCCAGAAGAGGTTCTAGACCCAAGGCCAGCTCCCAATCACGGGGGCGCACGAGTTCTCAAGGTCACCATCAGGGTCGGGATCAGCCTGGGCGGCACCCGAATGGCCAGCTGCCTGGCGTTCAGTTCGAGATCACGGCTTCACACCTGGGGAGGACGCCTGCAGTTACTTCGAAAGGCAGCTGGGCTGAGCGAGTGCGCAACGGCGGGGCAGAGGTGATGACAGGTAAGCTGCCAGAGCATGATAGAATTGCACAGCTAGAGCAAGAAAACGCGAGACTTACAAAATCGAATGAGAGGCTATCAGCTGAGTTAAAGGAAATAAAAATTCTTCTCACTAAGCTAACCAGCGAGCAATCTTCACAGCCAATGCCTCAGCCAGTTGATGTCCCTGTGGCTGAAAACGTGGGGGACTCTAGAACTGCGAAAAAGAGGGCAGTCATGGCAGAACACGTGGAAGCCAACCAAACGACCATGTCAGATATGAAAGAGGTGTTTGACACGCTCAGCAAAGTAGTAGCCAATCTTAGCGAGCAGATGGGTAGGCTACAATCAAGCGTGGCGGCTCTGGAAGAGCATATGACTTTGCGCATTACAAAGCTCGAAGCAGATCTGCACAACACAGCAAGGCCTCCTCATGCACCAAGCTCACCCCTTCGGCCACCAATACTAGTGGTACCAAACCTGTCGACAGGTGCAGCATCAGGCTCTGGCCGCCCATGTAATAACCATGATGGCAGCGCTACGTGAAGCATTTCGTATCTGGCAATGGAACTGTAGAGGTTACCTTAAAAAGAAGGCAACCCTGCAGCAGTATATCAGGAGCAGCAAAAAAAAGCCTCATATTATATTATTACAAGAGACCCTTTTACCGCAAGCAACGTTGCCTGGATTCCGGCCTGTAATAGGGGATACTGAAGGGAGGGGAGTCTGCACCTTCGTATGCAACAAACTAACGCACGTAACCCACGACCTCAAGATAGAAGCAGGCCGGTTGGAACACGTCTTGGTAGAGATCGTGCCGGGTACCAGCAACCGTCAGAGCATTTTCATTCTGAATATATACAGCAGTCCAAAGGAACAAAAGCAAGGGTTCAAGACGGTTCTAAAGAAAGCTGTTAATATCGCCGGGGAATGTCCACTCGTCATAGCAGGTGATTTCAACGCCCCTCATCATACATGGGGTTACAAGTACAACACTGGGAAAGGAAATCGACTTTGACAAAGTGCAAGTGAACTTGATCTCACCCTAATCACAGACCCCAGCCTACCAACAAGGCTTGGTACATCTTGCTGCAGGGATTCCACCCCGGACCTTACATTTGTAAGGAACATCAAGAATGCCCAGTGGATGAACCTTGCTGTAGACCTAGGGAGTGACCACTGTATTCTTGCCACTACCTTCTCCGTGGAGCGTAAAAAGCACAGAGAATTTCACTTCACAGACTGGGATAAGTTCAGGAAGATAAGGATGGAAAGGGAACAAGATGGCCACAGACAAGGCTTGGAGCAGTGGGTCGAACAGATTAAAGATGACATCAAATCCGTCTCCTCCACCATTACCACAGATTTTCCGGTTGAAAGAATGGATAGCCGGCTCGCTCATCTTCTTGAGGCAAAGCAAGCACTACTGAACCGGTGGAAGGGTCAGCGCCTGAACCGAAGACTGAGGAAGAAGATAGCTGAGGTAAACAGATCAGTCGAGGAACATTGTCGCGCACTATCGAGGCAGCAATGGGACGAAATCTGCAACTCCGTCGATGGTCAGATGCGCAATGGCAAGACATAGAATATGTTTAAGCATCTCCTCAACGAAAACACCACCAAAACAAATCAAAAGCATGTTATCGCTCGAATTTTGCATAAAGAGATAGGGCGCACTACAGAATAGCAAGTTGTCCAGCAGCTCGTGCATAAGTACCTCCCAATCAAAAAAGTATTGGCACCACCAAGTAGACAGTACCAGGGCACGCCAAATCCAGGTCTTGAGGGCGACTTTAACATCGAGGAGATCAGAAGAGCCTTGCATGATCTCAACGGCAGGTCGGCCCCTGGCCCGGACGGTATATCAAACAAGGCCCTGCGTAACCTTGATGACGATTCAATTGAAACCCTGAGGGATATGATCAATTCAGCATGAAAAGAAGGCAGGGTGCCAGAGCAGTGGAAGCTGGCCAGCACGATCCTTATTCCTAAGCCAGGAAAGCCCCCTAACTTGGACAACATGAGGCCAATATCCTTGACATCATGTATCGACAAGGTCGCAGAACATGCCATACTGCACAGGATAAACAAGTACTTGGAAGATAACAACATATATACACACAATATCGTTGGATTCAGGGCAGGGCTATCCACACAAGATGCATTGAAGCTTATCAAACACCAGGTCATTGACAATGAAACCAGAGACGTGAGAGCCATTCTGTGCCTAGATCTAGAAAAAGCGTTTGACAACATCCACCACTCATTCATACTCGAAGCAATTTCCAAGCTTAGTCTAGGGAAAGCCTTCTATAACTACGTATGGTCCTTTCTTACAGATTGGAAAGCCGTGATGAATATTGCAGATATCGAGACCGCAGCAATCGAACTAGAAGCAAGGGGCATGCCACAAGGGGCAGTGATTTCACCAATGCTGTTCAACATTGCCATGATTGGACTGTAAAAGAAATTATCGAGCATTGAAGGATTAAAGCACAGCATCTACGCAGATGACATTACCATATGGTGCACAGGTGCAAGCGAGGGGCAGATTGACAGCGCTCTGCAAGAGGCGATTGACACCGTAGAAGACTACCTTCGCCCTTCCGGGCTCAAGTGCTCCTCGAGTAAGTCAGAACTCTTGCTTTATCGGACTGCACGCCGGGGACCGAAGCCCAGGGGATGGAAGCCGTTAAACCAGATAGACATCCATCTCCGTACAAATCAAGGGGATGCCATCCAGAGGGTCGACTCCATCAAAGTCCTGGGAATGCTGATAGAGTCTACCGGCGCCAACAGCAAATCTATAGCCAAGTTAACTCGGAAAACAGACAGTGCGGTGCGCCTCATACGCAGAGTGGCCAACAAAAGAAATGGCATCAAGGAAGACAACCTCATCAGGTTGATGCATGCGTTTGTTCTAAGTCACTTCACATACGAGGCAGCAATGCACAACTGGTCAAGAGCAGAGTCCGAGACACTGAATGTGCTCCTCAGGAAAGTTATCAAGAAGGTCCTGGGCCTACCCATACATACCAGCACCGAGCGTCTGCTTGAGCTTGGCATACACAACACGCTCGAAGAAATAGCAGAAGCCCAAGAGAGAGCACAGTTTGCAAGGTTATCTACTACAAGGTCGGGGAGAATGATCCTGCAGGAGCTGGGCCAACACCCAATAGCAATCAGACGCAATTACAATGATATCCCTGACAACATCAGGGAGACTATCACGGTATCTCCTATACCGAGAAACATGCATCCAGAACACAACGTCGGAAGAAGAGTAGCGAGGGCCAGGACTATACTTCGTCAAGTCTCAAACGAGGAACGAGGGGTCGTATTTGTTGACGCGGCTTCCTACGCCAATGGGAAAGCGTTTGTGGCAGTGGTAGTCGATGGACCTGGCCATGTCGTACATTCAGCGACGGTCAGGACGAAAGACCCAATCATTGCGGAACAAGTGGCCATCGCCTTAGCACTCAAGATGGATAACATTGAAGTCGTCTACAGTGGTTCCATGGCAGCACTACGGGCGTTCGCCAAGGGGACGGTCTGTGAACAAACGCTGAAAATACTGCAAGGCAAGAACATAACACACCATCTTCTGAGTTGGTTCCCAGCTCACCTTGGACAAATCAACGATTCCCCTCCCAATCTCAACAAAGCAGCACACGAGGCGGCGCGAGAACTCTCCAACCGCGCCTCCCCGGAGATGCGTTCTACCGGTGAAGGGGATAACCGGGAAATTCTTACAACATATAACGAGCTCACTAAACATTTCTACCTGTCTAGAAGGATTTTCCCTCCACCTCACAAAAATCTAACCCGGCCCCAAGCACTTACATTAAGGCTTTTGCAAACGCGGATGTACCCTACTTTGAAAATGTTACACATCATGTACCCTGACCTATACCCAAGTAATCTTTGTCCACATTGTGGGGAAATAGCTTCATTAGAACACATGCTCTGGCAGTGCACAAATTTGCTCATTTATCGCACATCACCTCTGCCAGATGGGAGGCGACAATCAGCAGCTCATCCTTGGCAGATTCCCTCTGGGCTGTCCACCAAGCCCGCGAGGCAGCTGAGGAGCTTGGCATCTCAGTCCCCATGTGGGAGCTGCCCGCAACACAGTGATCTGTGTTTTGGAGGACCAAATAAAAGTTTATCCAATCCAATCCAATTAACTACGAAAGTGTTCTATGAGTATGCATGCCCATTATCACACCCTGTCTAGTCAATGCTGGATAGCACATGCAAAACCATGCAATGCCGCTAGAACAAAGTGTGAAGATGTAGCTTGATAGAGGCGTGAGAGGTTGTTAGCCCTCTGGCGCCCATCTGCCGACAGTTAGCGACAGCAACGGCGGAAATGCGCGACTGACGCCGGTGGGACCCACCTCGGCACGCCGTTACAATTTGTTTTTGTTGCCGGGATCCTTCGTAGATCCCCTTCCCTCCGTTCGCAGAGGGCGATCACGGAAAGGCGGCGGGTGAATCCGGCCCGATACGAAACGATGCGACGAACCCTTTAATCCTCTAGAACCTTGGCGCATCTGTGCTGGACAACTTCCCGTTTCTGACGAGCACTGTCGGCGCAAACAAAGTGGAGCGAATCATTGAGTTGAGCGCAGTGCAGCGCGGCCGGCCAGCGTAGTGCAAACGCTGGTAACGTGCGATGCCTTTTTGGGGGTCCTCGATCCTAACGAAATCTTGTTGTGGACCCGGGTGCACCACACAGGCGACGGTGCGCAGTAGTGCACAGGCAGGGACTACGGGCGGGCGATGTTTTGATCGCAGCCGAAGATTTTCGCTCGAACTGTTTACTTCGGGGAAGGGCAGGACGAAAAGTAAATGTTCCGCCAGCGGTGCAGTGACCGAGTGAGCTCGCAAACAGCGCGGAAGCAGCGCGCGTTTCGCCACCACGCGGAAGCGAGGTACATACTGTCTTTATGCACAAAGAAGCTTCCATGATGGCTGTGTGGCCTGAATCTCAAAGGCCATGCTGCGAACGACGCTAACCGTGTCGCTTCTGAAAAAAATTCGCTTTGGTGTGCAGGCACTGATCGCCGCGAAATTTGTATTTTTGTGAAGCGGGGCCAACTATTTCAAATTTTTAAAAGGAAGAGGGAAAAAAAGCGATGAGCTGAGTACTTTTCGTTCCAGAAGTCACCAGCGTCTGTGCGCGAAAGGACGTTCTTCATACCTGCGTCAGTCGAGGTATCAGCAGTTCCGGCAGCAGTTCCGGCAAAGATCTTTTCGCAAGTTTTATTGCAAAATTAACATGGAATCGTCGCCCCAAGCTGACCGCAATGATTGCGTCGAGGCATTCAGGAAGGTTGACAACAAGCAGGTAAGGTTCATGCGACCCTAAACAGTTACATATATCCATTTTTGAGGTCTCACCAAAGTAACTCTCTCCATGCAGACGGTGCAGGCAGAAATAAACGCGTTGCAACAAACGCCGTTCGTGTCAGAGGAAAACTACAACCCCGAACGTAAGTTAGCGCGTAGTTAATTATTTATGAACGAGTGTTCTTATTATTCTGCCTTACTTTTGCAGCTGCAGAATTAGCAACACCCGAAAATATGCAGGCCAGCGGCTATGCGTTGGCGGGCGAACGTAAGTGACCCAACGTATGAACGCTGCTCTGGCATTTTAAGTAAGACGAATAAGGCTATTACGTGAGTGTATTGCATTGCAGCATAATACTAGGCTCGCATAATGATGCAATTTGCAAAATTTCATTAGCATGAGTCGGAAAAATTTGTGGAGCTCACCCAGCTTCGCTAATGAAAAAAAAAAACGGGCAAATTCCACGTACCTTGGGAATTGATGTTATAAAAATCATGCGTATGGAAGGGGACTGTGTTGTAATTTTTTTTCATTGAGCGAAGCGTCATGAAGTAACGCTAAATATATGTGTAGACACAGGCATACGTAACGATGCCTACGGCAACATAGATAGCAACACGAGAACTTGTTAAGCTGATATGAAGCACTGGTGCTCGTGAAGTGATAAGGTAAGCCGGACTTACTCAGACTCACGAAAACTTCAAGAAACTGTATATTCAGACGTTCCTCAAACTAATCTACAGCTTCCTCACTGGATTCTTTTTTTTTTCTTGCAGAGCTGCGCTGCTTCGAAAGTTATCTATTTACACCTACCTAATCCGGTAATTAAGAAGCACACAAAAGCAGTTCAATGTATTCCATGCAAAAGTAGTCAACCTTTGTTTGGGTGCGTCAATATGCCCCATAGCTTTTGTTTTTTCGGGCATTCACAATGTCATTGCAATGTTATGCATACTTTTGAATTAATTGTTCACATTTCTTCGGCGTTCACAGGTGAAAATTTGCCTCCTGAAGAACTTGAAAATTATGGCACAGTCGGGTTTGCATTCGAAAGACCTGATGAACGTTAGTTATCCCAAAAAATTGAAACATTTTAAACGCATAATTTTATCGCCGATTAAGAAACAGGTGCCCATCAACTTCTGAGTGCACGCAGCAGTATAGAACTCTCAGCTATAAAGCATTTATTTATTTATTTATTCCAAGTTGTGCTTTATAATAATGAAATTGCAACATCACAGTTCGCCTTCATGAGCTTGAATTCACATTATTAGGCAGCTCTAGAACAGCGATCGCAGGCAAAGTTGCGCAATGATTAACATGTGTTCCACTTTCGCAGGTGAAAATGGATTTCAAGAAGAGCCGGAAAGTCACGGCGCAGTTGGATATTCCTTTAAGAGACAAGCTGAGCGTAAGTTACCTAAAAAGATAGAAACATTATAACGGCGCGATTTTTACTCTGATTGAAACACGGTTGCCCATCGACTTCCGAGTAGCTGCAGCAGTAAAACACCTAGCAAAAGAATTTATGTATTTATTTTTATTTGAAATTGTGCTTTATCGTAATGAAAATTTTCAATGACAGCTTGCTATTGTGAACTTCAATTCCCATTATTAGCTAGCCTATAGGGAACATGCAGACATTGAGTACCCAGCCCACGCATTGTTTTCGAAACATTACACGTGTACACGCAAGGTTATCGTGTGATCGCAACCAGCTGAATCATCGGCGCCGTGGTCTGTGCATGTGCGGCAGCATTAAAAGCAAACACAGCCCATGGCTTCACTGACCAGGCGACCACTGTGCAGTCGAGGGGGGCTACGTGGATATAAAATGCTCGCTTTAATGCACGTATTGTGTTATTCACCAGTATTCTCTTACAGAAAACACGTTGAGACCTTCCACGCATTCATGTCTAAGTGGCCCACCGTAATACCGTATCTCTCTTTTCTCTCTCTCTTTTTTCAGTGTTTCCTGAAGACGAGCCCGAAGAAGCTGCAGATTCTCCCGCTAATGAAGACTTTACACAGTTCACGAGTGAACGTAAGTCACCCTACAAATGATTCGTGTATGTATATGCCTGTTGCGTTCATAATAATAATAATTATAATAATAATAATATTAATAATATCATTTATTCATTTCTCATCAATACAATTCAACTTGGTGGAAGATGTGAGAATAAAAGCGAAGAACGCTGTAGGTCTCACACCTTTTACATTGCGCAGCAGCTGGAAACATCACTATATTGCATCTGCATTCACAAGAGAGCAACACAATATAGAAATAAACTCAAAAAGGTAACCCCCGTATTCAAAAACGCTCCTTGACTTGACCTTTCCACCGGCTCAATGCAGAGCGTTAGAAACGCGCTTGTGCTGCATTGAAGGAGGTGGCAAGTGAAGGGAGCGGTTCGGGTGTAAGTATGCGGACTTCAAACATTTTCGCTCTTCACTGAAAATGGGGCCGCCGCGGCCTGGATTCGATCCCGCGACCTGCGGGTCCACAGTTAAACACCATAACCACTAGATTGCGTGCATGTGTGGATGCGATATTTCCAGGGGAGGGTTGGGGGGGGGGGGGGGAGTCGGTTTATATTAAGTCTGATACCTAGAGCTGAGCATGGGGCCTGAACACCTCGACTCAGCCCATTCATAAAGAAATTACCAAGGAACATACTGAGCTTTATCACAAATACAATGAGAATAACTTGTATCTATATATCTGTACTCACTCGCTCCATGTTGTTCATTGTTACTGTGTTAAATAAGTTGGACGATCGAAGGATCACGTGACATTCACAAACGCCTCCATTTTTCTACGCAGGCCTTGGTGGACGAGTGCGTAGAATGGCCGAGAAGATTGCTGAAGACACGGACAAGGTTTCCCGAAATTACGAAAACCTCGTTCTTCGAGTATCGGCGCGTCGCAACGATCTCTTGCGATGCAACGAGCAGTAAAAGCAAAAGATCGACACCCTCGAAAGCATGCTCCTCGATAATTTGAAGAAGTACTCGAAAGATGTCGAGTAGCTGAGACAACACTGACAGCAGACAGCGAAGTATGTGTACATGTGAACCAGCGATAACATATTTGAAGGACTCGCTCCGGGCTAAATTGCATCGATGACTCATGTGCTGACTATTTCGCGTCTTAGTTATATACTTCCTTTGGTGATAAGTTTATCACATCCCCAATTTCTAGCAAGTTACAACGCTAGCACTGTATTTGTGTTGTTATTTGTATTTGTATTTATGTATTTGTCTTTATGTTGTTTCTACTTATGTTGCTATGTTTGGAGCAAGGTGCAGTTTCGAGAATGCAGGGACCATACACATTGGAAAAAGTAAGCATATTTGGAAAAAGTGAGCAGGTCTATCTGGCTCGGTAAAATTGTACGAATAAAAAGACTTTTCAGCCACGTTAACTCTATAGTTTTTAATATTAAAATCAAAAACTGCCTCTGCATATCGAGACCGATTTGGTCTTTTCTTCAGGCAGCGATTCATTTGGGATGGGTCTCAAAACGTCGGGCCAGTTTTACTTTTAAACTAGTAGTGGCTGGATAGTCTATTCATTCGTATGAGACAACGTGGTTCAAGTTAAGAAGAGGACAGGATTTTCTGTTGTCCACAAGGCAATAGTGTAACAGGCAATTAGGTAAGGGAATAAATAGAAAGAAAAGAAAAATAAAGCAGTTCTAAACCAATGTGTGGAGTGGACAACCGAATATCTACAGCCAACAATGACCAACCAAGCTGAAGACCCAATACATTGCTCCACTACAAAACATTGTAGCATAATGTCGTAGTGTCATGTATCAACTTAGCCAAAGACAACTATTTCCAACATGAATTTAGTACATAACTCTGCATATTTTCATGGAATTAGCACTTGCTTTTGAAAACTACTCATGCGACACACACAGACGGCAAATATGAAGCTTCACTTGGAATCTCAAGTGAGATGTTCTCATTTTGGAGAACTTCATGTTGACCTCTTTCCTACCTGCTTTACATAATACATTCATGTTCTTTTCTAAACTCTTCCTGTTTTCAGACTTGGTTCTGGTAAAGACAAAG
Source organism: Rhipicephalus microplus (assembly GCF_043290135.1). NCBI lineage: Eukaryota > Metazoa > Arthropoda > Arachnida > Ixodida > Ixodidae > Rhipicephalus > Rhipicephalus microplus. Next base: position 283,228,303 of record NC_134710.1, read on the forward strand.
TTCGGTGTAACAATGTTTCCTGGTAAGCATTTCCAGAATGGGGAATCACATCGAGCTGCTACGGCAGCAGCTTATAATTCCTCTCCTTGCAAATGTTTCACATTATTCTTTCCTACCTGTTTCTTTGTAACACTACTATTGCATGTATGAACACTGGGCAAGTTTTAGAGCAGAAAAGCATGCTTAATGAACTTAAATGTCATGCAGGATGTATCAAATATCTGCATATAATTTTTCATTGCAGGTCTTGGCACTGCAACGCACAAAACAGTTGAAGAAGTGGGTGACAACTTGCATAAAATTCTTCAGAAGAGTGAAGAAAGCCTTCACCGTTTATTGAAATTATGGGATGCTATCCTGCATCATGAACAAGAGCAATTGCAGAAGTTTGACCGTGCCCAAGCTGTTAAGCTTAGTTTTTTTGAAAACTACACACAGAAGTAGTTGGGGCAAATGACAGCACCCTAGCTTTTGAATTGCAGCAATGGATGAAAACTTTCTAAAACAGCGAGGGCCAGCACAGATGAACAAAATTTCAAAATTTACTTTCCTTTTTATCACACATCAAGTACGTAATGACGTTCTTACATGACAGGCATCTTATGATTATCATGGTTGCACCAGTCACATACCTTTATCATTCATTCATGTGATGTAATACGAAATTTCGCATATGTGAAGCTAGCGAATCAGCCACGAACACATAATCAGTGTGGGACGTAGTCATGTTATTACATGACACGCATGTTATGATCATCATGTTTGGATGTGTCATTTACCTATGTCGTCCGTTCGCGTAATACCGAGTTTGGTAAAGTGAAGCTAGCGAAACAGCCGCCAGCGCGTCATGAGGATGGCATGCAGTCATATTGTTACATAACACGCATCTCATGATTAACATGTTTGTCCCAGAATCATACCTTCGTCGTCCATTCGCGTATACTGGAATACCGAATTTGGTATTTGTGACGCTAGCGAAATGGCTGCGAGCGCATCACAAGCGTCGCATGTAGTCATGTTGTTATATGACACGCATGTCATGATTTTTACGTTAGGGTATGTCGCCTCTGATCGCCATGCAATCATGCCATACCATACCAGTTTTGCAAGATATAATGTGAACGAAACCACAACAGGAGCTGCACGACCGTGAAACGTAAATCATGACATTCATGACATACGTATCATGATTTTCACCTTATGACTACTCATATATGTTCTTCATAAAGTCATGTTATGCCATTTCCCGTAGCACGAGTTTCTGAACTGAATATGCTTTTCTCACTCGAGGAAGTGGATGCAGCTCTAGCCACCTGCAGACGTTCATCGTCACCTGGGCGGGACGGTATTACATACGCTGCTTTATGCCATCTTGGAAGACGCGGCCGAGGCCAGCTACTAAAAGGCTACAACCAGTCATGGAACGATGGCCTTGTTCCAGAAAGGTGGAAATTCAGCCGCTTGGTACCAATCCTCAAATCTGGAAAAGTCGCCGCTTGATCTGGCATCATATCGACCCATTGCGCTATCCAGCTGCGTGGGGAAAATAATGGAAAGAATGATTCTGGCACACCTCGAGTGGTACCTTGAACGCTGTAATATATACCCAGAGGCCATGGCTCGTTTTCGAAGAGGCCGCTCTTCTATTGATAATGTCATCGACCTCGTAACCTCTGTGCAACAACAAAAATAACTCAAGCGCATCTCGGTTGCAATGTTCCTCGATGTGAAGGGTGCATACGACAACGTAACGCACGATGCCATCCTAGATGCCTTGGCGAACATTGGAATCGGTGGAGAAATGTTTCGATGGATTCGGAGCTACCTACAGAGGACATCCTTCTTCGTTCTCACTGCGAAAGGCCGCACCGTTGATCATTACATCGCTCGTGGCATTCCACAAGGCGGGGTTCTCAGCCCTACGCTGTTTAATCTCACGATCATTGGACTTGTACAAAGTCTACCTCGATCAGTCAATATCTCTACATACGCTGATAATATATGTATCTGGGCTTCAGCAGTGACACGACTCCAGAAAGTAGCGAGAATAACGTCGACGTACCTCCATGCTCGAGGCCTCACGATTTCCACCGAGAAGTGCGCCTTAGTCCCTTTTACCCGCAAACCCATGATCTGTTATCCTGTTTCTATCGACAACGTGAACCTTTCGTATATGAGAAGTCACTGATTCCTGGGCGTCATTATCGACAGAAATCTCACATCTAGCACTTGATGAAGAAGGTCAGCCCTATCACACACGTGATGAGATTTCTCGCTGGTAAATTGTGGGGCACATCAGTGTCTTCTATGCTTCAGCTGTAAAGAGCGCTCTTCTTGGGATATTTGCGGTATAGCACGCCCGTGCTTTCCAACGCCGGAAAAACTAACATCAGGGTCCTACAAAGCATTCATGGCCAAGTCCTCTGAACATGCTTGGGGTTACCTCGGTGCCCTAATACGTTAGCAACAATTGGTATTGCTAAAGACCATCCGATCACGACATATATAACTGTCGACACACTCCGGACACATATCCGTCACATATCCAGAGTGCCTAATCACCACCTTGCTAGCTTGCCACTAAAAAGACCCAAGGCAGCGTTTTCCAAAGTTGTTGCGGCTAACCAGAACCCCATCTCGTGGAGATTCTCACCCACAACCATATCACTATCTCCAGAGTGGTGCACGAAAAGACCGACTGTGCACCTTGAAGTGCCGGGGATATCTAAAAAGGCAAGCCTGTCATCTGCAGCCCTCAAGTAGATCTCACTGGACCTCTTGCATTTGTCGTATGCTAACCGAATTCATGTTTACACGGACGGTTCGGTCTCAGGAAGTTCGACAGGTGCCTTTGTCATACCATCTCGATCAATCACCGTCAAATTCTAGACATCACACATCACGACATCTACGGGATCCGAGCTCGCCGCTACATAAATAACCATGTGGGCAACACAGCAGCAGCAAGAATCAATCAGACTAGATACAACAAGTTGTCGGGGTAACATATCTGTGCAAACAAGAAGATGCACTTGGGCAACATGCCGAGGCTGTTGCTGCTGCTGCATTGCCTACTACCGAGATGGTCAAATGACTATGCTTTCATACTGGTGATGCCTGACGTCGCCCATGTAGTGGCAGTTAGTGGAGCTGCGATGAATGGAACATCCTCGGCTGTGCGCATATGCCAAGCTGTGTCAAGCAAATGCACCGGGAAACCAAGCCGCTGTTGCACCTCGGTGACTGGGCCATCCCACAGCAAACTGCCAGCGATCGCCACCTGTGCGTCCAAACTAGAGATTGCCGGGCACTGGACACGAACGGTGAGACCAGTGACGAAAGCCAAGAGCTGTGCAAACAAAAAGATGCACTTAGTAATATGCCGAGTCTGTTGCCGCTGCTGCCTTACCCACTAAATTGTTCCTCCAAAATCATGTTGACACAATGTTGCCAACATGTCGGATCTAGACATCAACATTCTGTATTAGGATGAAATGTAAGATTTCCATCGCATTCATGCATAAGCGACAGACAGTGGAGATGTGCGAGCTAGTGTTCGTGGCCTTTCCTTGGAATCTTAATTAGTATATGATGTGCCAACACAGTTGTCAGAACTAACATTTTCAAATAATGTAATCTATATATACTTGCACGAGGTGCTAATGTAAGCTGTCATATATCTGTGGGCACATCATTTACTAATTTGCAGTAGTCGTGTAAGTTATAGGCACAAATATAACAGTTCTAGATATTTCTACACAGTTTATTCTTCATCAACGCCATCATTGGCAAAAAGTGCTAGAGAGTAGCATCTAGCACTTTTCAGCAAATGGTTGATGATTATTAGTGATATGTGAGGTTTAACGCCTCAAAACCACCATATGATTATGAGAGACGTCGTAGTGGAGGGCTCCGAAAATTTTGACCACCTAGGGTTCTCTAACGTGCACCCAAATCTGAGCACACGGGCATACAGCATTTTCGTTTCCAACGGAAATGCAGCCGCCGCAGCCGGGATTCAATCCCGCGACCTGCGGGTCAGCCCCTGAGTACCTTAGCCACTATACTACCACGGCGGGGTAATGATGAGGATTATTTGTGAAGTTCAGTGCCGTAAGGGTCATGGGTAGCCCAAAAGCACTATGTCTTTAATGCTTGAAGGCCTAAGGTGCTTATTTTCCATTTTTAGACTGTTAGGACTATATATAAGCATGCAAATTTTAAACAGTAGTGGAAAAGTAGAGGGAGATATCTTCTGGTACGAACCTGAAAAAAGTATGAATAACCCGAATTATGGAGTTTGAATTAAGAGGTTTTTAAATACATGGAAAGAATAGAGGGCCAACCAAAAACTTGAATTTTGTTTGAATTAACCGAAAGTTTGATTTATCAGTTTGAATTATTGAGAGTCTACTGTACAAGTGTAAAAGATGTGTATTGAGTGTGAAATTATGACAGCGATACATAATGTAATCTATGGGTGGGGAATGAATTACACATGACCATGGCATCTACAAGTGAGCAGTTAGAAAGTAGCATGATGCCTCCCCAAAGCCTTTGAGGCCAAAGTCTGGGAAGCAGGTTCTTCTGAGAGTAGCTACCACAGCAACGACCTCTGTTGAGAGGCCATGCTATGAATTTCCTTGATATACAATGTTAAAGCTATGACTATTCTTTAAAAATGCACGCAATGACTCATATTTAAAAATCAGTTTGTTTCCTATGAACACACTAGGATGCAATAGAATTTGCTTTCAGTAGGCTGAAGGAACGTGCTTTTCCTAAGAGAGTCGCAATTCACTGTATTGGCTGAGAATGTGAATGACAGTTAGTGATTTACTACATTTATCACAGAAAGGTGGATTGCCACCGCCCAAAAGATATGAGTGTGCACAGTGTGTATGTCTTGTTCTTAGCCTTCTAAGTGTTACTTCTGTGTGTTACGACTATGATATTGATGGCCAATTACCAAGTGTGGCTAGACGATGTCCAGTATATTTTGTGTGTGCCTATCTCATGTGCTCTGCCAATAAGCTCTGAGCTTTTGTTTAAGGAAAGGGTTTAAGTCAAATGCAAGGATGAGCATGGACATATCAGTAGTTTTCTCGTGGTTGGACGTGGTCAGCTGGTCCACCATCACATTACCAAGATCTCACAATGCCCTGGCACGCAGCACACAACATGCTGTTTGAATGTGTAGCGTGTGCATAAAAATGAGTAAAAGAAAAAAAGTACCTGGTTCTTGTGTTTTTTAGGTGTTTTTCAGAGCTTTTACCACACTCAGGGAATTCGTGTAAATTCCTGCCTTTTGTAGTTTTAACTGTCTAATGTGTTTAATGGCTGCAAGTATTGCATAAACTTCTGGGGTGAAGATGCCTGCATCAGGATGCGGAACGCCAGCACTCTAAAAGAATGGACCGACAGCTGCATACAACACAGAAGTGTGAGACTTGGAGGCATCCGTAAAAAATTCAGGATAAGTGTATTTGTGTTGCAGTTTGAGAAAGTATGTGCCGATATGTACGATGGGTGCATGCTTTGTACCTATGAGAAAGACACATCGCAATCTGTAGCCTGTCACTGCCATGGCGGCAGATTTACGGCAGGAACCATCAAACGGTGTTCAAGAGGCACACTGATTTCCTTAGATAGGACCCTCAAACGAAGTAAGACTGACTCAACAAAGGCCGCTTTTTCAAACAAAGCTGAACTGGAGATATCATTAATTGTAGAATGTGAAGTGTGTTGCTGGTCTGCGTTCATTTTGACATAATATAGAAACGACATGTAAAATCTCTGTAGGTGGAGAGATCAACCGTTCCATTATATGTATGCAGGCTTTCTACAGGGCTAGTGTGAAAGCACCTGTAGAAAGATGAATGCCTAGATTATAAACACGGTCATGCATATTTAGGACAATGGGGATCGCAGACTGGTAGATTACCGCCCCGTAATGTAGGTGCATGCATATGAGGCATTCATATGGGTACATCAGACACTTTTGTCACTATCCCACGTAGCCCATGACAATACTTTCAAGATACATTCGAGCCCACATATAACAGCCCCACATAAAACGAACTTTCGTTTAAAACGAACAATATCCGCGTGACCGTGAAAATATACATTGGTTCGATAGCACAAAATGGCACTTACAACTAACATCTCCGAGCGCCGCAGATCAGTTAAAGCGAACGGAGTCAGCGGTCTGCCGACTTCCCGGGAAACCAATTTCGACCATTGATCAGGCATCGGCGAGGTGCCCATAAATTCTTATTGTTAAACGCCGACCCTGCCTCCGCGCCCCTCTAGTTGCCGTTCTCCCTTTTGTTATGCACCCCTCCGTCCTTTGTCCCCCGCGCTACTCTGAGCATTCCGCATCACCACATGAGGCCCGTGTTTTCACACTGCCACCGATCTTTCGTAGACCAGCTGGCCATCTACCCTATTTTTGCTCGCTAGTACTGTCGACGTCGCCGGCCTGGAGTGACCAGACCATTTGCCAACATCGTCGGCCACCGACTATATCCGATAACCTGCGTCTAGTGCACGCGCGTACGCTAACACACCAACTCTGATAATTTGCGATTCGTTTTGTGTTTAGAACTTGTTCTCACTCACTTCGCACTCTGCTCAGCACGCCTTCTGTGCGTGTGCGGAAGCGCAAAAACGGCTGTTAATTTGCGCCGAATGAATCACGAAATATCGAAGTTCATGAGGCCACGCAAACCCGCTGGCGCAACAAAACAATTTTTGGCCACGGCCGCCGATTCTTCGAACACCACCGCACGAACCGATACCGATTCAGGCAGCCATGCACTCTTTCCAAGTTTTTCTATGTGCGAGTTTCGCGTAGCTTTCAAGCAAGCTACCCAACCTGCCTCCTTCTGTGTGTTTTGGTTTTCAAAGTCGCCCTCCCGCCGCATCCTCCCCTCTCTTTAGCGCAAGTCCTTGCCCTTCTCTCGCAAGTCTGCTCTTCTCTCTTGATCACAACCCCTTCGCCCGTCTCCGCCGCTCCACGAAACCCGCCACGCTGGCTCGAATTAGTTTCGTTTTCTGACTGGAAACGGGCCCAGAGCTGTTCCATGCGTTCTGGCATGTGTGTCGTGTGTGCTCGTCTTGCTCGCTCTTGGTTTGCGTGTGTGGTCATGATGGCCAACGGGAGGACTAGCACGCTTTTTCTTGCCGCTCAACAAAGCGTCGAAAGTGTGACCGCTTGGCTAGAGCGCAATCCACGCATTCGAAACCGCGTTATGGAGCGCTTGCTCATAGCTGTTGACCACCTGGCAGCCAACTTGCCGCTTCGGGCATCCCGGTATGCAGCTGTGGAGATGGTGAATATTTTGTGGGTGGCGGTGACGGCTACATGCGCGCGAAACTGTTTTCGCGAGGCCGACTTCGTCGACGTCGGGCCTGGTGCCGAGCCTGAAGCTTTTGAACAGGACCACTGCGGCGGCGATTTGTGGCAGCGCGTCGTCGACTCCGACCTGGGAGAGCGGGTGGGACATCTGTTGTGATGGTTTAATTACGGCCAATAATGATGCCGACACTGTGGAACCGTGCCCGGATTAGGGCATTGTGAATGAAGTACGTGGCAAAACGATTTGGAGGAATCGGATTGCAAGAACGATGCAACATAGGAGTCAGTGCCTCATGCAGCTTATGCCACGGGCCTCGGCGAACGAGCGCCCTGCCGTTTTAAATGAGCTCGAGACCGCACTTATCGCTTCTGCTATTCGGAACACGTGCATCACGAACTTTTGGGGGGCATAAAAAGTTTGTGTTTTCACGTGCAAATTTTTTTAAAAGCTGTGTTTCATTTACTACGAACTTCGGGATACAGCGAACGGATGTTGCGTCACGCTCAGGTGCGTTATAAGCGGGCTCGACTGTATTCATCGTTTCTAAGCACTTGTTTTTCATATACTTGATGTGCAGCATGAAGATTAGTTTGGTGTCTAATATTAGGCCCCGGAACGTATGCTCAGTTTTACAGAAGAACGTTGACCATGCAGGTCAATGTCCGGGTGGGGATGAAGGCCTCTCTTTCAGGAGAATAACACATAAGTGCTCTTTTGTAGGTTCAGTTTACACCCCTTTTTGTCAGCCCATTTAGAGACCTTGTTCCAACCGAACTGAACCTGCTGTTCACACACTGAAAGGTTGCAGGACTTAAAATCGACCTGGGTATTATCGACACACATGCAATAAAACATACTGAAGGGGATAGACAGGCGCAACGAATTCATTTTGATAATAAAAAGTGTACAACTCAATACAGCACCTAGTGACACTCCTGTTTCTTGCACGAATATTTGATACAGAACTGTGCCCACTCAAACCGGGAATGTCTGATTGGACAGGTAACTTTCGATTATTGTCAACATCCTTCCCCGTACACCTAAATGTGAGAGGTCTTGAAGAATTTCACAATGCCATGTAGTGCTATAGGCCTTCTCCATATCAAAAAACACAAAGAAAAAAATTGGTTATGAACGAAAGCATTATGAATCCGTGCCTTGATACGTACAAGGTGACCAGTGGTGGAATCTGCCTCCCGAAAGCCGCGCTGGTATGGGTCCAGTAGATTGTTTGTTTCAAGGAAGTGTATTAGTTGGCGGTTTGCCATCTCTCCACAATGTTCACACAGGCAGCTTGATAGTGCGATTGGCCTGTAACTGGTAACGAAAGATGGATCCTTGCCTTGTTTTACAATCGGAGTAACAATGAATTCTTTCCAGGCAAGAGGAACTCGTCGGAAAGCCCAGCAGCATTATACAGGGAAAGGAAGGATTTTTGTGATTCAGAGAGAAGGTGTTTTAGCATATCATGTATAGACACTATCAGAGCCTGGGGCGAAATTATTGCAGCAGTTTAGCGATGCCTGTAGCTCAGCTAAGACGAAACGTTCATTGTACAGTTTGTGTATTGTGAATTTGTGCCCTTTTAATTTTTTTTTATTCTTGCTTTGTGTCGTTGGAATAGATCAGTATAGTGTGAATAGCTGGAGACCGGTTCGAAGTGCGCCCCGAGAAATTCACCTGATACACCAAGCTTTCTCCTTGTGTGTTTACGAGAGGGATTGAACATGCATGTTGTCCTGCTACCCTACAAACTATGTTCCAGACTCCTGCCTCTTGTTTATGAACTGATGCTGGATAAAAACTTTTGCCAGCTCTCCCTTCTAGCCAGCATGCACATTATTCTGCCATGGGACTTCATGTTCTTAAAGCTGTCAAGATTCTCTGCTGTTGGTGAGTCCCGAAGCAACCTCCATGTTTTAGTTCGCTTGTTATGTGCATTTCAACACTCCCTATTTCACCAAGGGACGTTTTGTTTGGCCCACAGTTCCGTTTGTGGGATACACTTCATTATAGTGTCCAAAAGCAATGCTGTAAACTAGTCAAAACAGCTGCAACTATTCTTAAGCTACCGTATTTACTCACATAATCCTCGCACTTTTTTTTGCGGAAAACGGATGCAAAGTTGGGGGTGCGAGAATTATGCGGAAAAAACTTTCCCTTTCCAAGAAAACACACAGAGCGAAAAAAAAAACCAAAGTGACCACAAATCAAGTTTCTTAGACTAGCAACTAACAGCAAGCTTTGAGAAGTACTAATTAAGTGTAGGACGACAGTATTGGGCTGATGGCTATTTAACAAAAGCGCCCGCAGTTTCCTTCTGGAGAAATGAAGTTTACCATCAATCCCAGTTTTAGGCACACGACAAGCCCATTGCATCTTGGTGGCTTTCAGCTGCCCTCACCAGTAGCGAACACAAAACTCGTAGACTCCGAAAGGCCTACCGACGGCCCTGTTGCCGTTGTTTAGGGCATGATCTATCACTTAAAAAACTTGAAAACAGCCGTGTAGCTTCAGTATCACCCCATAATAAAAAACTTGAAAACAGCCGTGTAGCTTCAGTATCACTCCATAATGTGACAAGATTACCAACACAACATACAAAACACGCCACAACACGCACTTGCCACTTCGGCTTGGCTTGGATTGTATTGAATCTCTGTGCAATAATAGTACGCTTGATGCTTAGGAGATGGCACCGGATGGTACGTGCTATCATCATCAGTCGCTGGAACGAGTAGACGACATTATTGCGGCAGTTTTCGGGGTGTGATAATTACTCGAGGAAAAAAAAAAGAAATCGTATTTTTGTTGGGCTACGTGGGGAGTGCGAGAATTGTGCGAGTGCGAGGATTACGCGAGTAAATACGGTGCATACGTATATTAGACCAACTTAGGCGGGTAGATTTTTTACGCTTTTCCCAGTCACGCTTGCCATCTGGGAGCCTGCATAGGACCTGCATTAATTATTGCTGGCTCAGAATTATTGGAACGTGGTCGCTTCCGTAAGGATTATTAATGACTGTCCATTTGAGTAGAGGTAGAAGCAATGGGTATGTAAGGCTGAGGTCTAGGGACAAGTAGGTGTTCTTGGCCAGGCTGTAATGTGTTGGCTGTTTCTCATTCAAGAGGCAAGCGCCGCACAAGAAAAAAAACTGCTCAATCAGATTACCTTGGGCATCACAGCAAGAATCGTCCCATAAGCTACTATGAGCATTAAAGTCTCCAAGGACTAGATAAGGTTTTGGAAGGTGATCTATTAAGACCTGGAATTTTTGTTTTTGGAGCTGGTGATGCGGAGGTATGTATAGAGAGAAAATGGTGACAAGTTTATTGAAGAGGACAGCTCGAACGAGCGCTGCCTCAAGGGACATCTGAAGTGGTAAGTGTGAACATGCAATATTTGATTGACTATAATGGCTACGCCACCAGATGGCGCCAGAGTATCAGCCCTGTCCTTTCGGAATATATCATAACATAATGGCTTAAAAAGTTTGCATTATTGGATTTTAGGTGAGTTGCTTGTACACAGAGCCCTTTTAGCGAATGTTTTTGTAGAAGTTCTTGGACAACATCGAGGTTTCTGAGCAGTCCTCTGATGTTCCACTGAAGAATTTGAGTCTCCATTTTGTGTGTAAAGTAGTGCTGTGTGTACTGAAAGGATGGTTACTTTAGGTTAGGGAGCCCTTGTCAGGCCCTGTAATGGGGGTTTTCATCTTTTCGGTGTGCTCCAACGAGCTGTGCCTACCCTTCAGCGCATGAGACGCCGTGGGGACTAGCCATTGTATCTATTGCCTCAGGAGAGGTGCTAGATGTCCGTTCACAAGTTTTGTGCATGGTTGTCTTAGTTTTGGGGCTTTCAGTAAAACCAGAAGGCCCTAGGCCTGCAGGTATAGAGGCCTGCATGCCCTTTGGTTACACAGCAGCACAGGCCACTTCCGTTGAGGGGGGCCAATGGCGCTGCCGCCCGTTCACTGTGACGTGGTACATGCAGCCGATGAAAACCATCATGGCACTGCCCCTTGGCAAGCCACGTCCGCGAATGAAGGACCCTGTACGAAGGAGAGGTGTTTTCGCGTATTCCTAAAAGAAATGTTTCCTGTTACTTTCAGTGTTACGATTTCTTTTTCTTTCTTCCATGTTGGACATGTGCAAAAGTAGGTTGGGTACGCACCCTTGCAGTTTGTAAGGAGTTTCGACACAGTTGTCAGCAGGTTGGTCATGTGAACTGCACTTTTGTCCATGTTTGGCGGCCACGCCAGCTCTGAAAACCGAAATGCTGGCGCTTTAGGCAGCGCCAGGAGTTCCAGATATACAATCGTATGTTAAAACTTCGAATAACCTATTTCAAAGTATTCTGGAATCATGATGGTACCAAATGTGAGAATTAGTTGTTTTGGGAGGATTTAGTTACTACCCCACCTGATTCTGATTCATTGTACATTTATGACAAGTTAACTCCAGCCCTTGAAGAGTTCACTCTTTGAGAAGTCGAGCAAGACTTGGTCAGATATTACAACTCTCCAATTGTTCGGCAAATGGTGTGGGCTGACTGAGACAGGTGTGTTGCCGATCAAACAAAGTTTAGACAGTTTTTCACATTGTGCTTTGCCGTTAACTTCAAGGAGATCTCCGATAGCCATTCTAGTTGCCTTAAAACCGTGGCCTAGTGTTTCAGTAAGACGGCTGGATATTATAAAAGGGAAGATTGTATTGGAATTCTTGTCAACTGTTTCCCAGTGTATCACAAAGAATTGTGGAAAAATTTCTCGGCGTTTCATCAAAAAACAGGCATTTGGCTTGGGTCCGTAGTGACGCCACTCACCAAATGCCTGCTTGCACAGATGCCCCTGCAGGGTTCAGTAAATGGTGGTGGCTGATATGATTGCCCCCAAGCAATACTTATGCCGGAAAGAGACAATTTCACACAATATACAGGCACGCATTTGCAGATATAAATTGGCTTGTTTTCAAGGAGTGTGACTACTGATTTATGATAGTGCTCCAAAAAAATTTAGAAAACAAAAACACTTTATGTGTCTTCAGAAGAAGGCTATCTTGATTCAAGAAATACGTATAATAAAAACCACGTTAAGAAAACTTGATGCATAAGTAAGATATGCCCAAGCAAATATAAGTACGCAAAATGCTGAACAAAGGTGTCTGAACTGAAGTGACTCAGCCATTACGGAGGAAGAGTAGGATCTGGTACACAACTACACATTCTTAGCTTTAGCAGATTAGTAAATTAGCAAGTTCATCATGTACACATCAAACAAATTATATGACCAAAATGAAACTATAAAATATGCTGAGCAAAACAGATATAAACTTAAATTGTTGGCTTGGCTTTATAGCATTCTTGTCTGTGGTTATACAGCACTAAATAATGGCATGACGGGATATACGCTGCCACAACAGAGAAGTAAAATGATGCTTCAGAAAACTTACATAAATAAAAAATGACGACGAAATACCTATAAAATGGCACCAACGTAATGAAGTACTATTCTTAAAGAGACATTTTAAAGAGACATGCAAAAGCTGTTACAGCTGGGAAGCAATGTAAAAATAAGAAGAATATTTCAAAATCTTAAATGAGTGCAAGTGCATTCACTGGCTGATCAAGCAGCCACATATACAGTAAAACCTCAGTGATTCGAAGTCACTGGGGTTATGAGAAATCTTCAAATTAAGCGGGTTTTCAAATTAATAGCACATACAAAAAGTGGGATAGAAGGAACCTCGAATTATTGTATGTCATCAGGGCTGGTCGTTTGCCAAGCTGGCTAGTTTGCGGCTCCAAGGGTTATGTTGTTCAGCAATACCTGGTCTTACTTTTGCCACAAACACGGGGAAACAAGGGCGTCGCTGTTGCCACCGAAAAAAAAAAAACTGTCATAATCAACTAAAATGCATCCTTGCAAAAAAAAGTGCTTCACTTAAATGCAGTAATGATACGCCGGCAACATGTTGCCTGCTCCTTGCAGAGCCCGCAAGTGATGATGTGATCATTCACCCAATCTTTCTGGTGGAATAAAGATCTTAATAATGATAAGTGATGAAATTTACAATGTGTTGGTTGGAAAATATGGTCATTGAAGCTTTTGCCATTAGTTTACAAAGTTTGCCTAGCAGGAAAGAATGCCGCGACCAGTGAAAATGTGCAAATAGCTCGAACAACCGGCAATCAGAGGTTCACATACATAGCTAATTTTGCCATACTGTCCTTCAATAATCATACTGTCCTTCAATAATGTCTACAATCTCAAAAAAAAAAAAAAGAGTAAATCATGAGGCACTGACATTGCGGGCCTGCATGTTGCCACTGTGTCGCAGTGAAGCACATCTTGTTTTCTGGAGGCCAATAATTTGGTTGACCAAGAGACTCTCCCTTACCCCCCCCCCCCCCTTTTTTTGCACTGGAAGTAGCAAGGCTCAGGTCCTTCAGCTGCCACTCATTACTATCGTGGACCGCTGTTTTCGCGGCGAAATCAGGATCGCTAATTGGCCCACAGCACCGAAAGTTTTTGAATTAACTTGACTGGTGCTGACCACCGCTTAAAATTATTTGCTTAGATTTGCATGGCAAAATGTGAGTTGGCAGAAATACTTCAAATTAAGCAGGATTTTGAAATAACCAAGTTCTAACCAATTCTACTGTCAACAGAAATGACTAGATAGCAGACAAACAATATAGGAAGAGTCTACATTACACAATACAGAGCTTTTTTTAAGCAATGAAGATTTGTTAAAAAACCCTACAGGCTCCTACTATTTTCGCATATAAACTCCACATCAAGGCTGATCTTATTTGACATTGCTAAAATGATACTTCTGTGACTAGTTAACAAAAAATACTTTATGTTAGGTACTTAACAATAGATTGAGGGCAGTTATTATTAGCAAAAAGCTTTAGTGCATGGCATTCATAGCATACCCTTTTTTGAAAACCACAAAAATTGCACGTACCATGGACTCTTAGTAAATGGACACCTCTTGAACAGAACTGCTGCCTAAACGGAACAAGTGCTTCTCGCCACATTGATGTCGTGTGTGTATTCTGCACCCTTGTTCTTCTTTCAGTAAACGGAACTCCTGTTAAATGAAAGATATTTTCTTGATCCCTTCAGGTTCCGTTATCTACTATAATTTGAGATACTCATAATTGAATTGCAAAAGTAATACCAAAACTGCACAAGGAATACAGGAAATGCGACCACACTGTTATGTCAGGATCGAGTTACCAGTGACAAGGAAGTGACAAAATTGAAATTAGGGTGAATCGTGACTGTATCCTTTCGTAAACGTGGCAAGTCATTTCACTTACACCAGGAGATCACCTTACCACTGCATGTAGCATTCGGAGCTTACATGCTTATACTGAGCACCAGAAAACCACATTATCAAATTTTTCTTTGTCTGTGAAGCATAAAAGTCGGGCAGCACTGCATTGCTTCTTTTCAGGGGCAAGCAAAAAAAGCTTTTGTGCTCGTTTATAGCTTTAATAAACAGATCAGCATCACGCATTGCACCGAAAGAATAAACAGTCTACTTGTGATAATTTAAAAGTTGACAGACAACGGTTTGTAAATTAATTGCATCAATATAGTTTTAGCTGTGAAAATGTACTTCTGTATCGACACAGAGTTCCTGTGAGATAAGGACAAAAGTGGGACTGTCAGAATTTTTCTAAATAATCTGTATCACTTTAAAAAACATTGTACATAAATATATATATTTATATACTAAGAGATAGAGCGTGACTAAAATTATTCATATTTTCTCAAGGCTGGCAGCTACTCCAAAAACTCACTGAATGCAGAGACTGCAGTAAGAACATGCATAACGTAACTTCTGGGGTGTTACATGCCAAAATCACGACATGACTATGAGGCATTCCGTAATGGAAGGCTCCAAAAATTTCAACCAGCTGAGAGGCTTTGGGGCTCCACTGAATGTTCTCTAAACCAGAATAAAGTAAATTCATCATCATCACCATCAGAGGTTTTTTAAAGATACCCTGAAAGGATTTTGACGATTTTGTACAAAAACATTAGGCCTGTAGACCTAGTCCTAAGAATGATTTACACACTGAATTGAGCTCTATGCGAAAACTGTCTAATATATTGCTGCGCATCGCTGCAGATAGCTGCGACTAAGCCAATCACATTTTTAGCTGCCCATTCACAGAACGGCATGCTCTGGTAACACGACATCACCGAGGCTCATGATCTGATTGGCTGTGGAAAGTGCAGAAGTAAGATCGGCTGGTAGGGTGGCGGTACCTGTCGAAGCAAATATCGACCACTCCACAATCTTCATCTGCTGCCAGGTAGCGTGCATTCTGCCAGATGCATTGTGTGATTGCCTCCGAGATTGTCCGCCGACATATGCACAATCTGGGAAGTCTAGACTGGACGAAGTTCAAATCGCCGAGTGTGCTCATGAGAGCTCTGCAATCGCCAGCGATGCCAGTGTGCCTCGGGAGTTGAGGAGGCAAGGCAGAGGTGAGAAAGAAGGTATGATATAATTGCCCTTAGCGGACTTGGTACATGGCGTGTCGCTAGTGGTGTTTATGGTTTGATGATGCTCTAGCCTAAGCACTGGCAAAACAAAAAACTGTTTCAGGGTCCCTTTAACACGTTCACTGAGGCGTGGGTCACTGACTGGTGGGTCATGGACTGCAGAGTATCAGAAGAGAACAGACCGAAAACAACAAAATATATATATATATATATATATATATATATATATATATATATATATATATATATGGCCGAAACCAAAACATACCCAAAACATTATTTTATTTTATTTTGTTCCGGAGTGAAACTGAATTTTTTTTAAATAATTTTTCAGCTCGAGCGAATCGTGACAATTCGGGACAACAAATGTCATGCAATCTGAGCAATAAAGCACATCTCAGAGTACAGTACTAGCACGTTTACACAGGCAAGAATTCTAAATTAATGATGCGTTAAAATTGTGTAAAAAACTAAAACAGTGGCAACCAGAGATCTTTGTATTGACTCTTTCATTACCACACCTATTGAAATCGATCACCAGTGGTCGACGCTTCGTATCGTCGATTTTGGCATATTGGATTTGTTTCTCGTGCACCCAGCACTTTTTAGTACTTAGTCCAGCCATTCAACTTTCACAATCAATTCGAATTTGCCAATTTTGGCAACAGAGTGATATTTGACAGACGTTTGCGCCAACCTATGTGCACGTGTTGTTTGGAAAATGCAGTTGGCTGCCGAGTTCAACAGAAGTGCATGCCCCTCTTGAGTATGCTGCAGTAACATCAAAGTTCTGAAATCGAAAGAACCTTTGCTAGTGAAATATCAAACCAAGGTGCCAGCTTCGCAATCTGATTGTGCTGACCAGTAATAATTGCCAGCTATTCAATCGAGAGCTGTTGCTAGGAATTGGGAAACATTTATTACAAAAAAAATATTTCTGAAAGTCAACCGCATGTGTAAAGTGTGGAGGTGGCCTTCTCAGTCAGTTTCCAGCAGCTTTGGTTTCGTTTGCATCGTTATATCAGACACCGGGCTGCATCTAGTGTCACTAGTCGCTCCTATGGCGGCGGCGTCACGTGCGCATTAGTGCGCACCTTTGCTGCAAAAGACACGCACCGCTCGAAACTGTCTTGCAACTGCACCTGAATTGAGTGAGCACAAGCTTAAGTTCGATGATGACAGTACTTCAGCTTCAGGTTTTATGGCGACAATGCTTTCCTTCAGCCTCAGACATCCGCGGTCGTTCATGAGTTTGTTTTGTTTATGACCTCAAACTGTCTCCTCCGCTGCACGTGCGTAGCTGCTGACCTCTGTGCACAATCTTATAGCTATTATGAATACATGAGAGGTCCACACCTTGCTGGGGCGCGGTGTGCTGGTGCCGGCTTCAGAGTTTCCCCTCACGCCAAGGAGTGTACCGAAGCACATCGTGGCCCTGACTACGAAACAACGCAAAATGTTTTAAAACTGCTCGTGATATTATTCGTCCTTGTTTTTTTTATTACGATGTGCCAAAAACGCAAAGAAGTATGCTTATATGCGTACATTGGAACGCCAATCAATGCGGAGTAATGTGGCTCATGGAAAGAGGCGACACTAGACGAAATATCGAAGTTCATTGAACATCTGATTTATAGAGGAATTATTCGCATCACAGGCATCCATCTATATTGTAACGCCTGCAGGCTCTTATCACAAAAAAAAGTTACTGAGAAAAGTGTACGAGTTAATATATCTCTCACAAAAAACCAAGCAATGCTTCACCACATGGTACGAGCAATGAAGCAGCACCTCAGTTGCCATTTTCTTTGTCTATCTCAATAGAAACTGTTTGTATATGTTTATTATTCTTTTGTACTGTTCCTGGGTCATTGATTTTCAAAATGCATATTCTGATTTTTCTTTGTTTTGAGTATTTTTGCATATAGGGTGCTTTTTATTGCACTGTTAACCAACTCGCTACAAAAATTTTCGAATTTTTTCACAATTTTGTTCACTCTGAAATATTTTTGTTGCACAACAACACATATTTTTTAGGAAGAGCATTTTATTGTGCAATATTTGGTGCGCTGCAATGCATGCTGGATTGATTGATATGTGGGGTTTAACGTCCCAAAATCACCATATGATTATGAGAGACGCCGTAGTGGAGGGCTCCGGAAATTTCGACCACCTGGGGTTCTTTAACGTGCACACAAATATGAGCACACGGGCCTACAACATTTCCGCCTCCATCGGAAATGCAGCCGCCGCAGCCAGGATTCGAACCCGCGACCTGCGGGTCAGCAGCCGAGTACCTTAGCCACTAGACCACCGCGGTGGGGCGCAATGCATGCTGGAGTACTTTTCAAACAGGCAAAATCAATCTTCCCGCGTCATGTAAAAAATAACCATTTTCGTAGGGTAATAAAAGAGTTAACTCATGTAGACTTTCATCTGCCTATGACACATGACAGGCTGCTTCTAAGATCATGTGCACTCCCTTGACTCAAAGCATTAAGCTTTCTAAAAATAACTGCAGTTCACACTTTAGAAGGCAATTCAGAAGTACACTGGTTTTCGCTGATTTGTAAGAATTTGTGGTAGCATTAGTTGTGTTCCTCTTAAGAACGCGAGGAGAATATGTTTTACAGTTGTACCACTTTCTTAAAAGGAGGGTGAGTAAGTATCCGACAAAATATTTCTATTGTTACTCTAGAAATTTTAGTGCTCAGCAACAAGTGGAGAGACACTGGAAGTTGTAAAGGAATATGCATACTTATGACAGGTAGTAAACACGGGGCCAAACCATGGGAGTGAAATAACTAGCAAAATAGTATGGTGTGGATCACATTCTGCAAGCATTCTCAAAGCATGAATGGTAACCTGCCACTAACCCTCAAGAGGAAGGCATATAGCAGCTACAACTTGTTGGTACTTACCTACGGAGCAGAAACCTCAAGGCTTACAGAGAGGGTTCAGCTTAAATTGAGGACGCTGCAGCGAGCGGTGGAAAGGAAAATGACAGATGTAACCTTAAGACACAAGAGTAGGGTGGAGTGAGTCAGGGAACAAACCGGGGTTAAGGATATCATAGTTGAAATCAAGAAGAAATGGACATGGGCAGGGCACACAGAATGTAGGCAAGATAACTGCTAGTCATTAAGGGTAACTGACTGGATTCCCAGAGAAAGCAAATGCACGAAGAGGAGACAGAAAGTTAGGTGGGTTGATGAGATTAATAAAAAGTTTGCAGCTATATCGTGGCAGATGGAGGCAAAAGATCGGCTTGATTGGCGGATCATGGGAGAGGCCTTTGCCCTGTAGTGGGCATAGTCAGGCTGATGATGATGATGATATAAATAACGTTACGCACCATTACCAAACTTTTTTTCTCATTCCACAACAGAAATGGAACAGAACTTTTTGCAGTAGAACTAAACTGAAACCGAAACAAAAAAAATTTCATTCCTACACCATGACAGGCTGCGATCCTCCTATGCAGCCACGATGTTATGACCATGCATATGTTTGCTGACGCTATAACTTCATCAAACATGAATGCAAGGGTGCAATACTTATTTCAACAGGACATAAATTATCACAAGAAATTTTTTCTGCTGTTAGATGCCATGACAGAACAGTGACCCATCGGCGGGTCACTCCACACATAAAATGAGACATCAAGAAAGCTTGCCGCAGAGAATGTGTTCATTACCATGTGCTGATATTGCATGATTTAGTGGCCTCCAGCATTTTCACTTTTATCATGAGTGCATGCAACTGCCACGGCCAATGAAAACATTCTATATACTAACAGATCAGAGTGACATCTAAGTAAAATAACTCGCAAATGCACAAAAGAGGAAAACAGTGATGAGACCCAATGCAGTGGCCATTTAGCTAAACCTCAAGTTTAAAGCCATCTATTCTTCAAGGTCTTGAAGTAGAATAATGGAGGCATAGGCTGAACCGATCTGGTTATGTAGAGGTCACTTGAACTAATATGCCTTCCTTTCTGAAACTCTAAATAACAAATGCCTTGCAAGAAAACCGGCTGACGTTATGGGTATCAGTTGCTGTTGCAACGACAGTTACTCACTCAGTCTGCAGGTGCAGCTGTTCATGACAACTTGCTTGTTGACACAAGATGAAATGCCTATACCATAGTCTGATGTTGTGCAAAGCATTGCTGTGCTTCTGAGTTCACTCTGCATTTTACTCTTTTTTAATACCCACTTGCTGTAGTAAATGCTCCGAAGGGTGCTATAGAGCTTGTGTGAGATGCCAGTAGACAAGATGGCCACAGCAAAATGCAATGTGCATGGTAGATGCATATGGTGGTCGTGCAATCCAACGATGCTACTAGTGGTGGTTCAGTTTTATCGATGCAAATCAGTCACTGCAGGTGCTCACATTCATGGGTGGCCGAGAGTTCGTTGCACAGTGACTACCTTCACCCTGCACAGTTTAAAGAAAGCATATTATGTATTGCTAAAGTAAAAGACGTCCTATGCGGGCACTATACAAGTTAACTCTTGTTAGCGAAAAACCCACGGAATCACAGAACCATAAGGCAAACTGGTGGCAATTAAGCAGCTTATATATTTAATAGTGCACGAGATATACACGCAAAGCATATTCTAGGTTGCTTGCTTGAAATTTATGTGAATTCACGTTTGAGAGCTTGTTGCAAGACAGAGAGAGTACCAATAAATCAGTTCCCCCTCAATAACGTAAGTCAGTCAGCTGCTGCACTTGATAAATATTGTTACAGGCTTAATAAAGCTAATGCCCATTTGCAATGTCTTTGTTATATTTATTTATTATAGTGTGGGTCAAGAAACCCTCATAGAAGCTACTGTTTGTTAAGCTATTCTAATTTTTTTGAAAGCCATCCCGTACAGACTTCATGCATTCACCAGCATAGTGTCCGATGCATGTAGAAGGGCCTCTAAAACCCCTCCAATATTTTCCCAAACATTTAAAGTAAACAAACGCATCGCGTGCAGAATGCCGTCACGATCAACGATACGACACCCCGCAGCGCTACGGCACCGTTTCGAAAAATTCTCACAGTTACGTGCTCGTTGTAAACTCAAGCACAACTTCCTCACCTCAACTAAATTTCGACCGCTGGGTGGTTTAGGGGCCCTTTAAAGAAAATTGTCTCTACACTGTCAGCTAACTCGCTCGTGTTTCTTTCAGCAAGAAAGCTTGTTGTGCTGCGTTCTAATTTGTTCCTGTTTACATAGCCCTTACAATTCTCAGCAACAGCATCAGCCAACTGGCCGATGAAATTATGCAGGCAGAAGTGATAGACTGTTTCAGCAATACCTGTACACAACACCCTTCCACGCCTCTGCCTACAAAAAAAAAATTGTCATTATTGCAATATGAAAAAACTTTTCTTGATCACTGCGACAGGAGCACAGCCAAATTATTTTTGGAGGGGGCCATTCAACCAAACTTTATGTATGCTAGTCATAGGTGTTGGTCATAACCATGCAACGTAATAACCATCTTCCAAAAGTTACAATGACATGTTCTGGAATATATGCCTCGCGCTGCTGCACAGGCCCTGTGAGCAAACCCAAAATGCCATCAACCTATTTATAGCTTTCTTCCAAACTGATGGCCTCACCTTTTTCATCACAAAATAAGGAACTAGTTTATCAAGATTTCAAAGGTCCGACGACCCAACATCACAATATTAAGAAACCCGCCATAGCGGAGGGGGCTCCGGAAAATTTCACAACCTGGTGTTCCTTAACACGCAGTAACATTCCACAGCACACGAACCTCTAGCATAAGATCATGATTTTAGCACTACAAAAGATGTACACATGTGAGAAACAGAGGACAGACAGGTATGTCTCTCACATGTGCACTTCTTTTGTAGCGCTAAAACCACCATGTTATGTAATCCCCAACTCACCCAACAATAAGTTCTTATTGAGCTTCTAGCATTTCACCTCCATCAAAATGCGACCAAAACAGCCGAGATAGACACACATCTTTCAAGTAATTAGTTTTGATAAATTTGCAGCAAACAGTTGAATTCAAAATTACAGGAATATCACCCTTACAGTGAAGTTTCAATGGCGTCGTACACAAACGAGTTCATCGTATTAAGGTACGAGGCCAAGTGGAAAAAGTTAATTTTAGGGGCGAAGCTCTTAAAGCTGTGGGTTTGTCCGCCTAGTTTATAGATGACTCTGAAGTGGTGGCGCTAGTGTGAGTCACAGACAGACGGATGGACAGACCACCAGACAGACAGACAGTTTACCGATGATACCTTCCCAAGCTTCGCCCCACTCATCATTCACTCCGTGGATATGCAGTGGTTTTTTTTTTCCAAAATGTCATTTTTGGGGTTTTGGTAAATGCGTAACTTATTGCTCTTCATTTTTGCTGCATAAAGCTTCTGGCTAAGCAGTTTCTTTCAAAGATACAAGTAAAAATGTTGACCAACCATAACCTAGGAAACCGAAAATAAAGAGCAAGTTTTGTGTCCATCACAAGATTAGCTTGATATGTAGTACTTTGTTGATTATTTAGCAATTATATCAAGTGCGAACATCTCATACTGCCTTAAAGCATAATCAACACATTAATTTTAATCATAAAAATCATAAACTTCTCACTAGGTTAGCGTGTAAAGTGGTACATATAAGGGCGTACGGCTGGGCCAGGTGGCGCGCCGGAGCGATACTAGCAGCGCTGCTAGCGGAGAACCGCCCTAGTTGGCCGCAGGCATACCGAGCTGCCGTGCCGCCGCTGCTGGTTTTCAATGGCGAGTAACACGTTGGCGTTCTATTGCGGCTTCCTTCCTCTCAAAAACTGTGAGCTATTTTTTAGGGAGGCGAACCTGACGAAGGGGAAGCTACTCGTGAAACATGTGTTCGCGGTGGAGGAGATAGTACAAGCAGACGAGCATCGGCTGAACGCCAAGTGCGTTTCACAAGTGCAAGACAATGTCTTCTACGATGTGCGTCTGAAGGTAAACGCTCTTTCTCTTTTTTGTGTTCTTTCTACCGCTCTTGTCGAATGTGTTCGCGCTCAGAGGCTAAGTACACAAAGGTGGTGATACTAAAGTGAAGTCTAAAGCAAAGTGAGTGACTTGTGTGGACCCATGGGTTCCATCGGTTGCAGACAGCATGAGCTGCAAAGGACCCTTGCAGCACACAGGATCTGTCTGCGTTTCCTGCGTAGTTCGAAGAAAAACAATTATACATGGTGAGCTACATGCCACCGGTCACATAGTTTGCGATCTGCTTGTTGTAAGACAACTAACCGCAACGCAAGTCAATGTGAACTGCTGAGCGTCGACTTCCACCTCCGTTAAGAGCAGCGAGCCCTGCTCGAAGGCTTTTGATTGCGCATTCGCGTCTGGCGAGCAGTCGGCCTCCGACGCGTTCGACAGCACGTCCACGGGTGAGGATTCCTCGGGCGGATGAGGCGACGTCAAATTTCTACCAGCTGATCGACTCCGCTTTGCCCACTTGTGGTAAAAGCAGGGCGAGTATAAGTCAGTGCGAAATCTGGCTGATTCTACCCTTCATCTTACCTTTCGTGTCTCTCACCGCTTACCCGCCGCTTTTTGTAAACATCCGGAAACAGAGTCGGCAGGTAGGCTGGTTCGGCCTGGCTCTCGCTCTTCGCATTGTTCACGAAGTGCCTGCTGCATATTCGTGTGTTTTTTTGCGGGAGCCACGGGGAGCCATCAGAGATATTAGAAAGCAAGGTAATTTAGTGCAGTTCAGCTACTGAATGACAGGAGAAAGACAGAGAAACGGTCACGCACTTTTTCTGCCGCACAGCCCTAATCCAGGCTTCTCGGCGGTTTGTCTCTTACCACTTGCCGGGAAACGAATAGAACCTGACGATGGGCTCTTTTCCCTTCGTGTTTGCGACGCTGTTGTGGCACCCAACTACACAACAATATTTAGAGCCCGGTCTTTTCCTCTTAGGCACGCTAGTTTTCATCACGGCGAAGCGGCAAGCAGCGCACTCCAAGCGAATCTGCGGACGAGCGCGCCCCGTGTGCGGCAATGAATTGGAGCAAAGGCCGCCAGTGGAGGAAACGGCGCTGCATGCGCGGCGAAACTTGAGCCGTACGCCCCATGTTGTTCATGCTTAAGGACACGTATGTGAGCCTGTAAACCATCAAATCTGCTTTGGTTGACGATGTGTGTCATTTGAATAATGAAAATAGAAGTACATTTGATATTTCTAAGCAAATTCAGATCGAGCTTGGCCCTCACACTACAAAAGCGTGCCTCACAAATGATCCGCACTAGAGCGCAAAAGCACCCCATCATGGCACTGATGCTGCATAACAAGCTAGAAAAAAATGTAGAGTTGCCACTCGAGAAAAGGCACACAGTAGTAAGGTCCACGATGGAACTGGCTACAAATATTGAGAAGTTTGGCCTTCCTGACCATCTTCTCCAAGCACTGCACCTGTTTCAAATCTTGTTTCTTAATTTTCTCATAACTTATATTTCTGACATTTTTCTGATAGTCATAACTATTTCTGATAGTCGTAACTCCTTTGTTAATAAACATTTTTCACTAAAACTTGGCACACTTCTTTATCACATTAGTAGGTGTTCAATGAACCTCATTAAGCATAGTCGTGCCACCAGATTTAATATGGCTGCTTATTATACGAAGGTGCACATAGTGCTAGTGCCTACTTTTTTGGTTATTTAATTACTATTTTAATTACTATTTAATTACTAACATTCATCAGATTTCATATGTTTTGGTTCATTGCACAGGCCCAAGGTTTTTTTATGTTACTGCAAAAAATAAAACTTTTTTAATGAGTGGAACTTGAGTTAGAAGTGTTCGCGCAAGACATACTTTTAAAAAATTTTTAATTACGAAAAATTTACAAAAGTATGGCTTGCTTCTAAGTGCTGCCATGGGCCCAAAATGTTGTGCTTTGCAAGAGAATATTCTTTAGTGAATATTGCTTGAAAAAAAAAAAAAGAACACGTTACGTCACTTGGCCTTACTCAAACGAGCAAACACACTAAAGCACATTGTCTACCATTCCAGATGACCCGACGCCTAAATACGCGACATCAAGACGAATGTTGATTATATCGAACAGAGAACGGAACCTGTTTATAACGCATGCAGTGTGGCAAAGCGAAGCCACAGGCCCTTCACTGTCTAGTCCCTAAATGCAAAATCAAAAAGGGATGAACAAACAATGCGGCAAGGTAACCGCGCAAGTCTTCCCGCCGTGTCGCAGATGGTTGCACGAACAGAAACGAAAGCCGCTGTCAAACACCCGCAAAGCATACGTACACTATTCAGGTTCTTGCAGGCAGTGAAAGATGGGAATCAACACCGGGCTCAGAAGGCAAAACGCAACATGAACCGCAGGCAGGCAGGCTAGCGTGAATGACGTACTAGATAAAACCATATCCATACAGAGCCAATAAATCAGCCCGCCAAAAGTGATTAACACGACCGCAGCTCCATATAATGGTATATACGGCTGACGCAGGTACAAGTTAACCATAACAATCTTGTTCGAAACATGGTGGTCATAATCATGGTGGTACGGCATGGAGGAAAGAAAAATATAGGGGAAGTCATGGCTGTGTTCCAACATTGATATTAGGAAACTGTGAGTGTTCCATTACTCACCATAGACGGCTAAATAGACATAGAGGTGTGCGCCGACTTTATACATATACATATACTTTATACATAAAGTCCTTACACCCATACACACATACACGCGGGAGTCATTTAACTATACGTCGGCCAATAAACAAAGTTTAGTTTAGCACTTGAATGTATCCATTACATTTACTTTGTAACATAGTCAACGATTATTTCTGGATCAAACGAGTAATAATAATAATAATAATAATATAATAATAATAATAATAATAATAATAATATCTGGCGTTTAACGTTCCGAAACCACAATTTGATTATGAGGGACGCCCTTTTGGAGGGCTACGGAAATTTCGACCACCTGGCATTCAATAACGTGCATATAATGCTAAGTACACAGGCCCCAACATTTCCGCCTCAATCGAAAATGCAGCCGCCGCGGTCGGCATGGATCAAGCCAGAGACGCAACGTTTACACGGCACTAAACGCGGCACGCGTTTCAACTGGCATGCACGTTTACCATCGACGCGGTTACTCTCTTTGTGTGATGCTCGAGCTTGACAGTACCGCAACACTGTAAACACGAATACAAGCGAAACGATAGAGTTTAGCTCGCCGGTAGTCACCTCACAAAGCCGCGACGATACAGGGTCCAAGTCAGTCCTTCCGGTACACTGGAGCCACACTTCTTGCCGAGCGGCATTGTCTTTTCCTCGCGGAAGCGAAAATAGCTTCTTTCCTCTGCTGTGCCTGCTTTTGCAACTGCTGGCACAGCAAGTCGGCATCCCGAAACGTGCAGGATTACCGTGCACACACTCACGCGCGGTCGAACTCCGGCTACACAACAATACCAAGCGCGCACGCATAGCCACGAACAACCACCGCGAAAGTGGACAAATCAAAATGGCGTTTGCGATACCTTCACAAAGACTAGTGCATCATGCTGCAGATAGAGGTGTGCACCGACTGGTCGGCGCGCCGCCGCCAAAAGTTTTCGCTACGCCGCTACCGCCGACGCCAACTGATCGGCGCGCCGCCGCCAACGTTTTTCATCAGCGCATTTGGTGTGCCATTTATGCGCCAGTACTGACTTTTCACAGATTTGTCTTCTTCATTTTGACTTATAGCTTTTCACATTTTATGTAGTTAGTAAAAACCAGGCTTCTAGTTATCTTCATCCAGCTTCAGAGACCGAGAGTACCACTATGAACAGCGGCACAAGTTCGGCGGCCGCTGCATGAAATGACATATTGAACTAATAGACAAAAAAAAAATGTAACAGTTACATTAATGCATAGACGATGCCATCTGAGGCTTAAAATCAATTTTTACTGGTTTTCTATGTCGTAATTAGCAATGATTTTGGTCATACAACGTTCAATGTACTGGCCCAGCGAGTTGATGCGTGCGAGTTCACCGTAGCACTATTCGAATATTCATATGGATGCAAAACGGCATCATAATCAGTCCAACATGGCAGCCTGTGATCGTGCCGGAAACAGGGCGTATACGCAGAAGAAATGAAATGGTAGCAGTGCAGCACGAATGCAGCACGTTAGGTGAAGAACTACACAAAGCCCCGAAGGATGAAGTCGAAAGGGAGAAGTTTAACGGAGATTAGAAGCGTCGAGGCATAATACATGCTCGAACCTACTCAGGGTATATCATCACCTGTCCGTGGTGTTAAAGTTGATAATTTTCGAGGATGACCACTCATATGCAGCGTCTGAACATGCTACAGAAAATATTTGATGCCTTTTAATTCAGGCATCAGATATCCGGGATGAAGATGCCAAGGCAGTAAGATGGCAAGAGAGAGAAATGAAGGCTGGGGGATTAACCAGATCTTGGCATCCGGTTTGCTGCCCAGCACTGGGGGTGGAGAAATAGGGGCAAAAAAGGGGGTGTAGAGAGACAGAAAAGAAAATGTATGTGCACTCAGGAGTAGGATGGTAAACTTAACAGAGGATTTATTACATTCTGTACAGACAGGGCGAGAGATCTCTTGCGAATGAGCTGGGTGGCTCATTATAAAGTGTGCGTTTTGACTAAATCAGGGAATGGGTCCAGAATGCGCTGTTGAATCACGGGGGACACGCGCCATTTCTGACGGTGCCACTCACACTCGCTCAAGTCAACGTCTTTGATTGGGGCATGGACACCACACTGCACGTGTGGCACCCAGAAACCATTGTGGTCGTCTCGTCAAACGTCTTATGGTGTCGGAATTCCACCTCACTTTCCGGCTAAGATGGACAAACCACGGCGGACAGCAGGCTGGCAGCCCTTTGGTGACTTGTTTGACGAACAAAGAACGCCGCTCTCCCCCGTTGGCCCAGGCGCCGCGTGTAACAACGCTATCCAGTGGTGAGCAGAGGCGTATTAAGCTTGTCTGAGGCCACCAGTTTTAAAAAGAACAACATAAAATTTTAAAAACTTGCCAGCAAAAAGTTTACAAAAGACGGCTGGATTCGTCAATAATGCGGAGACAGACACTTGAGTGACATGTCACATATGACGTAGTCCACCAAACATATTTTCATCACGTAACTTGAACGGACCTACTGGCACTGTGAAAGATGAATAATAATTGTTGTGGACAGTGGTGATGTACTTCTGTTGCAAAGGTAATGCTCAGAATTAACCAAATGAATTTTAACTTTATGTTCAGGTCTTGATAAAAAAGTTAGTCAAGTTAGAAAGCTCCTCAAGTGGCTAAGTAATAAATTACTTCACCATACTTTATGTTGAAGTAATTTGCAAATAAATGATGCAACCAATGTTTGATTAATATTCAATGACGTGACTGCAATCAACGGTGTGTCGTCGTTATAAAACTGGAACGTTATCTGCGGACACGAGCGGGCGAATGCAGCGGAGAACGAATATGTCGCGTAATAAAAGCGATGTGATGTCGCACATATTCACCTGTACAACTCCGTGCCCTTTTGCTTGCTCGTGATGTATTC
Organism: Rhipicephalus microplus; assembly: GCF_043290135.1. Taxonomy (NCBI): domain Eukaryota; kingdom Metazoa; phylum Arthropoda; class Arachnida; order Ixodida; family Ixodidae; genus Rhipicephalus; species Rhipicephalus microplus. The sequence goes on from NC_134710.1 coordinate 283,256,786, forward strand.
GAAGGAGCTAGCCAAGTCTCGGGTAGAAGTCGAGCAGAGTAGCCGGGGCTGATAAGAGGAACGTTTATATACATTATTTACACACTAAAGGTAGCTATCTGTTGATGGTAGCATCATGGAAGCGTGATGGGAGCTTCTCAGGGATGGTTGAGAGCGTCTCGGTGCTCACGCTTTACGCCCTGGTATTCCTAAAATTATCTGCAGCAGAAAACAGTGGACAGTTTGCAATAATCTGCTAGGCAGCTTTTCTGTAAGGTGAGTTTTTCAACCAAGAACTCACGTTCACAGGCTGCTTTTCTCGCTCATTTCATTTTTGCCATTGCTTTTTTTTTTTTTTTTGAGATCTTGTAGTGCTCGCGTGCCTTCGCTGGAATTTGGAGAGGTGACATTTTGTCGTACTCGCGTGCTCAAAATGAGAAATAAAAGCTGTCTGTGAACGAGAGTTTTTGGTGGAAAAACAAACCTTACAGGAAAGCCGCCTTGCAGATCACTGTAAGCTGACAGACTGCATGTAAATTCAGTTCAGGACAGTCCGAACAAATTGTCGTCTTCATCTCCATCCGCCAAATTGGGGGGGGGGGGGGGGGGTAGTGGTTATAAGAAGGTGCCTAATTTCTGCTGCAGCCCAGCAGGGAGCAGTGAATAAGGATTAAAAAAAACGAGAGAGGGAGAAAGAGAGAGAAAGGCAAACACTGCCTTCTTTTCAACCAAGGAAAGAGAGAAGGTGCACGTTCAATTTGTCACACGGCGAGAGAGAAACATAACGTAGGTCACAGTGCAATAATACGCACAACACATCACAGTGCAATAACATTGCATCGCATGTGCAGAGTAGGGTCTGCAGCGCTAGGCAGGCTAGGGCTTGTGAGAATGGAAGACTTGCAAGCACCACAGAGTGTGGGAAACATACCTGACGAGGGATCCCAAGCTTTCGGCTAATTGTTCAGCGCGTCTCTTGGCACGTCGAACAAATCAAGCAGCCTCGATTTAAAACAGCTCTTCCTAGGCCGACAGTCAGTCAGGCGTGTCCAAAGAGTTTTTGACGAGGGGAGCCAACAGCCTTAAGAATTCTAAGTATGACTTTCGTGTTGTCGCCGCTTTTGGCGCACCTCGAGAGCGTTGATACGGAACAAATCGGGGTAGGCTTAGCGGCAATCGTCCCCCGCGTCCAAGCGCCGCCCAGCCAGGGAGGCCGATCTTAACATCTTCTACAGACACACGCACATAAGCACGCACAGTTTCACTCCGAGAGGGAATTGGTAGTGGTCGCAATGACGTACCTAACGTGCATCTACTATAAAAAGGCGTGCAGTGTATGCGATAGCTTTTTTTCGAAAGTTTTGTAATTCTAGTATATTTTCATTATATAGCCGAGGTATGAGGTGGTTGTTACTCGCATATATTTGAGTTAAAGTACTACAAATATTTATTCGCCGCACATTACTTCTGGAAATGATACTCCAAAAAAAAAAACGAAATCGCTCCAATATTTTTAAAACTAATTTCGCACGTGGGAGTACTAGTTCTCTGTCTGCGCTTTTCCATGGTTCATGAGTATTAAGCCCCACTGCTGCTTCAATAGAATGGTGTACGATAAGCCATATCAACGCAGTGACAGGATTTCCTTTAGACTACCAAGCATTCGATAACCAGGAATTTTCCCTCCGGCATATTTTGATTGAAAGAAGCGACATATTTTTGCTAAAAACCCGGTTTATACACTGGGGCCCGGTGCACAGATGTTCCAAATTGTAACTCTTGATCATCGCGAGCACGAAGTCGGCAAGTGAAAGCCTCTATGCTGTCGTCTGCACGGCCGGTGTAACGAAACCCTCCAGTCTTGAGAGTGTTGGGTTAAACCATGCACTTTGCCCATTGCTATTTTTCATCATGGCGTTTGTCTATTAACTGACTTGTGATATGTAGAACACGCGGCAGTAGTGCCGATGTGCTATTTGGTGCTGGTACAAAAAGAAAACTAGTTTGGATCGCTTCTTCAATGAGTCCTTCAATTAAACCTATGCTAGGGGGCTGCATAGAAGACTATACACCTGACACACTTGGAAAAGTAAAGCACATTGTAAGAGACCACTTCTGCTAATTGAAGGACTTGTAGACCATCACCTTTTAGACTTTGTTGTTCTGCAGAAAACCCGGTTGATGCCCTGGGGCCCAGTGCACAGATGTTCCAAATTGCAACTCTTGATCATCGCGAGCGCGAAGACGGCAAGTGAAAGCCTCTATGCTGTTGTCAGTACGGTCGGTGTAACGAAACCATATATAAAAATATTCTGCTTTGGACTCACTCGGACTGAGACTAACGGAATTTCTCTCTATTTAAACTCACTCAGACTCAGACTCACCAATGTTTTTGTCAGCCGGATCCACAAATACTTTCATTAAATAAACACACTCATACTCAGACTGATCAAAACGTTCCTCCAGCGGACTCACTCAGACTAATAGACTCGCGAAATGTTTCTAAAACAGACGCACTTGGACTGAAAATGAGGGATATACGACTTAGTCCGGCTCATACAATAAACGTCGAAGGAGCACCATTGAAAAACACATGTGAAAGAATTGCAATTGCCAAGCAACATATATATATATATATAATAGCTTTCAACATACAAAAACAAGTTATTTCTACTGCCTCTAAATATCATTATTAAAGAGAAACTTAACATTACATGCAATTTCCGCGACAGGCACATGCGCGCTGATAGCACTAAATACAATAAGTACCATATGAATTGGCTGCTGTAAATACTTGTGCTACTTTGAGATTTGGTGATACTATGCTGGTATGTATATTCGCCCACGCTTGTAATTTGGTCATTGTGCGGAATGCTGTAATACAAAATTTTTGTCAGCAGGAACGATGACTTGACAGGGTCGCGTTCTTTAAAAAGTCTGTTACCTGTCCCGAGTTTCGTATCAGGTAAGGTGCATTCATGGTTCATTATTCATCAAGTCTTCCTGCAAAACACTGCAAGAAAAACTTGTCTTCATCGAAAGGACCTGTGGTTAGTGCACATGTACGTGTTATCCCTCATAAGCTGAGTCTTTCGACAATAACTCATCAGTTGCAATACAGCGCCTGTGTTTGCGTCTTTTTAGGTGGGCATGATTGTGTTGTATTGTATGCTGCTTCCTCAAAAAAAAAATAATGACTAGGTCGTTAGCTACCTGATGCAACAAATAAAAAAAAACAAGATGCAACATTTTTTTTTCTTTCAGTACTCCTCTTCTGCCCCCCACCCCCCGCACACACACGCACACCAGAGCTATAAGTGTCCAAGAAGGAAGAGGGGCTGTTAACGGTTGCGCACCTGTCATTGCTTCTCTAAATGTTTCGGTGTGAGAGGGTTTATCGGAGCAGCGAGGATATAATGTACGACAAGAATCAAAGGTGAACATTCGACATAAGCCTGTCTGTTTTGGATACAAACTGAAAGAATGAGAACTCCAACCAAAATATATTTAAGGAAAAAAAAAAAAACCAGATGTTTCGAAGCTGGTTCGGCTTTTTCCTCGGGGGTGAGAGATTGGCTTCAAAACGTCGTTTTTTTAAAAATATGTTTTGGTTGGACTTTTCTCATTACTTCAATGTACGAATAGAAGTGGGGATGGTGGTAAAGGAAATGATTGCCCCAGTGGCTTTCGCAATACTTCATTAGGCAAAATATTTTCTCTTTTCATCTTGCTGTGTAATTTCCTATAGCCTTCTCATGACTCTCGGCTAAGCTTTGTTTTGTGCTCGGTAGCTCAGGGTGAGGTGAGTTTCCGCGAACCTTACCTGCCTTCCAAACCAGTTACTGCATGCAAGCTTCCCCTGAATGGATGAGTCTGTGGTTGAAGAAAAGGAAAAAAAGACGCTATCTTTTCTTGCGAGAGCAGGGCTCAGTGGCTTGAAGGGAGGGGGGGGGGGGGGAGTGGAGAAAAGAGTTTAGAAGTAGGAAGGAGGAGAAGGTTTGCAAGAACGTGACGGCCATGGCTGCCAGAGCAGAAAGAGAATAGGGGCCGTTGGCAGGGCAGTCCGAGTCGTACGACTTGGAAATGTGGAGCTGCAACCACGTACGCACATTTTTCAGCTTGAATACCACAGCTCGACCACGTTTCAGCTTGAATAAATTTATTTCCGCGAGTGATGAATGATCACGTACGGCCTAAACGGTGCGTTTCTGCCTCCTTCCTTCTTGAAATACGGCCGCAAGAATTTTCATGGTACCCTAAATTACGCAGCCGCTGTTTAATTGGTAGCAAATGACATGACATCGTACATGTGTCATCGTACATTTTAACAAAACTTGAAATCCAGCCAGATGGCTCATTGCTATCGGGAAATTTTTAGCGCGAACTAATGCTTCCTCGCGACGTTCACAAGCACCCATCCTGTCTCTCTCGTTCTTCTTAACGTCTTGTTTAGCGCTCAACACTATCCCAATTGTCCCATTTATTCAAGAATAAACTGAAGTAGCATCTGAGGGCACAAGCAGTTCAACGCAATAGAGAGAGAGAACGGGTGCTCCATTGCTCACGAATCGTGCTGCTTTCTCGTCTTTGAAGCCACATTAATAATAATCTGGAGATTAGCACTTCTTCTCCGTTGATTAGGTACATAATCATAGATCCAGCTCAGTGTAGATTCCGATGTCACGTAATAAAGGTGTCCTGGAGTGGCACATGTGTCACAACAAGCTGCAGAACCCAATTCCATCCCTTCGTACTGTCATGCTCCTTTAATACAAATGTTTGTAGATTGGATTACAGAAACAACATTAAAAGACCGAGAAATATTTAATTCCTACATTCTTTAGTAATGCACTTCGTTACGTATTCTGTTCTCTGGGAGCAGATCACGTGATGAATTAACATAAAGTGCTGTTTCTATTTCACCACAGTCAGCGAATGGTGCACTCTACAAACACATCACCTACATTAAACTTCGTGCCAGCACAATGCATACAATCCTCAATTACATCGCCAAAAAAAAATACGGGTTTCATGGAAAGAACTTCCTAATGCTTCGTTATATATTCAAACGTCAAATTTAGAAATAGCACCACCATGAACGGGATTAACTCCATGGCCGAATTTTACTGCAAAAAGCGCTTGAATAACTGCACCTTCCAGGTATGCAATAGACATTGCATGAGGTTTTAGATGTGTGGGGACATCATTAGTTCATGTTACATTGTTTTAGCGTAGAATTAGCTGTTTATTCACGTTTACTATGCTTTTTAATGTTAATATTTCACCTCATCGGTCATTTAGTGATGGTCATTTCATTTCTGCATCCTTAAATGGGAGTCATGAATTGTCGATATACAAATATCTTTTAAATATATATGACTGGTGTTTTTCAAAGGACCTAGAATGAGTTCCGGGGATGGAGAGATATGAACAGTTTTATCATTTGAAAAAAAAAACGTTTTCGGCTTTACGAACCAGAGCGTCAATACGACAACAAGGGACGCCATAGTAGGAGGTTTTAAATATTCGGAACCTTAGGTCGGCAAAATAAATGAAGCCTACATAGACTCGCTCAGTAAATGTGCGTTTATCTTGGGACTCGATATAGGGCCCAGACTATAGCCGGTATTTTGGTCACATATAGGTGACCAAAAATATTTTCTATGCAAAACATTTTCGCAATAGACTGCTTTCAAAGGAGTAAATCATCCCGAAATTTTTTGAATACACCTGAGCTAGCCGCCAAAACACCTTGGACGTTTGGCGTGGAATGACCGATCAAACTTTACGTCGATACCTATCATTTTTCGTCTCCACTGTCTCTTTCTAAGTTCGCGTTCTTCCTTTCTTGACATTCAATTTCACAGTAATTTAAAAAATCCACATTATATTGGTTCTATAGAAGAAAATAGCTTGTGGTATACGCATCTTAAATAAAACTTGGCCGTGCACTAACGCCCAATCTCACTGTTTTGTATCAATCATTTCATCGTTCTCATCTTACTTACCTTATTGCCACGTGGTTGCGACGGCAAAGAATATGGTACTTGGGTTGCTCAAGACGACACTTTTTATTTCAAGAACATGTGCCTAGAAAAGTACAAAGTGCTAGAAATTCACACTTTACGCAGATACCGGTGATCAGAGCATTGGTCGTCGGTAATATGGTTTGCGCGAAGGTACGTCGCCATATACACCCGTGGCATCGAACATCATCCATATTGTAGGTGTCTCAAGCTTATCAGAAGATTCTAAAATAATCTAGAATTTTCGCAGACTGCCAAGCGTGCTTTGCGCAAGGCAATTGATTAATATGATGTGTTTAACGCTTCAAAACCACCATATGATTATGAGAGATGCCGAAGTGGAGGACTCCAGACATTATGAAAACCTGGGGTTCTTTAACATGCACCCAAATCTGAACACATGGGCCTACAGCATTTTCGCCTTTATCGAAAATGCAGCCGCCACAGGCGTGATTCGATCGCGTGACCTGCGGGTCAGCAGCCGACTACCTTAGCTACTGAACCACAATGGCGGTGTTTTTGCGCAAGACAGTGACATAAAAATACAAGCGAAGTGGCAGTATAAAAATGTTGCGATAAAATTTCAGCAGATGCGGCAGGCTCCACTGTGGATGCTATTTTCATACAGAACCGTCAGTGGATAGCCACGCGTTGCTAGGTGAATCGACGTCTTTGGGTATTTAGAGTAGGCTAAGTTTCTACCTAAAACATACGGTGTGACGACAGCACTCACATTGAGTGTAAATTTTAGCGAAACGAAGAGCACGCTTCGGTTGGATGATATGCATATTATCAAGAAGCTGTTGTGTATTCCTCAAAGGTCGAGAACACCAATGGTCGAGCGAACCTCACTATCACGTGCTGGATGAAAGGAATATATCTATATGTAATGTTTACAGCCAGCCTATAGACCGCAACTGACGGTGTGGGCCGACATCACTCCTGTAAGTCTATATATTTAGGGTTGTATCCGTTACAGTAAAAAGTAACTAAATACGTTACTCGTTACTTTCATAAAAAAAGGGAACGTTTCACGGCTCCACGTTCTATATATACATAAAAAAGGTAACGCATTACCATTACCGTAACTGAAAAAAACATAACGAATGTTACCTCTGCCGTAGCTCCGGAATCATCAGTTTTAATCAATGTGTCTTTGCTGCAGAAACCCACAATGAGAATTTTTAAATTACGAATTTATGTTTCACACATACTAACCCAATCAAGGATTATACTCAATGTTCAATTAACGAGAATTATTTGTACAAATGTGCTGAACCTTAGCAATGTTATATAGAGGCTTAATGACGCCTGCCCATGTGATGGCTTTTGACTCTGCAGTGACCCAGGGTGAAACTATTTTTTTTTCATTGGAGCATTACACAAAGTGAGGTTCGATAATCTACGCTATTCACAAAGAAGCTATCATTGAACTCTCAAGAAATTTACAACAATCGGCCTTTTCTTGATCCTTCAGCACCTTCAATAAAGCATGTCGAAATCGGTACTGTTGGTCCTAGCAACCGAAATGGCCCGCCGCGCGCCAGTAGGCAATCATGGAGGCGTACGGAGGCCTACATTGGTGCCTTTTTTCGGGGAGGGGGGTTTTGGGAGATGTCGTGGGGAGGAGGGGGGACACTTGCAAGTTTGTGACACCAGATGCGGCTTGCAGACGCGTAAGTCTAGAAAAATCCCGAAGGGGCACACACATCTTGCAATAGCAGCCATTTTGTTTTAATATTTGGCAGGTTTTATTTTTGCTTATATAAGAATTAAAATCATGCCTAGAAATCAAATTGACAAACGAACGTAGGTTCCCAGCACTCGTAATTGCATTCTTCTGTTGAGTCTTTTCCGGAATCAGTCGAGAGTGGCAGTTGCGATTTCAATTGTCTCACACACCTGATGGGTATGGAGCACGTGTACACGCTACAAAAGAAGCATTAAAAAGTTGAATGTTTTATACATACTTATCAAGCATTCTTACTTGTGAGGTTTTTAAGAGAAATTTTGATGGGGCCCACTTGCAAGGGGTGTCCCCCTCCCCTGACCGAGCACAAAGGGGTCGGGGAGTCAACGTTCTCTGCAGGCGTGGTCAACGGGCGTCCAGGTCATGACCAGTATGAACTGTGCATCTGAGAAAATATTGCATTTGCTCTCATCTTCACATATGGCCATCGACAGGTTATTGTCTTGGGGGTAAGGAAATCCTTCTTTCAACTTGCATCATGGCTGAGGGAGGGGGTCGTGTTGCTGCCGCTAGAGTGGGTAGCAAGTGCTGGTGCGGCCTGAAGGGGTCAAGTGCCCCGTTTGCACCACGCTTATGTCTACACTTCATTCATTGAACTCAACGGTGAGGTATAGTTGACTAAATGCGCAGATTTGTTTTCTTCCGCATCTTATACCGCTACATAAAACATTCTTATATTGTGAAAAGTAGGTATTTCGATTCGTTTGAAGGAAAGTAACATTCAAGGCATGACAGATACTCAAAAGAGCGGTTTCCTGCAATCGCAATAAAAAAACTCGTAGCAGAGATGCTTCTTTTTTCGTGCAGCGTACAATGTAAAAGTGAGATCCAATTCGGAAAAAGCTAACTGAGTGACGTGCGTCGGTGCTTGCTCAATGTTCAATGAAAGAAGGTTTCATGAAGTATGACGTAGCCAACAGCAGAAACAAACTGCTGCATCTTAAATTTAAAAAAAAAGCAAAGGGCTGCACATTCGTGGTAGAACATGGACATAGATTGAAATACGCGTTTTTTGTTATGAAAGCGAAATACAAACTATTTTACAAAATGCTTTGCATTCATCGTGATGTCGACACATCTGTGTAGTGTCATTAGTGCTATTTGGATGAAAATTTCTGAATTTCAACTAATTCAGTAACCTCTGGCAGAAGAACCTTTTGAATTTTTAGTTTCGGTTACCGCGCCGCCGGTGCCGCCGCCGCCGATGAAAATTGGACGCCCGCCGCCCGATAAATTAACCGGCGTGCGCCGTCAACGCCGCCGCCGCCGACTCTGAACGACCCCCACGCCGCCGCCGGTAGAAATTGCCTCGGTGCACACTTCTAGCCACTGCATGAAATGACATATTGGACAAATCGACAAAAAATAAATGTAATATTGTGTAGTTCTTCACCTAACGCGCTGCATATTCATGCTGCACTGCTACCAGTTAATTTTTTTTTGTGTATACGCCCTGTTTCGGGCACGATCATAGGCTGCCATCTTGGACTAATAATGATGCCGTTTTACATCCATATGAATATTATATATACGTTGATGGTAGCATCATGAAAGCTTGATGGGAGCTTCTGAGAGCTGGTTCAGAGCGTCTCGGTGCTCACGTTTCACACCCTGGTATTCCAAAAATTCTCTGCAGGGGAAAACAATGGACAGTTTGCAATAATCTGCTAGGCAGGTTTTCTGTAAGGTTAGTTTTTCAACCAAGAACTCTCGTTCACAGGCTGCTTTTCTCACTCATTTCGTTTTTGCCATTCCTTTTTTTAGATATTGTTTTGCTCGCGTGCCTTCGCTGGAATTTGGAGAGGTGACATTTTGTTGTACTCGCGTGCTCAAAATGAGAAATAAAAGCAGTCTGTGAACGAGAGTTTTTGGTTGGAAAACAAACCTTACAGAAAAGCCGCCTTGCAGATCACTGTAAACTGACAGACTGGATGTTCATTTAGTTGAGGGCAGTCCGAAGAAATTGTCGTCTTCATCTCTGTCCGCCAAATGGGGGGAGGGGGGTAGTGGTTAGAAGAAGGTGCCTAATTTCTGCAGCCCAGCAGGGAGCAGTGAATAAGGATTAAAAAAAACGAGAGAGGGAGAAAGAGAGAGAAAGGCAAACACTGCCTTCTTTTCAACCAAGGAAAGAGAGAAGGTGCGCGTTCAGTTCGTCACACGGCAAGAGAGAAACATAATGTAGGTCACAGTGCAATGATACGCACAACACATCACAGTGCAATAACATCGTATCGCATGTGCAGAATAGGGTCTGCAGCGAGGCAGGCTAGGGCATGTGAGAATGGAAGACTTGCAAGCACCACAGAGTGTGGGAAACATACCTGACGAGGGATCCCAAGCTCTGGGCTAATTGTTCAGCGCGTCTCGTGGCACGTCGAACAAATGCTTGCAGCTATAAATAAAAAGTTAGAAAAAATAGGCAAAATGGAAAAGCAGGTACTTGAATGCGTGGAAAGGGTTGATAAACTTGAAAATATGGTTGTATCTTTGACTAAAAAATTGACGAGTTAGATACCAGAGGCCGTAGGTCTAACCTTGTTGTGTATGGTGTCAAGGAACTTGAAACTGAAACGCACCAGGATCTGTTTGACGCTGTTGAAAAAGGAATCTTTGAAGACAAGATTGGAATAAAAACGGCTGGCATAGAAAGAATTCACCGTCTTGGGCGACGGAAAGCCACTGGCAGTCCTAAAAACGGACCTGTAATTTTAAAGTTACTTGACTATCGGGATAAAGACAATATACTTAACAATTGCAAGAAGCTAAAAGGAACGGAATACTCAATTAGCGAGGATTTCTCGCCCGTGGTCAGTGAAATTAGAAGAAAGCTCTGGGAAAGAACAAAGGAACACAGAGACCAGAAAGACAAAGTTTTCTCGTCTTACGATAAAGTCAGAATTAATAATCGCCTGTACACCTGGGATGATCAGAGTAACGACATAGTGGAAGTCGCAAAAAACGAAAGCAAGGACAACGAACAAGCCGGGCGACCTAGACGCTAGTTGTGCTTAACGTTAATGCGCGCAGCCTTATCAATAAAATCGAACACTTTGAAGCAAATCTGATTGCACTCGAACCCGACATTATTTGTTTGACTGAGACTTGGTTACATTATGATATTGGAAACTGTGAGGTGGCTCCACCGGGCTATTTCATTATCCAAAAAGATAGACCAGCTAGAGGCGGTGGTGTCGCCTTGCTCCTAAAACAAGGCATAAGTTACGCAGTGATGCCAGATGTTTCGGGTGTAGAGGCGGTCTGGTGTAGGATTCAGCTAGGCCAGAATAAGGTCTGTGTTGGTGCGGTATATAGACCCCCCAAGCCGAAGCATCATATGTTGATCAGCTTCTAGATTATATGCAAGATCACATGGCGGGGAGCGGCATAATAATGGGAGATTTCAATCTCCCCGATATTAATTGGAACTCTCTATGCCCATCGAGTGTAACAAACAATATATTGCTAAGTCTTCTGTTTACTTTCAACCTTACCCAAGTTGTTTCTCAGCCTACTCGTGTGCAGGGCACTTCAAGCTCCATCTTAGACCTCGTTTTTTTGAGTGATTTCTTTTTGAAAGGGAAATACAACGTCGAAGTCCTTGAAGGAATATCTGACCATGATATGGTTTTGTGTACGCTAACACTTCCAGAAAAGGTTGCTCAACGTGGTACTAGAAAGTCCGTGTACGCCTTTAACAGAGCAGATGACGATGACATTATGACCTACCCAGCCCATGAGTACTACAACTTCCATGAACTGATCTCAGGCGGCTCGGCTGGCTTAGACGAGATTTGGTTCTTGTTCAAAGCACATGTTAAGCACTGCTTGAGGCAATATATCGCACAAATTCAAAAGAACACTAACAAGTACAACCCATGGATCACGCGTGATGTAATTCACATAAAACGAAGAATAAAAAGACTGAGGAAATCTGATAGGATCCTCCCGGACCCGGACTTCCACCAAAAAATAAATTCATTAAACAGGCAGCTAAAAGAAAAACAAAGTTAGCAAGGCAGCACTACTGCAGTACAACGCTTAGCAAATTTATCCAACATTCACCCCAAAAATTCTGGCGATATATTAGATGTAAAGAAAGCAGTGCAAAATCACTGTCACCCAAGGAAGAAAAGCAACAAGCAGAAACGTTTAACGTTTTTTTTCCATTCCGTATATGCTCCTGACAACGGCATTGCGCATGCCTACAGGCCAGAAAATATAGAGAGAAACGAGACGCTAAGTGCCCCAGTCATAACCGAAGCAGGCGTGCTTTCACTCCTATTGAAGTTAGACGATAAGAAGTCCACCAGCCCAGTCGGAATTCCGAACTGCTTCCTGAAACGCTACGCCAAACCCGTAAGCAAATACTTATGTCTTCTTTATAACAAGTCAGTTTCAAAACAATGCCTGCCAGCCGAATGGAAAATGGCAAAAATAGTGCCTGCCTACAAATCCGGTAATCCTTCTTCTCCGTCTAATTATAGGCCGATTTCTCTCACATGTACTTGCTGCAAAAATTTAGAGCATATTATACTAAAATATATTACCCAATTTGTCGAGGAAAACAATGTTCTCCATCCCCATCAACATGGCTTCTGTGCTGGTCTCTCTACCGTTACCCAACTAGTAGAAATCCTGCATGATCTCGCTAAAGGAATAAACGATCAGACACAAATAGACATAACCCAGACAACACAAACACAACCTCAGGACGTCCTCAGTATGCTTTCGTGAGGACAATATGACGCCCTCAGAATGTCCTCTTATGGTACTAGAATGGCACTAATGCCGTCCCCTTGTCCGTACACATAACAACCTCAGCATATCCTCAAAACAACGCTTCAGGACTTTTTCAGTATCTTTTCAGAACAATGATTGTGTGGCCGGTTCGGTAGTGTGGGCAGTGATACTACTTAGAATTTACTTCTTTTCATGATATTTCCATACATCAAAAGAAAAACAACTGCGAGGTCTCGTGTATATATACTGTATTAATCAACAGACAATGACAAAACAAACAAAGCTTGTTGACTGAAATTTATTAAACAGTAATTTATCACAACTGACAATTTTGTCAGGCATTCGAGTCCGCGTATAGTCTGAAAAAAGAAAAGCAGTATCAAGGCAGTCAACACAGGTAAATCAACTACGTTTGTAATCTTCTTCGAAAGTTTGACACAGTGTCTTCATCACCACGTGTATCGCGCCCAATGCACTCATTAGTGTTAGAGGCTCCGCTCTGACAGCCTATCAGTACACTCGACACGAGCGTTGACTTCACTTGCCCGAGGTCAGGCCATGTGTCAGATGCAGAAGTAGATCCTTCCACGTTGGGACCATGCTGCTTCGAAGCACAATTGATATCTGGTGTTCCGGGCTGCTTCGAACCACACCTCGCCGCGGTCGGCTGTTGACAATACATCCATGATCAGTCTGAACGTTGTGCAGCCCAGTGCACCCATCGACACGGCAATTTACTAGGTGTCATCACCTACGACTCACACATATCTCACTTTTAACTATGTACACAAACAACAAAGGCCACGAACTTCCACTAGTACACTCCACCTTCCCTGACAGGGCCGCCGCTGCCATTTTGAAAGTCAGTTGGCTTGGAATGGTTTGGCTACTTGACTATCTAAAATGGTGCCGCATAGTCAATGGTTGTCAACTGCTAGTTTGTTATTACGTGCTACAGTGGCGTATATTATGACTAATTTGAGGCGGTGACATTTGGGAACACACTGTTTCAAATGGACATTTCACATTACCAGGTTCGATACCTAAGCCAATTATTTACGCGTGTCTCATTAAGGGAAACGCGTAATTTGAAATTTTTCTGCCAAAAAAGAAACAAACAAGGCGAAAATATACAATAACTTTATGACTGTATGAAACGAACGTGTGAAGAAAGTTTTCACATATGAAATGCATCTATTTGGTGCGCAAAGGTCTTGAGGAATTATATCTAAGTGCTCAGTGCAATGTTCTGTCATCCGCAAAAGGTCCTTGACAGGACCTTTTCCAGACCAATTGTTGTCCTCAGAAATCACTCGAAAAAACGTTTGAACCGGCGCTAGTGCGTTGCTTTTGTCCTCTCCAAAACGTCCTTAAAAGTACTTTTTCGGGATAAATTGTTGTCCTCAGAAAGCACTTGAAAAGACGTTTCTGGGTCAAACCAACTTGTGTCGTCCTCAGTAAGTACTAAGGTCAATGAGAACTGTGCGAGGACGAATGTACCATATGAGGACGACCTCAGGACATCGAGTGTTGTCTGGGAATTCTACTAGACTTTTCAAAGGCATTTGACCGTGTCTGCCATGCCAAGCTTCTTCAAAAACTCAGACTTATTCTAGGGGATGGACCAATCTTTCGCTGGATTAAGTGCTATTTAACTGACCGCCGCCAATTTGTCCAGTTAGGCGCACGCACTTCTGAAGTTATGCCGGTGCTTTCTGTAATACCTCAGGGTTCAGTTTTGGCTCCTATACTGTTTCTTTTGTTTATAAACGACATATCTTGTAGGGTTCAATCTAAAATTAGGTTATTTGCAGAGGACTGCGTCCTGTATAAAGAAATACAAAGCCACCAAGATCAAATAAGTTTGAACAATGATTTCCCCTTGTTAGCACAATGGTGCGAGAGTTGGCAAATGGTCATCAACTTCGATAAAACAGTTGCGAAGACAGTAACAAAAAAGAAATCCAAACTTACTTTCCCGTATGGCTATGATAGCATCATCCTTAAAACAGTCACTCAGTACAAGTACTTGGGCGTCGTCATATCGTCAGATCTCGAATGGTCGGCACATGTAGATCACGTGACTGGCAAAGTGATGCGGAAGCTAATGTTTTTAAAGCGGGCCTTGCGATACTCGACAGGAAAAGCCAAGCTCTTGGCCTATGCGACGATTATACGCCCTATCTTAGAATATGCGAGTATGGCATGGTTCCCGTCAACCCGAAAACACGTAACCACTATTGAGGCCATCCAGCGCAAAGCAGCACGTTTTATCTGTAACAGATATAGGCGCACCGACTCGCCTACGCAAATGCTGACAGATATTGGCCTTCACACGCTAGCCAGTCGTGCGATGCTATCCCGACTCAAATTTATGTACCTAATCCTACACAACAAACTTAAAGTTAATCATATGGTGGTTTTGGGACGTTAAGCCCCACAAATCAATAAAACTTAAAGTAGATTCGAACACCTACATTTCTTTCAGCACTTCTAGAGAAACCCGTCACAAGCATCACCTTACACTGCAAGACTTACGCCTCGTACTTCTTCAGGTTCTGCAGATGGTGTCGACTTTCCACGTATCCGGAGCGGGGTGGCTTTTCGACCACGCTGACGGTGCCGCCTGGGATGTATGCCCTGCCCTGCACTTTTTCACTGAATCGCACCTTCCTTTGGATATGACGGCGCTACCGTCGCTGTTCGACTGTCGCTACGCTGACTGGCACACCGGAACTCAACGTCACACTACATAAGCTACCGCCCCTGCATACCACCTTGGGATCTGGCGCCGACATGGCTGCTGGTCACTTACGCCTCGTAC
The DNA here is from genome assembly GCF_043290135.1 of Rhipicephalus microplus. Taxonomy (NCBI): domain Eukaryota; kingdom Metazoa; phylum Arthropoda; class Arachnida; order Ixodida; family Ixodidae; genus Rhipicephalus; species Rhipicephalus microplus. The sequence goes on from NC_134710.1 coordinate 283,272,105, forward strand.
TTCTTCAGGTTCTGCAGATGGTGTCGACTTTCCACGTATCCGGAGCGGGGCGGCTTTTCGACCACGCTGACGGTGCCGCCTGGGATGTATGCCCTGCCCTGCACTTTTTCACTGAAGCGCACCTTCCTTTGGATATGACGGCGCTACCGTCGCTGTTCGACTGTCGCTACGCTGACTGGCAACCTGGCACATCGGAACTCAACGTCACACTACATAAGCTACCGCCCCTGCATACCACCTTGGGATCTGGCGCCGACATGGCTGCTGGTCACTTACGCCTCGTACTTCTTCAGGTTGGTTTTTTCTATCGCCCTGTTAACGGTAAACCATTTCGAAAATTGGCGCCGGATCCCAACTCCGCCTTGAACTTTTGTACGCGCAGCATTACTTTTGTGCGAACCAAGTGTTTGTTATGTGTACGTTATCTGCGAAAACTACTGCAGCTTGCAGGCGATGTAGAACAAAACCCAGGCCCTCTGACTTCTGAGCAAGAACAACAAATGTTCACCGCTGTCATGGCGATTCCCACGGTACTGCAAAAGCAGACGGAAATTCTTGGGGAACTTCGTCCCGTAGCGTCACGGCAAGAAGCACTTGAGCAAAGGTTTTCGCAGATGAAGGACAAATTGAACGTCTTTGAGGACAAATTGCTATCGGTGCTTCCAATAAAAGACAAGGTGATGCAGTTAACTGCGAAGACTGACAATCTTGCTGCCACGTTTTCGAAGCTGCAAGAATTGGAAGATGATATGGAAAATAGATCTCGAAGAAACAACCTTATCTTTTTTGGCTTTCAAGATGCAGCTGGTGAAAACTGGCAAGATTCGGAGACTAAGGTGATCGCCTTTTGCGAGGAAAAGTTAAAAGTCGCTATTTCGGCTGATGCGGTTGAGAGGGCCCACAGGCTAGGTCGCTTCATGGCAACAAAAAACAGGCCTATAATAGTTCGGTTTCTGTCGTTTAAGGAAAAGCAGCGTGTTTTATCAACTACTTCGAGGTTGAAAGGTACAAGCTTTGCTATTAGCGAGGACTATAGCAACAAAGTTAGACAAGAGAGGCGGAAATTAATTCAATTTGCGAAGAATAAGGGAGGGGACTTCAGACTATCGTATAACAAACTAAAGATTGGCAAGGAAACTTTTGTCTATAATGCTGAAACAGACAGCGTGACTAAAACCAAGACATAGCAACTAAAAAAGGCCCTCGTAACTTCTAGACAACCATCCAGCCCGGATGACATCGTGTGTATTGTGGTAAATTGTCGTAGCATAAAACATAAAATTATAGAACTCGCCGCCCTCATTGAAACGACAAAGCCACATGTAGTACTTGGTTCTGAATCTTGGTTAGACGACACAATAAATGACAATGAAATCTTTCCAACCTGCTACACAGTCTACAGGAAGGACAGAAACGCGCATGGGGGAGGTGTTTTCATTTTGATTCACAATACTATATCTAGCTTCCTCGTTGACGTTGAAGCTGGCTCAACCGAAATTGTTTGCTGCAAAGTACTCTTGAACAACGGCTCGTCTGTGGCATTCGTTTCCTTCTACAGGTCACCCAGCACGAGAGACCCTCAGCCCCTTTTCAATTTAAGCAATGTGCTGCTGACACTACAAACTACTTATATTGTTTTGGCAGGTGACTTTAATTTACCAGATGTGATATGGCAGCAGCTTACACCAGTGTTAGTCAATTCATCCCTCCTGTACACGACCTTCCGCGAAATGATAAATGCCCATTCGTTACTACAGTTTGTGCAAAAACCAACGCGAATTATGGCTAGTAGTGCAAATGTACTTGATTTATTTTTTTTTGCAATGTGCTTGATCTCGTGTCTTCGATTACCTTGATTCCTGGTATTAGTGATCATGATGTTGTCGTCGCTAAGATGTCCTGTGCCACCAAGAATTGTCAGTCTGCGCAGCCTCGCAAGGTCTTTTTTTATGAAAGAGGCGATTACGCAACAATATCATGTGAACTAGACAATTTTTTTCCTGAGTTTAGGGCTCAATGTTCGTGTCTAGACATAAATGCATTGTGGGATCTTTTTAAGACTAAAATACTGTCCTTGACACAAACCTTCATTCCCTCGCATGTCATTACTTCCCAGCGTCGAAACGATAAACCATGGATTACTAAAGAGATTCGTACGATGTTAAACAGGAAAAATAGAGCCTTTCGTAAGCACTGCCACTCGCCGAATCCTACACTGTTCGCAAAGATGAAGGTAATGAGCAAAACGATAGCGAGATTGATGCGCAATGCACATAAAAAGTTTCTTTTCACTCTAGGACACAAAGTGAAAACTAATCCAAAAGAAATGTGGAAATATGTCAAGAGCAAAAAGAACTCTGGTGACGCTATCCCTGACGTCATAGATGGAAAAGCCTACGGCGCAGATATTTTGGCAAAAACAGAGGCCTTCAATGCTAATTTTCACTCCGTGTTTTTATGCTCAAAAGCCGCACTTTTGAAATCACATGACGTCAGAGAGCTTACTCAGATGAGGGAAATTGAGCTGTCTGAAGATGGTATCGCATTATTACTATGGAAGATAAACATCCACTCGGCTACCGGTCCTGACTTTATTTTAAATTTTGTCCTAAAAAACTGTGCATTGTCTGTCACCCCTTTCTTAATACTGTTATTTAAGATATCTCTTCAAGTTGGTGCTCTACCTTCGGACTGGAAAACTGCAAATGTTATTCCAATTCACAAAAGTGGTTCAAAAACAAGAACGTGCAACTACAGGCCAATTTCACTCACAAGCGTTGCTTGTAAAACATTAGAACATGTTGTTTATACAAATTTAATGACACACCTTCAAGAAAATAGCTTCATTATTCCAACGCAACATGGCTTCAGGGCTGGATTTTCTTGCGACACTCAGCTTGTAGAATTTTGCCATGACATCGCAGCATTTATTAACTCAGGTTTGCAAGTTGACTGCATCTTTTTAGACTTTCGGAAAGCTTTCGATACCGTATCTCGCACCCTGTTACTACTAAAGTTGTCCTACCTCAACTTGCCGAACACCCTCCTGAAGTGGTTGGAAGCGTACCTGTTAGATAGAAAACAACGCGTGATACTTCATGGTGTCCGCTCTTCTGATGTCTCTGTATTATCTGGAGTGCCACAGGGGTTCGTCTTAGGGCCCCTGCTTTTTCTTATATTTATCAATGACCTTACTAAACACTTGTCTTGCCGTGTGAGGTTATATGCAGATGATTGCTGTATTTACCGTGAAGTTTCAAGTGAATCAGATAGTCAACTGCTACAGAATGATCTGAATAAAATCATGTCTTGGTGTTCGACTTGGAACATGACACTCAACCTGTCCAAATGCAACCTCTTAAAGTTCACAAACAAAAGACACCCGCTGATGGCAAGCTATGTCATGAATACAACACAGCTGTCCATTGTATCAGAATATAAGTACTTAGGAGTCATTTTTTCCAGCAATTTGACTTGGAATGCGCACATAAATTACATCGTAACAAAGGCCAGCAACACATTAAACTTCTTAAGACGTAACTTCAAACAAGCACCGGCCAGCCTGAAAGAAATCCTGTATATGTCGAATGTATGCCCACTTTTGGAATACGCGTGCAGCACGTGGGACCCTTTTACTAAGGTGAACATCGACGCTCTAGAACGCGTGCAGCTGAGAGCGGCCCGTTTCGTCACGGGTGATTACAACTTTTCTAAAAGATCTTTCGAAATCAGGAGTACTTTAGGATGGCCTCTTCTTGAAGACAGGCGCAAATTCCTACGTTTATCTCTGTTTCACAAAATATTCCATGGTTTAACGGGTATTCACAAAGAAAACTACATATCGGAGCCTACGTATATATCTGCTCGTACTGATCACCCCCTTAAAGTGCGCGAGTTCTCTACCAGAATTAACCTTTTTAAATATTCATTTTTTCCGCGATCAATTAAGCAATGGAACAAACTACCTCATGATATTGTAGCCGCGTCCAGGGAAACTTTCGCCACTGCGCTGGAACATCATATCTTATCGTAGCCTGAGCACACATTAAGGTTGCTTACACTTTCGTCTCATCTCTCTAGCGATCTACGCTTCAGCTCTTTTTTTTCGCCTGCTTTTTATCTGTGTGTGTATATATATGTATGTATATATGTGTGTGTGCGTATGCATTTTATATATATGTATATATATTTTTCTTGCTGCTGTACCTTCACACACGTCAATGTTTATTACGTGTCACCATTGGATGCTTTATTATGTATCTGTATTTCTTTTATGTTCAACTCAGTGTTAATGGACTGTCGCCTTTCTGCATTTTGAAATCGTTATCTCCCCCCTACACTAATGCCCCTCGCGGGCGCTGTAGGTACTGTAAATAAATAAATAAATAAATATTTATGCACCAACAATACTTTTAGTTCTTCGTTTTTCCCGCGGGCAGTGCGAGAGTGGAATGCTTTACTCGAGACGGTGGTTGTGCAGCCCACTGTCAACAAATTTTACGAACTTGCTCGCCAAGCCGTTCTATCAGCTACATGATAGCGACGCTATCAGGATTGTACTGATCATTGTCCTCCCTGCCAGTACATTTGTGGTTTAAAAAAAGTGGAAGTCGGTACCAACTTTGTATGTTGCGTGCTTACCTTTTTCTTTCTTTCTCACGTTTTCTTTCAGTGTGTGCACATGTGACTTAGACATCTGCCTCGTTAATAATGTAGGTCCATAATTGTTATCATTTTATACCATGATTTTTTGTACCCATACAATTGTATATGTATGTGAATATAGAATGTTTGTTGACGCTTTCCAACCCACTCCTGTAAAAATCCCTGACGGGATTGACAGCGTTGTTAAATAAATAAATAAAAATCAAGCAACCTCGATTTCAAACAGCTCTTCCTAGGCCATCAGTCAGTCAGGCGTGTCCAAAGAGTTTTTGACGAGGGGAGCCAACAACCCTGAAGAATTCGAAGTATGAATTTCGTGTTGTCGCCGCTTTTGGCGCACCTCGAGAGCGTTGATCCGGAACAAATCAGGGTAGGCTTAGCTGCAATCGTCCCCCGCGTCCAAGCGGTGCCCAGCCAGGGAGGCCGATCTTAACATCTTTTACAGACACACGCACATAAGCACGCACAGTTTCACTCCGAAAGGGAATTGGTAGTGGTCGCATTGACGTACGTAACGTGCATTTACTATAAAAAGGCATGCAGTGTATGCGATAACTTTTTTTAAGTCTTGTAAATCTCGTCTATTTTCATTATATAGCCGAGGTATGAGGCGGTTCTTACTCGCATATATTTTGGTTAAAGTACTACAAATATTTATTCGCCGCGCATGACTTCTAGAAATGATACTCCGAGAAAAGGGAAATTACTCCTACATTTTCAAAACTAAGTTTGCTCGTGGGAGTACTTGTTCTCTGTCTGCGCTTTTCCATGGTTCATGAGTGTTAAGCCCCGTTGTCGCTTCTATAGAATGGTGAACATTAAGCCGTATCAACGCAGTTACAGGAATTTCTAAGACTACCAAGCATACGATCACCAGGCATTTCCCCTCCGGCATATTTTGATTAAAAGAAGCGACATATTTTTGCTGAAAACCCAATTTATGCACTGGGGCCCGGTGCACAGATGTTGCATGTTGCAACTCTTGATAATGGCGAGTGCGAAGACGTCAAGTAAGAGCCTCTATGCTATTGTCTGTGCGTCCGGTGTAACGAAAACCTCTAGTCTTGAGAACCATGCACTTTGCCCATTGCTATTTTTCATCATGGCGTTTCTGAATAAAATTTTTGAGTGGTGCTATGTAGAGCACGCGGGCGTAGTGCCGATGTGCTATTGGTGCTGGTACAAAGAGAAAACTAGCTTGTATCTTTTCTTCAATGAGTCCTTCAATTAACCCTATTCTAGGGGGCTGAATAGAAGACTATACGCCTGACACACTTGAAAAAGTAAAACACATTATAAGAGACCCCTTCTGCTAATTGAAGGACTTATAGACCATCACCATCTAGACTGTGGTGTTCTGCAGAAAGATGTTGAGCCAATGACGCGCCGCATTAGGTTCTAAATTTAACATTGATGTGTCCAGACAGAAATATACTCGGCGCATTTGCTAGCAGCCTGGCTTGTGTAACGACTGTAAGTTTTTGTTTTCAAAAAGCTTTTTCTTTGTTTTTAGTGAGGTAAATAATTTTGAATGGGCGTTCTACTGATCCCAGTCCACGCATGTGTTTAAATAAAGGTCGTTGGTTTATACTTTAAGCAATGCGTCCTAGCATTAAGTGCAAACTCAGCAGATGCGAGAAACGTCTAGACAGCGTATCCAGCTCTCCAAGTACTTATTCAAATTATTTCCGTGCAAGTATTAGCTTTAGTCAACGAGGAATTCGAATACTTTTAGAGTGCACCACGCGGACATCTTGTGACACTCTGAAAGGATACCGACGTGTCAAGCTCCTCGTTATTTACACTAGAAGATTTATAAATTGATACAGCACAACGATCATGCGAAGAATCCGCGAAAATAAAAAGGCATGCTTTGCGGTGGATAAGTTGCAATTATAAACCAACACATGATTACTGGCTAATTAAACATGGTCCCTCAAATACTATTCAGTTAGTTCATAACTGTGACTTCTCTGTCATGCAACATTTTTCTTTAATTTTATGGATTCTTTGCTTTTGTCGCACAGGCTGGTATCACTTCCCGGTAAGCGGAGAGCTGCACGTGGTTTAAATGCACCTGGGTAGGGTTCACATTTATTGTAGACTAAAGTTATAATAATGTGGCACTCGAAATGCCGAAAATTAAAATGCCGAACTTTTGGAATGCCGAAATTTAGAACACCGAAAAATCAAAAAGCCGATTATACAAGATACCGAAAAAATGTCAAAAAATCAAAACGCCTAACTATCCAAACGCCGAAATATCAAAATGTCTGCGTCACCTAGCTATACTGGAAGATGAAGCATCTAGCTAAATTAGAGCTTACGCCTGCACACTCGTTCACCCTCATTTCAAGTTGTTCCTTTACATTTATCTCAAGCCTTCATAAAAATAGCAAACTATAAATTTTTCAACCTCCAATCACACTTCAGAGTGATTTCTTGCTTATCGCAAACAGATTCCTCTGTAAGCAGTGGGGTTAATTGTCGCTCCCTTGACGATGTCTTCAAGTCTGGCTTGCTTCCTCTTCAAGGTAGCAATAAACCGAAATTGCATGGCTGTCGTAGATCACTTTCGTCGAGATTGTCATGCGAGTACCTTCTACAGGAAGGTCGGTAGTCACTCTGGCATTGCAGTCTCTTCACTTCTCGCACCTCCAATAGTGCCTAGAATACGCCTTTTTGTCAACAACATAAACATAACCACAACTGCAACAAAGTATTGGTTTTCCTTTTTGGTAACACACCCCGCCACATCTTCGTCCATTTCCCTCCGAATCGGGGGTATTCGCGTGCATGGTTCAAGGAACTTTCGGCGATACGTCTTTTCAGCAGTTTGATTTTCTAGCATTCGTTGTTTAAGGTGTTTCGATTCTATGCCTTTAAAAATTTTCAGCTTTTTGACATTCGACCTTTTAATAAATCGGCGTCTTGATTTTCTACATTTTGATAGGGACCCAAGCTAATACTCTCTAATAAATCACTTCAATAAGTCTGAACAAAGCCTAATATGTTCTATAAATGCTCCTCGCTTCCACACAGCTTGTATTTCATGCTAGGATACATTGTTACCTAGTATGAACACGTACAAGCACACAGATAACTTAGCTAAGCCGAAGAAAACAAGTGAATAATTTTCTCCCCTAAAACAAAAAGTAAACAAAAACTTTCAGTCAGTTCGTAATGAAAATCACTACCAAATTGACTGTTTAGTATATTCTACCTGGAACACGTCAATGTTAAACTTACGACCACTTATAAGAAAAAAAAAAGCTTTTTTTTTAGCAAACTTTGACGGCAGTTGTCCACACTATGTTGCATTACGTACGTTTAAAATTATTTTTTGCCTACAGGAAAACTACTTGACGATTCGTTAATACAATCTATTTCATGTCACTATTATCTGTCTACGGAAAAAATCTCCAATATGGGCCATATTTCTCTTCCTTAAGGCAGCAATAAACACCCATGAAAGGGTTCGTAAAAATTATTTCAAGTTAAAAGGACACTCCTGTTCAATTGGACAATTTTTTCTTTATTTTAATATCAGAATGAGTTAGTGAAAATATTATTGAGAATGTAGAACAGATTTTTGGCAATACAATTTACGAGTCAAGCTTCAAGCTTTCCGAAAACAATTCGCATGCGTCTTACGGTACTGAAAAATGTATGTCAAGAAACATTTTAGGGGCAAATCCCTTGCTCTATAAATAGATGATCCTCAATTTTTTAAAGCTAATCTCTAATGGTCGAGCACCAAGGTTTGGAGAGATGGCGTGGAATAGCCCAGTGATAACACTTGCCACATAAAGCTGTTTGTTTGCTCCAGATTGAGGTATAAAGTTACTTTTCACTTGGAGCCCCATGTGGTGTGAATTTCGTCTCAATGTGGACCCAAATTACGATTTTCTATAGCCCGTATTTTTTCTCACAAAAAAGACTTTAGTATCCTAAAAATATAGGCATAATATACTCTCCCCAGAGCAAGCATTTTCATACTCAGGTATTTATGCATAGCGCAACAACACAAAGAAATAAATCAGGGGCAGCGTCAGGATTATTTCACTGGTGGGGCACTCATGATAAGTGAGTTCCTTAAGGGTGAGCAGGGAGGCAGGGAACTTAGCCATTGTGTTGTGACTATGTTCTCTCTTGGGGGGGGGGCAGTGGGGGGCGAGTGAAAAATCGACGGGGGGTAGCTTCAGCTCCCCCGTGCCCACCCCTTGCGCCGCTACTTGGAAAAAATGCAAATAGAACATTTTGGCAAAATTTCTGGATGCTTGTATGACAGAAAAATAGCAGCAATTTTGTTCAGCATTTAACACCTGGCACAAACAATTTTGCTTAACATGAAAACCAAATTCGCCATTCAAACGAGCAAGGTTATAGTAAATTTCGCAAACAACACTCAGACTACACTCTGCGAAATACGGAAAGATCCCACGCACAGCGAAGGTTGGCAAAATAAATAGAACTCAGTCAGACTAACTCAGTAACCATATATAAATATATTTTGCTTTGGGCTCAGTGCGACTGAGACTAACGAAATTTCTCTCTATTTAGACTCACTCAGGCTCAGACTCACCGATGTTTTTGTCAGCCGGATCCATGAATATTTTCCTCAAGTATACCCACTCATACTCAGACTGATCAAAACGTTCCACCAGTGTACTTACTCGGACTCATAGACTCGCAAAATGTTTCTAAAACAGACGCGATTGAACTGAAAATAAGCGATATTCGACTTGGTCCGGCTCATGTGTACAATAAACGTCGAAGGAGCACCATTAGAAACACGTGTGAAAGAATTGCAATTGCCAAGCAACCTAGAAATATATATATATATATATATATATATATATATATATATATATATATATATATATATATATATATATATATATATATATATATATATATATATATACAAGGCATGGGATATGGCCCAACAGGAGCGTTGTCAACAAGGATAAATATATTTATTTCCCAACAGTTTCGGGAGGGGTCCTCCCTTCATCAGGGGATGAGTTATACTAACATGAACTTCCAAACTTCGTTGCTGCCGCGTCCCTCTCACCTTGGAAGATGTTTGGGAGAGTGAGAGAGAACTAAAAAAGAAAGAAAAAAGAAAAAAAGAAAAAAAAGAGAAAAGAAGACGAAAAGAATGAAAGAAAAAAAAGAAAGTAAAAAAGAGGAAGAACCACTGTCAACACTGAGAACAAAACCAAATGTCCGTGTACGTCCACATCTGGCTCTTATCCCGTGCTGGTCAGTTCTCGGCGTGTGTCGGGTAACCCAAGATTGTCGCCGCGGTGGCGGGAGGGGTCTGTGACGGCGTGCGTAAGGAAAGAGTTTCCCCTTAATGGGTCGGCAGCTCTCTTTCATCTTCGTCCGTTTCCCTTCAATGGTCATCAAGTGGTAGGCGAACAGAACCACTTTGTATGTGCATGTGAAAAAAAGAAAAAAAGGAAAAAAGAAGAAAAAAACATGTAAGGACAGTGTACACCTACGAGTCAGTCAGAAAAACAAGCATGGTCTCCAGCTATCAATCTTTGTCACCAATTTCCTCCTGGCTTACTTCTTGGAGGCAGGAGAGAGTCTTCCGTGGTCCTCGTTGATGCCGGCTACTAATGTTCGAAATTTGAAAATAAAATATGCCTCACGCTGTTCACGCTCGCGTCTGTTTGAGAAACCGGACTGCAAAAGAGTTACGCTGATATTTTCAAAACTGTGGTTTGGCAGGCGCAGATGTCTAGATAAAGGTAGCTTCGGCAGTGAAGTGGCATGGTACCGGTGATTATTGAACCACAGCCGAAATGGCGTGTCTGTTTGGCCGATATATTCTTGTCCGCAGATGTTGCAATGTAGCATGTATATTACGTTACTGGAGTCGCAATTAAGGCTTTCAGTTATGCAGAATTTGAAATCCGAGAAGTTCGCTTTGGATTCACGTGTTGTGACCATCTGTGGGCATACCTTGCATCGAGCTTTTCCGCAGGGATGGCACCCTGATTGAAATTTGGGGGTGTTTGTTTTTGCTCTAACAAGACTGTCCTTCAGATTTTTATCCCTGTGGTACACCACGTGAGGTGGCTTCGCGAAAATAGAAGTTAGTCGTTTGCTTTGCCTGATTATGTTGAAATGGCGGGAAAGTATGTTGTTGATTCGTGGCGCTTATGAGGAGTAAGTTAGTACAAGGTTCGTTTGGGAAGTCGTTTTAGATACTTTGTTTGGTCCTTTAACTATATCATTCCTGTTCATGTTGCGAGCACGTAGTATGGCATCGTCAATAATGTCTTTCGAATAATTTTGTTTCAATAAGGAATGCTTTAGGTGTTCTGCGTGTCTGTCAAATTCCCGCATATCAGTGCATATTCTTCGGTACCGGTAGGCCTGAGAATATGGAATACCCATTTTGCAATGCTTTGGGTGGCTGCAGTTGAAATGTAGGTACATTTGACGGTCTGTAGGCTTTTTGTAAATGTTTGTTGACAAGCGGTCATTTTTGACCGTGACAGTGACGTCCAAAAAGTTAATGCTAGTTTTGGAAATTTTGTGCGTGAATTTAATTGATGGGTGGCACTTGTTAAAATCCTCTATGAATCGGAAGAGACTTCCCTCATCGTGGTTCCGTATTATAAAGATATCGTCTAAGTATCTTCTGTAGTAGAAAGGTTTCAAGGTGCGTCGCTCAACGAATGAGATTTCAAGTGAAGCCATAAAGGTGCTCGCGAAGTTTGGGGCCATTTTCGTGCCGATTGCAGTGCCACTGGCCTAAAGGAAATGCTTGCCATTGAACTCGAAATGGTTATAATTCAGTACAAGTTCAAGAAGCTTAAACAGTACCTCGCCACTTACACTCGTTGATGAGTCAGATTTTACATATTCAGAAACCATAGCCGCTATTCCGTCATGGTGGGGTATGTTGGTGTACAGTGAGCAGACGTCCATGGTCACCAGAAAACTACCGCCTGGGATGTCGAGACTTGAAGTTTCACAGATGAAGTGATTTGTGTCCTTTAGGTAATAGGGAAAATTTGGGGGGATGTTTTTTATTAAGGAATTGATGAATTCTGATATATTTTCTGTTGATGTGCTGTTACTGGATACTATCGAACGTCCCGGATTGCCTGCCTTGTGTATTTTGGGGAGCAAATAGAATCGACCGGGAACAGAATGGGCCGGTAACACTGCTTTTAACATTTTGCCGGTAATTTTATCGTCCCAGCGGAGATTATTTAGGGTTACTTTTATCTCCTTTTCAAATTCGGGAGTCGGGTCCGTTGGAAGTTCTTTGTAGAATTTTGTGTCTGATAGTTGTCGTTCCCCTTTCTTTAAGTAGTCCGACGTGTTTAGAATTACTATGCAGCCCCCTTTATCAGCCGGTTTGATGGTAGTTTCAGTGTTTTTTCGTAGTTCATCACGTGCCCTTCGTTCTGACTTTGATATGTTGTTTCGAGATGGCCGATTTTTTTTTCAAACGCTCTGATGATATCTTTTTGAACTGCTGATATATACATATCGAGGTGTTTGTCCCTCTGCTCAGCTGGACACCATGATCTGTCACCACTAATCAATCTATTCTCGTCCGTACAGTTCTTGCGATCATGAAAGTATTCACGGAGGCGGAGATTACGTGCAAAGTTATCGAAGTCTTGGTACAGTTAAAATTCATTGAATCTACTGGATGATGGACAAAAGGTTAAGCCTCTCGACAAAAGTTGAAGCTGAGCGGGTGTGAGCGTCGTGTTGGACAGATTGAGGACATTTTTTTTCATAAGTTTTTGGCTGCTCTTGGCTATCACGTGGCACGGGAGTGTCAGCATCATATTCGAGAGTAAGGGTGTTTTGATTAGGATTGCACTGTAGTTTCGAGTTCCCATTTTTCTCCTCAAAGTTAGGTTGTGGTGCGAGTGGTCCCTGGCGCTCTTGTACGGCCTCGTTCCTACTTTGCTGTTGCAGAGCAGTGGAGCTTCTGCAGTCCCGATTGAATGTTCTATCTTTTACTACTGAAGTTTCGCCTCTCTTCTTTAGTTCATATTTTTCCAGTTCTCTTGCCTCATGCTCTTCGAGATTAGATACCAATTTCTGCGTGGCCTCCGTGACACTGTATTCGGTGGCTTTACGCTCACTATGGTCCGCAGTGACCCCAGTCAGTTGCAAGGACGCTTCTAGTAATATTTTTTCCCACTTCCCTCTTTCTGCTTCACTTAGTGTAGACATTGAGGGGTTGCAGGCTAGTCGGAGGCCCTTAGGTGCAATTTCGTGACATAGATATTTGGTTAGTTGTTCCGCGTGTTTTTCGTATTGCACCCTTTTTCAATGATTTTTCTAATCGATAGAAATGAATGGGACCATGCGTGTTTACGACTTCCCGTACCTTTTGTTTCCCTGTGTCATTTGGAAGCCGCCACCTTGGTCTTCACCGCATTCGTCCGCCTGGTGTTGTAAGGCCTCGCTGGTGGGAGTGGCGACGTCGTCACTGCTGGGACCCTGGATGGCTCTTTGTGTCCCTCGGCTCCCTGTTGTTGAGTGGGTTTGGCACTGGAGTTTGCCGTGCAAGCAGTTGCCGCCGATCTCTGACTCAATGGTGGGACTCGCTGGCTCGCTGGCCTCGCTGGTGGTAGTGGCGTAATCGTCACTGCTGGGGCCCTGGATGGCTCTGTGTGTCGCTCGGCTTCTTGTTGTTGAGGGGGCTTGGCACTGGAGTTGTCCGTGCAAGCGATTGCCGCCGATCTCCATGCCGCCGACGTCTATCGCAGCTGCACCCTCGTGTGCTGTGCCAGCAGCGCGACTCCCTCGAAGCTTGCATGTAAGCCGTCAGCAGCCAGGAAGCGGCGCACTAGTAGCCGGCATCAACGAGGACCGCGGAAGACTCTCCTGCTCTCTGAAGAGTGTCGCATGAGCGTACAAAGTATTCCATATCCGTCCAGCATTTCGGCCCATAAAACTCAAGGGAAACTCTAGCCTTGGTCTTTTTTATGCCGAGATGCCCGGCCCACGCGTTTTCATGCGCCAGTTCCAATAGTTGGCGATGATACTTTTTTGACACCAAGAGCTGCACATACCTGCGACCTTGCGCATTTGTGTAGCTTCGATACAGGAGCCCTGCTTTCTCAAAAAAAAAGAAACATCCTTTTTCTTTTTTCCCAAGTTTACGCTTTCCATTAGCACCTTATTCGAGAGGTCCTCAGGCTGCTCTCGAATGAGCGTTTCTCGATCAACCCTCGACAGCTCACTCCAACTTTCCGCTACAGGCGAGAGCGTTGCACCCCTCTCGCTCTGACTCAATGGCGTCATGTCGTCTCCCCCTGCTACAGAAAACACGCCAGTCGCTTCGGCGACAAGCCGCTCGAGTGACTGCTCACATGACTCACACGGAGAATTTCCTCTCTGAGGTTCTGTCGACTCGCGGCCAAGGTCACTTGATGGTTCACTACATTGACCAAGATTAAGTACCTGCGAAAGCTTCCGCGTTTGCGATAGCGTGAGGGCCATGTACGCTAAGTTGGGGAAGAACGATTTACCCTGCTCTTCGAGAAGCTGCTCTGAGTTGTTAGAGAAAAGCTAAGGAAAACGCTCGGGAAGCGCGGCAGACACAGCCGCTTCGGTGCGAAGCTCACCGAACGGGCCTTCAATGACAACCGTAGTGATTGGTAAGCAAGCACTCTGCTCTTCGGCGACTTGCCTGATCTACGCGAATTCTCCTGTAAAGTCATGCGGAGACACCAATGAAGGATGGACAACGTCCATGGTTGCCGCTGAGTCTCGAAGTGCTCGACACATTTTCCCATTCACACCAATTTCTTGGAGATACGGCTCTAACAACCGCATGTTCTTTTCCGATTCTCGGATTGTTGCGAAAGCAAACTTTTGCTTACAGTTTATTGCGATGTGTCCTTCCTGTTTTTGCTGTTGTAGCAAATTCGCGGCTTTCGTTGATCAGGTTTCTTTGAAAAGCCCTCTTTGCTTTCATCCTTTTCAACGCGCACTGCCCTGCTAGGCAACATTCGGCGAGTATAATACTCCTCAGCTAACTCTGCTGCCTTGTTTAGCTGTACTTCACCTAGTTTGTCCTGCAGCCAAAGCTTGACATCCTCCTCGATGCAGCGGTAGAATTGCTCCAATGCAATGCATTCTACCACTTTATCGCGATCGTCATAAGCACCTTCGCCCTTGAGCCATTCAATTAAATCGGTTTTAAGACGAAACGCGAAGTCAACGTGTGACTCATTCCCCTTTTAACATACCGGAACCTTCACTTGAAAGCCTCGGGTGACAACTTATAACGTCTCAAGAGCACTTCCTTAACCTCATCATAGCTCTCAAACGCTTCCCCCGACAAGCAAGTTATCGCGCCGGACACTTCGCCGGGAAGAAGAGCTAACAGGTTCTGCGCCCAAAGAGACCGCTCTAAAGCATTTCGCTCACAGACTTGTTCAAACTTGACGAGATACTTCGCCATGTCCTCGCCTACTACGAACGGTGGCAATTGGTCCCGAATTCTATAACCACTGACCCGAACTGTTGGAGAAGCTACGCTAGGGGCCTGCGAACACTGTAGGATTGCCAATTCTATTCGTTTCAACTCGAGGCGCTCCTGTCTCACGGCCTCCTCACGTTCGCGAACGTCTCGCCTTTCAGCCTCTTCGCGGCGTGCTTTGATATCCGCCCAGGCCTCATCAATTTACTCAGCCGACACTCCTTCATCCTTCATGATCTCAAGGATCGCTTGCTTTCAATTCGCACGGCCCAAAGTAATGATGAGTTCCTCACAAATTTCGATGAGTTCCTTCACTTTAAGGTTTTCCATCGTTCACACTAGCTTCTTGCTGTTTGCCCCTGTTAAGAATTTACTTGCCGTACCCACTGTAAGTCTACTAGCAAGACGCACAAGCAATTTTAACACTGCCGTGTTTACACCCTCCGCTATAACTTTGGTTTCAAAGCGCTCTGACTTAGCTTGAAACGATCAAAGCTCACTCTAATGTTCACACAGCCCTTCTCTAAACTGCTATAACCTGAGCTAGAGTAGTCTGGTGAACTGAGGGGAAAACATCAGGCACTCACCGCATCGATGTCGCTGACGCCGGCCGATGCCGCAGCTGCCAACCAGTGTTCCGAAGCACGCCTCCGACGACGTTACGAAGGGCGCCACGAATCCTGCCGCTGACTCCACTGTTACGAAAGACGGCGACGCAACACGGTCCCGAAGGCGCCACTGCTCCGAACTCCGCCGACACGGTCACCAGCCGTTTGGTAGCGTAGGTTTCTCAGCTCGCGACTGCTTCTGCGCAGAGCTGATAGACGAGCGGACGAGACGACGGTGAGTTAAACAAGGTTTATGTACAGCGTATATACAAAGGCGTTACAAATTCGACACCGGGGCCGACAGCTTAGAGACTCGAAGAGCCGAGCTCTCTTCTCTGACACATAGATCTACTGCTCGCGACGCGCCGCAGGGCTTTTTTTATATGCACCGGGAGGATTCTTTGAGTAACCAAATGTCCAACCAGAAGCGCCGCTGGCCGTGAGGTCAGAATCCTCCAATGGGGTCGCCGCTTGGCCACGTCATTCTCATCGAATCCGGAGCCGCTGTGCTGCACGTGGCTGCACCCAAGGACGAGTGACGTCGCCACGCATTGCGTCAGACTCGCCAGACAGGAAGGCGCCGATTGCTTCGATGGGCTCGCTGTGCGTGCGCGACAGAAAGGCACCGCCGCGTGATGACGCCGTTGAGTTGTTCGCGTCAGGTGGGCTCGCGTGCTGGCCTTGACACAGATTGCCTTTTTCAGAGGCATGGACGGTCGGTGTGGACTCGCAGGCATAACAACGTCAATTCCCGCGCTCACGATCAGTATCCAGTCTTGCAACATATATCGGAATACGCTCGCTCTAGAATACCTTCACCGCGGTTGTGTGTTTTTCTCGTGTACTTGCTCATTCAACACTTTGTTTAGTTTCCCGTTTCTATCACAATACTTTTCAAGCTTTACTTGACCGAAATTATTGAGGTTAAGGGCGGTTGAGGTTGGGTACGGAAATTCAGTGTGGTCTGATTCTGTCTTCGTGCATAATCGTAGCAGCAGTGCGGTGGCACTCCGAACTACCAGTTTAGATACACACCTCATGTGTTGAATTTCTTTGCAGTTGATAACCTATTGGTAGACATGACCTGTGAGACCAGTCATCGCCTTATCGAGGTGAAGGTTGTTCAATTATTACATGAGCCCAGAAACCTATAGGCTTGATTTTTTTTTGCGGGGGAGGGCATTTCTTGAAATGGTCATTTTTCTCTTTGCGTGGGAAATATTTTGGGAGTAGAGCACAGGCCCGGTGCGCCATCCCGTGGTTACGTCATTGCACAAGCCACGTCAGAGAGTGTGCATTGAAAAAAAAACTTCTACAGCAGCGTACGTAACTGAGCGAGTTGGTTAAGCTCCATCATGTAAAAAACCCAGCGGAAAAGACGACACACAAAACAAAGAAAACACAAGACAACCTTTGTTCTTCTGTTGTGTGTCCCCTTCACGCTGTTTTTTTTACATCAAGAAGAAAAAGAAAAGAGTTCATTTAGACTTTATGACGTTTATGTTAAAAGCGTTGCTATCAGCGGTGCTCCCACGTGAAGCTCCCATTAGGGTTTGTGACACGGTGGTGGAACACTCCAGCATTTCACACAAATTTGGGTATATGACTGCATAACCTCTGGCGACTGTTAAGAAGAAACCTGTTCATATATATGATCCCAGTAAATGGAAAATATCTCATTCTTTCTGAAATCATTGTGTGTATGTGGCAGTTTTGTTTTGTTTATTTGACGAATATGTTAGTGAGGGCATATGACAGTCATATTCATGTATTGTCTCCTGCTGGAGCAAGTGCAGTTCTGTCAAATCGTGTAGATTATTCCCAGATGCGACGTAGCTTGCACGCTAAAGCACCATTTATTTAGTGAATTAAAAGCGTCCTAATTTTATTTCTGATACTTCGGCACAGATATATTCTAATCCCGGAATCTATGCCTAGTTGTGATCACGTTAGTACCCCTTAGCATATTTTATGCCATGTTGTGTGGTGCACGCGATAAAAACAAGACACGTCTCCTCATGTATCACCATTTTCGCAGTAAATCTTCCGTTTGGATGTTAGTCAGCCAATCCTAAACTAAAGTATGGATCCATCTTGGTATGAAGTGCAGCCTATATTACACAGAACACACAACACAAGCGCTTGTGTTGTGTGTTCTGTGTAATAGTGGCTGTGCTTCCTACCAAGGTGGATTAATACCAATTGGCCCGATAAAATTGTTTATTAATTATGGAAATTCCCTACAGCTTCAAAAACTTTCACTAGATGTGAAACCTTGCTTTTTGTATCTTGATAAATTTGTGTCACGATTTGAAGAGTAACTACAACGTATCGCTAAAGAGCATGTACACGGCGGGTGCAAAAAAAGGCAACATGTGCCGGCAGAGCAGGCGAGTCCTTGCCCTGACGTGACATCGCCGCGACTGCAGCGACACCAGTGCTCGTTCTCGGGGCTAATTCCTAGAAGAGAAGTTCACAAAGTCTCATTTATCACGCGTGATATGACTGCGTACACATTGGCGAGATGAATTCGGAGACTCTCGGTTTCACTCGACCAAGAAAAGGCGTTCGATCGCCTCGAACATAGCTTCCTAGTCAGCGTAGGCAGCGTTTGGCTTCTCGCAAAACTTCATTGAGTTTCTGAGAAACGCATACAGAAATATACACAACACGTTGTTTCTTGATGGTTCAGAGAGGGTCCATTCCTGTTGCCCGTGGTGTTCACCAAGGCTGTCCTCTATCCCCTGTACTTTTTGTACTCAGCCTCAAATAATTCCTACGCTCGCTACTTGCTGATCCCTGCGTTCAAGACCCCCACCCTCCCTGCTGCCGCCGAGCCGCCGTCAGCCCCTCGCCTGCCAGTGCGCCCGTGGACAACCCTGATGACGCGCCTGCTGCCGAGGAGGACGACGACATGGACGGGATCGACGGGATCGAGGTGCTTCGAGGCAAAAAGCGACGTGCTCCCCCCCCCCCCCCCCATCGCCCCGATCGCGGGGGTCCTCCGGGGAGAAGCTGGCGGTGACTCTGCGTGGCGGCCCCGGTGGTTTTAAGGACTACCTCCCTGTTTCCAAGCGACCTTCAGCGATGGAGTCGGATGAGGATTCTTGCCCTTCGACTGTCAAGGACAGTATCGAGCGTGAGTTGAGCGACCGTTTCCTTTGCCCTAACTGTGTGCCAGGCAATTATGAGTGTTCACTCTTGCTTAACGGATGGTATGTCCTCGTCCACGAATGAAGACACCCTCTCGGAGAAGGATCCTTGTTCGTAGGTGAATTTTAGGTAGCTTTTCCAGCAGCTCATACTTGCAAGTATTAGCTGTTTCTTTTTTTCTGTGTTTTCTTTTTCGTAACTCGTTTCTTGTCTATCCAAGTTTCTGTGTTTTCCTCTATATTTCATCATGGCTTCTTGCTATAGCTACCTTTAATTGTCGATGTATTGCTATAGAGCGTCAAAAGTGGTGGAGGTTATTCACTTAGCTCAGTCTCGCTCTTGCCAGGGATCGTCCGAGGCCACCGGGCCTGCACCACTGTCGTTCTCACCCGCACCATTGCTGTTCGAGACAGAGCTGGCAGAACCGTTGGCGTTGCCCCAGCTGGACTCTGCCGGTGCTTCATTCGACTGACCTACCCCGCCCCAGCCTGAGGAATTTGTCGGGAGGGAGATGTCGTACTCACTCAGCCATTGCTCGACTGTTCAGCACCTGGTCACCTTGCAGCCAGTGCTCCTCCACCCATGACTTTCTGTGCCACGCCACAGCCTCGGACTAAACCCCGCCACCACCACCAGTCAGAGCTTCAGCCTTTTCAGCCTCGCTTCCCGCGGAAGACCTGACAGCTATGATGATGGTCTTCTGCGATTCCCGATAGGCGAAACAGCAGTTCCGTCTCGCCCCCGACAGCTTCAAAACGTGCTGAACCCCGGTCCGCATATTTTCTGTCGTAGTATCTGTGATTCAGCGTGCATAGACTATCGCGACTATCACCAATTGAATGCCGTAAGGCCAAGACGCAAACAGGTTCGATCTCTCAGCGTCGTCGTCTTCCTTCTAGCTGCTCGGAGCAGTAAGCACGTGCAGTGGTCTTCGTTTGCTTCGTCTTTCTACGCAACGATATACAACAATGTGTAAAAGGCTCTAAAGTTTGAGTATGGCTGGGTAGCTAGTCAGTCATACACAAACTAGAAATTACGTCACCTGAACTAGGCGCGTAGCTAGAAATTTTTTTCGGTGGGGGGGGGGGGGGGGTTGTTCACACAGACTAGACGGGGTGAGGTCACAAGCATCGGCTTTTCTGTGTGACGTCACTGTTGGCAGTATAAACAGATGGTGTACATGTACATCAAGACATGAGATTCCCCCTTTTCCCATGCGTATGGTTGTGAAGAGATTAAGTAAAAGTACTGTAAGAATGATTGATTGCTAGGTGGGGTTTAAAATCCCAAATCCACCATATTATTATGAGAGATGCCGTAGTGGAAGGATCCAAAAATTTAGACCACCTGTTGTTGTTTAACGTGCACCAAATTGATTGATATGTGTGGTTTAACGTCCCAAAACCACCATATGATTATGAGATACACCGTTGTGGAGGGCTCCGGGAATTTCAACCACCTGGGGTTCTTTAACGTGCACCCAAATCTGAGCACGTGGGTCTACAGCATTTTCGCCTCCATCCAAAATGTAACCGCTGTGGCCGGCATTTGATATCGAGACCTGTGGGTTAGCAGCCGAGTACCTCAGCCACTAAACCACGGCGGTGGGGCAGTACTGTAAGACGTACTCTAAACACAGTAAACGACAGGTATAGTGACCGTTTGGAGCAACGGCCTCTCGCCGCATTAATTAATGGACTAGTCTTCGAAAACACATTATTGCGATTACCCACCCAATCGAAGAAGACATGGTTAATCGTTAATCTTTGTCAAGCGTCGATGGCGTAGGCCTCATCGAGGTGAAGTGCGCTTGACAGGTCAAGGGGGGTTCCGCTTACAACTAGGAATGAGAGGTATACGCATTATGTTTTTGTACATTTACAGTTAAATTTTGGTTTTGCTTACTTTGCTGAATGAATTTCTTACTGTCGATTTCTGTGACTGCATGTCTATAGGAGTGGTCTTTATATTAATATATATACATGCCAAGCCGCCCTGATGCAGTGGTAGCTTTAAAACATTTTTTTTTACTTTACTGCGTGATTCTAGGCATGCTTGCGATGCGCAATAAGTAATTTTGTTGTAAGATATGCTGTATGTTGGCAACACCGCTTTGCACACGTTATTTTTCGGGCAGACTTTCAGTTGCACTGTGACTATTGATATCAATGAGGTACTCCAATCGTAGAGGTTTTATCATGCAATCTGTGATGGCAAGGTAATCATTGATGAGAAATGTTCACTTGGTTTCAATCAAAAGTGCACGTGCGACAGGACTGTACCTAGTCACATAAAGCTTGGTCGCTGCGCATATGCGCTAAAACACTTGAATACGCGCAAAAAACGTGGTACGTTCTTGTTTTTTTTTTCGTAGCTTTCTTCACTGGGCTCCCTGAAACGAGAGCGTTGCGGTAAGGTGACTTCGGTTGTTTGCAAGCGTGCAGCCGACTTTTCTCTTTACCTGAACAGATTGAAAATTGTACAGAATATTTCACCACGCTGCATACGTTCACCATGTTTCTAGCACTTACACAAGCGTGAACAGAAGCAGCTTCGTGCCACACAAAATCTTCAGTGATCGGTTCACCAGTGATGAAGGAATGAAATCCAGAGTTGCGGAGCGCTTACTGCACCATAATCCATTTCTCAGAACGCGTGAACTCCGCCGAGAACTGCCAGCGCATGCAACACGAGTTTACTCACGATATACTATGCACCGTCCATTCCTGTTGGTTGTCTGTTTCGGGCATTCTGATGCAAGTCGCTAGAATTTCACTGCTCTCATAAATTCCTTCGCGTTCATTCACGTTTGTGGTATTTCATCAAAACGTTACAGAAACTACCAGCCTTGCGTATGGGCGCAATCACAAACGTGAGACGTCTCGCGCGCAGAGTAAGATACTGGGCAAGCGCGACCTTACCGGCACCTGATGGGAAGCGTAGCAAATGTATACCCGCGAATCTTTCTGCCAGGCGAGAAACGAGCGCTGGTGTTTAAAGCGGAACTTTACACACCGACATGTATCGTCGCTAAAATGCTCGTTTCTCGCGTTCTGAGTCACTGCTCGAACATTGCTGAGCTCGTTGCTTCCTAGCAATGCGAAGTCACCCCCTTGAAATACACGGCCTATACTCCGTTTCATACATCAGGTGCAACGCTGTGGAAGCTATGCAAGATGTTCGGCCAGCAAAACGTATAACTCTGCGCGTTTCATGGTCGCTCGCGTGACATCTGGTAAATGCCAGTGCACCTTCGCGTTTTTTTGTGTTTCCCTTTGGCGCGACTGGCAGACAGAAAAAAGCGGGTTGAGCACAAAAGAACGCGGGTTCCGAAGGACCCTTTGGTGTGCTAACCAGCACTGACACGGCAAGTCCAGGTGGCCGCCATCGTGACGTACCCAGAGTAGAGAGGCTGTATGGGACGTCGCGTGAAAACTAAGCTATACAGCCACATAACAGATGTTCAATGACATTTTTGTTTGTAACGAACATAATCAGAACATATCTTCGATTACTTATTGCCGTAATAACGGAAGAAAATCTGAATAATTTATGGTAAGAACGTCGAACTACTTTTTGTTGGGAACGCATCGACTGCAAGAAGCCTCGCTAGCTTCTACAACGTTGCACATAATGTGTGAAACATAGTATACACGTATTACTTGGTAGTTCGTGTCGTGGGTCTATCATAGTCCTTCTATGAGAGTCGATGGTCGCGCCGAAACGCCGTACGTTATAACGCTTGATGATTATCTTCCGAAAAGCGACGCTGCTCCCAGTGCACACTTGACAACTGCCGAAACTGAGAATGCCGCTTGTCACAGACAGGCAGCTTCATCGAAGTAACGTGCCCGTGGCTGGGGTGGAAGATCACTTTAGGACTTCAGTATTTCTGGCCCCTATTCTAGACTATTTAATAGACCACTTCAACGAGCGCTTCCAAAGGCATCGGCACACCTTTAAGATGCTTTCTTCGCTTCTGCCACAACACATTCCCAAATCTGCCACTCTTCCCACTGCCGAAAAGTTTACTGGCGTGTATACTCGAACATTATCTCAACTTCAGCATTGCAAGGGGAGTTAGCAGTATCGCTGCAAAATGGAAGCGAGAGAAGCGAGAAAAGCTGAAAATATCTTTGATGCAAGCGCTTGCCGATTGCCCAGGTGTATTCTTCCCAAACGTGCACCATTCTCTAAAGACTGCAGCAAATCTGCCGGTGAGCACAGCTGATGCAGAACACTCTTTTTCATCTCTGAGACGCCCAATGTTGTACCTGAGTGCTACAACAACAAATGAAAGATTGTTTGGCCTGGCTGTCTGAAAATCCACCATGAAATACAAGTCCGTCCGCAAGACATTCTCTTTGTTCTTTAACAGGAACGTAGTCGGCTTCAACTGAATGTGTGTGTAACGTATACACCGTATGCGCCAGCTCAATTAATGATGAAAGTTAACTGAAGTTATTCTTGGATTGAGATGTCTTTAACAACAGTAAAATCATAGTTATTACCGATTGATTGACAGGGTTTAACATATGATGGGCGACTTCAATGCCAAGATACGGAAAAAGCAGGCTGTAGACCAGGCAGTAGGGGATTTTGGCATCGGTACAAGAAATGCCAGAGAGGAGCTATGAGTAGAATTCGCAGAACGCAATAATTTACAGATCTTGAATACCTTGTACCAAAAGCGAGGGAACCATAAGTGTACATGTAAGAGCCCTAATGCCAAAAGTGAGACAAAATATACTTTATACTGAGTGCACACTCAGGTAGCGTGCAGAATGTGGAAGTGCTTGGCAAGATACGATGCAGTGACCATAGAATGGTGGTATGGTCTTGAATTCGCGTACACATGAAGAAGGAACGACAGAAACTGATACGCAAGAAGCCAGAAAATGAGCTAGAACTGAGAGGGAAAGTATAAGAATTCAGAGTCTCACTTCAGAACAGGTACTCGGCTCTTATCGAGAAAACCAGCCTTAGCGTTGACGCAATGAATAATAAGCTGACGAGTATCATTATGGAGCGTGCAGTGGAAGTTGGAAGTACGGTACTTAGACAGGACACTGGCAAGCTGTCCCAGGAGACGAATAACCTCATTAAAAAGCGTCAAAGCATGAAAGCCTCAAATAGAATACACAAAAGAGAATTTGCAGAACTTTCGAAGTTGATTATTATGCGTAAGATATCCAATGTAAGAAGGTATAACACGGAGAAAATCGAACACGCTCTGAAGAACGGAGGAAGCGACAAAGCAATGAAGAGGAAACTTGGGATAGGAGAAAACCAGATGTATGCACAGTGGGACAAGGAAGGCAAAGTAACTAGCAATATGAATAGAATATTTAAAATAGCTAAAAAGTTTTACAGAGATCCGTATAGCAGCCAGGGCTATACCGTGACCTTAATTTAAGAACTAGCATGTCCACATGGCATGCCACCAGTAATGATAGCAGTCAAAAAAGCCTTGAAGGGAATGCAAAGAGACAAAGTTGCTGTTTAGGATCAGATAACATCAGATATGCTAAAAGACGGAGGACAGATTGTGTTAAAAAAACTAGCCAACCTGTTTACGAAGTGTCTCCTGACGGGAGGGGCACTAGAATCTTGGAAGAATGCTAACATCGTCTTAATACATAAGACAGGAGATGACAAGGACTTGAAGAACGACAGGCCGATCAGCTTGCTCTCCACGTACCGTATACAAGCTATCCACAAAGGTAATTGCTAACAGAATCAGGAAAACATAAGAATTCAATCAACCAAATGAACAAGCAGAATTTTGGACAGGCTATACTCAATAATAGACCACATTCATACTATCGACCAGGTAATAGAAAAATGTTCAACATACAGCCACCCACTATACATAGTTTTCCTAGATTACGAGGAGGCATTTGATTACGCGAAAATATCAGCAGTTATGCGTGCACTGTTCCATCAGGGCGTCGACGAAGCATATGTAAACATTCTGAAAGAAATTTACGAGGGATCAACTGCCACCATAGTGCTCCATAAATAAAGCGACAAAAAACCAATCCAAAAGGGTACAAGACAGGGCGATATTATCTCCCCACTGCTATTTACCGCGTGCTTACAGGAGATTTTCAGAGGCCTAGAATGGGAAGAGTTAGGAATAAAAAGTAATGGAGAGTACCTTAGTAACCTATGCTTCGCCGATGACATTGCATTTCTGAGTAACTCAGGGGACAAATTGCAACACATGATCACGGAGTTAGACAAGGAGAGCAGAAAGGTAGGTCGTAAAGTTAATCTGCAGAAAACGAAAGTAATGCACAACAACCTCGGAAGAGAACAGCGCTTCGATATAGGTAATAGTGCACATGAAGTTGTAAAAGACTACATCTATACTTAAGTCAGGTAATAACCATGGAACGAAGCCACGACATGAAATAACTAGAATACTAGGATTGGAGTGGAGTACATTTGACAAGAACTCTCAAATTATGACTGGTAGATTGCCACTATCCCTCAAAAGGAAGGTACATAACAGCTGCATCTTGCCGGTACTAAGCTATAGAACAGAAACCTGAAGACTTACAAAGTACTTAGCTATTCAACAGAAACCTGGAGACTTGCAAAGATCATCATCATCATCAGCCTGACAACGTCACCTGCAGGACAAAGGCCTCTCCCATGTTCCGCCAGTTAACCCGGTCCTGTGCTTGCTGCTACCAATTTATACCCGCAAACTTCTTAATCTCATCTGCCCACCAAACCTTCTGTCTCCCCCTAACCCGCTTCCCTTCTCTGGGAATCTAGTCAGTTACCCTTAATAACCAGCGGTTATCCTGTCTACGTGCTACATGTCCGGCCCATGTACATTTCTTCTTGATTTCAGCTATGATATCCTTAACCCCCGTTTGTTCCCTAATCCACTCTGCTCTCTTCTTGTCTCTTAAGGTTACACCTACCATTTTTCTTTCCATTGCTCGCTGCGTCGTCCTCAATTTAAGCTGAACCCTCTTTGTAAGTCTCCAGGTTTCTGCTCCGTAGCTAAGTACCGGCAAGATACAGCTGTTATATACCTTCCTCTTGAGGGATAGTGGCAATCTACCTGTCGTAATTTGAGAGTGCTTGCCGAATGTGCTCCACCCCATTCTTGTTCTTCTAGTTACTTCAATCTCGTGGTTAGGCTCTGCGGTTATTACTTGCCCTAAGTAGACATAGTCTTTTACAACTTCAAGTGCACTATTACCTATCTCGAAGCGCTGCTCCTTTCCGAGGTTGTTGTACATCACTTTCGTTTTCTGCAGATTAATTTTAAGACCCACCTTTCTGCTCTCCTTGTCTAACTTGAAAAGATGGTTCAGCTTAAATTGAGGACGACACAGCGAATGGTAGAAAGGAAAATGATAGCTGCACCCTTAAGAGACAAAATGAGAGCAGAGTGGATCAGAGAACAAACCGGGGTTAACAATATCATAGCTGAAATCAAGAAGAGGAAATGGACTTGGGCCGGGCATGAAGCGCGTTGGCAAGATAACTGCTGGCCTTCAAAAGTAACTGACTAGATTAGAAGGCAAGTGGATGAGGCGAAGACAGAAGATTAGGTGGACAGATGAGATTACGAAGTTTGCGGGTATAAAGTAGCAGCAGCAAGCACAGAATCAAGTTGACTGGCGGAACATGGGAGAGGCCTTTGTCCTGCAATGGACGTAGTCAGGCTGATGATGATGAATATTCGAACGAAAACCACGACATGGCTACGAGAGATGCCATACTGGGGTGCTCCGGAAATTTGAGCGCTTTAAATCAAAGTGCACGGGCCTCAAGCATTTTCGCCTACATCGAAAATATGAGAAGGATTCGATCCCGCTACCTGCGGGTAAGCAATAGAGCACCATAACCACTGGACCACCCTGGCGGGTAGTAAAAAAGACGGCTTTGGTAAAGTCAGTATGCGCTACTTTTCGTCCAGCTGTAAGGAAGCAAGTTCAACTGTATGAGACATATTGCTGAAACTCACGCCGACAGCATGCATGGCAGAGTGATTCCGTTCTCTCCCGTTGCGCTCTCCTTGCTTTTCAGGGGCACCTTTCACTTGCAGACGTGGTTAGTGGATATGAAAGGTGTGAAAGGCAATGCAACAACCCAAATTTGCATGTGGCAATTATCGCAAATTTTGGGTAACATATGGGGCATATAATATAATATGTATTGCCCAACATAATCTTCGTGTTCTTTGAAAAAAGATAATCGACAGCATTCCGCTAGGTAATGTGTCTGTTTGCTGCATGATAAATTAATTGCTTGCACAGTTTCATTTCTTGCACAAGATTATCGTTACTATGTATATTGCTCGTAATTTTACGTGATAACACGCCCATCCTTGTTTCTCCATTCTGTCCATTTCTTTTACTGCGTCATGTCGCTAGTTTGAGCAACTGCTCGGTGTGCCCTTTTAGTCATGTCAATGCAAAGAAACGAACAGACGAAACGAATCAATATATATAATATGTCGTTATATTTTTTCAGCTTTATGGTCCTTATTCTTGCGCTGTTTGCCAAAGTACTGAACAATTAAGCTTATGCTCACTACAGCTGCCCACATTGAATTTTTAATTTCTCTGCTTTAGGCTTATGACCACCAACGTTTTGTTTATGAGCCTAAGTTACATGATGAGTATTTCAGTAGGCCTTTATAAGAATGCACTTTTGCCAGCGTTGCACCTTCATCCCTAGACAACGCTTCGGAGTGCCTTAGACGTTACAGCATAATAAAAATGTGTATAAATAAGTTGTACACTCGCATACAAGCCAAGGTATAGGTGTATAAACCGAATATTCTGTCGCACGCTTGCGCGTGTGTGTATGTTCAGATGTTAGCAGAACGTGCGAAGGTAAATTAGAAATGTTATTATTCGGCTTGAGTATATTTTAGCACACATACGAATAGTCACACTGTAATATCCTTGAACCTGGTCTATCAGACCTTGGAACTGCAGTGTGTCTGCGTATTTCTATTATAACGAGCCTCCACCTATTGAAAACTATCGCAGTGATCGACTCTGACGTGATATGTTCCGGCGGGTACAAGTATGACCACCACTTGAGCATTAATCTCGTCGCTGAGCCAACTTAAAACACTCGTGGCAGAGATTCCTGCCGAAAGCCACACAGAATAATAAGCCTTGAGAAACACCGTGACACGCTTTTCCATATGCAGACATTATTCATAGTAAAAGCGCTCAGCAAGGACATTGGGATATTGGCAGCGCTTACTTTCTAAATCATGTCAGCGTGAACCGACGAAAAAATAAGTAAGTTGAGTAAGTGGCAGAGGAGTTGGACAAAACATTTCGGGGAAGGTTTGAACTCCCCCCCCCCCCCACTGGCTACGCCACTGATTTAAACTGCACTTCAAACAGAGTTACTGTGCGCAACCATGTGCTCAGATTTCAGTGCGATTAAAAGAGCCCAAACATTGAAAATTAATTCAGACGACATGCGTTTAATATAATGTAGAATTTTACTAAAACTTTATTCTCTTTTACATTGTCTTCAGTGTTTTTTGTGGCATTGTTGGTGACCGACGCAAGGCAGTGGTAATTTTTTTTGTAAAAAAAGAAAGAAACATGCTTGTCCCATAAACCAGGCCTTCGTTGTAGCACTCTCATGCACGTAATCGATAGGTGAAAGCTTTCTTCTGAACTCCTATATAAGTTTTTATATTTTAATGGTGCAAAAACATGTGCGTACACATAGTAAACGCAGTGTAGCGCAAAGTTCCGTCAGCCAATATTAGCTTTCCTGACTAGACTTATCGATAGTCCCACAATTTATGGTGAAAAGAATGAGAGAAAACAATATCATATGCGTATAGGGTGCGAACGGTGGACTTAGCTAATCGCACAGATATGCGGGCTTCCTACGACCATTCTTTCTTTCTTTTTTGTATTATGCAGATGACAAAGATGTAAGTAGTTCAGTGACGCTATAGCAGTGTGTAGCAGGCAGAACACAAGCTGATATGTAGGGTTTAACGTCCAAAAACCACCATATGATTATGAGAGACGCCGTAGTGGAGGGCTCCGGAAATTTCGTCTACCTGGGGTTCTTTAACCTGCACCCAATTCTGAGCACACGGTCCTACAACATTTCCGCTTCCATCAGAAATGCAGCCGCCGCAGGCGTGATTCAAACCCGCGACCTGCGGGTCAGCAGCCGAGTACCTTAGCCGCTA
Source organism: Rhipicephalus microplus (assembly GCF_043290135.1). NCBI lineage: Eukaryota > Metazoa > Arthropoda > Arachnida > Ixodida > Ixodidae > Rhipicephalus > Rhipicephalus microplus. Next base: position 283,301,224 of record NC_134710.1, read on the forward strand.
GACCACCGCGACTGGGCAGCGGAACACAAGCTAACCACGTACAAACAAAAAAGCAAGAGCGTGATTTAGCGCGAAAGCGTGAAGAGAGTCACCCAGGGTGAGAATCCCTATGAAAGGCGGACTGCGCTTTACTCGCGGGTAATGATAACGCTGCATAGGCGTCGTGCACCGATTCAGTGTAGATATTAACAGTAAGCTGTAGTCAATGCATTTTATTCGCCGACAATCGGCTCAGACCACACGTAATGAAGCACCGCTGCATGTATAACATAGTGTTGATGTGATGTCACTTCCGCAATTGTCGCCCTCTCCCGCCATGCCCGGGTACCTCCCCGGGTACCTACGGCAGTTCACGTGCTGCAGCGCGTTTCATTGGGGGCTCGTCATCTGTTGCTGTGTACGATGTATAATTGAAGCATTGTGTTTTTTTTTTGTTGTCGTACTTTAACGAGCTCCTCGGATCAGGAGGGTCTCACTTGTTCACTCGATCAAGATGTGCGACACGTATACCAGCCACCGCATACACCGGCGGCCCGCTACGACCTACGAGGGCCAATTATTTCGCTTTCGCTACAAACATTACGAATTGCGTGGCCTAAGAACAAGTGAAAGCCTTTCGAGCCGCAATTTTAAGAGTGGATGAGCGAAGCGCAGCAGCTCCCCTCGAAGACGAGTCGTGCAGAGCTAGAGATATAATATTAATATATTGCTGCGGCCCACGCCACCAAATTAGCAGCACCCCCGCCGAAGTGTTTTAAACAGTGCTGATGTGAAGCCTTTTTGATTGAAATTTGTGGGAACAGCCGATGAAAATATTATGCGAGTCAGATAGAGACTTCGCGTGGTGCTTGCCACGGTATAATGCCGGTCATCATTTTGTTTGTTTTTTCCGCCACGGTGGTCTAGTGGCTAAGCCTACTTGGCTGCTGACCCGCAGGTCGCGGGATCAAATCCCGGCTGTGGCGGCTGCATTTCCGATGGAGGCGGAAATGTTGTAGGCCCGTGTACTCAGATTTGGGTGCACGTTAAAGAACCCCGGGTGGTTAAAATTTCCGGAGCCCTCCACTGCGACGTCTCTCATAATCATATGGTGGTTTTGGGACGTTAAACCTCACAAATGAATCACTTTGTTTTTGTTTTTTTTTCGCGTATGTTTTGACACTTTTTCACCTTGTATTTTACTTTTGTTGTACGCTAATGTACAGAGGAGTCCCTGGAAATGATGGAGATTGTGTTAGGGGATTAATTGACCAATTTTTAAAAATCCTGAACCCCCAACTCGCACCGATCGGCTATACTTCAAAGTGAGCTAACATAGTTTCGCATCATTTTTCACAGTTCGTTTCATTGCAATACCCCAATTTCCGCGATCGTCATAACAATTTTACCTGCCTCCCTGACACGCTTTATGTGTACGCAGTGGTCGCGGGCAAGCTTGTACGTACAGTATCTTCGTAAGCTATCTCTCTTTGCAGGTAAGTGGTTGGCTATGGCACTTACCCGGAATGAAGGTACACCTGAAGATGCAAATATCAACAAGTTCCTTGAACCACTTTTTGTTAATCTGCGCCAGCCAAACACGCCGGTACTTTTCGGAAAGTCGTAATGTGCTTTCACTATTTTAGGTAATAACTTTCGATGAAGAAAGCCCCCGAAGCTCTCCTCCCTCTTCGTGGACTACTAAATCAACTCGCCACACTAGCTGCTGATAATTTCTCAAACTTGCATCGTGAGGCAAAACTAAATGGTCGGAACCACAAGGAAACAACATGGCAATGGTAGGCGATGGAGTCGGTAGGTACCCGAGCATAACGGAGGCGCATTTCGGAAGTTACGAAGGGGCGCTGCGTGACGCACGTGCACACTATGTATACGCACCGCCGACCGCCTATTCACACACTTGCGCGGGGGCGGTGCTGCCACCTTTAGCCCGATCACGCCGCCAATAGAGGTGAATGGTCGAACATGAAACTGGCTGGAGAAGGCTATGTCATAGTCTCAAAGTCAAGTTTTTTTTTTATTCTGTCGCACAGAAAAAAAGGACTGTGATGACAAAAAAAAGCTGTGTGTTAAAACTGCTTGGCTATAGTTAACAGCCCCGAAGAAGAATAAAGCAGAAAAACAAAGTGAAAATCGCAGTGGTAGCAGCCATGCGATAAACATGGTGATATGGCACATATGGGCACATCTCGGGCCATGTCATGGGCAATGCGTCACAACATAGCGTACACATTAAAGCTGTGATTTTATACACATATGAACAGCAGATTCAAAATGAAAATTTTACACTACATAGAAAACAAACAAGGTAACGCGATTGTCATTTAGAAACAAAGGTAAGGCACACAATACACGGCATAAAAAAGACATTATATAGATTGCAACATTATACAGTATATAGATTACAGTCCAAAACTTGCCTGCATGTATACAAATGAAAAAGCAAATATATATCTAGGAGTTTTTGGACTGAGAGAAAGATATAATTGAATGTGCTATTGATTTGAAGACCAAGTCTTTGGGGCCCCCCTCCTCCCCCTTCTCTCGGGTGATTTACGATATACGCCTATTGGTTAAAAGAGGATCTCGCACCCAACAAGTACATGCTTTGACTTATTTTTGGGTCGAAGGCATTTTTGTGTGTGTGGGCATTTTAGTCGGTAGTTGACAAAGTATGATCCGAAGTTTCTTTCTTTTAAATAAAAAAAAAGAAAACTGGGGCTTGCTCATATTACCGTTAAATTTAACCCAGGTTCAACTTCCGGATTTCGCTCATCGAATACAGTCAAATAAAGATAAAGAAAAGCCACCAATAGAGTTGCGGCGTAGCGTACATCGCAAATACGCTATGCCACTTCGGAGTTTCCGGCAAGGGGAAATAAAAGAAACCAGTACCTGTGCTTCCGGGTTTTATTATCCGCGAAACACGTCACAGCAAACAGACTGTGCGTATCAATCGTGAAATTAATTTTGATAAACCTCGTTTTTTAAGACGTTAAATCGGGTTTCGAACACAAACTTCACCGGGGCAGACATAGATATTATTGCCAATGATGAACACGGTGCAAGTTGGCATTCTGCTGACGAGTAAAGAAGAAAGTCCTAAGCGGGAAAGTGGCAAATGAAATTGGTGTACCTCACAATCGAACATAGATGGGGAGAACAATCAACGTGTCACAAATATTAACCGAATATGAGATATTCCTACCCAACCTGACAGATTTCTGTCAAATGCACTGGCAGAAACCAGAACACCAGCCCAAGCGGCTGCACAAATGGGACCCGGAAATGAAGTTCTGTATGCCTCACAAGTGAAAGCGAAGCATCTCATGCATTATCCACCGCATTCGGCACGGTGTGGCTTACACGAGACGCATACACCCACTTGATTGGCTGTAATGACACAGGTCCCGATTGTGGTCACTGTCAGTTGGCAGAAACGCTCGAACATATATTTTGCAACTGTTTAGCATATATGCAAGTGAACGTCAGCAACTGATATCTTCGATTGGCCGATATATTAGTCGAGCATCTACCGATGAGGTAGTGTTAGGTCCTTGGCCTGACGCCAGCAGCACACATGTGGTTATACGAGCTGTCATCCCTTTCTTAGAAGCCACTGAAATGGATGCCGGTCTGTAGAGTTACCCAGCCTAATAAGAACATATCATCTCTCTACCTTACCATCGTCGATCATCACTCTTTCACTCCCCAGTCACCCTTCCCCAGTTCAGTTTCAGTTTTATTGAGAATTTTCTTCACAGATTTGCGAAAAGAAAACGCAAGGATAAGAGAAAAAAGCTGCTATGTTAGCAGCTTGACGAGGCTCCTACCCCTTTTCACTTGGCATTACAAATCCGCAGAGCACAAACATGAAAAAACAATTTGACGCCGATTTTCAAAACTTCAAGAAATTAGAAAATAAAAAGAAAATGCATGAAAATTACATCAGTTTCAGGTTTACATAATATAAGCAAACCACAAAGAGAGAAATACAACAAATAAAACAAGAAAACAGCGTACGGTAAATCATGAAACAATGCACACGTTGCTAAATGGCTAACAAAGTATCACAAAATGATTATACGACGTTTACAACACTGTGTATGCGAAAAGCACAAGTTTGATGCACAAGGGAAACACTGACGAGTGAAATGTTGCATGTTTTACTCGTAAAAAAAGCAACGAAAAAATGGCAAAGAAAGCAAACATCATAGGATGTCATGTTACACTCGAGCACTAATTTGGGGCGTCTCTTTTACATATAGTATTTTAGCTGGACAATTAGAAGCTAAACTACACGCCGCCATTCTGAATGAGAAGGTTCTTAAGTTTTTTTTGGTGTATAATAAAGATGTCGATGTTTTTATTTTGAAACATGTTAAAACAAGCAGGAATACAGTGTTCAAGTCTTCACAAACCATGATTAGTTCGCGAATAAGGAACCAACCAGAAAGGTCTTTTCCGAATGTCATAATGAGAATGTGTATTTTTTCCGAGGTTACAGAGTTTAAGAAAACAAGCGTTGTTTGATAGAAAGCTTTGTTTGTATTTCATAATAAGGTTGAAGCTGTGTATGTGATCGATCGGTAAAAAGTTATATTCTCTGAATAAATTTTTCTTATGTGCGTCGTATGATACGTTTGCAATATGACGAATCGCTTTTTTCTACAGTAAAAAATATGTTGTTCCGATTTGATTTAGATGTATCTGCCCACAGTAGAGAGTGCACCACACGTCCTAGCTTTATTTCTAGTTACTTTATTAACCTGTTCATCTCAATTAAGATTTTCATTAAAATTTACTTCTAATGTTGAAAGTTCTTTGACAACCTAATTTTTTTCGGGCCCTAGGTGTATATCCAAACCACGACATACAGCCTTCTGAACCGGTGCGAATACCACAGCTTTGGATTTTTTTGTGTTGATCATTAAATAGTTTACAGTACTCCATATGAAGATGTCGTTAAGATTGTTGTGGGCTGTGTCTGCAAGCTTACCTAAATCATTACCATGAAAAAATATACCAGTGTCATCTGCATAAATTATAAAGTCCAAATATTTGCTAACCCTCGTTATGTCGTTTATATATATATACTAAACAGTAGGGGCCCTAATATGCTGCTCTGAGGTACACCTGAAGTTATGGTTAGTAGGAAGGATTGGCTGTCATTTATAACTACAGATTGCTTTCTTTGTGATAAGTAAGATTTCAGAAAGTCAAGTGGAGTTCCGCGATAACGATAATGACGCATATTTGCATAGAGTACTTAGTGGTTGATTCTATCAAATGCTTTGGAATAGTCAATAAAAACACCCAGTGTTAACAGTTTCTTTTCAAATGAGTTAAGTATGAGTTCCTTTTGTGTGAGGAGAGCCAGTTCCGTGGACATGCCCCGTCGGAAGCCGAGTTGATGCGGTGATAATATAGAGTACTTTTCGCAAAAGACATGACACGTTGATATACGATTTTCTTTACCCCCTTTAGATATAAGAGGAAGTATAGAAATCGGACGATAATTAGAAAAGATATTTCGGTCACCAGATTTGTGCAAGACACTAACTCTCGCATGCTTCATTCTTTCTGAGAAAACTCCCGTAGATAAGTAGATAATAAACAGATGGGTAAGAACAGGTAACAAAAGATCAAGTGCTGCTTTAATAGGCTTAATTTGTAGGTCATCCATGTCACGAGCAGTAGTGTTTTTTAGTGACATAGATACAGACAATATTTCTTCAGGAGTTGTGTTTAAAAAATATGCAGTGCTCATGTTTGGCACACCTATAAAGTCCCTGTAATAACTATTACAGGCACGAGAAGGGTTTGATAAATCGGAGGACACCAGCGTTGTGAAGTACACGTTAAATTTATTAGCAACTTCTTCACATTTTACTATCTTGTTATCTATATTTAATTCAAGTGCGTTGTCTCTAGAGCAACTTCTATTTAGAAGCTTATTCATTTCTCGCCAAAGCACGTCGCCACGAGTGCTAACCCTCTTGAAGAGAGCTTCATAGTACGCATCCTTAGTTTTTCTCAGGTGTTTCGTTACAAAATTTCTATACCGCTTGAATTCCGAAAGGTCTTTATGGTGTCTTGTTTTCACGAATGTTGCGTAAAGTAGATTTTTCTTCTTAATCATTCCCAGACATTCTCGCGTCATCCATTGTTTTTGACCTTTCTTTAGGGTTTCGACCATTTTATATTCAAAGCGCTTATGGTCAGTTTTCCTTAACAGGCACATGAATATTTCATACGCCTCATTAGCGTTAACTGATTTATAGGCAGGATCCCAAATAACCTGGGCAATTTCACGCCTAAAAGAGTCTAATGTTAATTTCCTGTATTTTGATGACTCTGGAGTTGATACTTTTGCACGATTAAGATACTCGTTGCGATTTTGAAACGTGTATATAGGGTAGTCTAATATCGGCAATAACAGTTCCAGATACGGTTGAATCACTTATGTCATTTGTAATAAGTAAGCCGATAAGGCTTTCAGTATATGAAGTGACACGTGTAGGTTCAGGAATATTATTAGCACACGCAAAAGAATCAAGTAGTAGTTTGAAATTACCAGAGGTTTCAGTTTGCTGTAGAAGGTTAATGTTTCAGTCGCCTCCTATGATAATGTGTAACTTGTTAGTGCACGCATACGTAAGAAGATTTTAAAGAAATCGAAAAAAAAACGCTTCTGTTTTTTTGTCAGGTGGACGATAAACTACCACATATACATACTAGTGACATGCTAGTGATATCGCTTCATAGTCTGGTGTAATCGCTGAAAAGTCTGAGAGAAGGCTGCAAACTAAATGGTCAGCAATTAGTTGCAACACACCTCCCCCTCGACGAGAGGGCCTGTTCAGAAAGAACGATTCATACCTTGGCAAGCATAGTACCTCGTCATTGCACGTGTGCCAAGTTTCAGAAATCATGATGACGCCGAATTTGAACGAGAATTCGTCGAGAAGCGTAGTTATATTATCGTGCTTGTTGCGAGCTGATCGAGCATTTAAGTGCATGATACTGCAATATCTACTAATATGAGGTATATCGATATCACCTGGTAATATCGCCATCTTAACAAACGGAAACGAGAAAAAAAAAAGGTCGTGCCGCAAAAACAAAAGCGCTAATCAGATAAGCCTACGGCATGCTAGATGCCCCGCGGCTGCTTAAAGTGGCCGCGCGCATCTTATGCAAGTCGGCTTCACATGTGATTTGAACTGCACGAGATGTTTCCGTTTGACGCAAAAATATTTGCCACCACTTGCCCACGCGAAGCGCCAGTTCATTTCCCGTTTCCGAGCAATCGTCACACCCAGCAATTTTTTCAGTTGGGGACAAAGGTGCTCATTTACGAACACAGACTGTTTAGTTGTGAATCCCAGTTCCTCAGCTGTGAATCGAGTTCTCTGTGCTTTCTTAACGATGACATCCCTCTTAGATCCGCAATTGAAATCAACCACGATGATTTCGTTCAGGGGGGCGTCACTGCCAGCTCTGCTACCCCTATCAGCAACAGCGCTTGCACGAGTCCGTACCTCGTTGTTCTTTGCAACACCTGTGTCTGGTGCCGTGTTATTTTGCGAAGCGGCACTCCTCGCTGGCAAACGGTAGCATATTTCTATGCCTGTTCACTTATTGGCTTCCCCAAGGCGTCATCAACTTTGGCAAGCAATTGTACAAGGTTTTCATTAGGGGTACGTGCGATCCCTTCATTTTTATATTTTTGTTTTGAGAGTATTGATCCTGAGCAGTTAGGCGCGTGGAATTGTCGATCACCAACTTTCTCAAACGGTCCATCTCACATTGCATTGCCTCTTGGGATGCCCTGAGAGCAGCGTTTTCCTTTCTAATTTCAGCGCACTCTTGTTTTATTTTTTCGTAGTCTTTGTTCATGTATCACGGCTTTTGTTTAACTCTCTGATTTCTTTCTGAATGTCGCGTTCGAAGTCCGCGAACTCAGTACCCATGATTAAAGGCCAGTTTACAGATTCAACAGTGGGCAAAACAAGTACGAACTTCGAAAATAGGCAACATAGACAGTGCTAGGATAGCGAATGAACTATACAAAACAGGAGGGCAAATTCCTAACCTAGGAAAACAACAGCAATAAGCGTCCCCGTAGTGTGCTGTCCCTGCTGCCAAGTGATCGAGGGAGGCGTTGCCGCTGTCTTATTGAAGGACCAGGGGTGGTTGATGTCACGTGGTATGGGGCCGGGCGCAAAAACGTAGCCGGTCGGTCAGTGCGGCACTCTTGCAAGGCGCTGGATGCAGCACGCTCCGCTATCAATGTTGATAGTCGGCCACGGTACGCCTCGAACATTTGGGAAAACAACAGCAATAAGCGACCCCGTCGTATGCTGTCCCTGCTGCCAAGTGATCGAGGGAGTAGCAGGCCAGAGAAAACTATAGCGCAGGCCGACCTCTCTACCTTTCTGTAAATAAATTCCCTCTCTCTCTCTCTTTTACATTCAAGATAAACTGCAGTGTATGCGCGCAGTCATCGACATCCGTACTCGAAGGACCGTCGTGGTAGTGTAGCGGCTACGTTGCTCGACTGCTGACCCGAAGGTCGAGGGTCTGATTCCGGCAGCGCCGGTAGCATTTCGGTGGATGCAAAATATAGTCCAAGGCTCGACGAAAACTTGTCAGCAGGTTAGGGGGGTTCATTAAAAGAAATAAAACAGCCATTCGTACTTAAATGTACACTTCAGTGTTGAATACCAGTCATTGATTTCCGCCTCGCCCCTCCCTTGAGAGATTAAACATAGACACGAGTTAGGCACGTACGGGGTGGAACACACCGGAAAGGGGGCGCCATCTATTGACCTGAACTGCGCACATGCGAGATACACTACATTTGCCATGTGACGCAAGCATGAAGCGCGCTGGCCGCACTGCGTTTTCCTTGGATCAAGTGTGCAGCTTCAGAGATCTTGGATGCACTTTGTACTCTCACGCGGCGCGGTAGTCAAGTATAGTTCTGGTAATTGACAGCTGGCCCGAACTTCGCGGGGTCAAATTCTCACCGCAGTGGACGCATTTCTATGACGGGGAAAATGCGAGAGGCATGCGTGTACGCTTATAGTAAGGTGCATGTTAACCAATACCAGAGGGTGTGAATTTCCAGAGGCCTCCACTACGGTGTCTCTCGTAATCACATCGTAGATTTGGGACGTGAGACCTCGACAGTTAAATGAAACCTCAACAATTAACTTTTTTCCTCTATGCACGCAGTATGCTGCGTCTTTAGGGCTGAAAAAAGAAATGAAATGTACGATAGCCAGCTCCAGAAGACGTAGACCTTTTGCAAACTTTGGCATTGCTGATACGGCCTTCATCTTCATATTTCAATTATCAGCTTATTTTATATACACATATATAAGCGAAAAAATGCAATTACGCGTAAATGTTTTAATGTGTCACTCCCGCTTCACTATTTTGACGCCGTCACAATCTGCCGAGTGCATATCAGACAATTTCTGTACCAGATGCATATCGCCATATGTCTTGATAACCCTGATAAGCATTAACTTGAATATTATAATTTATTTATGGCAATCGGAGCATGCACGACCCGTTTTTGTAACCTTCTGAAATGAAAAAAAAATGTATCTGATATGAATTTTTATTATTTGAAGGGTATGCCTGTCGTATTTTTTTCTATGGGTTTTTTTTTCTTGTTCAAAAGGTTTACGGGAAATTTAAAGTGCGACCACGTGGCAACCTGTTATTTCTGTCAGCAGTATCTGTTGCCTGTCGGTTGATTTTGGCACTTACACTGTGACGTACGTTGTCGAAGGGATAGTTTCATCTTGGCTGTGTTATTTTAGTTCACAAAGAAGAAGTACTATCAACAGCAAAAGTTTGCGGGACAATGGATCTACTACAAATGTAAAATCTGCTTTGTCTTCAGTGGCCAATGCTTGCAATAAAGCAGTTCTGATTCTTCTCAATGCCAAGTGCAGTATAATAAATCATTTATTTTCAAAGTACGATCTCAGGAAATGCGGGAATTCAGCTTTATCGAACATTTCGCGTGCCGTCAACTTCTGGTGCTCATAGTATATGGGTCATATTTAAGCTTTTAAGAACCATCAATATTGTATTTTTGTACACACACGAAGAATGTCGTCCAAGCTGGCTTCACTGCGTGTACTGCTTAATGCAGGAGACTACTTCTGATTCAAAACTTACAGCCTTGTACTTGATAGTGTACGTATCTTGCTGTATGATGCATCCAATGTCTACAAGCAATCGAATGACAGCCAGTAGCGCCGTTAAGCGAGGGAGGCCACAGTATTCATTTGATAGTTTTCACGGTCCTTTCTAGAAGTCACTACGGGAACTGAAAGAAACGGGCGAGACTATTTTCGCAAGACATGTAGGAAGGGAAAAATTGTCACAAAAAATCCGTGCAGGGCGGAGGTTGGGCTCGATGATTGATTGATTGATTGATTGATTGATTGATTGAACGTTTATTATCATTTGCCACATGAAGTTTACAAACACTGATTCGACCCATAGCCTGAGGCTAGTGTAGGGTCCAATGAGAAAAGTAATGATGAAGGCATCATTTCTTTTTTTTTCCCTCCGTAGGGTCGCGGGACTCATTCTTTTCGTTTTTTTTCCCCTCTCTCCTCTCTCTCGGTTTGGCTGAACGAGCGCCGTTCGTTCGCGACGGGCCTGTGTGCGTGCGGTGCGTGTGGTGTGTTCTGTGTGTGGTTCGCGGCATGTGTTGCCGTGAATATGGCGACTCACGCGGCAACCTGAAGTAGGACACAAGCTTAACCAGAGGTATTTGGCTGCCGTCAGCTAAAGGTATGCTGTGCAGACAATAAGAGACCTGAACAAGTCGTCCTAATGTAAGAGCATCGATTGCTTCTTAATGGTTCACTATGTTCCTTAATTTAGCATTAAAAAACTCAGTAATAATTTCAACCAGGAACTCTATTCAAGCCTGGAAGGCAGTGTTCGAAGTAGTCGTAACACAACCTAGATTCTGGTAGATAACGGCAGGACTTCAATCAAAACTTCGCTAATTTAGTAGAGAAGTTACAATAATCGAATTACACTTTTTCTTGAGTTATATATTTTAGTTACGTTATTTGATCACATGGTCTTAGCCGTAAAAGACATTGGCGTGCGACCACCTGCTGCACTCAGCTTAGCTCAACGGAAGATGTTATTCTTGCCACAGAACATCTACCAGTTTGGTTCTTGCCACACCCTGGTGACGTTGGTACCCAGTGTTGCGAGACAATGCTCCATGTTGAGCCAGATGACGGCGAAAGGCACGGTTTCGTTTTGGAACCCAGGCCATCGCATGAGCAGCACACTTCCCGTCTGGTGCTTCACCCTGTGGGTGCCACTATCGTTTCATGGAGTCAACAGATGCACGAGGTCTGATATGGTACGAACGAATGTCTTAACAGATCCGTTCTTTGCCGTCCTCACTTCAGTCTTTCGGACGTCGCCGTCTGCACTAAGCAGGCATTTCACGATCACGCCGACTGGCCACTCAAAAAGAATGACCTTTTTGTCCTAGATCAACACCAAGTCGCCAGCCCTAAGGTTTGGTCGGTTGATTTGCCACTTTCTTTGTTGTTGAAATGTGGTCAAATAGGCGGTGCGCCATCTTTTCTAGAACTGGCTCGCTAGATTCTGGACCTTATGCCATTCGCTTTTGTAGAGGTTTCCGATAGCAGCGTTCTCCAAGAGGGATTCCGTGCATCCCAACTTCTGCGTCAGGGTTGCCTTTGGGGTTAAAATTACAGGCGTTTATAGATCAGACGAAACAGAAATAAGGGGCCTACATCTATGATTGCGGAGACCTTGGCCATGAAAGTTGTCAGGATTTCGTGGGTCAGTCGATGATGGTGGGATTGCAGCAGCATCGAGTCGAGGATCCGACGTGCAATTCCTAGCATCTTTTTCCATACTCCACCAATGTGAGAGCTATGTGGTGGGTTGAATAACCACGTACTTCCCTTCTCGGATAGGTATTTTTCAGCAGTGAACGATCTATGTCTTGTGGGCTGATGTTTAGCTCCCTGCAAGCACCCACAAAGTTGGTGCCACGGTCGGAGCGAATTTGCTTGATAGGCCCTCGTATGACGAAAAAAAACACCGCAATGCGTTTATGAAACTGGATGCCTTCTACGATTTCGATGTGCAATACCCGAATGCTCAGGCAAGTGAATAACACTGCCACACGTTTGTTGTTAGACACTCCGCCTCTTGTGTGGTGGGCAGTGACCATCCATGGGTCAAAAACGTCGACTGCACATTGGTGAATGGGGCGCCGGTGGTCAGGTGGTCCTTTGGCAGACCAGCCATCTTTTGTTCCTGTGGTTGGCCTCTCCGTTTCTTGCACAAGGCGCATCTTCTTATGATGGATGTGATGCGTTCCTTGTCGGCGATAATCCACAACCCGGCTGATCTTACTGCTCCTTCCGTAAAGTGTCTGCCCTGATGTTGTACCTGTTGATGGTAGTGACGTATGAGAAGCGTGGTAACGTGGTGCTGGCCTGGAATGATGAAGGGATGCTTTTTGTCTTCTGGCAGATCACTTCTGCGCAAGTGGCCACCAACACGTAGGAGGCCATTCTCATCATGAAATGGATCTAGCTTTTGAAGCGGGCTTCTCTTGGAAACAGGTCTTTTATCTTCAAAGACGCTTATCTATTCAGGAAAGAAATCTTGACGAACAGCATGAAGCACAGTCTCTCTGGCTGTTAAAATACATTCGATCGCATTTTTTTGCTGAACGTCACCCTTAACACGATCAACAATTCTTAAAAGAAATGCGAAGGCGTGAATGAGTTTCTTCAAGCTCGAAAACCTGCTGAATCGTCCAGCCCTTAGTACCTGCTTTGTCACAACCGATGTCGTCAAGGTGTTAGTTTCTGGGCGTACATCTTTATCTTCATTTGGGGACACCAAGCAGAAAGTCAATGGCCGCGATACAGTTTTTTAGCTTTGTCGAAGAAAGTCAGGGCCTATAAACCACGATGTGTGTCCGAGTTTCGTCACTGAGACCATTCTTGTACCGTGATCTTCAAGATGATCATCAGTGTGAATGTAGTTCCACTGCTCTGACGTCATTGTTTTGCGAATGCGATGCCCCTTATTTGCCACGTACACGTAGAACCTCCTTTTTTTGTTGCATATGTAGCCTAATAGACCTTGCTGTCGATGTAGAACTTCAGCATGTCTACTTGCCCATTCAGTTCCCACTGAATTAGTTCAGCCAATTCGACTGGGAGTACCATTACGCAGAGTTCCGATCTCGGACTGGTAAGCACAGCTAGGGGAGCCAATTTTACCTTCCTCATTAGGAAGCCGACGTCATGTCTTCCGTTCTTGCCGGTGACCTTTAGGTATGCTACAGCTGCGACTGCTTGTGTTGATGCATCGCAGAAAATGTGGATCTCCTAGCGCTCAGCTTCTGAGACTGATAATGGTGCATAGGGTCTTCTGATTTGAAGACTTTTCAGCGCTTGAACAGAGCCTTTCCAGTCTTCCCATTCTTGTGCTCTGTGAAGTGGTGATCGTGTTTTCCGGTCATATCTGTCGGCAGTGATCTCGCGTAGAAAGGATTTGGCTTGTGCAGTCACTGGAGCCACGAATCCCAATGGGTCATACAAGCCGTTGACCGTTGCGAGAACACCACGACTCGTACATGGTTCGTCCTCAGGTGAAGTTCGGAAAAAGAACGCATCTTCGTTCACATTCCACAGTATCCCTAGGCTACGTTGCGCAGGCAATGTGTCTTTGGTGAAGTCTATTTCTCGGAGGTCTGCCGCTCATTCTTGAACGGGAAAAGCTTGAAGTACATTTTCGTTATTCGAGACAATTTCACGTTGCCGCATCTTCGCTGTTTCAAACAATTGCTGCGTTTTCTGCAGTAGCTTCATTGCCTCTTACTTCGTGGGAACGAACTTCAGTGCGTCGTTGACGTAGAAGTAATTCTCCAAAAACTTCGCTGCCTTTACTCCAAACGCACCTGAGCTCTCTCGGGCTGTTCGTCGAAGCCCATTCATGGCTACGGCTGGGGATGCACTATTTTCAAATACATGCTCTGTCATTCTGCATTCCACGATATCTTCCGATTTGTCGTTGTTATTGAACCACAATAACCTGAGAAAATCGCGATCTTCTCAGACCAAGAAATTGTAGTATATTTGCTGTATGCCTTCCATCACCGCTGCCTGCTCCTTTCTGAAACGTATTAGCACTCCAATGAGGCTGTTGGTGAAGCCCGGTCCCGTCAGGATGACATTGTTGTTCAACGAAACTACCTTGTACTCCGCGCTGGAGTCAAACACAACACTCATCTTCCCCAGGCTTCTGCGGTTGATAGACACCGAAGAGAGGCAAATACAAGCACTCCCTCGAGTCAGAAAGTGGTGAAACTACCTCCGCGTAGTCCTTCGAAAATAAATCTTTCATGAAAGCCACGAAATCTTCCCTCATTTTGGAGTTCTTACACAACGTGCGATGCAGACCCACAGGTCGAGACAAAGCTTGCTGACTATTGTTCGGGAGGTGGCACCTTGGCTTGCGGAATGGAAGAGGACCTACCCAGCTATTCGAGCGATCTGTAACAAACTCTTTATTTTTGATCTCAAGGACTACTCTATCTTCTTTGGACAGCGCAAGTTCATTGTCTTCCTTCGTTGTTTCTAACAGCGTTTCGGCAAAGTTGCTTCCGACTTTCACTACCAGTAGGGCACTCGACCGAGACAATCGTTCGTCTTGATGATTAAAAACTCCCCACTTCTTTACATTGAAGTGAGATTCACAAGGCTCTAGGAAGAGTGGTCTACCACTACTCAACACATGAGTTTTCAAAACACTTACAGTGCTTGGCCGCTGTACATGGCCGATGCAAATGTTCCCAACAATCACCCAACCGAGGTCATGCTTCTGAGGGAACGGAGCACTTCGTGGCCAGTTGCGTGTTTCGCACACCTTGTGTGCCGCAATAACGCCCCGACCAAAAAGAAGCCATATCCGTGCACGACGATCCACAAGAGGAATGTAGCCTGCTATAGGGCGCAGGTGTGGGTAACATTCAGCAGCTTGAGGAGTCGGTATTTTGTTTCCATTGTCAGGAATGTCGTTGCACTCCAGCAATGGCGGAAGCTCAAGGCTGATTTATTGTGCAAATACCCGCACCGAGAAACCTTCGGCCTGTCTTTCGTTGACTTTGGTAGTTACTGCGCATGTTGTAAAGGTGTAGTTGGTTGGAGACCCCTCTATACGGAAGACGTCCAGTAGCTCACATCTGACCAGTGACCGATTGCTTTGGTCGTCCGAAATGACATAGAGATTGACTGTTTTCAGTGGCTGACTTTTAATTTAACTTCACAAGGCAAATCTTTGCACACGACTTGCTCTCATTCTTTTCGCATACTTCTGCGTACTTCAGTACGTGTGGTGGTGACGTTCTCTGAAGATTCTTGAACGTCAGCTTCTTCCGCAGCTCTGGATGAATCCCGGGTGCACGTATCCGAGGGTGAAGCGCTTCGGAGTGCTTATCAGAGCCACATATCCAGCACTTCAAAGGGATGTCACATTGATTTGAAATATGGCTTGTCGACTTGCAGCAACAGAAGCAAATGTCATTATTCCAGAGGAAATCCTTCCTTTAGTCGAAGCTTTGGTTGGCGAACGCACGGCAACCCTCGAAGGAATGGGGTTTTTTGTGGAAAGGACACCACTTGTCCAAGCTCCATGATTCCTTAGCGCTGTCGACGCCCGCCGGCACCGTATCATACTTTTTTTGGAACGACATCTGCTTTCGTTTTCCTCGTTGATACCGTGGCTCCACTGCAGGAGCTTCTCGGGACCTGTTTTCTTTTCTTCGTGTGGTGATCCGGCATGGCATCGTTCGTGCGTATAAGGAAGCTGGGGTCGTTCCTCATCTCGGCCTCGTCCCTCAAGAACTTTAAGAAGAAAGAATACGATGGGAAGGCCGTGTTGTTCTCTTTCGTGTACCTTGAGCCTGCGATCATTCATTTCTCCTGGAGACCTGGTGGGTGCTTTGAGACGATAATGTTCACACCTCGCGCAGTGTCTAAGTATTTCAGCCCTGCCAAATAGGCGTCTGCTTTCGCTGCCTCCAGTTCGAGTAGCAAGTCGCCGAGTTCTCAAAGCCTCACATTGTCTCTTCCCGATAACGTTGGGAAACCCTCTAAGCGTTTTATCAGCGTATCCTCCACAACTTCAGGACTACCGAAGGTGTCGTTCAATCTCTTCCAAACAGCCTTCAGCCATGCTTCGAAGTCGTGTATGTAGACTGACTGGAGCCTATTGGTTTGAACTGATGGCTCTGGGCCTAACCAAGCAATGAGTAAGTCGAGTTCTTCGTTGGCGGAAAGTTCCAGGCAACGCGTTGTTGCTCTGAATAATAGTTTCCATGCTAGAAAGTTAGCCGTCGGTCATGAAATTTAGTGAGGCTCGTAGAGAGGAGATCCCTTCGGCTGAAGAACTTTAGTATTCCAGTTAGCGGCGAACTTGTGTTACGTGAGGCCGGAGCGAGTACAGACAACTGGTCACCCTGCCGGACAGTCTGGTGTTCATGAACTGCATGGTCGCCCCGTTTCCCGTTGAGGTCGTCAGGGAGAGCAATCTCTGCTGTATGAAGCTCAGAATGTCAATGAATTGGCCCATGCGTGGCCTCTTGGTTCTGTACGTAATCTGCGATGCGTTGTTCGGGATTTAGAACCTGCAGTGCGTGTAAGCTCTCCCCGCCATCCTGCACCACGGCCGCCTCGAGAGCACCAGCTGCAGCTGCTTCCTTTTCATGACGGAGAATTTTAAGCTCGGCGTCGATCTTGGTCCTCTCTAGCTTCATAGCTGAAATGTAAAAACTGTCCGTGAGAGGCACAGCAAAGATTTAGGTAAAGCTCACGGGTGCCTCTCAGTTTGTGGGAAGAAGAAAATGGCCGTGGATGCCAATGGACGTATTGCTGTTATTGTAGGTACGGAGATAATATCCTTCTTCAGTGGGCCTTAATAAAAGTTTAGAAGTTGGCTGCTCTGATTAGTTATTTTCTAGCCAAAATTGCACTACTAGGCCAATTTTTTTATTTGGGCACGATGTGTTGACAAATAGCCTGGGTGCGTGTAACCAACATTCGTTCATTCTTTTTTACTGTGATATCAATACCCTTGACGTGTTTCCGATATTGCCATCGCCGTCACGCACCACACAAAGTCTAAATTGATAACAGCCCCCCGAAAATCGCATGCTCTAGCCACGGGTAAATGAACGAGAGCGAGCAATACGAACGCCGCTGAAGCAAAGAGGAATCAAGCCGACCCATCTCAGTCGCATGAAGGGTGCATGCGATGACATCAGCAACGTGCGAGGCATGTTGTCGGTTTATTCTCAGGCAAAGAGGAAACGCCTTGTCTGTCTTGAGAAATGCCAGGGCCAGGGGGAACTAGAGGAACACTACCATATAACCAAATAGAATAGCCACCAATTGTAAACTTCAAAAATAATTTTCTTCCATGAAACCAAAAATGTAATGATAAAACTTGGGATATCAAAAGAACTAGTTATTTTCTTTCCAGTTAGATATAAATGTTATCGTTAATTAGGCCACCATGCGGTGCAAATCGGTCTCAATGTCGACAAAGTTGATTTTGGGAAATTAGTGATTTTCTTTCTCGTAAATTTTAGCGACTTGAGGGGTGCAAAGGCAATTTTTTTTGTAAAATATACCTTCTATGGAGTAATTATTTATTTCTCATATATACATTAAAAGAGCAGTAATGCAATAGAAAAACTACAAACATAATCCCTTTAGGCTAAATTCTTGCAGATGTATGTGGCCAAAAAATGAGCTAATAATGATTATCTTAAAATACCTTGCACAGTCACCATTACTTATATATTCTAAATTTGGTATTGAAAGAGGAGTGGCACAATAAAAAATATTTTTTATGAACAAGAGCCATACCACATTTGGATAAATTTGGAAAGCACTCACGTGGCTACAATTTTTACTTCCCGAAACATTCTATTGATTCACTGCTTTCAATGCAGTAAATCAGTAGGATACTTTTTCGAATCGATTTGAGGTGGTCGCCTAAATGGCTGGTATTGTTACGGGAAATAAAGTATACACTGGCGAGCAAATGCGTACTGGCGAATATACCGGCGAGCAAATGGGTACAACGCTGCTGCAGTCCGAGCACGTTCACGTTCAGCACTTCGTCGTCGTCATCCTCAGGCATCTACTTAGCCCGTGACATTACCCGCCGGCGGCAGAAGCACCGTCCCGGTACGATCAATTCTCGGGGCATGAGTAGTATGGTTTAAGCCGTGAGACATGCACTATATCGGTCAAGACTGAAGCTGGTACTGACGTGGTATAAAGTGGAGCTATCTCATAGGCCACGCTGGTGACCTTGCGTATGACGCGGTAGGGACCACGTAACGGGACATCAGTTTTTCGCAGAGACCAACACGACGTGATGGTAACCACAGCATGACGAGCGATCCCGGGGAGTACTGGACGTCACGGTGCCGGCGATCGTAAGCACTCTTTTGGTTGAGCTGCGAGGCACATAGACAATCTCGGGCAACTTGGCGGGCGACTTCAGCTCGGGCCAGGGCATCACGAGCATAACAATCGATGAGGGGGCGCCAGATTGGAGCATGGTGTCCATGGGCAAAGGCGGGTCATAACCAAACAGTAGGTAGAAAGGTGAAAATCCAGCTGTATCATGACGTGAACTGTTGTATGCGAAGGTAACGAAAGGTAAGTGGATGTTCCAATCTTTGTGATTCTTGGAGACGTACATCGCTAACATATTCGTCAGGGTACAGTTGAGGCGTTCCGTGAGGCCGTTGGTTTGCGGATGGTACGCTGTAGTGAACTTGTGGTGGGTAGAGCAGGATCGCAGGAGCTCGTCGACTACTTTAGATAGAAAACAGCTGCTGCGGTCGGTGATCAACTGACGAGGAGCACCATGACGCAGAATGATGTCATGAAGAAGGAAATCGGCTGCATCAGTAGCGCAGCTGGTGGGGAGGGCGCGTGTAACGGCATACCGCGTTGCGTAGCCGGTAGCAATAGCAATCCACTTATTACCGGTGGCAGACATGGGAAAAGGTCCTAGAAGATCAAGGCCGACTCGGAAAAATGGCTCATCTGGTACTTCAATGGGCTGGAGGGTACCAGCAGGTCTCAGAGCAGGTGTCTTGCGGCACTGGCAGAGGTCGCATGCCGCAACGTACTGTCGCACAGAACGGTAGAGGCCAGGCCAAAAGAATCGGCGGCGAATGCGGTCATACGTGCGTGACACCCCTAGGTGTCCAGCGGAGGGGGCATCATGAAGCTGGGCCAAAACGTCTGAGCGAAGATGCACAGAAACAACGAGTAAAAGCTCAGCACCATCAGGGCGGGCATTGTAGCGGTGCAAGATTTCGTTGTGAAGAACGAACAGTTGTAAGGAGTGGTCAGGGTGGGAAGAGTGCAGACCATTGACAATAGCACGCAAAGAGGGGTCGCGGCGTTGTTCAGCAGCTATGTCGGTGAAGTCTGTAATGAAAGAACGAGGGCCTCTTGTCCATCTTCCATCGTGTCAGGGGGATCGACTGGGTAACGGGACAAGCAGTCGGCATCCTTGTGAAGTTGTCCGTATTTATAGGATACGGAAAAAGTGTACTCTTGTAAGCGCAGCGCCCAGCGACCAAGGCGTCCCAAAGGGTCCTTAAGTGAGGAGAGCCAGCAAAGCGCATGGTGGTCCGTAATAACTGAGAATGATCGGCCATACAGGTACGGTCGGAATTTCGCAATGGCCCAGACGAGAGCTAAGCACTCGCGATCTTTGATGGAGTAATTTTGTTCCGAGCGCGACAACAGTCGGCTTGCATACGCGACAACGCGGTGCATGCCTTGTTGCCGCTGCTCCAGCACTGCGCCTATGCCGTGGCCACTGGCGTTAGTACGAAGCTCCGTGGCGGCAGATGGGTCGAAGTGTGCTAGGACTGGTGGATTGGTGAGAATGTCAACGAGCGACAAGAAGGCGTTTGCTTGCGGTTGGCCCCAGGTGAATGTTACATCCGTTTTGAGGAGGCAGGTTAGAGGACGGGCTACTTCAGCAAACTTCTCGACAAAACGACGGAAATAGGAGCACAATCCCAGAAAACTTCGGACGTCCTTGGCTGAGCGGGGTGTGGGGAAGTCGCGAACTGCTCGGACTTTCGCAGGGTCTGGTTGAACGCCCGCAACGTTAACAAGATGGCCGAGTACGCAGATTTGGCGTTGCCCAAAGCGGCATTTGGACGAGTTAAGTTGCAAGTTGGCACGTCGGAAAACATCAAGCACTGTGGACAGACGGGTAAGATGATCGTCGAAAGTAGTCGAAAAAACAATAACGTCGTCAAGATAGCAGAGGCAGATGGTCCACTTCATGCCTCGAAGGAGAAAGTCCATCATGCGCTCAAAAGTCGCGGGGGCATTGCATAATCCAAAAGGCATCATCTTGAATTGATAAAGTCCATCAGGAGTCACGAAGGCTGTCTTCTCTCTGTCTTTGTCGTCCACAGCAATCTGCTAGTAGCCTGAGCGAAGGTCTATTGAAGAGAAATATTTGGCACCGTACAAGCAATCGAGTGGATCATCTATGCATGGTAGGAGATAGACATCTTTCTTGGTAATATGGTTGAGATGGCGGTAATGAACACAGAATCTCCAGCTATTGTCCTTCTTTTCAACAAGTACAACGGGTGAGCACCAGAGACTAGATGAGGGTTGGATTATGCCCTTATGAAGCATTTTATCGACTTCTCGCTGTATAATAGCACACTCCGGGGCTGACACACGGAAGGTCGTCGGCGAATGGGTCGAGCGTCACCGGTGTAGATGCGATGGGTTATCACGGATGTCTGGCCCAAATTACGGTCGCCGAAGTCAAAGATGTCCTGATAAGAAGCAAGCACATGGCAGAGAGCAGGGACTTGTTCAGAGGTGAGCTTGTCAGATAGCATTGGCTTGAAAAGGTCGGAACAGGAACGTGACGAGAGCGACGTTGATGAAAAATTGGGTGGCGAATTGGTGGTTAGGGCGGAAACTGTGTGGTCGACCAGTGGTGTCAGATGCGCAAGTGACATGCCGCGAGGAATAACTTGCGCTGAGAAGCCAAAGTTGAGGACGGGAAATGAAGTTCGGTTGTCCTTAACGGTAACCACCGTGTTGGGGAGTGCAACATAACGTGTCATGGCCACGTCATAAATTGGGGCAGCAACATAATCACCATCGGGTACTGGAGAATATGGCGAGAGTTGGACTTGGACTGCGGCTTGCGGTGGAAGTCTGAGGAAATCGACAGAGCGCAGACGAGGTGGGCTGGTCGAGACGGTCTCTGAGAAGGGTGGTAGTTCGAGCCGAAGAAGACCTTTAGAACAGTCAATGAGCGCAGCGTGTGAAATCACAAAGTCGAGTCCAAGGATGAGGTCATGAGGGCAATTTTCCAGTACAGCGAACAGAACTGAAGTTTGATGCTCGGAGATCGTTAATCGTGCAGTGCACATTCCAAACACAGCAGGAGTACTCCCATACGCTGTAAGAACGGTAGGTGCAATCGCCGGCATCAGAACTTTTTGGAGGCGGCGGCGGAGGTCTGAGCTCATCACAGATATTTGTGCACCGGTATCAATAAAAGCAGTTACAGGTAAACCATCAACGAGAATCGTAAGAAGGTTGCACCGCTGGTCGGGAGTAATCAGAGTATTTGCAGTCCGAGTCGTGTATGCAGCGTCACCTCCGGGGGCTGCACCGGCTAGTTTTCCGAGCGACGGTCGTAGGGAGACCGAGAACGGCGGGGTTGGGGCGAGCGGGACTGACGACGCACGGGCGATGGCGAGTGGCTGGTCCGACGTTCTGGATTATGCTCTGCACCTGTCTCAGCACGGTAGGATGGGGCATAAGGTGCACGTTCGGAGCGAGGTCCCCAATCATAGAAGCTCGGTCGAGGTGATGAGGTCCAATGGCTGCGGCTATGGCGAGCGATGTGTCCTATCCGATGGCACTTGAAACATATGGGCCGATCATCATGAGTGCGCCATTCAGCTGGGTTTCGTCGTGGCGCGAACGTGTGGTTTGGAGTGGCAGCCGCAACGACTGGAGCCGAGCTGGAAGTAGCAGGGGCATTTTTATGAGGTGGTGAAATGCCCATATTCGCGATCTCTTGGCGAACCACGGCCTGTATCATTGAAACAGTGTCGAGGTTGTGTCCTAGCGCGCTGACGCTAGATATAGCGGGTGCCATAGCCTCGAGTTCCCGACGGACTATTCTGGTGACGTTTTCGGGCGCTGGAGGTCGTAAGAGGACGTAGCCACCGTGTTGGGAAGACTGTCAAATTGGTGAACTATGCGCCTACTTTTCGCCTGTTCGAAGCGACGACATGCTTCGATGACCGACTCCACCGTCGAGCAGTTTTTGCACAGGAGAAAATTGAAGGCGTCATCGGCTATTTCTTTCAGGATGTGTCCGACTTTGTCCTCGTCGAGCATGTCCTTGTCGACCTTGCGGCACAAAGCCAACACGTTCTGGATGTACGCGATGTACGGCTCTGTGGTTGTCTGGGCACGAGTCCAAGCTCTTTCTTTGCGGCCACTTGACATCCGATGGGTTTCCCAAATAGATAGCACAATTTCTGCTTACAGACGTCCCAGCTAGTCAACTCTTCTTGATGTGTCTCGTACCAGAGTCTTGCCGTCCCATGCAAGTAGAAGATGATGTTCGCCAACATAAGCGTCGGATCCCAATGGTTGCTGCTGCTAACGCACTCATATAGTATTAGCCAGTCATCGACGTCTATGCCACTTGTGCCGTTGAATGGGCCTGGGTCACGAGGATGCACCACAACGATCGGTCACGGGGCTGACGGATCTTGTTGACATTGAGTAGCCTGGTCAGTCATCGTGGTAGTTGCAATGCGCCGTCCGCTGCGAAGATCGAGCTCGTTGGGCTGTATAGCGAGTGGTACCCCGCACCTTCCACCAATGATGTTACGGGGAATAAAGTATTCACTGGTGAGCAAATGCGTACTGGCGAATATACTGGCGAGCAAATGGGTACAACGCTGCTGCAGTCCGAGCACGTTCACATTCAGCACTTCGTCGTCGTCATCCTCAGGCATCTACTTTGCCCGTGACAGTATGTTTCGCGTGGAGTGACCCTACTACGAACAGCACTGGCAGCGAATAATGCTCTCGGCTTGGAGCTAAAGTATCAGTGCATTAATGTAAGGAAAAAGTAGTATGAAAGGAGAGGTGTAAAAAGGGAACAGAAGGGTCTGAACACCTGCACCCTGCGTGCGCCTCAGAGGATGTGACGAGAAGAGTCACGTGCTGCCGCCGCACGCTGACAATCTACCAAAACTACAACCAAATTACTGAAAAATATGTGAACTTTGTTTAGCAGAACATTCGCACCTTCCTAATAGAATTTATGCGTTTTCACCAATTTTTCTTCAGTATGTCTTTAAATGGCAGATAGTGAAGTTTCTACAGACCACTACCACACCGAGTCCCTCATACACTCTAAGGCAAAAGGGTGTTAAAAG
The DNA here is from genome assembly GCF_043290135.1 of Rhipicephalus microplus. Lineage (NCBI taxonomy): Eukaryota > Metazoa > Arthropoda > Arachnida > Ixodida > Ixodidae > Rhipicephalus > Rhipicephalus microplus. The sequence continues at coordinate 283,324,826 of NC_134710.1, forward strand.
GGTGCATTGTTCGTCCTTTTGGGGACTAATGGGGCTGCCACAACCATTATTCTCTTTAAGGACTAACGGCACCGGGTCTAACAGTCTCCACAGACAAGCTCAAGGGACTAACATTTATTTCTCGCATTTACACCTTAGTGAGTAACCGTTAGTCAAACTATTCAGCTCAAAGGACTACATTTAGTCCTCACATTTTTACTTTATAGGGCAACTGTCAATTCTCGCATTTACACATTACCGGGCAACCGTTAGTCCTCACAGTTGCACCTTGCCGGACGAACGGTTGATCTATTCAAATACTCCAATCGGATGAACTTTTTGTCCCGAGTTCAAACATTGTTTTTTGTTTATTTTCCGCCAGGCCTAATACTTCTTTTCGCCTGTTTTTTCGCGCAATGAGCTACAAATTGCGCAGAAAAAAAACACGAGAAAAAGTAGTTAGCCACCTATGTGTAACTGCTTTCGCAGTCATGGCAACAACGAAAGACAAAAGTGAGACATCGAAATCTTTTATTTTTCTACATACACATGAAGTTTCTCCATTCTGCTAAGTGAATTTATGGTGAAGTGTACAAGTCCAGTCTCGTCAAATCTTGTTCACTTTTTGGGGAGCTCCTCCGATGGAAGCGATAGATGACAGGCATTGCAGACGCCAGCGCACGCAGCCTTCTGCCTGTTGTATTCCCACGGCTGCACGTAGAATAATATAGTAAAAATAGTTATACACACGTGACAGAAGATGGAGATGCACGCATATGACAAGTACGTGCACGTTAATATAAAAACAAGCGATAAAATATGACACACAAATAACTTTACCTTCCCATCTCCTCGCACAGCCCCTCTGAAGCTGCTCTGCCGAAAGAGATGGATGACAGGCATCGCAGACGCCAGCGCTCACAGTCTTCAGCACGGTGTGTGCCCACGGCTGCACAATAAGTATTTAAAATAGTGAGTCACACGTGACAGAAGATGAATACAAATGCATATGATAAATACGTGCAAGCTGAAATGAAAACATAGGTGAGATATGAAATGCTAATAATTTCATCGAGACGTCACACATCGTCAAAGACTCATTTCGTTCCCCGAAGCGCAACAGCTTAGGTGCGGCGGCCGGAGCCACAACACCGCAAACCACCTTGCCGCTAACAAGTCGGCGAGTCCTAAGCGAGGGACGTCGTTCAGCTCGAGCAAGTGAACGCCAGACCAAACACGGCGCTGCACGCGGAGCGTCTGCCGCCAGCGAACTTCGAACAGGAGAGCGAGCGTACGCTTGGGCGCCGCCACGAACAATGCCGAGCTGGTTTGGAGCTAGGGCCGAAGAATTCGACGGTAATATGGCCCTTTTCTACAAACTCGAGTGAGGGCAGCGTGCAAACGCGAGTCCGCCGCCGCGGCCAACTGACGGCGCCGAGCTGCTTGCAACCGACTGACGGGAAAGCCAACGGTAATGGCAAGCAATTTTCAGTGAGGTCCTACTCAAGCGAAAGCCTCGCCAGCCCGTGCTGGTGCACTTACAGATCGTGACATACTACAACCAAGCTCTCTACGAGAACCCGCAACGTGCTTTCGACGACTACCAACACAGTGACGAGGTCTCAGCCCAATATCGTCAGCCCGGAGCTCATCGTCGCGGTACAGTGTACTAGACGCGGCGAAGGCAGGCGAGCACTCGATGAGCGATTGTACGGGAGGCCGACAGCAATGGCGGCCAATTTCCAGGCGGTTGCAAAGCACAGGCAAACTGCAGACGCCCAAGCTGACGATCGCGATGGATTTCGTGCGTGCGATATACACGACCGAGCTCGTTGCCGGCAAGCGCGATCCGTATCGCACACGCGACAAGTAGAGTAGAATAAAGAATGATAACCTACTTGCCTTGGAATCCAGTGCCGTTTTCTGCCCTGAGTCGGACTGAAGTATATATCCGATAGACCTGTTGTATTCTCGGCCGCCATATTTGCCTTCCCAATTCTGTTGCTGTCATGTGTTAGTCGTGACTATCTTGAAGCCACAGATATACAGCGCGGCGTGCTCACGTGTCAAGACTTGCTCCTGACTTCATGGGTGCAGCGAAACGCAAAAGCAGCAGCCCACGCTAATACAAGCGTACATACAAGCATCACGTCGTAATCCTTAGATTGTCGAATCCAGGCGGCCGTGGTCGAACACTCCGAGCGCGATGCAACGCCAACCGTCGCCGGCAAAATGCGGGGAAAGACTGAGCAAGCAGAGAAGGAGAAGGTAGGAGAAGGAGGGTGTTCACCTTGGCAACGCTTTTCGCGCTGCCTGCAATCCCCGGGCGGTTCATCTGTTTGGAGCAGGTTTGGAGCGTGTTTGGAGAAGGGTGGTTTCGCGCGGCACCCTTCTTTCGCTGGTTGCTCCTCAACGGTCCATCCGTTCATCGCGCGTGCCTATTGGGCTCCGTTACTCCTTTTTCGGGTAAGTTTGCCTTAGAGTGTAACAGTAAAGAGATGTTGGGGCGCAAACATTTCTCGTTTTCTTTTTTTTCGAGGATTGCACGTCATGCGCATCAACCCCCCCCCCCCCCCCTTTTTTTTTCTTGGCCAGAACACACAGCAGGCACACTTAATTTGTTTGATATACCTGATAATGCGGCACAGTGCCATTGTTGTAAACAGGATGTTTTGCCAAAGAGAGCACATAAACATTGGCGGTTCCATCTAATTATCATCACTGATATGCAGTTGAAACCAGTATCGATGTAATGTGGGTTCCACACGTTATGAGCTTGCGGGAATTTTCAGATTATTGTGATCTCTCTGATGTGAAAATTCGCATCTCTTGTTAGCCAGCATTTCAGAGTTATCAGATCGTGCTACAACAACAAATAAAAAACCAAGTGTGTTGAAATTAACAGAGCTGGCGCAAAATCTTTTTTTTTATTCTCGGTAAAGAAGTTTTTTCTGTTTTATTTGCTTTTAAATAAAAAAGCGGTCATAATTGTTAGCAAAAAATAGCGTATACGTGCTTTGCACAACTGACTGCGTGAGTTCATCTCGTGAGACAAACAGTGCGTACGTGTAATTTCATGGTGTACCTATAATGTTTTTGCATGCGAAAGTTAATTACGACCACCCCACCATTTCTACGAACTGACTTATTTTCAATTACACAGGTTGCTGTACGTAATTGGATGTGTAGCGAATACAACGAGCTTTCTTTCATTGTAATCTTTCATTGTTTCTTTTTTAGTGCACATTGTGAAACACTTTTATTTTGGTTGTCCTTAGCCGCACGTCTTTCTGTGCTACCCTGTGTACTAGGGGGTCAGGGCTTCTCAAGCTGTTCTCACAGCTTTTACCTGCCCTCCTCGTAACATGTATTTTGTTGTTGCGGAATAAATTTCAATTTCAATTTCAATTTCAATTATACCACAACCGAAAAGCATGCTTTCAATATTGTTTCAACAAGAAACTTCTCAGAACGGGGGCTCCTTCGCGACACCAGAACATCACGCACACAGATCCATGCGGCCGTGCGCCGGCGGGCCAGCTCGCGATCACATCTCTCCGACGTGGCTGTACGCGGCACATGAATGGTCGCACATGCGCGGCGCTCGCCAGCCAACATGGACTCTTGTCATGGCGGAACGTCGCGGCCGAGGACTCGTTAGAAACGACCACGTTCAACGGCGATTCGCGACACCAAGACGTGTATACGTTGTCCTATTCTTATCGGCTCACCTGTAGTTGCGTGAAGTCGGACAATATGCCACAAGAAGTTTGCGAAGGGTGTCGTTGACTTCACTGCTTCGAGTCACCACTGTGTCGGAGCTTTCCCGCCAAGCTGACCAGCGAACGAGTTTTGTGGACTTCGCTATCAGGCAAGTCCTATCTTACGGCTCTCGTGAATTTCCCCTGCCTTCGGCCTCTTCGACTGCCGACAAAATGCTCATGCCTTGATTGCTTACGCTGCTTCGAAGTCGCACAGAGGCTTACTCGAAAGCGGCTTTTCTTTTTTTTTTGCGCGCGCGGCTTCAGCGTATTTGCGAATTCTATGCAATGGTGTCACGTGCCCCTGACCGTGAAGTTGGTTACGAGGACTTCAGCGATGTGGGCCTGGTAGCTGCTGTCACGTGTCGTGTTACCGTACGCATTGCGTTATAGTTGACGAAAATTCCTCTACGTCCCGGGTGAGTGGCCGACAAAACTCCGCATACCATCCTTTGCGTTGCAGTTGCGTTATCAGGCGACACGATCGAAGTTCAGTTGGCGTGTTTAGTGAGAAAAACAAGCCACTTTCATTAGCAGGGTTGTGACAGCAGGGCTGTATCAGATTGCAATAATGCACTTATGAATATTAGCGCAGCACATTCTGCCGGCAGCGTTTATTTCACTGTTTGCAGGTCTTGTGCCGGCAGTAGTTGCTTAAGTTACGTCCAGCTTGTAGTGCTTTTGGCTCTCGCTATTTTCGCATTGTCCGTTAGTGATTTTCTCGTCTCCGTTGGGCGCCAGTGACCTATGCTGTGGCGCATCGCGGCTCTCGCTATCTGGCTACCAGAAAAAAAGTATTAAAAAGAAGAAAACAGAAACACCATACGAAAGAGATCGCCTGATTCAACAACCCCGAGGGATGCACAGCGCGTTGGCACGGGCGCTTCGCAAGCTGATAGGGCGAAAAAGGACGAAGAAGCTGCCTTCGCTGTAACGGTTGGGCAAGAGTGCCGGCACATCAACTCGGAATGGTATAGTCCCCGTTGCCGGGGCGCGTGTTTCCATATTATATCCAGAGAGGTGTTTGGGAAAAACGCGGCGCAGCTATTGGCTGAAAGAGGTCAGGTGATCTAAACGCGCTTCCGGTTTATTGTGTTTATATTTGTTACTTTTTATTGAAGATAGTGGGGCACAGAGAGTGGTTTTTGCAAAGCTGGTTATAGCCGTACGATAGAACGTACGCTGTAGAAATTTGGGTTTGCCCCGCCGCGGTCGTCTAGTGGCAAAGGTACTCGGCTCCTGATACGCACGTCGCGGGATCGAATCCCGGCTGTGGCGGCTGCATTTCCGATGGAGGCGGAAATGCTGTATGCCCATGTGCTCAGATTTGGGTGCACGTTAAAGAACCCCAGGTGGTCGAAATTTCCCGAGCCCTCCCCTACGGCGTCTCTCATAATCATATAGTAATTTTGGGACGTTAAACCCCACAAATCAATCAATCAGAAATTTGGGTTTTCCCCTCGGCGTGGGTCTCCCCTATATGTTACGCGCGGCTGTACAGATCGTTTAATGATACAACTTTCGTTTGCGCTGCCACGCTGAAGCCCAGCGCCGTACAGATTAAGCCATCGTGCGCCGCAGGCATGACGGACGCCGAAATGTTCGGGCTTTTTGATGCCAAGTGTTTTCGCGGTTGGTGGTGATGTAAACAAGGATCGTTTTACGATGGGCGATGTGGTGTATGCGTGGATTGTGTCGCGATGGGCGAAGTGGTGCACAAAGCAAATCCCGGAGCGGGTGGGTGCCCCTTTGGCGTGATATTTATCATGAGATCGTGTGTTTGCCATAACGCAAGAAACCCCAGGACTTGATTTTACTCGCGTATGAGCCCAAGGTTATTCAACAACGGTGAAAAAAGGGCGTGAGGCTATTTGTGAATATTTGTTCATTTGTCACAACTCAGCTCGATGACATTTCAATTAAACTTGATGCTGTTGAAATGTAAAAAAAGAAATGTGTTTCAGGAATAGCGCCATGATAAATTTCTAAGCTGCTTCTGGTAAGTGTACATCATTTTGGGAAAGGCAGGGAGCACTCATCTCTCAACCTTTCATGTGAACTAATCTAATGTTATTGCTATGACTGGAGCATGTTATAAAACACCTTAAATGTCCGCGTGCAATTCATTTGTCACAGTGAATGAGGCATGCATAACCAAGTAGTAACATCAATAGATTGCCCATCAGTACCGTAGTGTCTAAACAAAAAAAATTCGGCAGATCCCACGTACCTGGGAATCAACTTTATGCGAAGCACGCGGAGGGAAGTTGACCGTGTTGCATTTTATTATGAAATAACGCTAAATATATGTACAAATGTTGCACGCAGAGACATATGTTGAAGAGTTGCAGGTGTTTATATAACCAGTTTTCCACTTGCACAATGATGTCAGTTGGAAATGTATTTTAGCAACACCAGAAGCTGATATGAAGCGCTGATGCTCGCGAACATGCTGGCCCTTGGCACTGCTACTTAAATCGATTTCAGCACAAGGCACTTCACCACAATTGACGTTAACCCGACGTGACAGCTGTATGAAAGGAGTACATTTGTAATGTTCATGAAATTGAGTAGGCAGCACTGCAGCCACTATTGACGTTTAACAAAAATTAGCGACTATTTGAAAAGTAGTTTCGAGACCTGGCGTAGCTCGAACTGTGGTAGACTGCTTGACTGCCACGCAGAATGCTTGGGTTCGATTCCTGCTGGGACCCTGGAATTTATTATTTGCATTCGTCGGGTGGCCGACGCTGCCCATGTCTAGTTTTTATTAATACTGACTTTTATTCTATGCCTTCGTTGGGTCGACGCTACAGAAGTCGTGTATTGCTTAGCGCTCACGCGTTAAAATTGTCCATGTGTGTTCTCGTCGTTCCTGGGTAGACACTAAGTGTGAATCAGCTGTGGCACACACCTGCTTACCAGCGGCATACACTCGCCCGTGAGTATGTGCCAGTGTCTGACGGCAAGTGTTTGACGACGTACGCGAGAGATTGTGAGATTTTTCATGTATTGACCATCGAGTCATATTCGTCATACCATGTTACCCTTCCATGTTAATTTTGGTACACGCCAAGGTAAGGTAGTGACCACGAGAGCACCAGAACGTAAGTGGCTAGATAGATAGATAGATACGCTCGAAGTCGCCGAAGTTCGCTAAAAAATGCTTTACATTTAAAAGGAAAAGTACATTTAAGAGCTTGTTTTCTTTGTTAGACACAATAACAATGAGATCGAACAGGTAATAATGCCAAACAAAAAGTACATTGAAGAACTCGTTTTCTTTGTTAGACACAATATTAATAAGATCTAATATACAATCATGCCAAATGACATAATAGTCTGTTAGATCTCATTATTATTGCTTTTAACAAAGAAAACAAGCCCTTAAATGTACTTACTTCCTTCATTCATAGCGAGGAACCTGTTCTGACAGACTTGGTGCCTTCACGTAGTATACGAGGAATTATTGGTCAGCTGCCAACTCATAATAAGCCCTCAGACTACGTGACGCCACACAGACACAAAAAAGTGTTCTACACTAACCATCATGGCTGCTGGCCATGCTCCTACATTCAATCTACATATACCCCATTAAGTGGACGGGGAGATGACCGCCATGGTAGCTCAGCTGGTAGAGTAGCGGACGTGTTATTCGAAGGTTGCAAATTCGGTCCCTGCCCACGGCAACTTATCTTTTTGTCTAATTTTCTCTCTACACATTTACATTACAAAACCAAAACAGGGAATATTGTGAAACGAAGGACATTTTAAAAGCTTAGCAACGTTGGCAGGGGAAAAAAAATACATGAGTGCTTGGGGAACAATTGGCAGACATTGATTCACAAAATGAGCCTATAGAATGTACCCAAATTTTGTAAAGTCCTGCAATGTCGATTGTGATACATGGTGGTGGGAGCATGTTTGCTGTAGGAAATATCTGAATATGCACCTCTCTTACAGCTACCCCCCCCCCCCCCCCCAAAAAAAAAAACCTCCAGGAATCACACAGATGAATGTTGCACATACCACGTGGATTCGTAGTGCTGATAGAATGGTATATGTCATGGTATTTGAGCACGGGCTCTTCTCAATGCAATGTGTAAGGTTCACTAATGACATTAATAAAACAATGCAAAATCCCAGGCTCTCCCTAAAAAGCATTTGTTTTTCTTTTAAAATCGTGTAACAGAAAAGTACATTGTTTATTCAGATGTAATTATTACTTGCCCAACAGGACATATTTCTTAACTAGAAAGCAATGACAGCACATAGTTCCTTTCTTAATGCAAAATCAGCACCACCTAGAGCCTCTTTGACATTTAAACTTTCTGCTATATTCTATCATATTATATTTCCTATTCAATTGCATACTGATTGTAGTTTTTCATCAGGCTAGCTTATTACACCACTAAATAGATTGCTAGTACAATATTGTTTACTAAAGGCTCAATAGTTCATTAAAGATGTGCTGTTTAACGTATAACAGCTACTTGATGCCGGCCAAAAGATCATTGAAGTTGCTTCAGTACGCTATTGCCATCTGTTATTACAAAATAAGCACCTGTTTTTAAAGTAGGTAATAAGTTATACAGATGCTGTAGTATTTTTCTCAAAAAAATGTTGACAATTTTTGAACAAAATGAACCAGGATGAATAAAAAATCTTAATTGAATAAATTACGATACATTTGACATTACTTCGCACTATCCAGTGTCTTAAGAGACATATGTATATGAAGGGGGGGGGGTCTAAATATGCATTACTAGTGTCATGCTTTTTAAAAGGCATTTGTATCTTACACAGATAGCAAGGTGCTCTATAATTGTCATGGTAATGAACAATCAGTATGCATTAAGAATGCTTCAAGATTTCACGTATTTATATTACCTGTAATGAATTGGACAATATTATTTCAGGAGAGACAAGTCGGCATGAGCACTACACTAACAAAGCTGAGCTAGTTGGTTTGTCTTCCTGTTAGGAGACGGGGCATGTAAACATGGACACCAGAGAGAAATAAAGGTGCGCAAATGCCGACTAACAACTGAAAAGATGCACAGCAGAGAAAAGAAAGCAGACATTTGAACTTGCTTGCGCATACCTCATGTGTCCGTGTTTGCATGTCGCATATTTTAACTTTGCGCTCGTGATAACTATAAACCAGTGGTAAAGATTTTAACCTACGCATTTTCATTTCAGTTCAAGCACTTAGTCATATATCTATAGCTTCAGTGCTAAAATGCTGCTCAAGTCTTTTTTTCCTAAGAACTATGGAATCTGATAGCATTTCTTATGAAACGTTTGTAGATAAACTGCAAGTAATTCATGACTTCCTACCTTCAGCCCTTACCAGTTAAATGTTAAGCAGTAAGCTAAGTGTATTTTAATAAAGAAACAAAGCTTTCTTAAGTCTCATTTTACTGTTAGATTCACGTACATACATAAATGTACTGAAGAAATTGTGTTTTTGAGTTGTCCTATATCTCAATAGATATTGTCAATAGTTGTCCTATGTCTCAAACAACAAAAGTTCCTTTTCAGTGACTCTAAAGTCAGCAAGCGTTCCTATACAAGCAGAATCGTGTACTTTTGTCTTTTTGTAAACCATGTGCTCTAATTACAAAAGTGTGTCGGTTGCGGTTGCTAAAAGCTGACAAATTTTTATGGGTAGAACCAGTTCTTCTGGTAGTATCCTTGTTTTGAATAATGGTGGTTGTTGGGCAAAGCAATACAAATGAGTCCCGAAAGAAACTAGATTTTGAACAAGTTTATTTGCTGTGAGTAGGTAAAAAATACATTTATTCATTACAATGAAAACTGTCAAGTATGAGGTCATCATTTATTGCAATAGGGAAAAACGTCAAAAGACACTTAGGGGTGGTTTGTTCTACATCACAGTATGTTCGCCAATCTAATGTTAAACGGAATTTCCAGTGGAGTGTCCAGGCTTTCTTCTTAAAATGAAGATAGGAGCAAGACAAAAGAAATTAAAAGAAAACATCAGACTCCAGGGTCTTTCTATGCTTTCACCAGCACCAAAAACTTCTATAAAATATTCCTCTTTGAGCATCTTTAAACAAAAGCAAATTTCTTTTTTCGTATCATTGCTGGTAGTAACTTCCACACTTACCGAGCCAAAGAGAACATGTTTCCCTCTGAACTATTTTTATTAACAAGTAAACCCCTCCACGCAAAGTGGCACACGTCATAAATTGGAGTTTCAAAACCTTCGTGAGGCAAGGCTTACAGCAGGCGTTATACAAGTGTTATTAACCAATACCAGAATATTCATCACTTTATAGAACTTTAAATGCAGGCTGTAAAATTATACCTTATTTTAAAAATACGTGTTCACTTTGACTGCGCAATATTTTCATATTTAACTAGCACACTAAAGTCACACACGGCATAGGACCCTTCAGGTTGGTTCAACAAAAAGCAGCAGGTGCAATGAACTTAGAGATAACAGCAGGCAGTGAGCTATGGTAACATCAACAATATATAAACATAAGCCCTTGAGAGGTATCTTTCTGTCGGTAATTTTCGTTGAACTGACAAACTGACAAAATTAAAAAAATGTGACTGAAAAGAAAATCACCATGAAAAAGAATCCCTCGCGCAAAAAATAGTGGGCTAAAGATGTCAGGCTTGTGTGGATGACGTAGCACGATTGCAGCATAAGATGGAATTGTGGCCTTCTATAGAGCCTTCAGGAAACTCTCATGGGGTGCCTACTGTAGGTACACTAGCTTGGTATTCACTACACCCAATCGCCATCATTTTTAATAATAACAAAGCACCCAGTGTGCATCTGTAAGGTGTTCACGTAGCTTGCACGCTTCGTTGATGCTGTGGCCCATGATGATGAGGATGGTAAATTATGGTTCAGCCCTTCGTAACGAGTGGGAAGCTTTCGACCATCCACTCATAGAGCAGTTGACATGAAGTGAAGTCTTGTGCAAATCTACTCTTCTTCCAAGCAATTAATGTGATTTCTCACTTAACATCATGCCTGCAAAGGAGGTTTTTATGAAGAATATTCAAGAACTTCCATAACTTTATGGCAGGATGAATGTTAACCATCTGGATCCCAGCTTAGATCGCTCACACGCTTAGCTTCCTTTTTCAATAAGGATAACAGCCGCAGACAATATAGTCACTAAAACTGGCTTTTGTGAGCTCATAACTTACACTGCTCAATGTTTTCATTTTGTGTACAGAAATCATATCGCCCTACCAATGAAGAACAGCTGTGTGATACGATTGTACGCTTATCATGAAAGATGTCACACACTTGGACAGTGATTAGAGCATAGTTTCTAGCAAAAGCACATAATCTTAGGCCAAATTAGTCATTCGCTGGAACCAAGTTAGGCCTTGGGGCCATCCCTAAATTCTGTACTTTTGAGCAAAAATGAGCCTTACGTTGTACGCTATGACCTTCATGCACGAGTTTAGATTGACAACTTCCTCACCACCAAGCTAGAGCAGTAGGTTTTAAGAGGCTTGCTGGATGACAAGAAGAATATGATAAGACTCGACAGAATTACAGCTGGCTGCTGTCTCTGCAGTCATGCACAATACACGCATTCAACACTTTATCCACAGCCCACAATGAGCGCATGCCATTTTCAGCTCACTTCAGCTGGATAACCTCTTCAATTGGGAAGAACTCTTGCAACTATAAAGCCCTTTAAGTTATGAAGTATGTACATTAAATTTAAAATAAAAATTATAAAGTAATAATGTCCTAACTTTTTTAAAACCTTAGGTGTGCAGCATCACTTGGATGTTCCTTTGAGTCTCCCGCCATCTTACTGATTAATTTTGCAACTCGTTCTTGAACCGTATTCACTACTGTGGCACACTTCCCACCTTTTTTTTTACATTCTTTAAAGTGACGCAAGTGTATTGTGTATGAAAGACAGGTTTGTCTGGACACTGCATGCCAATTTGAGGTTTAGATTTCATGTTTTTCTTAATTTCTATGGCAGTATTTAGGATCTTCCACGGAAAATTGCTATTAGGCCCTGGGTTTTCTTCAACACCCTTCATAAGTAGCAATAAGAGAATTATGCAATACACCAGGCAGGGCTCGGCAAAACACAGAGACATGCATAGCTCATCTTAAAACACTTTGAATAATGATATTTTGCACCAATCTTTGCACAAAATAGCACGGAATTCAGCGTAGTGTGCTTGGAAGTGCCACTGAAGGTGCTAGAGCAGTGTAGAAATTTCGGCTAGTTGGTGTGGGCTCATCTTGGTGAAGCTGCATGTTGGGGCAGGACACTAAAAAGAAGTGAGAAAAACAAGTGCAGAATTACAAGTTTTTATGAGACGCCGTTATGTTATGTGAGGAGTGATTCCATTAACTACAAAAAGAAGTGCGCATACGTATGAGTTCAGTAGTTTTAGAAAATTTTAGATTTCTACTTCTGACTTCTATCGCATTTAGGCAGGTCAATGAATTTTTATTTATTATACTATATGGACCACTTATATAAAAAATGCCAGCCACTACAGTGACCAGATTTTGCTGATGTAGCACAGTAAAATGCTGACTACCTTTGTACATCAGTGCTGCTTCTTTGGCATGAGTGCAAGTGAAAAAAAAACCAAAAAAATAAATGCAATGCCTAGCCTTTCATTTGTTTATTTTCATGTTGCATATTGTTAGAATTTGCAATATACCATTTCTTCATTAGGTGCAAAAGAACCAAAAGCGTAATGAGTCTGTTCATAAAGTTCAACAGCCCGTACTTTTACACGTAACTCATATTCTTAGGTTGCATTAAAAGCACAGACATGATCACATGGCTAATTCTTTCTGATAGCAAACCTAATATGCATAAAAAATTTATGCGTCTGGAAGCATTAGGGAAAATCGTACTGATTAGCAAATGATATGTGTATCACAAGGACATACCAAGAAGCCCGATGCCAAGGCTATAAAAAATCTAGGGCTGTCAGCCGGAAACCAAGAAGCTGTGGGTTAACTTCGCTTTTTACGGCATCAAATACAAGTGTGCACGCATATATATATATATATTGATAAAAATGGTAAACTACTTGCGCTTAGGGACCTGAAATGTATGTTTGAAAATGTGTGACTGTCAAGTGCTAAAAAAGGCTGATTTGCTGCTCAAAACTGAGGTTTTCGCTGATCCAGATTGTGTGCAAAATTGCTTAGGATCAATGGCATCACTAATAAACCCCACCATTTAGAATTACTCCATGCTGGGTATGTACCAGTTCGTAATTTCAATTTTCGAAAACAAGCAATAAATGTGAAATATGCTTTACTGCAGATCCTACCTAACTTTTTGAAATTTTAGCCATCAACACACCGAAATTCAGAGTTACGATGGTTGTGTAGATAAGTCGGATTGAGTAGATTGTAGGAGTAGATAAGAAACAGAGCTAGGAGCGGATCAGAAATAATGCTTTCCACCAGTACGGAAGTAGCGAATCTGGGCCTTTTGTCTCACGAAGGTTAGTGAATATCGGCACAAAAGATGTTCATCTGCAGCAATGCCCATATTTGAAAGGATTTGCCAGTCGAGCTGCTTCGATGCCAGACTAGTTAGTTTTTATTCAGTGGCCTTGATTGTTCATAATAGTTCGTTTTGGGCCTTCCGTACACTTTTGATGCATATTCGATATACAGCAATTCTCTTCAGTTTTGCTTTAACTAGCCTTGATTTTTAGACCTTACTTCTCATATGGGAGGACATTAAGATGCCGTATATGTCAATTTTTGACATGCAATCTGACACTGCTTGCTGTGATTTCTATGCTCATATCTTTTTACTTTGTTTATGATCAACGAGCTGCGTGATTGTATTCTTTGCTTGCTTTTCATTAACTAGCTATGTAATTCAACAATTACTTTGCCACGTGCAGTGCTGAATGCTGTCACATGCAGCACTAAGATTCCGTATACAGTAATTTTTCAGATGTATTTGCATGTTGTTTCAATAATTTTCTCATCATTTTAAATTCACTCCTGCTCAAGACCAGCAGTGTGTACGAGATAACTAAAGAAACAAGAAAAAGACTAGTGAATCAATAAAGAAATCAGATGTTGAAGCTCGCTTCTGTGCTTAATAAGTGATATAATAAGCCTAGTGCTACCTCTAAGGCAACACTAATATTCATGAACAATTTCTAGGGGGAGTTCATGTTTACTAAATAACATATTACCATTAAAAATCACTAGGACAAAGGATAAAACTAAGCTGTGGACGAACTGTAAAGAAAGCTACATTAGGTGGACAGTGCATTCGCATGAACTGGATGAGGAACGACTATTTCAGCAAAAGGTATTGCTTGATTAATATGTGGGGTTTAACGCTCCAAAACTACAATATGTAAATGAGAGACGCCGTAGTGGAGGGCTCCGGATATGTCGACCACTTGGGTTCTTGAACGTGCACCCAAATCTGGAGATTTCGTGACCTGCGGTTCAGCAGCTGAGTGTCTTAGCCACTAGAACCACCACGGTGAGGCTTGAGCAGAGAATTGGAGGACATATCTTTCTGTGAATGGCGTTCTGGTGCAATTTTATGGCATCTGTTCAAGGTATTAGAATACACAATTTGCTCCAAAATTTTATACCGCTTCACATACTGCGGTGTTTTAATCCTGCGTCCAGTAAAAGATCATCCAACTTTGGCTGCTGCATGGTATGTTAAATTGAGAACAGAAGTGTCACTTTTATGTGATCATGACATTGTCTCCCTTAAATAACATGCAATGTGAAGTACTGTTATTCCACATGATCATCTCTTTCAAAACATGTCACAGTCTAGGAAACCTATTTGCAGTTAATTGGTTAGTAGACCAATTGGTTTTGAAACACAGTGAAGTGATAAATGGCACGAAAAGACACAGACAAAAGAATACATACATGTGCAATGACTGACAAACTATTTCATTTTCAGAAGTGCATGATGTATAAAGCATTTAATTTTTTAACAAGTGAGCACGTCTGTCTCCTTTTGTCTGTGTTTTGATACTGTGTATTATTTACATAATTTCCTGCTAGTTCTTTTTCCTTCCAAGGCATTTTTTTGAGTTCATTTGTCGATATTCTATCAACAAAACTGTTTTATATAGTATGTTCAGTGACAGTAATAAAAAAATGCGTACAGTAGTTCCAATAACTGTGTCTGCAAATACCACGCGTGTCTGCACTGTACAACTATGTTTCTGAATTCAGAAGCCATGCATTTTGTTTCACACTACATTTTTTTATTATTCGGGTTGCATTTACAACAGTGTATGAACACTACTACTACACTGCATGCTTTATTCAACATGACAGAGATATGCATTAAGTGACATGTCCCGTTTCCTGCTTCATATTTGTAATTTTTTTCGAAACAACCCAAATCATTTTTGGATGTTAGATTACCTATCAATCTATGAAGGACAACTGCGCTATCTACTTTTTAATGGGGTAAGGCCCAGACTATGCTTTCAGTGTCCTTCTTAAATGCGGTGTTGCATCTGGGAAGCACCTATGGTCCAACCGCTCTACTCTACTACGTGAGCTTCATGAGCACTGTGTGCGTTAACAGCGCTCTAACTGGCAGTGCGTCGTGGGATATAAAGAGAAATAATATGGCAAAGGACTTTTCAGCGAACGCGCAGCGTAGCAAAAAACAGCACACCGTCACAAAACAACTAACAATGAAACAAGTTCGTCTCGTCTTAGTTTACGCGTGGAACACAGAAGACCACTTCGCGAATTCCACAGGTGATGCAACCCACTTACCTCAAAACAGCTGACATCTGGTGTAGTTCAAGTGGCGCGTCTTCTTCGCTGGCCGGCAGCCCACACAAACGCGTAATAAATAAAAAATTGGAGCACACCAGCTGCGTAAGAACACAACTCGTTTCAGCGACACCGTCAGCGAACAGCCCACACGTTTCGGTGGAATTTCTACAGCGTACAGCTTCAACAAGCTTCATCGGCTAATTGCAAAACTAGCGTTATGCTAACGTCTATGTCCACCGCCATCTTGCATGAAAACAAAAACAAACGAAAAGTACCGGAAGTGATTTTAGATCATGCGGTTGCTTTCAGACAATAGAGGCACTGCATTTTGCCCATACATCTCCTGGTATATGATACGGAAAAACGCTGCCGGGGCTATATCTACTTCCGTCAATGTCTGCACCTCGCGCCCGCAAGTTTTTTGAAGAAGAGCAGCTCACTCGGTTTCTGAAAGAAGGGGTTCGAAGTTCATTTGACAGCACCGCCTTTAACTGCAGCTCAATGAAAGACTGTGAAGGTCTCTGAGATATGCTGTTTTTATTGCTCTCGCTGTTTGCAATGATATTGCTAGCACTACTTGGTATAATGTAGTATGACTGTTGCTGGTAAACATATTGTAATACTGTATTTTAAAAAATGTTTTGCCTTTATCTCGATACACAGCATCAGAGAAAAGGTGACACGCGGAAGAATTAACAATAGAAATTGAACATGAAACTTAAATATAGATACTTTCATTTTTTATTCAAATGCTTAGGGACTTAGAATTAGTCGCATGCCACTAATAAATGGCTTCATTTGGTGCTGTCACTTGGAGTGGAAGCCAGCGGTGCTTGTTGGAATGGGTGTACTTAAATTTCGCCAGACCACTATGCTGTCTGTGCAACTTAGGAATTTTTGGAAGCACCAGCTGAACTGTGAAGCCAGTGCAATACGTTGTCGTTTCACATTGGCTTAATAGTGTGCAACTCTTAGTGAAATTCAGCACTTCGCATACTTTTTATTGATGACACAGAATATATATTGTAAAATCCCAAAGGAGTGTTTCAGACTTCTTTGAGGGATTTCAATTATGCGGCTGCTTGTCTCCTCTAACCATTTTCTCTCTTTTATACTGTTTATGCGCCAAACTAAAACAGTTAGTGCATGTTTGTTTAGCTTATGAAGAATAACACTGCACTACTCTTCATCTTTTTCTATCTCCGAAGGACGAAATGCTGCTGCCATACTTGCTTTGTTTTTGTTTGAATGCCTCAGTTTTTTGCTGCGTGCTGCAGATAGCAAACAGAAGTGCCATGACAAACTGTGCAGTGCTGACCACACGGTAAGCCAAGCATCCCATAAGCGGCGCTTATCCAGCATCTGTGGCTAACTCAAAAGTAATGTACAATGTTCCATATAATAAAGAAGAGCATTGTTTTGAGCTAGTCATGTCGAAGTGAAACTATTGCAAAATAAGTAAGGGCATACAGAGTAACATCAGAATGTATGCTACCTACCAACTCAACATTATTCATGCCAAAGTGTTAATTATGTGCAACCCCGCAGGGGCGCCTGCGCAAGTAGGCGTTTGGTGTGCAGCGACACCACGGACCCGAGCTAACGGGGGAGTTTCTACTCCCTCCTACGCCTAGCCGTGCGTGGCTTTGCCGTGTCCGGGGAAAAGCGGATCCTGGGGGTTGAGCCGACGCTGGGTGCTTGGACCTTTAAGGCCCCCCGGCAGAGGCAACACACCCCTTTGGCCCTGGCTTCACGTAGACGGCACCCCCGGATGAACCCGCCTGGGGGGAATCGGCAGTCGCATTTTCCTATCTCTCCCTCCCTACATCTTTGTCTTTACCTCTCACTTTTTATCTATCCTGTCTTCTAGTCTCTTCCGTTTACTTCCAAACTTCCTGGCGGCTAGGGTTAACCTTGTGTAGTTACCCAACCTTGGGTAGTTATATCTGGTTATAGCGGCGATGTATGACTGGCGTTTTCAAGTGTTTTACCTTGTAGCGTCCCCCTGTTGGGCTCGGTGGTGGGTGGTCACCATCGCCGCCGAACATTTAATGCACCACATGGCCAAATCTTTCCCCCTTCTCAATGATCGGTCCCTTAAAAAGAACCGCACCGATGAAAGCTCCAAACGAACCGGAAGCGATTGTGACCACTTTCCACGCTTCCTAGTCATACACTCTCTGGCAGATAACGTCTCTGTTGCAGGACTGTCGGTTTTCCTGATGGCTAAAACCCTTGCTAACTTAAAAGGCAAAAAGTACGACGCAAAGAAACTGTCATCCGGTGATCTTCTTGTTGAAGTAAGCCAGAAAGAGCATGCAAACACTCTCCTTACACAGAAGCAGTTCGCCCACCTGAATGTGTCTATCACCCCCCCATCGCAGTCTTAACACTGTTCAAGGTGTCATTTCACAACGTGATCTGATGCGAGAAACTGAAGCTGACCTCTTTGAAGGCTTTCGAGAGCAAGGCGTAGTCGCCATTCGTCGGATAACCATCAGGCGAAACAATGAAGAAGTGGTGACGCCTCATATAGTACGAACATTTAACCGCTCCATCCTGCCAGAATCTGTGAAAGCTGCGTTCCTTCACTGCAAAGTCCGCCCCTACATACCCAACCCTAAAAGGTGCTACAAATGCCAGAAATATGAACATGGGTCGAACACCTGTCGCGGAAAACAAACATGTGCAAAATGTGGTGATCATGAGCACCCTACCGAGAGCTGTACTTCCACGCAAACAGAGTGCCTTAACTGTCACGGGCCGCACGCTGCGTACTCGCGAACATGTGAAATTTTCAAAAAGGAAAAGGAAATCATCCAGATAAAAGTAACGGAGAACATCACATTCTCTGAAGTCAGGAAGAAGGTGTCGCTCTTCTCCGGAAGAACGTACGCTGACGCAGCGCGCCGGGGGGCCGGGCGGCGTCTAGTGACGGTGGGCACGCAATACAGCTTTGCTGATGCGTGCACATCTCTACCCCCTACCAAGCAGCCACAGGCTGCACCAACGTCTCACGTCCCGGAGGTCGAACTTCATCAGACCCCAGGGACCACACAGACAACTGAGACACCTGTCTTTTCTTACAAACCTCCATTAGCTTCTGAGGGTCCACCGGAGGCAATGGAAGTGACACCAGGATCCTCAGCGTCTAAGATGCAGACGGAATCATCCCAAGTGAGGTGGGGCTCCATAGATCACCTCAGAGGGAAAAGACACCCGCCAGTGAAGCCTCCAAATAAAGGCAGCGAAGTGTGAATAAGTCACGCTCTTTTCCTCATTCATAAAAATGGCTGCCGAAAATATTATCCAATGGAATTGTCGAGGCTTACTTAAGAACTTAGACGACATCTATGAAATATTTGCACAACACCAACCAAACATACTTTGCTTACAGGAAACACACCTGAAACCTACACACACTAGCCTTTTGAAAAGATATGTGGTATACCGAAAGGACAGACAGGGCACTCCCCATTCATCTGGTGGTGTCGCTATCGTGGTGCAGAAAGCAGTTCCGTCTCAAAGCCTCACTCTGGTTACTAACTTAGAAGCAGTGGCTATACGAACCCTAATTTTTGGACGAGTAACAACCGTGTGTTCACTATACATCCCTCCAGACTACAGACCCTCTACTAAAGAATTTGAAACACTCATCGACCAGCTTCCGTATCCATTTCTGTTGGTCGGAGATTTTAACGCGCACCACCCTTTATGGGGATGTAGAAGAACGGATTCTCGAGGCTCCTTAATTGAAAACTTTCTGTTGTCCTCCGGCTCCTGTATATTTATTAAATAAGAGCCAACATACTTTAACGCAGCGCACAACTCATACACAGCAATAGATCTTACTATCGTATCTCCTTCACTCTTGGGAACAACTGAGTGGACTGTAATTCAAAACCTCTTTGGAAGTGATCATTTTCCTGTTTGTCTAAAATACAAAGGAAATACAAGTACAATGACTGCGAATGTAACCAGGTTCCGAGAACAGGGTGCGAACTGGACGAAATTCCGAAAACTCTCAAAACTATCGCGCTCATCAATTGATACCCTAGGCATCGATGAATCTGAAGCGTTGGTCACACTCCACATTATACAGGCCGCAGAGCAATTCATCCCACATACATCTAACAATACACGGAACAAAAGACGACCTTGGTGGAACTCTGAGTGCAAAAATGCTCGTGACAATCAAAACAAAGCATGGTCGAAATTCCGCAGGTATCCTACAGTCGAAAACTTGGTGAATTTTAAGCGCGCAAAAGCAAACGGTAGACGTGTTCGACGAGATCTAAACGACAGAGCTGGCAATCCTTCCTCTCATCGGTGAACTCTTACACTGACACACATGAGGTGTGTAACAGAGTAAGAGCACTCCAAGGGCACAGCACTCATCCGATGCCCCTTGTTAGTACTGCCGGTGATACACTGGAACACCAGGCAGATACTTTAGGCCAACACTTCGAGTATATTTTCAGCTCAGCACATTATACAGAGTCCTTTAAACGACACAAGCTTGCTGAGAAACGTAAGCCTATCCGTGATAGAAGGCCATCTGCTGGAGGCTACAATACTCTGTTTACCATCGACGAATTGAAGGCAATGCTGGCAACATGTGGTGACTCAGCTGCAGGCCAAGACAAGATTACATATGGCATGCTGAAACACTTACACGAACACACGCTTGATGTCATTCTCTTACTGTTCAACAGTGTATGCTCCTCCGGGCGTCTACCCAAGACCTGGAAAGAGGCAGTTATAATACCCATCCTCAAACAAGGAAAGGAAGCCACACTCGTCGCGAGTTATAGCCCCATCGCCCTGAATAGCTGCTTGTGCAAGGTATTTGAAAAAATGGTAAACCGCCGCCTCATGTATTACCTTGAATATAAAGGCCTTCTTGACCGCCATCAAGCTGGATTCAGATCAGGCCGGTCGACAGCTGACCAACTCGTAGCATTCGAATCCTACGTCAGGGATGCCTTCATTCACAAACAACACTGCCTTTCTGTATTTTTCGACTTGGAGAAGGCTTATGACACGACATGGCGTTATGGCATTCTCCGTGACTTGCAATCCCTTGGAGTGTCAGGGAACATGCTGAATACAATTCAAAGCTACCTCTCTGAACGTACGTTCGTGGTTCGTGTTGGTAATGCCTTATCAAAGTGGTTTACGCAAGAAAATGGCGTCCCCCAGGGCGGTGTTCTTAGCTGCACACTATTCATCATAAAAATGAACTCCATAAGCACCATATTGCCTAAAACAATCTCCTACTCTGTATATGTGGATGACATTCAGATCAGCTTCAAATCATGCAACCTAGCCACATGTGAACGTCAGATTCAGATGGCAGTAAACAAGCTGTCAAGCTGGGCAGACAAAAATGGGTTTAAGTTTAACTGTGACAAGACTGTTTGCGTACTCTTCTCAAAACTACGCGGCATAAGGCCACCCCCCCAACATTTCAATTAACGGACAAACCATAACTACCAAAAAAGATCACAAATTTTTAGGTGTTGTGGTTGATGAAAAGCTCAGCTTTGTTACACATATCAAACAGCTACGACTTAAATGCTTGAAAGCCTTAAACCTGCTCAAGATTCTCTCGCATCAGTCATGGGGCACAGACCGTGACTGTCTACTGAACCTTCTTAACAGTGTAGTGCTATCACGTATCGATTACGGCTCGGTGGTTTACGAGTCAGCTTCAAGATCTGCATTGAAGATGCTTGACCCAGGGCACCAACTTGGGCTCCGGCTGGCCAGCGGTGCTTACCGAACCAGCCCGACAGCCAGCCTGTATGTTGAGACTACGACCGGCTTTATAAATAGCGACCTGCGCATCCGCCACCAGCGCCGTGTCCGTGATTTTTTTTTGCTTGGTGTGTTATTTATAGTTTCCGCGAGCGCCACTGCAAGCCATGGCGCTGCTTTTAATCCTCACGTCTCCCATCCTCGCGACTGCGTATGCTGCCGGGCGAGGGTGATCGGCGCGTTTGCTTGTGCATTTGCATGCACGTCTCTTGGTATTACCTCAACTATTAGCTATGGTTGAAAGAAGTTGGGCGAAGTAGTTACACGGTGCAACTTGCGCAATGGTTTATCGCTGCGTACCGCTCTGCAAATCAAGCGGGCGCACGGCCGCATCACGAGGAATATGATTCCACGAGTTCCCGATCACGGATGTGCGGAACCTGTGGCTGAAGAACATTCATCTTGCTCTTAATGTGATGCAGTCTGTTGAAGATGCTGGCTTTCGAGTGGTTCGTCTTGTTGGAGACAATCACAAGTCGAACACGAAGCTATTTATAAAGCCGGTCGTGGTTGAGACAGACCGGTGGTCACTAGAACGGCGACGTCAGTTTACAAGTGTCATGTATGCCGCCAAGGTGCTTTCCCATGTCGACCACCCAGCTCGTGCGCTATTGCAGGATACATCGAACGCCCTCCTGTTTTTGAGGCGACCATCAGCTACGCCACCGTATCCCCTCAGAGTGGTCTCACACCTTGGAAATATGCACATACCGGTCTCCAATCTCCAACTAACCTCTCACAAGGACACTATTGTGCCATGGGAAATGCAGGGTATCAATTGTGACCTTTCATTCCTAGAGGTAGGAAAAAACGGCCACCCAGTCGCAATCGATCAACACTTCAAGTACCTGCAGGCCAAATACAGGTGTGCTGAATATTATACTGATGCCTCCAAGTCCTCCGCAGTCGCATGTGCGGCACACGGTTCCGCTTTCTCTGAATCTAGAACAATGAACGAACATACCAGTATATTTACTGCAGAATGCTATGGCATACTTTTAGCTGTAACGCTGATTTTAAAGGAGAAAGCACCAGCCTCAATCATATACACAGATTCTCTCAGTGCTGTGACTGCGCTGTCCTCCACTAAGATACTCAAAAACCCAGTTACTAATACACTTCGAAAATGCATCATGTCAGCCCGCAAATCTAAGCTCAAAATAACGCTATGCTGGATTCCGGGACACTGCAACATTGCTGGCAATGAGATAGCGGACAAACTTGCGAAGTCAGCTGCACTCCGCCCACCAGGTGACGTAGACACCATCCCCTATGAGGACTTGAAGCCACTCATCACATCCCGAATGCGTAGACAATGGCAAGAAGAATGGAACGCAGCAAATGCAAACAAACTGCACTTAGTAAAGCCAAGAATAGGAAGATATGTGACTGAAAAACGTAACAGGCACCAAGAGGTTGCACTGTGCAGACTCAGGATCAGTCTTACACATGCAACACACTCGCACCTTTTAAACAACACTCCAGCACCACATTGTGCAAAATGTGGTGATGAGCTGTCTGTCGTTCACGTTCTAATTACCTGTCCGTACCTCGAACCAGAAAGACTGTGTCACTTTCCAAAGCTGTACAAATGTCACATTCCACCTCATCCACAATTTTTTCTTGGAGACGATCCCTTGTTTCCCCCGAAAGTAGTCTTAAAGTTTTTAGCTAGTGTAGGCTTCCTACATTCCATAACATATTCTCACTAATCTTAGCCTCCTCTCAATCCTGAGGGGACGGCTGAGACTTTTTTTATCAAATGTCATGCAGCACGCACTCCTTGTTTTGACAAGGACTGTTGACGACACGGCATGACTTTGTAAAACCCATAAGCATAGCCAGTTTTAAACCCATCACACATAGTCCCTACACCGAAGTTTAAGTCCTATACACTACTCTTTTATTCTTGCCACCCTGAGTAGAATTTTATAATCAAATCGACCAAAAACCGTGTGTTTGGAGCTCTTTGGCCTGAGTTGCCCTTGCGCCACTAAAATCTACCATCATTATCATTAATTATGTGCTACCTTTATTTGAGAGAGAAGTTAAATGGTTTCCATGAAAAAGCATAGTTGGAAATTACTGCACAACCAGTCACTGTGTTTTGGCACTCATTAATATGTGGCCCTTATTCTTATGACTTCCCACTGCGATAAAATTGCTTCACATAAACAACAGTAGAAAGGCTCTTGCTAGATATATGAAGAAATTATTGTTATCATACTTTTTGTTCTAATAAATTATGCTGTAGAAGAGTACTCCACCTATTTGTCACTATGGCGAGTGCCTTTCGTCTGTAAACGTTTCGCAAAGTGATGCCTTTCTGTAGAATGCGGTACAGGCAAGTGGAATTTCGCAAAAACTGTGAAGCTTTATTGTTTCTTGCAGCAAGCATTGTTATCTTTCTTGTAAATGAATGAATAGTGTGAAGAATAGTGACCAACTGAAATTTACAGCCTTATCATTGCAGTCTCTTGAACTTTCTTTACTGTATGCGATTTGTTTGTGCCAAACATAAACCTAGTTTTTGCCATTTTTCAAGGTTAATTGCTCATTTTTCTTTGTATGTTTGCAAGCACACTTTAACCTCTGCTGCTGAACAACAGGCTTGAGTGATGTGCTTGATTCTTGTCTATGAATTTTATATAATATTTAAAATGGACTCTTCTACTTGGCACAATAGTGGCTATTGTGTGCACGTTGTATGCATCTAGATATAAAAATAGAGAATGCAGCTGGTGGCATTTAATACTGTGTTCAGAAGCTTGTATACACTGCGAAATCTTGCTGGTGCCAAAATTTGTTGTGGGTGTATGGTGAAGCGACTGGTAGCTAGAAATATTGCATTGTTGCAGCTAATTTCACAATGAAGCATTTTTCAGCCTCTCACGTAATTCGAGCTGATGTCGATCACGTTCACTGTGTTACGAAATAGCCACAAAGTTCATACATCTGCATCCTGCATACCAGGAACCCTTATGTGAAGCAACATGATGCTGTGATGGGGGCAGCTAAGTGAGATCTGGGTTTTCTCTGTCTGTCAATATCATTGAACAGGTTTGCTAAGTGCACTCGAGTAGATTCTGCAAGCACTTGCAGCTACAGAGTCAGTAGTGACAGCACATTTTCAATGGCAGATTACCTGTATATTGCATTTTCAATATACTCGATTATTTTAAGGCATCGTAACGTCACAGCTTGATCACTCATTT
Source organism: Rhipicephalus microplus (assembly GCF_043290135.1). Taxonomy (NCBI): domain Eukaryota; kingdom Metazoa; phylum Arthropoda; class Arachnida; order Ixodida; family Ixodidae; genus Rhipicephalus; species Rhipicephalus microplus. The sequence continues at coordinate 283,349,389 of NC_134710.1, forward strand.
CTTGGTGGTGGGACATTACAAGAATTATAATTTCTTATATCATGCAAAATTATTGTATTTTTTATATTGTAAATTAAATTCATGCTTTTCAACTGCTTCCTCCCCAACTAAAGCTTTATTTCTGCTGGATTGTCGCATGGGTGAAAACAAGAAAACCAGGCCAGGTAAAGCAATAAGGTGCTCCATTATAACAGAAGAGAGTATTGCTGTTGTTCAGTCTATAGCTGAAATATTTTTTAAAGGCACCAATGTGGATTTCATTTGAGTGTTTAGAGAGCATAATTTTGTTTTGCTACTTTTCTTATCGCAGGAAACACCTCCCAAAAGCAGTGCTACAAGAATGTGAGCCACAAGTTCTTTTCAACGACTGAATCAGATGCCTGAGAGCCACAGGCCGGCTGCTTCTTGCCTACACAGACCGTGCAGCCACCACAGTAAAGTTCTTGCAAAGGTGTGAGACATTCTTATGTGGCATAGAGTGAGCATTTTAATTGTCAGTTTTATAGCTTATAGGGATATGTCTGCAAAAGTAATTCCCTGCACAGTGTATTTTACATTTTCTCAAAGTGCTATTAGGCAGCTTTGGCTCTTTCTTTTTTATCACCTTCCAGACCATCTTGCTAATTCATACAGAGTGCTGCAGCAATCGCATTGTGTGAGTGTCACAGAAACTTCATTTCGAAAAACAATTATGGTGATCCCCTTCATCGTCTGACCAGTGTGTACTCTTCGCTAGTGAAGTGATGTAATGTTGCACTGACTGTCGGTTGGTTCTTTATGCAATATAAAATAGTGTTTTGGCCCTAAAATTACGCCGTATAGATTGTGTCGTTGTGAGGCGGGCTGCATATTTGTTTATCTCACATATGACTTGCACAGTACTTCCTCACCATGCCGACCTAGCACAGCGGCACATTAACGAGGCCTTGCTTAGTTGATGGCTGCATATTGATAGCACGATCACTGACGCAAGCTTTGTTACCATGTGACTGTAGTCATGATGGTAACGTATGCGTACCGCTCTTCACGATGAGAACGGGGGAGAAACCGAGTGAGAAACTGAAAACAGCTGCAATGTGTATTTTATTGGCTGTGGCTTCATCATTTCATCATGTCTACACAAACTTTGTGGCAACGTGCTCACATTTTACAATTTTGCAGTTACCAGAAATTTCAGACGGTGGGGTTGTTTAATAGCTTTTTACATTTCATATATGAATGGTCCATTTATGCACTGCTAGGCTTTGTTGATTTATATTTTGCAATGCTCATCTGTGAAATAGTCTGAAGCTTCTGTCAATATTTATATGTTCATTATACGAAACATTCTGTATGTTCAATATGTACCATCATCAGTAAAAGCTTGCAGGACATGAAGTGTTCGATGAAGCTAAATTCTCACTTTGTCTGAAAATGTCATTTTGAAACAAATATTCCGTACTGCCATTCCGACCTATGCAGTCACTAGACTAAGTACAAGCATTAAGTACCGACGTAGCGGAAATTTGCATTTGTTGTGGATTCAACATTTACCAAGCTTTTCCTGTTGATAGTACTTTCATGGATTTTTCATGGCGCTAGAGCCACCTCCTTTCTTCTCTTTTTCATTGCTTTGCTGCTTTTTTTACCCAACACCTATTCAACTAGCGCATCTAAACGGTGTTTTGGGTGTACCTGCATCATTAAGTGTTTAATATTGACGCAAGACAGACACAGTATTCAAACTATGCGCGATAGTTCGTGCGCCAACCCCCACCTTAAGAGACCATCGGCCCGATGATGAGGCAAGAAAAGGCCGTGATGGCGCACGCCTCCTCAGCACGGCATTTTGGCGAGAAAGAAATGGTGCACCGCTCGAGGTCTTCTCTGAGATTGATTCCTTTTGTGAATCGCTTCTTAGAAACTCTGTTACATTTTCCTTTACTTTTCGGGCAGAAGTTAGCCCGAATAAATACTTATTCTCATGCCGTCTAGATTGTGCGAAACAATTCTGGTGCAGGTGCTGGGTAATGATCCCAAACCCAGTTGGACTTCGAGGAAGCAGCCCGGAACCACGACCAGTTGAACCAACCAAGCTCATGACAGTTCAACAGCGCACCAGCCGTCGTCTGCGTGATGAGCCGCTGGAATTTCTACTGCCACCAGAGTCTAGAGTGTCTAGAGCTGTCTCCTGTGAAAGTACCCAAATGTCGTCTCCAACGCTGCCGCGCAAGTCGTTTCGTCTCCAGTCACTGTCACACACGTCGTTGTCGATGAGCCACAGACACCCGACTCTTTTCATGGCGATCCTCATGAAGACGCCGAGGATTGGCTGGAGAGATTTGAGCGCGTCGCCAACTGCAACGGATGGACCCAAGAACGGAAGCTCCACCACGTTTATTTCGCGTTGCAGGACAGCGCCCGAACGTGGTTCGAAAACCCCGAAGGTGCCATTTAGTCTTGAGATGACTTCCGACGGGAGCTACTGGCCACATACCAGAGCACAGACCGCAAGAAAAGAGCTGAAGCTGCCTTGCAGGTAAGAAACCAGCGCAACAACGAAATCGTTGCAATATATGTGGAAGACATGTGCCGCTTATTTCGCCAGTCTGATCAAAATATGAGCGAGGACAAGAAACTTCGGCACTTGATGCGTGGGGTGAAGCAGGAGATCTTTCCTGGTTTGCTCCGATGCCCCCCGCGGAACGTGGCCGAATTTCGCACCGAGGTAACAGTGGTTGAAAACACTCTGCAACAGCGAGCTAGGACTAAAATCGAGATGTGGAAGTCGCATCTGTAGACGCGGTGTCAGCAGTCTTCGGGAATGGCATCGATGTGTTACGAGAGCTCATTCGATCAGTTGTTCGAAAAGAGCTCCAGAAGCTCAACGGCAACCCCTCAATGGTCTCGTCGTTAGCAGAAGGAGTTCGGGAGGAAGTGAGACAGGCAGTCCCTGAGCAGCAGCCACAAGCACAGCCTGTTCAAGCGTCGGTTCCGATGCAGCCTGCAGTATCGTGCGTCGAGGTGTCGAGAGGCGCACCTGTAGCTACTTTTGTCGCCCTTGGACCCTATTTTACCACTGCAACCACCCACCTGGCGAAACCTCGATTCACGCCGTCCCCAGCCGAAACGGAAGCAGTAATGTCGCTTTTGATTTGTTGGTACTTATAGACAACTACAAAACGAATGCTTTTGTAGACACAAGCGCTCACTATTCCGTCATGAGCAGGGGACTTGCTAGAACGTTGAAAAAGTGCTGACCCCTTGGATAGGACCGCAAGTGCGAACCGTCGGGGGACACCTTATCAATCCGGCAGGCATGTGTACCTGTAGAGTCAGAACACGCGGCTTCACCTACGTAGACAGTTTCGTTGCCCTTTCGGAGTGTACAAGAGATGTAAATATTGGAATGGACTTTTTGCAGGCCAATGACGCAGTGGTAAGCTTGCAGGAAACATGCGTTTTTTTCTCGACGAAACACGCCATCACAACATTTGAAAGTGAAAAACGATTCGATGCTCTCCAAATTGCAGGTGACGATGTAACAGTACCTGCAAGATCCATCATCCTTGTCACCGTAAAAAGCAATGTATACAACGACTATGAAGGAATCGCAGAAAGCAATACTGGGCTATTACTGAAGAAAGGGATCTGTGCAGCAATAGGTACTTTACGGCTGCGTGGTGGGTGTACGAGTGTCTTCCTGACAAATTTCCGAAATGAGGTGCAACATCTTGCGAAGGGAACTGTTGTTGGTCACTTGCACGATTACGTTCTGACTATGGATTTGAATTCTTCCGAGACTGCACCACTACACCCTGACGGCGTAAATTCCATACTCGCATCTATCCACATCGAAGCAGCCCTATCACCAAACCAGAAACAGGAAATTGGGAGCCTTATACGGAAGTGCGCCTCGTGTTTTCAACGTCATCGAAAGAGCAAACAACATTCATCACTAAACCCTGCATCATAAACGATCAATCTGTTAGACCTATTTGCCAGCACTCGTACCGAGTGTCATCAAAAGAGAGAGAAGTCATCAGAGGTCAAGTTGAAGAAATGCTTATATACGACGCAATTCAACCATCGGCCAGCCCATAGCCCTCACCGGTAGTGTTGTTAAAGATAAAGTACCAGACTTTGCGCTTCTGCGTTGACTACCGAAAATTGAACGTCGTCACAAAGCGGATGTCTATCCACTTCCAAGGATCGATGACACCCTTGACAGGCTACGAGACGCGAAATTCTTTTCCTTTCTAGACCTCAAGAGCGGATACTGGCAGATAGAGGTGGACGAACGAGATCGCGAGAAAACTGCTTTCGTCACCCCAGATGGGTTATACGAGTTCAAGGTACACCCATTTGGCCTGTGTTCGGCACCCGCCACATTTCAGCAGATGATGGACACTGTGCTGTCCGGGTTAAAATGGCAGTCCTGCCTTGTTAATCTCGATGACGTCGTGATCCTTTCGGCCACCTTTGATTAGCATGTGGAACGACTACGGACTGTGCTCGAAGCGATTAGTTCAGCAGTGCTGACTATAAAACCCCAAAAGTGCCATTTTGGCTTTCATGAACTGCTTTTCCTCGGTTATGTGGTTAGCTTTGAAGGCATTCAATCTGACCCCGAAAAGACAGCAGCTGTAGAAAAGTTTCCTAGACCGTTGGATAAAAGGGCTGTGAGGCGATTCTTTGGACTTTGCGTCTATTACAGAAGATTCATCAAAGAGTTTTCGAAGATTGCGGAACCAGTAACCCGACTGATTAAGGAAGACACGCCTTTCACCTGGACAAGCGAGCACGAAGACGCGTTCAACGGACAACAACAGCGACTCCTAAACCACCCCGTCCTTGCACATTTCCACGAAGAAGCTGAAACAAAGATTCACACGGACACAAACAATGTGGGACTAGGCGCCCTACTCGTGCCGCTGCAAAACGGAGAGGAACAAGTGGTCGCATATGATAGTCGCACTCTTTCGAGAGCTGAAATGAATCATTCGGCGACGGAAAAAGAATGTCTGGTGGTAATATGAGCCTGAGATATATCACATGTTAAAGATCACTGAATACTTCTGTTACGTGCAAAAACTCTCGCTGAATGAGGGGAAGTATGTGATGTCAACTTCAGCAGCTGGCTTTTCTTCCTCAGCGGGGAAAGATCCATCCATTTGGACAAGTGCTTCTGCAGCTGGCTCTTCTTTAGCGAGGGAAGATTCATCCATTCGGACAGGTATTGAGCCACCGAGAGGCCTGAAACCATAGAGTTTCTCCAAATTAACTAGAGGGCACTCTGGTGCTGCGATTGTTGAGCGACCATGGGAATAATGGGTAGTACACACATTTGCCTAGTCTTCGTACTTGCGGGCGGCGAATCGTACTTGCGGCTTCGTTTATTACTGGTTACGGTTTTGTTTTGAAAGAAAGAACGAACCCTTTTGAACTTAAGGACTTGATTCGAAATAGTATGCTTAAAAGAATAAGGTTGTGAAGCACAAACGGTGAACATTTGCTAATTATTGTTTTCGTGAAAAAACAGCTCCAAGCAACACGAACACACACGGAGCCAGAAGCAGGCCAGAAGTACGAAAATTAGACAAATGTGTGTACTACCCATCATTCCCATGCTCACTGAAGCGCCGTGTGTTGCAACTCCCATAGACACTAGCGCCAGAGTTCCCTCTAGTAAGTATTGTGGGAAACTCTGTGCCTCAAACCTCTGGGAGCTGTGGCACTGAAGCAACATCGGCTGAAGCTGCTACTGCTGCTCATGTGATGAAGCACCACTCTGTGTCTGCACTGCAGATTCTGTGGCGAAGGCAGCTGCTGTCTGTGTATTGGCCGAAACGAGCACCTTCAGGGTCATGTTCATCAACGTAGCTGAGATGGTTATGAAACACTCAAATAAACAAAACTTCTTCAATTGGTGTCATGCCCAATTGTTCATCATCATGCATTATTTCCTGCTAGTTTTCTTTGTTTAGGAGCTTAGGTGTGAATCCTGTAACTGAACAGCTACTGTGCATTTTATGCCTCATACGTGCATTTTTCAAATTTTAGGTCAACTTACCAACGGACCGGCATTCCACTGTCTTCCAAGTGGCCACTGTACTCGTGGTTGCCTTGTGCACAGTTCTTTGTTTGGATGTCTGGATGCGATGTGGAGAAAATAAACATATTATGTTACACCTGCACTTTTGATAAAGCTATATTTTATACATCACCCTGTCTTTGTGGCTATGTGGTATTAAAATCATTTTATTTAAAGTAGCTTGTGTTTGTTTTAAACCACAACAACACGCTTAGAAATATTAAAATGCTTCTGGTTTTTACGATAACTTCCCTGGGGCCAAGCTATGTTTCAAAGAACATAAAATATTTTCTTTTCTGGGAGCTGAGAACTGTGGAAATCGAGCTGCCTTATCCGGCATCAGCTAATTGCACAGTGTGTGGCTGCATAAAAAAGGTGTTACAGAGTTATTTTCCATAATATGCAGCAATGCTATATGACACATATACATTCCACTCTAACGTATGTGCAGTGCAAATGCACAGAAACAAAGCAGGACTAACCTGGCTAGCAGAAGGTGCAAACACTGTGCCACACTCTCTGACACTTTTCTAGGGCAGTGTGTGATGGTGAAAAAAAGCAGAAATTTCTTTTACCACCCAGACAATGAATGACAATGCTTTTGTGTGTTGTCCTTGCATTTTCATTCGCACATTTTATGTACAATGATTCCATATACATAGCACGAATTGTTTTATGTGTGTATACTAAAACGATGCTGCCAGGAAAGCTTGTATAATATTCAAAGAGGCTGGAGAGTTTATTGCATTGGTATAGAACTACTTTGACATTTTTTTTCACATCTCGGATGGAATAAGCACATTAAATCTGCATGCAGTTCTACTACATAGCAGTTCTTTTTTTTTTTTGATGAGCTGCCAAGTTCTTGTTAGATGAGAAGCCAACATTTCATTGCACTGCTGTGATTTGGTGATCATGCATTATGACATAAACAAATGGAGTACTGCAGTTATACAATTAATTTATTAAGAGACACTGTGGTGCAAATATTTCTCGGCTTCTTCATTTTCCTGCATGATGTGCCACAAAGTAAAGCTGCATGCCTATAATTGGCCCTGTAAGCAGCCATAAGCTTCTTGGATGGATTTCCCCAAGCACAGTCGATGAATTAAACCATCCATCAATCGGCACGCTTTCTCTTTCAAGGCTGCCTTTACACATACATAAAAGTGCATTCACACCTGCAAATAAATGAAAAAATAAAACATATGCACTACAGTTGAAGCATAAACTTCAACGCACTTTGGACGCCGGCACTGCGAGACGATTTTCTAGCGCGCCGTGCGATTGCTATTCGGCATTAATACAACACGAGCAATCGAACCGCAGCCTACCAACGCCGTCAAACACGTGTTGCACTATTGCGGGGCTTTCTTTGAGCTCATCAGGTTTAACATGCATGCCGTACATTTGAACCTGCATTTTACAGCTGGCCCTACGACGTATACACTTGTGCAAAAAGGCAGCCTGTCATTTTATAATTGGTTCTGGAAATCACGAACCGGCGACAGTCTTTCATCGTGTATATAATTATTGCGAAGTGGACCACATTGCATTGAAGAGACACAGTCGTTATAGTTTTAATTACGAGGTTACATAGTATTTTCTGAATGCAGACGTGCGAACCGCGTTTTCAGTGCGTGTCGCACAATCCGGATCGACCGTGAACTTACCTTTTCACCAGGAAGGAACAAAGACGGCAGTGCGTCGGATTTGAGGGGATGCCTCTTCACATCGCTGCACAAGCACGGAATCGCGTTCGTAGTTTTCCAGCTTAAAGTGGCGACCGCATACGCGTGACTTCCGCCGCCGATCTGATACGGGCAATCCGATGTGCTGCAGCTCCTTGGTGCGCCTGCTGTTTTTTCTCGGGCGCACGGTGTCGTATCTTCAATCAACGGACTTGCGGCGTACAACGAGGCAAGGATGATATATGGTGTCACCAGTGTATAGGTGTTCTGTGGTGTCACAACAATCGCGGGATACCCACTCGTTGAGCAGCTCAGGTCGACATGGAACGTGTGGGATTCAAGCTACAGTGTAGGGGGCAGTGGCACAGAACACCAATACATAGTGTTCATGTGATGTCACTTCCGCCATATTCGCCCTCTCCCGCCATGCCTGAGTACCTCCTGGGAACCTACGGCAGTTAGCGTGCTGCACCGCGGTTTGTTGGGGGCTCGTTATCAGTTGTTGTGTGCGATGTTGAAAGGGAAGCATTGTGGTTTTTTGTTGTCGTACTTTAACGAGCTCATCGGATCAGGAACGGCTCGTTTGTTCACTCGATACAAGACCAGAAAATCAAGAAGTGTGACACGTATACCAGCCACCGCGTACACCGGCTGCCCACCACGACCTACGAGGGCCCATTGTCTCACTTTCACTACAAACACCAAAAATTGCGTGGCCCAAGAACAAGTGAAAGCCCAAAGTCTCTCGAGCCGCAATTTTAAGAGTGCATGAGTGAAGCGCAGCAGCTCCCATCGAAAACGAGTCGTGCAGAGCTAGATATATAATATTAATATATTGCTGCGGCCCACGCCACCAAATTAGCAGCACGCCCTCCCCCCCAAAGTGTTTCAAACAGTGCTGACGCTGAGCCTTTTTGATTGAAATTTGTGGGAACAGCCGAGAAAAATATTGTGCGAGGCAGATAGAGACTTCGCGTGGTGCGTGCCGCGGTAATGGCGGTCATCATTTATTTACTTTTTTGTACGCTAATGTACAGTGGAGTCCCTGAAAATGATGGAGACCGTGTTAGGGAATTAATTGACCAATCTTCCAAAATTCTAACCTCCAACTCGAACCGATCGGCTATACTTCAAAGTGAACTAATATTGTTTCACATTCATTTTCACAGTTTATTTCAATGCAATATCGGAATTTCTGCGATCACCATCACAATCACGATTTTAACTGCCTCCCTGACACGCCAACGTTTCTAAAACTAGGTAAGTTGCAAAACTGAGCGGTGTTGCGCGGCGCCGCCGCTGCCAGCGACAAACGTGGCGCTGCTGTCGCATCCGGATTCACTCACTGCATGCTCGCTCGTGTCATTCCCGTAACCTTCACCGCCTGTGCATGTTGCAGTGTGTCGATATCTGTCGAGGCTTCTTTCTGCGTGAACAGTTTTGTGCTTCAGCGTGCCTTGTTCTGCTTTGTATGTATTGCGTGTTCTGATCATGCCCAGATTTTGCGTTCCCGGCTGTAGAGTAGCTGCAGGAAATGAGAGACACCACTACATTTCTTTTGTGCCCTCGTGTACCTGAGCAGCGAGAGGTGTGGGACCACGCTATTCCTCATGCGGATAAGAAACTGCCCAGCACCTCACGTGTGTGTGATATGCACTTTCATGAGGACATCCAGAAGACTTTCACTCACGTCACATGGTAAGAAGGTACAAATCGCCAGAGGAAAGTGGGACCTCGTCGAAGGATGCGTTCCACGAATATTACCGAGTTTGCTTGCTTACCTTTGTCGCGGGGCCCGCGATAAAGAAGCGAAAGCTGCCCGATAGGAGTGGGGTATTTTCCAGAATATCATCAGGAAAAAATAATAGCCTATCTCCGAGCACTGAGTTCGAAGACAGTGAAATAAGTCCCGACATGCCGTCAACTAGTGGCGTCATTTCGCTCCAAGACATAGAAAACGTTTGTTTGCCTGGTGTATGCTGGTGGAAAATTGTTGAGAATGAAAGTTGTTGAGTCGTCTTGTGGTGTTTCTAGCTATAAAAAAGCGCCATTTGTGGAGAACTGTGTTGTCATTGCAGAAGACATGACAGTCACCATTAGCAGCCGTCAACATCGCTTGGCCAAGTCGCCCGGCAATGCCGATACCATCACCCAATCGGCCGAACTTCTGGAGGACATAAAAAAATGAAAGTGTGTTCATGTTGTCCCAGGGCGTCAGCAGGCAGACTCGAGTAATGACTACGAAATGCTCACCGATATCCCAAAGTGCGGTCTTTGCACTTTGGGAAACCTGTTAACACAGCTGCAGCCAAAGCTGCAGCTGTGTTAACAGGTTTCATTAGAGGAACTCAAAAAGAAGCAGAGAGAAGACATGCTCAAAATAATGGCCGCACGCGTAGCTTTTCGACGGTCTAAGTTGCTGAAGAATGTGACTGACATGAAAAAAAATTAGCTGTTTACATAACCAGACAAGAGCCACGAGATTGCGCCACATAGTTGTAATTTATTTTCAAGCACGAAAAACACAGCAACAAGAGACGATGCAAGACATTGTAACTGGGTTTTTTGCGTCTAAAAATCTATTGCGAACGTACACCAACTAGCAACTAACCGAAACACTCGTGTATGTTATGCCAAATATATCAAGAATTGTTTATTGTGGGCTCTTCAGAAAGCCATAATTATATTATATTTGCCTTGCACCTTAAATATTACGCAGTATTAAGTTTCTACGGCAGCACAACAAATCTCGATAATATACTGTTGGCAAAGCTCTTTCAGAGCGGCCGCCACAGCGTCTTGCCACGACGACTACGCGTTTCCGTCTGCTAGCGGAAGCTTGTTGCGCCTTACGATAGTTATAGCGCGAGAACAAAACGACGACACAGAGACAAGAAGGACACGAAAGACACGAGCGCCGCCAGTGCCACCAAACCGGAAGCTGTCCCGGTGCCGTGTTGTCTGACGCGGGGAGTTTTGCAACTTACCTAGTATAGAAACGTTGTGACACGCTGACTGTGCACGCAGTGGTCGCGTACAAGTTTGTATGTACAGTATCTTGGAAAGCTATTTCAGTTTGCAGGTAAGTGGTTGGCTATGGCACTTACCCGGAATGAAGGTAAACCTGAAGACGCAAATATAACCGAGTTTCTTCAACTAGTTTTTTTGTTAATTCGCGTCAGCCAAACACGCCGGAACTTTTCGAAAAATCGCAATTAGCGTTCTCAATTTAGGGTAATAACTTTCGGCAAAGAAACACCCCGAAGATCTGCTCCCTTTTCGGGGACTACTAAATCAACTTGCCTCATTAGCAGCCCTCAAACTTGCATCGTGAGGCAAAACTATACATGGGTGCAAGCACGAGGAGACAACACGGCAGCGGTAGGCGACGGAGCGGTAGGTATCCGGGCATGTCGGTGGCGCATTTCGGAAGTGACGAAGGGGCGCTGCGTGACGCACGTGCACACTATGTATACACTCCCACTGGCAGTGGAGTGAACGAGGTGGCCGCGCCGTATCTCGGCTGATTCACCGGTAGGTGACAGTAGCAGCGGCGCTGGAGTCGCATGATAGTGAAGATCTCAGAAGCGTCTCCATTGGGAACGCGCGTGAGTAGCCCGCGAAAGCGTGTATTTGTTCGCTTTTAGCGCGTTTAATGCGTTTCGGAGCCTGTATCAGTGTATGAATATCTGCTAAGCGCAATAGTGCACGAGTAAACATGCAGACACGCATAAATTGCGTCGGAACATTCACTGTTTCAAGAGCCTGCCGACAAAAAAAAAAAAGAAAACATGTAGTACAATCAGAATTTGCACGAATCCACCTAGCTTTTCACTCAAGCGGCGCTTTGAGCGGTGCTACATCAAAAGTGGCCACTGGCGAGCTACAAACAGGGAAGTATCAAAACCGCGAATAAATCGTACGTTCGTTTTGTTGGTGGTTTCTATATCCAGAGCACTCTTCCTCATATAACTCCACATGACCTCGATTGTTTCATGTGAAACCTAATTAGAAGTAATGTTGTCACCACTTTTATATCAGTGACGACACTGTTTTATCATCCCAGTTTGGCCGAAGATAATAATTATTGCTTTCTGAAAGGCTTTCTTGTTTTAACCGCGTGCTTTCGCGCTTACTTTGCTTCCTTTATGCAAGCTCCAGGAGGCCGAGCCAGGGAGCTGAGCTGAAAGAACGCCTGTACCTCCTAGTCAAGAAATCTATGCGAAAGGGGTTATCTTAAACATATTAAAGAGTGCCAGTTGTATATTATACATAGCCTGTTTGTTACTCTGCCTAAATTCACTGTAACCCGTTCTCATTTTGTATCGACAGCTTAAATTGTACTGCTTTCCTAATATTATATTGGCGTAACGCCGTTGCATGCGAGAAAATTTATGACTATGACGATGTTTAGGATTATAGGTGTAGTTCTTTTATTGAGTGTCAAAAGTGTAGGCAGGCGTTGGCGCATTTTGTTCTGAGAAATATAACTTGTCTATGTACACAGTAAACACACACAGACACGTATGTATATATACATATATATTGATGAATGTACGCATTCAAGTCACACGTCACCGCCCCCTTAACAATATCCATGCAATGCCCCTTAGAACAGCCGATATTTTTACGCCATGCCTTTTTTGTCCAACTACGTTAGCCTTTCACTAGTTTTGAGACATCATACTGTCGAAAAGGTAAAATATACAGTGCGCATTAATACAGAGGCACGCTATATTCAGCTTCGCTCTTTGTAAACGTTCAGCGTAGGGCTAGCCAGGATTTTTTTTTTGAGGGTGGGGGGTGCAGCAGAACGACTAACTTCGGCAAATGGTGGTCGGTATAAATACGCCTAAATAGTTTAGTACACCCTGAAAAGTTAAATTACGAAACATTTTGTGCTGTAAGGCGTTCAGATTCCCTTCCTTGCCCCTCTACTTACGGCCTCCTGGTTCTGCGTACGTTTGACACGGTATTTTTTTTTCATCTCACAGCTTTCTGAGCGCAGCTAACTTCCAATAAATCGACTCAGTTATTCTTAATATTGTCGACACCTGCTAAACGAAGAAAGGGTTTAGAGAAGAAATCAGAAGACGCGCCCTGTTTAAATAATTTTCGATCTCTCACAAGGACTTTCATGGAGCTCAAATTCAGTAGATTGGCGTGTCATACTTCAAGGGTTATGACATCATGTGCTAGACATGAATGATATAGGCAGGTACGAAGAAATCTGCATAAAAAAGTTGGCCCCGTATCTGCATTTAATCTGCAAATGTCGTTGAAAGATGATAGTCTTGCGTGTGGAGAGAGTGAACAAAACATTTACTTACTGTTCTGCTCAAGAAAATCAGTGAATGGTATTCTGGAGGCGCGGCGTTAAGGCACGAACACACTGGCGGCGCCGCGCTCTGCCGCGCGCCGCTCGCGAGGCGCCGCTTTTCTCTCTTTCTCCCGCGCTGTAGAAGGGATGCATCCCTTCTGATCAATGAAAAGATTAGAAGGAAGGGAGCGCAGTGGCTGGCAGAAGTACATAAAAAAGATAGAAAGGCAGCTGCGAAATTTTGGAACCATCTAAACTCCCTAAGAAATGAGACGAGCCTAGAGCAGAGATTTATAACTACAGCCCAAGGTGCTAGGCTAGAAGGGGACGAAGCTATTGAATATATAAGAACAAAAGTGACAGAAAAATTTCAACAAAGAAGTACTTCATGCACCACAATAGACAAGGACGAATCAAGTGGTGCAATGGCTCCATTTTCACAACAAGAGTGGGTAAGGGCTGAGAAAAGGGTTCCTAGTAGTACATCAACAGGCCCAGATGGCATTCCAATTAGGCTGATAAAGACATTAGGTCCGAAGTCTAAGCAGGCTTTGAGAGAGGCAGTGAGCACAATAATAATCGATGGTGAAGTTCCCGATGGATGGAAACTTAGCAGGATGAGCATGATCTATAAAGGAAAGGGGGACAAAGCTGACATAAACAACTACCGTCCTATAACAGTGACATCAGTGGTCTACAGGCTGGCGATGCAGATTATAAAGGAAAGACTGCAGGCGTGGATAGAGAATGAGGGGGTGCTGGGGGAACTGCAGAATGTGTTTCGGAAACACAGGAGGTTGGAAGACAATCTGTTCTCACTGATGCAGTGCATCGAAATAGCAGAAAAGGAACACAGGCCCCTGTGGCTAGCATTTTTGGATATCAAGGGAGCGTACGATAGCGTGGTTCAAGAGGAATTGTGGGGAATACTGGACACACTAGGCGTGGAACATGTAGTCACTAATTTTTTAAAGGGTATCTACAAAGGTAAAAAGGTAGTTATAAAGTGGGAAAAACAGGTATCCAAGCCTGCAGAGGTAAAACGGGGGCTTAGGCAGGGGTGCCCCCTGTCACCCTTATTATTCATGATGTACCTACAAGGATTAGAGGCAAAATTAGAAGGAAGTGGACTGGGCTTCAACCTCTCTTTAGTCAAACAAGGAAAACGTATTGATCAGGCACTACCAGCATTAATGTACGCAGATGATATAGTGCTAATGGCCAACAACAAGGAAGATTTGCAGAGATTGATGGACATCTGCGGTAATGAGGGAGATAGGTTAGATTTCAGATTCAGTAAGGAAAAATCAGCAGTCATGATTTTCAATGATAACGAAGGTAGTGAGCTTAGAATACAGGAGGTCACGCTAGAGATAACAGATAAATACAAATATCTGGGCGTATGGATAAGCAATGGAACCGAGTATCTGAGGGAACACGAAATATACGTGACGACTAAAGGTAACAGGAATTCAGCAGTCATGAAAAATAGGGCACTGTGGAATTACAGTAGGTATGATGTTGTGAGAGGAATATGGAAAGGGGTCATGGTTCCTGGGCTGACGTTCGGCAATGCGGTCTTGTGCATGAGATCAGAAGTTCAAGCAAGATTAGAAATTAAGCAACGTGGATTAGGTAGGCTTGCTTTAGGAGCTCACGGGAATACACCAAATCAGGGAATACAAGGTGATATGGGATGGACATCATTTGAGGGCAGGGAAGCTAGCAGCAAGATAAAATTTGAGAAGCGATTGAGAGAAATGGGGGAAGAGCGTTGGGCTAGGAAGGTTTTCAGATACTTGTACATGAAGAATGTCGATACGAAATGGAGGAAGCGAACCAGGAAGTTGACTGGTAAATACTTAGAAAACAGCAGGTGGCCAAACCAAAAAGAACTATCGGTTAAGAAGAAAGTGAAGGAAACGCAGACTGACATGTGGAGAATGGACATGATTAAGAAGTCCGCACTAGAAATCTATCGAACATTTAAGCTGGAAATTGCCAAGGAAAGGATCTATGATAATACTCGGGGTGGTTCTCTACTGTTTGAGGCTAGGACGGGAGTACTGCGAACCAAGACATATCGGGCCAAATACGAAGGGGTAGAACAGTATGCAGTGCGTGTGGAGAGGAAGAAGAAACTGCCGAACACTTGATAATGTTCTGTAAAGGGCTTCACGCTATAGTTCAGGATGATGGCGCAGAGTTTTTCAAAGCACTGGGGTTTAGGGACCGGGAGGGCAAAATAAACTTTAAGCGGGTAGACTTCACTAGAAGGAGGTTATCTGATTGGTGGCTAAAGTCAAGGCGCGAGTGAAAATTAAACTCTTCACTGCAAAGTACGAATCCTCAAACTCTTTTTTAAGAAAAAAAATATAGTTTTTGGTTCATTATATATTACGGCTTGGTGGCGCTGGCCACCGCCCGATCTAAAGGGCACAGCCATATCCATTCATCCATCCATCCCGCCGAGCGTCGAGGAATTTCTGCCGCCGACTCAATCGCTCCTTGCGCTATTTCTGCCGCCGCCGCCCAAGCAAAGCGCCAATCAACGACGTGCGTGGTAGTCGCCATAGCAACGCACGAAGCTTGTTTTCTTTTTTTTTCCGGCTGTCATTTTTCTCGCGCTGTCGTTTTCTGAAGCACGCTGACAACGGAACCATGGACACCGAACGCTTTTTAGAGGAGATCAGACTGTACCCCTTTTTATACGACAAAACGATGCCCGATTATAAAGATAAGCAAGCAAAAATGAACACATGGGATATTATAGGATCTATGTTTGGATTGACAGGTAAGTGGCGATTGCGTGGCTCATTGCATGTTGAGCGCGAATGAATTGTATGTTTTATTCACTCACTTGTGCAGGAACACAGGCCATGATGAAATTTAAAAATATTAGGGACTGGTGGATGAAGCTCGTGTCGGGAGTTGAGGCGAACACTCGGAGCGGTGCGCCAGGCAATCATGGAAAAATTAAGTGGCCCCTGTTCGCAATTAGTGATGGCATGCTGAGGCAGACACCTCACTATGCGGAAAAGTAAGTGATCAATGACGTGCCGTTTCATATTGCAGTGCACGCAGGATACCTGTTTCATGCCTGCCGACTATCTTGAATTTGCTGCGAGACTCCTGAATACTGACTGACCCTCCGGGTCGACGTGCACGTTCCCGAGCTGTCGCTCAAAGAAAACTATTTACAGAATAAGGAAAGGTGGCCTAGTTGATAATGAATTGAATGGGGCAGCGTTAGGACGAAGACACGAACGAGAAATGACACGAGAAGTGCTGCTAAAAAACTATTTACGACTCATAGCCGAGCGTTTTTTTTCCCGCCGTTCGTGCGAATGCTGTTTCAAACACCGCAGGCCATGAAAAGTGCTTCTACGTAAATTAAGCGTTGTACGTTGATTTATCAATTCTACTTTTTGCAATGAATTCGTGCTACAGATCGGTTCATACTGTAGGGTCATGCGGTGAGGCCTACAATGGCGGCGAGGGCACGCCAACTGTCGCGAGACACAGCACATCTCATTTCATAATTGTGAGTGAGTGTTGCGAGCACACATATTAGATACATGATGGAGGGTGCGCCTCCCCCCCCCCCCCCCCACCTTTGAGTGATCGCTTGCTTTGAAGTAACAGCTGGCTGTTCAGGACAGGATCCCAAGTGTTTTTCTGTCCCTTTGTGGAGCTCTACAGGGATGCAAATAAATCACTTCTGCTTTACTGCCAATAAATAGACAGCTTACTTCACTCTAAAATATTTCAGGACAGCATTGCAAATGTCTTCTTTTAAGAACTGGCCTGTGTCGCCCATGTACCAACTACACTGTTTATATCACTCGTGTTATGATCATATTTATGAAATGAAAATAAATTATATTAAACAAAAAATGTTATAATTCATCATGTGTGCCAATTCTGATGCAGCAAATGCTCATTTTCAGGCCTGTAACCAACATGCCACAGGCATCTGAAGATTGGTAAATATAAACTTCATCCACTCTTTCTTGTTATCATGAATACATATCCTATTCTTGCATAATAAGACAGTCTTTACATTTATGTGTCTGCAAGAGACATTGTGGGTTGTGTGCATGGGTGTAAGCTTACATGCTACTCTAGCAGCAGCAGGCCAAGCAACATTGCAACACTTCATTCTCTACTTTGCAGCAGTCAAGACGCTCCACAAATGGCACAAGGCATTTTAAACGGAATGTAAGTGCCTCAAGTTGTTTTCTTGGTGGGCCAAGTTTGGTCTCCAGGCTTATGTTGCTATAAATATGCTAACTTTTGGCTCTGAACATGCAGCTATGCCAGTGCCAATGAGGGTGAAGAATCCTTCTGTTATGCTTCTCCGTGAGTTGCTTTTTATATTTTTCAGTGTTCAAAAGCAGTTCTCTACTAATCCAAGCACATTGAAATAGAACTGCTTTCTCTGTCTTATAACCTGTGTGCTGTTGGCACAGCTCACAAGTAAAGTTTTTGAGCTGCTGACCTAAACGCAGGATAGCTTTTATTGAACTTGTCTGAAGTTTTAAGGAACAATAATTGTTCAACAGGTGAATGTGAACAACTACGTAGTGCCGGCTGTCTTCTTGAGTAGGCTGCGATATTTGGACATCACTGTGACATTTCATAAATTTCAAAGAATGACGTGAAGAAATCTGGAATATTTATTTGTAAAAACAGTATCTGAATACTCCCACACTGTATGCCAAAAAATAACAAGCAACACGCACAGATGCTTTTTCACTAGTGGTACATACTGATTCTTTTACTTCTTTTTTATTAGAGAGATGTGCCTTGAAGAAGAATGCCCTGAAGGGTAAGTCACATTTCAAAAGTTTTATCTGTTTTTATATACCCAATCAAAACAAGCATTCAAAAATCTGCCTGTGACAGTTGTACCTCTAACATAGTTTGCTAACGGCACAGCAAGCAAATCGTGGCTGTCTTTTGTTCATAATTGTGAATCCTTGCTGTTTTAAGTGCTATATTTGGTCCACATGCTGAGAGGAGCATTAAGCATGTTCTTTTACGTCAAATAGATGCGCTAGAACTTTTTTATAGGGACTGCCAAGGAAGTCTTTTGGTACCTGTTTTCTTTAGTGCAACTGAAAGCCTACCAGTCAGTATCTAATCGTGGAATGATAACATGGAAAACAATGTGCTGCGTTTATCAGAATCTCTCATTCAGTGGTAACGGGGAGCTGTATGCAAAATGCATGCTGGAAGCAGTAGAACGTGAAGGCAATAATGAAATTCGAGTTTGTGCTGTGCAGTTGCCTGCATATCTATACACCTTTGCCGCATACACTATAACTGACGTGTTCCACTAGTAGGCGCAAACACAGCGACTATTTACAGTATTAACTCCTTTTACCTTGTAAGCAGCTCAGAATATAGTGGGAATAAATAATAAAACACACTGTAATCTTGGACAGTAATTGTGGTGCACATAAGAGCATCAGCCTACATGCAGCTAAGCGAATGTTCAAAGCCACAGTGTAGCGTGACTAGGCTGTGTGACGTACCATGTTTTTTGTAACATAAATGCAAGTGATACATCTACTTTTTCCTAATTCATGAAAATGATGCTCGAATATGTCACTGTATGAGTTGCGGTATGTTGATTTTCATAAATATCTAATCACATGGGTTAGATAAGTGTCTGTTTCTTGTTTCTTTTATACACTGCAAATTTAGCAATGTTTGTTTCTTTTTTCTAATAATTACAATTTCATGTTGTACTAGTTCATGTTTGACTTCATGCAGTATGCGAGATGTCACTGACGTATCATTATTACGGTTCTTACAGGCCTTCGCAGGCTACGACAATAAACAACTGCTCGGCTGTGCCACCAACCACGCCTTCAATGTAAGAATGCCTATGTGGACTTTGAATATTAAATCTGCTAGGCTTTGTTCAAGCTAGAGGTATCATGCTTGAGCAAGTACAAATTTGTGATGTCAGAAGAGATAGATAACATACAAGAAAAATGATGACAATACACTGGCAGCACACATTTTAATTCTTTTTTTGATTGTACAAATGAATAGCAGCTTGGACATATCTTTTTAGTCATCCTGCATGAGCAGCCTCCAATTTTTTGCGTAGGACAGGTGTCATCTATGCTCTGCTTGCACTGCCTATTGCAGGTTGGCAATCACATGCTTGTAGTATTGCTGTCAATGTATGGCTGCATCACGCAATTCAACTTAATTGTCTGTTTTTGTTAATGTTGTGTTGCTAGTACACTTATACTCTACAGGCATAATCACTCACTTGGCAATAATCAGTTTCTTTCCCTTTCCTTAGCATCACTCTCTGTGCCAACATGTGAAACTAAGCTGCCAAGACTTGCATATGAACTTCACGACAGCTTTTCTAATCTGTGCTGTGTTTCTGTTTCTTCTGCAGGCCCACCGGGAAACCCACAGATTTTGCACCATCTCGGTAATTACACCCTTCACACTTTTTGCAAACATTTTGATGGCACTTAGCGGTAAGTGTAAATTTGTTTTGCAGGAAGAGAAAAACACGCAGTGAGGACGTGGATGCGAGCATTAAAGACCTTCTTGGCAGCTGCTCCACCTCAATTCAAGCGATTGCAAAGAAAAAAGAAGCACTGCAACCCGACGAGTGCGACATAGCTGGAAGCCTTGTAGCTGTCAAGCTCAAGGCATTACCAAAGAGAAAGCGCTCACAGGTGCTTTTTGAGATCCACAAGCTTCTACATGAAGCCGAAATGGAATGTCTGGAGGATTCGGATTGAAATTTAAGTACATATTAATGAGACTAGCATTACTTCAAATTTGGACAAGCGTACAATTATAAATCATTCATCACATCATATAGCGAATCTATCAAAATTATGTCAACCTAATGTCAGTTAGGTCGACCAAATCATAATACCGTCTTTTCCGTCCTCTTTATTAATGTATCTGTGCTTGTAAACCACGCCGTCGCCATCGCGGTACGAGCAGCATTGACAAGCAATCCCAGGTTTACATGCAGAGATACACCTGATAAAGTGAATGGCCCGACGGGCAACTGCCTTAGCTCAAATGGTACAACATCAGGTGCCTTATTCGAAGGTTGCAGGCTCGGTTGCTATAGACAGCAACTTGCCTTTTTGTCCACTTTTATTGTCACACCTAACTGTAACTACTACGAAAAATCTCCCCTATACTATCCGTTAAAAAAAACTAGCTCTTTAACTCTCCTTCTTTTGTTAATGATTAGGGTTATAAACAATGAAGGGATTGGTGAAAAGCTGATGATGCTATTTTTTTAAAGGGGTACTGACACGAAATATTTTGTCTATTGTTTTATGTGTCAAATGACAGGCCAACACCCCAAGAGCGTAGGAAATGTACCGGTAAGCATGAGTGCGCCCTGGAAAATTAATTACAGCAGGCCTTTAAAAGCTAGTTTTGATTCTACTGTACCTTGGCATCATAGCATAGTACGAGCAGCGCCACCAGGTTGTTTATGCGTGCATAAGTTTTTGCGATGTATTCTTGTCCACACATCGCTTCTTCAATCGTCTGCTGTATGCTGCACCTGTCACAGCTGTCGTAGCAATTCGAAATCAAACGACTTCTCTGGCCTCTGCTAAGCGTATATCTTGCGTTCGCGTGCGCATACCCTATTCTAGAGTCCACTAGCTGGCTTCACAGGTACGCTGAATGATAGTGACTGGAAGGCGCGAGCAGGTGATTGAGAAGGTGAGGCGGAAGCTAGCTTTTTTGTTTTGGTGCTCGACATCATCACAACTAGCCACACTGCTACGTAAAGTCACCAGGATTAGTACTGTAGCTCGACATCAAGTTTGTGTCAATGTTTGTAGATTCGACACGAGAAAAACAAGTTTCACATGAAAATGAAATATTTCATCAGCATTTGCTGAGTGTGACACTTGCTCAGAGCAGTCTCTGTATACAGGAGATTTGTATTCCAGAGTAAACTTGCCTCCCAAAAAAGGTGTCAGTACCCCTTTAACTTATCTATAAGTTTTGATAAAATATGTACACTTATTTGGTTTACAGATGTAGGAATAAAACAAATTCAGAGCCGATAGTGACAGTGAAAACAGTCAAGAAGTAATTATCAGTGGTTGTTATGCATCGCTCAAATCTGATTATGTCAATATCGTCATTAATAAGCGTAACTTAGTGTGCAACCATCGGTTACAACAACACTCCAGAATTGTCTAGGGTTTGTATGCACTGCTGAGTAAACTAGAAGAATCCAGTTTTTGCTTGTCTCACACACTGGCAATAATGATTTTATGATTAGCGGGAGCTGCTTGTCCTACTAGATTTGCAAAAGTGCTTTGATCTGTTGTCGTTTGAGAACCATGGGTAAATTTTGTCTGTTTTCACAAGAATCACGAGTATAGATTCAATTTTCAAGGTTTCCTAAAATTTTATCGATTTTCCACAGTGTTTGCTATGTTCTCTAAAATTGTTGTCAAAAGTGACCCACTTTGTTTATAAGCAATTCATAATTTATAGTCAGTGAATACTTCCCTCGATGGGTTCTTGTTTTTATTTTGCTGATGGAAGCTCTTTGTCCCATTAGATTTGTGATGAAGCCTCTTCCTGGTGAGGAGCCTTCCTTTTCAGATGTGTTTTAAACAACGGGCATTTTTGTCTGTTTTCAAAAGAACTACGAATGTAGGTTTGCATTTTAAGGTTGCGATATTGTTTTTATAGATGTCCCTCTGCGTGTTTGGTATTTTGTTTGAAATCGTTCCAAAAAGTCGTGTACTTTATTTATAAGCCGTTTAGAGTTTACTGTCAATGATTTCCTTGATGGGGACCTTTTTTGTTGCACAGGCAGTACACTCATCACTAAGCTTAGGCAGAGCCCGAACAATATAGTCGGGTACAGCTTTAGATGTCTGTAGCATTTACTCCTCAAAGGGCACAAGCCTTCACCAATGGGGGTGAAATTTAGACTGATGTCATGGGTTGGATGGCCGGGATACCCGGTTTCGGAAAATGAAAAGTGCATGAGAACAACTGCTTCTTTAGTGGTAAAGATGGTCAGCTGCTGTGCTTTGGTCACCGAGATGAGGCCTCTGCATATTTATTAAGTTGTACTCTACCAGAGAGTTCCGTAGTAATATTTAGAGGGAGATCTGGCACTAGTGTCTACGCGGGCTTCTTCAGGAGCGCTTGTACCCCTTACGGGAATTATGGAAAGTACAAGCTTCGGAACTGCTTCGATTGGAACATCAACATCGATACGATTTCGAAATCTGTCCAATTTGTTGTCTTTGTGTATGCTCATTTGCATTTCAGTTCAATGTTCGTATTTCTTTGTCTTTTTTTTCAGGGCACTTTTGGAAATTATATGGTCAAATAGTCGCACTTAAAGCACGTAAACAAAAAAAAAGTCAGAGGTAAAATGCAAATACTGTATTGTTCCTTTCGTATGCCATTTGTGTCAATGTTAAGTACAAAAAGCTCACATTGTATCTTATTAAATTTGTGTTTCAGTGCAATGTTTTGTATTTATTCAGTCACGTTTATGTTTCAGTGCAGCATTTGCATTTCTGTGATTTCAATTGTGTTTCAGTGCAATATTTTGTATTTGTGCAGTCACACTGATGCTTCATTGCAATATTCGTATGGATTCTCTCACATATGTATAAATTCAACATATTGATGTTTTGCAAAATTGAGTTGTGAATTAGTCCTTGTACAAAACTTTTTTTATAGCAGAGAAGGTCAGCCATAGTAATCACAAGTAAACCATTTATATCTATTGGTGGAGCACTCATAAACCTATATATAGCACATTCTGATCTTCATGTCAAAGCAATGTGGCAGCGCTACTGATGCGGAGAAAGACATGTTTAAGAACAAAGTACCAGCAGACATGAGTGAACCATTGATCTACTTCACTACTGCATCAATGAAATGCTTCTATACATTTTACACAATAAAAAATGATCCCTTAAAGTTTTCCTTGTCACAATAATTGGTAGGAAAGGTCTAGTTATGGCAGACTTCATTCTTTTGGTAGTGCGTGAGAGCTTATTGGTCACTTGCCAGCTGGTAAAAAGATATCTCTTGTGCTACATGATACTAGCAGGCAGAAAATGTGTTCCATGCTTGCCTTTCTGGCAGTGAGTGGCTAGAAAGGCAAGCCCGGACATTTCCTGGTTAACAGTCTCCGATTAACACTAAAATGAGCTGCCAGAGCATGGATAGGCAGTATCAATGGCACTTCTCAAATGCTTATTTGGGATACGTCCGTCACGTTGTATATAAATAACAATTAGCTCTGGAAGATACTATGTTACAATATACATTAGCACAGACACTTTGTTAGGATAGTATGATGAACACAGTATCATGTATTTGTGTTCAAAGTGAACCTACACTGTAGACTCTCAGAGCATGCAAATTATTAAAATAGAACTGTTGCTTGAATAAAACAACTGCATCTTCATAAGAATGAAAGCTTGAGTGAGTAGGTACGCGTTAATCTTGGTTGATACAGCGCACACAGAACAACGAGAATAAACACAGTACGGGTGCTGACTCAGAAATAAATTTTATTGGGAAAAACAAGCATATATATGGCGACATACAACATAACAAAAAAAGGATCCTAGCTAAGAAAAACAGGTACATATATATAAAGTGGTATGAGCCTTGGGACAGGAGAAGAAGAAGCACAAAAGTTGGGGCAGGAAAGAACAGTAGGATGAAGTTGGGAATGATGGACGCCAGTCCCTACTGAGGCTATAATGCTGCTCCATTCTTTTAAGTTGAAACACTACATTATTTTGGCGCAGCGGGCCATCGAAGCCAACATGTGGGTGACGTTCTTCGTTGACGAGACCTCCACGGACAAGATCATCTTTTCGAAGTACCAAGTTCAAGATGAAGCAGCGGTGGACCTACCTCGTGAGCCCCGCCGCGGTGGTCTAGTGGCTAAGGTACTCGGCTGCTGACCCGCAGGTCACGGGTTCGATTCCCGGCTGCGGCGGCTGCATTTCCGATGGAGGCGGAAATGTTGTAGGCCCGTGTGCTCAGATTTGGGCGCACGTTAAAGAACCCCAGGTGGTCGAAATTTCCGGAGCCCTCCACTACGGCGTCTCTCATAATCATATGGTGGTTTTGGGACGTTGAACCCCACAAATCAATCAATCAACCTACCTCGTGAGCTCTGCTCGGAAGAACTCGTAAACCTGGTTGTGGGAAAGGCAGCTGTGGACGCTACTGAACTAGGAAGGAAAGGTGCTGTAAAAGTAAACCTGCATGTGGCGACCTTCTACAACCTAGTTCTTGAACCAGCGCGTCGAAGAGACTCAGGATCACGGTCTTTGACGAAAGAGGTGAGCCTCGTTTTGAAGGCTCTTCAGCTGCAACATGAACAGATTATGCAACAAAACAAAATAATGACATCCTTTATAAGCTCTCTGAATGCTGAGAAACCGGAGCCTAAATTCGTAGAGCCTGATGCCTTCGATGGTATCTCTTCAAATCCAGAAAGTTTGCTTGAGTTCTATGAATATGCCACTAAAAAAAAAAACAGGTGGCTCTTTGATGATGATAAAATCACTAACATGCGTTTTTACTTGAGAGGTGTTGTGCTCAAGTGGTATGAAATGTGCATTCAGGAAGACAGTGGTGGCTTTTGGAGTCAGTGGAAGAAGAAACTTTTGACCGCATTCGGAAGGCAGATCCCACTAACCGAAGAAACAGAAATGTGCACAGCTTTTATCACACCATCCGATCTCTACGAGTATAACTGGCTTCCTTTCGGTTAGAAAAACTCGCCAGCATGGTTCCATAAGACCATGAATGACGTGCTAAAGCTATTCCTTGGTGTTTTCTGTCTAAACGACATAATAGTCTTCTCCAAAACAAAGGCTGAGCATCAGGACCATCTGTCTCAGGTGTGAAACGCCTTGAGCTTGGCACGTCTCAAGATAAATGTTAAGAAGAGCGCATTCTTTCAACAAAAAGTTGTGTTTCTTAAATGAGTCTTCGATGGGAACACCAAAAGCACAAAACAAGGGTTCGTTGAGAAGATATCCCAGTTGAAGAAATCATATGACGTCTATTCACTGCATGTGTTTTTGGGATGGGCAGGACATTTCCGAACTTTCATTAAGGACTTTGCTGTCAAAACTACATGTCTCGCATGTTTAACACATAAAGATGTTCCCTTTGAATGGAGTGACGAATGTGAGAGAGTCTACCGTGACTTGGTGCTCAGAATCTCTTCCGACTCTGTCCTATGCCTACCAGACTTCACTTTACCCTTTGAATTGAACACTGACGCCTCACATTATGGGACTGGAGCAGTGTTGTATCAAAAATATGTTGAAGCATCCAGCCGAGAAAAGCGACTTGTAGTAGGTTACTACAGTTACACGTTTAAGCCATCTGAAACTAACTACACTACTACAAAAAAGGAAGTCCTGGCCGTTCTGAAGGCCACTGAGTACTTCCGTTTGTACCTGGAAGGTACTAAGTTCACTTTGTTCACCGATCACCAGGCCTTCACTAATCTCTTGAATATGAACCAAACTAAAGAACGTATTGCTAGATGGGTGAATTACTTGCAGCAATTCGACTTTACAATCTTGCACCGATCAGGGCCACTTTTAACCGATGCAGATGCTCTATCAAGGTTGATGGTACGAAGCAACACAGAAAAATTCGAACAAATCAATGAAGTGAAGCTGTTGGAAGGCTCCGGACAACTGGTTTTTACTGAAAGTTGTTATGAAGTCCCATCAACACTTGTTTCCAGAGTCCTTTGTTTGTACCATGATAGCCCAGAATCTGGAGGACACAACGGATTTCGGTGCACCTACAACAAATTGGTGGCCTCACACGAAGAAAGATGTCAGTCAGTACGTTCATTCCTGCCATGTGTGTCAAGTACACAAAGTCAAGTATAAACAGCCCACGGATGCTATGATACTACCTTGCCACTCGAACGTACCTTTCAAAGTAGTTCACCTGGATTTGCCAAACTAAATAAGAAACGGGTGGAGTCAATAAAACGCAAGCTTTTCTTCTGGCCATAGGTGAATACACGAGGATGGTCGTGGCACAAGCAGGAAAAGAAGATGCAAATAGCGTCATAGGCCTCCTCGAAAAGGCATGTTCAAGACTACGCGGTCAATAGTATGCGATAAGGGCCCTGCGTTCAAGAGCGAAAAGCTAGTAAGATGGGCTCGGGATCACAATATATCGATCAAGTTCTGTGCTCCACACCATCCCACAGCGAATGGGCAGGCAGAACGTGCCATACGGGACGTGAAACAGTACATCAAGATGTACGATAGCTTTCCTGGTGGATGGAAATGTTCTTTGGAAGCCGCCGTGATACATCATAATCTATCCTATACAAGTGGCTTTGGGTGCAATCTACAGTGCGTTTTTTCAGTATAAACCCCTATTTTGCAGGCAGACTGTGAGTTGGGACTCTTAAAAAACATCAAGATCATTGAGGAGAGGCAAGAAAAATCACAGGAGGAGAGATACCGAAAATGAATGAAAAAAAAATTTCAACAAGAGGCATCGAGCAGACATGCCAGACATTCAAGTCACCGACCTCGTATTAGTGAGGAAAGGAATAAGAGATGACAGTGCCAAATTTTGCGGTCCTTACCCTGTGACCAAGACAGCCACCCAGAATGGAATTTTGAAGACTGTCTGGTACACTGGTGAACGTGGATCGGTTGAATATGCGTCAATTGGAAAAGTCTGCAAATATTACCCCAGTAGGGGTAATTACAAGAAACCGGAAAAGGTGAAGTGGTATGAGCCCTAGGTGAAGTGGTACGAGCCCTGACACAGGAGAAGAAAAAAGCACGAGAGCCGGAGCAGGAAAGAAAAGAAGGATGAAGTTGGGAATAAAGCAAATCAAGATGAATGCCAGTTCCATACTGAGGCTATAACGCTGTCCCGTTCGTTTTAAGGAGGAACAATACAATATATACTGACAATACAATTTAAACAACAAGTGATATAAAGGGTATCTGCCTTTACTCAGGCTTCAGTTTACCCGCTGACCTGCTTGAGTGACGATGCGCTCTTGCCACGGAACTTAGCCTTCATTCATAAAGAATTTGGCGAGCTTCTCCCGGACATCTATAGCCACTCTGCAAAGTAGATGCACACAATATAAAAGTGAACAGAATTATTGACATTTGCTCTGAACTGTCATTTGCAAATTAGAACACGAGTTCTACAAAAATAATGGCAGTACTTTTCTAAAATTAAGATGTAAGAAAGAGTGTGACTGCGACAGCAAGATGCCTTTCAGCAAAAACCTTATTTTGAGAAAATGAATT
Source organism: Rhipicephalus microplus (assembly GCF_043290135.1). Taxonomy (NCBI): domain Eukaryota; kingdom Metazoa; phylum Arthropoda; class Arachnida; order Ixodida; family Ixodidae; genus Rhipicephalus; species Rhipicephalus microplus. The sequence goes on from NC_134710.1 coordinate 283,376,818, forward strand.
GCACATAATAATGTCAAACGTATAAAAGGTAAAAGGTAGGGTGTTCAAAATTTTACCTAGCGGAGTGACAGCCAGACGCAGTGGGCTCCCTAAATATAGAGGGGTCATCGTCGCCGTCCCTCCAAGCTCCTTCCATGCAGCTGCCCTGCCAGTTCTCATGGTCCACATAGCCAGGTGGATTATATGTCAGCCTTGCATGTGGCGACTCCTGGAGCATGAAATTGTGCAGCACGACACATGCCCGTATGATGTTTTCGGTGGTGGTCTCTGAGGCCCTAAAGGCTTTGCGGAGAATCCGCCACCGACTTTACATAATGCCGAATGCATTTTCAATGAGGCGGCGTGCGCGGCTCAGCCTGTAATTGAAGGTGGCCCTCTGAAGGTACTCCGCACGCTGTGCAGGATTGCTCCGGTGCTTCTGAAGTTCTAAAGAAAATTAAGTAAGCAAAGAAACGCACGTAAGAACATCAAAGGAAAAATAATGAGGTATCATTACTCATTACAGCAGGTATTGGAGTGCAAAGCAGAAGCTTTATGTTTGTGCAAACAACTTTCCGTGTATGTGTACGTAGCACAAGCGCTGATTGTAAGAACTCGGCATGAGTTTTATACATAGTGTCATCCTGTAATGTAATATTCTGGCTGCGATATTGCAAGCAGTTAAGCAGTACGCAGAAGCTGCATTGCTGGCACCATTTTTGTGGCTTGCGCTTTGTTTGCTCTCCAGCAAGCATGATATACTCATCAAGGTTAATTTATTCTTGCTAAATAGATTAATATCATTTTTATGTGGACCTTTTTTTTTACAAGTTCGGTTTCTAGGCGCAGAATTAGCATGTGACATGGCTGTGTAGCTTGGTCACATGGCTACACAAGGCTGTGAAGCATGTCATGCTGATTATCGTCTGCTCTCGCTGGCTTTCTCGCACACACGTCATACAAGCACCTACAAAACAAACGAGAACTTTCGAGAACCTCTGCCACATACCAACTGGCAAAGCATTGGGACGATGCTTTGCCACAACATGCTTGCTTTACCTTCGAAATTTGATTGCACCGCCCCTTTTCTCAAGAATTGGTTCTTTTTATATGTTACAAGTACTAGCTAAAAGGTCAAAATGTTGCGTATATCATTGAAATGGCTAAACACAAGTCAGTTTTCCAAAATTTAATAAAGCACTGACAATGTCAACTACACTACCATCAACATCTGCTTAATACAGCCCAATTAAGAATCCCCACAAATGTAGGAGGCCTTTCTGCAGAGCCACTCAATGACATGACAAATAGACTCAGCTCCTGCAGTCTGCTTTGGTATGCATAGTTGCACACTTCCGAAGTATACGCTACCTTTGACACTCCTATCTCTCCGCATAGTTTACAGTAACTATATGCCTCAGTAGTGCAGATATTGTCTAACTACTCCCATTTAACTTGTGTAGTGTCTATGAGCTGTTAACTCTATTTCTATATTAATTTTTTTTGTAGAATCTTCTATAAGAATTTTCTTTGTATTTGCATAATTGTCCAGCATCAAGAAAGAAATTGTGCTGCACATGCACAACTAAACTTGCCTCGCTGGGGGTAGGGTCGCATCATGAAAGTCTTCAGGGGAAAGACTTCATCCCCTACTAATACATAGGGTATAAGTCTTATGCTTCCGACATTTGATGGTGGGGGAACTCCAAACAGTCTTCTGTTGAAGCAATCCAGCAAACGAGACCTTAAAAAAATTCCACTGTCTCCTTCGCCTCCAAAGTGGCCCATGTCAACGTATGTAAATCTGGAATACAGTGATAGGTAATGCTGTATAAGAACACATATTGTTGCCTTTGTGAAAAGGACTGGTTTTCCATAGCGAGTCCAGTAGTACATGTACTGGCCATCTGTAAAAACTTGCAGAATGTAATTATCCTCCAAAAATGAGCATACAGTGTACAAGAAAAGTTTATTAAGCTTAGTGGTCAGCCCGCAAATGAATACCGTAATTATTGTGCAAGATGATCCACCTTTTTGTTACATGTGGCTGTTTACGTACAAGTCATGTGTTTGACCAGGGCTGTGGTCGCAGTGCTTTGATGTAAATGAAACGCTACATGTATGTGTCTGTGTGATGTCAAGGCATGTGAAAGATTAAACACCAAGCAACCGAAACTTTGAAGCCTTCCACTTAGACGTGTGATATCCGACACTGGTCTGTACCTACTTTGCTCTCTTTTAATCACGTCTTATAATGAGGCATAGCCTCCCCGCCAAAGGCTTCACTTCCTCATCATTATTGTTGCCATATTCACGCTAAAAAGGGAAAAACACACAGTGGGAGAACCAAAAAGAAAATCTAGTAGACATAGTTATACAGCACACCACCCAGACTTCACTTCCTCCTCACTCATCCGGTAGGTGTAAAAAAGAGCGAGTGATGGTGTTGTCGTAGATGCAACACTGCTTTCTGGCGACAGGTTTTAAGGCATGCCAGTGGCAGTGGTAATGAGTGCTAGAGAGAGGGAAGGGATAACAGTATTACTATTAATAAAGTCTATCTGAACAAATGGAAATCGTTATGAATATCTATGAGTGTAAGTAATAATGCAAGTGTGGAACCCCACAGTTTAGCATGAACGTAAGTGACTGTAACACCATTGAAGATAATGTTGAATGAGTATGACAATCTGCTTGTTATGATATCTTAAGCCCACATGATTAAGTCAAGAATTACCATGAGAGGAAATTCAACCAAGTTGCCTATTCGTTGTCATTACTACTTGAGAAGGCCAGTAAGTAAAAAAGAATTTCACCTGTAATGTGCATCACACACTGCAAGGAAAACAGCACTGATGGTTTTCTTGTAGTTTAAGTTCCTTGAACCGGTATTCCTTGGGCATTCAATGATGACATGTTTTCCATCTATGCTTCCCAAACAATTAGGAAAATTCCAAAATTCCTCCATATCTGCAGCAATCTAGATCCATCAAGAAAGAGCCACAAAAAATAAAATCAATATAATTGAACTCAGTGGAACAAAATGCTTGTTCAATGATAAACACTAGAATGCAACATGAAATATGACAATTAAACATAAAGTTATGCAGATGCCTAGTTGGAGCTGAGTTGTGGCTTGCAGATAATTGAAGCATTCACAGCATTACAACACACACTGTCGGACTAAAATAGGCCAATTGCTTGAAACATATTATGTACCAGCACAGAACCAATGAAATTAAATTTCGAATATGTTTAAATATTCAAAAAGCAGTTACTGCATCAGAGTCATTTACCTGAATGGGCACCAAGCAATTTCTAAAGCAATTTTTTAAATGAATTCGACAAGTAACAACGTACTACTCTTGAAAATGAAATACTTTGCAAGCCGAGCTCAAATTATTTCACCATTACTGCAACCTGAGTGTATACTTCCTGTTGTCATTTCACAAAGGAGTGCACTGCCAGCCACTCATTTGCTGATGTTTTAATGTTACCAAGCAACCACTTTATCATTCTCCTTGGTGTGGCCAACTGCTTGCATAATTCCAGTGGACTGAGAGGAATAACTTATTTCTGATTATTTTTGTAACTGCAGCACGTTACATGGCCATGAGGAACACTGACTTCTTTATTTGAAAAAAAAAGCACAGAATTTAGACTACTTAATGTAGTTAATGAAAAGTTCAATGAGATAAGTTGCTTGTGAATGTATTTTTCAAAGAAAAATGATGAAACCACAGCAATCCTCATACGCCACTGATACACATCAGCCACTAAAATAAAAAATCTAGTATGAATGGTCCTCCCATTACCCTTTTCCACTCCCCAGTTGTCTGAGGAAACTTCATGTACAGAGGTTGGAGAACATGCCAGAGCACGGCCGTTGTTTCCCTTACTATTTCACCTGCCGTGGATCGTCCTGTCAGAAAGTTGAATGACAGACTTCGGAAGGTGTCTCCATTAGCAAGAAATCTGAAAATACAGAAATGTTTTTAAGGCAACACATCTACTTTTGTTGCACTGAGCTGGATGCTTAATGCTGCTGAAGACAATGAATGGCTCTTGCTTCAAAACAGCGATCGCAATGCTGAACTAGAGAGGCAGGTCATGCAGGCTTCCCACTTCCCCAAGCAAAAGAAACTAGTGATTTTTCTCTTTCTAGTGATCTCAACAAAGCTTTCAGTGTATGTTCTCATTAGGTGTCAAACGACATGTGAAAAACTTTGTCATTTAGTATTCCTGAAAACTTACTTGACTGAGGAGAAGTGCTGTAAAAGCGAGGAGGAAGTAAAGCAAAATGGGACGAAAATAGAGTATGGCATAGCCTCACATAACCTAGTTTAAATGTGGGATTCGAAAAGTGACTGTGGGTGTAGCAGACTGATGTTCGAGTGAACAAGAGGGAAAGGAAAGGTGTTCATGATTAGAAGAAGAAAGCGCCTGATTTTCACAGCCTGATAGGGAGCACGGCTCAATGCCTAGGAAAAGGAAGAGGGCAATACGTAATTAGATAAATAAAGATGAAAGAAACAATAAAGAATGTGTATAAACAGATGAATGGGCATGAAATAAATGACAGAGATGACGACAGAATATCTTCATCTGCGTTCGGCAAGTGGTGTCGTTTTCCACCTATGCTATGTGCTAAGGTTACATAAACATGGAACTGTCTTTTTTTTTCATTTTAAGGCCATAACCTAATAACTATTCTATGGTGCTAACTTGGAGTGTATGGTATTGAGCATAAAGCGTGAATATTACTATATTAGTAAACATAGGTTTTGGTGTAGCTATGCTTTAGCATGTAGTACAGAGCTGCAAATGTGTTGCTTGATTATCACTTTTCTTTTGATTGCCTTACCTCAGGGTCATCGCCAGCCTTTCATGTGCAGAAATTGGCAGCCGAAACGGCGTCACTCTTCTCTCGATAAGTGGTCCAACGAGACTGAGCAATGTGTCAAAAGTCCTTGGTGGCATTCGGAGGAAACTGAAAAATGAGGCTGATTACTAGAAACCGGATTTTAGGGTGTTGCTTTTTTTTTTGTTCCTTGCACTCCTATCGTGCTGCTTTCATTTAAGATCATAAATTAGAGGCTACTGAGGGCTTTTCTGTAGTTTTTATGGTGTATATAAATACCAAATATGGCCATTTTTGCCTAAATGCATGAAAATGGCGGGAAGGAAAAAATAGAGAAAATCAGTAAACAGATGTACTTTGCTGGAGCCGACATTTTGACAAGTGGACTTGTCTCGCTCAAGGCTAGACCAAAACTGTTCTATTCTAGCCTTGAAAAAGACAAGTTTGCTTGTCAAAACATCGGCTCGAGCACACAACCCCTATTCGCCTATTCTTTATATGAAAAATGTCTTCTTACGAACACTACTTTGCCAGGACAAGGCCATGTTTCTCAGGACACCCTCTCATGCGAGCTCATACAACGAGAATGTAACCTGACAGAGCATAGGCTTGGAGATGTTAGTAATCCATTTTACAATATATTTTATTTTAGCACACTGTTAAGCAAGCATATTCTGTCCTCTGTCTTGTTTAAGAACACGCTAAAAGTTGATGAGAAGCTGCCTTATGCAACCATTCTGTCAGCACCCATCATCGAACATTTATGAGCATACCTAGAAGCTCTTGAGTATTATAGCTGCAACTCTTCGGACATCACGGTCAGTATTAACAGCTTTTCAGGTGTCGGGAGAACTATTATCAAGAAGGCTCAAGCTGCCCTCTTTGTGGATAGCCTGCTAGGAGATGTTGCCTACTTGTGCATCGAAATCTACATGTTCTTCACAAACAGTACCACGAAACTCTGACATTGTGGAGGAACTCCAATTGCAAACATTGCATACAGTATATATGTAGAAAAGAATAGCCGCTGTTCCTGAATGACCAGTGCCTGAAAGGGCATGTGCAAAGTTACAGTGGGTCTTGGACAAGAACTAGAGACCTGTTCTTAAATAAGCTACAGAAGTTCTTAAGCCTCAGCACTCTAGGACCCCAGTGTAGGTTCAGTCATTCAATGTCCCCTAATACAACTTCACTTCAGCAGCATCTGTTAACACTCTGCATACTTCACCAGTGTATGCACTTATTTTCAGTGATGGGAGGCGCAACATTAAATTGGAAAATAGTGGCAGTTCCCTATTGTTTTGTCAATTTTCACATAGATTGCTAGGCTACGTTCCTCATGCTCACCGAACGTATTTTTTTGAACATCAAATGGGCTGTATTTGGCAGTGTTAGGATGAATGCCCTGTTCAATTCGAATATTGTCATTGTGCACACAAAAATCGCCAGTGTGGACCTAACAGCTCTCACACAAGAACATGTTAAATTCTTAATAAATATTGTCTCTTGAACTTATTGTATTGTATGTATTTAAATGAATTAATTTGTTCCTAATTCATCGCATCAGTAAGACATGAAGTAGTGCTTCTGAATCAGTATTCCGAGTTTTCAAGTATTATTTTTATGTATGTTTGACCATACGCAATACTCGGGTAATCAACAGTGGCCATTGAAAAGTGAATGTGCGCATAGGCGTACAGTTACCTAGGGGGACCTCGTTAGACTATTCGGCCCATGGTCTTCCTGAAGTAAAGACGGGAAGTAAACAGCCAAGGGACCGCCGTCTCATTCACGGACTTTTGGCTGTCGACCATTATCATCACAAACCTGAGTGGCCATAACGCAGTTAATTAAAGAGGCACACTTTCCGCGCACTCCCTTCCCCTCGTGCACACGACCATGAATGCCATGCGATGTCATGCGCAACCTGTACAATCATTGAAAAGATTTGCATTCATGTAGAAATTTATTATGCCTATACTGACGAAGTTGTAGGCATGAAACCTCGTTTTGATTGCCCCTTCTTGGCACCTGAAAATTTGCCGTCAACTGATTTTAACAGCACTAAACACTGAATGATATAAATTACTTACTCTCGGAAATAGACTTCATCCCTTGCTCGCAGACGGGGAAGCAGTGTGTGGGCCTGTCCTTCAGTATCTCTGTACCTCCAAAGCGGATGCACCCAATATCTTCGCGGCGCATTTCAAGAGCGGCGACGCTGAAGCAACAGCAGACAAGCCATCATGGTAACGTTGAGCGTTGCGAGGAGATCGTCGTCGCCGGCCATTGTTCGCACGATTGCACAGTAAAGTGGGAGAGCAAAGAACAGACGACGAAAAAGCGCGCGAAATCTCGCGAACCGCTGCGAGACCGCTCGAGACTGTTGTCACGTGACTACCGCAGATGTGGCCAGCGTGCCGCTTTTCACCGCTCGGCGGCGAAGACGCGCGTCATGCCGCGGCGGCACGCTTCCCGCTAGTGTGTGCGTACCCTAGTGACTCGAGCATGCAGCAGCCAGCAGAGGCGAAGGAGCGCATAAAGTCACGTCACACGTGAAACATGAGCGCCATCTGGCAGTTTTTTTTTTATTAACAAAGCGCGTGGCTCTGAGACGGATGTACGCGCCCGCCTCAGTGGTGGTAAGATGTCGAACGCAAGGCGACGGGTAGGTGCCACCACCGTCTGGTTTTAGCAAAGCGTTGCAAACACTCGCCTTTCTGTGCAAGCGTTGGATGGTCAGTGCAACGTGATAAGTGCTACAGCCCTTAGAATTACTTATGTATGCCTTTTCTAGTAAAATGCGCCCATGCAGAATATATACGTGTTGTTATAGTGTCCCAGACACGCGCAATAATTGCTTTTTAATCGACAATTGCACAAATATGAACGCTCAATCTTGAGCAACAAAGGTGGGCACTGAGGATGCGGTCGGCCGTTTCAAAGCTCGATGCTGTTAAGAGTGGACAAACAGACAAAAGTACAGACAGGCAGACCAAATTTTTTGCGTTGAAGGTCCCCAAGAAAGACTATCGTCTATAAAAGAGCACTGGAGAAGCTGAAGCGGCTAGCAGTTCCTGCGCGCGGTGCGCGGCTCTGTCAGTACTGTTCGACTGCAGCGCCGCCGCTACGGGCAACGCGGAGGGCATCAGGCGGCGAGGCGTGGTCACTCCACTCAACACTTCTAGTTCACTCTATCCAAGCAGACAACGTTCGCCGTGTGCCGGAAGTTCCAAAGCTGAGTTGTAAACTGCGATCGTCTTCTCTTTCTCTGTAAAAAAATTTTTAATCAACATAAATTATAAATGTTTTACAAATTCCAAAAACCTTTTTGTCCCTGTTTATTAGAAAAAAAATACCTGTGCTACGTGTTCCAAAGCCAATCAGATCAGCTGAGAACGATGACGTAAATAAGGCAGATCGTGTCGCTTGGTTTGTGGGCCGTTGAAAACGCGTTTGGCCGAGTCACAGTGATCTGCAGCGATCTCGAGTGAATCGCAGCTTTAAAGTTTTATAATAAATTACGCAGTTTACGCAGAGAGCTCAAATTGGTCTCTTAATTACCCCTTGGAGTCTGTCTACCGGCCCACTGTGTTAGTGAAAAATTGCCAAAACCATTTTAGGGTCCCTTTAAATGAAGATTAAGTGAAGACCACACAAAAATGGTCTTTACAGTACAAAACTTTTCCTTTACTGTGCCAGAAATAAAAATAGAAATGCCTGAAATAAAATGTAGGCATACAACAAATCAATGAGAACACATTTTCAAGCAACACTAAACCTTTATAGACTCAATGCATAATCGGTTAGTGCAGCCTTGAATGCTGACGTGTCCTCGCCGCAGGTGATGGAGGTAGGAAGGCGGTTCCACTCAGCGTTGGTGTTTGACAAAAAGGATTCTGACAAGAACATTAGTGCCACAAAAAGGACTGAAAATTTTGTTCTGATGATCAAGACTCGATGATGTGTATGGAGGTTCCGAAATTAGTTCCTGTTTGAATAAATTGTTCTGGTAGATAAATTTTTGAAAACGACACTGACAAAAGTTTTTTTCTGTTTTTTATGTTTTTCCAAGCGCCGATTTCATTTGTGAAACTCTTGGTGTAACATTATAATTTTAATTATTTAAACACGCTGAACGATTTCAAATGATTTAACTATAATTGTTCATGATTTTGACCGGAATCCCAAACAGAACAAGCGGATGTGAGCTTGTGTCTAATCAGTCTTTTGTAGAACAGTAATTTTAAATGTCACGGTGCTTTGAAAATTTTTTTGCCTATATGTACTAGAGAGATCTGTTGGTTGTGTTTTTGATGTGCTCAATGTGCGCATGTCAAGAAAGGTTATTGGGGAGCTGAATTCCGAAATATTTATATGATGTTACGTACTTAAATTTATTAAAACGGGTTTCTATGCCAATGAGAACCATAGTTCAGCTAGAAAAGAGTGTAATAAAATAATAATAATAATAATAATAATAATAATAATAATAATAATAATAATAATAAGCAGAAGAAGAACAAAAGGAGAAGAAAAAATGTTCAGCTTGACGGAATCGCCGTTAAGGGGTTTTACCATATTTAGGGCGTCATAATCATCATCACCACCAGCTTGGTGGTGCGTGAGCCACGTCCTCATTTTAAAAGGTAAGTCATTTTGACCCGCTGTTATTGAAAAAAACTTGCATTATCACTGTTGTGTTAAAGATGGCTGGAAGGCGAAAACAATGAGTCGATTGTATTGACCGACTCGAACCATTTCTGCACTTATCGTGGTTTTGCAGTGTCTCTTTTTGTTTTCGCTCACGATATGGAGCGCCGGTTGAGCAATGCATTAGACGCCGCCATGCAGCAAAAAAAGGCCAAGGGCCTGGTGCTTGCATCCGCCTAATATTAAAATAAAATTTCAGACCTGCAGTGAAAGCACAGCATCGCAGTTAAAGCTCAGCCGTAGCTAAAGCACAGTCGCTGCGCTGCATGTATGTGTGTAGACTGAGTAACATGCCTTGCATGATTAATATCATTTGCTGGAACTTTTGGGGAGTGAGTGAGTGAACAAACTTTACTTAACCAGCAGATTGTAAACTTTTGGTGTCGTTTGTAATTTTGAAAGACGCGCAGACTTTTTATCTAGTCGGATGACGGGCAGCTGCCGAGTGAAGGAGGAGTATTTCGGCTGTCAACAAGATACCGTTGTGTCTGTAAAGAACATGGTCGCGTCAAAGAATTCCAAAAGTAAACGGATACACCACCATAGTTGGTGAAACGCGAGGGAAGGATCGCTCCGGAAGTGTTGCTGTCTATCAAATGCGTGACGATTGTGTGCAAGCCCTCTAACTTCAATGATACTAAGCATATTGTTGATCTGTATGTGGTGTGAAAGCTGAAAATGAAATCTTGATCATCACAGTGTATGTTTATTGCAAATCATAAAAAAAACTGACATCGAGTACTTCATGCGCACAAACTTGCGGGACAGTGAATCACGTCACACCTGTACTCATTGTCGGAGACTCGAATGGAAACATTTTAAGTGCCGAGAGAAAATTCTTTCTCCAGCTTCTAATGAAAGGGTTTCTGCTCATGCGCTTCATCACCCCAGTCACCTAACTGCCGTTCACAGATCTGTGTATGGCGGTTAGGTGACTTGGGTAAGGGATGAACATGAGGATAAAGTATTCCTTTACAAGCTGGAATGCGAAAGTCAGTGTGTATATTATAGTTATCACAAATCAGTTAGCAATGATGTTTCAAAATAGTTTTTGTAAAGTTGCATTTTGGTTAAAGAGATGCATAATAATGCTTTCGAATCAGCCTTGTGGGGCATGGAACTTCAGTGGTCATCCGCCTTCACAGCGTGGAAACGTTTCGTAACTTTTAGGGGCGAAGCTCCTTAAGGCGTGGGTGTGCGTCCCCTGTATGTAGCCACCTCTCGTTTAGTTCTTGCAGTGTTCACTAGATGGCGGTACCGTCCCCTGTATGTAGCGACCTCTCGTTTAGTTCTTGCAGTGTTCACTAGATGGCGGTACTTGTAGCTGATGATGAAAAGATGCAAGATGTTTCAAACTAGACGACGGTACTTGTAGTTGATGATGAAAAGATGCGAGATGTTATAAAATAGGAATGATGTCGTATATGGCGCGTGTCATTGGTGGAAGGCAATCGTTCGATTTAGTGTGGCGACGTTCGCTAGGGGGAGCGTTGTAATAAAATCGAGTGGGCAAAATGTACGGAGGATTCATAGTTTGTTAGGTTTACCTCCGGAGCTTCGCCCACTCATCATCATTCACTTCGTGGATATGGCGGCATTTTTTAATAATTTTTACAATGCTTTTTCCATATATTTTTTTGTGTCTCCGAGTCAATCATAATGTCTCAGATGTGGTAGTTCTAACTCATCTTTCTACTAGAACCTCAATTGCAGTTGCAGCCCCGTGAAAGTAACTCATCGAGCAGCATTTCATGTACTTAGTGAAGCCAAACACGAGTTCAATCGTTCGAGCAGAAGTGGCTGATTGCCCTAACCAGCTTCACGTTCAGAGACGTAGCTATCACACTCGACGCTTGAAAGCTGTCTTCGAAGGTTAATCAGAAAGGCGGGACAGTGTCACCCATCATTCTTTAACCCTTTGTAGGGCAGGATATGTTTTTTTTAAAAAACCAGAAAAAGGTTGTCTTATTTTACTAACCAAGCCAACAGAAGTAGTTTGAAAGAAATTTCAAGGATGTACAACGAGTACTTTATTAAAAAAAACTGGGACACATTTGTCCCACTGGCGCTAAATTAAAATTCAAAAAATGGGACGCATTTGTCCCAATGCTCTTTGAGGGCTCCGGGGTTACATTCGGGCGGCGTGCCCCGCCGCGGTGGTCTAGTGGCTAAGGTACTCGGCTGCTGACCCGCAGGTCGCGGGTTCGATTCCCGGCTGCGGCGGCTGCATTTCCGATGGAGGCGGAAATGTTGTAGGCCCGTGTACTCAGATTTGGGTGCACGTTAAAGAACCCCAGGTGGTCAAAATTTCCGGAGCCCTCCACTACGGCGTCTCTCATAATCAAATGGTGGTTTTGGGACGTTAAACCCCACAAATCAATCAATCAATCAACATTCGGGCGGCGTGAAAAAGTCCAAAACACGTTGAACCAATGCTCCTTGGGGGATCCTTGGTTACATTCGGCCGGCATGAAAAGGTCCAAAACACGTTGAACAAAGGGGCACATTGCACACAGAACACAGAAGGTTGGTGCGCGCTTCTTTCTTGGCAGTCGAGCACCAACGACACCGCCTCCTTTTTGCAATCTTCTGACGGTGATGTCCAGCTCCCAGAAATCGGACTTCATCAGCAACGCCTACCATTTTCTGGCCATGTTTGGCACCTTTTTTGTTGACTCGATATGGGCGATTGCTGGACCCTTTGAATGTTTGCCCGTTTATCAGCTGGCGACCAAGGACGAGCCGGAACCAAAGGTAGCTCATTTCACTGACTGCTTTCATTTGAAGAAAAGCATTTACTATTGCTGCGTCCAGCAGAAAGTAAAAGATTCGGTACCACGACTTCTTCGATCGTCGATCCACCGGGTATGCGTTCCTTCTTTGGTCAAACTTGTCGACTCCGCCCATCCAGGTATTGTAGTCGGAGACTGCTTTTGGGCACTGGACGGATATAGATGAGCCATTAGAAAGCTTTCGAACAACGTCCTCAGTGTCGCTGGGGTGATGAAAGTTGGACAGCACGTGTACGTTTTTTGTGTCCCGCCACTGATAAGCTGTGATGCTCCCTTTCGCACGCCAGATATACTGTCCCTTCTGTAGCTTGTTATCCCGTTTGATTTCGTCAGGTAAGTCCTTACGGTTTGGGCGAACCGTTCCTGCGGCCAAAATGTTCTTTTCTTTCAAGGCCTCCATTAGGCGTGTGGACGTGAAAAAGTTATCGAAATATAGCTGCGTGCCAGCCTCTACTTGGTCAATGAGGGAGGGACAACATGCTCACCGAGACCTACGTTCGCAGGTCGGTCTGCACCTTTACCTTCGTAGACCTGAAATTCAATCAGGTAACCTGTCTGAGAGTCGGCTCTGCACCAGACCTTGTATCCCCGCTTGATAGGTTTCATTGGAAGGAACTGCTTCAGTGAGGACCGGCCTTTGAATCGTATCATACTCTCATCAATGGCTTGGTGCGCTGATGGAGTGTATTGTCTCTTGAAACTTTCATTCAGTGCAAGAATGAGAGGACGCACTCTTGCCAATCTGTCGTACCCTTCTTCACCTTTCTTTTTTTCCTTGGTTAGGTCGGTGAGGTGCAAACAGTTCATAATGGCTTGAAAACGACGGAACGACATAACCTTTGATATTTCAGGACAATTGAAAAAACTGTCACTGCTCCAGTACAGGTACATTTGATGTCTGGGGTTTGTGCTCATCAGCAGAAGTATGCCAAAGTATGCACGGAGTTCATCAATTGTAAGCTCTTTCCAAAGCTGTCGGCCTTTCTGTTTGGCAAAGCGGCTTGTCTCAGTCACCAGTGTGTTCATGATACCTTCGTCAAAATAAAGAGCAAAAGCTTCACAAGGTGTCGTCGGGAGATTTGTACTGTATTGTGGGTCCCAAATTTTTGGAACACGAATGACGGCATCCGGTTCGCTGCTATTCTATGCCCCAACCTCCTCCTCTTCGACTTCTGCTTCGTCGCAAATTCTAGGCACTTTCTTCTGCCTCCTTTTCTTTCTTGAATAGGTAGCCTTTCGCTTTTGTGGTTTCCTTGTTGATTCCGCCGCTTCGGCTTCACTGCTTTGCTCATCTGAATCGGGCGGAGCGAGCTCGGGTGCGAAGTCTTCATCTGTATCTCTGTCGGAATCACTCGACGTAGGGTCGTCAGGAAGGCTAAAATATAATTCCAGCGCTTCCTCTCGCGTCAGCAATCGTTTACCTGCGTTTTTACAAGCAAACAGAAAACAAAAAAGAGTTGGTGAAATGTTTCACTACACATCGAATGCAGGCAGCGGTGGCAGTAGGCTTATCCCATCGTCATGCAGTTTTTGCCCTGGCACCATTCGAAAAAGCTTTTAGGAGTAAGTATTGCTCCTATTGTTGAAAACACTCCATTATTACATGCTGGAACTCTTTCTTTCGAAGCACAGAAAAGGGTACACTCACTTGTCATCTTGAATTATTCTTTTCCGGAGACTCACAATGCGGAAATTTGTGCCGCCGATAAAACAAAAAACACAATTTTGAAAATAATGTACACCTAACGCCACCTATTGTACAGCTTCCAAACGAGATTCAACAGAAGTGTAAAAACCTCAATGTAGATGGCAGCACGAAAAAAAATGGGCTTGATGCGTCCCATTGTTTTTCACGAGCAATTCTGTGGGGAACAAAAAATGGGACATATATTTCCCGTTGCCCTACAAGGGGTTAAAAATGGTGGGGACCTACTTTACCTAGTATTCACCTAATGTACCCAGTGTTTGAGGGTATTAAGTAATAATAATTATATGCAGGATTTTACGTCTCAAAACCACCATATATGTGGTTTCGAGGGACGCCGTAGTGGTGGGCACAGGAACATTCGACCCTCTTGAGCTCTTTAACGTGCCCTGATATCAAACACTACATCATCCTATGCCATTTCGCCTCTACGGAAATGCGACCGCCGCGGCCAGGATCGATCCCGCGACCTTTAAGTCAGCAGCCTTGTACCCTAGAGCCACTGATTCACCAAGGCAGACGTGTTGGAGTGTATTATCTCACAAATCGATAGTCGCAAAAATTACTCGAGCCCATTTATAACGAGTGGCGTAACGGGGGTTTACCACACAGTTTGACCGCCTTCTCTCTTCTCTCGTCCCCGCGAGTGTGCTGCAAAAAGAGAATAGAGAAATGGCACTGGCAAAAGTAGTCACGTCAGTGGACGTCATCACCTTGGGCATGTGTCATGAAACGTGATCGTTCTCTTGTGTTACTTTTGTGATTGAGTGTTTCTCACTGTGCACTGTTGACAGACTATAGAGTGCTTGCATCCTGAGGGAAGAAGCGCGCCTGATCAAAACCGTGCCTTATTTATTCTTACTATTGGCTAATACCGTGGCATTCAAGTTTTTCACAAAATCACCTACACGGAAGTGTGGCGCCACAGTCTATGCGAACTTCATAAGGGCGCTGGAAATGACGGTATACGTGTCTGCGAGGCTTGTGTTGTCGGTTGTTGAGCGAGGCTTCGGCTCGAAAGCGCATACTACTGCGTAATTAAAGCTTCTCAAAAACACAAAAATTATAGGTGGATCTCATTTATGCCTATTATATTCAAAAATAAAAGCGAACTTACCTTGACGGCACAACCAAACGGCGAAAGAAAGAAACAGATGACATCAAAGTGTTGGAGGGAACGCTCGCTTTGTCTTCCGCCTTCAGACGTTCGTTGTGTAGTGTCGGAATTGCACAACCTGGCTTCATTTCGTAGCTTTCATGATACCGCAACCACTGTTTCTTGGGCACACAGCCGTGGTGCTATCCACAATAAAAGCACAGTATTGACAACAACGCGCAATTTTTCAGAAATGGGGACTCGAGGGTGGAATCCGCGGAACACCTGTAATTCGTCATTCTGAGACGCGGCCTGTTTTCTTTTTCCGCAGATGGAATCGGCACAGTTCGTTTGCCGGGAATGCAGCATGCAGTTCAGCGGGCCCGTGCCTTACTGGGACCACCTGAGGAGCCCGAAACATAAGAAAAGTGTTGAAACCCACAGAATGTTAGTCGAGGTGGCCGCGAGTGGGAGCCCGCTGAACTGCAGCCCGGATGTCATATCGGCAGCCGGTCCTTCCGCCGCGGGGCAACCGTCGCCCCATATTGCTTCAATGCCCTTGGTTTGCGAGCTGTGTGATGTGACCACGACCTGCGAGGACGATCTAATCGCTCACGTTAAGGGCAAAAAGCACAAGAAGAGACTACAGATGAAAGAAGTACTGAAGAAGCTCGCATCTGCTGAGATCTCGCAGCTGCCGTTGGCCGTGACATCGCCGCCTACGACATCGCTACCGTCGGCGACGACGCCGCCGATGTCGCCACCAATGTCTACCATGTCAGAGCCACAGGAGCTGAAGGAAGAGAACGGCGAAGTGATTGACCTCTCCTGCCGAGTCTGCGGCATCGTGCTGTTTGAACACGTCGGCTACAAACTGGAGCATCTAGAGACCGAAGCGCATCGCAAGAAGAAGATGCAGGTCACTGGATAGTGGACGCTCGCAACCAATGCCCGAAACCCGGTGTTCAGCAATGAGCCTCTGGAAGTACAGATAGTGACCCGAAATGATGACTCTAACGGTGCATCTAAAAAACGTCCGTAGCCGCACTTGTGCGAAGTTCTTCATCTGTATGCTGGGAGAAGATGGGGCAAGCATTTTTTGTAATAAATCTTTTTGTTCGTCTGTGATTGTTTTTTGCCATTCTTTATTGTCGTACTCAAAGTAGTCGTAGATAAATTGTTGTCATTAGTTGTGATTGGCCCATCTCGGTCTGCCTGCCAGGTTCAGCCGTCATTGGTCACTTCTTAGCATGCCTCCCAGCGAACGAAGTGAGACCTCGTTTCGGCATTCTCGGCTTCCGCACGAGCTTGTACGGCCGCCAGGCTGATAGTTGATGAACCGGTGAGCCGTGATGACGAAGAGCGCGAGGAGGGGACTGAGAAGGAACGCCTTCATGGTGTCTCGTCTCTGACGCATAAATCCTGATTGTGCCCTTTCAGGCTGTTCGTGACAAGAATACGACGCTCCTCTTCAATTTGTCATCGTTGATCCAGCTCTTGCCAATTTTTGGGGCAGTTCGTCTTCACCAAGAAGGCTTCGTACCTGGCGAATACGTGCTTGTACTGCTCGAAACTATCGCGTAGCGTATTCTTGGCCGTCTGAACATCTTTCTTATCCGTGCCTGAAAGCTCCCGCATAGCGTACTCCACTTTCTTCCATGCTGCGTCTAGTTCTCTGCAGTATTTCTCACGATTAGCCTCGTAGTTTTTTTTGGCCCCTAAAGAAAGGGGAGCAGCTCGCCGCGGTCGAGTGCCGGTCTCCGTGCTTATAACATCACTGGCGCCTGCTGCCTCAGGCGTTAGTTTCGTGTTCATGTTGGACCGACTGTTTATACAGCGTGCTCGTCTTGCTCAATGCGCGTGCTTGAAAGCGCGTTTACTCGGGATGGTAATGTGAGCCCACCTTGCGTTGCTTGTGCATCGGGAGCTCGGACGTCTGTTGCATGCACCATGCTTGTTGATGGCGACTGTCGTGGATAAGTAGAGAAATACGTTGCGGTTGTGACGAATCCCTCAGGTGGCGTGCGTCGCGTTGGCGTCCTGAAGGCTTTGTTGACGTCCGCAAGCTTGCATAGGCCTTCGAAGCATAGAAAGGTTGCCTCTTGTGCAATGATCTCCGAAGCGTGAGCCTTGCCTTTTGCTATTAAGGCCTGGAAGGCAGTGTTCGACGTAGCCGTAACACACCCTCGATCCTGGTAGATAACGACAGGACTTTAGTCAAACTTTGATTAATTTAGTAAAGAAGTTAAAATATTCGGATTCCACTTTTTTCTTGAGTTACATATTTTGGTTACATAGTTACATTACATAATCTTAGCCGTAAAAGGCAGTGGCGTGCGACCAGCCGATGCACTCAGCTTAGCTCAACTGAAGATGTTCTTGCCCCACACTGGTGACGTAGCTGCCCAGCGTTGCGAGAGACGATGATCCTTGTTGAGCCAGCTGATGGCGAAAGGCACGGTTTCGTTTTGGAACCCAAAGCAGCGCATGAGCAGCACCATACTCTAAAAATCTAGGAGGCTATGGCAGCACAGACTCAACACAGCAGAACGATATGCTTTCCGTTAGGGTTAGATCTGCAGAAATGATATCGTGCTTCTGAAGATTAGGTTATCGTTGTTCTGTTTACCGCTTCAGAGGTTCCGCGGAAACAATTTATTTCAATTTGAGTGAATGCTCTGGTTATTGTGACATGACTCAAACACCATAAATTCCGAAAAATTTAATTAGAACTTAACTTTTATTTTTCGGTTTCAGTCATAATCATATGCACGCATGCAAGCTAATCGTGATTCCCAAGAAAAAAAAAAGCCGATCACACACCCAGTGGAAATTGATGATATGGGAAGCACGAATTAAGAAGGTTCATATGCCACATTAAAATTACCACAACATTACGAGGTGCATAGATGTAGTACTCGGTACACGCAAGTATAAAAGTTATACGCACTCAGGTATCTGGATGAGATGCAAGTATGTTTGTTGTTTGTAGTCATGAAACGACGGCACCACTGTTGTTTGCAATACCAGCCCCAACATTGCTACCACGGCTGGGGCTGTAGATTATGCCGTACATGACTTCCATTTCATGATTGTCATGTTTGTACCTGATATTTGTGTTCATCGTCCATTCACGTCATGTGATACCGAATTTGGTATATGTGAAGCTAGTAAAACGGCCGCGAGCGCACTATGAGCGTAGCATGTCACAATGTTTTTCATCACACGCATGTCATGATTATATGTCAGGACATGTAATTTCCTTCGCCGTCCTTTCGCGTCACGTAATACCAAATTTGGTACACGCGAAGCTAGCGAAACGGTCGCGAGCGCGTATGAGCGTAGCAAGTAGCCATGTTCTTACATGATACGCATGTCATGATTATCATGTTTGCACCAGTCATTTACCTTCGCCATCTATTCATGACACGTAATACCAAATTTGCTATTTGTGAATCTAGTGAAACGGCCGCGAGCGCATAATGAGCGTATAGCATGTAGGCGTGTTTTACATGACACGCAAGTCATGAATGTCATGCTCTGACGCGTGATTTACTTTCGTCGTCCGTTCGCATCATTTAAAACCAAATTTGGTATATGTGAAGCTAGCCAAACGGCCACGAGCGCATCATGAGCATGACATGTAGGCATGTTCTTACATGACATGCATGTAATGATTAACACGTTTAAATCAGTCATATACCTTTATCATCCCTTCACGTCACGTAATACCAAATTTGGTATCTTTGAAGCTAGCTAAACGAACGCGAGCGCATCATAAGCGTATGACGTGTAGTCATCACTTACATGGCATGCATGTCACAATTTCGACGCTACGGCCTCCACTCATGTTCGCCAAGAAGTCATGTCATGACATACTAGTTTTGCAATATGTCATGTGAATGAAACCACCAGAAGAGCAGCAAGACTGTGACATATAAATCATAACATACATGATTTTTATGTTATGACTAGTCACTTATGTTCGTCATACACTTATGTTATGCCATAAAAGTGTTACTATATATTCCATGATCAATACGGCCAGGAAAGCTAAAGGTTAGGCGACTAGATAGATAGATAGATAGATAGATAGATAGATAGATAGATAGATAGATAGATAGATAGATAGATAGATAGATAGATAGATAGATAGATAGATAGATAGATAGATAGATAGACTCAAGTACACCGAAATCCGTTAAGAAAATCATTTTAAAAACGAGACTGCCCCTGTACTCTTGACATAAATGCTTTGGATTCTCGGAAAAGCTGCGTTTGGTTGTTTGTTCTGTACGCATCTGCGCATTAATTTTTTGAATATGAAAAAGCAATCGTGCGCGACGCGAGACACCATATGTGCAGTTGGGCTGCACTCAATCTTGAGACATAGCCGTATGTGATATCGGCTGCCCTGCAGCAAGTGTGAATTAGGCATTCAGAGCACGGCACATGCCTGATGTCGAAATCTGTATACCAGATGCTGATGTTTCACCGCCGAGCTTTTTGTCGTAATGTAGTGAACTCCCTGGTTGAAATTATTTTTGCGTTTTTGGATGCTAAACAAAAGCTCTTGCGACACATTAAGAAGCCATTTATACATCCTTATATTTAGACTTGTTCAGGTCTCTTTAGGTCCTGGTGTCTCCTTATAGTCTGAACGGAAGGTGAAAAGCACGCCATGAATCAAGCCTATAAATGCGCTAGGGGCGACAATCCAGATCATTCCATAGTCGTTGTACAGATGTCTTGACACCGTTAGACAGCAAGGCGTTGATGCCTTGTGTGGAAAAGTGAGTTGATATCACTTCACCGTTAGTGTGCACCATTTTCGCTTCTGCATCAGCTTGTTCTATGCCACATTGACTGGGAATCCATTGCAATGCAACGGTATTTCCAGATTGAAATGCCTCATTCAGCATGTTCAATGTATGTCATACACCAGAGCACTCTATGCAATGTGTTGCTTCATGTAGTTTCTAATTAGCTGAAGTGCCGGCTTGGAGTCACAAAATAACGTCTATTTCGCTGGACTCTGTTTTAAAATGTAGCACGCAGCTTGTTGGACGCCGGTCAGCCCAGTGGCAGTAGATGATGTCTGGTGTACTATGTTGAAGCGTTGAGTGATTTCAATGTGAAGCGCAGTGAAAGGTGCTGCCGAGGAGGTCTGCATGACAAAGCCATCTGCAAAAATGTGCACTGTATATCCGCACATATATGCAATATACGGCAAACCGAAATGCTTAAGCCCAGCAGTTGGTATTTTTGACTTCTTTGTTGTCTGTTGGATTGAAAGTCGCACGATCGGCTTAGGCATCGTCCAAAGCGGTATATCAGAGATCACTTGTGGTGCATAAATTGAAGGCAGCAGCTCTCGGTGCGACATACTTAACAGCTTCTGAGTATGCAGCATTGGGTCGAGTGTTAAAAGCGTCTGCCACTGGATGGTCTCGATGCCTTCTCAGTAGCCTCAGATGTACTCATAGTGGCTCGTGTTCAAGATAAACACGAGATTGACATGCACGTGATTCTGCAATAGTGCCCCATATAGAAGTACATCGAGGTACTTTTAGGCAAATTCTTGGGGCATGCACCTGAGCTCCTTTGAGTGTAAGTACAGCACAGGTGGAAACACGGGAGAGAACAGGAGCAATGTAGCGAAGGTATCCACCCAACAAAAAGTGCCCAGTATACGGGAGACCCGCTCAAGTTTGCCCGGCGACGCCAGCGCTTGCCTTTCCCCTGCCAGAAAAAGCGCACAACAGTAGCGTCTTCCGACCCTTTCGCTCCCTTTGGCTCCCACGCATTTGCGAAGCGCGCGCTGCACGTGAAACGTCCCTCGTTCCGTGATGTCACCCCAACAGAAAAGGGAGAACTATTGCGGCGTCGTCAACAGTCCCAATAACCATGCAAACACGAAGGGGTCGACTCCACCAAGTGAAATTCCCAAACCGATGGTACGAAAAAAGCAGACGACAGGAATGGAATAAAGCAGTGCACTGAAAAAAGTAAGTAAACATTTTTTTCATACAAATTAGCAGGCGCACAATGAATTAAAAATAACAGGTGTTAATTTCTGCGTCACCGTTCCTCTAATCTATGGAGTTTCTGGGAAACGCACGTGCCCATCTTAAAAGTATAAAGTGGCAACGTCCGTCTTTAGAGCGCTGTTAAAGATGGCGAAGAAATATTTTATGCTGCTACTATTATTCGATATTGTTGGGGACGTAGTAGTTGAAGTTGTGTACACATTAGGTATTGGTGATTTGTTGTTATATATTTTTATATCTACGCAGCGCCGACGGAAGTGTGTGGTTGCCAAAAGCTTGGACAATGATTTGTAGCAGCATTTTGTGAGAAACTGCAAAAATGACTCAAGTCTGCACCCGTCTTATGTGCCGACAGTGTTTCCAGCGGCTTACAAGAAACGGTAACCTCACGCGGAAACGGCGCAGAGGTATGATAGGCAGTGAAGCGCATAACTATCTATGCATTTTAAAGCATTTTCTGAGGACTCTTGATTCCTCGTTTCAAGCTCAGCGAGAATTCGTTCCGCGTATGCGCAATTATCAAGTCAAGCGAAAATAGAAGGGTTTTGATCGAACATGGCACTTTAGCATTGTTACATTTTAAGGGTAACATTGGATCGCGGTTAGTAACAAGCACATTACTTTTTTGATAGTTTTAGTACAAAGTAAAAATGATTCAAGCAACAGATAATGCAAAATGTTTAATCAATAAATTTTCATACGCAGCTATCTCTGTGAAGTTCTTGTACGAAGTGTTTCTGTGCACACAGATGGACACAATTGTAGTTTTTTTAATGGGGCATTTTGCCATCGTACATGTTTTTATAGAGTTTGATTTCGTATGCAGTACTTGTTTTATTTTGTGAATGTAAGGCGTCACTAACAGAAACCGCGTCTACTCATTTTCAGACTTCTTGTACATTTTCTACTTGAAAATGATAAAAAAACTATTATTATCTTCTGCACTACAGATATGCTCAATGATGATCACCGTACAATATCTGCATAAAAAAAAACTCCATCGTACGAACGTTGTTGTGAATGGCACAATCTAATCTCTGCCACAACCTTATTTTGCTAAGGTGGAAGCGTCATTCTGTGAGAGCAGCCAGATCAGCACTAAATTCCGTTGAGCAGGTGACCCAGCAATGCAAGATGAAAATAACTCCGTTTTTTTCGATGTCTATCACATGCTTTCAAGGGATTTATAATCGCTAGAGACGCTAGCGACGCAATTTGCCGCTGGAGATGTGAAGCTCCCGCGTGAGTGGACACGACCATGACAACTACGAAAAAAAAAGGAAAAATGCATTAGCCGTCGTTGCACGTCTATTGGCAGATACAGTGAGCTAGTTGTTATTGAGTGTGCAGGGGCAGCCCGAACAACCCGGTGCATTTTCGATAGTGACCAAGATAAAATGCCTTTATAGCAATGCGCTCTTCCCCTGCAGATTAGACACACACAAAAAAGTTTCTCTGAAAGCTGGGCCCTCATCATGATGGTACGCACGCTGTTCGTGAACTCAAGCTACGCGCGATGAGAGCGGTGATAATGCAAGGAAAGACACGCGTGATAGATGTCAATTACTGTTGTGGGTCAGAAAGAAGCCCAAAATAGACCATTTATTTTTGAAGTGTTGTGTATACACCGCACAATAACTTGGGTGGGTGCTAGTAAATTAAGGTATCCCAACTAATAGCAGTCACAGCGCAAGAACCGCTTAACCTAAAGCACGAGAAGCGGCCTTACCCATGCATCCAGTAACAAACATAGTGCATAGTACACAGAGTAAACCAAATAAAACAGGTATATAACTATGAACGTACAGAAAGTTTTATTCACCTCTAACGTCGTAAACAACGTCGTCTTTCACTTGCGAAACGCACTTCGCTCTGACGAGGACGGCGTCGTCTGCTACAACTTGCTTCGCGGCCCTTTTACCAAATTGCTGCCACGAAAAAAAAAATCAATTGCGGCATCCTATTAAATGCGGACAGAGCGTATACATCATAACCGCGCGCGACGTGAGACTCTCAAAAACACGTGCAGAACGCGTGCAGCGTGCGAGCAAAGCAACGCGTTTTCAATCAGGTTGAATGGGACAGTGGAGGGGCCAACACTCGAGTAACCAGTTTTCTCCCGGATGGATGGATGGATGGATATGGCTGTACCCTTTAGATCGGGCGGTGGCTAGCGCCACCAAGCCGTAATATATAATGAACCAAAAACTATATTTATTTTTTTTCTTAAAAAAGAGTTTGAGGATTCGTACTTTGCAGTGAAGAGTTTAATTTTCACTCGCGCCTTGACTTTAGCCACCAATCAGACAACCTCCTTCTAGTGAAGTCTACCCGCTTAAAGTTTATTTTGCCCTCCCGGTCCCTAAACCCCAGTGCTTTGAAAGTATTGGTCGCGATAGTATGATAGTATGATGGATGGATGGATGGATGGATGGATATGGCTGTACCCTTTAGATCGGGCGGTGGCTAGCGCCACCAAGCCGTAATACCCAATGAATCAAAAACTATATTTTTTTTCCTTAAAAAAAGAGTTTGAGGATTCGTACTTTGCAGTGAAGAGTTTAATTTTCACTCGTGCCTTGACTTTAGCCACCAATCAGATAACCTCCTTCTAGTTAAGTCTACCCGCTTAAAGTTTATTTTGCCCTCCCGGTCCCTAAACCCCAGTGCTTTGAAAAACTCTGCGCCATCATCCTGAACTATAGGGTGAAGCCCTTTGCAGAACATTATCAAGTGTTCGGCAGTTTCTTCTTCCTCTCCACACGCACTGCATACTGTGTCTACCCCTTCGTATTTGGCCCGATATGTCTTGGTTCGCAGTACTCCCGTTCTGGCCTCAAACAGTAGAGAACTACCCTGAGTATCATCATAGATCCTTTCCTTGGCAATTTCCTGCTTAAACGTTCGATAGATCTCTAGTGCGGACTTCTTTATCATGCCCATTCTCCACATGTCAGTCTCCGTTTCCTTCACTTTCTTCTTAACCGATAGTTCTTTTTGGTTTGGCCACCTGCTGTTTTTTAAGTATTTACCAGTCAACTTCCTGGTTTGCTTTCTCCATTTTGTATCGACATTCTTCATGTACAAGTAGCTGAAAACCTTCCTAGCCCAACGCTCTTCCCCCATTTCTCTCAATCGCTTCTCAAATTTTATCTTGCTGCTAGCTTCCCTGCCCTCAAATGATGTCCATCCCATATCACCTTGTACTCTCTGATTTGGTGTATTCCCGTGAGCTCCTAAAGCAAGCCTACCTAATCCACGTTGCTTAATTTCTAATCTTGCTTGAACTTCTGATCTCATGCACAAGACCGCATTGCCGAACGTCAGCCCAGGAACCATGACCCCTTTCCATATTCCTCTCACAACATCATACCTATTGTAATTCCACAGTGCCCTATTTTTCATGACTGCTGCATTCCTGTTACCTTTAGTCGTCACGTATATTTCGTGTTCCCTCAGATACTCGGTCCCATTGCTTATCCATACGCCCAGATATTTGTATTTATCTGTTATCTCTAGCGTGACCTCCTGTATTCTAAGTTCACTACCTTCGTTGTCATTGAAAATCATGACTGCTGATTTTTCCTTACTGAATCTAAAATCTAACCTATCTCCCTCATTACCACAGATGTCCATCAATCTCTGCAAATCTTCCTTGTTGTTGGCCATTAGCACTATATCATCTGCGTACATTAATGCTGGTAGTGCCTGATCAATAAGTTTTCCTTGTTTGACTATAGAGAGGTTAAAGCCCAGTCCACTTCCCTCTAATTTTGCCTCTAATCCTTGTAGGTACATCATGAATAATAAGGGTGACAGGGGGCACCCCTGCCTAAGCCCCCGTTTTACCTCTGCAGGCTTGGATACCTGTTTTTCCCACTTCATAACTACCTTGTTACCTTTATAGATACCCTTTAAAAGATTAGTGACTACATGTTCCACGCCTAGTGTGTCCAGTATTCCCCACAATTCCTCTTGAACCACGCTATCGTACGCTCCCTTGATATCCAAAAATGCTAGCCACAGGGGCCTGCGTTCCTTTTCTGCTATTTTGATGCACTGCATCAGTGAGAACAGATTGTCTTCCAACCTCCTGTGTTTCCGAAACCCATTCTGCAGTTCCCCCAGCACCCCCTCATCCTCTATCCACGCCTGCAGTCTTTCCTTTATAATCTGCATCGCCAGCCTGTAGACCACTGATGTCACTGTTATAGGACGGTAGTTGTTTATGTCAGCTTTGTCCCACTTTCCTTTATAGATCATGCTCATCCTGCTAAGTTTCCATCCATCGGGAACTTCACCATCGATTAGTATTGTGCTCACTGCCTCTCTCAAAGCCTGCTTAGACTTCGGACCTAATGTCTTTATCAGCCTAATTGGAATACCATCTGGGCCTGTTGATGTACTACTAGGAACCCTTTTCTCAGCCCTTTCCCACTCTTGTTGTGAAAATGGAGCCATTGCACCACTTGATTCGTCCTCGTCTCTTGTGGTGCATAAAGTACTTCTTTGTTGAAATTTTTCTGTCACTTTTGTTCTTATATATTCAATAGCTTCGTCCCCTTCTAGCCTAGCACCTTGGGCTGTAGTTATAAATCTCTGCTCTAGGCTCGTCTCATTTCTTAGGGAGTTTAGATGGTTCCAAAATTTCGCAGCTGCCTTTCTATCTTTTTTATGTACTTCTGCCAGCCACTGAGCTCCCTTCCTTCTAATCTTTTCATTGATCAGAAGGGATGCATCCCTTCTACAGCTTAGTAAGGTTGCCCATTTTCTTTCAACATCATCTGTTGGTTCACCCCGCTGCTTAGCATGTCTGTGTTCCCTAGAGGCTTCCTGACGTTTTGCTATGGCTCTCTTAACTTCCTCATCCCACCAACTTTTGGGTTTGTGTCTTCTTTTCCAGGGTGACTTGTCACGCGTCTTAGCAAGCTCTAGCTCAAAGAGTCTAATTAGATTCGTGTATGTCCACACTGTCTTATTATCCTCCGTGATTACTTTCTCAATTTGTTTAGTGGCTATTTCAATTTGCCTTTCTGGATAAAAATTTTCCTGTAGTTGCTCATCTTGTCTCCTTCCCACTTTCACTCCTCTTCCAAAACTTAGCTTGATACGTTTGTGATCGCCACCCAGACTTCTGGAGCCACCTTCATCTATGTGCATTCCCCTGAGCTTATCGTACATCCTATGTGACATCAGTGCATAATCTATCGTCGACTGAAGCCTTCCTACCTCCCATGTTATTTGCCCTTCACACTTCTCGGTACTGTTGCAAATGATCAAATCAAGCCTTTCACACATATCCATGATCATTTTGCCTGTCGAGTCGGTATACCCATCTATATCTTCTATGTGCGCATTCATGTCTCCTAGTATAATTATCTCGCACTCTCTTCCTAACTCCTGAATGTCCTTTGATATACACTCTACCATTGTCTGGTTTTCCTCTCTGGCCTTTGCTCCTGTCCACAAGTACACGAAACCCACGAGTGTCATTTGACCTGCCACTTTCCCTTTTAGCCATAAATGTTCCTTGCACTCCTGCTTGACCCTTTGACAGTCTGTACTTTTATGAATGAATGCCCCAATACCACCCCCCTTTCTGCTGCCTTCTGTTCTATTACAATATTCCCACGCGTAGTCTGGATTGTTCGGAGGTTGTTCCATGTCCCTGAGATGTGTTTCTACAAAACCGTATACCATCGGCCTCTCTTCCCTTAGCTGTTCTTCTATCTCTTCCCACTTCAGCCTGTTCCTACCACCCTGCATGTTAATATACCCTATGTCTGAATAGGCTCGGCGCTCGTGGCTACGTCTATTTATGCCCCGGACTCTACCTATCTTAGATATTGGTGCCACTTTGGAATCGTATCTGTCCATACCACCTGTCGAAGAGTCTCCCTGGTTGTTTTCCTCGTTACTAGCTATCCTGCACCCCGAAGGGCTCGCTTGGCCCCCAAAAAA
Source organism: Rhipicephalus microplus (assembly GCF_043290135.1). NCBI lineage: Eukaryota > Metazoa > Arthropoda > Arachnida > Ixodida > Ixodidae > Rhipicephalus > Rhipicephalus microplus. The sequence continues at coordinate 283,403,975 of NC_134710.1, forward strand.
GCTACTGCGCGTCCTGAAAGTCGCCAACCCACCTCATGACCTAGCCGCCCATCGAAGTGAATTCTGTCTCGTTGAAAACCCCCCCACCTATGCACCTCTCTGTTTATTTCCACCACCTCAAAGCCTTTCTCTCGACTCATCCGCCATATCTCTTGGTTTGCGTTGACCACCGCTCTTTGCAGGTTGCTATCACGCACCGGTACCTCCGGTATCGTGCATATCACTACCTGTACCTTAGGAGAAGTGGCGCGCATGTCATCGACGCCTTTCGCCAGTGTGGCTGCTAGTCCTGCTGCATCTCCATTTAGGACATCGTTTAAACCGCCTGAAATTATCACTAGGTTTCGTCTATCAGCTGTCGTTTTGAGCTTTGCGCTCGCTTGCCTCATGACTTCTTCCAGCTTGCGTCCTGGGAACGCCCCTACTGCCACCCTCTTGTCACCTCTTACCCTCTCTTTGATGGCTTCTGTGCATCGATTTATATTTGAGTCCCCGGCGATTATCACATGCTGCGACTTTTCAGCTTGAGTGTTCTGCACCTGGGGGCTACTTGCACCTGTGACGCCGGCTGCTTTGTTCCCTCCCTGCCCCACCACTACCTCGCTGAAGCTGGGCCTTGTGACAGTTGAACCGGCTAAACCTGTTTTTTCCAAACTTGCTTGCTTTTCCTTCTCCACCGTTCTGGTTACCGGTTCCCTACTGTTCTCTCGGTAGGTCGCTTCTTTGTTCAGCTTCGCTAGCGCTTCCTCGGCGGACTTCAGTCTTTCTCCCATTGCCCTCGTGTTCTCTTGCTCTGTCGCCAGCTCAGTCTCGAGCTTGGCGATTTTCATCAGCAGTTCACTCTGGGCAACCATCATTTTCTCCATTTTTTCCTCGACCTCACATTGCCTACACTTCGCGTCAGCCTCTTCTCCATCCGCTTCTACGCTTGGGTCCACTTTCAAACCCACTCCACATCCTGAACACTTTACCGTCTTTTTAACCATGCCTTTCTGACACCAATTGTCCCTATACTCGATAATTACTAAACTCGATCCCTGTGCTACGAGAAAAAAAATCTAAGCTATACTGCAAAAATTTGCGTGTTCAATGTACGCGCACCTCCCCCACGGGGTGGCAAAAGAAAAAAAAACAAAAAAATTCAATCACACACACCCGCACTAACTAATAAATACCTGGTGACTGGCCCCCGAAAAGCCGTACCATAAAATAAGTGTTACGAAGATTTCAACCGCTGCCTTATAATTATAAAGACAAGCTCAAAACATGCAAAAACACTTATCTGCGCAGTCGATCCGGAGCGCTCAAAAAACACGTCCATCCACCTTGACAGCCCGAACAGAACCCACATTGACTGACAGCGCCACGCTCCGCAGCGCCTCCCTCGGCGTGGGTCTCCTCTATAGCTGCGGTAGAGATGATTTCGATGGTCCCCAAGATTTTCCAGACAGCAGAAGGCGAATGACCTGGACAAAGCTCCCGACACGGTAAGTGGGGTGCTCCCGACATGTGCTCCCGACACGAGAAGTGGGGCGCTATGCTGCCCGACGAGGCAAGGTGTTCAATGAAAACTACTACAATGGTTCCCGGTCAAAACGCCATGCTTGAGGAGTGCGGTGTCCCGGCGGATGACAACAATGCCCAATAATGGAGCGTGGTGAGCGGTGGCCGTTTTCTTGCTCCGTTGCATGAGCGTGTGACCTATGACCCAGCCGCTTTCGCTTCTCACATCAAGAAAGGGACACGTTTGCGCCATAGCTAAAGTGTCGTGCCAATGCCTAGTCAAAAACGTTGACCTGGGCGGGCGTGGGCTAAGTGGAGACATCTTCATCTGGTTTTATGATTTGTTCGTCCCGTAGCAGAATGCTTGCACTGTAATTATTCGAAATAAACGTCAAGTTCCCTTCTACAGAAGAAAACTTAGTATTTGCAAGCTGTCTCGACCCTATCTTTGCGAATCTCTAGTGCCAGAACGACCGAACACAACACTTTACCAACCTCTAGAAACGCTGATATATCTCTACAGAGTATATAGCCTTTTCAAACTTTCTCATATAGGGTTCTTTTTATTTGGCAGTTTCTCAATTATTTGAACACTCGGACGTCGATGATATATGGTAAAACACTATGCACAATTCAGAATATTTTTCTGAATATCACTTACAACATGCTGACAGGAGTTCGATCGGTCTGTATAGTTGTTGAATGAATGGTGAAATAGATCACGTCGTGCGTTGATGAAGTCATTTTGTATATGCGCGTGATAGTAAGTTATCGGGAGAAGAGCAAGAGTGCGAGAATGGTTGTTACGTGGCTCATATGCCGATAAACGTGATGACCTTTAGTGAACAATACTTTGTAAAAAACCAACCAAAAGCACGAAAACAGCGAAAGAAAAAGAGAAGACAATTGCTGGACTTACAACTAAATATTATTAAGAAAACCCTCACAGACATGAACCATCAGTGCATGCGTAAATGGGCTTTCTGGGCCTAGTACATTGCATATTTAACAATACAAAGCCATGAATTAAGCATGTCAAGGTGTCGTGCAAATAGCGCATTTACACAAAACGCCAAAATATTGACACCACGTGCGCCTGTTGACTAAAAATTAAGGGTTCGCAACACATATGTCAAGTCGCCTTTTTTATCATTTCGAAAGACTTCGCAACTTTCATGTTAAATGTATTTCTAAATTCTTTTTTATGACACCCTGATTTGAAATCAGGGACGCAGCTACAGCCTTTGCAGCGCAGGCATACGTGAGTTTCAAAATTTGCTCATCATGCGGCCGTGTCGACAAAGGTCACAAGAGCAGATCACCTTCAATGACAGACTGCGTGAATGCCGCATTATACTCTCTACAGGTAGTGGTCAAAACTCACCTCGGCATTGCAATGGCTTTGCATCCCTGATTTTAAATCAATAAGTGTCATTGGTAAATGAATAAAAATAAGCTTGAACGTAAAGTATTTATATCCTTCAAAATATAACAAAACATGGCAAAGCATCATGTGTAAATTGTCCATCAGTTTTCCTTACAGGTAAAAAATTCGCGTTGCTACATAGTGATTGCAAGGTAGTGTCGATACTCTGGAAAGGTGCCATTTGTAACACCTTAACACCTTTTCAACTGTGAAATAACTCCAACAGCCTATTTATGCACGCGTTGCTGGGTTGTGTGTGGGTAAACTTCCTGCAATAACCGTTGTGTTTGTGAAATCCAGCCTTGCTCTGTGTGGCTGCTGTCTTTTGCTGTCTTTCGTTGGATTTCTCTTCTGAATATTATGAAGCAACTCGCACAGTGAGCTGCGTTAGTGGTGTACTGCTTCACACACTGTTGTGAAGAATCGGCAACTAGATTTACTTAGTCGAAGATAGAAAACGGGCGAAGTAAAACGCAGATTACTCGGTTTGATTGTCTGGCGAGCGCATGACTAAGCGGAGGAAACACAAGAAATTATCCGCATGCATTCATGTTCTGTGCAGTACTGCACACGAAGTTTATGGTGATTCTAATCTCGCCAAATTGTCGACCTTGGTGAACCTGCCAACTGGATCGTATGTTTGATAGAGCATACTTCGTCTGTTGTGTTCGTCTCTTTCTCTCATCATTAAAGGCTGTGTTTCAATTCCTTAACTGACTTTTTCTAAATACGCATGCCCCAAACAGCTGGCTCTTGTTCATTTAGACTATAAGCAACTGCTTTCATAGCCATAATTTGTTAGTCAGCACCTTTGCTTGTCTCATTCATTTTTTGTGGAGTGCCCTCATGTATTGTGCTCAATATTTCACCTTGGTATGTACCAGCTAGGCTCATCAGAAGTTTCACTCAAGACGCGCGCTTCGCCTGCATGCAAATGCTATACTGCGCTACACGCGCACTTGTCTCTCACCTTTGCCACGGAGCACCACACACCTCGATCATTTCTCGTTGCGAAATGCTTGGAATCGTAACACTACTGATATATGCGTGATGGCACGAACGTAAAAAAAATCTCAACGTTTGACCTTCGCACTCAGCAAGTAATTGAAACAATTACAACAGAAGAAATAATTTCTGGCGTCACGCACCAAAATCGGAATTTAAGCGATGTTCTAGACTTTTGTTTTTTGTTTTATGGTTCACCATGCATTTCTTTGCAGTGTAGTGGAAAATAAGTGTTGCAACTTCTTTTTTTTTCTTTTACGTAGCATCAATTACTTAAAACCTTGATGCGCCCAGATGATCCATACAATGTGGTCAAGGAGGGACGTCTGGCTGCTATAATAAAAAAAAACGATTATTTTCGGTAAACACACCGGCACAAAAGTGGTTTATTCGTCTTCACGGTGGCTGATAACCCTTCCTTTACTGGACACACACCGCTACTGTCGCCCCGCCGTGGTGGTCTAGTGGCTAAGGTACTCGGCTGCTGACCCGCAGGGCGCGGGTTCGAATCCCGGCTGCGGCGGCTGCATTTCCGATGGAGGCGGAAATGTTGTAGGCCCGTGTGCTCAGATTTGGGTGCACGTTAAAGAACCCCAGGCGGTCTAAATTTCCGGAGCCCTTCACTACGGCGTCTCTCATAATCATATAGTGGTTTTGGGACGTTAAACCCCACAAATCAATCAATCATCAACACCGCTACTGTCCTGGCGGGATAGCGATGCAGCCTGCAAGGAACCTTCAATATTGCTCTTCAAAAACTGTTGAACAAGGCCTGTCGGTGAATTTGACGAGCGAGTTTCGGAGAGAGGATGCTGGAGCGCCGATGCATGGGGATGCCTGCGCGTGGTTAGGCTCCGGTTACAGCAAAACGTGACGGGGCGCGGCTGCAGAATGTAAACACTCAGAGCGGCACTGAGTGGGCGCTCATAGCTTGCACCCCATCTTCTCCTCGACAAGGCAAGAGCACGCGTTAAACGGACGCCAAAGAAAAAAATGACTCGGTTGAGATTGACATGCTGCTCTCTGGGAACTCTAACGCCATACGTTTCACTATCATATTCGTGGAGAAAATACAGGTTCAAGTTTCATCTTAAGCCTAGTGCCTAAATGTCCGTGCGTGATGTCAGAAATTTCAAAATGTGTTTTTCGTATTTCCACGACATTGTCTCGAAGAAATTTTCCGATACTTCGTATGCTAGATATATGGCACCCACGGATAACGCACTTTCTTTTTTAGGGCTGTTTATTTTAAAAGCTGCGTAGGACCCAGTGGACACTTCAAAATCTATGACGTCATGGTTGCGGAAATCTTAATGTGGCACCCCTCCCCCCATGCATTCTGTTTTCGCACGTTTTCGCGCTTACCAAGTGTCATGTCACAGTAAGAGCGGAGTTTTCGGCACCGGAATTACTAATACGTGAAATATTGTTTTGCGCTTGAGTGTCCTTTCAATTAAAGTGGAAAGCTGGGGAAGTAGGACTGGTTTATGATGTTAAAGGCCACATATGACAGGGAAGAGAATCACAGGCGCTGCCTTCTCAAGAGGACACAAGGCAAGAAGGCATAAAAGGAACATGCCTTAACTCTTGCTTAAACCTGGCTTTAGGAATGTTTTGCTCTCATGAAACAACTTTTCATCACATATGTCTCCGACAGATGACCTTCGAAATCACACTCAATTCCTAACGGCCATTTGGTGCTGATCGGAATAATCTCATGTATTTGGATTCAGTATCTCTTCCTTTTCTCTCTCATGTCGTGGGACGAAAAATGTGCCAGTTAAGCGAATTGACCACGCTCAATCGGCTTGCACGAATATGCTTCGAATATTCAAGCGAACACTGCAGTATTGAAATTCACTTCGATTCGAATATATATCATTAAAAACTTAGAAGTATTCGAAATAAGCAAATAAATTATAAAACTGCCTCTATGGGTGCTTTTACTGCAGTAAAAAAGTGCTAAGCAGTGATAACACGTAATGAGGAGGAATGCACACTGCTAGGAAGCCCTAGTTCAAGGTCAAATGAAGATATTATCTTCACATTGATCCTTTTTTTAAAGTTTAGAGCTCGTTATATCGGCTTATGTGCTCTAAGTATAGTAATCTTTACAAAATATTATATTTTACACGTTATCACTTATATTCTACCGGAAATAAAACCCTGCTTTCGACTTTCTTTGAACTGAAAAAAATATCATTTGCACCGACCTTTTTTCAAATAAAATTGTTGTGCAGGTTCGACAAATATGCCCATTTTTTACAACATGTGACCTATAATATTTGAATTCAATTCAAAATTAGACACCCAAAATCACTATTCTCTTCGAGCCTGAAATTCCTTATTCGCACAAGTCTTATATTGACTCATCGTTCCATTGTGGGATTTCGCGCATGAATGCCCATTTTATATCCGTTCATCGCTGACCCACAAGCAGGTACCAAATGGGCTCATTGCAAGGTGCAGACAGGGTGTTTGGACTGCAAGTCCTAGTAAGAAATATTGCTTGCCGTTTTGGTTTCTGTTACCTCACACAGGTATCCCCTGGACTGTGCACATGGATATGCACACTGCTTTGTTCCAAACACAGAATCTTTTTTACCAGTTAGTTACCCTTAAGACCAGCGGTTATCCTGTCTACGCGCTACATATCCGGCTCATGTTCATTTGCTCTTCTTGATTTCAACTATGATATACATAACTCCTGTTTCTTCCCTAATCCACTCTGCTCTCTTGTTGTCTCGTAAGGTTACACCTATCATTTTTCTCTCCATTGCTCGCTGCGTCGTCCTCAATTTAAGCTGAACTTTCTTTGTAAGTCTCCAGGGAGTCTGCTCCTAGCTACGTACCGGCAAGATACAGCTGATATATACCTTCTTCTTGAGGGATAGTGGCAATATACCTGTCATAATTTGAGAGTGCTTGCCAAATGTGCTCTACCCCATTCTTATTCGTCTAGTTACTTCAATATCGTGGTTCGGCTCCGCGGTTATTACCTGCCCTAAGTAGACATAGTCTTTTACAACTTGAAGTGCACTATTATCTATCTCGAAGCGCTGCTCTCTTGCGAGGCTGTTGTACATTACTTTTGTTTTGTGCAGGTTAATTTTAACACCCATCTTTCCGCTCTCCTTGTTTTACTCCGTAATCATGAGTTGCAATTCGTCCTCTGAGTTACTCAGCAATGCAATGTCATCGGCGAATGGCAGGTTACTAAGGTACTCTCCATTAACTCTTATCTCTAATTGTTTCATTCTAGGCTTCTGAAAACCTCCTGTAAGCACGCGGTAAATAGCATTGGGGAGATTGTGTCCCCCTGCCTTACACCCTTCTTGATTGGTATTCTGTTGCTTTGTTTATGAAGCACTATGGTGGTAGTTGATCTCCTGTAGATTTCTTCCAGGATGTTTATATATACTTCATCGACGCCCTGATTACGCAGTGTCTGCATGACGGCTGATATTTATACTGAATCAAACGCCCTCTCGTAATTTATGAAGACTGTGCATAGTGGTTGGTTATATTCTGAGCATTTCTCTATTACCTGATTGATAGTATGAGTGTGGTCGGTTGTTAAGTAGCCTGTTCGAAATCCTGCTTGTTCCTTTGGTTGATTGAATTCTAATGTTTTCTTTACTATGTTAGCAATTACCTTTGTAAATAGCTTGTATACTACAGAGAGCAAGCTGATCGGCCTGTAATTCTTCAAGTCCTTTTCATCTCCTTTGACTATGGTTTACTGTTAATATCTACGCTCTTCTCTGCTGAATCGGTGCACGACATCCATGCAACGTTAACATTTCTCATGCGTAAAGTGCATTGCCTGTCAGAGATGCTCACCCTGGCTGACTCACTTCATGCTTTCGCACAAAATCACGCCTTTGCTCTGTTGTTTGAAGAGGTGTGCTCCGAGACATCGGAGCGCCGCGCCAACGCTAACTGATCGGCGCGCCATTAAACTACGATTAAAGTTTTTTTTTAGTAAACCTGGCTTTCTTTGGCAGTTCATTCTATCACCAGTAAATTGTTGGTCCTTTCTTTAATCTGCCCTCTTGTAAACGCATCGCAATCGATTCGCCTGCTGCGGATACCGTTAAATAGCTGGATCAGAAAATCTTGTTCAATACTCTTTATATGGTAGGAAGGCGTCGTTGAACTCAAAATAAACGTTAATTTCAAGCTAATTTCCAGCTTACTGTAGTTAAGCGAACAGAGGTTGGTGACAGCGCCAACGGCGGTGTTTGGCGAGGACTATATACGAACAGATTCGGGCTGACGATCGAGTCTGCATACTCTCTTTTGCACAGTGTGTACGTGGAAAGTCGGTATTAGAATAACAATGAATACGAATGTGAAAATTGGTGAAGGAACATTTACAGTTCAAAGGGGAAGATAAGCGCTAGTTAATATAGAAGCACCTTTAAAATTGCTTCATTGTTCCCGCCCAACAAAGCGCATATAAGTGTCACAATTACCAAAACCTTGCTTGCAAACGCGTTGCAAGACTACGTAAAAACAGATTAGTGACAATGTGCACGCATGCATTCGTACTCAGAGTGGTATATATAGGTATCACTGACCCAGTCAGCACCCATTTTTCTTGATGTACGATTGGAAGGCAAGCTGAGCGTGCTCACTATATAATTCTCAGTAGGTTTTGCCGATAATCCAGAACCAAGGCAGTGCGTCTTGAATGGCCCTTATTCAGCCTGGCTGGGAGCCGCGAGACTGTACCGCGTGCGGCGAAGGTCATAAAAGGCCGTGGACACCCTGTAAGTTGACAGTTCGAGCTAGAAAACTTGACAAGCCGAAACAACTGCAGAAAATTACATATGAGATTACTAGATGAGAATCGGTAAACGTTTCGTAAATGTTTTGTTTTTGAGCATGCATACTAAAAATGAGAAAAGAAACTTGAGTGAGGGTGTGCTTATCTCAAGTCATGTATTATTATTAACTTCCAGAGCAGATTTGAGCACCCGTTTAGCATTCGTCAAATAGAGATTACCGTGGCTGTCATCGAACACCCATCAGAACACTGTGCCACCGCAGTACGTATGTTGCATTTATGTTTATTACTTCCACAAATGTGCAGCATTCCTTTTTTTTGGTACCGCGTTTACGTATGTTTCACAAGATTCATAGCGATATCCTGGTGGTATATCATTTGAAAGGATGACGAACCCAGCTTTGAAGGAAGCGCGCACACAACAGGATTCAACACGCAAGCTTGGACGTCAGTATTTTCAACAAAGCAACACGGTTCAAAAGGAAAATAAAGACGCACATGCGCTACCAGGATGCACCTAGTACAGATGAAAACACTGCACATGAGACAATCACATAATTAATAACCAACACGTGGCCATGCACCGTAAAAAGCATAAAGATTTAACACAGAGCATGGCAAATTTAAAATTACCTTTCTAGAAAAAGATGATCAGCGTCTCTTTGTGATAACGCTATGGAAGGTCCATGATCAGGACCATGTTTTTTCTTTGGAGTTTATATAATTCAGTCAGTTCTTTATTGCATGTCGTGGCATTTGATATGCTTCCATCAGTTCCTTCACGCATTTACTTCGTTGCTGTGTATTGTTAAAAACTGGCAAGCAACTGCAAACTCGATCTGCAGTCGATCAGGCATACTTTCCCTCAAATGTGGACATGTCCCTTTCTTTGAGCGTCCCGCCTGGCTTACGCACATGCAACCACAAAAAAAGGAATGGCTAACATTCCTGTAATTGCTCTCTTCTCGCTCCTACAACAAGGAAGCAGTATGCGATTTGTATGACATTTAACAAAATAATGAACCCTTAAATGTAGATCCTTCCGCACATTTGCGAGTAATTTGGTTAGTCTATCACACGGCGAGTAGTGCCTGCTCCTTGATTGTGAATGCCGGTTTTTGATGATCTCACAAAATCCCAAAAGCATTCCATGGCACCAAGAATTTGGCAACTTTTTTTTTTCACGCTATGAGTAATCGTGTTCTACCGCTCGCCTACTGTACCCACATTCACGTGTACCCGAAGTATCGAAATAACTGCAGCTGCTAATGATTAACCAAAAATCATGAAACTGATGGCATATAGTTGGCTCTTATGTGGCACTTGTTAGGGCAACATTTATAGAGCTTCGTTAGTTATTTACTAAGATCAATAATGAAATGTTTTTGCAAGTATTTTTTATTGCTAAGCTATATTGGTTACGTTGTAGAGAGTATTCGAGAATGACATATCAAATTTTTTTGTGGCAAACTACATGCCTAGGGATGATTTTTTTCTAGCATTGAGAGAAAGCCCATGAAATATAAAACAAAAACATGTGGCTTCGCTCGTGTACTACCGTACTGCAGCGTTATCAACAGTGCTTTGAGCAGAACAAGTTGTGCGAGCATCGTCGACCAAACACTTGTCAGGAACAATGGCGCTTCCTTGCCATGTGCGGCCATGGATAATGCTGGAAAAACTGTACATGTAAGGGCTCATTTTCATCTTTAGACACAATGTCAATGATATCCAACAGACAATAATGCCGAGGAAAGTATAGGCAAATTATTAGAAGTAATTGCAATGTAAATGTGAAAAAAGAAGAGTGGACCAAAGCATGACTTGCTGTGGGTGGAGACTGAACCTTAATATAATCAATAACGCTGACGCACTGGCAATACGATGCATAGAGCTCCGGCCGCCCATTTCATAACGATCGGTGTGCAAGTCATTTCACTGTGGTAGCATTGATGCGTTGTTGCTAAAAATGTTGTGCAGGCTGGATTGAATATTCGAGCGCTTTGAATATTCGCGCAAATATTGCAGTATTCGAATTCACTCTTATTCGAATTTATATTGATACGTGTATAGATCGCCCCGACACAGCTGAATCGGCACCCAAAATGAAGAAGACGACAACGTGGTTGTTGTGGGTTGGACTCTCGAGCTTTCCCCGTTGGCCTGCATGACTGTGCGATCTTTAAGTCGTTAGCAACACCAGCTCTCGGTGAATAGATCTTCCCCGTAACATCATTATTGGTAATTTTGAAGTTTTCAACATAAAGGAAGAGGTGTATATAAATGTGCATGTACCAACACTGTAAAAATAATTTCACTCTAATGGAGGGTTGCTCTACCGTAAATCCACCTATTAAAAAATGGCCCTACTGAGAAGCTTCACTTCAAGGTTAAATAAATTTGACCACATCACATCGATCAATAACTTCTTAAGTGTAAAAGGTTGTTAGTTCGGCTTATATGCCGTAAGTATAGTAAACTTAAAAAATGGCAGTGGCTTAGCTCAGCTATGCCAGGATATACGTTAGCGTTAGCAAAGGTTCAGGTGATTATTCTTAGCTTGCCAGAGTGTCTAAGATTAGCTTGATTATCATGCTTATTGCTGCTGCAACGACACACACACGGCATACGTATTATGAGGCACATATATATTTTCTGCTCAACGTCAAGGTAGCTTGACGTTGAGCAGAAAATATTATTGAGCAGAAAATATCTATTGCCACAATGACGGCTCGGTGGTCAGTGAAGTAACACGCTGCCGTCTCTATGGCCCCAACATGGTATTTGGAATTGTCTGTCTTTCTGTGATAGCATAGCAGCGCCCGCGCTGGTGCCAACATGTCTGTCAAGGTCATGATTGACGTAAATACTCTGGAAAGCTTTCCTGATTGTCTAGAATTAGCTTGATTATCATGCTTACAGCTGTTCCAATGACACACACACCGTATACGTATTATGTGGCACGTGTATATTTATTTTGCCGGGCAACTACTTCGGGATCCGATGAATTAAGCTTCTCCGCTCTACTGCACCGTTGAGCAGCATTTGCACTCTCCTTCTCCATGGCTATACCAACGTGGCAAACGCCAGTCAGAGGCGCTATCAAGCGGTTCCAGCGCAGTGTCAGATGGCGACTGCACTGGGAAGGCGCGCTCGTCAGCGTCCATATATCTACCAAGGCTATGACGGCACTCCTCTGGGGCGGCGGCGAGTCGCGCGCGGCCGTGGCCGAGCGCGATGGAGGTGCCGGCTCCAGTGCGTGACACCAGTGATCGTCTGCGCAGCGCATCTAATTGCGCGCACACCAGCAGCGAGCCGCGTGCGGTGGCGGCGGAGTATTATTGCGCATGCTCAGACCAGTTCCACGCGAAATTGGCTCTGCGAGGCCAGTGTAGCTAACGCTACAAAACGTAAAGTATGTTGCAAGTTATCGCTTGAAGTCTACCGTAAGTGAGCTCCTGCTATTATTCAAAGCTCCTTTCACTTCCTCTAAACTAAAAAGAAGGACATTTGTACCCGACTTGTTCTAGTTAATTTTTTTTCTGTTCAGGTAATTTAGGTCAACTTTGTTATACTGATGTCAGAGTGTATTCGCCCAAAGCTAGCGTTGTGTCAAACCCACGCACAGAACGGGATGCCGAAATGCTACTTCTATGACGGGGAATCCCCACACACTCACGTGTCGTTCCAGCTCTTCCGTCTCCAATTCGAGGCTGCTGGGAATGTCAGGTGGGAACTCGATGTACGGGACCATGGCGTCGTAGTCTTCGCTAGCCGTCGACTGAGCGTAGTCGCGTTCCTAGGTAAACCAGACAAAACCAGCCCAGCTCCTACCCATGACCTCTGAAAGGGTTCATACTAGGTTATAACACGCGTGCAAAAAAATAGTCGGGTTAGAGCTTTTACATGACATCTGCAGCAGTAACACAGAAACAGTTAAGAACGTACAATAAAGCAACCTCATTACCACTCAAAGTTAGACTGAAGTATTCCAAGAATATAAAGTCCTACCCATGTCTCTATAATGTTCTTCAGTTTTCATTCGTTCAACGAAGAGCGGAACTTGCTTCCCAATGAGATAGTGTCTGTACCGAATTCTTCTCCAGAAACAAATAACTTTATGCCAGTCTAGTATAAATATTTTTTGCTTAGTATTGATCTTGTTGTTTTCCTTGTTTATCACACGTATATGCCAGTTCTATGATTTGTGAAAGGTTATTTACAACAACGTGCACGAAATCAATTCCTATGACATTGCACAATTTTGCACACATATTTGATTGAAAAAGAAAAGCGTAATATTCAAAAGAGGTTTTATATTCTTCCAATATTGCACATAGAAAAACTCAAGGCCCCACATATAGAAAACACCGTAACCTGTCATTACCACTATTGCTCGAAAACTTTATGGGCTGTTACCCACACGTGCAAAAAGAAAAAAAAAAGGCTGACTTGCAATAACTGCACAATGTATTTCCAATGAAAGATGTGTTCTAACTTGTGCACGTACTTTTGGAGAGGCTGGCATTGATCAATAACGTGACCCTTGTACACGACGTCGCTCCGCTGAAACTGTGGTCAGAGACGGCGCACCAAACACAAGCTAAGCGCTGTCAGGGTTGGCGAAGGCACGATGCAGGAACAACGAGAAGACGAACGCAAGCAAAAGGGGTAGTAGTAGTAGTAGTAGTAGAAGTATTAGTAGTAGTAGTAGTAGTAGTAGTAGTAGTAGTAGTAGTAGTAGTAGTAGTAGTAGTAGTAGTAGTAGTAGTAGTAGTAGTAGTAGTAGCATGTGTGATTTTACGTAAAAAATCACGATATAAATATGAAGGACGCCGTAGCGGAGGTCTCCGCAAATTTTGACCATCTGGTGTTCTTTAACCTGCACTTACATTCCACAATACACGGGCATCTACTTTTTCGCCTCCATCTAGATGTGACCGCCGCGGCCACAATCGAACCCGCGGCATTCGGGTAAGCAGCGGAGCACCCTATTGCAACAGGTCGACCGAGGCGGACGCTAAACGAGGGTCGATGGGTGAATAGCATATCGAGGCTATTCAAAACAAAAATAACAACAAGCTGAGATTCCGTTTGCATGTTTTATTATTTTTCTTAAGTTCGTTCATTATACTGATTTTGAAAGGGCAGTGCAAAGACACAAGGTAAAGAAAGACATAGAGACAAAAAGTGCTGTTTTTCTTTTTGCTTTGTCTTTGCGCTTCCCTTTCAAATTGATATGAAGCAGCTAGCCCCAATAAAAGTACTCCTCATTCATGCTACACAACAGAACACACAAATTGCACATTCCAAGTAGAATAAAGTCACGTGCAACACTCTTAATGAGGTACCATTTAAAATACAGGGTACAATCAGGAGACAGGACATTTTTCATGTTTTTCTATATATAGCTAGCATTTAACAAAGTTCTGATATAGAGCGTACGGTATTCGACACCAGTTCACCATTGTCAACGTAAAGGCGCGAGGTAAAACAGGTCTATTCTTTACTGTACGTCACTCCCGAGATCTTTGGGCGCACGCCCACGAGAAGGGCAAGTGGCATTCATCAGAAATTGAGCGTTTTTCAGTGACATGTTATTTTTCAAATATTGACAGCAATGATCTAGAGTGCCCAGTTCACAATTACGCTTGTCAGCTTGAAATGCCCAAACCTAATGAGGGGCCCTTTAACGCGTTCTATGATAGGGGAAAAATTGGTCCTATGAGATTAGACCTAGCATCCCTCTCTTCTGGGGTATCAGTGGTCTGGTTATTTGCTTTTGCGCTGCCCTTTCCAGCCACAATGAACCAAAAGAGACCCAGGAGAGTGTGAATAAAATAGTGGACACTTTACGCACAATGTTAGACAATAAAATGAAAAAACCACATACTCCAAATTGCGTGGGAAATGCATGCCTATATTAATTTGATAGTATCTTTCTGCTATCTCAAACTATATTTTTTTTTGCTTCTTACCGTAGATACAAACACCAACATCATTGTTTTGGGATATTTAAGTTTTTGTAGAAGTTGATTGTGCCTATAATAATGATTTTGAGGGCCTAAAATGGTGTTTTACCTGCCTGTCTTTGGCGCCTAAAACATACCTTTTTAGCGCCTAAAAATATGACCTCTAGTGATTACAATACAGAGAGCCGTAAAAGTGGATGAAAAATACAGTTGTCGCAGCTAGAGAGCGAGTTTACAACCTCCGTAACGCTGCAGTGCTCCACCAATGCTCTACGCATTATACAAATGTAGGTTCGGTCCCCGCGTGTGGCATGGTGGGTTTTTGTTCATTATAGTTGCTTCACACAATTATGTCATAATTACTACAACACAGATAAAACAAACAAGTAACATCTCCTATAGTTTGCTTAGCTTTACTGTCAGTGGTATTCGTTATATTGTGTCTAACAGCTAAAACGAGGCCACAAACGAATCCCCTCTGGTTCCGTTCAGTTTTTTCGCCTCAGACATACGCACGGCATACGGGAATCTTATGGTGTCAGCAAGCACAAACAAATAAAAAATGAGTCAAGAAATAGAGGTATTACTATGACAGCGACCACCTTTTTCACGAGAGCTGTGGGATACTCGCAGCTCTCCTTTGGCAGGCCGCTTCGATTGGACAACAAAATATGCTGGTCTAGGGGCAAGGGAATGTCTCGTTGGTTGCTGGTGGCTTGGACGATGTCCTCCAGGTAATAGAAGTACGCTATGATTCTTTCGAGCTGCCAGAGCAGCAGAGAAGAATGGTATATTTCGTGGTTTCAATATCGTAAACATGTGGAGTTCTACAGGACAGGGTGATGTTTGATTGTTAATGTGGAAAAATTTTAAAAGCCAATAAATATGGCAAATAAGTTTCGGGGAACCTTGCGAGCAGAATGAACTAATTTTGTGTATGTGTTAGTTATATCGACATCGAATAATCACCACAATATGACTGTACTGAAGAGGGGAAAAAAGACTTGTATCTGCAAAGTAAAGGGTTGCTGGCCACCTTGGTTGCGATTAGTGCCCCGCCACGGTGGTCTAGTGGCTAAGGTACTCGGCTACTGACCCGCAGGTCGCGGGATCGAATCCCGGTTGCGGCGGCTGCATTTCCAATGGGGGCGGAAGTGTTGTAGGCCCGTGTGCTCAGATTTGGGTGCACGTTAAAAAACCCCAGGTGGTCGAAATTTCCGGAGCCCTCCACTACGGCGTCTCTCATATTCATATGGTGGTTTATGAACGTTAAACCCCAAAAATCAATCAATCAATTAATCATGGTTAAGATTAGTCTATATGAAGAAATATATTTTAAATAGATTTGTACCAAAGCAAGCACCATCTCCTCTTGACTCATGTGAGGGGTGCAAGGCCAGAGGTTAATTCATCATATTAACTTGATCGCTCAGCAATTCTGTCATTTTTCTCGTTTCTTTATTCTACATATCATGGTCTACGTTGTTAGAAACACAGCGCATTGTAGTAATAATTTTTCACGTGGTTAATTGGGAGCTCGTGATGTAGTGGTGGCCTTGCTTCAAAAAGTCGATCATTGTTGCAAGTTAAATGAGGTAGTGATTGTGAAGATTACAGCGTGATACTCTATAGCGATATTTCATGTAAGGATAACGATAATTCATATAACAATATTTTGTGTAATCCTAATAGAGAGCAGGTTGCCATCATAGAAAAAGTTGCTAAGAACTCAGTCTACCTAAAAGTGGAACCACCCGTGAAAGATATCAGCGAAGCAATATTGCATTTGCCGCACTTATTGCTCTAAAGGTGGCGGGACTTGCTCTGAACAAGGCATACGCTATGAGGCAATCCTTGAAAGACCGACATACACGTAGATTTTCATACGACCAATAGTAATAGGGCGCCAAAAGTCAGCTACTCTTACACACTTTATACAAGCATGTAGTTACTCCTGGAAGTAGTAAGCCCCTCCCTTTGCACTGCAACAAATTTATGCGCACATGAACAAACAAAAGATTTTAAATATCTGGGAGTAATTTTTGATGGCCATTTGATCTGGCAAAACATTATTACCTCCGTATGTGCTAAACTAGGATCTGGATGCAGTATGCTAATAAATGCTATAGTTAGAATTTATTTTCAAAGTATATTCACTGAATGCTATATTTCGTTTTTTATTGTCCCGTATCATATTGCATAAATTTACGGGGGTGGATTTTAAAAACATATCTCGAACTCATACGTATGCTACAAAAGCGAGAACTTTGAATTATAAACAGTGCTAGATATGATTAACCCAGAGCGCCATTTTTTCATAAAATGGAAGTAGCACCATTTGATCATTTGAAACCCTAAAAGATGACACAGCACTTATCACCCACAATGTCATTCATTGCAAGCTGCCCTTTCATACATCAATTTTTCATCTTCCTCCCGCTTTGCCAGACCTGCTGCACTGCACGATTTCAATCTTCTAAACAATGTTCATAGAAAATGATTACTATACAATTTGAAGGTTTCGAGATCTGGAATGATATACCACATTAAATGAAATAAAGCAAAAGTTTTTTCTTCTGTATTTCTGCAGAAAAATGAACAGATAAACTAGCAAGCATTTTCGCTACAATCACAGCTTCGCGACATATTAATTGTACATCGTACCTGACATTCTTTATGCCCATCTATGTATTTACATTCGATTTACAGTGTTCAAACGATATGTTCATTGCATATATGTACCATGTTGCACGGTACTGATATTACCCCATCATAAATATTATTTGATTTTATGTTTCGCTCCATGTTTTTTTCTCGTTATGATTGAAGTGTGCTTATTACAACTCCTTTCTTGAAACAACCTGTTTTTTGAGATCCATATTTGATTAAACCCCCGACTAGCCAGTGGCTATGAATTCAACCAGTGCTGTGTATTTTCATGTACCTATAAGAACTTCAAATAAAGATTGATTGATAAAAAATAGAGGCGAACACTAGCTCCAGAGCGTACTGGAAGAGTTAGTTATATACAAATGTTTCAGAAATAAATAAAATGGGTTACGCTGCTTTTGTAGATACTTCTATTTATCGGCAAGCCACACACGAGCTCATCAAGGCACTGCATCAAGGCTCTGTGACGTGATCTGCAAGGACAACAGTGCGTGTGTGGATGCATGTTAATTTACAACAGGCAATGACACGATTCGCAGAGTATATTCCATAAAATGATGCTCATGAAACTCTTGTCTAGGCAATTGATGGAGCAATATTTTGTTACAGAGAGCTTAACAAAATATTAGGACCTTATAGTCAACGGCATGTTACACACATTGCAGCAAGCTGTGTGTTGACAAATTTTTTTCCTGCATGCTTACTTCTCTCGTGAGTTCTTCACAATTCACTTGCCCTGGTCGCCGCCGTATGTAGTTGTGCCGCTCCTTCGCTGTTAGACCACAACAACATCGCATCAGAGCAATAAGACAATCGCGGGCGCGAAAGCCGAAGACTACTTGCTCGCGTTTAAAGCACGCGCCAAGAAATTACGCTCGGTTCTGCGATGTCATGACTAGGCTCCTCAACGCACGCTGCTATCCAACTAGAAAATATTACGTGTTCTACGTTAGCTGTACTAGTACAGCTAGTATTTACGGTTGCTTTGCGTTGAGAACTCATGTCTGGCCTTCTTGGCAGTCTGCTGTTGCAGTAGTGATCTGCTTTGCAAGTTCCCGCTTTTTTGCTGCACAATAGCGCTCAACGCACCACCACCAGTCGACGTCCGAAACGCGCACGTAACATAGGGTATGCTTATTTGTGAGTAACGTTCTCAGCGTCAAAAAGCTTGACCTTAAAGATTGGCTACTGAAACTCGAAGTTACAAATCTCTTGGGCACTTTGAATGTGTGTTTTTTTCTTTTGCTGTTTCTCGCCCTTTGAGCTAACAGACATTTTCACTACCGTTGCGAACATGAATAATTGCCGTTTTTTTGGAGCAGCGGTATTTTACTGTTTTGACAGCGTTACGTGTACTATCGGCGCACCTGTTTGTACTCGGTTAGCTTGTGTTCCGCCTGCTACGCACTGCTGTGCTTGACTGAATTATTTATTTACATCTTTGTCATCTGCATACTACGAAAAAGCGAGAAAGATCGATCATAGAAAGCCCGCATATCTATGCGCTTAGTTCAATACCACCGTTCGCACCATATTTTGATATAATTTTTTTTCTCTCATTCTATTCATCAATAAATGTGGGGCAGACGATAATTCTAGAAAAGAAAGCTTAAAGGCTGAAGGCACTTAGCGCTACACTGAGGTGGCCACGTGTACGCACATGTCCTTTATAAGTGTTCAGCAGAATTACTTATATAGGTGTTCAGCAGAAATTACATAAGTATTCAGCAGAAATTATATAGTTGTTCGGCAGAAAGCATTCATCGATGGATTACGTGCACGACATGGCTACAACAAAGACCTGGTTAATGGGACAAGAATGTTTATTTTTGTCAGACAAAAAATGATCGCTGCCCTCTGTCGGTCACAAACAATACTGCACAAACGCTGAAGATAACGTAAAAAAAGATGAAATTTTCAGTGAAGTCATACGACATCATATATAAGGCATGCTGTCTGATTTATTTCTCAACGTCTGGGCTCATTAAAGCATTCTTAAATCTAAGCACATGGTTGCGCATTATAACTCTGTATTAAGTACAGTTTATACACTGATGTATCACACTTTATGTGACAGTAATATTTTATGTAGTGGTACAACGGCCACATAAAGAAAACTAAGATCCTCGCTCGCATGATCGATAGACTACAGTGCCGTAGTTGTACATGTAGCAACAGTACACATGTGTTCGACCTAGAGCCTTTTCTTTTTATAACCGAGTCACTGTAAAATGCTTCATTCGTTCACACACAATTTAGTAGTCCTCATGCTTGGGAGGATGCCAAGAGAATTTCGCTATGTGCTTGAAACAGAAAGCGGCACCAACTCTGAATATATTCTGGTGAATAGAGTGCGACGACAATAAACAGCACTCTGAAAAGTTGCACTCGCCGAGTCTACAATGCATTAGCAGCCGAGCAAGACCAAATGCTTACGTACGTTGTTTCTGGCATACGTAAAAACAGTTACACTCGCGCTGACACGACTAAACAAACCACACTTACAGAACGTGCATGACGTCAGCGCATATATAAACATAACGTGGCTAGCAGACGATGCACGGAGCATCCACATTTCGCCTCTTCGGCCTGTTGCTGCCAAACGGTGACTCTGCTCGATCTTGCGGCCAATTGCTCTTTTTTTCTTTATTACGCTGTTGACTTTTCGTCCAGAACAGAGCTGTATAGATTTTTTTCCCTTCAGAGACGCACTTGTGAAGTCGTACGTTCGTGACTGGGATTATGCGCCCTGGATTCTTCTTGGAACGGCCTCGTCATTATGATTTCAGCGTGTTGGAGCAAAAGCACGATATTGGCCACGAGATGTAGCATAGTCGCCGCCTATCGGCAACTGGCTGAAGGGGTAAAGTGTGCATTGCTCCATGCGTCGTTTGGCATCATGTTTGGTATCACGTCGTGTTTCTACGTGCGCGTACGTCATGCACGTTCTCGAAGTGTGGTTCATCCGGTCATGACAGCGGGATTGTAACTGTTTATACGTATGCCTGAAACGACGTATGAAAGCATTCGGTCTTGCCCGGTTGCTAATGCATTGTAATAGGATCGGCGAGTGCAACTTTCCGGAGTGCTGTTTATTGTCGTCGTACCCTCCAATCACCAGAATAATTTCACAGTAGGTGCCACTTCCTGTTTCAAGCACATCGTAAAATTCTCTTGGCATCCTCCGGATCATCAGGAACATTAAATGGCGTGTGAATGAAGCGTTCTCTAGCGACTTGACTGTAAAAAAAAAAAGTCTCTACCCCATGCATTTCCGCGCTGTTGTTGGGTTGTGGGGTACAACTACAGCGCTGTAGTTTATCGATCATGCGAGGAGCCTTAGTTGTGTTTATCTGGCCGTGGTACCACTACATAGAAATATTACTATCACTTAAACTGTGTCACATCGGTATTTAAACTGTGCTTTAAACAGAGTTACTGTAAATAACCTTGTGCTTAGATTTAGGAGTGCTTCAAAGAGCCCAAAAGTTGAAAAAAATTCAGACGACATGCGTTTTACACAATGTTTAATTTGACTGAAACTTTCGTCTCTTTTACATTGTCTTCAGCGTTTTTTGTGGCATTGTTAGTGACCGACAGAAGGCAGTAGTCAGTTCTTGTCAAAAAAAGAAACATGCTTCTTCCATTAACCAGGCCTTTGTTGTAGCACTCTAATGCATGTAATCGATCGGTGAAAGCTTTCTGCTGAACTCCTATATAGGACTTTTATAACTGTAGTGGTGCAAGAACATGTGCCGACACATGGTAAACCCAGTGTAGCGCAAAGCGCCGTCAGCCACTGAGCTTTCCTGACTAGACTTATCGATAGTCCCACATTTTATGGTGAACAGAATGAGAGCAAACAAAATCATATGCGTATAGGGTGCCAACGGTGGTACTGAACTAATAGCACAGATATGCGGGCTTTCTACGACCATTCATTCTCTCTTTTTTGTAGTTTGCAGATGACAACAATGTAAGCAGGTAGTTCAGTGACGCCACAGCAGTGTGTAGTAGGTGGAACACAAGCTAACCACGTACAAACAACAAAGCAATAGCGTGATTAAGCGCGAAAGCGTGAACCGTGTCACCCAGGGCGAGCGTCCCTATGAAAGGCAGACTGCGCTTCACTCGCGGGTAATTTTAACGTTGCATAGGCATCGTACACCGATTCAGTGAAGAAGAGTGTAGATAATAACAGTAAACAGCACTCAAGGCATTTTATTCGCCGACAATCGGCTCAGACCGCACGTAACGAAGCGCCGCTGCATGCTTCTATATACGCGCCGCCGACCGCCTAACCACACACTTGCGCGGGGACGGTGCTGCCACCTATAGCCCGATCACACCGCCGATAGAGGTGAACGGTCGAACATGAAACTGGCTGGAGGAGGCTATGTCATAGTTTGAAAGTCAAGCTTCTTTCTTTTTTTATTCTGTCGCACAGAAAGAAAGGACTGTGATGACAAAAAAAACTGTGTGTTAAAACTGCTTGGCTATAGTTAACAGCCCCGAAGAAGAATAAAGCAGAAAAACAAAGTGAAAATCGCAGCGGTAGCAGCCATGCGATAAACATGGTGATATGGCACATCTGGGCACATCTCGGGCCATGTCATGGGCAATGCGTCACAACAGAGCGTACACATTAAAGCTGTGATTTTTATACACATATCAACAGCAGATTCAAAACGAAATTTTTACACGGCATAGAAAACGAACATGGCAACGCGATTGTCATTCAGAAACAAAGGGTAAGGCATACAATACACTGCATAAAAAAGACATTATATAGATTAAAACATTATACAGTATATAAATTACAGTCCAAAACTTGTCTACATGTATACAATTGAAAAAGCAAATATATATCTAGGAGTTTTTGGACTGAGAGAAAGATGTAATTGAATGTGCTATTGATTTGAAGACCAAGTCTTTGCGCCCCCCCCTCCTCCCCCTTCTCTCGGGTGATTTACGATATACGCCTATTGGTTAAAAGAGGATCTCGCACACAACAAGTACATGCTTTGACTTATTTTTGGGTCAAAGGCATTTTTTTGTGTGTGGGCATTTTAGTCGGTAGTTGACAAAGTATGATCCGAAGTTTCTTTTTTTTAAATAAAAAAAAGAAAACTCGAGCTGGCTCATATTACCGTTAAATTCAACCCAGGTTCAACTTCCGGATTTCGCTCATCGAATACAGTCAAATAATGATAAAGGAAAGCCACCAATGAAGTTGCGGCATAGCGTACATCGCAAATACGCTATGCCACTTCGGAGTTTCCGGCAATGGGAAATAAAAGAAACCAGTACCTGTGCTCCCGGGTTTTATTATCCGCAAAACACGTCACAACAAACAGACTGTGCGAATAAATCGTGAAATTAATTTTAATAAACCTCGTTTTTTAAGACGTTAAATTGGGTTTCGAACACAAACTTCACCGGGGCAGACATAGATATTATTGCTAATGATGAACACGGTGCAAGTTGGAATGCTGCTGACGAGTAAAGAAGAAAGTTGTAAGCGGGAAAGTGGCTAATGAAATTGGTGTACCTCACAATCGAGCATAGATGGGGGGAGCAATCAACGTGTCACAAATATTAACCGAATATGAGATATTCATACCCAACCAGACAAACTTCTGTCAAATGTTTACATTCAAGATAAACTGCAGTGTATGCGCGCAGTCATCGTCATCCGTACTCGAAGGTGCGTCGCGGTGGTGTAGCGGCTACGGTGCTCGACTGCTGATCCGAAGGTCGAGGGTTTGATTCCGGCAGCGCCGGTAGCGTTTCGGTGGAAGCGGAATTTACTCCAAGGCTCGACGAAAACTTCGTCAGGTGAGCGGGGTCCATTGGATGAAATAAAACAGCCATTCGTACTTAAATTTGCGCTGCCACAGTTCAGTGTTCAATACCAGTCATTGATTTCCCCCCCCCCCCTGCCCCTTCCTTCAGAGATTAAACACAGTCACGAGTTAGGCACGTGTGGGGTGGAACACACCGGAAAAGAGGCGCCATATAGTGACCTGAACGGCGCACCTGCGAGATACGCTACATTTCCGATGTGGCGCAAATATCAAGCGCGCTGGCCGCACTGCGTTTTCCTTTCATCAAGTGCGCAGCTTCAGAGATCTTGGATGCACTTTGTACTCTCACGCGGTGCGGTAGTCTGGTATAGTTATGGTCAGGGGCGTAGCCAGAAATTTTTTTCGGGGGGAGGGGTTCACACCGACCCAACGGAGGGGGGGAGCACAGGCATCAGCTTTCCTCTGTGACGTCACTATCAGCAGTAGTTTAAACAGATGGTGTCATGTACACCAAGTGATGAGATTCCCCCTCTTTCCATGCGGTAGGTTGTGAAGAGAGTGTGTAAAAGTGCTGTAAAAAAGAATGATTGATATGTGAGGTTTAACTTCCCGAAACCACCATATATGATTACGAAAGACGCCATAGCGGAGGGCTCCGGAAATGTCGACCACCTGGGGTTCTTGAACATGCACCCAAATCTGAGATCAATGGTGTACAACACTTTCGCCTTCATCGAAAATGCAGCCGCCAAAGCTGGAATTCTATCCCGAGTCCTGCGGGTCAGCAGCCGAGTACCTTAGCCATTAGACCACCGCGGTGGGGCAGTACTGTAAGAAGTACTGTAAATACCATAAATAACTGGTACAGTGATCGTTTGGAGCAACGGCCCCTCATCACACCATTGAATGGACTAGTCTTCAAAAACTCACTATTGCATTGACCCACCCAATCGGAGAACACATCGTTAACCTCAGTTAAGCGTATAGATGGTGTAATCCTGGCCACCCTAATACACATGGCATGGACGTGCCCACAGTACGCTGACGTTTCTCACACAGAAGATACATCGGAGTCTCTTCTGCATATCATTGACTCGGCACAGAACGCCGGGTAATCTCACGCACATTGGAGGCCGCGGTGTCCCCCCACTGACCTCTTCTAAGCAGCGTAACCAACCTCTCGGCCAGTACCCTCTATTGGGAGTAATAAAGTTTTGATCATCATCACCGCCGTCAGGACTAAAAGCATTTCACAGGTGAAGGACGCTTCGGTTTACAACGAGGAATGAGAGGTATACTAAGCATGTTTTCGTACATTTATAGTTACAATTGGGTCTGCTAACTCTGCTGAGCGAACTTCTTACTGTCGATGTCTGAGACTGCATCTCCATGGGAATTATTTTCATATTAATCTCTATATGTCAAGCAGTCCTGACACAGTGGTGGCTTTTAGTGAACATTTTTTACTTTACTGTGCGAATCCAAGGATGCTTGCGATGCGCAATAAGTTTTTTTCTGTGAGATATGCTGCATGCACGTTGCCAACACGATTTTGCACACGTTATTTTTCGGGCAGACGTTCAGTTGCACTGTGAGTTTTGATAGCTATGAAGTTCTTCAATCGTATAGGTTTTATTGTGCAATCTGCGAGGACAAGATGATTGGTGAGAAATTTTCACTAGGTATCAGTTGAAAGTGCACATGCGACCGCACTATGCCTACTCACATAAAACTATCTCTTTAGCTGCGTATATGCGCTAAAACACCTAAATACGTGCGAAAAACGCAGACTGTCTTTGTGTATTTATTGTAGCTTTCGTCACTCGGCTCCCTAAAACTATAGCGTTGCGGCAAGGTGTCTCCCTTGTTTGCAAGCGTGCATCCGACATTTCCCTTTACGTAAACAGATTCATAACTGTACAGGATATTTCACCATGCAGAATACGTGCATTCATGTTTCCAACATTTACACCGGCGTGAACAGGAGCAGCCTCAAACCACACAAAATCTTCAGTGATCCGTTCACCATTGATGAAGGAATGAACTCTGGAGTTGTTCACAGCATAGTGCACCATAATCCATTTCTCAGAACGCGTGAACTCCGACGAGAACTACCAGCGCATGCACCACGAGTTTACTTACACTCTACTGGGCTCCGTACATGCCTGTTCATTGTCTGTTTCGGGCATTCTGATAAGAATTTCTGGAATTTCACTGCTGCTGCCATCAACTCCTTCGCGTTCTTTCACGTTTGTGGTTTTTCATCACAACGCGACAGAAACTACCAGCTTTCCGTATGGGCGCAATCACAAGCTTGAAACATCTCGCGGGCAGAGTAAGATACTGGGCGAGCGCGACCTTACCGGCACCTGAAGGGAAGCGGAGGAAATGTATACCCGCGAATATTTCCGCCAGGCGAGAAACGAGCGTTAGTGTTTAAGGCGGAACTTTACTAGCTGACATGTATCGTCCCTAAAGTTCTCGTTTCTCGGAATTAGGGTCACTGCGCGAACTTTGCGGAGTGCGTATCTTACTAATTCGAAGTCAGCCCCTTCAAAGACGTACGCTGCCTACACGTATCGCTAGGTAGTTCGTGTCCTGGGTAAATTAGCGCCCTCCTATAGATGAGACTATAGATGGTCACGCCAAAACGCTGCGTGGTGTAATGCTTGAAGATTTTTTCTCGAAAGGCGACGCTGCTATCAGTGCACACTTGACAACTGGCGAAAATGAGGATGTCACAGGTAGGCTGCTTCATCGAAGTAACGTGCCAGTAGATAGCGTTGGTGAGCACTTTAGGCTTTCAGTATTTCTGGCCTTCTCTGGAATATTTATTACACTAGTTCGATGAGCACTTTAAAAAGTATCAGCACACCTTGACGATGCTTTTTTCCCTTCTGTCACACAATATTCCCAAATCTGCCACTCTTCCCAATGCCGTGAAGTTTTCTGCCATGTACTCGAACATTACTTCCACTTTGGCATTGCAAGGGCATTTAGCAGTATTGGCTGCGAAATGGAAGCGACAGAAGCGAGAAACGCTGAGCTTGTCTACGATGAAAGTGGTTGCCGATTGCCCAGAACTATTGTTCCAAAACGTGCACCATCTTCTAAAGATTTTCGCAAGTCTGCCGGTGAGCAAAGCTGAAGCAGAACGCTCTTTCTCATCGCTCAGACGCCTAAATAGTTACCTGAGAGCCACAACAATGAATAAAAGATTGTTTAGCATTGCTCTCTGAACATCCACTATAAAATAAAAGTCCGCCTGGACGACATTCTTTCTGTTCTTTACCGGGAACGTAGACGGCTTCAGCGGAATGTGTGTGTATATCACCCATAGGCGCCTGTTAAAAATCAAGAAAGTTAACTAAAGTTATTCTTGCATAAATATTTTCAGAACAACAGTAGAAACATAGTTGTTAACGATCAATTGATGGGGTTAAACATCCCAAAACCATGATATGGTTACGAGAGATGACATAGTGGGGCACCCCGGAAACTTTACCACTTTGATTTAGGCGCATGTTAAAGAACCAAAGTGCAGGGGCCTCAAGCATTTTCGCCTACATCCAAAATATGACAGGGATTTGATCCCGCTACCTGCGGATCAGCAGTCGAGCAGCATAACCACTGGACCACCGTGGCGGGTAGTAAAAAAGACGGCTTCGGTAAAATCAGTATGCGCTACTTTTCGTACAGATGTAAGAAAACAAGTTCAACTGTATGAGACATATTGCTGAAAATCACTTTGACAGCATGGCAGAGTGATTCCGTTCTCTCCCGTTGCCTACTCTTTGCTTTTCAGTGGCCCCTTTCACACGCAGACGTGGCTCGCGGATACGAATGGTGTGAACGGCAATGCAACAATCCAAATTTGCATGTGGCAATTCTCGCAAATGTTGGGTAACATATGGGGCAAATAATATGACATGTAATGCACAGAATAATCTTCATGTCAGATGAAAAAGATAATCAACAGTATTCCACTATATAATGTGTCTGTTTGCTGCTTGAGACACTGCTTGCTTAGAGCTTCTTTTATTTATTGTAAAAAATCACGGTTGCTATGTATATTGCACGTAATCCTGCGCGATAACATGCCCACTCAGGTTTCTTCATTCTGTGCATTTCTTGTCGTGCGTCATGTCACTAGTTGCAGGAATCGTTCTGTGTAGCCTTCTAGTGATGTCAATGTAAAGAAACGAACAGATGAAGCGAATCATGTCACGTCTTTTGCTATCGCAGTGACGTTTTGGTTCTTCTTGAGGGGCTTCTGTGTTGCACGGAGCAATTTCACGGTATTGCGCGGCACGAGTCGAACTCTTTTGGTAGGGAAGTACTGGTCGAAGACTGGGGATGCAGGTCGCCCATACACTAGGAATAAAATGCTGTAGCCGGTAGATATTTGTGTGGCGGTATTATATGCGAAGGTGATAAACGCTAAAGTATTGTCCCAGTTTTTTTTCTCGGACGTAGGCACATGAATATCATGTCAAAAAGCGTTCGGTGAAAGCGCTCAGGAAGGCCGTTCGTCTGCGGGCGGAACGTAGCAGTAGTTTTATGCGTTGTTTTACAGGCCCGTAGCACTTCTTCGAGGACGTGTTATACGAAGGCTTTGCGCTGGTCACTCAGAAGAAGGCGTAGAGCTCCATGGCGCTAGACGATGGACTGCTAAAAGAATTTGGTGACTTCTGTAGCCGTACCGGATCTCCACGTATCTTGTAAAATGATCGACTGCAGTGACAATGACCATTAGACAGCAACAGCAAGAGACTATACAAGTCAATTCCGACAAATTCAAAAGGAGTTGTTAGACATAGAAGAGGCTGCAGGAAACCGGTGGCGCGGATCACTTACGGTGCTGACATGACGCACACAAGCCTACGTAGTTGGCTACCGACGTAGACAATCCACGCAAAAAAGAGCGGGTTCTGATGTGGTCGTAGGTCTTGCGAAAACCTAGATGACCAGCAGCAATGTCATCCTGACATGCTTCTAAAACTCGAAGACGAAGGCAGCAGGGAAGGACTGGCACTTACTTGTTTCCCGTGGGATGATAAATATAGCGTTCGAGCACACCGTCGTCGAGGCGAAATTGTCAAAGCTGGCGTCTGGAGTGGCTGTAGGGTGGTTTAGTAATGCCGTCATTGTAGTCAATGAAAGTTCGACAGTGCTGAAGTTAACAGAAACTGGATTGCAAAGAAGGTTGAATTCGGTCCAGTGAGGTTATCGACAGGTGTCGTGAGGCAGGCAGGATGTCGGAACTCCCAGGATGCGATGCGAAGGGGGTCTTGTCGAGAGAAAGTGAAGTGGGCATCGGGACAGCGCGTCGGCATCATGATAACATTTGCCAGACTTATATGTGATGGTAAAGTAATATTCTTGTAAGTGCAGCACCAAACGCCCTGGATGTCCTGACATATTCTGCATCGAAGACAGCCAACACAGTGCGTGATGGTCTGGGACGATAGTGAAGTGCCGACCGTAAAGGTACGGGCAAAATTTCTGTATCCACCAGATAATAGCCAGGCACTCTTCTTCCGTGATCGTGTAGTACTCCACTGTCGACAGAGTCCGACTGGCGTGTATACTACAAGCTGCTCTTTAGAGGCGGAATCATGCTGCGAATTACAGCTCCGATACGTACCTTGATTGATAATTGATTGATTGATTGATTGATTGATATGTGGGATTTAATGTCCCAAAACCACCATATGATTATGAAAGATGTCGTAGTGCAGGGCTCCTGAAATTGCTCCGATACCTTGCGTGCTTGCGCCAGTGTGGAGGATAGTAGGCGCTCTCTCGTCAAAGTGGCGAAGCACTAGTCCGGAAGTAGGGCGTCCTTTAAGGAATTTAATTGTGAACTCGCAGTCATCAGACTAAGCAAAAGGAGCACCCCCGACTAATAGCTTATTTAGGGGAGCCGCTATTGTAGCGAAGATGTGTATAAAGCGAAGAAAATAGGATGCCAGGCCAAAACTGCGCAACGTCTTTTGGGTGGAAGGCTGAGGAAACTGCAATACAGCGACTATCTTGTGAGGATCTAGCCGGACCCTGTCTTTTGAAACGTGGGTCCAAGGACTTTTATACTTTTGCTGGCAAACATGCACTTTTTGGTATTTATCTGAAGGCCAGCGTTCAAAAGGCACTGAAGTACTTCGTTTAATCATTGAAGGTGTTGGGTAAAAGTAGATGAAAATACAATAGCATCTAAATAACAAAGGCAGGTCTTCGATTTTAAAGCCACGGAGAACAGTATCTATCATGCACTCAAAGTTTGTATCTATCACGCGCTTAAATGTTGACTAAGTATTGCGCTGGCCAAATAACATTCCATTAAATTAGTAGAGTCGATCCGGCGTAGCAAAGGCGGTTTTTTCTTTGTCAGCCTCATTCATGGGGATTTTCCTATACGTCGATCGTAGATCAAGGCTGGAAAAATATTTCGCTCCTTGTAGTGTGTCCAAGGCGTCATCTATTCGAGGCATAGAATATACATCCTTGTGTCTGATCCTATTTAGCGCACGATAATCAACGCAGAAACGAACCAAACCGTGTTTTTTTTTTCAATGAGACGACTGGAGAAGCCCAGGAACTAGAAGATGGCCATATCATCTTGCGTGATAGCATATCGTCAACTTGTTCTTCAAGAGTTTCCTTTCCGATTGCGGGACACGACAAGGCCGACGGCGCATGACACCAGAAGCATTCGTTTTAATGCGGTGTATACAGCCACGGGAGTCTGGCTAAGTGTCACGGCACAGCTATCGAAGCAGGCCTTATGCTTAGCTAAACGCTGCGGACTGGTCAGGTGGTAGATTTGAACCAATGATTGCGCGGAATAAAAAGAACTCGCATCTGACGGGGGCAGTCACGATGAAGACGAGCAAAGTGCTGTGATGGAGGTCAGTGGAGAGGCGTCTATTGTCACTAGTCACATTCTGGGGTAATATCAATGATTTTGCACTTGTGTTGCAAATGGGCAGAAGAGCGCGGCCATGGAACAACCGAAGCAGACAGGAGGTGACAGGAATTCCACGAGAAGTGCAGCGAGGAGCAGGGTCAACGAGGTCGTCACCATCGGCTACTTGGCTAGATGCAACAGCTGTCACTAGTTCATGACCAAGGAGCAAAACAGTCTTCAATATATATAAGTGGTCGTATGGTTTTTCAGCTTTATGTTTCCTATTCTATCGCTGTTTGCCAAAGTGCTGAACAATACAGCTTGTGCTCACTACAGCTGCCCACTCTGCATTTTTCTTTACGTTGATTCAGGATTATGACCACCATCTTTTTTATTTGTCAGCCTAAGTTACAGGATGAATATTATGGTAGGCCTTTCTAAGGCCGTGGTTGGCCTGCACGTTTGTCTGTATTGTACCTTCAACACTAGACAATACTTCGGAGTGTCTTTAGCTGTTAGGGCATAGTAAAGATATGTTTCAATATATTGTACACTCGCATGCAAGCCAAGTTAGGTGTATGAACCGAATATTCTCTCGCGCGCATGTGTATGTGTGTGTCTGTGTGGGTGCATGTGTTTGTGTGTGCGCATGTGTTTGGATGTTAGAAGAAAGCGCGAAGGTTCTGAGAAATGCTCTTCTCTGGCTTGAGTATATCTTAGCACACGCATGAAGAGTAACGCTGTAATATTCTTTAACCTGGCCCATCAGACCTTGAATCTGTGTTTGGCTTTTTTCATTAAAACAAAACTTTGCCTACTGAAAATTATTGTAGTGATCGACTCTGGCGAAATCTGTTCTAGCGGGTACAAGTGTGACCATCAATTAGGCATTATTACCATCGCCGAGGCAACCTATAACACTCGCGGCCGAGATTTCTGCCCCAAATTACACAGAGCGCCAAAACCTTCTGATACACCGCGACACGTTTTTCCGTACATTGCCATTATTCATTGCAAAAGCGCTCAGGAATAATATTGTGATAGTAGCAGCACTTACGTTTTAAATCATCTCAGCACGAAGCAACGAGAAAAAAAATATGTTGAGCAAGTGGCAGGGCGCGGGGGTGTTGGACCAAATATTTTGGAGAGAAGGTTTGAACCCCCCCCTTGGCTACGCCACTGGTTGTGGTGATATACAGCTGGCCCGAACTTCGCAGAGTCAAATTGCGACCGCAGTGGCCGCATTTCTATGACGGGGAAAGTGCGAGAGGCACGCGTGTACGCTTATATTAAGGTGCATGTTAACCAATACCAGTGGGTGTGAATTTCCAGAGGCCTCCACTACGGTGTCTCTTGTAATCACATCGTGGATTCGGGACGTGAGACCTGAACAGTCAAGTGAAATCTCAACAGTTAACTTTATTCTTCTATGTACGCAGTATGCGGCCTCTTTAGGGCTGAAAAAAGAAATGAAATGTACAATAACCAGCTCCAGAAGACGTAGACGTTTTGCAAACTCTGGCATTGCTCATGCGGCCTTCATCTGCGTGATTCAATTATCAGCTTGTTTTATTTTAGTACACTTATATAGGCGAAGAAATGCGACCACCCGTAATTTTTTTAATGTGCCACTCGATCCCGCTTCACTATTTTGACGCCGTCACAATCTGCCGAGTGCATATCGGACGATTTTTGTACAAGATGGACATCGCCGTATGTTTCGATAGCCCTGATATGCATAAAGTTGAATAGTCTCGTTCAATTATTGCAATCGGAGCATGTGCAACCTGTTTTCGTAACCTTCTGAAATGAAAAATAAATGTATTTTATATGAATTTTTAATACATGAAGGGTATGCTTGTAGTATTCTTTTTCATCGGGGTTTGTTTCGCGTTCAAAAGGTTCACAGGAAATTTAAAGTGCGGCGCCGTGGCAACCTGTTATTTCTGTCTGCAGTATCTGTTGCCTGTCGGTTGATTTCAACGCTTACAGTGGAACTTACGTTGTCGAAGGGATAGTTTCATCTTGGCTGTGTTATTTTAGTTCATAAAGAAGAAGTACTATCAACAGCAAAAGTTTGCGGGACAATGAATCTACTACAAATTGTAAAATTCTGCTATGTCCTGCAGTGCCTAATGCTTGCCATCAAGCAGTTCTGATTCTTCTCAATGCTTAGTGCAGTATAAAAAATAATTTATTTTGAAATTATAATCCCAGGCAAAGCGGGAATTTAGCTTTATCGAATATTTCGCGTCCCGCAAACTTCTGGTGTTGATAGTACAGGGGTCAAATTTAAGCTTTTAAGAAACTGCAATATTGTATTTTTGTACACACACGAAAAATGTCGTCTAAGCTGGCTTCACTGCGTGTACTGCTTAATACAGGAGAAAACTTCTGCTTGAAACTTACAGCCTTGTACTTGATAGTGTACGTACCTTACTGCATGATGCATCCAATGTCTAGAAACAATCCAATGACAGCCAGTAGCGCCGTTAAACGAGGGAGGCCGCAGTATTCATCTGGTAGCTTTTCACGGTCTTTTATAGATGTCACTACGGGAACCGCAAGAAATGGGTGAGATAATTTTCGCAAGACATGGAGGAAGGAAAAAATTGTCACGAAAAATCCGTGCAGGGTGGAGGTTCAGCTCGATGACAAAGGCATCATTTTTTTTTCTTTTTTGCCTCCGTTGGGCCGCGGTGCTCATCCTTCTCGTTTATCTTTTAGATGCGGAGCATCTTATACTCGCGCCTTGTAGTGCGCCGTCCGCGCCGTCCGCGCCGTCCGCACCGCTTCTCGAACATTCGACAGCTGACGCGCGCGCATGCGCCGTCGCGCCGTCGCCCACTCTTCCACCATCTGTGCATCCCTTCCTCCTCTACACACCGCGCGCGCTTCACTCCTCCACCATCTGTGCACCCTTCCTCCTCTACACACCGCGTTCGACATCTACAATTCTCCTGATTCTCCAGTGGACGCGCATGTGGCGTCGCGCTTCGAGAACATTCAACAGCTGACAGTGCATGCGCCGTCGTGCTGTATATATACTCAAGGTCGGCGCTCGCTCGCTCAGTTGCCGCTCGTCGGTTGGTTTGTACGGCGCGTCGACGTCCAAGGTCGCGGTGAAATGAATTCTAACGAATCCACAAACACAATGATCGACGTCCCTTCGACCAGCGCCGCCCTTTCGCATACGTGTGTACGTGTTCACACATTTAACACCCCCTCCTACAACCACGTTAACCAATTTAGCCATCGACCCAAGTAAGTCGCAATTTAACACCCCATTTCACAACCACGTTAACCAATTTAGCCATCGACCCAAGTAAGTCGCACTTTAACACCCCGTTAACCAATTATATGGTCCGCATCCTCCTCAGTGTTCCCCCGAGGGAAGCTGCGGGCAATTTTTTTCCCTCTCTCCTCTCTCTCGGTTTGGCAGAACAAGCGCCGTTCGTTCGCGACGTGCGTGCGTGTGGTGCGTGTGGCGTGTTCTGTGTGCGCTTCGCGGCATGCGTTGCCGTGAAGATGGCTACTCCCGCGGCTACCTGAAGTCAGACGAAAGCTTAAGGAGAGGTCTTTCGCTGCCATCAACTAAGGGTATGCTGTGCGGCATTAAGAGTGTAGCGGCCGGGAATGTCGGCTGCCGGAGGCAGCGAGAAAGGAGACGTGAAGCTGGTTTGGAGTTGCAGGGCAAGACTGTTTATTTCCACTCCGTGCGAGTGACGAGAGCTCCCCTCGACGAGGGAGAGAAGGAGGCACCCCCGCGTTCTTCTACAAGAAAGAGGAAAAGGGGGCCCCCGAGCGAGCAGACGTAGCATGCCGCCGGTGCTAATCCCCGGAGCCGGCCCCGACAACACGTTGTTCCCCGAACACGGAGGAGGAGGCGATGGCGCCGCGAGTAGGCGCGCTGTCGACGGCCGGCTGCAGACGGGATAGAAAAGAATGCGGTGGTGCTGAGCAGCTTCCGCTACAAAGGCTCCCCCCCTAGATTGCGGAGCTTTTAAGGAAGGACAGCAGTTACGGGCTGAATAGTGAAAGGTCACAGTCCAATGGTTAGCACTGAAATCGTACGTGAGAGGCTGCTTGAATGGAAACCTCAATATGAGCAGGCTTGGCGCGGTCAACGGCGACGACTTCTCGTTTCCCCCACACGTCGATTGCGATGGTTTTGTTAGTACGTCCCAAAACTTTGAATGGGCCATCGTACGGCGGAGTAAGGGGCGGCTTCGTTGCGTCGTGTCGCACGAACACATGGGTAGCAGAGTCCATGTCAGGAAAAGTGAAAACTTTCCTGTTTCGGGCGATGCGAGGTGCTGTTGGCCTGAGTTGCGCGAGCCATGCGCACAGCTTCTCGATGTGATCGGAGGCTGTTGGGGCGGAACGTGTCTGGTCGGAGAAGAATTCTCCCGGGAGGCGCACTGTTGAGCTGTAGACCATTTCCGCTGCGCTGAAGCCGAGTTCTTCCTACACCGTTGAGCGTAGGCCAAGAAGAACGAGCGGGAGCTTCTCCACCCAGTGCTGGCGGTCGAGTTTCGCTGCCAGTGCGGCTTTGAGTTGCCGGTGGAAGCGCTCAACCATTCCGTTGCTGGCGGGGTGGTAGGCGGTTGTATGCTGCAGCTTCGTGCCGAGGAGCGTTGAAAGTGCGGAAAAGAGGTTGCTCTGGAATTGCCGTCCCCGGTCAGTTGTTATGTGGGCGGGGCAGCCAAAGCGGGACACCCATGTTTGAATGAAGGCCTGCGCGACGGTCTCAGCTGATATGTCCGCAATTGGTATAGCTTCGGGCCACCGGCTGTACCTGTCGATGCATGTGAGCAGGTACCTAAATCCTTGGCAGGGCGGTAGTGGTCCCACGAGGTCGAGGTGAACGTGGTCAAACCGCGACTCAGGAGTCCGAAATTCCTGTAGTGCAGCCCGATTGTGGCGAGTCACTTTCACTTGCTGACACGTTTCACATGTCCGAGCCCATCGTCGCACGTCCGCGTTGACTCCGGGCCAAACGAAGCGTTGCGTTATCAGCCGCTGGGTGGCGCGGACACCTAGGTGGCTGATGGAGTGGAAAGTGTTGAATACCACTCGGCGAAAGTTCAGTGAGCCGAAAGGTCGTGGTGCTGCCTGGGAGGTATCGCAGGTTATCGTGCTCTGGACGTAGGGAAGAGCAACCTCCGAGAGCACGAGTGAAGATCCCCCTCCCTTCAGTCTTGTCAACTCGGGGTCGTCCCGCTGAGCTGCGGCCATCGCTTCGAAGTCCAGGACTTCTGTGCCGGAAGCGTTGACGCGAGACAAGGCGTCAGCTGCTTCGTTTTCGACCCCGGGAACGTGGCGGATGTCTGTAGAAAACTCGGAGATGAATGAGAGCTGACGGATCTCTCGTTCTGAGTAGGAGGAACTGTTGTTTTTGAATACGTAGGTGAGGGGCTTGTGGTCTGTCAAGATGTAGAACTCACGGCCTTCGAGGAATTAGTGGAAATGCTTAATGGAACAATAGATTGCGAGCATCTCCCTTCCAAAAGTGCTGTACCGTGCTTCTGCAGGCTTCAGACGTTTCGAAAAGAAGCCCAGTGGCTTCCACTGGGCGCCCTCCTGTTGCTGCAGCACTGCTCCGACCGATATGGAGGAAGCGTCCACCATGAGGCGTGTCGGAGCTTCAGGCCGTGGATGAATGAGGAGGGTAGCCGCGGCTAGCTAGTCCTTAGCTTTCTGGAAAGCGTTCTGGTGTTCGTCAGACCAACAAAATTCTGGTGCCTTTTGGTCGTCTC
Source organism: Rhipicephalus microplus (assembly GCF_043290135.1). Lineage (NCBI taxonomy): Eukaryota > Metazoa > Arthropoda > Arachnida > Ixodida > Ixodidae > Rhipicephalus > Rhipicephalus microplus. The sequence goes on from NC_134710.1 coordinate 283,439,816, forward strand.
GGCGCAGCAGGTCAGTCAATGGCTGGAGCACTCAAGCACAAGACGGAATGAAGCGCCGGTGGAAGTTTAAGAGCCCGAGGAACTCCCTCAGCTTGCGAAAAGATGTTGGAGCTGGAAACTTCTTGACGGATTCCACCCTCGATTCCAATGGCATAATGCCTTCAGCAGTGATGTGGTGGCCGAGGAAGTTGAGCGCCTCTACTCCAAACACGCACTTTTGAGGTTTCAACACCAGACCGTGCTCATCCAGACGCTGAAAGAGCTGGCGGAGGTGCTCTTCGTGCTCCGCAGGTGTTCTGCTGGCCACCAAAATGTCATTCAGGTAGACAAAGATGAAAGGAAGACCCTGGGTGACCTCATCCATGAACCTTTGAAAGGTCTCTGTGGCATTTTTCAAGCCGTAGGGCATGCGGACAAACTCAAACAGGCCTAACGGAGTTGTTATGGCTGTTTTTGGTATGCCCTGCGGTTCGACGGGGATTTGGTGGTATGCCGCTACAAGGTCAATCTTGCTGTATATTTTCGTACCTGCCAGCCGCGCGCTGAAATCGTGAATGTGTGGCAGAGGATACTGGTCCGGCGTTGTCGATGCATTCAAGGCTCTGTAATCACCACACGGGCGCCAATCGTCGTCCTTAGGCACCATGTGTAGCGGCGATGAATGGTTGCTAGACGAAGGGCGAACAATTCCCAGCTGCAGCATATGCTCAAACTCCCTGCGTGCAGCTTGAAGCCTTTTGCTGGACAGCCGTCGTGGCCGGGCGGTGACTGGCGGCCCGGTGGTGACGATGTGGTGAGTCACGTTATGTTTCACCGGCTGTTCCGTGTTGCGGGGCTTGGTGAGCGAGGGGAATTCGGCCAGGACGTGGTGGTAGGCTGATACTGGCTGGAAGGCGCAGATGCCAGATGAGCAGATATTTGACTCCAAACCACGTACTTTGAGGGATGTGTTGTTATCCTTGAGGCAACGGTCACGTAGGCTCACATCCAGGTTGAAGTGGCTGAGAAAATCTGCTCCGAGTATGGCGAAATTAACATCCGCCACCACGAAGACTCAGCGAAACAGGCGCCTGAGTCCGACGTCTATTGTCAGCGAGCGGAAGCCGTACGTAGCGATGGCAGTGTTGTTCATTGCCTGCAGCGACGATGTGTTCTTGCTACGTCGGCGATCCTCGGGGGTTGCCGGGACAATAGAGATTTCGGCTCCCGTGTCGACTAGCAGGCGCGAGTCGCTTACGCGGTCAACTACGAAAAACAGGCGGCTGGGTGGAGGGCCGATGTCGTAAGCCGCCGTTAACGACTGGCCGGAGCCTTTCCCGGAAACGAGCAAGGTTGAGTGCAGCGGCTAGCAGCCGTGCCGAAACGACGGTGGTACCAGCAAAGTCCGTCCTGTGTATCTCGTGCATGGCTTCTCTGGGAAGAGCTTGGGTGTCTTGAAGGGGATCGGTTGCGTCGTTGCTCCTCCTGTTGGGGAGCGCCAGATAGCACAAGTTTCTGCATGGTCTCGGTAAGGTGTTGCAGTTTCTCCTCAAGGCGCAACAGTCGATCTGGTTGCTCATGTGTTCTTGCAGCAGCTATGGGCGCAAAGGTTGGAGTTGAGTATTCCGTGATGCGATCGGCAAGTTGCGCTAGTTGATCAAGGTACGTCTCATTTGAACCCGCGAGAACCACGCGCACCGACTGGGGGAGCCGTTGCAGGAAAAGTTCACGAAGAAGTGGGAGCTGGCCGTCCTGACGCGCGTGCACACCGAGTAGTTGCCGCATACGGTGCAGCAGTTGGGAAGGTCGTTGGTCGCCCAGCTCTTCGCGACACAAGAGCTGCTGCAGTCTGCTTTCTTCAGGCGCCTCGAGGCGGTCCAGCACCGTCTTTTTGAGGGTGTCATATTCTTCTTGCGTGGGGGGTGAAACCAAAATGTCGTCGATAGCGTCGGCGATTTCGGGGGGCAGGGCTGCGACGACGTGAAGGTATTTTGTCGACTGCGAGGTGATGTGCCGGAGCTGAAAACGGGCCTCCACTTGGCTGAACCAAACTCTTGGATTTTTCGGCCAAAAATTTGGTAGCTTCAGTTCTGTGGCGATGACTGCAGGCGTGGAGGCAGCAGCATTGTCGTCGGAGCTCATCGCGGCGTGTTCGTTGAAGCGTTCGGGTCACCAATTTTGTAGCGGCCGGGAATGTCGGCTGCCGGAGGCAGCGAGAAAGGAGACGTGAAGCTGGTTTAGAGTTGCAGGGCAAGACTGTTTATTTCCACTCCGTGCGAGTGACGAGAGCTCCCCTCGACGAGGGAGAGAAGGAGGCACCCCTGCGTTCTTCTACAAGAAAGAGGAAAAGGGGGCCCCTGAGCGAGCAGACGTTGCATGCCACCGGTGCTAATCCCCGGAGCCGGCCCCGACAACACGTTGTTCCCCGAACACGGAGGAGGAGGCGCTGGCGCCTGGAGTAGGCGCGCTGTCGACGGCCGGCTGCAGACGGGATAGAAAAGAGTGCGGTGGTGCTGAGCAGCTTCCGCTACAAGAGGAACAAGTCGTCTAAATGTAAGGAAGTATCGATTGCTTCCTAATGGTTCACTATGTGCCTTGGTGTAGCATTAAAAAATGCAGTCCTAATTTCAACCAGGGATTCAACATGGCAGAACGACATGTTTTCAGTTAAGGTTAGAGCTGCAGAAATGATATCATGCTTCTGAAGATTAGGTTATCTTTGTTCTGGTTACCACTTCAGAGGTTTCGCGGCACCAATTTATTTCGATTTGAATGGAGGCTCTGGTTATTGTGACATGACTCAAACACCAGAAATCCTGAAAAATGTAATTAAAACTCAACTTTTATTTTTCGGTTTCAGTCATAATCATATGCGCGCATGCAAGCTAATCGTGACTCCAAAGAAAGAAAAAAAGCCGATCACACGCCCAGTGGAAATCGATGATATGGGAAGCACGATATAAGAAGGTTCATATGCCACTTTAAAATTACCACAACATTATGACGTGCATAGATGTAGTACTCGGTAAACGCAAGTATAAATGTTATGCGCGCTCAGATATCTGGATGAGATGCAAGTATGTTGTTAATAGTCTGGTAACGACGGCACCACTGACGTTCACAATATCAGCTCCAGCAGTTCTACCACTGCTGGGGCTGTAAATTATTCCGTACATGACTTCCATGGCATGACTGTCATATTTGTACCTAATATTTGTATTCGCGGTTCATTCACGTCACGTGATACCAAATTTCATATATGTGAAGCTAGCGAAACGGCCGCGAGCACTCTATGAGCGTAGCATGTCGCCATGTTTTTAATCACATGCATGTCATTGTATGTTAGGACACGTCAATTCTTTCGTCGTCCTTTCGCGTCACGCACTACCAAATTTGATATATTTGAAGCTAACGAAACGAACGCGAGTGCATCATAAGCGTATGGCGTGTAGTCATCAATTACATAACATGTAGGTCACGATTTCCATGTTATGGCCTGCCACTTATGTTCACCATGCAGTTATGTCATACCATACCCGTTTTGCAATATGTCAGGTGAATGAAACCACCACAATAGCAGCAAGACTGTGACATGTAAATCATAACATACATGATTTTCAGGTTATGAATGTTCATCATAGAGGTATATTATGCCATGAAAATTCTAGTATAGATCTCATCATCGAAACGGCCAGGAGAGCTCAAAGTTGTCGGCGGATAGATAGATAGATAGATAGATAGATAGATAGATAGATAGGTAGATAGATAGATAGATAGATAGATAGACTCAAGTACACCAAAATCCGCTAAGAAAATCATTTTAAAAACGAGACTGCCCCTGTACTCTTGACATAAATGCTTTGGATTCTCAGAAAAGCTGCGTTTGGTTGTTTGTTCTGTACGCATCTGCGCATTTATTTTCTTTGAACACGAAAAAGTAATCGTGCGCGACGCGAGACACCATATGTGCAGTTGGGCTGCACTCCATCTTGAGACATAGCCGTATGTGATATCGGCTGCCCTGTAGCAAGTGTGAATTAGGCATTCAGAGCACGGCACACGCCTGATGTCGAAATCGGTATACCAGATGCTGATGTTTCACCGCCGAGCTTTTTGTCGTAATGTAGTGAAATCCCTGGTTGAAATTATTTTTGCGTTTTTGGATGCTAAACAAAAGCTCTTGCGACGAATTAAGAATCCATTTATACATCCTTATGTTTAAACTTGTTCAGGTCTCCTTAGGTCCTGGTGTTTCCTTATAGTCTGAACGGAAGGTGAAAAGCACGCCATGAATCAAGCCTATAAATGCGCTAGAGGCGACAATCCAGATCATTCCATAGTCGTTGCACAGATGTCTTCATACCATTAGACAGCAAGGTATTGATGCCTTATCTGGAAAAGTGAGTTGATATCACTTCACCGTTAGTGTGCCCCATTTTCGCTTCTGCATAAGCTTGTTCTATGCCACATTGACTGGGAATTCATTGCAATGCAACGATATTTCCAGATTGAAATGCCTCATTCAGCATATTCAATGTATGTCATACACCAGAGCACTCTATGCAATGTGTTGCTTCATGTAGTTTCTAATTAGCTGAAGTGCCGGCTTCACGAAATGGACGTTATTTTGTGCCGGAGTCACAAAATAACGTCCATTTCGCTGGACTCTGTTTTAAAATGTAGCACGCAGCTTGTCGGACGCCGGTCAGCCCAGTGGCAGTAGATGATGTCTGGTGTACTATGTTGAAGCGTTGAGTGATTTCCATGGGAAGCGCAGTGAAAGGTGCTGCCGAGGAGGTCTGCGTGACAAAGCCATCTGGAAAAATGTGCACTGTATATCCGTACATATAGGCAATAAACGGCAAAGCGAAATGCTTAAGCCCAGCAGTTGGTATTTTTTCCTTCTTTGTTGTCTGTTGGATTGAAAGTCGCACGATCGGCTTAGGCATCGTCCAAAGCGGTATATCAGAGATCACTTGTGGTGCATAAATTGAAGGCAGCAGCTCTCGGTGCGACATACTTAACAGCTTCTGAGTATGCAGCACTGGGTCAAGTGTTAAAAGCGTCTGCCACTGAATGGTCTCGATGCCTTCTCAGTAGCCTCAGATGTACTCATAGTGGCTCGTGTTGAAGATAAACACGAGATTGACATGCACGTGATTCTGCAATAGTACCCCATGTAGAAGTACATCGAGGTACTTCTAGGCAAGTTCTTGGGGCACGCGCCTGAGCTCCCTTGAGTGTAAGTGCTGCACAGGTGGAAACACGAGAGAGAACAGGAGCACTGTAGCGAAAGTATCCGCCAAACAAAAAGTGCCCAGTATAGCTGCACTAGAGGTGATTTAGATGGTCCCCAAGATTTTCTAGACAGCATAAGGCGAATGTCCTGGACAAAGCTGTCTTGTTTTTCTTAGCGATGGGATGTGCTTCGACCAAGACAAATCACGATCGATGACAACTCCGAGGAACTTGTGATGAGTTACCGAAGGTTCCCATCAATCACTATAGGGTAGCAAGCCATGGACTTATCCTTGAATGGCAGGGTTTCACTTTTCGTCGGTGACATTTGCAGCCAGCAGCTATTGAGGTATGCAGACTTTGTCAATACTGCACGTTGTAGTTAATTTGTACTTGCAAACGTGTTAGACTTGTGGTCCAAGTGCAAATGTCATCTACGTTCACAGACACCGAGATTTCTCCTCCCAGCTTAACGAGCTTCTCACCAAGGTCAACAAGTACAATAGTAAGTAATGTGGAAATCAGAACTCCACCTTGAGGCACGCCATGATAGGCGGGATGCTTTTTTGTCGTCATCGGCAGTAGACATGAATATAGTTCGTTCTTGAAGATAGCTGGCTATCCATTGATTCATGCGGCTGCCAATGTCATAGTCTTCAAGAGCATTTAGAGTGGCATCATACAGAAGATTGTTGAAAGCACTTTTTATATCAAGAAAGACTGCAGCCGTCAATTGGTGGCGCCGTTTCTGATGTTCAACGGTTGTTACCAAATCAATGACACCGTCACTGGATGGCCTTCCATTCTGGAAGCCAGTCATAGCGTCTGGGTATACTTTTTGCTTCTCTAGGAACCATTCCATGCACAACAGAACCATTCGTTCTATGAGCTTTCCTATGGAACTTGGTAGCGCCACAGGTCTGTAGGACAGCATATGACGGGGAGACTTGCCTGGTTTCAGAAATGCCACGATCTTGCTAGCCTTCCAGTGTGTCAGTGCAGTTCCAGATGCCCGAGAAAGGTTGTACAAAGACAGCAGATCTCCGATTGCTCAAGGACGATGGTGACGCAGGGTAGCATAGGTAATTCCATCAGGCCCAGGTGCACTGAAACGCTGCGAAGTGGACATAGCCGCATGAAGCTCCTGCAGCGTGAAAGGATGGTCGAGACGGACGTCTGCTGCAGGGGAAGCAGTGAGCCATCCGTTGTCGCAGAGCCAGAGAAGTCCATGCAGGATTCTTTCGCAATTTGTTTCTCACTGCACGTCCTTATGATGGCCAATGCACGGAAGGGACGTACTTGCTGACGGGAAGATGGTAGAGCTCGTACAACGTACCATATCTTAGACATTGGTTTTCGTGGGTCCAGGGTGGTGCAAAATGACATCCAATTTGACGGCCAAGCTTTTCTAAGTACCTCTAAATTTTACGAGAGATGCTTAGGTCTGTGATTGATTTCGTTCGCCTGTGTCTGAGTTCAGCTCCACGACGAACTGCCCGCAGCTCTTCGAATACCACATAAACCGGCTTCCTTGAATAGGTTGTTGTGACAACTCGTGTAGTGGTCTGTGTTGCTGTGGCATTTCTTTCTTCAGTCAGTTAGAGCAACTATAGAGCTACAAGGCTTTTCTAGCTCTTCTTGAAAGGCCTTCCAAATTGTGCATCACCTTCGAATGCTTGCAACACCGGTATACCATCGTATCATCATCATCATCATCATCATCATCATCATCATCATCATCATCAGCCTGACTACGTCCACTGCAGGACAAAGGCCTCTCCCATGTTCCGCCAGTTAACCCGGTCCTGTGCTTGCTGCTGCCAATTTATACCCGCAAACTTCTTAATCTCATCTGCCCACCTAATCTTCTGTCTCCCCCTAACCCGCTTCCCTTCTCTGGGAATCCAGTCAGTTACCCTTAATGACCAGCGGTTATCCTGTCTACGCGCTACATGCCCTGCCCATGTCCATTTCTTCTTCTTGATTTCAGCTATGATATCCTTAACCCCCGTTTGTTCCCTAATCCATTCTGCTCTCTTCTTGTCTCTTAAGGTTACACCTACCATTTTTCTTTCCATTGCTCGCTGCGTCGTCCTCAATTTAAGCTGAACCCTCTTTGTAAGTCTCCAGGTTTCTGCTCCGTAGCTAAGTACCTGCAAGATACAGCTGTTATATACCTTCCTCTTGAGGGATAGTGGCAATCTACCTGTCATAATTTGAGAGTGCTTGCCGAATGTGCTCCACCCCATCCTTATTCTTCTAGTTACTTCAATCTCATGGTTCAGCTCTGCGGTTATTACCGGCCCTAAGTAGACATAGTCTTTTACAACTTCAAGTGCACTATTACCTATCTCGAAGCGCTGCTCCTTGCCGAGGTTGTTATACATTACTTTCGTTTTCTGCAGATTAATTTTAAGACCCACCTTTCTGCTCTCCTTGTCTAACTCCGTAATCATGAGTTGCAATTCGTCCCCTGAGTTACTCAGCAATGCAATGTCATCGGCGAAGCGCAGGTTACTAAGGTATTCTCCATTGACTCTTATCCCTAACTGTTCCCATTCTAGGCTTCTGAAAACCTCCTGTAAGCACGCGGTAAATAGCATTGGGGAAATTGTGTCCCCCTGCCTTACACCCTTCTTGATTGGTATTGTGTTGCTTTCTTTATGAAGCACTATGGTAGCAGTTGATCCCCTGTAGATTTCTTCCAGAATGTTTATATATACTTCATCTACGCCCTGATTCCGCAGTGTTTGTATGACGGCTGATATTTCTACTGAATCAAACGCCTTCTCGTAATCTATGAAGGCTATGTATAGTGGTTGGTTATACTCTGAGCATTTCTCTATTACCTGATTGATAGTATGAATGTGGTCAATTGTTGAGTAGCCTGTTCGAAATCCTGCTTGTTCCTTTGGTTGATTGAATTCTAATGTTTTCTTTACTCTGTTAGCAATTACCTTTGTAAATAGCTTGTATACTACAGAGAGCAAGCTGATCGGCCTGTAATTCTTCAAGTCCTTGTCATCTCCTTTCTTATGTATTAAGATGATGTTAGCGTTCTTCCAAGACTCTGGTACTCTTCCCGTCAGGAGACACCTCGTAAACAGGGTGGCTAGTTTTTCTAACACAATCTGTCCTCCATATTTCAGCAGATCTGATGTTACCTGATCCTCACCAGCAGCTTTGCCTCTTTGCATGCTCTCCAAAGCTTTTCTGACTTCTTCTATCATTACTGGTGGGGTGTAATCTGGGTTACTGCTAGTTCTTATAGTATTAAGGTCATGGTTGTCTCGGCTACTGTACAGATCTCTGTAAAACTCCTCCGCTATTTTAACTATCATATCCATATTGGTAGTTATTTTGCCTTCTTTGTCCCTTAGTGCATACATCCGACTTTTGCCCACCCCAAGTTTCCTCTTCAATGCTTTGAAACTTCCTCCGTTTTTCAGAGCGTGTTCAATTCTCTCCATGTTATACCTTCTTACATCGCATACCTTACGTCTATTAATCAACTTCGAAAGCTCTGCCAGTTCTATTTTGTCTGTTGTACTTGACACTTTCATGATTTGACGCTTCTTAATTAGGTTCTTCGTTACCATCGTATAGTTGTACGTAAGTAGGTAGTTGATCACTACCATACGTTTCAACGTCTGCGCACCAGGTGGCGGATGTTGAAAGGTACCAACAAGCGATAGCTAAGTCGAGACAGCTGCGGTACGTTGAGGCACGGAGATATGTCGGAGACCCGTCGTTAAAATATGAAGGCCATTGTTGCTTGTAAAGTCTAGATCGAGTGTTTATGACACTGCTGCGCCAAAGATGGTGATGTGCATTGAAGTCACCTACGAGGGCGTGAGGTCTTTGACTCGAGTCGATGACAAGTTTCATATGGGCAGCGTCAGGCGAGGAGAAGGCGAGACTGGCAGTAGGGCTCCCCTGTCACCTCACGCCATCTCAGAATGATCTCCTGATGTGCGGGGTTGTTGCTGCCTATGCCAGACTCCCACAAGGGGCGTCTCATATAGTAAAGCTGATAAGTTTTCAACAGCTGAGCATGCGTCTCAAATTTAGAACAGCCAATCAGAGGGAAAGGATCAGTATTTTTTTTTCTTTTTTCAATTGATGAGAGAGCCAGATCGTCATTTAGCGGAAGTGAGAAAAATGCCTTTGCTGCTGAAAATCCGGTTGAGCCTGTTTTAGCAACTGTTTGTCAGTAACTCCATCTCATCAAAGCATCGTAAATATGTATTATCATCTGAATGGGAATAGCTCAGCCGGTACTCAGGAGAATGTTTTTGTGTTAGCACTTATGTGACATGGGACATTTGTATTCGGCCCATTATTTCGGGCCTCTGTCTCGCCCGTAAGTTGCTACCTCTGGTACAGAAAAAAAACTCAACATTGATAAGCACATGGATGATTTAGCGATGCTTTGCGGAAATATTACAATGACTGCTATAGTCGCAAGGATTAGCGACCACATATCCGCCGAGGTCGGTAAGGCGTCGCGCTGCGAAGCTTGAGGACGTGGGTTGCATTACCTGCCACGGCGGCCACGTGTATTTCGACGAGCGCAAAGTGCAAGAATATGAACACTTTTTTTTTCACGCTGTGAGAAATAATGTTCTACCGCTCGCCTATTGTACCCACATTCGCGCGTACCTGAACTACCATATGTTTCTTTTTTAACTTTCTTTTTGTTTCTACTCAACCCTGCGGCCTTACAACGGGTGACTCAGACGTTGCAGCTTTTCAACAAAGGCTCTCCAAGTGCTGTGTAATTCCCTCCGTGATGTTTTAGGTATGCGCGACCCGTTAAAATTGCACCTTCTTTCTAGTTAGCGTCCTTTGGAGCAAAAAAAAGTGAGGGAGGGGAAAGATAGGGGTTAGAAAACAGTACTTTACGTTGCCAGTGTCAGAAAGGACTTTCACAATTTTTTTCTTTTTTTGAAAGTAGAGTAGCTATAGAATCGCACACACGTACATGTCGATGGAACACGTTGCTGGGACCGGCGCCGAGTCACAAAGAAAGCGGTGACCCCTTTCCTATTTCCTTTCCCCCTAATACAAGGAACAGGTCGCCAGAAGGCTGTGGGCCTGCTGATGGACGTCCAAATATGTGCTGCTGACACGGGAAGTGGGGCGCTATGCTGCCGGACGAGGGAAGGTGTTCGACGAAAACTACTGCAATGGCTCATGGCTCCCGGCCACAACGCCCTGCTCGAGGCGAGTGGTGTCATGGCGGATGACAACCAGGCCCAATAATTGAGCGTGGTGAGCAGTTGCCCTTTTCTTGCTCAGTTGCACGAGCGTGAGACCTATTACCTAGCCGCTTTCTCTTCTCACATCAAGAAAGGGACACGTTGACGCCATAGCTAAAGTGTGGTGCCAATGCTTAGTCAAAAACGTTGACCTGGGCGGGTGTGAGCTCCGTGGAGATATCTTCATCTGGTTTCACGATTTGTTCGTCTCGTAGCAAAATGCTTGCGCTGTAATTATTCCAAATAAACGTCAAGTTTGCTTCTACAGAAAGAAACTTAGTATCTGCAAGCTGTCTCGACCTATCTTTGCGAATCTTCAGTGCCAGAACGACCGGACACAACACATTAACAACCTATAGAAACGCTGATATAACTCTACAGAGTATATAGCCCTTATGTTATTTGTTATAGATGGTTCTTTTCCTTATTTGGCAGTTTTATCAAATATTCGAATGCTTGGACGACGATGATCTATGGTAAAATACTATGCACAATTCAGATTATCTTTCTGAATATCTCGTACAACATGCTGAAAGGAGGTCGATCGGTCTGTATAGTTTGTGAATGAATGGTGAAATCGATCAAGTCGTGTGCTGATAAAGTCATTTAGTATATGAGCATGATGGAAAGTTATGGGGTTGCCCCGCCGCGATGGTCTAGTGGCTAAGGTACTCGGCTGCTGACCCGCAGGTCACGGGATTGAATCACGGCTGCTGCGGCTGCATTTCCGATGGAGGTGGAAATGTTGTAGGCCCGTGTGCTCAGATTTGGGTGCACGTTAAAGAGCCCCAGGTGGTCGAAATTTTCGGAGCTCTCCACTACGGCTCCTCTCATAATCATATGGTGGTTTTGGGATGTTCAACCCCACTTATCAATCAATCAAGTTATCGGGAGAAGAGGAAGAGTGTGAGGATGGTTGTTACGTCACTCGCATGAGATAAACGTGATGATCTTTAGCAAACTATACTTTGTAAGAAGCCAACCAAAAGCAGAAAACAGCGAAGGAACCGGACAGGACTATGGCTAGACTTACAACTTTTTTTATTGATATAATATATAAGGAGATGTTGGCGCACAAATATGGTGGCGGCTACTCTTTAGCCCTTGAGTGAAACTTGAACACGTATCCTAAAGTTGAACATACAAAGCAGTGAATTGAAAATAGAACACTCGGGCACAGATATGCAAAGATACACTTATACGCAGATATCACAACAAAATGGTAAGGAAATGTTCGAAAGTCAAAGAATTAAGGTTCTGATAATGTCCTTCATTATTATTTGGTCCAACCAGCACAAAATATTCGGTACAACCAGCACAAAACAGTGGAGCACACGCCTGGTCCTTATGAAGACATATTCACTCGTGTGTACATAATAGCCGACACGTCATTCATTTCAGTACACATATATGATGGGTGTCACGTGATACTTCACATAATAACTACAGTTGTTATACAAATGAAACTTCGTTATTTTTTAGTACTTGTCAGCGATTCCGCTGTCTTGTGAGAAACGTGTTAATGCTTTTAAAACGTTCGACTATAGAACTCCAGTTAGCCACAGACCCAGAAGTTTCTTCATGCGAAAGGGTCTGCGGTGTAATGCCAACAGTTCTGACTTAAGACTGCGTATCGGCGTGTCATGATGTGGACAGTCTACAGAAGGTGACATACGTCTTCATCTATATATCTGCATTCACATTCGGCAGTTTGAGCTCTGCCAAATCTGTGCAGAAAATGTTTTGTGTATGGTGTGCCTAGCCTCAATCGATGAATTAGAGTTTTGATACGTCTATCTAATGCCAGCGTATTTTTGATTTCAGTAAATGGATCGATATGATATAAATAACACCTCTTTGAACTTTGGTCAGACCAAGCAGTTTTGCTTATTCTGAAAGCTGTAGTCTTTATAATACTACGCAATTAGTTTTTCGAAATTGGTGAAGAAACAGTAATGTCTTTAAGATGTGCTTGTCGTGCTGTTTCATCTGCAGCTGTGTTTCCAGGAATGTTGCAATGGCCAGGTATCCACTGGAATTTGATCTCATGTTGCAACTTGTTTGCTTTGGTGAGCTCTTTCAGCGTTTCGTATGTCATACTATCACTAATTACATTCGTTTTTGTACTGGAGAGTGATCTTAATGCGGCCTGAGAGTCACAGAAAAGCACCCATTTTCTCGCGTCTGCTGCCGAGTTCATAAACTTTATAGCTTACAGAATCGCAAGAAGCTCAGCTGTAGTAGATGACGTCATGCGACATAACTTAAATGATTCCTGAATATTGAGCTGTGGTATAATAAATGTCGATGTTGAAGACGTTGTAATACTTGAGCCATCTGTGTAAATGTGTATGTACCCTGGATACCGCATGTGTATCTGATGATAAAGCGCTAGTTGTTGGGCAGCTTGGATGAGCATGTCTCTCTTTCTGATAATGCCATCCACTGAGAATTCATTGCTTGGTATTGCAAGCAGCCATGGAGGATAGTCCATTTCCGAGCTCCATAATTCATTTCTCGGTAATATATGTAGATTGCTCTGTATTTCTTTATGAGCATTGCTTTTATCCCTTCGTAAATCTCTAGTGCCAATGGGAGGTCCTTGTGTTGCGTCTGTAAGGGGAAAAATGGTGGCATGTTTCGATTGTTCTCATAACAGGAAACGGGGGTTGTCGAGTCTCTGCTATGACAAGGCTGCTAGATGTCGCCCGTGGAACACCTAGGCAGACGCGCAGTCCCCAAGCTAATAGTCTTTGAAGTCACTCTTCTGATGCTTACTGATTTACGTTGGTAGCGTATAAGAAGAAACGAGCAGAGGGCATCCCAGTAATCTTTCCTCTAACAGCTGAAGGAGCTAGTTTCTGGAAAGTGAACCCCAATCGAGTGTCAGCCGAAGTAGTTTGCGCAGCTAAAGAGAAAATGCATTCATTCAGAACGACCAGAGATGGAAGCTTCAGTGTCAGCGTTGCTTTCTTAGCTTCAGCCAAGCGTCTTCTGAAGCTTTCGATTGTAAGTGGCCTGGAAGTTAAGCCTTTCATCCCAGAGTCATACACTCAGAACATTGGGAAAGTAAAGCATGTTCCTCTGCAGTATTCAGACGAACAACTCTTAGAGTACTTGAGAGATGTAGGGGTTATATTGGCGCGGCGGAAAATGAAATTTTACCACCAGGAAGATGGAGCAGTTACGTCGCGTCCACTTCACTCAGTGATTCTCACTTTTCGAGATGATCACCCAATGCCATGAAGAATCTATTCAGGATTCACTAGTCACTCAGTGGAAGAATATCTTGGTCCAGCACTTCAGTGCTCTAACTGCCAGCGATTTGGACACATGGTTTTCGTTGCCGTAGCACACGCCGATTTAAGATCTGCTCAGAACACCACCATAAGGAGTGCGAGTCAGTTCTTCAGCCTAAGTGTTCAAACTGTGCAGGTAATCACGCTGTCTCATATTCAGACTGCGCGCAAAGTAAAGCTGCTGCAAAAATTCGTCGGCATGAGCTTAATATGGAAGAAAACCGCGCCCCAATGAACCCTCTCCACACCTTGAGATTATTCATCCTGTACGTTAACTACCTCCGCACACACTGCGACTTACAACTAAATATTTATTAAACAACCCCCCCCCCACGCATGAACCATCAGTGCATGCGTAAATGGGCTATCTGGGCCTAGTACGTGGCCCATTTAACAATACAAAGCCAAGAATTAAGCATGTCAAGGTGTCGTGAAAATAGCGCATTTCCACAAAACGCCAAATATTGACGTCACGTGCGCCCGTTGACTAAAATTAAGGGTTCGCATCACATTTGTAACGTTGCCTTTTTTATCATTTCGAAAGGATTCGCAACTTGTATGTTAATTGTTATTTCTAAATTCTTTTTTATGACACCCTGATTTGAAATCAGGGACGCAGCTACAGCCTTTGCAGCGCAGACATACGTGAGTTTCGAAATTAATTGATCATGCGGCCATGTCCACAAAAGTCACAAGAGCAGATCAGCTTCAATGACAGACTGCGTGAATGCCGCATTATACTCTCTACAGGTAGCGGTTGAAACTCACCTCGGCACTGCAACGGCTCTGCGTCACTAATTTCAAATAAAAAAGTGCCATAGGTAAAGAAATAAAAAATAGGCTTCAACATAAAATATTTAAATTCTTCAAAATGTAACAAAACATGGCAAAGCATCATGTGCAAATCGTCCGCCAGATTTTCTTACAGATAAAAAATTCGCGTTGCTACATATTGATTGCAGGGTAACGTCGATACTCTGAAGATGTGCTGTTTGTAACATCTTAACACCTGTGCAACTGTGAAATGACTCAGATAGGCTATTTATGCACGCGTTGCTGGGTTGTGTGTGGGTAAGATTCCTGCATTAAACATTGTGTTTGAAGTCCGGCGCTTCATCTGTCTGGCTGTTCTCATTTGCTATCTTGGTGTCTTTCATTGGAATGCTCTTCCGAATATTATGAAGACTCGCACAAGCGAGCTGCGTTAGTGATGCAGTGTTTCACACACCGTTGTGAAGAATCGGCAACTAGATTTACTTAGTCGAAGATAGAAAATGGGCAAAGTAAGGCGCAGATTACTCGGTTTGATTGTCTGGCGAGTGTATGACAAAGCGGAGGAAACACAAGATATTACCCGCATGGATTCATGTTCTGTGCAGTACTTCACACGAAGTTTATGGTGATTTTTATTGATATGTGAGGTTTAACGTCCCAAAACTACAATATGATTATGAGAGACGCCGTTGTGGAGGGCACCGAAAATTTCGACCACCTGGGGTTCTTTAACGTGCACCCAAATCTGATCACACGGGCCTACAACATTTCCGCCTCCATCAAAAATTCAGCCGCCGTAGCCGGGATTCAATTCCGCAACCTGCGGGCGGTTTAGGGTGATCCTAATCTCGCCAAATTGTCGACCTTGGTGAACCTGTCAATTGGATCGTTTGTTTGATAGAGCATATTTGATTGATATGTGGGGTTTAACGTCCCAAAACCACTATATGATTATGAGAGACGCCGTAGTGGAGGGCTCCGGAAATTTAGACCACCTGGGGTTCTTTAACGTGCACTCAAATCTGAGCACAAGGGCCTACAACATTTCCGCCTCCATCGGAAATGCAGCCGCCGCAGCCGGGATTCAAACCCGCGCCCTGCGGGTCAGCAGCCGAGTACCTTAGCCACTAGACCACCGCGGCGGGGCGATAGAGCATATTTCATCTGTTGTGTTCGTCTCTTTCTCTCTTCAATAAAGGCTGTGTTCCAATTCCTTAACTGACTTGTTCTAAACACGCATGCCCCAAACAGCTGGCTCTTGTTCATTTAGACTATAAGCAACTGCTTTCATACCCATAATTTGTTAGTCAGCACCTTTGCTTGTCTCATTCATTCTTTGTGGGGTGCCCTCGTGCATTGTGCTCAATATTTCACCTTGCTATGTACCAGCTAGGCCCAACAGAAGTTTCGCTCAAGACGCACGCTTCACCTGCATGCAAATGCTATACTGCGCTACACGCGTACTTGCCCCTCACCTTTGCCACGGAGCACCACACACCTCGATCATTTCTCGTGGCAAAATGCTTGGAATTGTAACACTACTGATATATGCGGGACGGCGTGAACGTAAAAAATCTCAACACTTCACCTTCACATTCAGCAAGAAAATCGATAAAATTACAACAGAAGAAATAATTTCTCACGTCACGCACAGAAATCGGAACAGTTCAAGTGACATTCTAGTCTTCTATTTTTTCTGTTTTATGGTTCACCATGCGTTTCTTTGCAGTGTAGTTGAAAATAAGTGTGCAACCTCTTTTTTTTTCTTTTACATAGCATCAATTACTTAAAACCTTGGTGCGCCCAGATCGTCCATGCAATGTTGTGAAGGAGGGACGTCTGGTTGCTATAATAAAAAAATCATTTTTGGTCATCACATTTGCATTGAAGTGGTTTATTCGTCTTCACAGTGGCTGATAACCTTTCCTTTATTGGAAAAACACCGCTATTGTCCTGGCGGGATAGCGATGCAGCCTGCAAGGAAGCTTCATTGTTGTTCTTCAAAAACTGTTGAACAAGGCCTGTCGCTGGGTTTGACGAGTGAGTTTCGGAGAGAAAATGCTGGAGCGCTGATGCATGGGGATGCCTGCGCGTGGTTAGGCTCCGGGTACAGCAACGCGTGACGGGGCGCGGCGGCTGAATGTAAACACCCAGAGCGGCACTGAGTGGGCGCTCGTAGCTTGCACCCCATCTTCTCCTCGATAAGGCAAGAGCACGCGTCAAACGGACGCCGAAAAGAAACAATGACCCGGTTTAGAGTGACATACTGCTCTCTGAAAACTCTAACGCCATACGTTTGACTATCATATTTGTGGAAAAAATACAGTTCAAGTGTCATTTTTAAGCCTAGTGCCTATATGTCCATGCGTGACGTCAGAAATTTCAAAATGTGTTTTTCGTATTTCCGCGACATTATCTCGATGAAATTTTCTGAAACTTCGTATGCTAGATATATGGCACCCACGGATAATAACGCATGTTAAGGCGTTTTTCAGCCGGCAACCAGCGATCATAACGCTATGATGACAGTCATGGCCAAGCACGGACTCCCAGCGCGATCGGAGTCCTTGTTGGTTAGCCCCACTAGAAGGTACTCAAGAGTTCGACCCATTTCAGAGTTCAGAGGCTTCGCAACAATTACCCTGGGGTAGAACAGGGATCCGCCTGATGACCTAACAGCTTGTTACTATGAGCGGGTCATAATAAGCCTTCAGGCGCTCCACGATGACGATGTCGCACCCGCGGCGGCACATGTCCGAAGATTGTTCGACGGGTTCAATCAGATATTTGTCCGAAAATGTGCGCTCGATGACACGGTAAGGACCTTCGTATTTGGGAAGCAGTTTGGAAGAGAGGCCAGCTACAGAAGTCGAGATCGAAAGACATACAAGCGCACCATGAAGGAACGTGGCTCAGAAGTGGTGGAGCCATTACGAATACTCTTTTGCCGCTTTTGCTCATGCGTCGTAAAAGTCTTGGCAAGCTCGCGACACTCTTCAGCAAGCCTGGCTGTCTCAGAAATAGGTGCGCACTCACATGGATCCGGCGTGTACGGGAGTATCGTGTCCATGGTGTGTGACTGGTGCCTTCCGTACAGCAAGAAGAAAGGTGAAAAACCAGTCGTGCTCTGAGGGGCAGTGCTGTAGGCGTAGGTGATGAAAGGCAGTATATTATCCCAATTCGTGTGGTTTGCGGCGACGTACATCGAAAGGATCTCGCCGAGGGTGCGGTTAAAGCGTTCGGTGAGGCCATTCGTCTGCGGGTGGTAAGCAGTAGTTTTGTGGTGGACAGAATGGCACTCTGTCAGAATGGCTAAGACGACTTCCGACAAGAAGACACGGCCTCGATCGCTGAGAAGCTCTTGGGATGGTCCGTGGCACAGTATGAATTGAACGGCCTGAGGGATCCTTCAATGATGGCAGCCAGCATAGTGCATGATGGTTGGTGACGACATGAAATGGGCGACCATACCAATGAAGTCGAAACTTTGTAAGGGCCCGGACGATCACTACACTCTAAAAGCCGTTTCACATGACACAAAAAGTAGCGATTTGCAGGCTGCGAATTCGCTCGCAGCGAAAAAAAAGGGCAGTTCGCTCCCGCCGCAGCGGTCCGCGGCGAGCTTCCACCATGATGGAAATTTTTCCTTTGATCGCAGCGGTGGGAGCGATTTTTGGTCGGGACCCGTCGAAATAGGGGTGATCCGGCGAAGCCGTCGAAATAGAGTCGACGTGTTTGTTTTGGTAATGGCTGATGCTGTGCATTTTAAAATGAATTCAGACTGGAAAGTGTTCTTAAATGACGAAACAAGCGGGCCCTTCGTTACCGTTCACGGTAACTTCCTGTTATCATAATTCACATATTATTACATTACATTCGTGTCTGTCACAATGAGCGGTGGCGAGAACTCGCCGCTCCAGTCGCAAAGCGAAAATCGTGGACCATTCGCTGTCCACGTGAAACGAAACCGTCTATAGCGACGGTTGCGAACAGAGCGATCAGAGTGAACGTAAAGATTTTTTTCGCATCAATCACAGCATGTGAAACAGTCTTAAGGCAAAATTACCCCAAAAAGGAGCAACGGAGCCCAATAGGCACGCGCAATGAACGAATAGACCATTGAGGAGGAACCACAGAGGGAAGCGTGCCACGCGACACCACTTAGTCTCCAAACACGCTCCAAAGAAGTGAAAAAAGTTCGCGGTTCGCGGAGTGCCTCGCACGGAGCAGACGTGTTTTTTTCCCCGTCCCCAGTCCTTTGATTTTGGCAGTTTTTGCTCACTCCCGTGGGCGTATTTATTTCACGTCTAAACCTTAAATAGCACTCTCGAGTGCAGCCCTTTTTAGGGCTCTAAGGTTTAGCATGTGATTTCTCAATGCCCCCTTTTTCTTCTTTTTTTATTATTGTTTACTTTAACTTCAATGGCACCACCCTGGATGGTCCCTCAATCCCATCGCTAATGGCGGACGGCCTGCCTGAGGGCTTCCCGTCAGGTTATGCTCTCGACTTGGCAGAAAGAGCCAAGGCCTACGACCTACTGCTCAAAACCGCGGCACAGGTTTTGCACACAGGAACGGCCGGCCGACCAAGCCCGCCGCGTCCCTCACCTACCTCCAGCGCACGTACCAGGGCAGGGAGACTCAAGGCAGCCACAAGCCTGCTGTCCAAACCTCCGCAGCAGACTGCGAGCAACGCTGGTCCTAGGCTCCGCGCACGAAGGACGAAAAACTTGCCACCGAAAAAGCGCGCAGTCACAAGAAGGCAGACAGCAGCCGCCGCCATTTTAGGGACGCCCGCCATCCTGCAGAACCGGTCTCCGTGCCAGGAGACAGGAATTCAAGCCAGCAGCAGTAATGAGGTTGGCTACCCAGAAAAGACAGAATGTGAGCTGTCTCCCTCCCCTCAGAAGAGCGACGCAGCCAGCAGTGGTTCTTCCCCCATCACTGAAACGTCGTCCCCCACCTCTTCCTCGTCGTGGTCACACAACACGCCGGCCTCCTCTCCCAGCACCTCTGTAGAAGAGAGCAGCCCGGAACACAAGGAGCAGGGCTCCTCCTCCCCTTTGGTGACTGACGACACAGGGACACCTGGAAAGGCAGCCCTCTCTACACCACAAGCCGAGGGAGAAAAACAAGTTTTCCTCTCGGTCCCGAGTACACCTCTTTCCAGACCGCCTAATCAGCTACGCCGGGAGGTAAACAAATCCAGCGCATCTCGAGAAACGCAGCCGCGCCCCCTTGATCGCAACAGCTGTGTGCTGGGGCCGCCCGAGGAGCCATTTCCCTCACTGCCACCCACAGGGGCTCCAAACGGCACCAAACTCTGCGAACCACAGGTTCCTACTACCAACACACGGCAGAAGAACCAGGGGGTACAAAAACCTGCGGTTTCAACCCAAATATGTACCCCACCCACTCAGCTACCTGCGAGACCTGGGTCTACTTCCCAGCTGGAGACCATCCTCTACAGGCCAACCGCCAGGAAAACCTCCTTTCGGTCTGCGACACAAGAGGCAATCTCCGCACAACTAGCGGCAGTTGAGGGGGCACACCGCGTGCGAATTAACTTCGGCCGCAATGTTATCGCTGTCGACGTTGCCGCGGGAGCACCGCTCGCGCCCCTCCTCGCAGTTTCCGACATCTGCGAGATTCCCGTGCGTGCCAGGAAGGCGTCAACCAAAACCTGCAGTGGAATAATCCACAATGTCGACCCAGCACTCACTGAGGAGGAACTACGCGACAACATCGCATCGCAGCTCCCTGTACTGCAATGCACGCGATCCGGACGCAATGTCGTGATCATGTTCTCTGGACGTAAACCTCCACAGGACATCGAACTTTATAAACAACGACGCCCGGTTCGTGCTCGCCGCCCTCGTCCTGTGCAGTGCGAACGGTGCGGTCGCTACGGCCACACGGACATCACCTGCACAGCACACGAACGTTGTGTGCGTTGTGGCGGGCCACATCCGCGTGCCGATTGCACCGCGCAGCGCCCGCGCTGCATATTTTGTGGCGCCACCCATCTGGCCACAGAACACCGCTGTCCTCGCTGGCAACAAGAGCGTCAGCTACTAGAGGTCCGTGCGCGATCGGCCCGCCCCATGACACGCCGCGAGGCCTTTGCAGTTGTTCGCAAGAACAACCCCATGGCACACAAATCTGCCACTCGAGAAGGGTTTTCATATGCGGCGGCCGCTGGTGGCTCTACTGCTGATGCATCAACGAACACCACCACCGCTCCAGAGAACTCCTCGGCGTTCTCGGTGCTCGCGGCCGCAGTTCGTGCCGCGTTGGACTTCCTCCCTCGCGACTGTCCGGTTCGCCCGCTCTGCATAGCAGCGCTGGCTACGCAACAAGCTCTGACACAGCATGGCGAGTAAAAACGGTGCACGGCGGCCGCGCATCCTTCAGTGGAACTGTCGTTCTTTGCGCCGCCGTCACAGTGAGCTCGCTGAGTACTTGCTGCTCAACGAGTACGACATCGTCGCACTACAGGAGGCTTATGTACGCGGAAGCGAATGTAGACTCACTGATTACTCGAGCTACCACTGTACAGCGAGGTGTCAAGTGCGCGATTGCGACTTAGATGTGTGCTGCGACCCCACACATCCTCCCGCCCGCTCTTACGCCTCCATCTACGTGCGCAATGGACTCTCACATTGCACTGTTGATGTTTCCGACACCTTGTGCAGTGAGGTTGAATGTGTGGCGGTTAAAGTGCGCCTCGGGCAGTGCGACACGGCAGTGGCGTGTGTTTATGTCCATCCTGTCCACAGGTGGGACACGACATTTGTGACCCGTTTGGTGCGACGCCTACAAGGTGACTGTGTGATCTGTGGAGACTTCAACTCGCACCATACGGCTTGGGGGAGTGACCACATAGACTGCAGAGGCAGAGACGTGTTGGATGCCATTGCTGCGACAGGCCTGCTTATTATAAATACGGGCTGTCCGACTTTCGTCCGTCGCGGCGTAAAAAGCAGTGCCATAGACCTCTCACTTGTGAGTGACCATTGCCGGTACGAATGGAAGAGGGAGGCAGACACGTGGGGCTCAGATCATTACCCCCTTCACCTAGAGCCACTTGATCGGCGCCGCGCGGGCACGCGCACATACACTGTCACTGACTGGCCACGTTTTCGGCAACTTTCGGCTGCCTCCCCACCTTCCGGTGTCGCCTACTTCTCGCACGTCGCCCGCTGCGTCGAAGCGGCCTCGCGCAAGTGCACAGTGCCAGTGGGAACACCAGCTCCGGACATAAAACTTCTTAATTTACGCGCGGCTCGCCGGAGGCTCCAGCACCGTGCGACTAAAACTGACCGCAAGGAGCACTGGACACTGTATAATCGCCTTGACGCCGTGTGTCGCCGACACGCACGGCAAAGACGCGACCGCTCCTGGGGCAGTCTATGCGTCACGCTGGACGACCCGCGACGCTCCGCGCGTACGTGGAGGATATTCAGTGCCGTCCTCTGCCCCGTTGAGTTACGTTTCCCAGCTCTCGCCATTGCTGTTGCACATTGTATCCCTTACCAGCAACTGGCCGAGCTACTGGCTGACACCCTCTGCCTCAGCGCTCCTGAAAGCTTGCCCGAGGTTCCCCAACTCCCGCTGCACCATCGCCGAGAGTGGTACAAACCTCGCCGCTTTTAGATGCGGAGCATCTTATACTCGCGCCTTGTAGTGCGCCGTCCGCACCGCTTCTCGAACATTCGACAGCTGACGCGCGCGCATGCGCCGACGCGCCGTCGCCCACTCTTCCACCATCTGTGCATCCCTTCCTCCTCTACACACCGCGCGCGCTTCACTCCTCCACCATCTGTGCACCCTTCCTCCTCTACACACCGCGTTCGACATCTACAATTCTCCTGATTCTCCAGTGGACGCGCATGTGGCGTCGCGCTTCGAGAACATTCAACAGCTGACAGTGCATTGGCCGTCGTGCTGTATATATACTCAAGGTCGGCGCTCGCTCGCTCAGTTGCCGCTCGTCGGTTGGTTTGTACGGCGCGTCGACGTCCAAGGTCGCGGTGAAATGAATTCCAACGAATCCACAAACACAATGATCGACGTCCCTTCGACCAGCGCCGCCCTTTCGCATACGTGTGTACGTGTTCACTCATTTAACACCCCCTCCTACAACCACGTTAACCAATTTAGCCATCGACCCAAGTAAGTCGCAATTTAACACCCCATTTCACAACCACGTTAACCAATTTAGCCATCGACCCAAGTAAGTCGCACTTTAACACCCCGTTAACCAATTATATGGTCCGCATCCTCCTCAGTGTTCCCCCGAGGGAAGCTGCGGGCAATTTTTTTCCTCACCACCAGCATGCGCAATCAAGTACGTGCTTTATGCACTGAGGATTTCACTCTCGGGGAGTTGCGCCTGGCTTTGGCGTCGCGCAAACGGCGCTCAGCGCCAGGCGCTGATGGCGTGACATACCAGATGCTTCGCAACATCGATCAGTCCCAGCTCCCAGTGCTCTTGGCCGCCTACAACGACGTGTGGCGCACGGGGATAGTGCCGCAAGAGTGGCGCGAAGCCATCGTCATCCCCGTGCTCAAGAAGGGCAAACCCGCCTCGGAGCCAGCGTCCTATCGCCCTGTTTCCCTTACCTCCGCAGCGGGCAAGCTCTTCGAGGCCATGGCACTGAGGAGACTTGAATGGATTGCCGAGGCACTGGATGTTTTCTCGCCTTCGCAGTGTGGCTTCCGCCGTTCGCGTGCTACTGCCGACGCCCTTGCGGACGTCATCGCAACGCTAGAGGAGGCACAGCACAAAGGAGAGGCCGGGTACCTCATCCTGTTAGACATCAAGGCGGCATTCGACTCCCTGCCACACCCCACCATCTTGAACGCGGTGCGCGATCTCGGAGTGACCGGTCTCCTCTTCACGTACATCGCTTCCTTCCTCGGCGGCAGAACCATGCGTGTGCGCGTCGGTGGAGTCCTTAGTGAGCCGCGTCCCGTGAGTGTCGGTGTTCCGCAGGGCAGTGTACTCAGCCCCTTCTTGTTCAATCTCGCCCTGGCTGACATCGACGATTACATCCCCCGTGCTCTTCCCTGTGATGTGCGCGTGGCGGTCTACGCCGACGACATTGCGGTGTTCGCGACGGGACCTGTGCCCAGTGGCCGGTGTATTCGCACCAGTGTCCAAACCGTCCTGGATTCTATTGACGCGTTCATCACGGGCAGGGGGATGACGCTTTCACCGGCGAAGACGGAGGCGATGCTGCTGCACCCCAGTTATGGCGCCCAGCGCCACACACCGAAGTTCACTCTCCAAACGATCCCCATCCCTTGGAAGAGGCGAGTGACCTACCTCGGAGTGCAGCTGGACCAACGCCTCAACTGGTCACCAGCGGTCAGCGACCAGCTTCGAAACGCGCGAAGGGTCGCCTCCGCCGCTCGAGCGCTCCTTGCTCGCGGCAATGGATGCACACCGTCCCTAGCTCTCCGCATCTACAACGGAATGGCTGCGGCGCGCATTTTGTACGGCCTTCCTCTCGCAGCGCTTACGCGCTCCAACTGGGAGACACTGGACGCAGCGCATCGTATCGCGATTCGCCAGTTTTTCAGCTTGCCCAGATCATCTCAAATCGGCCCAACACTTGCTGAGGCGGGAGACATGCCACTGTCACTCCGGGCCGATCTTCGAGCGCTAAATCACATAGAGCGTATGAAATGCTCGCGCCACGGACAGCAGCTGGTATTCTGGCTCTCCTCACTTCCGTACTCACGGATGGGGCAATGCGCTGCGGCATTCTACGCCCTCATCCCGAGCTCACCGGATGTGAATGACTATAGTGCCCCGCCCTGCCACCATCGCCCTCTCAAGATTCGGACACAGTTACCGGGAGTGGCAAGCAAGCGGACGACGCCAGTGTGTGCACTTCGGCACGAAACTGCTGCCACTTTTGACGAACTCTCGGGACGACTCCTCGTCTTTACTGACGGTTCAGTGTTGAACGACGGGTGTGCCGCGGCTGCGTGTGTGGTGCCTTCGCTGGAGCTTCACAATCAGTGCCGCCTCGCCTGCGAGGCATCGTCGACGATAGCCGAACTCGCCGCGCTTGACCTCGCCGCCGATGCCCTCATTCAACTGAGAGCTCCGTCGGCTGCCGTTCTCTCGGACTCACGTGCTGCTCTCCAACTACTCGCGCAGGACGCCCGCAGACCTCCGGTTGCCACGCGCATCGCGCGAAAGCTCGAAGCAGTGCAGGACCTAGGATGTGATCTTGTGCTGCAATGGATACCAGCGCACGTTGGAATATCCGGCAACGAAGTGGCCGACGAGCTGGCCAAAGAAGCACACTCTCCGGGAACCCCTGTGACTACAGCGGTGAGCACATTCGACATAGCAAGGCTTCGCACACGGTGCTCTGTCACCGCTCGCCACCCGGACCCACGAGTTGCGGCAGGGCAGCCACCACGCCCACTCCCGAAAACAGGATTTTCGAGAGAGGAGCGTGCCCTCCTTCTCCGCCTGCGCATCGGCTGCTACCGCACGGCGGAACGGGTTCACAGACAGTCGGGACGTGGAGACCCAAACTGCCGTCATTGCCCACAGCCCGAAACACTCCATCACATTATCTTCCAGTGTGAGGAGTATTCGGACGCGCGCAGATCACTATTCGATGCTTACAGCAAACTGGGACTCTGCACCAGCACTGTTGATGTGATTCTTTTTCCCCGTGCGCACGCATGCCTGGTGAAGCGCGCGCAAGCTGCCCTCATCACCTTCCTGAGGACTTCTGCGCTATTTGAGCGCTTGTGAACTGAAAGAACATTAGTGCCTCCTCATCGATGTCCACTGGACTCGTATTAGTGAGTGCTACGGTTTTCCGTACAGTGTTTTCCGTACAGAGATTACGCGCTTCGGCGAGTGCTTCACGCGCTTTGTACGACGCGCCAATCAAACCGTTGTCCTCCTCTCGATGACGATACCTCTCCGGCCCTTGGGAGCCTTCCTAGTCAGCTGTGCATGGCGCGTGTGGGCTTGTGAGTCCGTTGCGAAAGCAGAACGAATGACCCTCGCCTTTCTTTTTTTTTCTCTCTTTTCCAATCTTTCCCTCCCTATATCTTTTATTCCCCATATCCCATTCCTGTGCTGACCTGTTGAGGTGTCCTTGTAAGGAGAGACAGTTACGGGTCGGCACCTTTCTTTTCTTTTCTTCTGTTATAACCACTTATATAAAGTGAACCGCTCGGGGATTGCAGGTAGCGTGAAAAGCGTTGCCAAGGTGACTAGCCGTCCTTCTCCTCTGCTGGCTGAGCCTTTCCCTCTATTTTGCTGGCGATGGTTTGCGTTGCGTTGCGCTCGGAGTGCTCGACCATGGCCGCCTGGATTCGACGATCTAAGAATTGCGACGCGGTGCTTGTGTGCACGCTTGTTTGAGCGTGGGCGGCTGCTTTTGCGTTTCGCTGCACCAATGAAGTGTGCACCAAGTCTCGACACGTCACCACGCCGCGCTGTATATCTCTGGCTTCTATAAAGTCACGACCAACACACGACAGCAACAGTTGGGAAGGCCAATACGGCGGCCGAGAAGGTACCAGGCCTATCGGATATATACTTCAGTCCGACTCAGGGCAGAAAACAGCGCTGGATTCTAAGGCAAGTAGGTTATCATTCCTTATTCTACTCTACTTGTCGCGTCTGCGATACGGATAAGCTTGCTGGCAATGGGCTCGGTCGTGTTGTGTATCGCACTCACGAAATGCACCGCGAGGTCAGCTTGGGCGTCTGCAGTTCACCTGTGCTTTGCGACTGCCTGGAAATTGGCTGTCATTGCCGTCGGCCTCCAGTACGCTCGCTAATCGAGTGCTCACCTGTCTTCGCCGCCGCTAAGAGCTCCGGGCTCACGATATTGGGATGAGACCTCGTCGCTATGTTGGAAGTCGTCGAAAACACGTTGCGGGTTCTCGTAACGAGCTTGGTTGTAGTATGTCGTGCTTTAAGTGCACCAACACGGGCTGGCAGGACTTCCGCCAGCGTCGGAACTCAGTGAAAATTGGTCGCCATTACAATTGGCTTTCCCGTCAGTCGGTCGCAAGCAGCCCGGCGCAGCCCGTTGGCCTCGGCGGCGGACTCGCGTTTGCGCGCTGCACTCGCTCATGTTTTTGGAAAAGGGCCGCATTACCATCAATTTCTTCGGCGCTAGTTCCAAACCAGCTAAGCGCTGTTCGTGGCGGCGGCCAAGCGTACGCTTGCTCTCCTGTTCGAAGTTCTCTGGCGGTAGACGCTCTGCGTGCAGCGCCGTGTTTGGTCTTGCGTTCGCTTGCTCGAGCTGAACGACGTCGTTCGCTTAGGACTCGCCGACTTGTTAGCGACACGGTGGTTCGCGGAGTCGTGGCTGCGGCCGCCGCTCCTAAGCTGTAGCGCTACGGGGTTCGAAATGAGCCTTTGACGATGTGTGACATCATGGTTAAATTATTAGCATGTCATATCTCACGTATGCTTTCATTTCACTTTGCACGTATTTCTCATATGCATTTGTATTCATATTCTGTTACCTGTGACTCACTATTTTACATACTTATTGTGCAGCCGTGGGCAAACACCGTGCTCAAGACTGTGCGCGCTGGCGTCCATCGTGAACTTACTTACAGCGCAACACCAGAAAAAATACAGGACAGGAAAGGAGCAAAAGAGAAAGAAAAAAAGACGCGTCTGCGATGCCTGTAATCTACTTATTTCGTCAGAGCAGCTTCAGAAGGACTGTGCGAGATGTGAAGGTAAAGTTATTTGTGTGTCATCTTTTAACGCTTGTTTTTATATTAACGTGCACGTACTTGTCATATGCGTGCATCTTCATTTCTGTGACGTGTGACTAACTGTTTTTACTCTATTATTGTACGTGCAGCCGTGGGGACACAACAGGCAGAAGGCTGCGTGCGCTGGCGTCTGCAATGCCTGTCATCTATCGCTTCTGTCGGAGGAGCTCCACAAGGAGTGAACAAGATGTGACAACGAGACTGCACTTGTACACTTCACCATGAATTCACCTAAAAGAATGAAGAAACTTCATGTGTATGTGGAAAAATAAAAGATATCGATGTCTCACTTTTGTCTTTCGTTGGTGCAGTGAGTGCGAAAGCAGTTACACATAGGTGGCTAACTAATTTTTCGAGTGTTCTTTTCTGTGAAATTTGTTGCTCACTGCGCAGAAAAACAGGCGAAAAAATTATTAGACCTGGCGGAAAATAAACAAAAAACAATGTTTGAACTGGGGACAAAAAGTTAATCCGATTGGAGTATTTGAGTGGATCAACCATTCGTCCGGCAAGGTGCCACTGTGAGGACTAACAGTTGCCCGGTAAGGTGTAAATGTGGGGATTAACAGTTGCCCTATAAGGTGCAAATGTGAGGACTAAATGTTAGTCCTTTGATCTGAATTGTGAGACTAACGGTTACTCACTAAAGTGTAAATGTGAGGACTAAATGTTAGTCTTTTGATCTGAATTGTGGGACAAACGGTTACTCCATCAGGTGTAAATGTGAGGACTTAATGTTAGTCCCCTGAGCTTGTCTGTGAGGACTAACTGTTAGACACGGTGCCGTTAATTTTTAAAAGAATGAATGGTTGTGGCAGTCCCATTAGTCCCCTAAAAGACGAACCACACACCCTTTTAACACCCTTTTGCCTTAGAGTGTTGGCACTCTTTCTCCGCGATGGTGTAGTTTGTCTCAGCTCTCGTGAGCGTAGGGCTTGCATATGCTACGGCATATTCAGGGAATACGGGTTCACGCTGCGCCAGGACAGCGCCAAGGCCTACATCGCTAGCGCCCATGTGCATCTCCGTTGGGGCCGTAGGGTCGTTGTGGCGTAGAATCGGAGAAGTCAACAAATGGCGGAGCTTTGGGAACGCGTCATCGCTCTCGGATTACCTCGAATTGAGGTGCCCGTTACCTCCAAGGAGCTTCGTCAGCGGTGATATGATCGTGACAAAGTTTTGTATGAAACGTCGGAAGTATGGGCACAGGCCCACGAAACTACGCAGTTCTTTGACGGACGCAGGTTCATGAGATGGAGATGAGAGACGGCGTAGTGGATGGCTCCAGAAATTTTGATCACCTGCACTGACATCGCAAAGCACACAGGCCTCTAGCATACCGCCTCCATAGAAATACCACCTCAACGGCTGGAATGAAACCCGCGAACGAAATGGAGAGCTGGAATCAAATGGAGTTGTAATCTCAAGTCTATCGCTAACCAGCAGCTACTCTCACTGCTCCACACACACACCTAGCGACTGTTAGACTGGAGATGGCCCGACATATCTAGGTGGTGTAGATTATGGTGAAGGTGTATTGCTACTCTGACGTGCGCTCTAACCGCTATGCCTTTGCGGAGACACTGCATCAATGTTTTCGCCTGAACATTAGTCAAGCTATCGTTCTCTATACTCAACTAAGCACTGCAAGTGCTGCAGTTTCCTGTCGTTCTTGTATCGCGCATCATCGAGAAGATGATGATGCTTGCTGGTATTTTTTTTTAATTAGGCAGTGACTTATAGCCTGTTTCTTACGACAATGTGTCGCTTCATCTTAAGCTGTGAGCCTTCTAGCTATTTGTCTTCTTCTTTAACACGAAAGTGTTTTATGCCGGGGTCTACCACGGCTCCGATGACGTACTTCCGTCACGGAAGTGATGTTGAAAATATATACTAAAAATTGCAAAAAAACAAAAGGAAAGCACTTTTCGCACGGAATCAAACCAGCAACCTCTCGATTTTTAGCCGCTACGCAACAGAATGTACATTGTTGGGTATACTAATGGTAAGCCATTTATATACACCATAAACCGTTTGGCAGTCCTCAGACCTTCGAAACTTTAGCCCCTTTTTGTTACCAGTGGCGAGATGGCGCGACAGGCTCGCGTTGGACTCTCTCTAAAGGTCGTCGTATCCACGAAGTGCCGCCTCCGCGGAGCGTTGTCTCTCCTGCACGCGCGCTTGTCAGACTCGTAATTCGGGAGAGGACGAAAGACACTTCGCACGCTGCCACGGCCGCGTTTAAGAAAGGAGCGCAATGCTGACACACGACACAGAAAAAAATTGTGACAGTTCTTCACGCTTGTCCTGTGTATCTTGTGCGGTCATTTCGTGCGTCTTTCTTTTTTCTATTTGAACAGCATGCTTCAAGTGTCGAGCTGTTACAGTTGTTAGGCCGCGGTCGTTCTGTGTATGCTAAATTTGTGTGGGCTTGAGCTGGGCGCTGCAAGTTTCTAGCTGTTTGCCGCTCCTAATCTGACTTTGCAACTTGTTGCCGTTGCTGGAAGAATGCACAATAAACGCTCCAGTACATCTTTAAAAACACGTTTCACACTTGTGTTTTACCGATTTCTATATAGTGGAATCATCCATGTTTTTTTTTACTTCATATAAGCACTCATTTCTACAAGGCACTCCTACCATAGCCTCTGTTTCTGTCTGTGTTTTTTAATCTTAGTTTTTATTTTTCCCGAGTGATCCTAACTTCTATCTACACGCTGTAAATACCAGATCTTGTGAAGCATATGTGCCTTCCGCTGTTCTTGAAAGGTGAATGTCCTGGCATTTCACTGCTCCACTACGATGCGCTGAGTAGTATACGTACATTTTTTTCTCTTCTCGAAAATAGATTCATTTTTCTTGTTTCAAATATCTGCGCCAGTACATTGTTGTCCACAGGCGACCACTCTGGCTTCAATAATAA
Organism: Rhipicephalus microplus; assembly: GCF_043290135.1. Taxonomy (NCBI): domain Eukaryota; kingdom Metazoa; phylum Arthropoda; class Arachnida; order Ixodida; family Ixodidae; genus Rhipicephalus; species Rhipicephalus microplus. The sequence goes on from NC_134710.1 coordinate 283,470,076, forward strand.
AGCACTTTACCCGTTGTTCTCTACAGATATCATCTGGCTTCTTCAGAACGACTCTTAAGCCAGTGAGCTTTATTATGCCGAAGTCTTAAAAGATACTGGAGTGTAAAGCGTGCAAGTCCTTCGCTTATTTTGTAGTTGCAGCATGGCAACGGTCGGGAAAGCAACGTGAACCGACAAGAGTGCTGAAATAGCACTCTTTCCTATCCATTTTGTTTTATTTTAAGATTGCTGCACTCTAACTACGATATATCTACGATGAACCAACTTGCTCAAATCAAGCTCCTGTTGCTGCACTGTCCTTGTGACTTCGATCATTCCCTAAATCTTGGTTGGGTTGTTACAACACTCGCTCTCCCTATATTGTTGAATTTGCGTGCCGACACTGTAATAATAATAATGTGTTCATGTTTTCGTTTCGTTTATTTTCTGGAGTCATACTACATATTTGCGTAAAGTTGATCGGTGTAAAACAGCAGTATAGCCTGACGTGTCACCCATCCGTAAGTCCCCCTTTTCTATATACTTCGTGTACGAGCGTTTAACAAATATTGTGCAGTGTAATCATGATTCAAGTTAATATCTAAACTGATTTGATCTCTACTTTCATTTCGGGGCCCGTGGAGGAGTTGACGAACAAAACAAAGAAAAATGAACCTAACAGTCAAAGCCGAAAGTTGGGCTATCGGTCATCCCGTGTAGGTCTTTTTTCGTCCCTGTTTTTATTTTTGCTCATGGCGTGTGTTCAAGTTAGTATCAAGAAGATCAAATGAATCAAGTAATGCACAGATATGATATGATTTATTTCGCCTGATATTGTTTATTTTCTTCTCCAACCAAAGTGAATGTATAATGGAATTGGTGACAGATCACAATCAATTTTAGTTCACCGCGACACGCAGAAACTGGGTACAATGTGCACAGCGAAAATAATAGAGTAATAATAAGAGTATATTGCGCGACCTTCGCATCACTCGCAAGTGTTATGAACCGATAAATCCGTTGCAAATAGAAATTCCACGTGTGATACGTTTTGACCTTGTCCAACGAAAGCGAGCTACGAGCGGTCTGTCATACATTGTGTCGCGGTAAATCATAACAGTGTCGCATCAGCACCGACTCTACTCTCGCATTAATGAGGAACATTAGATTAAACAAATGAAGCGATTGATTGTATGAAAGTGGCACGACTTGCATTGACATTTTGTGACCCGTATGGCCGTTGATGTTCATGTGAGGTGGACATCTACATAGTTAGTTATTACTTTGTTATTGTCGCCATCGAAAAGCTTCACCAAATCGATTTTCGCACTGTCCTGACAAGACGAAAAGTTAGAAACATGGGAGCAGAGCTCCCAAGCAGGCTTGTATTACTTGTAATTAAGTTTTGTTTGTCGATGGGTGATGTGACACGTGCACTGTGATTGCACCTAATTTCGCTTCAGCATTTCACTTATTGTGTACCATGAAAAGGGTACACAGGTAAACCAAGCAAATCAAGTCCACAAAACAGCTGAGAACTGGGCACACTTTCATTGACAGTTTTTCATGCTGCCTAAGGGTGGCGCGGGCTAATTCTCTCAGGGTTACACGCACAGAAGTATCCTAGAATATAAACGGAAAAGGGACCGCCAAAGAAAATAACATGGTGCTTGTGGGCTCGGTTCCACCTGTGACAAGTTGATCTTAACGCGACAGCGTTAAAACGTTCGTTTTGCAGAACTTCCGGTGTTGGCGGTGGCGTCTTTGGTTGTGAGTGAAAAAGCAGCCTTGGCCGGGAGCAAAAACTTGAGGTAGATGCCACAAATACAGGAGCCAGAGGGTGTGTGCACTTTGCCTTTTTTTGCGGCGCACTTTAGGCCTACACTGAGAAGCGAAGGTATACGCTTGTTATTGGGAATACGATAGTGTGTGTGCGCGCGTGCATACGCGTGTTTTTGTGTGAGCGTTCATGCGCGCATGTGTGTGCCTGTGTGCGTGCGGATCTGGAAATCACGTTGAAGTTCTAAAAACATGATGGTCTCCCAATTTTCGTCCACTTTTACCTTGTCCACAACTAGCGAATGAAGAAACCAAGAAAAGCTGAACTGTTTCAATGTGAGTACATGGAAAAGTGCTCATTATACTAAAAATCGAGCTTATAATAACAGAGAGATATATAAGCTAGTTGATTCGCATTCATTCTAGAAAACTTGGTATGCAAACACGAGCACAAAAAAAGAAGTCATGACACCATGAATGTTTTGTTTGCACGCTCAGTTTTTTCTTAGAATATATAGTTACCTACCAACTAGTCAGCTATTTGTTATCATATGCAGATCAGATGAGCACTCGTTTCATGCTTCTTCATGTCTGCCAAGTGTGTCTATTTGCTTTTCTTCTAGGTCACACTAACTGTCTCGGTAACTAAGAAACATAAAAATGGTCTACAAGAGTTTAAAAGTTTCTATGTTTAAAAACCGCTCCAAACGGTAAATGGTGCGCTATCTTCACTCAGTGCTCGTGTACTTGTAACGCGTTATTCTCTCTTGGCGTTCCCCGTCTTTTCGGCACAATTCATGGCCAAGCAGCGTGTTCGAGTAATGCAGTGAGGAAATACGCTCTCGTTTGGTCTATATATGAAGAACGTCGCCCTTGAAAGGTGCCTCCTGCCCTGCTCTGCCATGGAGTCGAACGCCCGTTCCGCCTGTTCTCGCCAGGTTATCGTGCGCGATCCACTGTCACCTCTTCCCGTGCGCTTTCGGCGGCGTAAGCGGATACAGTCATGTGTAGTCAAAAATAGCGCAATCTTTATCGGCTAAACACTTAGTATTGAGATTATTCACGCGTCTTATGAAGAAATGAGCACCGAAGAGGAGATATATAGCGTCTGTAGGAAGGGTAGCGAAGGCGAGAAAACAACCACCTCCTGATCTTAGAACTCGTAGTATAGTTTACGAGCCCATTAACCGCGACAGCTGACATTGCACAAGGGGTTCCGCGTGACGATATTTTGAAGGTAAAATGCATGGCACCAAGAGCAAACCGCAGTCAAAAACTGACGGGGCGGAAACGTTGGAGATGGTGTTGACGCCATAAGCTGGTGGCCATGCTATAGACATTATGTTTTAGTTCACTGTCTTACGAGAAAGACTAGCCTTTGAAGGGGCGCTTGTTTTCGATGAAAGCAGTGATGAGTTCATACGCGACCTTGGGACGATCGAAAGCCAATAGATGGCCACCGTTTCGCACCACCACGAAGTTGAGATTTTCGACTGTCTTCTTGTAGCCGTACAGATGGCGCCCATCGGAGCTACGCCAAATAGTCCGCGGTTCGCGGTACCAACGGCCGACGTGAGACCAGTCCACCTGCGACAAAAAGTTCTCGGTCTGGGTGGTGGACATTGCCATGTAAAGGTTACCGCTGTACACGAGCACCTTATAGCCACCCTCGACGACTACGGTGAACTGCGGCTTGGCCGAATTCAGCAGGTCTTCGTAGAAGTGTGAAGCCACGGCGGTACGCGACATGTGGAACGTTTGATTTCCCACGTGCAGCGCGCGCCACAGTTCCGGTCTCTGCACAAAAGTCATGTACGCTGAGTTGTCCTTTGGCGGACTGTCTTGAAGCAAGTTATAATTGTTGTGCATGCCCGTGACGTTCTTGTAAAATGTACTCTCGTGTAGCACGACAACGTCACAGCCTGTCTTGACCGAGTGAGCGTTCATAGGTCATTATTGCGAAGTGCAGGGAAACAAGAGGAAAAATATCGGGAGGCTTCAAAAACGACTGTCTCAATTTCGCGCCAAGTTTCGAAGACAACGTCAAGGCAAACCTGGAAATTCCGTTTACTTGAAAAGAAATCGAAGATGCAGTTGATGAGCTGAGTATATAGAGAGTGCACGGGTGTCAAGCTTCCCGTTCGTCCTTATGCAGGTCTTTCAAATTAGAGATTGGCAAATTTTGGTTCTACACTAGTTCGTGATTCCTACGATGGGGCTAGAGACTCAATGATGGAGCTTGGCCTTCATAGTACATAAAAACTAGAATTGCGGTATGAGATGTGACGATATCAGCCCATGGAGACTAAAGGAACCATTAAGGTGAAAGTCCTATATGTCGCATGAGCCGAAAATATGGCTACGCTGGTGTCAACATGAAAAGTCCCCCACTAAACATAGTAATTTACGCCCTTTGCCGATATCGAAAAAAAAGAGAAAAAAACTGGTAGATCCCACGCACTGCGGGAAACGGTTATATGCGAAGCACAAATTACGTTCAAGTGCTCATTTTAAAATCAGCACAACTTTACGAGCTGGACGTAAATTATGCCGTACATGACTTCCATGTCTTCATTATCATGTTTGCGCTTGGCATTTGTGCCCATCGTCCAGTCACGTCACGTAATACCAAACTTCGTATATGTGAAGCTAGCGAAATGGCCGTGAGTGCACATAAACATAGTATGTAGTCATGTTTTACGGGACATGCATGTTGTGAGTACCATGTTAGGACGTGTCAATAAACTTTTTAGGCTATTCACGTCACTTAATTCCGATTTTAAGGTATATGAAGCTATCGAAACGGCCGCAAGTACATCATGAGCGTGGTATGTAGTCATTTTCTTACATACATGACACGCATATTATGATCATTGTGTTTGCACCAGTCATATACTTTTGTTATCAACTCACGTCACGTAATGCCAAATTTTGTATATGTGAAGCTAGGAAAACAGCCACGAGCGCACAGTAAGCGTAGCATGTAGTCATCTTTTGCATGACACGAATATCATGATTATCATGTTTGGACATGTCATTTATCTTCGTTGTCCATTCGCGAGACGTTATACAAAATGCGGTATATGGTAAGCTAGGAAAACAGCCGCGAGTTCATCAAGAGAATGACATTTAGTCATGTTTTTACATGACAGGCGTGTCATTACTATAATGTGTGTCCCAGTCATATACCATCGTCCTATATTCATGTCACGTAATACCACAGTTTGTACATATGAAGGTAATGAAATGACTATGAGCGCATAATGAGCGTGGCCTCTAGTCATGTTCTTACATGACCCACCAATCATGTATTTTGTTTCCACAAGTTATTTGCATTCCATTCACCTTCATCTTCTATTCACGTCACGTATTAATGAACTTGGTGCATGTGAAGCTAGCGAAACGACTGCGAGCGCATCATGAGCTTGGAACCTATGTTCTTGCATCGCACGCATGTCACGATTATCTTGTTTGCACCTGTCATTTACCTTAATCATCCATTTACTTCAAGTAGTTCCTTACTTCATGTATGTAAATCTAGTGAAGCAACCACGAGCACCTCATGAGTGGGGAATGTAGTCATGTTCTTACATGACACGCATGTCATGATTACTCTGTTTGCACCTGTCATATAACTTCATAATTCATTCACATGTATTACCGATTTGATGTATATGAATCTAGCGATATGACCGCGAGAACATCATGAGTTAGGCATGTAGTCATGTTACATGACACGCATGCCATGATTTTTATGTTAGGGTCTGTCGGCTTGTGTTTGCCGTGCAGTCATGTCATAGCTTACCTGTTTTGCAAAATTTCATGTGAACGAAACCACCGTAAGAGCAGCAAGACCATGAAATGTAAATCATGGCATTTATGACATATATGTCACGACTGTCATGTTATGACTAGTCACTCATGCTCATCAAGCAGTCATAATATGCCATACCATTTTTGGTACTGATACCATTATCGAAAGAAACAGCCAGGAGAGCTAAAAGTCGTAGGTGACTAGATAGATAGATAGATAGATAGATAGATAGATAGATAGATAGATAGATAGATAGATAGATAGATAGATAGATAGATAGATAGATAGATACGGTCAAATTCACTGAAGTTCGCTAAGAAATGCTTCGCATTTAAAAAGTGTCGCGTGGCTTGAGGCACGTGAGCCAGGACATAGCACAGATGTTCTGGTACTTGGTAGCGTAGGCATTCACTTATGTAGCTGCCACCACTTATCTTCAGCCTCTCGCTTCAATAAAGCAGAGACTGCGGCAACTTGCCACGCCAGGATTACTTCTCGAATTCTCTAACTTTGTTGCGCGTCTGCGCTGAACTGGATTCGTGGCTATGGTGCTCTGCTGTTGATCAGAAGGTCACGCTTTCAATCCTGACCTCAGCGGTCGCATTTCGATGGAGGTGAAATGGTAGAGACCCGTGTACTGTGAGATGTCATCGCACGGTAAAGAACACCAGGTGCTCGGAATTTGCAGATCGCTTCATTACGGCGTCTCTCATAATCATATTGTGGTTTTGGGACGTAACGCCCCAGATAATATTAATAATATAAAAACAATATTATTATCAATATTACTTAATATGTCACACCACCAATGACGTCGTGACTGACGTAATGTCACACGTTTACTCAAGACGTCAACAGATGATATCATCACTTGTTGAAAGGTTCCTGAATATGCCTAGCAGTGTGCTTTACCAGCAGTGCTGCCAGATGCGACCGAGCAAACGATTCGAATACTCATCGCGACAGAAGGGCAAAAGAAGTAAAAACAACGAGTTTTCCCATTCATCAAAATGTTTTGAGTATAATAAATATACTTCTCTCAAATTCGAAAGAGAGTTTAAACAATTACCCAATAGTTTTATGCAGGGAAAGTATGCGCAACTATGATCGAAAGCACGCAGCTAATTTTTTTAACATTGTCTCAAAGGTAGTTTCCATACAATTCAAGATGATTGCCCTGCCGCGGCGGTCTGGTGAATAAGGTACTTGGCTGATGTCCTGTAGGTCGCGGGAACAAATCCCGGCGGCGGCGGCTGCATTTTTGACAAAGGCGGAAGTGCTGTATAGACCCATGTGTTTGGGTGCACGTTAAAGAACCCCAGGTGTTTAGAAATTTCCGGAGCCGTCCCCTACGGCGTCTGTCATAATCATTTGATGGCTTTGGGACGTTAAACCACACACATCAATGATCAATTGAAGATGAATAACGTTACTATTACACTCCGCCAACATATGAGTCACTTCAACGTTCAACCGTAGGTATGTTATCAGGAAGGAGGGGGCCAGGAGGTAGCCACACCCATCTTCTAGTGATCCAAGAGGGGGGGAGGTGCTAATTTTGCCCCATACATTGACTTAGTAGGACAAGTGTGGGACGCTACAATCAGCCAACGCTTTTCTTGATAGGCAGCTCTGCGCATTCCTATGCGCTCAACTACTCGGCTCATTGAAAAAAACGCTATTATGAGCCACAAGCGCGTGCTGGGGAACGCGATGATCGATAAGAAACTATATTTGCTGGAAAAATGTAAATAATCCCCCCAAAACGTGACAAGCGACTGGTCAGTCCTACAAGCGACTAGGCCAAAAAAATAAAGGAGCCCAAATCCGCCTATTGTAAGCGCGGTACTGACCAATTCTACCAATTGAACGGCAGACAGCTTCAAAAGAAGGGGGGGGGGATGTTTGAGTTGACGGGAAACTCAGTGTAATTAGTTTCTCGTACGAGCACACAATAGGCCTCTAACACTGTAAGTTGCCCCGCCGTGGTGGTCCAGTGGCTAAGGTACTCGGCTGCTGACCCGCAGGTAGCGGGATCGAATTCCGGCTGCGGCGGCTGCATTTCCGATGGAGGCGGAAATGTTGTAGGCCCGTGTGCTCAGATCTGAGTGCACGTTTAAGAACCCCAGTTGTTCGAAATTTTCGGAGTCCTCCACTACGGCGTCTCTCATAATCATATAGTGATTTTGGGACGTTAAACCCCACAAATCAATCAATTAACACTGTAAGTCAGAGCGTGACGTCACCAGCACACGTTGGAAAACAATCCCGCTGCTGGCTTAGAGGGTATACTATAGAGCAGCTCTTAGGGCACGTTTTTCCCCTTTTGTAACTTATTTTAATATGGCAAGATTAGTCACCGTACGTCTCAGAGAGCAGGTAGGTGGGGGGTAAACTGCAGGACGAAAAGCTTCTTACACTAATTGTCTGTGTAACTTGTAGAAGTGAACTCAGGTGTTTGTCGTAGGGAAGAACAGTGGCATCGTCATTAAAATTGTGCCGCATGTGCTGTGGCGTGTTGTGTGCGTTGGCGGCATCGGTATAATTTTCTCACCCACACGAACGCCAAAACGACCGTATTATGCGGGGCCTTGGATTGGGATGTGTGAATAACGATGCGCCTAGTTTGCGAGAACATTGGCACTTGTTTTTGGCCAGTTGTGCTGATGGTTTTTTTAACTGAACATCTTGATTTAAATTTTTAGTAAAGGTAAAAATTATTTTGAAACAATCATCTGCGAATGATACATCTTGCTTGATTGATTGATATGTGAGGTTTAACCTCCCAGAACCACCATATGATTATGACAGATACCGTATAGTAGAGGGATCCGGAACTTCCGACCACCTGGGGTTCTTTAACCTGCACCCAAATCTAAGCACCCGTGCCTACAGCATCTTTGGATCGATGGAAAATGCAGCCGCTGCAGCCGGAATTCGATCCCGCGACCTGCGGGTGAGCAGCCAAGTACCTTAGTCATTAGACCACTGCGGCGGGGCGAGTAGTACGTCTCAGCATTTGCTCTACGTGCAAGGAAAATTATGCTTATCCTTCATACCGAAAGCCATGACAATGCATGAAGGCTTAGCGTGTTGGAGCACTGCCGATGCTGCATATTCAGTTTGCCACGGTGAATACGCAAACTGATTAACATATTGCGTCTTATCCATATTCCAATACGTCTTAATGTGAGAAAAATTGGCCAGAGGGTCTGCAATATCCTTGGTATACCTTAGAATTATGGCTCTACTTAATGTAGTCATCATCATACTCATCATCATCAGCTAAGACATCGCCCACTGCAGGGCAGTGGCCTCCCTCATGATCCACCAATCAACCTGGTCTTGTGCTTTCTACTAGCGTGTTAAACCTGCGAACTTTTTATTATCATCGGCCCATCTAACTTTCTGTCTCCCCCTCGTGCAATTGCCTTGTCTTTGATGCTAGTCTGTAACCCTGAAAGGGACCCTGAAACAGTTTGTTGAAGTTTTGTCAGCGTTTAGGCTAGAACATCTTCAAACCATTCGTACAACAAATTTAGTTTTACGCCATGTACCAAGGCTGCTACAGAAAATTATATCATACCCTCCTTCTGACCTCTGCCTTGCCTCCTCAATTCATGAAAAACGCTGGCATCACTGCCAATCGCGGACCTTTCATGAGCGCGCTTGACGCTTTGAACTTTTGCCAGTCAAGATCTCCGAAATGGAACGCCGACAGGTTGCGCGCAGTCTCGGAAGCCATCACATAGTGCACCCGGTAGCACGCACGCCGTCTGGCAATGGAGACGATGATCGCGGGGTGGTTCATATCTGCTCCGACAAATGCCGCCACCCTACCAGCCGATTTTGCTTCTGCGCATTCTAGAAAAGCTACACAACTGTGGCCTAGCACAGGCAGGACAAGACCACGTATTATGGTGTTGCCCCAACAACCCTCCACCCGAGGAGCTCCTGCAGCCATCTCCCTCACCGGAAGCCTGGGAGAGGTCGTTAAGGTGCCTGAATTTACATATACAGGTCAAGCTGGCGGACTTGTGTGCTATTGATGCGGCCCCCTGGGCCCCAACCTAGCCCCTGTGAAACTTGTTTTCCCCCATTCCCCTCCCCTTTCTGAATATTAAAGTTTATTCCACCTTCTCTGCGCATTCCACAGCCCATGACAGCCAATCTGATCATGAATCCTGGTTACGTGGCTGCTGACAGGTTCTGGTCCCGTTAAGTGGCCAGAGCATGTCACTCTGTGAATGGGCGGTTGAAAACGCGTTTGGCCGATCGCGAAAATCTGCTTCGACCGGAAGTGATTTGCAGCTTGAAAATGTTGTAATTAATTATACAGTTTACACCGAGTGCTCGAATCGGTCACTGAATAACCCTTGGGACTTGGTCTACCAGCCCCATGTGTTTGTACAAAATCGCCGAAACCGTTTCGGCGTCCCTTTAATGCTCAGCGGTGCCTACGCGCTACGTTCCCGGCCCATCTCCGTTTCTTCTTGATTGTACCTATAATGATTGTACCTATAATTAACCCCAGTTTGTTTCCTCACCCACTCTGCTCTCTTCTTATCTTTTGATGCGAAGGAGCTCTTGACTACTCTGTGTTACGCTGTCCCTCCATCCACAACGCTTCCCTCCCCGCAAGTGGTGGAGCGGTGCCAAGTAGCTCACGGTCTTCTAGCAGTGCGTGGTGACGTCTCTCTTCCTCGCCTGCCGCGCACTCGCCGAGTGTCAGCTTCTCACTTCACCTTTTCCACCACTCGCAACGCTCGAGCCCACTCCTCACGGAGGCATAATCTATCCCACGCCACGTGTCTCCATCTGTCGGCAAGAAGAAGCCGCGAGTCGGTAGGTGTGCATACTGCACGCGCCTTGAGACTCTCGGGGCGCGGAAAATGTAGACAGTACGCCGCTGCTTGCCGCGCAATCACGCCGACGAGCGGGACGCCGTCTCGGCGTGCTTCCCGCTAGTGTGGGTGTACCTTCTTCGGCTGTCACCGGCGTTGCGAGGGTAAGAAGGCTGATCGCGTTCACAAATGGCGACTTCAACACCAACGAGGCGCTAGCCAGGGAAGCCGAACAGAAGCGTCAACTGTGGAAGACCAGCAACGCCGATGAGGTGCGAGTCAAGAACACCAATCGTGTTCGAGAATACAGACAGCGCGCGGCTAACACCAACGAGACGCAAGCCAAAGAAGCCGAGCGCAAGCGTCTTCAACGCAGCCCACCTTCCATGTCTTTGCGTTTCAAACGAACATTTACTCGAGTAAACGCTACACCGTTTCGCTCGTTCCAACTGGGTCAACGTCGTGCGCACTGTTGCAGCTTCGCATCCCATCTGGGTTCCTTTCGGGGAGGTGATCCATTTTTTTCTAAGGTTACACCTGTCACTTTCTTTTCCATTGCTTGCTTCGTCGTCCTCAATTGAGGCTGAACCCTCTTTTTAACAACCGACAAGATACAGCTGTTATATACCTTCCTCTTGAGAGTTAATTGTAAATTACCATTCATAATTCGAAAAAGTTTGCCTAGTGTTATCTATCCTTATTATTCTAGTAATTTCACTCTCATTGTTCGGCACCGAAGTTACTACCTGTTTTAAGTAAACATTGTCCTTTGTAACATCCAGTGTTTCTCCACCAATGGAAAAGCACTGTTTTCTGCCAGGTCTGCTGCACTTTACTTTAGATTTATGCATAATAATGTTAGGCGTACTCATCTGCTTTGCATGTCCAGTTACGTAATAAAAAGCCGTAATTCGTTCCCTGAGTTACTCCTATGCCACCTGCTAATCGCAGGTCACTAAAATACGCTCCAATAACCTTCATACCTAACTCTTCCCAATCTGTAGGACAGTGAACACGCAGTGAATAGCATTGGAGAGATCGTGCCTTCCTGCCTTACACCTTTCTTAAAGGAATTCTGTCACTTTCTTTATGCAAAACTATGGTGGCCGTGGATCTACTGTAGATTTCTTCAAGTATGTTTATGTAGGATTCTTCCGTAGTGCCTGAATCACTGCTGTTGTCTCGACTTAGTCAAATGCCTTGTAATCTATGAGAGATATGTTTAGGGGTTGGTTGTAATCCGTGCATTTTCTTTTGCCTCATTGATAGTATGAATATGGCATAATGTAGAGCAGCCTGTACGAATTTCTGTTCGATCCTTTGGTTGTCTGATCTCTAATGTTGCCTTAATTTCATTAGCTAGTATTTTTGTAAATTGTTTGTAGAGAACGAACCACAGGCTGATTAGCCTGTGATTTTCCAAGTCATTCACGTCTCCTTTTATATTGAATAAAATTCTTTTGGCGTTCTTCCAAGATTCTGGTATCCTTCCCGTCAAGAAACACTTCGTATGTTAGGTGGCTAGTTTTTCTAACACAATGTCTCCGCCGTCTTTCAGCAGGTTCGTTCTTATCTTAACCTCATCAGTTAATTGGCCTCTTTGCATTCTTTCGATGGATGTTACTACTTCTCTTCTCATTACTGGTAGGTTGTCGGATTCCGCTGGGCTATTGACAATGTACATTCCAAGTTTGTGTTTCGAGTGTAAAGTAGCACAATACGTATGCAGAGATATTGACGCATGCAATGTTGTGATTAGGGAATGAACATGTAGAAAATCTGCGGACTATTTTTTAACGCTATTCTTGCCAACCAATGCTATTCAGGCACGTAAATGGACGAAGCCGGATGCCATCAAGGGTCCGTGTTTGTAAACAGTGAAAGGGTCTATAGGAAAAAACTTCGTTTTAACTTTCACGATGATTTGTTATCTTGACCGATCGAACTGAAAATTCCTTTTTCTTCTTTTTCTTCCACCTCCCTTCGTTTTTTTCAATCATCTCCTACCATAATTTCGCCCCGTGGGTGATAATGTAAATCATAACATCGCGCACAACAAACCAAATCTTTGTTGCCATCTGCTGAACGCGTGTACATCGTACGTCGCTGTACGTAAGCTGTACGTCGTTTTCCGGTTGCACTGCTGCACATTGTTTAAAAATACAGTGCATATTTTGTTACAAAAAGTGACTACGTTTTCATTCGTGCTAAGTAAATATATCTCTAACCACCAGTCATCGTGAGAATGTACCCTGTTTGCTAAGAGCGTAACATTTTTTTTTCACGTCTGTAATCTATGACCAGTGAATCACCACACGTTGACCCAACAGACTCTTTTTCTTAACAGCTGTGAGATCAGAAACATTGCAGAAGCTTCTGTAGGTGGCACTCAGACACCTGCAGTGGTCTTCTACTGAAAGATCACACCAGTTCAACTTTCTTGCCAACCAGTGTATGCTCCGAGGACAGTACATGTGGTTGGACACTCGCAGTGGCGTCACACCATTTGCAGACAAGGAAATGTCTATTGCTTTTCCGCGTTGCTTCAACGGACTGTCAATTTTTTTAACTTAGTACACTCATATGAGAACATTACCAGGCTCAGCCAGAACTATCCGAGTAGGTTGGAACGTTTAACGAGTCAGTTATTTCAACTTTTATTATGCACTGTACCGCGCGGCTGTATTTTTAAACTTATGAGACATAGAAATAAATATTAACAATAAAAATTTAAGATAGGTTCGCACTAATGGCCTAAAGGAATAGCAAAGCTGGGTGGCCTTCCTTGTTTCTGTTTATTTTTACTTTTCTTCCCAGGGCACCACTCTTTTACAACGACGCTCACGTCTTCACTTTAGCTCAGCGTATACGGAGCTGCGCAGCGAGTATCGAGAAGCAGAAGGCGTCTCGACCAAATGCACGGACAGCTGCGCACACCCTGCACATGTGCCATTACTAAGGTTATGCAGTGGTGGGAATTCGCGTGCGCTCTCGCACGCTGCCATATAGCTTAGGCAGAATTCTTGAAACGTATAGATTATAGATTATCATGTGGCGCAAAGAATATGATAGTGGACAAATGAATTTTCTTGTTAGCATGCGAATACGACGAACGGAGCTCTGTGCTTTTTAGAACAACAAAGTTCTGCATTTTACACATCCTTAGTAGAGAAGTACGACAGCTTTATTGGGGCAGAAAAAGAAATACACCTTTACATTGGCCTGATCCCCAAGTTTTTTCCAGTTGCAGGTGATTCCATGTAGATGAGGAACTACAGCAAGCTTCTGAGGTCTCACTGGCTCAACATAGGGTATGGCTTATTCCGAAAATTGAAGCTTCTTGACCTAATTTTTCGTGACTAAAACCTGATTGTGAGACGGTTAACGAGCAGAAAATGTAGTCTATCAAATATATCTTTCATTCAGCAAGCAGTATATATATAAAAAAAACTGGCCGCTGTGTTGATTGCCGGCTTCGTGAACGCGCTTGTAACGTCAGAAATGGTCATGATGGTTTTTTCGCATAGAATTGTAAGAGTGGCTGCAAACCACTTTTGCATGACACCATCATTGTTGAAAAAACGTAAACAACACGATAAGAGAGATTATCAAGACAGAGAAGATATGTAAATTAGGGCTGAACTGCGTCAGCACTCCCTCTCTCTGGCTAAATGAAAGAGAATTGTCCTTTCTGAGAATGTAAAATTTTCGCGCATGACAGTTGTGGAAGCTTTGTGACTGTTTTCTTTGTTTTTCGCATTTCGAGAGTATATCTGTGTACTCTCTGCGAAATAAATATTGTTGCAAGTAAGCACTCCTCTTTCCTTGTCCTGTGTCATGTATATTGCGCTACGTGATCAGTTGCGTATTACCATGGTCCCTCAATACTTTTTACTGGTCATGAAACTCCCGCGAAAGTTTCATATAGGGACAAAAGTGGCCACCAGATGTGCCACCGTATACAGGAGGGCATTGATCTGCCGCGCTTGGTAGGGCAGGTGCGCGTTCGAAGAAGCGTTTGCCGTCAAATACACTTCAGATATTTTCCTTCTCCGTGTTCTCGCTAACAAATCATAGCAGTGATTAGTATTGTCAATATTGTACATGATGCGCGTTGTCAAATTGCCCAAGTCATTGATTGCTGGCAATGTTTTGACTGAGAGTATCTGTCAAGTGACGGATGTGTTCATGACATTCTTTACATTTCTCGATTTCTGTATAGTCGCTTTCGGGCTTAAACCGAACACTTTCTTTTCTTTGTCCACTTAGATATCTCTTTCAATTGTTTTCAGCTTTTTATGTGCGAAATATATCTGCCTAACGGAGATAAATTTGTGTGCCACTTACCCAGCAGTGGGTAGCATTTTGAACTTTGCAACAACGCTGCGTCTTGCAAGAAAATGTGGGTGAAATTCTCGGAATATTTTTTTGCTGCCATTACTGGCAATTGTCGAGAATTCCAAACTGCCGTGAGCACAGGTACATAGAGTTTATTTAAATCTGCGTGGATGAAACTGTGGATGAAAAGTTGGGAGATAGAGTGAATGACACAAAAAAGATCACTGAAAAAAAATTATGCCCCTGGTTTTCTCCCTCCTCTGGCCGGACAGGATGGGCGACCACCAGCACGAAACAGTTTGTTTTGTTCGCGCGTAAAAAAGTGCAGACGGCACTTAATAAAAAAGTGCACAACTTCTGCCGTGGTGCTCACAAAATGTGTTCTACAGCCAACACTGGCCGAGGAAGTGCGGTCGCCCAGCAAGATGTTTTCAACAATGTTCATGTAGACATTGGCACAGGCTATATTGTCTATGGTGCGCATTTCAACATGTTCCTCCACAATTTGCAACAGGCGCAATAGTTGCTCCGATGGCACTTGCGAAAATCCTCTCGTTTTAATTGCAGTCAATGCAGTTGGCTCTCGGGAGTTGCTTCTAAGTGTTTGGAGGCAGTCCTTGCAGCTTATTTTAGCAAACTTCTTTGCAACATAGCTGCCAAAGTAATCCAAAACACAGTCCCTCGTTGATTCCGGATGAATCATATCTTGCATGCATTCAGCAGGCTCCAGCAGTATATCATCAAAAAGAACCGCCAAGGTATCAATCTGAAACGTAAATATTTTTTTCATACCACAATAACAAGAGTGAGAAATTTGAAAAGTGAAAAAGCAGAATAGAAGCTCGTTGTATATCATACGACCAGACGTGCATGTCGTTAGCATCAAAGGGCTAGACAACATTCAGCACATTTCCATACGATGGAGAGACACCCTATGAGCAGCGTTGGTGCGCTATTAAAATGTTTACCTGATTAACAGTAGGTTCTTTATGTTGAAAGAGATCCTGCATTTTTAAAAGGATACGTGGATTATACCCTTCAACTGAGGCTCGCTGTGGCGGACGGATCAAGTTGTTCACCGAGAGCAACCGGTAAATGAACAAAAATTGCTGAACCGTTGGCTGTCCCCCTGCTCCAGCAACATGCCTTGCTATGCCAAAAAACCTCTGAAAGAGAGAAAAGTGCAAAGAAAATGTCTTCAACTAGCGAAAAGGTTTAAATTTACCTCGAGGTGGTCTTGTCCAAAGTTTCACACTAAAACATAGCGAAAGCCACATTGTAGCAGCTTTTCGACAAGCGTCACTGTGCTGTGCAAAGTCATTCTCAGAGCACTGCATGTTGGCTTGCTCAGAAAGAAGAGTTGCTTTTGCTTTGGTAAACTCTGGTTGTAAGTGTGCCGCCTGTCAAGCCACTCGATGTTCTCCTTCAGTGTCTGATTTAATTGGAACTTCAAAGGAAGCGACCATAGCTTTGAAATATTAGGGCTTACAGCAATGTGTTCTGCTTCATTATACTGCACATCTTGTGGCCTCTTGGAATTTAAGCAGTCGAATAGAATATTCGCTCGTCTCGCAAAATCCGCGGTTGCTTTGGAGCCACGAAGTTTCACACATTCTTCTCTACTGCGATAGAAGTCCATTGCTGAAGCGGTGCTTTCACTGAAGAGCTGAACGATTTTAGAGAAGTTATATGGCAGAGTGCTGTATTTTCATGAAAGAACAGCACTTTTTGATACATACTAATAATTAATGACACACGCTAGTGCAGACTTGCCTGGACAGCAAGTTTCACACTCAGTTTTTGGAAAGCATTGGGCCTGATGAGTGCTTTCGTAAGCTTTGGCACAGCCCGAAGTTCAGCTTCCTGCTCCTCGTAGTCTACCAGAGCTTCAAAGTGGAAATGCTGTACTTCTTTGTCACCAGGCAACTGTTACATTAAGAAAAAGCCTGTGAGAGAAAACAGCCAGAGCACTGTGATGACTCATCACTGTGTTTTACCCACCAGGAATTTTCCAGCCTTCAGAAGGCTATTCCTGATGCACTTGAAGATGTGAGGTGGGTCAATTATGACCTGAATGATTTCGGAGGAGTCACATGGATGCTCAAATGACGTTGATACTCTGGCGATATCGCCGCTGACACCTAAAAGGACGACATTTCTATTATTAAGATGACATACTAGATACCATGAGGATAAATAATGTCTATAAATATTTACCTAAAGACTTCAATGCTGATCGGTTCGAAGTAGAGTTATCGCAAGTGACTGCATCCACAACGACACCGGCATTCGACAGGAGTACAATGCAATGCAGAAGCAGTTTAGCAATAGCGGAGCCTGGTGGAGCCCCTGACGTGCAAAACGCTCCGACAGTCTGCGACCAGCCACCGAGGAATGGTCGGAAAAGGAATACTAACACATGGTCACCATCTTTCACTTGGTCAGTAGGCTTCGTGTGCTCTGCTAAGTCGACCTTTCCAAGCGGTGTCATATCCGCTTCTCTTGCATGAAGGCTCCTTCTCACGCTCATCTCGTTGAACATCAGGACCCCTAAAGAAAAAATATTATTTCAGCTGTTTACCTAAAGTCGAGAAAAATCAAATGCAAAAAAATAAAGATTGATACCTCGGCGTTCTCTCTCTGGAATATTTCCCACTTTGTCCTTGAGGATGGCAAATAAATTTTCATCAAATCCAAAGACCGCCTTCAGATTTTTTAGGTAGGAGTAGAGTGTGCAAGGGTGTGGTAGAGGCAGAAAATTATTCTCGTGAAGAAATGTATCAACTGCTGTCAATTTGATTTTCAGAAGTAAACAGTCGTAAAGCCATTCTTTGTTATACCTGCAATAAATAAAGCGCAGATTTTTCTGTTCACGATTCAGCGAAAGCACCAGCAAACAGCACTATCAAAGAAAAACAAAATATTGCATTTTGGTCCACGGCATCACTTCTCAGTTTCTATCAATATCCAGAAAGAAAACGCGCACACTCCGAAAACCGCACTTCACATAAAACTCCACACTTCACAAACGGGATCTTACCGTGCTGCTTTCGTAGACTTCGTATTTGCCTTCATGATGCACTGGTCTATAATGAGCTTCTCGCGGTCTGACAGCTTGTGGATATCTCCGTACATTTCACTTTTTTTTATTCGCGTGCGCCTCCGCTTTTGCGAAGTTCCGCTGGCATGAATGAAGCTGTTGCTTCACGCTGCGAAGTTGCGCCTTCACTCTCTGCAGCTCTGATGCTGAACAAACTGGGACCTCTGTTTGACACTCTGCATCAGCGAAGCCTGGGCGATTCTCAGTTCTTACAACATCTGCAAAGACTGACAATGAGCAAATTTCATAAGGGAAGGAGCCAATTTTGTTAGCGTATAGTGAGCGAAATTTGTTAGCTTAGTGAGTGGTTAGGATACTTGCAAGCTTTGTGCCAGACTTACCGTCGATTTCTTCGTCGGCTGCAGTGGAGACGTCCGCATTCGCAACTGTCGCATCACAGTCTGGAGAAAGGTCTCGCGGCCTTTTTACAGGTGGGCGCTTTGTTAGTCCTCGCGAACGCTGTTTCGGTTTGGAGAGGTAAGCAGGCAAACCTTCGAAAATTCTTGGCACGGCGCCTTCCACCAGTCTTGGCCGATCTCGAGGCAGTGAAATGATGTTCCCATTCACTGTACACACGTCCGCACGTACGATGTCACTTGCATCGAAATGTTTTTCGCACACGCGAACATTCTTTGAGTCGAACGAAAATACGACAGTCTCCTGTCGCGGGATTGCACGTTTCCACCTGTAGCGTTGTTTTGCGTCGGCTGGTAAACAGAACAGGGAGACTTTTTTGACGTTGCCCTTGTATCACGAGTGACAGCCCGGCACACAGCAGGTGTTGGGCATCGCGGTCACGACGAGGTGACCGCGAAAAGAGAAAAAAAAAGGTGCAAGCAGCACAAACAACACCACTCCGCGCTCACACTCGGCTAATGGCGGCCAGCAGCAGGCGGCCTCCTCGTCCCCCGGATGGATGGATGGATGGATGGATATGGCTGTACCTTATCGATCGGCACCAAGCCGTAATACCTAATGAACCAAAAACTAGATTCATTTTTTTGTCTGTAAAAAGTGAGTTTGAGGATTCGTACTTTGCAGTGAAGGGTTTAATTTTCATTCGTGCCTTGACTTTAGCCACCAATCAGATAACCTCCTTCTAGTTAAGTCTACCCGCTTAAAGTCTATTTTGCCCTCCCGGTCCCTAAACCCCAGTGCTTTGAAAAACTCTGCGCCATCATCCTGAACTATAGGGTGAAGCCCTTTACAGAACATTGTCAAGTGTTCGGCAGTTTCTCCTTCCTCTCCACACGCACTGCATACTGTGTCAACCCCTTCGTATTTGGCCCGATATGTCTTGGTTCGCAGTACTCCCGTCTTGGCATCAAACAGTAGAGAACTACCCCGAGTATTATCATAGATCCTTTCCTTGGCAATTTCCTGCTTAAAAGTTTGATAGATCTCTCGTGCGGACTTCTTAATCATGCTCATTCTCCAAATGTCAGTCTCCGTTTCCTTCACTTTCTTCTTAACCGATAGTTATTTTTGGTTTGGCCACCTGCTGTTTTCTAAGTATTTACCAGTCAATTTCCTGGTTCACTTCCTCCATTTTGTATCGAAATTCTTTATGTTCATGTAGCTGAAAATCTTCCTAGCCCAGCGCTCCTCCCCCATTTCTCTCAATCGCTTCTCAAATTTTATCTTGCTGCTAGCTTCCCTGCCCTCAAATGATGTCCATCCCATATCACCTTGTACTCCCTGATTTGGTGTATTCCCGTGAGCTCCTAAAGCAAGCCTACCTATTCCACGTTGCTTAATTTCTAATCTTGCTTGAACTTCTGATCTCATGCACAAGACTGCATTGACGAACGTCAGCCCAGGAACCATGACCCCCTTGTAGCTACGCCAGCGCCGCGGCGCGGAAAGTGCGGGCGGTATATAAAGCTCTCCTATTGAGTTACGCGGGAGTTTCATGACCAGTAAAAGTATAGAGGGACCATGGTATTACCAACACGCCCATAATTAGAAAATTAATTAGCTGTTGATGTGCCTTGTGCTATGTATTGCAATGCTTACCGGAGGAATAATAAGCAATTTCCAGAAAAAAATTCGTTTTAATCAACCCACGGGTAACCGTGGATTTGCTCATTTAATGCTTTGACATTCTCGTCCAGGCATTTGGAAGCAATTTCGAGAAATTTATTAGTCGCTAATCCACTATAGATGAACTATTGTTATTATTATTTTTCTGGAAATTTCGCTCTTCGTTTTTCATTTCTGTTTTTATGCTATTCCTTACTATCTCTTTTCCTCCTCACACTCACTTCTGTTTCCTTACCTCTTGGTATGCTATACCAGTCGACGCTACGTTATGCTCTGCTAGCCGCCCTTTTTTGCCCAGTAAATACGATGCTCGCACTCAGATCGTCGATTCGCGAGTGCGAATCCTGCTTCGGCAAGAAGATTTTCCACCATAAATTTCCCCCTCTCTCTCTATCACTACTCGTTCGCTCACGCATCAGTGTTATATTCTGCGACTGACAAATCGGCGCACGTGTATGGGAGCGAAGCAGAAGATGAAGAAGAGGTCGAACGTAGCGCGTGCCGGTGCATGGTGATGTTTTTTTTTTCTACCAACGGCTGGTCTAAGTAGGCAGGCAGGCAAAAAACTATATTAACAGCACCGCTCTTTCATAGCCACCGTGGTCGAGGGGCTAGTGGACGCGAACGTATATATTGCTTTAGAAGTCCGAAAATACCGCCAAGTGTATATTGATGTTGTGTTAGAAAAAATTCATCTAACACATCATTAAGCGTCGCGACACTGCTATATGGTTGCAGTCGTGGCCGAGTGATTAAGGCAATGGACTTGAAATCCACTGGGATTCTCTCGCGTAGGTTCAAATCCAGTGCTGCTTACAAATTCAAGTTTGTTTTTACTTCAATGTAATCGGCTAGCAGCGCAGCAAAATAAAGAGCTATCGCAGTTTGAGTCATAGTCAAATTACAAGGCTCGCAAAACTTGGAACGACAAGTGTCGGAAACCTATTGCCACAGGCATCAATGCTTGCAGATGATTGAAGCGCGACTAGGTGAGGAGGGGGCAAATAACTAAAACTAAAAGCTCAATATTATTTTTTCTTCAAATAGTTGTTTTTTATATATGTCGAAGTTAACAATATACTTAATTTACAGTGTACCTGACACCAGGCTAAATGATTGATTGCCTCAATTTCTCGTCGATTGTCATAAATGAGAAGGAGAGGGGCGTATCCAGGCAATTCATTATCAATGCTTGTGTTTAGTTAAACGTGTTCTTTGGTTTTGCGCATTGCCAGGTCAACGAGGCATTTCTCATCTTTTCGTGGTAGTTTCGTTCGTACCTTCAGTAGTTTACTGATGTTTTATGAGCTGTTTACTGATGTGACATTTCAGAGCTAAACTAGCCCACAGGATGTGTAGACAGCCGCTCCTGCCACTGCCAGTGGCTCTCGCTGGCGCCCGGCCAGAGTGCCCTCGCCTTTGGTGACTGGGAACACTACACGATAAGGGACGATATCCTGTACTCTACGGCTGCCAAAGCTATATTTACCAAGCTGCTGCCTCGCTGCAGTGGTTTTAGATGATTGGGCAACGTGATATTTTGAACCATTATGGTATTGTGCTCGTGAACAGTTGTCTCACAATTTCCTCTGCGAAGTTTTTTGAGCATAATATAAGTACGTCATTTGCTTCCTCAAACCACTATGCTTCCTCAATCTTTTTTTTTCTTTTTTTTCCCGCATGAATTACGTGAGCCACAAGGCGCATTAAAATTGCGTAACAATAATGCCACGTGAAAGGTCAGCAAATAGGAACAGTTTCCATTTCGCGCCTTGTAGGGCGAATCCGTGACATCACTACCGCTTCCGGTTCTGGCATCATATTCTATTTTTTTTTATTTTTTCATCGCTGTTAGTTGTTAGTTGTCCTCTCCTCGCGTAGACGGCAACGGTGGCAATGAGTCGCCGACTTCCGGATCCATGGGCTTCTATTGAAGTTATGCTACTAGTTTACATATACCTTCGAGGTAAAATGTTCTTGTACTTAGTGAAGTTGTTTAGGACCGATTTGTCTGCTGCCATTTCTTTTCTCGTATTTATCGAGGGAGGAATAATAATAATAATAATAATAATAATAATAATAGGATTATTATTATTCTGGCGCCACTGCTTGCTGGCGAAAACCAGCAAGCAGTGGCGGTATTTTTGTTTCTTTGCTGCAGAGGAATCTGGACACACTACCAGAGAGGCTGCTTTTCATGTCCAATAGATCTTTCGAGACAGCTTCATCAGATAATAGTAATATTACATAAGATCTTAGAGTGACATCAGATAATATCAATAGTGTTAGGCTTTTGTGATTTAAAACTACAATATAACTCTTGAAAATGCCGTAGTGAAGGGCTGTCAAAGTTTTGACAATCTGTCCAAGCCATCATACCTAAAAACAACAATTGTAAAGCCAATTTAAGGGATTTTACACAAGAGATAGTGGGTGATGTAGTGGGTGATGTAGAACTTGAAGATTAACGTTAGGAAATTTTGTACTGCAATGGACATAAAAAGGCTGGAATTGATGATCCCAACGCACAAACTTGAATAATACTAGCAAGCTAAGAAAAAAAACTTGGTTACTTCCTTCGTCGTGGTAACTTGTATAACACGAAAGTGGGCCGTGTCTTCACTGGAGTAGTTGACTGTTTACTACATACATGCGCAAGAGCTTTCACAACATCTCTTGATGATAGACATATATACCACCGTTTGATATGTATGCCCTCCATCAATGCCCTGTGGCACGTATCCGTCTTGATGGCTAACACTCATGTTCTGTGCTGGCTAAACATGGCCCCGGACGCAGCATAGGGTGAATACCGCCAACGATGGTCAGCAAGCACGCAGTCAACACTGGTCGGCAACCACACTCATGCGTCAATTCAATCAGACTAACTCAGACTCCGATCAAGCCATCAGTCAGTCTGAGTGAGCCCGGATGAGTGATATCTTGGTCAGCTAGAATCCGAGGAAGTATGGTTGAGAAAAACTTTAGTGAGTGTGAGTACTAGTAGGTTAGGTTAAGGAAAAGTTTCATAAGTGTTCGAATAAGCCCTAAGGGCGAGGTATACTTTAGGAATCAGTCTGAGTGAGCTCCACATTGTTTTGCCGACCTCTCTCCTATATCTATTTAACTTGAGCGTTCCTTACGTTGTCTCAAGCCTATATTGATTATGTCGACTCACAGCCCACAGCAGTGACGTTCATACACCAGTTCAATATAATTCAACAGATGCGTGACTTACAGAGGAGGAGAGGCTTCTTGCCCCATCCCCCCATTTTTTACAAATGAAGGCCGTGAAAGAACATATGGCTGGAGTCATCACTTTCAATAAAAATGTTCTCAGCGTATTGCAACCACTGATAGCTCGCATTAAAATACACTATAGAAAAATAGCGAAGTGCAACACCGATTATGTCAGATATTGGTGTTAAAATGCATTCACACCTTGAACGAAACAGCTAACAGACACATGAGTCAGCTCGCACCAGACTATGATAGAACCGTGAGTGAGTTTAAGTGAGTAATATTTTGGTCATTCTGAGTACGAGCGGGTCCCATAAACCTCTAGTGTATTTCGGTTCGAACGAATCCAGTCAAAGAATACATTGTAACAGGTTGAGTGCTTGTGCTAGTTAATGGTGCATGTTAATGGAAGATCCCTTTTTGTGCGTGATAAGTTTTCAGGAAAAATTGAGATTGGTTACAAAGAACATCGGTGAGTGTGAGTCCGAGTTAGCTCCAAGGACGAGGTAAACGTTTTATGAGTGGTTGAGGGAGTTCTAAATTTGTTTTTGCTGACCTATGCTGGTGCTCGATATGCACTGAATCAAAGCATCGCCATCTGACGAGACAAAGGCCGCGTTGTGCGCTCCTCAGCAATAGGGTACCTCCTCCCGTGTTCACGCATATACCACACACCCCTCTGGAGAACGAGAGGAAAAGTTTTTAGCTTGAGCGGTTAACATGTGGAAAGCGTTCGGCTACCCGAGAAAGCCTCTCTCGGTGCACCTATAGTCACTGACTGCGCAACATTCACCCGTCGACATCATTGCCTTTCTGTGCAGATTATTTCAGCAGTTCTATATGCCTGTGCTATCGCCATGGAACTAGTAGGCGGTGGATAAACGTCGTTCGTGCATGTGGAAGCTGTATTACTCTCTGAACAATCCGTCACACGAACACGATGTGGAACGCAATGAAAGCAATGAATATACAGGGTGTCCCACATGAGCAATGAATATACAGAGTGTCCCACATAACTTGAGCCAAGAACTTCAAAGTGAAAGGCACTTAGGAGAAGAATTGAACCAAACGCATACTATTTGCACTAGCCTGTAGGTACTCAGACTATTTTTTTATTTCTCACCATACCAAATAATTATTTCTTAATTACCTAAGTTTTTATATATGGCTTGAAACCCAAAATATGAACACTGAGATGTAGAGCACTTTCAGAAACCACCAACAAATTTTTTTCCTGTACGATACGTCTCACGCTGTTGTTCTTTCCACGTTGTAAACAAATCCCACGAAACGTGAAAAGTAGCCGTGTGACGGACCGCGAGCGCACTGCTATAGTGCTGCTATGGGCTTTCTTTACAACGCGGAAACAATAACAGCACTAGACGTATCGTACAGGCAAAAAAATTGTCGGTGGTTTCTGAAAGTGCTCTACGTCTCAGTGTTCATAACTTGGGTTTCCAGCCCATAATTAAATACGGGTATTTAATAATTATTACCTAATAAATGTAGGGACAAATACAAAATAGCCTGAGTACCTACAGGCTAGTGCGAGTAGTACGCGTTTAGTTCAATTCGCCACTGAAGTGTCCTTTGTATGTATATATATATATATATATATATATATATATATATATATATATATATATATATATATATATATATTTATATAAATATATATATATATTCCTTGCCATCGGATATCCCTCTGAGAGGAAAGGTGAGAGATATGAAACGCTCATTTAGCGTTTTGCGCACGTGTGTCAGTGGTGAAGCGCTCAATAAAAAAAAGTCAATGAGAAGGCGCGGGTTCGATTTCAATGTCATTCAAATGAATCAATTTTTTTTCGTCTGACTTTTTTTGAAGTTAGTCAGTGTATATTTTTGGACAGCACTTTCATGGCGGAAATGGTGTCAGTGAAGTCTCGGTGGACCTTGTTGTAAAACGCTGTCAAGTTAAAACCCACGTCTCCCTGATAAGGCACGAGTTTGCATAATAATGGGAAGCTAACAATAACTTACGTTTTCGTTCTGCAATCATCTTCACTATTATTTCAAAATCGTCTGCTTGCATCTTTTTGTAAAAGTCAGACATGTGATGGACTATAGTAGGCGTCCTAACACAAAATTTAGCTAAGAAACAATAAAAGTGACAAAAAGAAGCTCTTATACCTGTGAAAGTTTTCAGTTAGTGTGAAGCCACACTTTCATTCTTTTTTGCAATATGGTATCTTCGGTTCTGATCTTTTCCACGTGACAGTGAGACGAAGGAGAAAGAGAAAAATATATGCGTGAAGTACATAGCAGGAGACCATACCCCATCTACGGATCATTGGTTTCAGCCTATCTAACACCCACATGCTTTGTTAGCGACGATATTGCACGTGAGCCTGCTAATACAGAGCCATTCGTGTTTCTATCTCGTATACCTATACTGAATGCAGCAACAATAAAACGCTACTTGAGACACTTCATTTAAAACATAACCTTTGCCGTGTGGCCAGCATTTGTAACCGTCTACCTATAACCTGCTCCTAGTTGCCGAAGCCGCATTTTCTTTCGTTTTTTTTTCTTTTTGTAATGCGCATTTGTTACGACACAAACTCGTGAGGAAACGTCTTCGCGCGCACACGACTTCCTCTAAAGCCGTGCCGCTGTATGAACATGCTCAATTCTTCAGGAAACAGCGCCAACCCGTCGTTCTCAGTTTCCCGGGACCACTTGAAACTTTGTTCTCGGGATCACTGCCCTTTCTGACGGAACGCTTGTATGCCTTTCGCTTTGTGCCGCCTTATAAAAAGAGCACGAGAACTTTGGCCAGCGGGTCCAGCCGGCAGCCATTGTCGATCAACGAGCCGGGGAGAAAGGAAGTGTTTGCGAACGCGGATTGCCCCACTTTCTCTCGAGTGCGTGTGCGCGCCGGTATGTGAATGTGTGTGCGATGCCGCGATGACCTGGCGCAATAGTGGACGGCGCTCACGTCGTGCCATATAAGGGTCGCCCAACCGTACCCCCACCCGCTTGCTTGCTTGCAGCTGTTTACACGGAAAGCTAACGATCTTTGTCCTTCGTTTTGAGACTTCAGGCGCTTGTATAAGTTGGGCACCGTACAGCCGGTTCATTTCCTCGTCCCACGACTTTTGCATGGGCGGTGATGTGAGACGCGGAGAAGGCTTTCAGTACGCGGTGCATATATATAGAGAGAGTGCATCTGCGACGAAGGAAAAGAACGTTGACATGGCACTTTCTCGGTGGAAGCCGTCGTCCGGGGCAGCGATCGTGCTCGTCGTCCTGCTCTTGTTCTTCGACCACCCACGGGCCAACCGACTCGCGTTCTCTGCGAGTGTGGCACCGAAGCGCACTGCATTGGATATCATCTGCGGTTAGTTCGGAAGTGGCCCGATGATCAGTTTTGTTCCATCCCGTTTGTTGCAATCCACGCGGTAGGTGAAAGAAGTCGGAGCTACAGACGAGTTCCTGTCATTTGGCATTGCTTTTTTGTTTCACTTCCATTGGGTTGTTTCCTCTGTCTCGGAGCACGAAGTTGCCGGCCACTGCTTTTGCTTTTATTCAGCGTCAACAATGGCAGCGGCAATATACGTCGAACGTTCTTGAAGTGGAATGCTGGATTGATGACAAATAATGAGTAC
The DNA here is from genome assembly GCF_043290135.1 of Rhipicephalus microplus. Classification (NCBI taxonomy): domain Eukaryota; kingdom Metazoa; phylum Arthropoda; class Arachnida; order Ixodida; family Ixodidae; genus Rhipicephalus; species Rhipicephalus microplus. The sequence continues at coordinate 283,496,860 of NC_134710.1, forward strand.
TGCTTCCTAGCTTTGTATTTACAATACCGTACTAACGCCGTACGAGCGTTGACACCGGGGCATGGTATAGCACATAATATTAAGGGGAAGTTAGCGACATATCGCATATATAGCACAAGTTCACAGAATGCACTTATGTGAGAACGCTTTTTGCTATGCTGTTTACCAAAGCAACAGAATTCTGTCAGCACGGCCCTGTCCGCGATTACGTGTTCAGGAAACCAACGCGAAATTCATCGCCATATCACTGAGTTCGTTGCTGTGTTCGATATTAAAAACGGCCATGACCTATAGTTAATACTCCTATGACATTCAAAATTACAATGGTGCGAAATTCCCAAGCTAGCAAGTTTTTCATAATAAACAATGGAAATAGCGAAGCTAAGCAAAGCTAATTTTTGTGATCCGTACACAAGCTTTTGTTTCCTTTTTCACGTTCGAATCTACCCCGATCGTATTCAAAATTAGCGCAATTTTGATTACCGAGGCTGCGCTCTGAAGATAAGAATGACATACTTCGTTCAATTATTTCGGGTATATTTTTGATTCAGCAGATTCATTGCAGAAGCGCTTTGTATACGCTTGAAAAGTACCATGTTTATTCTTTGCGGCCTTCACAGCAAAGTACTATTTCAGCCCTACTGAAGCGGTGCGTTTCTTTTTTTTAACAACTTTGCTTCATATGCAAAATAATTTTCGCCAATGTTCCTTTCTTTCTTTTTCTGGAATTATTGCGCACAAAAATTCTGTAGTTCTCTTTTTTTATTAGACAAACTATTTTACAACCATTGAAATGAGTTGCGATAGTACTATGTGCGCAATAAAGCCATTATGTAACGAGAAAGAAGAAAAAAATGCACTTTTCTCTTTCAGATCTCCCGCAAGATGTGAATGACCAGCTGAGGAACACAACCAGAAAGTGCGAAGAAATGTTTCCGCCATCGGTAAGTAAAGCTGCAAAGTGCATTTTCTTCTAGTGCTTTTTTTTGTTGAGAAACGTAAAAAAAATCGTGAGCTATGAAGAATGGTTCAATTTGCACTTTCTGAGCTTCTTCTAAACCCAAATATAGCAAATAAGTTTCGAAATTTGAAAGAAAATGCACCTTACGGATTTCCGCCCAACTTACTTGCAATAATTCTAGTTCAAAATCATGTGCAATAGTTCCCGATAAATTCGTTCAAGCCTTACACTCAGCAAACACGATCATTTAGCCCATTAAGTTGAGTGACTGAACCGAATTGGTGATGCGGGAAGCCACGTCCGATCCATTAATCAGACTTGGCCGACCAGCCGACCATGATTGCTAGATATACGGACTGTTCTACTGCTGCGTGTTGCATTCCCTACACGAATCGAATTTGTATGCGTGTGTACAAAACCACTTAGTCCAATTTTAAGAGGCTGAATGGCTTTGAAAAAAAAAACAATACTATGCGATCTTCTTATTGTACAGACAGCTTTAGTTTCCCGAAAACCGTAAGCTTTACTTTCCGAGCCTGGAAGCATTCAGGAACGTTTTTTTGTCACTGACAAAACATGGGCAAGTACCAGCCCTGTATTGTTTCCGCTACACACGCGTATATACTAATATATATATATATATATATATATATATATATATATATATATATATATATATATATATATATATATATATATATAGTCTAGTAGATCCTCCGTGAGCGGTCACAACGTGGTTTATTTCGACGTTTCGGCCTAGAGTCTGGCCTTCATCAGGAATAAAGATACAGTTTGTCGGTGCTCAGCTTTATACAATCTCAAATCAGAGGGCAAGGAAAGAGGGGAAAAAAAGGAAAAAAAGAAAAGAAAAGGAAAGAAAAAAGAGAAAAATAATATACGGTGGACGCCCCTGGGGTGCCCCCCTTTTCCACTTTTCCCTCCACTTCCCCCCATCTCTCTCCCCCCTCTCCCCTTCACCTTTCTGATGTCAGCGGTCTGTGTATGTTTCCGTTCACTAGCGCATTCCTCCCGATCAGACGGTCCCTCCTGGCACTGGCGGTTCGGTGTGGGGCAAAAAAGAGCTTTTCAGGAAGTCCTAAGCCTTTAACTACTCGGGGTCCCGTAAACAATTCGTCGTAGAAGGACGGGGGCCGCGTATTGTGGCAGAGGCTGGTCAGCGGGCATTTTAGGAAGTTCTAAGCCTTTAACTACTCCGCGCCCTGTCAAATTTCGTCGTAAAAATAGGGGTGCCCCGTATTGCGGTGGGCTGTGCAAGCGCGTGCAATGCAAATTCCTGGCCCGCTTCTAAATTACGCGTGTCGTGGGGGCCTCCTGGCTGTGCACATGGTTGCTGCTGGGCATGTCGTGTATGGCACAATTGATTGGGTAGTAAAATAAAACAAAACAGACGACAGCTGCACTTAGGAAGAGTAGTTACACTTGGAATTGTTTTAGGTTGTCCAGTGCCCTTCGCAGCTGCAGTGCCGTGAACTCAGTTACTATTTTCATTGTTGCCGTTATTGTTTTCTAATGCTTTCTAATATATATATATATATATATATATATATATATATATATATATATATATATATATATATATATATATATATATATATATATATATATATATATGAGATCTAAAGGACAATAATGCCAAGGAAAGTATAGGGGAAGTTATTACATGGAGTTCTAATGTAAATATGAAGAAAGAAGAAAGAAAAGTTGGTGAAAAAATAACTTGCCGTGAGCAGGAACCAAACCTGTAACCTTCAAATAACGCCGTCGACGCATAGAACGCATCAATTGAAGATCGCAGGTTTGGTTGCTGCCCACCGATAGTTATCTTTTCACCCACCATTCTTTCTTCACATTTACATTACGATTCGGTCTAATAACTTTCCCTCTACTTTTCTTGGCATTATTGTCTGTTATATATCTTTATTATAGCATCAAAACACGGAAAAACGAGCCTTGAAGTAACACTTCTCATATATATATATATATATATATATATATATATATATATATATATATATATATATATATATATATATATATATATATATATATATATATATATATATATATATATATATATATATATATATATATATATATGGGATATGGCACAACGGGAGCGTTGTCAACAAGGATAAATATATTTATTTCCCAACAGTTTCGGGAGGGGACCTCCCTTCATCAGGGGATGAGTTATACTGACATGTCAGTATAACTCATATACTGGTTCATGTCAGTATAACTCATCCCCTGATGAAGGGAGGTCCCCTCCCGAAACTGTTGGGAAATAAATATATTTATCCTTGTTGACAACGCTCCCGTTGTGCCATATCCCATACCTTCACGAAGACTAACTGGCCCGTTGAATTATTACTCCCACTATATATATATAAATATATATATATATATATATATATATATATATATATATATATATATATATATATAATAAACAATGGAAATATTTATATTTATATGTATAGATATATATATATATATGTATATATATTTTTTTAAATTACTGCTGCTAACAAATTGTTCACGAATTTCGATACCAACAATTTGTTCTGTTACGTGCTGCGGTGCTTTCTTAACAGTGAACAGTAGCATTCTTATGACTTCAAAAAAGGAGAGTGCCACAACCATGCCGCCGTGAACCGCTTATATGTAGCTTCGACTGTATGTAATTTAGAGACTTGCAACATTAAAGCACATCGAAAAGTGACATTTTCTGTCTTACATCTGTTGGAAGGAGAAAAACGAATGTGGCAATTTGACATAAAGCATCAGAAGGCTACAAAAATTTCATACCAATTATTCACTTACATTCTGTAAACTTTGCTGTGTCTTGGTCATTTTTAAGGTCAATAAAGGTGAAAATATTTTCCCCCGAATCGATAAACGTTTGAGTTAGATATGCCGAAAAAAATTCTATTATTCAGTTCTCCCTTATTTCCTTTTTCTTTGTTATAGAGGCGATGCTGTGCTATGAATAACTGTAATCATTGCTGATTGCTTACTGTCTACTTGATAATGAATATATTTCAATCACTGCTGTAAAATATCTCTCCTTTTTTTATAACCTAGCCACATCTTTGAATTTACGTGATTCGCCAAATGCTTCCAATACGACTGCGTATATGCACATTTCATGCGAAGGCAAATTTATTCAAGCACTACAGATTATCATTTGAAACGAGTGGCTTGATGAAACTGAAAGCTAAACATTTATTTCTGACCTTTAGCAACAGTACGCAAATTTCGAAGCACGCTCCCTTCAGCGTCATAGAAATGTTAGCCGTTGACAGTTTGCACGCTTTCCCCCAGGTGGCGAGTTTGAGCGACCACAGGAACATCGAATGCCTGAAGCAAGTGGCTGGGCCCCAAGCCGATGAACACAAGACCCGAGAAGTGTTCTGCGCACAACGAGAACTATTCCAACCAGTGCGTACTTTCATTGAACTCGAATATCGGCGCAACGGTGGCGTACGCACTCGTGCAAGTGACAAATGACCCGAGCAGAAACGTCACAACTGAAACATTTACAAAATCAGGCTTTAAGAATGGTTACTTGCTGTCGACCACCCCAGCTTAAAGGGGCCCTGCAACACTTTTTCAGCATTGTCAGAGAACGCGGCCGATCGGTAGTAGGGGCTCCCAACAACTCGCGAGCTAAATAATAAAGCTCAGCACGTGGCCTGTAATGAATAATTTATCAAAGTCAACTAAATCTACTTTCTCTTCTCTCGACAATAGATGGAAGAAGTTCAAAAATCACTCGTAGAAGGTCTTATATCATTCATTGGTTGATCTGAACATGACATGCTCGGTCGTTACAGGAATCGCCGCGGAAGACCGCGACTTGTCTACGCGTGCACGCACTATCAAACTGGAAAAGCCACGTATTCGAAGAAAGGAAAAAAGAAAACAGTGGCGAAGGTCACGAAGCACGCGTCACATATTTTTTTTGTTTGCCCCTGCCATTTCTTTATGCTTAGTTTCCAGTGGTTTCGTCGGGACGAAAGAAGAGAGAATGCGATTGCAACGTGCGACAAATCTTTCTTACTCCGCTCGTACTTGGCGGATTCTTAAACCTTTTGCGGCGTTGAATTCGTAAGGCAATACGCTCTTTTAAAGAATCCTTTCCATGGTTACTTTAAAAAGTGCTTGAGAGCTGCTTTAACATAATAATCATGCGCCTTCCACTCATTACCCGCATGCTGCAGAACAATCTTCCCCTTGTCGCGATTTCACCACACTGACCATAGTTGTGCCGCCTACCTTTCTATTGTGGCTTTACTGCACAGAGCACCCGTCATGAGCGTACACATTTTACCCCAGGAAGCCATCTCAGTAGTGTTGCGAGTATTGCAGTCTGGAGGTAAGGAGAAGAAAAAAACAGTTAACAACACTGGCGTTGCGCTTCATGACAAATGAACTACTTGAACACAATAGTTAGGTGCGCCTACCATTAGTCGTATACTTTCCTTCGTTCAGTGCCTTGCACGTATGCAACATGAGCTAAAAGACTCACTTCTCTCTCCTCCCAGTACATCGACTGCGTTATGAAAAGTCAGAGGGACATGCTGGTAAGTATTCTACTTTAAATATTTATTCATGAAGTTACCTATTTATACGTCCTTAATATGCACTTCTCAAGAGTACCTGCATTATATTACACTCATAACGTTCACGTAAACATCGTTCCATAAAAGTAACAAAACTACTGGCACTAACCATGGAGCCTCTGACCGTACGACGTTTTGTTTTCATGTCACCAGAAGGCGTATGCTAAACTATCGGCGACGGAACTGCGGGCTGTTCGGGACGGTCTTGTAAGGACGCCGCTCTGTTAGAATATGTGCGTTCTTTACGTAGTGTTTATTATGTTCCCGTTCCTTTTTTTCAGGTATGCATGCTGACAACATGGAATGAGCTACTTCGTACCTAGCAGATTAAGTTCAAATAGATTAAAAACTCTATACGAAACCATTCTTTCCATCCGTGTTGTTTCTCACTTTTGGACAAACATTCGATGCCTGTAGCTTTATTAGCTTAAGACCTAGGCGAAGCTGTTAACATCAGAGTGCAAATTAAATTTCAATCTTTATGAATAATTGCCCCTTTTTAATGCGTTTGCGATTGCAAAAAAAGCTACAAAAACGCTTCGTGCATTTGAAATGCACACCCCTTCTCACCTCATCACAATGCAACGCGAACAATTCGAGTAGGTGTCCTTTTGTTTGCTTGTTTTTGATTAGAACAAAATGAGGCATCCATGCACAAAAACGTTGCGTCACGAGCTTCAGGCCTGTCATACTTTTCGTAGGACTAATTACAGATTTCAGGCATATACTTTGGCGTTAGAACCAGCACCAAAATCAACAATTCTGCGTTCGTCCTACCTGCGACTACAGGCACCCGTCATCAGACTAAGTATTGGTCGTTTCAAATACTACAAATGAATAATTTTAACGCCTTGGAGGATTGCCTACGAAGCATCTTCTTTAATTTTAACAAAAGCCAAATCAGTATCTGCTACCTCATCCCACCAAATAAAGATGTTCCCCGGTGGTCTAAGATGGAGCATGCTTCAGCCCTGGCATGCCCGCTGGCAGGCCTTGATCGAATCGAACTGGTTGTTCCCGATGAGGCAGCGCCGACCGAGCAGCGTCGCGTGAGACGAGTTGACACACCGGGCGCTACCTTCGGCGTGCATGTCCGCGAAGTAAGGATAGCGCAGATGCTCGAGCTCGCACTCTCCCGGTGCCGGAACTCCACAGCGTAAGCTGTCCGCCTGTCCGCCGTTTTCAACGCACTGGAGTGAGCACTCGCCGAGTGTCCTGTAGATTCCGGGCTGCCTCGCTGGACACCTTCCGTGCGGGAAAGTCCACTTCGTGCAGGCCGTGCCATTGAAGTACCAGAACGAGGCAACCACGTCTTGCCTGCGAGAAGGAATGTCCTGTTTGTTTGAAGCTTGTATTCATATGTTTGCACACATATCAAAATATAGATAGCGCTTGACGCAGGATACTCCGAAAAATGCTAATAAAGGAACAATGGTTTCACGTATTTAATACCCTCTGTAGCTGCCGCGTCGGTGATGCTTGTAATAAAACTGATCACCAGAGCAAGTACGATTCACACATCGACAGCCGACAACCGTGAGCGAGGAGGTCGACCCGTGCACCTTCCTAGAATCACACCGTACCCACCGCGCGGGAGGTGCTCGAGATGTGCTTTGTCAAGTGGTGAGTTGCGAGTTCAGTGCAGAAACTGACTCACTCAGGATGTCTGCTGTGATCAGGATGATACACGCCATGCGGATTTTGTAGGCCAGATAAGCTCAAGTTATGGTTCTTCCAGTTCCTTGTATATTTAATATACCGGCATCTTGTGCTGCCTCCCTCATAAAGTGCGCAGCGCACGCGCCCTTACTTGAGGTTTTAAACACGTCACGTCCGGTGGCTTTTCGTGACAAGCACAGTTTTACTACAAGTAGTGATAGCTGCATACTTTAGAGGATGCGCTACATTTGTTCCGCAACAGCTTGGAATCACGTGACCTGAGCAAGAACTTCACGCTGACGTCATACTACCGCGGTATGATTTTTAATGTAAGTCACGGTTTTAGCTGGAATTGCATTAGGATAAATACTTAACCATGTGTCACGTGGTTGGCCGATGTCACTGGCAGGCGAGAAACCTACGCAGCACCACTTCGAGGTTTTCAAAAGTTTGCCAGCATCACTTGTGCCAGATCTAGGGTAGACAGCAGGGTGTCATTCTACCAATGGCGCCATACGTATTGTTAAGGCCTGAACCCACGTGCACGTTGCAGGCCGTCAGCGCGTGGTTTTCTGGTGTGGCGTCACGCCTTCTTGTGAAGAGGAAAGGTGCGCGGCTACGTGAAGGTGTGATCCCCTATCTATGCAAAGGAAGAGGACATGGCGCCGCGTCAGAAAGCAACATAATGACCAGCTGCAACGCGCACGTGGGGTCACGCCTTCAGTGCTCTCGTGTAGCATGACCCCGAGCTGTTCATGTGCAAACATGAACAGACCGGGGTCATGCCCTCCTTTGAAAACGAGCCTTTCTCTGTTTACTTCTTCCCAGCGCTTTGTTCGGGCTCCGGTTTCCGGCCTCACTAACAGGCAGCCGTACCATGGCTCAAAAAGAGAACTTGCATGCGCCGAACGTTGACCAACAGAGTATGCGTTCAGCGAACACGAGCCTCAATTCAGCGTAATGAAACGTTAGCAACACGGAACCGTCACACATCGCGTCTCTTAGTACAATCAATCAATCAATTAATCGATCAGTGTGCTCAGGAACAACCGGAAGGCCTTTGTGCTGGCGTGCGCAAGCAAGAATACAGTGAACAAACGATAAGTAAAAACTCTCTACAAGAGAAAGTGCCAACGAATAGCGAAAATGTAGGAAAAAAAAAACCACCACTCAGGGCAAAAATACAGCATAACTAGAATATATACAAGCCTAAAGGTAAATGACATCACACACAAAAATGTAAAAAATGGTCTGCAAGACAAAGAAGAAATAGATATGTACAATGTCCTGTACCATGCTGAAACAGCACAAATTATATAAGAAAACAATTACCATACGACAAGACAAACATCGAGATCGGGATGCTCTTCAGGGTGCACTGCTCCTTCATGTCAAAACTGAGAATTATACAGACTATATCCTTTCGACAGAGGAGTGTTGGCAAAAGCAGGTGGGCACATGAAACGATCTACGCACTCTGAATTTTTGTTAGTAGTATTAGTGGTAGAAGTAGACGCAGGAGTAATAGTAATATTAGTTATAATGAATGAATGAATGGATTACTTCATATAACGTTAAGCAACAACTATATGTCCTTTGGGCAGGCGCCCGCCAAAATAAAATAGGAAAATGAACAATCTAATACAGACCACTTTTAGAAAAAAAATGAAATAAAAAGAGTGGATTGGTACAGATAAAAAGAGATCAACGCTGAATGATTGATTGTTTGATTGATTTGTGGAGTTTAACGTCCCAAAATTACCATATGATTAGGAGAGACGCCGTAGTGGTGGGCTCCGGAAATATAAACACCCTGGGGTTCTTTAACGTGCACCCAAATCTAAGTACACGGGCCTACAACATTTCCGCCTTTATCGGAAATGCAGCCGCCACGGCCGCGATTTGATCCCGCGACATGCGGGTCAACAGCCGAGTATCTTAGCCACTAGAGCACCGTGACGGGGTGATCATCGCTAAATGGAAAGAATAAAAAAAAAGGCACGACCAAAATATTAGAATGGTAGTGAAAAATTATGTGAACTATACACAACTATGCGGAAGACTTTCTGAAAGATGTAAAAAGGAAGAATTTATACATTGTGAAAAAATAATTGAAGACTGTGCAAGCTGAGATAAAATCAATGACTGTGGGCTATAAAAACATCAAGCAGCTAAAGAAGCCTAATATTATAAAGATGTTTTATTTTGTAAATGGCAGTTTGTTGGAAGAAGCTGGCATGTACATGAAACGGTTAATTCTCCCTGGTTGACTTTAGCTCAATTTGATAACACAACTGAGGAATAAAAGGCAGGATAACATACCATGAACTAGTTGGTGAAGAAAGAACAGGTCAGTGCGATTTAGTTGGCAGTAAAGTCATGGCAATGATAATAATCTAGCAATTTTAGAAAGACATCTAAAGTCTCTCCTTACGAAATGGTTGTTGTAAATATTTATGAATTTTTTCAGGACTCACTAAATGGTATTCATGATAGATTTAAAAATGCCATTCCAGATCATAGATGCGTATTTGGTGTACCATTTGTGAAAGACAGTAGAAGAACTGCATTCTAGAGAGATTCTGCAAACAGTCGAGAGAACGACGGCCTCACAAGGATGGATAGATAGATAGATAGATAGATAGATAGATAGATAGATAGATAGATAGATAGATAGATAGATAGATGGACAGACAGACAGACAGACAGACAGACAGACAGATAGATAGATAGATAGATAGATAGATAGATAGATAGATAGATAGATAGATAGATAGATAGATAGATAGATAGATAGATAGATAGATTCTAACATCCCAAAACTAGCACTTGATTATGAGAGATGCCAAGTGGCAGGCTCCGGATATTGAGACTCCCTGGGATTCTTAACGTGCACTCAAAATCTGAGCACACAAGCCTAAAGCACTTTTGCTTCCATCGAAAATGCAGCCGCTGCTGCCAGGAGTCGGTCTCGCGACCTGCGGGTCAGCAGCCGAGTACCTTAGCCACTAGACCACCACGGCGGGGTGGCCTCGAATAGCAGTACGCTCAGTGTGAGCCGGAAAGTTTAGCATGCTATCAAAAACAAGAACAGTGGTCTCATAAACCTTGCATGACGACAAGGTATTGACAGAGCATAGGAATTACACGATGGATGGTTTGTGAGATAGAAATATGTTAATAATATTAGGAATTATGATATTATTAATAATAAAATTATTATTATTATTATTATTATTATTATTAATAATGACTTTACTAATAAATAAACGTCATCTAGGGACAGTATTCATGGTTTGATATTAGCAGTGCAAAAATTACGACGCGTACTATTTGCTTCTTATAATAACCATCCTACTGTCCCAGTCATTGCACACTGGTCGTACCTATGTAATGACTGATTCTGAGTCAAAATACCGATTATCGAGTCTTATCTAAAACAATAAACTTTTTAAAAATCAGACGACAGTGTTTCAACGCTTAATTATCGCCCCATCTACTTAACCAGCACCACTTGGAAAATACCAGCGTCGTAAACAATACCGAAAAGAGTAACTAAGTTTCTTACTCGTTACTAAAACAGACAGGTACGCGTTACCGCCCTACGCTATCTCCAAAAAAGGCAACGTGTTAGCGTTACCGTTACCAAAAAAGTAACGAACGTTACCTCTGCAGTTCCTCCGCAATGATAAGGTTTAATCAATGTGTGTTCGTTGCAGGAATGCACAGTAGGATTCTTCTAAATCTGAAGTTTATGCTTCACATAAAACGGCTAACCAAAGAAGTAGTACGCTCTAAATTTTCATTTGATGAGAAATACTTATGGAACTTAATAGCACCGCAACTAATCAACGTTATAAAACCTGTGGTGTACACGTATCCCGAAGGAGTATGGCCACCAGCGTGGGACCGGTCTTAGCGAGCCGCAGGGCACGCGTTAACCATCGCCGTGGCGAGAACACGATACTGTTCAAAGTCGGAACACTTTATTGTGGCAACACCAAACGCAGTACAGCCCGTTGCAAAAAGGCGCGGCGGGAAAGCAAATAGGCTTATCCACGCCACGGGCACAAAGTACTACACAGGGTGCCAGGAGCACGTCTCCGCGGTAAAGGTGATCCACGGAGACACCGGGGCCAAGGCCCGGTTGCTCGAGCGAGGGCAAAGGCGCTCGCGTTGGCTTCGAAGGGAGACGGGTCGGCGTAGCTAGGCCACGCACTAGGACACCGTACCACCCCTCGGCCGTGCGTACGCAGCGGGGCAACAAAAGGTGAGCGTTCACCTCGGGCGTGAGGCGCCGTCAGCGAAGTCCGACGAGCCCCGAGTGACGGGAGTCGACGGACGGGAAAGATTGCGTGGCTCACCGTTTGCTGTCCCCGAGAGTACCTGTCTGCTTAAAGAACACCTATTAGTTGGTCTGCCCGCTCGCGACGCAGCGCGCGAAAACCTCTCGGGAGGCTCCACGCGCGGCGCCACAGTCAACATCTGCTACCGGGTAAGGGAGTTAAACGTCACTCCGCTTTTCCCAGCGCGGCAGACAGCAAAGAAGGGCAGACATGTCGGGACATGAGAACGGCAGAAAAGGCGGCAAAGCCCACGCAAAGGCAGCGGGCTAGCCTCAATTCCCACATCCCCCTCTCCTAAATTTGCCCTTTACCGGTCTGCATAAGGCAGCCGGACGTCACCCATGCAGTTAAAATGACTCTGCTATGAGCGACAGCTAACCTCAGTCCAGCCCTGTTACTGCTGCTAAAAAAAGATTACAAAGGAGAAACAAAACATAAATAACAAAATAAACACATGACACTATAAAAATAACTGCGGAAGGGAGCACAGGGAAGTGCGACTAGTGTTCGTGGTGCTGAAGCGGGATAGCGTCCACTGCGCGGAGGGGCGGAAGGGCGTGACAGTGTCCGCTGGGTGCGATGCCCGAGTGTGAAGTCAGAGGTACGGGAGGGGGCTCACTGATGACTTGTTGCTGCTCTTGATAAGCCGCGAGTCCGACGAAAGCTGCCTTGGTTGTTGTTCGAAGGCCCCCGCATTTCTGGCTCGATGACGGAGCTGGTACGTTGCGGGAAGCCGGGCCTCTCCAGTGATCAGGGAGGCCGAACCAGAACTGGCTGCGAGGCGCCCTGGAGTCGGCTGGCAGCATATAGCTGCTTTCAGCTGGCCTTGCGCAGGAGCCATGGTGAGAAGGCAGCAGGGCTTCTTCGGTCACGGCCGAGAGCAGAGCACAGCCAGATGGTCTGACGTCAGTGGGTCAATGCCCCCCAGCACCTCCAGTGTCCGCGTCGATGGGGGAAAAGCCATGACGCACTCTTCGCGGGCTCACACCGAAGCGTCACGCACCCACACACGCACAGAGGCACGCACACACACACTGCCGACGGCTGCGTGAGCGTATGCGCAAAGCGTCCTTCGTCTCTCTCCCGGCAAGCACCGACACTGAAGGTCACACACAGCTCCCTTCGTGGTAGACGAAATGAACACGGGAAAAAAAGTAATAACAGAGCAAAATGACGCTCAACATCTGGAAAAAAACATAAAATACAAATAACACTTAATATTAGACAAAAGAGACATAAAATACACACGAACACTAAAAAAAAACAGAAACACTGGCAGCAGACAGGGCGGGGTCAACTTCTTTACGAGAAAAGGCCGTAAAGAAGCTAACCGATACTGAGGCTAGACAGTAAACTGAGGACCTTCGGTTGCGGAGAAGTCCGCCGTCCGGCGCGAAATCACAAAGGTGACCGCTTCCTCAGATTATACCGGTGCGGGGTCCGAATGCGGTCCGCCGCCCCGGGTGTGCCCGTTGCTTGTGCGAAGTGCCGCAGGGCGCTGGCGCGAGCTCGTCAGACCATGACAAAGGGCTTCAGGTCTGCGATGTGGGCACGGCTGAGTTTTTCCCAAAGGGGATCTTTCGGCTAGTACGCGCCACGGACGGTCACTGACAATCGGTTCACAAGATCGGGCGGCTTTCCAACCCTTGGTTCAACCGTTTGTCAGAAGTGGCAGGCACTGAATAGCGATAAAAGTCACGCTTCGTGCCGGGCCAGGTCACAACATTGCTAAGTTTGCAAAAACTTTCGAGCCACTCAGGTGACCGGCCATGGGTTCGTCGTGAGAGGATCGCAACAATGCGGCTCTCAGACTTTTCGGCATAACCACCTTAACGGGTTGATGGACTCGTCCTCAGTGGCTATATAGTTCAGCAGGAGCCCATCATGGTCCAGCAAAATGAATCCGTCGGGGACTCAGGGACACACGCTGTTTCAGCCCCCCCGTTGCGCCCGCCGCAGAACAAGCAGCGTAACGGCGCTCCGCGCCTCTCAAGACGGTTTAACGGCACCCGCCGCAAAGCAAGCAGCGTATACGGCGCTCCGTCCCTCCGAGACTCGAAACGGATCACTCTGCTGAGCCTTCAGTAGCTCTTCGCTGCCGAAAGCAATTCCCATTCTCCCAAATGAGGGAGTCTGGTATCGCGCCCACTCAGGACCACAGCAACCACCGCGTGCACGGCGTCACGGGCTCGCTCTCGGCACGTTGGCTTTCGGAAAGTTCCCGCGCTCGGCCGCTACGCAGTGCGCCGCTTACCTGGATAGCAGCCAAGGTCGTCTTCTTGGGGACTCCCCATTTTCGCCGCTGTTTCGCCCCCGACGCTTGCATGTGCTAAGGCACCGCGAGTGGTCATCGCACCGAAATCCAGATTCTCGGCAGACAACAGGGGGCACGAGATAGCGCGTCAGCTACCACGTAGAAGTGTATTCACCACAAAAAGGGGTGACGACACGGGCGAGCGCCGAAGGGCGCCCGTCGATAGAGGCGGTGGCCTCTTTGTGCAGCGCGGCATGCCACTAAGCAGACATGTCGGGACATCAGAACGGCAGAAAAGGCGGCAAAGCCCGCGCTAAGGCAGCGGGCTAGCCTTAATTCCTCCAAACCTTAGAGATGTCTTTAGAGTTACATTGATGGCTTTTGCCTCTGTGACACAAGGTGAAATCATTTTTTTCTAATGTTATAATATACACGATAGGAGATTTAATCATCCACGCTATGCACAAATAAAGCACCACTGAACTCTGAAGACGTTTACAATGATCATCCCTTTCCGGGTCAGAAGACTTCCGCCGGCCGAGATTGTCAACATTGCAACTGGTGGTCATTGGTGTCACTATTTGCCCGCCGTGCGCCAGTAGGCAATCGCAGAGGCCTGCATCGGCGCCTTTTTTTAGGAAGGGGGGGGGCTTTCGTATGTTTGTGACAACAGGTTTCGCTAGGTCCGGACCTATCATCCCATTTTGTCTACCAAAAATCTTGCACATGGGCAGACTACCTACGTGAATAAAGCCCACTTCAACAGCGGGCTTGCACTAGCAAAACAGATCTACAAACAAATATGTACTGTTAAGAAAATGCTTCAACGACCTAGTTACGAAAAAAAAAATATCAGAGTATAAACACTTCTTCCTCACTTTAACCTGTAAATTACTGCGAAAATTTTCGAGCATTTAGGCAGTATATTTATGATAAGCTTCACTCGCTGAAGAGTTCAATAACTAGAAACTTCGCTGACATTGCAGAGAGAAAAAAGTAAAATTTGTTTTCAAAACAAGGTTAATCAGTTAAACTTTTGGGCAGCAACTGCCATAAAATCTTGCAATTTTATACTTTTTTCAAAGATGATTTTCTTCAGTTTCAGACAGTGTTACTTTACTTTTTGTTGTGCAAACATTTCATGCACGAAATGTTCTATTTGTAAAGGAAATATTTATGTGTTACATCATGGTAAACTTTCGTGAACCACGCGAAATGAATTTGGTCACTCCATGTTGAGTACGTTCGATATTTTTGGCTTCCTCAACCAGACACTAAAAAAAGTGAGTTCCTTTCAGGCTAATGATACTATGTGCCTAAAATATGAAATACTCCATCAAATATAAAATATATATGTTAGGATTGGTGTCAATCTTTTATGGAATCACTTGTTTGAAATAACCAAGGTTAGGAGACTAACTGCTGTTATGTATGCCGCTCAATCTGTAACCGTGGTTAGCCGTAGTATTCGTGAGACAGTGGTAGTAATCAGCTTTAGTTGAAACATAGGGACGCCAATGAGAGAGAGAGAGAGAAAATAGGCCCGAATCTACGTGTTACACTGTAAATGTCATCAAAAGATGATAGTCTTACGTCTGGAGAGAGAGAAAAAACGTTTATTTGATGTTCTGCGCAAGAAAATCGGTGAATGGTATTCTTAAGGCGCTGCGTTAGAGTGTCTCGAGCGTGTGACGAAGACGAACAAGCGCATCTAGGCACGTTAGGCACGAGCGCCATCTGGCAGTTATTCTTAGAAAATGAAGGCGTGCGTGACAGCGGAGAAAGATGCGCGCCAGTCAGGGAGGTGATAAGGTGTAGAAGGCAAAGCGACGGGCAGGTGCCACCACCGTGCCGTCGTAGCAAAGCGTTGTAAACACCTTCTTGAGTATCGCGTTGCACTGTCACCGCAGCGCGTTTAAACGCCACGGGTTACTTGTGTGTGCCTCTTCCAGTATAAATGCAGACATACAAAACGTGGAGATGTTGTTATGGCGCCTCAGATATGCGCAGTATTTGCTTTTTTCAATTGACAATCGCACAACGATGAACGCTAAACCTTGAGCAGTATTGGTGGGCAGTGCGGATGGCGTTGGCCGTTTAGTGCCGTTAGAGGTATCGTTAGGACGGACAAACAGACAAATGTACAGACAGACAGAGAGACAGACAGAACGGCAGACAGACAGACAGACAGACAGACAGTCCAAAATTTTTCCATCGAAGGTCCCCAAGAAAGACTATCGTCTTTAATAAACGTTTATTTCGAAACAGTGTTCCGAGTGATGCCCGGTAACATCCTAAGCCGGGATGATTCCCTAGTCGAGTAACCCCCTGGCTTCGGCTGCCCTCTTGGCCCTGGCGACGAGTTGTCACTGGTCTTCCAGGTTCTCAAGGACGAGCTTAGTCTCCCACGTTTCGATTAGGTGGACGTCGTTCGCTCTTGGTGCTTGGTCCCACTCTGGTTTGCATGTCGTGGTTTGAATAGCACTGGTATTCCAGGAGTAAGTGTGCCAGAGGGTCCAGTACGCTTCAACATGTAGCCATGTGTCGTTGGGTAGAGACGGTGAAGGCAGCGATGCAAAATGACAGCATATCCCTGGTGTGAATGATGGAGAGCGGGCTAAGCTCTCACTGCAGGGTACTCGCGGCGCTGCCGCGAAGCTTCGGCCTCTCGGGCTCGTACTGCAGGGTCCTCACGGTGCGGCCGCCCAGAATCACGGCTAGCTTAGCGTTCCGCACCCGCACGACAGGGTCGCTTGTTAGGGTGCGAGTTGCCACCGCTCTGCACGCACGCCGCTCGGCAGCCTTCTCTATCCTCCATCGACGAGCCTCTGTTAGCGCGCTCACAACACGGCGGCGCCAAAGAAAACATGATGGCAGTAGCACGATCGTCTCTCTCTCTACTTCCGTATGAGTGACGTAAATCCGGTTTTCATTAAACTCACTATTTATTATTATTTTTTGCTACAAAACGCCCTCTAGTGTGAGACGATATTGGAATTCTCAGCGTATATGCATTCGTTATATATAGAGTGCCTCGATGCGCGCGTCCCCGCTTAGAGTCGAGTCAGCTTTTGAAAAGGCAGATTCCGCCTCCTCGGCCTTGGCGGAAGCGTGGCCACCATTCTGGATCCCCCGCCCAGTCACTTGTGTGTGGCGTGCGTGTTGTTTTTTGGTCGGTGCTCGTGTTTCTGCGTTCGCTCTTGTTTCTGCGCTCGCTTTTATGCGCTCGCTTGCGCCACCATGCCCGGGTGATGCGTGCTGCAGTGCAGCAATCATTCTAGGAACGGCTGGAAGCTGAACCGATTTCCAAGAGACCCAAAAAGACGGCTTCTTTGGACGGTACCAGTCAAGCGCGACAAGTGGCGTCCGACGAATGCATCACACATTTGCAGCGTAAGTAAATATTTCTTTTTGAATGCGTGGTAATTTGATTAGCCAGCATTACTTGGCGCATCATTATTTCTTTGTTGAGAGCGTAGGCAACATCAAGTAGTCAAACGTCGTAGAGCATATTGTCCGCGGCATTTGGACAGTACACGAGCCATTCGGGGTAGCGAGCCCGCTGTAAGAAAATGCTTGAGGTAGAAGGCTGGTGTATTATATCAAATATAAAAGCACCCTTCAACACCCAATTCTAATTTTCTTTGCAGGCTCACTTTGAACCGAACAACTACGAGCAAAACCGAGTGGATGGTTGGAAAAAGCTGAAACCGAATGCAGTCACAACTTTGTTCTCCTTGTGACGTATGTTCTTAATTTTACTCTGGCATTACATAATGAAGTATCGATTACAGGCATTTGTGTACATGCAGCTGCAACTTCAATACGGTTAAAACCAAAGAGGAACGTTTATGCTGTGTCCAAATTAATTCATACATTGTAAACGTCTGAGTGTATTTCACTGTTTCAAGGCACTGACCAGCCGCACTGGCAGCAGCTTTCCGATATCGGGCATGAGGCTGGCAACTTGCCATAATCTCACGTGTAGTGATTATTTTACTGAAACAAAAACACGCATGTACACGGGACCACAATGTACGTGAAAAGATACCTGGTAGCCTACTTTATTTTAAGCCCTCCACTAACGCCCTCTCATAGCCCACATCTAGCTCGTGGCACATGGAGCTCCGATTCGAATTCGAGGCTTTTTTTGTAGGGACGAATTTTTAGCACAATTTGGTTACGATACTGTGGAAACTCCGTAAGATATGCATTAGGCAAAAAATAGTCAGTTAGTAAAGCGTAGAATGAAGTCCATGGTTCAATGAATCTTAATAGGGTGAAACAAGCTTTCCCCTATACCAGTGGAAAAGGTTGGGGGAACAACCTTTTAAGAATGACCTTCCTAGGTTTAATCACCATTCAGATACCAGCCGCATTTGTTACGTTATTAAACTAACCCCAGGCTTGACATAAATTGACTTTAGATGAAAACATTTATAAATACATAGGTTTCTGCTTGCAGCGCTGCCCAAGGAACGAAGACCACCAAAGGAAAGAACTGTGCTCGCACCCTCCGGTGGAGAGACCAGCAAGTCTGCTCCGGGGCTACGTCAATCGCCAGCTACAGTTGAGATACCGCGAGAGGCCCCACTAAGCCATGCCGTTCATGAGTGTTCACTGGAAGGACTGTCGCGTCACGGACACGACGCCATGGAACTCAGCGACGCCGCAGTAAAACTGTCAGCAAACTCTAGTGATTCACATTCAGGAGAAGCCAATGATGTGGCTATTGAAACATCAAATGGTACTGGTGAAACGTCAAATGCTACGGCAGAATCAGCAGAACTGAAGAAGAAGCTTGCTGACCTTAGAAGAAAGTATACTGAACTTCAGCAGTATCATGCTACTGCCAAGAACACAATCCAAAGTCTCAAGAAAAAAGTGCAAAAACTCGAGAGTGACACAACGAATATTTCGCAAAATTTGAAATTTCTGAAAGATTATCAAGTTCGCGCTCTCTCAAGAAGCAGCAGCTTGGTAAACTTTTGGTCTTCGCACACCATCAAGCAAGGCCTTCACATTAAATTTGCTTGTGGTACAACAGGCTATGAAACGCTAAGAAAAATGGGATATCCTCTCCCATTCAACAGAACACTCACGTGAAGGATTGAAGATTTAAAGTTCTTCCCAGACATTCTTCACGAAGTGATCGATGTTATGAAATGCAAAGCTGAGACTATGGAGAATGTCGAAAAGGACTGCGTCCTTTTTTTTTTTTTGGATGAAATAGAGATAGTGCCAGGGTTCGAGCTAGACCGTGCTGAAGACACATTTCTTGGAGGAGTAACGCTTCCCACGAAGCCTCAAGAGCCTGCGAACCACGCTCTTGTATTTATGTTAGGCGGCCTTAACCAAAGGTGGAAGCAAATTATCGCTTATGAATTGACTGGGAGAACCGTCGAAGGTTGTTTGCTGAAAAACGATGTATTGGAGCAAGTACAGCTGCGCAGTCAAATATCTCTGAATGTTTGCGTAGTCACATCTGACATGGGCTCCGCGAACCGCGCAATGTGGAGGGAATTTGGCTTTTCAAGTCACACAGATTCTTCGACATTCGACAGTTATGTTCCAAACGCCATCCGTGCATGAATGGCAAGGAACTTTTTTTCATGGCTGATCCGGCTCACGTGCTGAAAAACCTCAGGGGCCAACTCTTGAACTCTAAAGTTTTCACGCTGAGTGAGGCCACAGTGGCCAAAAATAGCCTGCCTTCTACAGAGGTTAACGTGGAATATGTTGAGGCGGTACTTGAACACGATTCTTAAAGAGAACTGAAGGTAGCGCCAAACTTGTCCGAAGTTCACACCAGCACACGCCACTTCACCAAAATAAAAGTTGGTGTTGTTGTACAGCTTTTTCGGGAAGCTCCTCTAGCTATCCGCTTCCTTTAAAGGAAGGGTTACTAAAACGGGAAGCGGAAACAACAGCTTGGTTCATGGAGCTTATTTCAAAGTGGTATGCACTGATGTCCTCATGGCATCCAGCAATGGCGTTAGGTCACAGAAACAAGGCCAAGTACACTTAAGCCCTAGATACATTGCGCATAGTAATAGAAACAGTGAGAACTACGAAAATGGGCACCACATCACATTGCAAACCGTCGCAAGCTGGCCTGCTCATATCAACTACGGTTGTTGTTCGCCTCCAAGGAGTGCTCCTAAGTGACGAAAGATATGAGTTTTTTCTTACAAGTAGACTGCTGCAAGACTGCTTAGAGAATCTTTTTTCTGTCGTGCGGCTTATGAAGCCGGTTCCCAGTGCCTATGATATCAAGTGCGCTCTGAGACTCGTGAGCGTAAGCCAAATTTTGCATACGCCGCGGACGGGAAGGTACGAACTTGATGACCGAGAGTACCTTGTAGACCTGCTATCCCAGGGGAAGAAGGCCTATGTCAAGAACGAAGTTGACAAGATTGACAATTCTGAGATTATGTTCACTGAAGGATTGTCGGCAACAGAATGCAGTATTCTGTTTTACCCCGTAGGATTCATGTTGAAGGGAATATTGAAGTCCGTGAAGTGCGCAAAATGCAAAGATGCTCTCATTGGAACTGCGTGCGACGAGTATGCTTCACTGACATCACTGAAAGAGTATGTTTCGGACGGAGACAACCTTATATATCCGAGTAGTGGAGTGATGAAAGGCCTGAAAAACTATGAAGAGAACTTTACGGCCATCAACTCTTGGTGCACACATAAAATAATCACGATGAAGTCGCCACTTCATTCACTTACAGCATACCTAAGCAAGGCACCCCACTGCAGCCTGTGTGTATGCACGGAGCACAAGGAGGGTATATACAGAATGCTCACTGAGAGGTACGCACAAATAAGGCTGCGCATTATTCTTTGACAGTTGCCAGCCGATAGTTTGAATAGGAATTCCAGCAAAACTTGTGCCGGCGTCAACCTCTCGTAAGACATCGACACACTAAGATCAGCTGTATGCCCCAAATTAACTAAAAAGTATGCCTTCTGTGCTGATCTGATGCCAATATATATACGTTTGCAGTTGTTAAATACTTGTTTTTATCCTTCACTGTTTTTGTGTTTGAAGGGTTCCTTCCCGTCTAGTCTTAACTTATTACTTAGGTCGTTTTTTTTTACTCGTGCACAATCACTGTGAAGCAACCAGTGACAGTCCTGAGAAAATTCTGTCATGGAGTGCTTTATTTGCATAATTGCCTCTGTCAGCATAGTATTTATGCATACAAATAAATGACCTGTACAATAATTCTCGAGTGTCATGTAACTTCAACTTTTTGAGCACGCATAATAATGGTAAGAAAGCTCTAATTTCATTATAGCTGGATATATGAATTTTTCATTGTGGATAATGACGTGCCGTGCATTTGTTTAGAAGCACTTGTGCTCTTACGTTTTTGCTGTATTATTACCTATTTTAGTTACTTATTTTATTTCTTTATTTTTAACACAAATGTTTTGTTAAATAAACTGTACTTAGCATGTATTCTCTCGTGTTACATATTCTTTGTTACTTCTGTGCAAATGAACCTTTTATAGTTATATCCCTAGGTATTCTTTCAAATTCTCATTGAGCTATGAACTTATCGAGCTTTTTGTGTATCTTTACATCCTAGATATAAACTTTTTTTGTATGTTGCGAACAATATGCTGTGTATTTGTTGTTTATTATTTATGTATAACTGGTACAGAGGCCTTTTGTCAGGTATTGTTATACCTTTAGCTTCTGTACCTTTCTTGGTGTAATTCAAGAAAAACGAAGGATCTAAATCTGAATACTGCCCCTCGGCACTTCATCATGTGTACAATGCGTATAACGCAATTTATGATAAACGAGCAAAGTATAAACTTAGCAAAAGAAGCCGTCATAACCACGCTTCGGTAGCTTTGGAACACTAAAATCAGCGTTTTGCGATATATCTACTGCTGCTGCTGGCACGCATATGACTGCTTGAAGCAATTATTTGCGTATTTGAAATGCGGAGTTTACAAGGCAAATAATAAGTGTTTATACTTGCCAGAACTCTCGTTTGCGGCCGAAGGAAGAGGATTCGTTGTAAATAGAACAAAGTCTATACGTCAACATCTAGAGCACAACACATGCATATGCTGTCAGTTTATATGAAGTACATCATTCCCTTAATAAACAATTAGTTAACAACAGCACTAAAAGCTGTCCAAGGTTCAAAAAGGAAAGAAAAAACTCACAGCGCGGGCTTATTTCTGGACGTTTCGGCGCACCGCAAGCGCCTTGTATAGCGCCTTTCGCATGCTGTCTAGCTGCGGCGGGAGGCGCAATGGCGGCCGTCGTAACTGACGACGCGCCTGTCCTCACCCTCAGCGGAGCGCACGGGCAGCGAGTTTACAAAGGCGAGGGCATAGACCCACCCACAATGCACTGCGCCAGGCGCTCTTACGAGGCTTTCGGAAGCTGCGCGCTCATTGGTTCGTGCGTGATGTCGTCAGCAAACATGGCTGCGCCCATCACGATGCTGCAGGCAGCTGCCAGGCAAGACTTCGCGCGCGCTGTGTTTGCTGAGGCGATCTTTATTGAGAAAAACGCCTTCCGAACATTCGGAGGGATGCGTCGAAACTTCCAAGTGTGCCGAGAAACGCTGTGAGCGTGCCTCTACCGAAGCTGCACTTCACTGCCGCCGGCAGTGATGGTCCGCTTTCAACGACTGCAGCTGACACCAAGAAGTGGACCGTCGTATCCAGCAAAGATTAAGAAGACGTCGAGATGCTGGTCTCGGTAAGTTCTTTTTTGCAGTTCCGAACAGAGCCATAAAATGCTTGCTTACGAGACCGTCAGTCCGCTCAAGTTCGCAAACAATGCTCGGGCAGGCACAGCTTCGGTTACTACGCTACCCACCGCGAGTACGGCTATTGCTACTGTTGCACAGTGCATTTAGTGCGCATGGACTTCAGCGGAATAAATTAAACCACAACAAAAAGAAAATTAAACTGCAACGCACTGCTTTGAGTGTTTGTCGAAAGCTATAAAATAATTTAAAAAAGTACGAACGCGTTACTTGAGGTTTCACCGCAGAGCTGCTATGTATTTTCTTAATAACTTCTTAATTGGATTGCTCAATTTCTGACTAACCACTCTCAGTTATTTTTCGTTAACAACGTCAAATCTAACTCGCTTCCTGTTAGGTCTGGAGTGCCACAGGAATCTGTCCTTAGCCCGCTTTTGTTCCTAATCTACATTAACGACTTACCTAACAATTTATCCTGCAACCTTCGTATGTTTGCAGATGATTGTGTCATCTACCGCAAAATAACCAACATTTTTGATCAAGCAGCACTACATTCATTCTTCTTATTCTTACGATGTCAGTGTTTCATCCCTTAAAAATGAATCCGGTCTATTAAGTCTTTCCCTTCGCCGCAGAATTGCTACGTGGTCACTGTACCACAAGTTGTATCACAGCTCACTCCACCAACCACCTTACATCGCTCCCGCCGCACGCATTTCTCCCCGCACTGGCCATCCACTTCAAGTCTTCCGACCCCGATCTGGCACCTCAACATTTTCTGCATCATTTCTCTGCCGCGCCGCCAAAGAATGGAATGACCTTCCCCACGATGTTGTTTCAATCACCTGTCCATCACGTTTTATTCAAAGTGTGTCAATGCTTCTGCAATGTTAACCTGTGGCTTTTGTATCTTTGTTGTACAACCCACCCCTTATGTAACAGTCCCCCGTGGGGTCTTTAAGGAAATAAAGTGAAGTGAAGTGAAGTATTTTAGGGAAGGCATGTAGGAATCTTTACAATCGCGTGCCCAGAGTAAGCATCATGTTGCAAATCACTGCAGTTAGTGTGGGAAAGAGTGCACTGTGTTCATCAAAACTGCAATCCGGAATCGATAACGGTTTGAGCTTGCAATCTTTACACGTAAATTAATTGACAAATGTCCTGTGAATGAAGGTAATAACCAGCTGCAGCTAAGTTGCGCATAGTGTTAAAAAATGCACCCTCCTTGGCATTCCCTTTTACAGAGAATGCATGTTTGCCTAAGGCAAATGAATTATGATTGTGTGCCGAGTGCACGCGACAGGGAGTGCTACACTATCTGTAAGGCTGTGAATGAACAGTTTATAATCAGTTTGCAGCAACTTGCTGAGAAATTCCTTGGGTCCTTTGGAACACTGCTAGTTTTGGCTCCATGAAAAAAAGAAGAAAACATCACTTCACCTCAGGTTGACAGGAAATGTTTGATTTGTACAGATTATGCTAACATTATTACCATAATTATACTCAAAGGTGAAACTAACAAAATGGCACAATGATATGCTATTGACACATATTTGTTATACATTGTTTAAAAAAACATACTAAAATTTCGGTGATCTTGCAAAAGTTAGTTCACATTTTTATTTCTATGCAGACTAACCTTGGCCTCTCGTACAAGTTGCTAACAGGTGGTATCTAAAAAGACTGCACATAATACAGAGACACATTATCTTCTTGTTATAATTTCTAACTTCTTTAATTGATACATCAGTCCTCCTAGTTTCCTATGCTAGAAATCATTTGTCTTTTGCAACTGCGTGAGCTTGCTTTACTTCTGCACCACTTGTTTTCTAACCTCCTCGGATGATAAAGGGGTACTAACTGCAAATTTTTTTATTTTCTTGCGTGAAATGAAAGGCCCAACCTTCAAGGATCTAGAATACGTACTGCAAAATGCGAGTGCACTCCGCAAAAGTAATAACACAATCATTTTAAAAGTTAGTTTCTTTGTCTACAGTGCCCTGACATCGTAACACAATATGAGCTCCTCGGCATGTGCTTGTGCGAGAAATTGTGAAACTCGCTCGGCTGCTACGCACTGTGGCTCCATTGCCAACCCACAAGCAGTCATTTTGATAGATTTTGTGACGCTGAGTGGCCGTTTTGGTACCTGATGTCATCACAACTAGCCAGATTGCAGCATAAATTCGCTAGAATTGCCTGATGTGCCACGGGAAACCTGACTTTAATATAAGAAATAATATATCTTATCATGGTTTTATTTGCTTCTCACTTGCTCAGAGTGATCTTTGTATCAATACAGTTTGCATGGCAGGGTAAACTCACCTTTGAAAAGTGGTGTCGAACTCCTTTAGAATGTTGGCTGTGGAGGCCAATTCGAAGGAGCTATTGCGGCCAACGTATCAGGCAATCTTTAAATGTGCCTGCTGGCTTGCCATTTTGACAAAAGAGAATGGCCCTCTGTGACTCGCTGCTGAGTTTCGCAATTATTTTATCGCTAGCACCAAGTCCTGAACCTCAATTCTCGGTACAGCTGTATTCTGTTTTTTTGTCGAAGTTCCTTTTCACTCTTTTTCTGTACTTAGCTTCACCCTCTTTAATTCTCTCTTCTGTCAGGCTAATCATCATTTCAACTCACAGCCATGTTGGCTGGTAAATATGTTGCCTTGAAGGAGCAGTCAAAAGTCCGTTCATGAATGTTTATTTTTGTTCTTGTTTTTTTCCCCACTCCTGCAATAGCTCTATTGAGGCTGCAGTATGTAAAAATGCATAAGAAGTGTGCACCCAAGAGATGCTTTTTAGGACTGTGCACAATGAGCTGCGTCATTTAAATGCAGCTCTTTCATCCTTCTGGGAAGTCTGAATACATGCTTAAGTATTACAATATGTCTTAATTAGCTGGCTTCACTAGCCCATTAACTGCTGAATGACATGGAGCAGTAAACCTGAGAGCAATTCGTTGTTGGTTTACCCGTTTATTGGGTTGATGACTCTCTGAATCTGGTTGACTGTATCTCTAATAATGAATTTTTGTTAGACATCTTTTAGTGAAGAAAGGAAATCATACTGTTGGTATTGCTTTTTCTGCTTTTGCTGCCACCAACCTTTTACAAACCATAACCTTTGTATTTTTTTACGAAATTCTCCTAAGTCCATAGGTGACCTCTAACGGAGCAGAAAAGTGTTGAGATTGTACCACATGTTGAGTCAGCTGCCTAAACTTTACTTTATTAATCTGGCACTCATGATATGATTATTTTGTTGTTTCTTCTTTTATGCTAGATCATATAAACTGCTTGGTTAGCTTCATGTATGTCCACTGGATGCCGTCATGACCACTTAAATGACAGCAGTTATGATAGAGATTGAATATTTTTAATTAGTATCAGTGGCACTGCAATCAATCCTGCTTGTGTCAGTTTTAGAGCTTCAGTTTCCTCTCAAAGCTTGACAGCATTTACTGTTTTACACATCAGCTTGTGGGATCTCCAATACAGACACTGCGCCACCGTCTTTCGTGGAAGCTTCTGGGTGCCTTTAGGATGGCCAGTGCTTCTTTCTTTGTCGTCGTGCAATTCACTCTCGCTTTGTTAAACTTGTAGCGGTGCCAACCAACCACGCAAAGTTAGAAACTACTTGGCAGTCTTTCATCTCGCTATTAGAGTATCGCTCTTATTCACTATTGTGATTCATGTGCATTCAGCTTGAATGGTAAAGCAGTCCAGTAGAATAAATACAGGATTATGTCCCATAATTTTTTAAGAATGCAAACCTCTCTCTGCTTCCATTCCTTGCGTTCAGCCTTTGATTTAGCCACTTGTGCAGCTGTCGGTTTTGTACTTGATGCTATGCCATCTCTGTGACTTGCTCTGTGATCTTGACACACCTAAATGTGAAGACTTCTTCGCATGCAACTGTCCTAAAAATAACTATAAATGTCGCTAGACAGCAGGTTGCTGAACTCAACATTTAAAACCATTTTGTATTATCCTCTGCAACTTCTAGGCTGGCCTCTGAAGCAATGTGGATCAGTGACCGGAGCTGGGATGCTGCCGCGTACTGCTGCTCGGCTCAGTGTGGACAAGTACTGCAATAAGGACAGCATCCGTCTTTGTGGACTTTTTCTGAATGCGTTTATTACACATAATTTCTCATTCTGCTTGACAAGAAACTCTTGTGCAACATAACCTTTGCTAACATTTGAAAATGTAAAATGAATCCATGAATTGCCAGTGCAAACCTGCTCCCATGGAGACTTCATATTTACATTGAATAAAAAAATCGCAAATACAGTTTGTAGTGCTGGATGTTTTCGCCTTCACTAAACCTAAAAAAAGTAAAATCTGGTCTGTTAGGATTGCTGCAAGCACAGTTACACTGCAGTACTGTCCGTCATCAGAGGTGAAATCAAAGTTGAACCCACCTCAAATTTCGAGGGCTGGGTGTACTTTACACTGCGCAATGACTTCAACTTCTAGCACGTTCATAATCCTTGAATTGAAATGCTTTCTGCTGGTGATATTTTAAACTATTAAAATTCCATAGGGTCAGCCATTCGGCCTGTCCTGTCAATTTGTCTGCGGTGTTATGGCTATGTAGGTCAGTCGGTCAAAAATGTGTATGTGTTGCAAAATACGTAAACGAATACGGGTTAGTATATACAGAAGGAGGTCGCATAGCACAAGGATTAAAGGCTCAAGGCTCCTGTGAAAAATATACATGTTTATAACTAAAAAAAATGACAACTAAAAAGTGGCAAGTTATTATAATATAAATAAAGGCAAGGCAAACTTGTAATGTAAATTCCAGCTAAAATGGTAATAAAGCAATCTTCAGTAATTGTACGTGGCTATGAAGAAAATGGTGGTAGAATATTGAACAAAAGGGACTTCAATTAATGATACACCAGACATTCCAAATCTATTTAAAAGTATTGAATGGCAATTGTTTAGTGCATAGTGGTATTGAATTCCAAAAATGTATGGCAGCAAATATGGTAGTGTGTTCGCCGTAGTTAGTGCGTGTATGTGGTAGTAAAAAATTGTTGTTAGAGGCGAACCTGGTGGGATTAGCGTTTACCAATTGAAATTTTCGCAAGACATTGGCTGTTATGGAAGCGTTAAAACACTTATATACAAGAATCCTCAGTGTATGTTTGAATAAATTACACACTGTTAGTACACTATGTTGCTGAAGAAGCGGGGGCACGCTGTTGAATAGAGTACTGAATGTTAGGATGCGAATGGCTTGGTTTTGGAGACGTTGAAGTGGGAGGATATGAGATGGATAGGTGTTTGCCCATGACGCGATGCAGTAGGTAATATTGCCGCGACATAGTGCCTGCATTCAAACAACGCGCCCATCACCACGCGCACAGGGACATACATGCGCGCCGTCTAGTGTTGCGCAGAGACGATGATGATAGCACGAGAACCCAGCTGGCCCCTGCTGATGCGCGCCACGTGCTTGGGACTCTTCTTGAAGAAGCAGAAGAAGAAGACATCTTTGGAGTTCTGCTGTAACGTGCTACGACCATAGTCCCTTTGAGTTGTGGGCACAGGTTCGCCCTTTAATAAATACGTTTTATTACACCCCGAGTCCTTCAACATCGTTACAATATGACTGAGGATAATGGCGTAGTGTAGCTTAAGCAAAGTTGAAGCATGGTCATTTTTTCGTAATGTTCTGATACCATGAGCTATCTTATAAGTGAAACGTGATGATGGTACTTTAGATGAGCATCTAGGAGTACTCCCAAGAATAGTGAACTTAGTGGAACAAAGATTTCTGTGGCTCTTGATAGTAATAGCCGGGGTAGGTAAAAGAGCATTATGACTCAAATGGAAGATAATGAACTGTGTTTTATTTGTGTGAATTCTTAAACCATTAGCTGTGCACCAGTTATTTAATAATAATGGTGTCCAAGGACTTCTGCTGTGCAATTATAAGAGCTCTTTACATCATCCCATTGCTAATCTGAGAAAATGGGGACCACAAGCAGGCCATTATGACCAGCACGTCATTGCTGTGGCGTATTCAAGACCACAGCCCTACACCAAGAACGTCCATGTTTATTTCTACCGCTCGTGCCCTCCTATTTTTCTTCCTCTTTGGTTTTACGGCTTGATGTCGCGCGGTCGCAATCATCCACAACAATTGCCTCATTTGGAAATTTGTTTAGAAACCTTCACTCGTTCACCATGCTAGACAGCTTGAGATGCAAGCTGCTTTAAAGATCAATGGGCTTTATCACATAGTCTCCATCAATAGTGGCACTTGTGTACTGCTCTGCTTCACCAAATGAATTCACAATAAAACAAAAAAGGTAGCTGTTAGTAGCAGACTTCATAATTTTGCAGTTGTACATCTGCACATTTCTAAGAAATGAAATTTCAGCTTTCTGGATTTATAGATGTAAACACCTCTTGGAGAGACATAAAAACTAATATTGTCACGTGGCCA
The DNA here is from genome assembly GCF_043290135.1 of Rhipicephalus microplus. Lineage (NCBI taxonomy): Eukaryota > Metazoa > Arthropoda > Arachnida > Ixodida > Ixodidae > Rhipicephalus > Rhipicephalus microplus. Next base: position 283,525,938 of record NC_134710.1, read on the forward strand.
TGATGTTGAAGACTGCAGTAGTCGGCGGGGTTGAGACCAAACTTTTGATTTTTGCGAAACATTGCCTGAAGTATAGAAAGCCAAACAACAAGCAATACATTGTCTGCCCTAATAGCGGTAAACAGTGCGTCGGCCATCAATATTCTGACAAGCAGTACAGTGCATCTGCTTTTATACAAGTGCTATCGAAAATTCTGGAGTTATTGCTGGTGGCTGTATAAGCACTAGACTATTGCGTCCTGTCCACAAACTTAACAGTGTGATATCAAGTTATCACGGAGCTCCTGAAAAACTGCTGGGCCGAGTGTTGCTTAGAGCCTTTGCGGGTAAAACCCGACTTTATTGAAATAAAACACACGTGGCAATACACATGTACTTAGTTGCCAGGCTTGTCAATTATTCGCTAAATTTATCCCAAATAAAAGGATATTTTTATCCCGAAAGGCCAAAAAAAAAACCTCTGAATATGGCGTGTTGTGCTGCATGTGTTTTTGCTGTGAGAGATATATAAAGCAATTCACATACGTGTATTCACAATATACGTGAACTTCACATTCCTCAAGCAGTTTGCAGTGGCAAGTAATTTCTTAATTTTCAACACATCTTCTGACAGCCCTAATTAATCTTCTCATATCCAGAATTTTCTGGCAAAACAAATAACATATCACATTTTCTTTTTTTATTTCAGGACAACATTTAAATGTTGATGTGAGGTTTTACATTTGTTTTTATTATTGTTTTGCCCCAAAGCACTCAGAGTATGTAAGCATTTGACTCAACTTGAGCCAGAAAACGGATGCTTCCAAAGCTTCTCAAAAAATACATTTTATCGATACTAACAATTATAATTTCTCCAAGTTGCCACTTGTTATTTCAGCAAACATTTTGCCAATGTATTGGCAGCCACTGCATTTTCTGTTTGGCATGCGCTGAATATTAAAATGTACTTTTTTGTAGTTTGCTTAGTTAACTTTATTCCTATCTCAGTAGAACTATTTTTCCTGCCTGGCCTTTTGTTTTTATCATTATTGCACAAATAATGAAGTAATAAAAAAGTAAGTTCTTATGAACAGGCTTATGCTTAGCTAACTGATGTAAGCTGAGAGTAAAAAAAGATGTGCAATAAACTGATCCTTCTTGCTAATGGACGGCAAGATTAAAAGCAACTTTCACCAAATACACTTATGTTTTTACTTGTATTGCATGTCATGAATTGGCATCACTTGTAGCCAGGTGCGTTTTCTTTTTTCCATTTACATACCTTGAGGCATGTGCAAGGGTGTGTTCAATGAGAGATGGGATACAGCACAAAAAACAAAAAGCACTCGTGATGTTTACAGATGCCCAATCACATCCACACAAAAATATGGTGGGTCATTGGTAGACGCAACACTACTAGGGGTGTGCAAATATTTAAATAACGGACCAAATAGCATTCGCTAGTCAAATTTAATTTTACATACATGAAATACCCAATATTTAAAAAATAATTAGCCCCAATGGGACAACCCTGAAGCAGCAAAACATCTGATAAGCTGAAGGTTTATTTTCTTTTTGTAATCCCTGAACTACCACAATAAATGCAACCCAAGTAGTGGCAGCACTATTGATTATATAATCATTACTAGATAAAGCATTTTCGCCGCAAACTGCACTTTCACTCTGTTTTTACTGTGGTGGAACTGCATCACATTAATCCTTTCCGGTTTTCATCATTGAAGTTAGGGACTATGACTGCATTTAGCTTCACGAATAAAAACACATGCCAGTAAGTCTTTCGCTTACGTAAATTGCTCTTACAGATACAGCTTTCAACACTTGATTTTTACATGCTGTCTGTGCCAGGGTATAGGTTGTTATAATTTTGCCTGTTCCAATAAATCTTTAGCTGAATGCATGGTGTTCGGTTCAAAATTGTTTAGATATTACGCTGAAATTTTACTTAAAAGCTGGAAACAGAGTTTTAACTGGAATAATGGAGTTGCTGAGGCATTTTGACATACAGTTGAAAAGTATTTTGAAGGCTCTGTTTGCTGCTGTATACAAGCTTATCACAGTTTTCATAATTGTGGTATTATTTAGTGACAGCTTGTGAATATTTATTTCAAATAAATTGTTTTGGAGTTCTAGGAATATTTTAAAAAGGTTTCCTTTCTATTTGGAAACTATCAGAAGAGTATTAGGTTACCTTAAGCGTTATTTTTGGTTATACCGTTATTGGACTCATATTGAATTCGCTTTTGAAATTTACTACTCTCAAACCACTTGATTGCGCGCGTCTGTAATACAACAGTGTTCATACTGTCAATGTTTCACCGCTCTACGCGGATGCGGCGCGGTGAAGTGAGCGAAAAAAATCGCTGGCTTGAGGCGGGTTCTTTACATGCACAACATACAGTAGATTTCGAAGTGTATTTGGCCTAGAGGGAATACGCTGTCGCCCGCGTCCTTCTCTTTTAATAATAGCACAGCCTCTCGCTTCTCATGTAAACAGAATTGCTTGGCGTGTTGATAGAGTGACACTACGAAGACATTCGTTTGCAGGTCTACCGAGAAGTTGCTACAGATATTCGTGCTTCTCATTTCGCATCGCTATCATAATCAGTAGCTGTTGCATTCACTACGAGTAGCCTAAGATATGCCAGAGTGAGCGCAAGCTGAATGATCGAGTGACGTGCGCGACGTAGGCACTCAAGTGCTCCGAAACCGGCTTTTTGAGCTGCTCCAAATGCTTATCGAATTACGATTATTGTTATATAGTCCGTACATCAACTCTTCGAACCGTCATCATCCATTTTTCACTGCATATCTGCGCCGACTTCAATGCTTTCGGTGATCGTTGCAAACGGAGCGACGAGTCTTGCGGCAGCGTCGACACAGGCGTGCGCACAGCGTTTCTGTAGCACATTGGTAGACCCAACTACTTGATGGCACCGTCTTCCCATTCATCGTAGGCGGTTTGCCAGTACGCGTGCAAGCGTCAACTTTGTTCTCGCTTTCGTCGCGGCGTCTTCATCAGCTATGCCCCCGCCCGACACACGAACCCCTGCAGCATCGTCCTGGGCGCTGCCATGTTTGCTGACGACATCACGCACGAACCAATGAGCGCGCAGCTTCCAAGAGCCTTGTAAGAGCGCCTGGCGTAGTGCATTGTGGGTGGGTCTATTCGCTTGCCTTAGTAAACTCGCGCTCGGGCATCAAGGCACCCTAGTTATATAATACAAGAAGCGCCATCTATGGCCGGTTTGGAGACTCAACGAGCGGTGGTTAAAAACGATCATTGGGACGAATGGGTAACGCCCTAAAGTGCTGAGCCCCTAAAAAGAATCTTTTTTCGCGCTGCAAGAAAAAGAAATCCGGCGTCTGGCGTCCTACTTGCATTCATTTTTTTTTAAGATTTTCTGTCTGCCGTGAGGTCACGCCAATTCTTTATGATGCGCAAAATTTTGTCAAGGCAGATTCTCGATCGGCAGCCCACCCGTAGACCGGTTGAAGTTAACAGCTGTTTCCTGGATGAGTCAGAATTCCGCCGAAAATCTGCTTATTGTAATTGATTGTAGTCGATTTTGAGGCTTATTCGCCTCTAACAAGAAGTGCAACTTGTGAAATTCGATGTGGTGGTTGTTCTGCCCCATGTGCTCAGTGATTCTGTTGTTTTGTCACTGGAACTGGGGGACCTCGTTTTGATGTTTCCAGTCTCTCGGGGAAATTCTTTGCCCCCCTCCCTCTCCCCGAAAGAGGCGTCAAAATAAACACTGGTAAGGAATAAACCGGCCCATGCACTTTCACTTGGGCAGGTAGCCTTTCCTCTGGGCACAGTAAGAACAGGTGCTGATAATCAACCTGCTACAATCCACGAAGAGCATGTCTGTACAGTTACATTGTAGTACAGTTTTTCTTGACGGATTCTGCGGCCTTCTTGAAGCTTTGTGTGGCGATGGCCGAACCTTCCCCACAGGGAGTCAGCGTGTTCAAAAAAAATTTTACCCATGATTTCCAGAAAAAAATTCGATTACACACGCTCATTTTATGTTCATGCATGGCAGACCACCAACTGTCCGATGCTGCATCAAAAGAAATAGTTGGTGCCAGCTCTGAAAAATGGCACCTACAAGATCAAAAAGTAACGAGTGACGTGACAAGACGTTACCGAAAAATGGTAACGTGAGTACGTCACCTGCTACAATTCCGAAATTGTAACGAGTGCGTTACTAAGTTACTGAAACAAGTAAGGTGCTACAGGCAACGGCGTTACTTGTTACGCGCTACCACCAAAACTGGGAAATACTGAAATCACCATAGTCATACACAGTGAAGTCTTTATGTTGAAGACCACTGCATTTTTTTTCAAGCATTGACAATATCCAGAAGTGCTATCTAATGAGACACCGAACTCGCCGGATTTATTCATGGGGCCTTGCAACAGTATTTCAGCATGGTCATAAAGCGCTGCAGATCGCTACTGCAGGCTCCTGCGAGCACGCGATGCAAACATCACAGCACAGCATCTGGCCTAAAACTTACATTTATTTTCGAAATCAGCTAGAAATCATTCCTCTTGTTTTCATTTTGAAAACAAGTGTATACTTACCATTGATGTACGTACACTAATGAAATAAAAAAGTATGCTTCCTTGAGAACGCAAAAAAAAATTATGCCAACGACAGAACACACGAGTTCTTGAAAGGTATCAGGAATATCTCAAACATCCCCGTGTCTAACAATAAAGATACACTAGACATCAACGAAAAATTGTTATTCAATTCACCGCGCACGTGATTTCCTTTTATTCTTTCAACTAGCTTCTTCAACGCTACTAGTCATTTCAGGGTTGATCGTTGCTAACAGCAGCAAAGAAGGAAAATAAACTTCTCCCCTTAATTAGGCAAAACATCTTTGGTTAAAGCTTTCAAAAGCGAAGATATATTTACTCTGGCATTCCGGCTTCGACTTTGACGCCTTATTCCCAATTAAAAGCCAACTACGGTGATTTTTACCCTGCCAGGATAATGGTGTTTTTATGCTCCCGAGACAGTCTTGTCACGCGTCTTATAGCTGAAATGCCCAACAAAGTCGAAAATAATTTTTAATCTGCGAAAAGTCGCAATACCGAAACCCAACCAAGTGCACTTCTACGTGTAACATTATCCTTTGCCTTAACCTGCCTGCTTGTGCATTAACTCCGCCAAATGGAGCTACCTATCCATGTCGTTCAAGATCGTTCATGTGGTGATCGGCTAAAACAATTACGCTGTTATGGTGAATATATGGCAAATCCTGTGCGGCCCACAACGCAACATCCCTTGGCACCTATCCCACACCCACCAACACGGAAAAGGAAATAGAACGCTCAACCAAGAAAGCACCGGCCAAACCCACACAATTCACGCCAGACAAGCAGACGTTGCAGTGACACATCAGTTCCGTCATTTCCGCCAGGCTAAAAATTGGCAGATCCTACGTACCGTGGCAATCGATGATATGGGAAGCACAGATGAGGAAGGTTGATTTGTCACTTTAAAATCCGCACAACGCCACGTGGTGGAAGTGAGCTATGCCACACATGACTTCGATGGCATGATTATTAAGTTTGGATGTGTCATTTACCTTCATCGTCCATTCACGTAACGTAATGCTAAGTTTTGTATACGCGAAACTAGCAAAATAGCCGTGATTGCATCATGCAGGTGGTATGTTGTAATGTTCCTAACGTTCTTACATGACACGCATGTCATAAGTATCATGTTTTCCCCAGTCATATACCTTTTTTATCGATAGATGTCACGCAGCACCAAAATTGGCATACGTGAAACCACCATCAGCACAGTATAAGCGTACCATGTAGTCATGTTTTACATGACACGCATGCAATAATTATCATGTTTGGAGGTGTCATTTACATTCGTCGTCCATTCGCGTCATGTAAAACCGAATTTGGCATATGTGAAGCTAGCAAAACAGCCGCGAGCGCGTCACGAGGGTGGCATGTAGTGAGTATGTTACATGACGCGCATGTCATTATTACTATATTTGGGCGTGTGCTTTACCTTCGGCGTACATTCACATCACGTAATACGAAATTTAGTATATGTGAAGCTGGCGAAACGGCCTCGACCACTTTATGAGCTTTGTATGTTTTCATATTTTCACATCATGTGCGTGTCATGAGTATCATGTTTTCACCAGTCATATAGCTTCCTCATCCATTGACGTCACGTAACACCAAATTTGGCACATGCCAAGCTAGCGAAATGACCGCGAGCGCGACAGGAGCGAGGCTTGCAGTCATGACCTACATGACAGGCATATTATGATTTCCACGTTAAGGTATGTGTTGGCCATGCAGCTATGTCATACTATACCAGTTTTGCAACAGCTTATGTGAACCAACAGGTTATGCTGAGTAACTCAGGGGACGAATTGCAACTCATGATTACGGAGTTGGACAAGGAGAGCAGAAAGGTGGGTCTTAAAATATTCTGCAGAAAAAGAAAGTTATGTACAACAACCTCGGAAGAGAGCAGCGCTTCGAGATAGGTATTAGTGCACTTCAAATTGTAAAAGACTATGTCTACTTAGGGCAGGTAATAACCGCGGAGCCGAACCACGAGATTGAAGTAACTAGAAGAATGAGAATGGGGTGGAGCAGATTTGGCAAGCACTATCAAATTATGACAGGTAGATTGCCACTATCCCTCAAGAGGAAGGTATATAACAGCAGTATCTTGCCAGTACTTAGCTACGGAGCAGAAACTTGGAGACTTACAAAGAGGGTTCAGCTTAAATTGAGGACGATGCAGCGAGCAATGGAAAGAAAAATGGTAGGTGTAACCTTAAGAGACAAGAAAAAAGCAGAGTGGATTAGGGAACAAAGGGGGGTCAAGATATCATAGTTGAAATCAAGAAAAAAAAAGGACATGGGTCGGGCATGTAGCGCGTAGACAGGATAACCGCTGGTCATCAAGGGTGACTAACTGGATTCTCAGGGAAGGCAAGCAGGTTAGGGGAAGACAGAAGGTTAGGTAAGCAGATGAGATTAAGAAAATTGCGGGTAGAAATTGGTAGCAGCCAGCACAGGGCCAGGTTAACTGGCGGAACATGTGAGATACCTTTGTCCTGCAGCGGACGTGGTCAGGCTGCTTCTGCTGCTGCTGCTGCTGATGATGATGATGTAAACCAAACCACCGCAAGAGTGGCAAAACCGTAAAATGTAAATCATGACTAGAGACCAGATTATAGGCACACGCCTATTTCGTTCATTGCGTTCCTATCGTGCCCTTTTGACGTATGTGCAGAAATTGGAGGTTGAGAAGGTTGAGACGGGCTTTTATGGTGTTTTTATACTGCCTATAAATGCCTATTTTGGGTGTTCGTGCCTAAATGCCTATAAGTGCCTATAAATGCCTATTTTCCCAATGAGCGCATATATGAGCACTATTCAAGCCCAAACTTAGTTTTCGAGCATGGCGTGAAACCGTTATTCATGTGAAAAAAGCAGCATTGATATTTCCAAACACTATAAGGTTCACCGAAGACAAAGCTGACATGCTACGAACGGTCGGAGGAGGAGCTTGAGGAGTGCAAAAGATGCTATTTCAGCACCCCTCAGTGGAAGAATGTCTCAGCGCCTGCAGGGGAAGGACGAGAGAGCATTGAAGATGGGGTAAGAAAATAAAGGTGACATCTATGGCCGAGGATGTGGCGACCACCTTCTACAAATAGTTGTCCAGTGTCCTGACTGAACTGAAGAACCCCTCTGAAAACCAGGGTGTTGCGGTGGGAAAGGAAGAGCAGGTTTTGTCTAGGCAGCCGTGGGTAGCTGAAGAACGAATGAAAAACCATGGAGGACCACTCATGGAATGCTCTTGTTAATTCAGTAGTGGCGAAGGTCGCCAGATCGTCATACTTTATACAGAGAAGCCTGAGACAGGCGATGGCATGTTTACAATCAACGGTGTATGTAGCATACATCCACCATATGCCTAAATATGCTTGTTCCGTATGAGATTTCTTGTCATTTGTCTTTAAGTCACAAATTAGCAAACATACAGAACAGTGCTTCAATATTTGTCCTAAGCCATTACTCAAAATAACAGCTGCAACAATATAAAAATTTAACTTGGGTGGGAATTACTATATCATCGCGTTGAACTAAACTGCGGTTAAAGCTCCTATGTTAAGCATTTCATGCTACACTCACACTGGAAACTGAATGTACCTACAGAGTCATCTACGTGCAATGGTAATTAGGGTTTTAGAATGTCGTGTCAGATATATCTTTTCTAATAATTCGTTTTTTGTTAGTTTCATGACAGAATGAAATGGCCTATAAAGAGAATAATGTGTGTTGTGTCAAAGAAGGCGTGTTTTCTTTGATATTGTAACCCATCTGCTGCAGCGCCTTCAGGTAAAAAATGTGATGTCCAGGCGTATTTTGTTTTGTTTGTAATTTACTTTTCAAGCTTCTCTCTCTAGGTGACTTAATAAGTTGTTGTTAGAAACAAGAAGTTCTTGCGTGCCCAATGAAAAGCGTTGTACCATGGTGATTTTACAAATTGTTTCTGCTACTGGCCACTGCAGCATGATGCGAAGAGGCAAGCTTGAATTTCCTGCCTCTCAACCATTGTAGTCATCGTGAGCCGTATTCCTTCCTTGTTTTTTTTTCTGTGTCTGGGCTGGAAAATCACATGAGGCATACGCACCATGCACATCATGCGTAAGCAAAGTCATGCACGCATTCCGTGCCCCAGCCTACTCGTGAATGTGCACCATCGATGTTGTGTTGTTTCGGCGTTTTCTGTCGTGTATTACTCGTTTATGAGGGATGAATCACTCGGTGCGCGTACTTTTGTAGAGGCTGGCCAGGACCATGTATTGTGACCATGATAGTAGTAGTTGTAGTAGTAGTAGTAATAGTAGTAGTAGTAGTAATAGTAGTAGTAGTAGTAGTAGTAGTAGCATGTGTGATTTTACGTAAAAAATCACGATATAAATATGAAGGACGCCGTAGCGGAGATCTCCGCAAATTTTGACCAGCTTGTGTTCTTTAACGTGCACTTACATTCCACAATACACGGGCATCTACTTTTTCGCATCCATCTAGATGTGACCGCCACGGCCACAATTGAACCCGCGGCTTTCAGGTCAGAGGCGAAGCACCCTATAGCGACTGGTTCTACGAGGCAGACACTAAACGAGCTCAGCATTTATTCATTATACTGATTTTGAAAGGGCAGTACAAAGCCACAGGAAAAAGAAAGACACAGAGACAAAGAGCGCTGTTTTTCTTTTCTCTTTGGTTTCGCGTTTCCTTTTCAAAATTATACGAAGCAGCTAGCCCAAATCAAAGTACTCCTCATTCATGCTACACAACAGACACAAATTGCACACGCCAAGTAGAATAATGTCAAGTGCAACGCTCTTAATGAGGTACCGTTTAGAGTGAAGGATATAATCAGGAGATGGAACATTTTTCGTCTCTTTTTATAAATACTGCTAGCATTTAACGAAGTTCTTATGAAGAGCGTACAGTATGCGACGTCAGCTCACCAATGTCAACGTAAAGGAGCGACGTAAAAACAGGACCATTCCTTGCTGCACGTCATTCCCTAGATCTTGGAGCGCACGCTTGTGAGAAGGGCAAGCGGCATTCATTAGAAATATGAGCGTTTTTCTGCGACAAGTAAACTTGCAAATCTTAACAGGAATGATGGGGAGTGTCCAGTGCACCATTACGCTTGTCAGCTCGAAATGCCCAAACTTGGTGGGGGGTCCTTTAGGTGTTCATCGATAGGGGAGAAATCGGTCCTACGCGATAAGACTTAGCATGCCTCTCTTCTGGGTACTGGTAATCTGGTTATTTGCTCCTGCACAGCCCTTGCCAGTCACAACACAACGAAAGAGACCCATGAGAGTGTTAATTGAATGATGGACACTTGACGCGTGGGAAATTCATGCCTATGTTATATCCTTGGTACTTTACTTCTATCCTAAATATCATCTTTTTTTTGCTTCTTGCTGTAGATACAAGTAATCGAAGTCGTTGTTTTGGAATATTTGAATTTGTAGAAGTTTATGGTGTCTATGGTAATGATTTTGAGGGCCTAAAATTGTCTTTTACTAGCCTGTCACTGGTGCCTGAAACACACTTTTTAGTGCCTAAAATCCGGCCTTGAATCATGACATTTATGACATACAGTTCAAAATTTTCATTATGACTTGTCGCTTATGCTCGTCATACAGTTATGTTATGCCATATCAATTTTGCTACCGATATCATTATCGAAACGGCCAGGAGAGCAACAAGTCATAGGCGGCTAGACAGATAGATAGAAAAATTGATAGATAGATAGATAGATAGATAGATAGATAGATAGATAGATAGATAGATAGATAGAGTTGCTTTGCATTTAAAATCAACGTTCCACACTCATTGTTGCCATCAATTCAGACAAGCGAGTTGAGCGTTTAGAGGCAATATATAAAATTCATTTGAAAAGAATCTGCGTAACTCTCAAGCCTGTGATTCGGCGTGATTGGCGAAAATGTGCGAATGAACGTACCCAGTGAGTTTCATCAAGATCAATTGAGTTTACTGGAGTTGGCTTTTAAGGCAATGCCGAAAAATTATGAAATGATATGCCATGTAAAGTATCAATAAATCCACAACTTCCCGAAATGGCCACGTTGCTATAGAAACGTACACTGGAAGCAAAGAGTGTTTCTGCAACAGGTTTGCGAGGTGTGCGCCTAAAAAACTTCCGATGCGTGATCTGTTCCACTGGAAGATTTATCTTGGTGTGATCCGAGTTTTGGCGCTAGGAGTGGGGTGGCCATTCCAAACCTGTCCTTCTTCTTTTGTCACCGCCATGTCAATTTATAAACGCTTTCAGAAAACGAATCAAGAAAGCATGTTTTGCTTAAAGGGGCACTCGCACATCCGGTAATTTACATAAGGGAATTGATGATACTCTAAGCATGACCGGAATTTGAGAGGACATTCAGAAACAGTTACGATTGAACAGTTTCACTTTGCGGCTACTATGGAATCTTTCCACGAAAAATTTTGCCCTTCAGATGAATTATAGTGTGTTAGGGTCTGTAGAGAGTTCTATCAAAGTGGAAATGCAGCGTCACTTCTGTGCCGTACTCACTTGGAACAGGGCATGAAGAGCGCGTTCTCGAAGCACATATCCGAGACACGGTCGGGCTGCAGGCAACCCGCACGGCAGTGTTGCCAGCTGCTAAACCGGTTAGTTCCACGGTTGCAAAGCTGGGTGCGAAGCGCCGTGGTGGGGACGCACGTCAGCTCTACAGGGTCGTAGTGGAAAACAGTTGTCGTCGGTCGCGTACAGTACGTATAGTAGTAACGACTGCAGTCTTGCCTCCGCTAGAAATAGGACAACGATTCAAATGGCTCAATAGGCAGGGACGCGAGTAAAACTGTGTTCGTAAAGCCAACGCAGTCACCAGTTGTAGTTATATGCAATTATAGGCACGTATAAGCCCTGAGTATGAATGAATTGTCACAGTTCCTTCGGGAGTAGTCTCAATAGCGTTGCAAGGCTTTTCGTAACTCGTTTATTTAACTCGGTTATGTGGTGCACCTCGGCGTCCACGAGCGTACAGTCTTTCGCACATAGGGGAAATGTCATAGCACGTGGCATCGCGGTGCGGTCATAATGCGGCCAGCGAGGCAGTCACGCAGCGGCAGAAGCTGGCATGTGCGCAAACGTTTGCGGCACGTAGTGCTGAACAGTTGAACCGGTTGAACCACGACCCGCTCACTGGATTCCGTGCCGACCGGTTGTGCCCTCGCGATCTCCGACTGCCCTCGCGATCTCCCTCGCGATCTCCGACGTCAGCGTAGCTCTGGCTGACTGGGCTGACCCTACGTCATCTCCTGACGCCGATCTCCGACGACAGCGAAGCTCTGACCTACTGGACTTGCCCTACGCCATCTCTTGACGCGGACAAAAGCTTTCGCAAGTGGTGCGCCGTCCTCGCACTCCTGTGACCATGTTTCCATCTCTCCTATCCCCAAGATATGTCCTCGCTCGCTGTCTAAGCGCATCTCTCTCTCTCTTTCTCTACTTTTATTTCTATCCTTTTAATCCCTCCTCACCCATATCCCCTGTGAGCTACTGTTGAGGTGTCGCACCCTAATGCAGACAGTTAATGGGCTCACTTTTTTCTTCTTTTCCATTTTATAACCACTTCACTTCAGTCGAACTACGTCGTCGGCGTCGGCGGCGTGCGCTGACCGCATTGTCAGGCAGCGGACTAATTTCATCGTTACTTTGGGAACTGGGCCGCTATCACTCATTGTGTTACTTAATGTACGCCTCACTGTACCGTCCAATATGAGCGCCGTCATCGCTGCCACACGAGGCATTAAAAAGAGTTGGAAGCTTCGCGCTTGTATTTCGGTGCCAGCGAGTGGGAAGTGCGTTCAGGTTGTTATTTTGTCGTATAGCATTCCTGAACACGTTCTTGTTTTTTTTCCTGTGTTGAACCTTCATAGAAGCACGGAACTTGATGTATAGTGCTGCGTTTTTCATCACCGTGAAATAAATACCACGCACGGCACGTGCTCATTATGGTGCTCTTCATCACAGCGTGCTGCCGTTCACGAACAAAATACTGTTTCTTGGACTGATTGGTTGGCATCGCACAATGTTTAGTACAAAATAACGGTCAACTTCCCGCTGCAACGAAGAAATCAGCAGGTTGCCCGACAATGTGCCCGGCGCGCACCACTGCCGCATAAAATTCGGTTGAACACCACGCTTTTCAAGCGTCTGGGCATGTGCGATTTGCGCACGGCGCGCGACTGCAGCGGGGATCGCACCGCGATGCCATGCGCTCCGAGATTTCCCTAAAGTGTGAAACAGACTGCCCATAACTTAAAATGATCATGAGGGTGAAGAACGCGGATATTGAAAGATGTGCCTTTTCTATAAGCAAATATGTTCGTAATAAATTGAGTAATAGTTATCTACATGAGAGCTGAAAATTATCTAAGTTCTACGCCATCTTACCACATTAGAGCGAACTTTGTCTTCCTAGAAAAAGCACGGAATTCTGCCTCTGAATAACATTTTTTTCAAGGGTATCTCGTTTCCTTTTTAGGAACGCGGACCTGTCGCGTAACTCACTTGATAATTCCGCACCACAAATTTGGCCGCTCTTACATCGGCTGTGAATGGATGCACCCGTGTCCCTAGAAGGCTCGGACTGTCTGGAACTCCTACATGTCTCTTAATGTACATGACAGAGTGTATGATTCCTTCGGACACCTAAATGACATCTGGAACCAGTTTATTTCACTTGACCAGTTCATTCGTGTTGAGGACAGCTGAGTTGGTAACTAGCTCTCGAGTAATACAACAGCGGTAACAAACTACCGATATAGTGAGAGCCTGTCGTCATCAGCACAATGAATATAGATTTCACATAGAGACGTGTTGCAGGACGGATTGTGCAGTGCGAGAAGTATACAAAATATATTAATTACAATTGTTGGGATTTGACATATCAAAAGCACCATATAACTATGAGAGACACCGTAGTAGATGGTACCGGAAATTTCGACCAACGGGGGTTATTAATCGCGCCCCTAATTGTGTGTACACGGGCCTCGAACATTTTCGCCTCCATTGCAAACGCGGTGGCTGTGGCCGGGATTCGATACCGCGACCAGCGGGTCACCAGCCGAGTGCTTTAGCCACTAGAGCACCGTGACGGGTAGAAGTATACAAATTCAGTATGTCATTATGGCGATCAATTAAGTTATTAAGTTCGCACTTGGTTGTTGTTCGCATGGTTCATTATGGCAGCATACTGCTGCACACACACACACACACACACAGATATATATATATATATATATATATATATATATATATATATATATATATATATATATATATATATATATATATATATATATATATACTAAAGAAGTTTCTCCAATCAATGGGCCAAACATCCTTGGGAAGAAAAGAGACAAAACAAAACACTTAGCGGTTGTCTTAGTTTTATTTCCAACGGTTTTGATTCTTGCGAAGATCGGTCCACCGGTCGACACCGTTGAAAATAAAACTAAGACAAGCGCTAAGTTCTGTCTCTCTCGATCTCTCTCTCTTTTTCTCTCTCTCTGTATATATATATATATAAGGGAAAGAAGTGTATACCTAAGGGCTCGTTTTTCCGTGTTTTGACACAATATTAATGAGTTCTAACAGACAGTAATGCCAAGGAATGTATAGGGGAAGTTATTAGAACCAATGGAATGTAAATAAGAAGAAAGAAAAGTGGGTGAAAAATAACCAGCCGTGAGCAGGAATCGAACCTACGACCTTCAAATAACGCGTTCGATGCTCTCTCTCTCTCTCTCTATATATATATATATATACATATATATATATATATATATATATATATATATATATATATATATATATATATATATATATATATATATATATATATATATATATACATATATATATATATATATATATATATATATATATATATATATATATATATATATATATATATATATATGTGTGTGTGTGTGTGTGTGTGTGTGTGTGTGTGTGTGTGTGTGTGACGTAAGAAGGCAGGGATGGTTAGTAGAAGCAGAGAAGGAAGAAGTCAGAACGGAATAAACATGGTGTATGAGCCCGGCCACTTCAACGATTCATCATAGCGTCACACGAGTCGACAGGATGAAGACCTCGCAACCACTTCATCGCCCGGCCATCATCATCGAAGACCTCAGCGAGACGCAGTAACCGAACGCGGACCACAGAAGAACGTGGACCACCAAGACCACCAAGCATCATGACAACAGCATCAGACGACCTTGACATTCCTAAGTACACCGGATCAGAGGACGATGGGCCTGTACAGGACTGGTTCTACCTGTTCGAGCTCCACGCTACCGCTGCATCGAGGTCGGAACAGGAGATGGTTACGAATTTCAGCGACTACGTCACCGGTGAGGCATTTAAGTTTGACCTGACCCACATATTCGAAAACGAAGAGTCATGGCGAAAGATCAAAGAGGGGATGATTACCCGTTTTATTAACTATGACCAAGACCTACTCATTGCCAACCATCTAGAGACAACCGCACACTATCGTCAATTTTCTAAGCAATTCTCAAGCATTCGAACGCCCAGCGCGAATCGACAAGTGGCTCAAGACAAAGTGGCACATGCGTTTACTTACAGAAGGCCATGCGTATATTAGGAAAAACCCAACCGTCAAGCGCGTCTCCCTTCTACACGAAAGGCGGAATTTCCGAAGTCATCGCTTCAGCATATTACACGAGACGTTGCTCAACCACCTGATGCCCTTCACTCTTCGTCTCGCATACGTGGTCCACCACCTGGGTTTTCGTCACGCGGTTCTTCAAGCAATCCTAACGCTCACCACTTGCCTTATAAGGACGCCGTATTCATGGCAGATGACCTGGCGCATCGACAAAATACCCTGTCAAGCCCTTCTTCTTCCGTACGGTTTCATGCATCACCGTCCGGTGCACACACCCTCGACAGTCCAAACAAAACAGAACGCTCAGACGCATCGAACGTCGCACGCTACCAGGCGCAAGGACCACTCGCAGTGAACAGCAAAAAATAAGCCCCTGAAGAGCTTCCTGTCATTTATACGGCACCGCAGAATTGCCAAAATCTGCAGTTCAAACCTAGTAATGCCATGTCACCTGTGATGCCCACATGCAGAGCTAACCAATTCATGAATCGAACAAATTCAGAAGTACATGATACATCAAACCTCGTACACAGTTGTCTTTCGGAAGCGTGCGTAATGAACCACGTCGCCGAAGCCTCTGAAGAGCCTGCTAGCAATGATGATGCATAACCAACTATGCCCGACAAGCGAGACACCAATTCACCAAGCATAAGCTGTCGACAGGACACGTCAAACACCGAAGGAAATGAATGCCTCATTCCGGAAGGGGTGCCACTACAGCCATCTCTTGAGCAGCCTCAGCAAAGCAAGCAAAGCCAAGTTAATAAACCCATGCTACAACGAGAGAAACTGCAACGAGGACATCAACGAACGCAAAATTCAATGGAAGCGTACTCACCAATAAAAGAACATCGGAAAATAAGATCTCTAAACCAAAAACCAATTCAAGACGTCCGGCACTTTCGCACAAAGAAAAGTCACCAGAAACACTCCCTGCACCTACTATTACACCGACTGCACCACCACAAAAAACGCCGAGAAAGACGCAAAAGCACTGCTTGCACTCCGCCAGCACTCAGGCACTTCGTCACAGTCTGTCAAAAAGCTTGAAAGCAAGAAGCACCGGGATTGCACCATTGACGACGAAAAATACAACCCCGACGACATCCGAGCTGCCGATGCAACAATGCGTTCCAACCTTGCTCAGTCGCCAGAACAGTTCAAGCAGTATTGTCAGTGTTCATGTGTAGCCCACTCTGTCCGGAACGCAACAGTCAAGCTCATCCACCAGAGTCGTCATGAAAATCGCCGGACAGCTCCCTCGGCCTTGAAGATTTAGTGAGATTGTGAAACTCTTCTGGGACGTGAAACTGTGAATTTGGCTATTATTTTGTTTATTCTCTGCAATTTGTTGTAGCATGTAACCGGTGCTATCTTTCGGGGGAAGGGGAATCCTGTGACGTAAGAAGGCAGGGATGGTTAGTAGAAGCAGAGAAGGAAGAAGATGGTGTATGTATGAAGCCAGGCCACGTCAACGATTCATCATAGCGTCATATATATATATGTATATATATATATATATATATATATATATATATATATATATATATATATATATATATATAGATAGATAGATAGATAGATAGATAGATAGTTTATTTTAACAGTTATGCAATGGAAAGCGTGGTCTGAGCTGAGGAGTGACGCCGCATCCTTGCTCTCTTCTCTCCATTGAACTAACGCTTTTCCTTTCTCTAGAGGTGTGTGTGTGTGGCTTCAACTGCGATGTGGTTGTGAGTAGCCAAACCTCAATGGCAGCAACAAATTACTTTGCTTTTCCCGTTTTGCATAACAATATTGACTGCGTTCATTTACTCAGATTGCTTCAATCGTAATACAAAATGCTCGTCGCACAGTGCGATGAATGCCACTTTGTCAGTACGTTCGTTACAGGAAACTTCAAAATTTGATTCGCGATCACATTGAGAAAACCTGTGATGCCGGTTCGTTGAGCAATTGCGGAATTGTGTGTGACATTGTGTGTTTTTATGAGGACTTCTTTTTTTTAACTGATTTAGGTTTCAGAAAAGTGCCGCCACTGCATAAACCAAAACAGGAAATGGGGAGACTTTTACATAATGAAGTTGCGCCATTCTCATGTTCGACATGATAGCTCGCGGTTTATAAAATACCCGTATTTATCGGCATGGAAGCGATTCTAACGACGACACGGAAGTTCACTGCATCCTCTCATGGTCAATTGAAAGGATGTAGCTTCCTCCCTGCAACCATTCTTATATAAACCAACTTAATCCTGTTTTCAATAAACCTCGAAATTGTGTCAGAACAGTCGCTCAAAAACACATTTCGTCCAATTGTAAAACTATAGCACCTATTTACAGGATGTTTGATCATTCTTACAATCCGTATGCGAAAAAAAAAGAGCCGCGTTCTCAATAACCTCACTCAGATATCTGCAAAGAAGTGCGACATGCACCGTTAAAAGGCCTTTCTTCCACAAGGCGACCCCGGTGCACTTTTTAGACCAGTTCGCTGTGGCTGGGAGTTGAAAAAGATGCGCGAATTATGTTGCTTACCCGTTTCGTAGGTGCCCGCAAGATGACTGGTCCAGCTTCCTGTGCTTCATCGTCACCGTTTGTGACAGTCGTCGTGGTCGCCGTGCCATCGGGATCTCGGAAGGGAATATTAGCCGCTGAAGCCTGGACGCCGAGCGAGTGTTGCTCATCTTGTCCCGGAAGGACCACCTCGGCGTCCTTTTTGTCTCGAATGTCGTACGCTAGCCCCGGCGGTGAATGGTGGTGTGCTGGGTGACTATACTCTTCTTCGGGCTGCACAATATCGTACGGGGAGAGGCGCCCTCCGGATGAGTCGATCACAACTAGGGCGGCGGCAACAAACAGGCCGGCGAAAAGGACGCCGATCATGCAGTACTGCAACGGGTTCACGCTGGCGTCCCGATGTGGCATGAGATAGGTGTCCATCGCAAGCAGGGGCTGGTGATCGCGCGTCAAATCCGCGGCCCTGGTCACGGGGGATCCGCAGTGAGCGATGTGGCTGCTGCGAACGTGGTTTGTCGTCACCCGCTGAGTGTAGTGCTTTGGAGGTGTCAACGTTGAAACAGTCGCGCCTTGGCGACAGAAGTCCTCGCTGTAAGCCGGTGGCGGCCAGCTGGGGTGACCAGATGACGGATGAGTTGGAAGGCGCATTAAGGGGATGGGCATTCTAGGACTCGACATCGACGGTGGTGGGTCACTGGAGGCCGCTTGTTGAAGCGACGGCGAGTTCCCATCCGGGTCATGAACTCTCGGCGGGCTCCGGTCACGTTGGAAAGAGGTTGCCGCTCTTTTTATGGTGTCACTCACGTTCGCCATAACCATTTGCTTTCTTGCTTGTTCCTCGACTCCCTGGCTCCTACCCACTGCAAGAGATCACCCATAGTAGTATGTGGGTTTAACGTCCCAAAACCACTATATAATTATGAGAGACGCCGTAGTGGAGGGCTTCGTAAATTTGGCCACCTAGAGTTTTTCAAGGTGCACCCAAATCTGAGCACACGGACTTATAGCATTTTTGTTTCCATCGAAAATGCAGATGGAACTGACTAGACCACAGCGGTGGGGTGGATTGGCCATGAAACAGGCAGGTAATATAGAGGCAAATTATATTTTTAAACTTTGATAACGATTGAGGAAGAAATTTGTCGCCAAAGAGATAAACGGTACTTTAAACCACTACAGTGTACGCACTTCCTATTCCACTTCGCGGCATGTGTTGGCATATCATGGGCGAACCCACTGTTGGCTCGATGCTGCGTCACTGATATGTGCCGTATTTATTCCTTACACGCTGATGTATTGGGGAGAATGAACCTGGGGGCAACTTAACAAACCAATTTTTTCACGTGTTGAGGGCATATAAACATATATAAAGCATTGAGAAGTTAATGATTAGACGTGGTCCTATAGTAGCTTGGTGGCCACAGTCGAGAACTTTTCCAGTAAGATTCTCTCTGAAAGTGGAATGCGTAAAAAGGGTGGCTTTTTGTCCCACGTCGATATTCGGTGTCTGTATTGCTGACCTTAATTCCTTTTTTAAAATTTGGCGCTTGCTCTTTCCAACACAGAATACTATGTTGAGCTCAAAATGCGCGTGCCATTCGTGAGCTGCAAGTACCATGCTATCGGTGATCAAGCACGTGTAACAATAATGAACAGAGACTTTCGACGAAGTGAGGAAGAGGAGAAAGAAGTGACAGCATTCTGGGCTACCTTTTATGGTGAGCGATGTTTATTTTAAAGGCGGGAACAGCATTTTGGGCCTTCCTTCTGCGAGCATCCATCATCCCGCCTGTAAAAAAGAACATCTTTCGCTGGATGATGGATAATCGCAGAAGGGAGACCCGGAATGCTGTTCCCGCCTGTAAAATAAACGTCTCTCACCATAGCAGTAAGAAAGCCCAGAATGCTGTAACATCTTCTTCCTTTTCTTTACTTTGTCGAAAATCTCGTATCAATATTATCTGCGATTTTACGTCCAAATCAAGCGATCATTGAGGGAGTCGCTGAAGTGCCTCCATAAATTTTGACCATCTGGCGTTCTTCAACGTGCACTGGCATCGCACAGTACACGCGCCTCTATCATTTCGTCTGAAGAGAAATGTGACCACCGCAACTGGGAATGAACCACTGACATTTGTGTCTGCAGTCGACCACTGTAGCCATAGCCCTACCATGGCAGAGGTGATCAGGCAAGGAAACGCATGCTGTAGATAAACGACGACTGTTGTAGCCAAAAAGGGTATTTTTCCCTCGCTCTCTCTAATTAGAGGGCATTCCGAGGTGATGGGTAAATCAGGTTTGGTGGCGTCGTGG
Source organism: Rhipicephalus microplus (assembly GCF_043290135.1). NCBI lineage: Eukaryota > Metazoa > Arthropoda > Arachnida > Ixodida > Ixodidae > Rhipicephalus > Rhipicephalus microplus. The sequence continues at coordinate 283,546,055 of NC_134710.1, forward strand.
TCAAATATTGCGATCAGGTTCGTATGTTCGTGATTACTGCTGAAAAAAAGAGCACTAAAACGACGGGAGGAAGAAACACAGACCACCAAGCCGTGGTCTGTGTTCTTTTTAGCGGTGAAGCACCTCTGGCCGTGGGTCGTTCCGTCCTCTGTATTCTTAGTATTTATATGTAGCCACGCATAGTTTATTAGTTGCTCAATAGATGGCGTTGTGTGTAAATGTCCTTGGGAATAATATAATTAGATGACGTTAGTAGTTTTCACATCATACTTACGGAGTGAATGACAATATGTGGGGCGAACCATATGCTCGTGCGTCCGTTTGTCCATCCATGCATGCATTCCTCCGCTAGCCTGTCCGTTCATCCATCCGTCCATGCATTCGTGCTTTCGTACATCGGTCTGTGCTTCTGTCCATCCATTTATCCATGAGTCGGTCCGTACGTCTGTCCATCTGTCTGTCTGTTCATGCTTTCGTACGTCTCCCGTCCATCCGTGCTCCGGTTCCCATTGATCATCATTCACTCCATGAATATGCTGTGCTTTGTTTCTTTCTCTTTAGTGCTTTTTTTCCGCTGATAATTATGAGCAAACCAGTGCGAATTCGTGCAACACTATAGCTGTTCGGTTTGTACTTTGTTATATTTACGACAAAACTGTGTTACGTTATGCCCTGTGCCGTCCACGCGTCGTACAGCAAAGGCACGTAAGTCTCGTGATTATAGAGGGCAGTGCATGAAGAATTGAAGTCAAGCAAGGATGAAGACAATGATGATGCTCGAAATGACATGGTTGGTGCTACATGATGATGATGCGAAGTGACGATTGTGCTGCACTATTTGGTTCTTGATACCCAGTTCGATTTACCGTGAATTTATCACATCACGAGATCTAGCTAACCTCGCAAGCCCACAGTTTTCTGACCGACTATCTGGCTGGCGAAGAGCTGGCTGAGTTTTCTTCCTTCCTTAAGTTTCACTTCATGCTTCCTCAGTTTTCCGTCTTTCATTTCCGGCATTGCATTAGCCAATTGCACATGATCTTATACAGATGTGACGCTCGCTATGTTTCTCACCTCCCCCCGCTTCTTGGCACGATCGAGTCCCTGAGGCATAATAACCGCACTTCCGCAATTAAGAATTCTAGCAAACTTCGTGTAGAAAGGTGCATGACAGTGCTAATTGATAACCTATCAAGGACCGATTCTTTTAGCCAGCTTTAACTGGTCATGCACCAAAAATGACTTTCTCCGCTTGGAATACAGTAAGTAACCTGCGCAACCAGAACTCTACGTCTTCAGACACCTACTTGACTACGCGGCGATGATGCCATCATGATTTGTCGTTAGTGACTGAGCGGATTTCGTGAAGTCCTTCTTCTTCCGAATCAAAATGGCTCATGTGATAACCCTTCTTTTGACAACTGTGGTAGTGACGAGAAATTACAACACATCTTCTGCCACTTTTCTTGCTACAATTAGCAGTGTAAATGGATAACAGCCACTCTAGCCCCCCATTCACTGAGCCAGTTTAGGTAACGGACCTCGGAAGGGAGAGACGTGTTTGTAAGAGTCCAGCGTCTTTTCGCCCGGCATTTCCGGCGTTGTTCTTCAGATAAGCTTTTAAATGCTATTAATTCGCTCATGTCGGTGGGGGACATTTTCATAAGTTCTTGAACTGGAAAATCGTTTCGCCATTGTTGCAAAGATTTTATAACATATGTGTAATACGCTGGTGGCTGCTCAGCAGCTGGTCCCGTGTCGTTTCCTAAACCAAAAAGTCTTCTAGAGGTTCCTAGCATATACACTACAAGTTGCCTGCCTCGATACGATGAGTTCTCTAAGAGTGCCCAGGTATTTTCGAGAGCCAACATGCGGCACATTACATCAAGGTTGGGTACACTGAGCCCTTCCCATTTTACTGGTAGGCGGACCAAGGCTCTGGCACCAGCTTCGGCGTGGCCATCCCCCCAAAAAAAGGAGCCGCACGCAGTAGCCACTCTCAGCAAAACCCGTCGAGATGGTCGGACAATCCTGGCTACATAAAGCAGTGGCGCTGTTATGCTGGATTGAATTAGATAAGCTCTTTCAGTAAAAGGTAGTTAAAACGTTCTGGCGACTTCAATGCGTCTGTCCACTTTGTGTTGGATTTTTTTCCATGTGGTGCGGGCTACCTCACCAGTCGAAAGGAAAGTTACACCTAAGACCAACGCCTTGGACGATCTGGACGCCATCAGGGAACTCTTCAATGTGCATCCCAAAGCACAATACCTTGCTTTTTCCGTGATTAAGACGTGCTTCTGACAGGTAACTATACGTGTGGAATATTCGCAGAAAGGCTCTGTAGCTATCTATGTTCCGAATAAAGAACGAGATGTCATCGGCGTATGCCGCTACTTTAACTTCGCCCAAGCCTGGAAGAGGGAAACCGCGTATCGAAGTGCATTTCTGGATTGGTTTCAATAATAGATCTATGCTAATACAAAGAGAATTGCGGAGAGGAGACAGCCTTGTCAAATGCCCCTACTTACTGCAATAGGCTCAGATGTATAGCCATTGACTACTAATGACGTTTCTAAGTCTGTGTAGAGTAAGCGGAGGGTGTCGGTTAAATGTGCTGGGAAGCCATAGCACTCAAGCACAGCGAAGAGATAGTTCCATTCTACGCGATCAAAAGCTTTTTCCTGATTCAAGGAAACAAAAATGCCAGATATTTGTGTTCTTGTAGTGTACGTGAATAAATCGCGAGTCAGCGCAAGCGAGGAATAGATCGTACGACCTGGGACACAGCATGTTTGTATGTCGCTTACTATTTCCAGTGGAATGGTTGTTATGCGGTTTGCAAGGATGGCTGTCAATATCTTATAATCCGAGGTAAGTAGGGAATCGGGCCTCCACGCCCTTGGATCGGACGGCTCTCCCTCGCGTTTAAGCAAGAGTATAACTCTGCTCTCGGGAAACGTATTCGGTCTAATTCCGTCAGCAAGAAGCCCACATAGCATTGTCAAAAGGTGGTCTTGTACTGTTTCAAGGAAGGTTTTGTAGAAACTCAAAGGTATCCCATCAGGGCCGGCGGCGGTGGTTGTGTTCATGCGCTGAAGCACGATGCGTAATTCATCCAGCGTCACTGGGCTGCACAGACCATCGCGGAGCTCCTCCGGTACGCGGGAAATTCCCTCGCAAAACTCATTAACTATGGTGGTATAGTTCACGTCGTTTGCGTTCTCCGCCCTGAAACTATTCGAAGAATGTGTTTCAAAAACGCCCCGCCGCGGTAGTCTAGTGGCTAAGGTACTCGGCTGCTGACCCGCAGGTCGCGGGTTCGATTCCCGGCGGCGGCGGCTGCATTTCCGATGGAGGCGGAAATGTTGTAGGCCCGTGTGCTCAGATTTGGGCGCACGTTAAAGAACCCCAGGTGGTCGAAATTTCCGGAGCCCTCCACTACGGCGTCTCTCATAATCAAATAGTGGTTTTGGGACGTTAAACCCCACAAATCAATCAATGTGTTTCAAAAACCCTCATTATGTCTTCTGCTCGTGTAGACTGTTCGCCGTTCGGCAACTGAACGAAAGGGATATGTATTTGTTCACCCAAGGAGCCGTTGGGAACACTTCAAAGAACAGCTGGATCTGAAACCAATCGTCCGTTGATAAAAGACTGCGCAGCCGTGCGCGAACTAAGAAGTAGCAAAAGTTCGTACCGCGCCTTTAGCTGATCGAGATAGTCGTGCATTGCTAACGTCAGCGTCTCGCCTCTCCGTACAATGCGCGCCTTTCGGAGCGCGTCGTTTATCTCTGTCGTTAGGCGCGTTTTCCTTTCCCGCCCCGCTTTGATAAGCTCGGCGCGCCAACTGTGTTTCAATGCGTCCCAGTTACGGGGTTCAGGCGGCCCGCAAACTGAGCCTGTTAAACCCCATTTACCAGATTACAGGTGCGGCATGCTTGCTCTTGTGCATTGTGCAGTAAAGCTACGCTTTCCGGGTTGTGCACGAGTGTGGTGTCCATTTTTCAAAGGTTTTTAAATGTAGTTAATTGTTCAAAGAAACGTTTTACAGACTCTGAAAAGTGGTCTGTAATGCATGAAACGTCCAGTGGGAAATGTAGGACCTCGCAACTAAGGGCATGTCGGGATAGCACTTCTGGAAAATAGAAGCGGTCTAGCCAGGTCATGTTGGGACCCCGTTGCCATGTTGCAACGAAGTCATTTCCGTGAGTGTCGACCCACGCATCCCTGAGCTTGAAATTGCGGATGAGTTATCGCAATGCGCTAACTCCGCTATTGTCTGCTTACTCTGCTTCCGCGCGCATCTCTGTCGGTGTCCTCAACCCAGTTAAAATCCCCTACTAAGAAAGTAGGGTAGCTGTCAAACATAAATGAGTCGAGTGAATTGAAAAAATCGACCATTTCCCCGCGTTGAGCTGGGGTATATATTACGAGCGCCCTTACTCGTCTGCCGTGGAGGTCAAAGTTTACTGCTAGTGCGCGGCCGTCAAAACCATAAACACAGTGTGCTCTTCGACGTAACGCTGGTGCCGAGAAAACAACTCCGACTCCGCACATCTTTGAATCATTCAGCGAAAAAAAGGCTTTGACTCCAAAATGTGAACAAAAGGATTGCACATCAAAAGGGGGTTCTAAAATTACATTCCTGTAAGAAAAGGATGTCGACATGACGTGACCTTGCGAAGTGCATGACTTCTCTCTGCTTATCTTGGCGTATGAAACCCTGACGTTTAAGGAGAGAAAATGCACCGTAGCCATTTTGAAGAATGAAGAGTGCGCGCAAACTTCGGAAAAACCCCTTGCAGATGGTGGGGCGAGCGCTCAATGAGTGAACATGACTAAAGAGAAAAGTCCTCCGACGTCGTCAGAGCATTAGCGAATTTTCGGGCCTTACTACTGTCCGTAGAGCCCTCAGAGTCTGTGGTCGGTGGGTGGGCTCGTTTGGTGGCTGGACGGTTTATTTCCATGACGCTGGCACCGACACTCACACCGGCGGCCGCACCTGTAATCTGGTAAATGGGGTTTAACAGGCTCAGTTTGCGGGTCTGAGCCGAGTACTTGCTGGCGTGGGCGCTCGTCGTCAGTGGCATAATCACCGTTGTGGTCTTGTCTGGGCCGATGACCGGAGCGTCTGCACGTCCCGTTTTTCGGGTGCCGCGTCCCATCGAAGCTCTCGGCGCCTCGGAGCTACTGGGGGTGCCAACTGTGTCAGAGCTGTAGTTCTCGTGGTCTCTGCTAAGTACGGGCACTCGGGCTTCGGCTTTGGATGAGCTGTGTTCTTCATAGGCTCCCAGCAAGAAGTCACTGGTTTCTGACGGGGCGTGAACGGTTGACGAGGCTTTCTCAGACAGGGGAGACAGGTCTTCTGCGTTTCTTTGGCGATGTGGCCAGCAATCTTTGGCGATGTGGCCAGCATTCCTGCACTTAGAGCACACTTTCTTGACCCCCCGGTAGCCACATAGGACATTGTAGCCTTGAACTGTCAGAAAGTTCGGTATTTGCCTCTTAATTTCCACTCGCACCACACGGACACATGTGCCAACCCCAGGGCGGCCCTTGAACTGGCTCGTGGATACGTTGCACGTTGCCGTAGGCGGAGAGAGCAGTCGCTAGGGCTACGTCGCCTACCCACAGCGGTACGCGGAAGACTGTAACGTGGACTATTTCAGGACCTACACTGACTAGTGGAACTGATTGACTGTTCAAGAAATTGGCGCCCCGGCTCTTCAGCTTAGTGGCTGCATGGACGTTTGCGGCTGCGGCGCCGAACTCTGCACCTCCCATGTGCTGGAGGGACTTGATACCGGCTGGGCCGGTTACTGCTTCAAGGGCATCTATGACGTCGTCGACGGTGCTCCCCTCTGGAGCGCTGAAGTTAAAGCAACGAGCTTTCGGTGGTGGCACTGCGAAATCCATCACACTGCCGTCCTGGCCCTGGCTCCCACAGCTTGCGCTGTGGTGCCCGGGCGTTGGCTCACGATGAAGGCCTGGACAGACCCGGGGGGTTGTCCAGGGGTTCGCTTGATGCTCAATGAAATGGGGTCGATGACTGGCAGCGGGCCTGGTCGCCGGAATCCCGGCACCAGGTAAGCGGCGAACGGAGCGTCGGCCGTCGATGAACTACTGACAGGCGGCGAAGCGCGTCGGCATTTATACTCTTGCCGTCGAATGTTCTAGCGTTATCGCTGGCGGTGGCGCAGGTTCCAGAATAATCTGTACAGTTCGCAGAGTAGGCGTGATCTTATTGAAATGATCTACTACAGTCTGGAAGCTTCTCGAAAACTGCAGGCGCGGTTTTCACTGAGAATTGTGTAGTGTTTTGGGACGATAACAAAACTTGGGAAATGGAACGTGGCAGTATCGTTCCCACTCAGAACTGCAGCCATCGCCTCTGCTCGCATTGGCGTCATGGGTTCGCTTCCCTTTCACTCCCCCTCTCGCCCGCTTCGCGGCGCGCTGCTTGCCTGGCCCGTGGAAAGGGTTTGCTCGTCGGCGCACTCACCCTTTTCTCCACTCGGCGGCTCCGCCGCCGTTTCACCCGCGCCGCTCACTTGCGCAAAGGCACCGCTAGCGGTTGTCGCACCGGGATTGAGGCTTCTGGTAGACTCTGGGGAAGAGATAGCGCGTCAGATACCACGATAGTGCTCCCCTTCAGATACTGCATTGAAAAGTCATATCGCTGTATTAGGAGAGCCCAGCGCGCTAGCCTGCCTGCAGGCTCACGGAGCTGCATCAGCCAGCTAAGCGCGCTGTGATCTGTTTGCATGTTTGCACAACAAACTTTGTCCCATCAAAGTAGACATCAAACTTCCACAGTGCAAACACGATGGCGAGACAGTCCTTCTCGGTCTTGGAATAATTCTTTTCCGCGGGTATCAACGAGCGGCTGGCAAAGGCCGACGGCTGCAACGCACCATCGTGTTCCTGTAGGAGAACTGCTCCTAATCCCAGATCGCTTGCGTCAGTCTGGACAACAAACGGTCTGGTCATGTCGGGGAGCTTGAGCTGCGCCGTCTCCGCAATGGCGCTAGACAGACGGCAAAACGCATCTTGCTGCTCAGGTCCCCATCGCCACTCAGCTGACTTACCCAAGAGCTTGGTCAAGGGCGCCTGCACTCTGGCACAGGACGGAATAAACGACCGGTAAAAATTGGCCATTCCGAGAAAGCTGCGCAGGCCGCGTACGTCCTTGGGCGCAGGGAAATCGAGGATTGCTCAAAATTTCTCCCGATCTGGCCCAATGGAGCCTTCGCCAAGCGTGAAGCCAAGTAAATGAACTCGGATGCGCGCTAGTTGGGCCTTTGCGGGATTTAACGTCATCCCGGCGGCTCTCACCCTCTAGAGCACATCGGCAATGTGGGCCAAGTGCTCTTCGATGGTTCGTGAATAAATCACGATGTCGCCGAGGTAGCAGATGCAGTAAGTCCACTTTGCTTCTCTGAGCACACGGTCCATGAGTCTCTGAAAAGTCGCAGGAGCATTGCAAAGACCAAAGGGCATACGAGTGATCTCAAATAACCCTCTGTGGGACGTGAACGCGGTCTTGCATCAGTCACGCTCATCCATCCGGACCTGTAGGTAACCTTTGGAGGCATCCAATGTGGTAAAATACTGCGCAGTGCCGAGGTTTCCTACGATAGAGCTAATCGTGGGGAGCGGATAGGCATCCTCGCGAGTCACTCCGTTCAGACAGCAATAGTCTACGCCAAGGTGATGACTGCCATCTTTCTTAGGCACCAACACAATTGGAGACGCCCAGGCGCTGGACGAACGGCGAACAATGCCAGCAGAGAGCATCTTGTCCAGCAAGCCGTCAATTGCCTGCCTCTTGGCCTGGCTGATGGGCCTGGGGTTACACTTCAAAGGAAGCGCGTCGCGAGTTTCGATCAAATGGCTCACCAAATTGGTGCAGCCGGGTTTATCGGTGAAGAGCTCATCGTAATCGCACAACAGTGCCGACAAACGAGCCTTCTGTGTATCATCCAATTGAGTCGCACAGGCGATCAAAGAATGCGGAGCCTTTTCGTGTCGTGCCGGTCGATCCCGATGGGGATTTTGAGCCGACGAGTGCATAGCACAAGGGCTGCCCCCGAAGTTTGCACGTGACACGGTTTCGACGCTTCTACTGCACAGGCAACAGAAAGTGCCGGTGGGCTGATGAACAGCTTTAGCTCAGAGTAAGGTCCGTTGCGATAGCCTCCACTCGCAATGTCCACTACGATACCGGTTTTTAGGAGAAAGTCCCGACCTAGAATCACAGGAACACTGAGCCCTAGAAGATGAACGAAACGCGCGCGTCTCATTCGGCCTCCCCATCTGACAGTCAACCTCGCGGTCCCCGCTGACTGGGCCACGCCTTTCGTGAGGGTGAATGTCGTTTGGCTGTCCCGCAAGCGCACCGAGTGCTTCTGCAAGCGGGACAACACCTGTTCGCCAAACAACGAAGCGCTTGCGCCCGTGTCCAGCAATGTCGAGAATTGGCGACCGACAATGGTGACCGAAATAAACGGCGCGTGTGCACCAGCAAGACTGCTTGCCCCGAACGCAAAGGGTAGAAGCAAGGGTTCGGTCGTTGGTGCTTCACGAATGGCCTGCGCTCCCGTTTCCCTGCCTCACAGGAGGCACAAACGCTGAGCACTCCCTCGCTATGTGCCCTCGTTGACGGCAGCCGACGTAGCGCACTCCATCGTGGTCCCTTTGCCGAGACGGAGCAGCTTCGAGCTGCAGAGATTGGTTCGCCGCGTGACCAAAGGAACCGCTCTTACGACCGTTACCACCGGTGATGCGCTGGGTCGGATTTCGTCCTTGCTCGCGCGCGTCGAGTTGCCATGCAGCACCGGCTGCATGCCTCCCGTACGTGTAAAGTGCCAACCACTGGCACGCGTATGCTCGCGTCTACGCGTAAAAAGCGTCAAATGCGCCTCTCGGCGTCGGCGTCGGAGGGGCATACACGAAGAGGCGCGAGCGATCAAGCTGGGCTTGATATTTTTGCCACGCGTACGCTACGTCACCACGCGTACAGCAGCGCCAACCAACCAGGTGCCACGCGCCAACCAACTAGAGGCCACAATGCCTCGGAACGTTATGCCTAATGGCTGCCGCTTCGAAGGCACAGCCGAGTGCTGGCTCCAAGCACGGAAACTACTCCAAACCTTCCTGAAAGACCGCTTCGTAATCTAGAACGTTAACGACACGACGAACGACTGCGAGTGCTACCAGCGTGACGTGGTTTAGTGCCGAGTTCGAGCGACGCCAAAAAATCCAGCGAATGCCGGCCTGCTATGTTTGCGCCGGTCCCGAGTGCGAACGTCGGCCGAGCGAAAACATCGCACAGACGGCTGGAGCATGTCGGTGTTCTTGTGCTTTGATCTGTGACTTTCTATGCTGAAAACGAGTGTAAACAGTTTCGGAGGTTCGAAGGTTTGAGCGTGAGCCCACGCCTACCGCGGAGGCAATTCAGAGCGGTGTCATCTGCATCCAGCGCAGGCCTCTACCGTCTAGTTCGTATGAAGCAGCCCATGTGAGGAACCTCGGCTGAAAAAACTCTACGGTGGTTTCCGTCGCAACATAGACACCATATACGACGCCCAAAACATCACGTAGTTCATACAGAGGAGTTTTTATGTGCACTGTGTTTGTTTTCAACATCGGTATTCATCATCGCTGGAAGCGAACCTCGCACTAGCAAACACATTTCGGTGATGTGAAAACGTACGTACTTATAGAAGTGTTTTCGCGGATTGTACGACGCTGAAACATTCGTTGGCTTCGGTGCAAATCGTTTTCGTGTGTTGCCAAGCTAATAACAAGCATGCGCTAGTTGGTAGCAGTGTGAGGTGACTTCGTGTCGGGTACCACCAACGCTGAGACATTCAGCTGTCAGCGGTCTCATTTCCATTCACGTACAAGACAGAAACTCGAGCGTGCGTTGCTGTGGTGATCGAAAAAGAAAGTTGCATGATTAAGTGCTGCTGATATTGCCTGCTACTTCACTTCTCGCTTCTTCTGCTTCTCTGCCACGCTCGGTATCACATACGTTGTTTGGAGGCATTCTAACACACACATTCCTAATTTATAGTTCATTCATATACTCATAGCTATAGGCATACAATGGCGGTTCTCCATTGTTTTACAGTTTACTATAATATAACGCGCGTTTTGTTTACAGCTGGACAGATAACTGAAAACCTTGTGAGAAGCACCTGATTTGAAATCAGCAGCACGATGACACGATAGTTGGAAGAGAAGAACACCACATGTATGCATAGAATGAATGAAGGTGCACTATAGTGCTGCACTTTGTATAGAAGAAATGCAAAAAGTACCTCATGTGTCTTATGAGACCTTTCATAACTGTGCATGTATTTATCTGTTCCTACAAACTGTAATGAGCTGAAGATATTATTCGATGGTTTCGAACATTGAATATCTGTATGTGTTTCCAAGGAGTGCTTCGTTTCTGTTCAGTTTTTTAATATACGCATTAACTTGGATTATATATATGCATGAACTTAAGCATATCCAGTTTAGCTCTGTTGGAAAATTTGCCAAAACTTCTGTACGGTGCTCTGGTGCAATCCTATGATCGGTATCTGTCCTATCAAAAACTTTGGGCATGCTTTATTGCATTTTAGGGTATTTTACAATTTATGACATGTGAAAGCCACAGTGATTGGCTGTAATCTCAAAACCAATGTCTGGCTCATCAAGAAGTGTCAGATGCATTTTGTATATGTTAAAGGATATTTAAGCTACCTGCAAAGTGCTGAAGCCTTCAACACAGCACTGATGCGCAATCATCATACAGCTTAGAAGTCATTTGTAGTGCTCTCTATCACGTTCAAATAAAGTTATCAAACACTGGATTGATCTACTTGGTTTGATTTCTAATACCAGTGTGTCTGACTTTTTAGAGGCACTTGTATTATATTATTGTTCTATTTCTCTGATTTCTTACCGGGGTGCACTCAAGGGTAGTGATATTTGTTTACCTTGGCACACCTATTGTGATATTACTGTTTAAATCCTTTCATTTTGTATATATGTACGCCACTTTTGCAGAAGCCTCACAGTGAGCAGCCGTATTTGAAAATAAATAAATATACCATCCGAAAGTGTTCCACACTGTGCTCGGTTCCAATCTTATCACTAATTTGTTGCATCGTGATGTGTCGGGTGTGTTTTATTGCATTGGAGAACATTTTAGCTGCCTTCCATGAAGGGTTCAGTTTCAGTATTATGACCGATATCTGTGACTTCTTGAATAGTTAGGTGCGGTTTGTCATTTTAGAGAATACTTTAACTACAGACAACGTCCACAAGTCTTCCATACAGGATTCAGTGTCAGTCCTATGACCAATATCTGTCTTATCATGAAAGTTTCAAGTACAGTTAGTTGCATTAGAGCATATTTTGACTACAAAAAATGCCCAGAGGCATTCTACATAGTGCTTGGTTCCATTCTTATGACCAGTATCTGTTGTATCATTAAGAGCCAGATGCGGTTTCTTGCATAAAAAGATGTTTCCAATACACTTATCATTCAAAAGCCCTCCACACAGGGCACATTTACAGCCTCATGACATAAATCCGTCACATTCTGAAGAGTAGGGTGTGGGTTGTTGCATTGGAGAACATTTCGGCTGCAGACAACGTTCAAAAGCCTTCTATATAGGGTTCAGTTCCAATATTAAGACCCATATCTGTGCCTTTATGAACAGTTGGGTGCGGTTTGTCATATTAGAGAATAATTTGACTAAAGACAACGTCCAGAAGTCTTCCATACAGGGTTCAGTTCCAATAATATGACCGATATCTGTGACTTTATGAACAGTTGAGTGTCATTTGTCGTTTTAGAAAAACTTTGACAAAAGAAAACGTCCAGAAGTCTTCCATACAGGGTTCAGTTCCAATATTATGATTGATATGCGCGACTTCATGAACAGTTGGGTGTCGTTTGTCGTTTGAGAGAATACTTTGACTAAAGACAACCTCCAGAAGTCTTGCATTAAGGTTTCAGTTCTAATATTATGATCAATATCTGTGACTTAATGAACAGTTGGGTGTCGTCTGTCGTTTTAGAGAATACTTTGACTAAAGACAACGTCCAGAAGTCTTGCATTAAGGTTTCAGTTCTAATATTATGACCGATATCTCTAACATTAGGAACAGCTGGGTGTCGTTTGTCGTTCTAGAGAAAACTTTGACTAAAGACAATGTCCAGAAGTCTTGCATTAAGGTTTCAGTTCTAATATTAAGACCGATATCTGTGAGTTCATAAAGAGTTGGGTGTCGTCTGTCATTTTAGAGAATACTTTGAGTAAAGACAACGTCCAGAAGTTTTGCATTAAATGTTCAGTTCTAGTATGACCGATATCTGTGACTTCATGAACATTTGGGTGTCGTTTTCCATTTTAGAGAATACTTTGACTAAAGACAACGTCTAGAACTCTTCCATGCAAGGTTCAGTTGCAATATTATGACCAATATCTGTCACATCATGAAGTGTCAGGCACAGTTAGTTGCATTAGAACACATTTCGACTATGGAAAATGCCTGAAGGCATACTACGCAGTATTTGGTTCCTATCTTATGGCCAATATCTGTTGTTTCAATAAGAACCAGGTGTGCTTTGTTGCAGTAGAGGATATTTCGAACACACACATCAACCGAAAGCCTGCTACTCTGGCCTCAATTGTAGTCTTATGACTGACTTAAATCTTTCAGATCATGAAGTTTCAGGCGTGATTATTAAGTTGAGTGCTATAAAGTCTGATGTGTAAATATACTGAAGGTATTAGCATATTCAAGATGTTGTTAATGAATTTGGTAGTGCAGGTATAGAAACCCGGTGTTTGTAAACCTGATCAGGAGGGCAGCCGCCGCCTCATTCACCGAAGAGGGAAGGCGGGGAGCTCAATGTGAATTCCATATATTAACATAATAGGGAGGGGGCACTAAGTCAGCCCCTACATGGAGGGGGGCACTGCAATAAACGTTTGCCCCCCCCTCCTTTAGGAGAACTGTGCACACGCCTACGATAGACGTACAGTATGCTAGAGGCGATTGTTCATTCGGGGGAGCGGCGCACGCACCGATGTTGATTTCTGGTGCATACCGCGGTAGCTACTTAGGGCACTGGAATGTCAATTACTTCTAAAATAGTATAAACTGTGGTGGGTGTGAAGCACTATCAGTTTTTTAACGTGTTCTCATATCCTCTAAAACATATAAACCCTCTCCAGTTAGGAACATGCGGTTCTGTGCTGAACTTGGACAGTTCTAAGCCAAAAGGTCAAGCAACATTGTGCATCCGCCTTGAACGCGTGGGCGTCAACGCGGTTGAAGCGTGCCAGTGATTGCGAGCCCTTTTCCTCCACAGGCGCCACTAGACGCTTTTGACGCGTAGGCGCGTGCATACGCGTGCCAGTGGTTGACACTTAAAGATCTAAAGCTCGATTCCTTATCTCCCACGTGCGCCCACCTGTAGCGGTAGCCGCAAAGGCAGCTCCGGAGGGTTGTTGCCGCTGAGGAAGGGTCATGGCCCCTCCCCATGCGCCGCGCGCTTCGAGGGCCTCGCTGGCTGGCGGTGGCGGGCGATAGGAACGCGCGGCGAGAATGTCGCCTTCGATGCGCTTTGCCTCGACGGCCAATTTCTCCAAATCACAGAAGCGACTGCCGCGCAGGTATGCCGAAAAAGTCGGGTGTGCCTGCCTAATCACCCGTTCAACGCGCTCCTCGTTCGAGGCTTTGGGCTCAGCGATAGAAGAAATGTCTTCCATCGCGCGTACGTACTCCTGAAGCGACTCATGAGGAGCTTGTGTGCGGAGCTCGAGCTCGCGCCGCATCCTACTCTCGTAGTCAGCGGGTAAGAATTGGCGCAGGAAGGCCGCGCAGAACTCATAGAGGGTTGCTGCTCGGTGACCGGAAAGCCGATTCCACCTGGCCGCCGTGTCTGTCAGTGTAGCCGGGACGACGCGTCCGTGCACTTCCTGGTCGTCTAGACCCATGGCTCTCTGATAACGTGTGAGGGAGTCCAGGTAATCTCTTGCACTTTGCAGATCATCATAACCGCTGTATGTCGGAACGGCCAATATGACAGCGGGATGAGGGCGTTTCGGAACGGCCGAAAACGTTTGGACTGCCCCCGTGAGTGCCTGAATCATTTGGGAGGCATTTTGCAGCAGCGTCTGTGCGCCCGCTTCAAAGGAAGATGTCGGTGCATTAGCAGCGCGGGCGAGCGAAGGGGAGCTGTCTCCGAGCTCGATAAGCGGCGCGGTTTCAAAATAGATACCAGCCATCGCGACATTGGGGAGCGCCTGTTGTTCAAAGCTGACTCTTGGGGCAGCTTCACGTGAAATTTCTAGGCCGCTTGCGGCTAGCGGTACAGGCGCGTGCTCGAAATGAGCTTGGCTGCTAGGTTGCGTAGCAGCCAGCGGGCAAAATTCGGCAACGGCTGAGGCCGCGGTGCCGATCTGCGCCCCGGAAGCTTCACTGAGAGCCGTTTCGGAGCGCTGTGCATTGAACTGCCATGCATTCCAAAGGGAGCAGTAGCAATCCAATTCGCCCGCGTGCACTGTTCTGGTTGGGCTATGGCCCCGGACCCAAAACACGCTACCTCTCTAGTAGGAGCTTTTGCGTAGCGCCTCGTGTCATCCCGACTGGAGCTCGCGACAAGTGAGGAAGCGCGATTGTGATGCTCAAGGGGGGCACTGGCCCTGTTCTTGAGTAATGCGGTATCTGCTAAAAGCGTTGAGCAGACACAACTCACGTGGAGCAGACACAACGCGGGTAAACGTGGCGAGCCTGATTTGCAAAGGTGGGCTGACTCGGCTAAGACTAATCAAAGGCTTAATGAGCCTTTGATACCGCGTTGGGCACCAGTATGGTGACCCCGCTACTAACTGCAGCGGATGATCACCGCGGGTTCACGCTTAGCGAGCTACAGGGCTGCGACTGCGACTGCAGGGCTGCGACTTACTCGCGTGTAGCGCACCGCTCCGCGCGCGCTCAACTAATAAGGCGTTTAGCGCGGCACGGCAAACAGACAGTGTTCTAATGCAAAATACACAACACTTTATTGCCTCTGGCGTCACCCCAAACAACAGTACAACGTCCGCTCCCGGGACGCGGGTAGCAAAGGCACCCGCACGCGGACGTTCACAATAAGGGGAAAACCGCGAGCACGTCGCAGCTGGCAATGGAGAGCTTTGACACGCCGGTCGGGAAAAGGTTTCTCGCGGCTATGCTGCGCATTCTCACGATGGCCAATGGGCCTGGTCGTGAGTGTTAGGGCAA
This sequence comes from Rhipicephalus microplus, assembly GCF_043290135.1. Taxonomy (NCBI): domain Eukaryota; kingdom Metazoa; phylum Arthropoda; class Arachnida; order Ixodida; family Ixodidae; genus Rhipicephalus; species Rhipicephalus microplus. Next base: position 283,561,352 of record NC_134710.1, read on the forward strand.
ACATCGTACGCGTAGGCCTACGGCAAGTGCGGCTCAGTGTGGTACGACCACTTCAAGCACTAGGCACCGCTGTGGTCTTAGCGTACGCTACCGAAGCTGCACTCAAGTAAACACGCCTGCCGAGGTGTCAAAGGCCACCCCAGCCAGGCTACAGTCCTGCGATTCCCAAAGGGGACGCGGACGAAGCAAAACACGTGCTTACACGGCGCCGACCACGGAGGAGAGACGTCAGCTCCCTCAGCATGCACGTAACCCGTGCCGCCCGCACGTGGCGCCATCTATCGCCACGTAGTGTTGGCAGCGCAGAAAAGCAAATAGGTGCGGCCGTGTGGCGGAATGCCCACGAAACGGTCGCGGGTGCGCCTCGAATCCCCACATCGTGAGATTGTTAGTAAAATCCAAACGGCATGCAACCAATATGGGTCGCAAAACTGTTCACTTCTAAAGCTACATACCTCTAGACAAACGAGCCGGAAGAGGGGAGGGTCCAAGATGCTATATCCTTGTTTTTTAAAACGAATGTTTATATGGATGGCTCTGCGTACACATGGCGCCAGCCAATTTTGTTCTCATATATAATACTCGTAGTCATGAAAGTTGTCAACAAGCAGAGCCACGAGATAAATAAGCACACAGACGAGCATTCGCATACTCAATCTGAATACTACAATTTAAATGTTCACACTGCCGAAGAGTTCACATTGGTCCCGCTGGTCGACCAGCGCTTACGGTGCTCGCCTGCTGTCCAGAAATACGCGGGTTTGATTCCGAGTGGCGCGGTCACATTTCAGTGGAGGTGGAAGGTTAGAGGACTTTTTCCTAACATTACGTGTATGGTAATAAACTCCGAAGGCAAAAATCCGGAGGCCTCCATTAGGGCGTGTGTCATAGTTATATTGTGATTTTAGCTCATAATTTCTCAGAATTTATTAGTAAGAGTTCAAGCGGCATAAATATTCACGTTCCATACAGCTTATTTCCTCATAGTGTTATTGATTTGATTTATAATTGATTGATATGTAGGGTTTACGTCCTAAAACCAGCATATGATTATGAGAGACTCCATAGTTTGTTTTATAATTGATTGATATTTATGGTTTACGTCCTAAAACCAGCATATGATAATGAGAGACTCCGTAGTGGAGGGCTTCGCAAATTTGGACGACCTGGGGTTCTTTAACGTGCACTCAAATCTGAGTAGGCGGGCCTACAACATTCACACCTCCATCGCAAAATGCAGCCGCCGCAGCCGGGATTGGATCCCACGATCTGCGGGTCAGCAGCCGAGTACCTTAGCCACTAGATGCACACGGGGGGGCTTTCTGAAAATGTTGGTCGCCTGCCAGAAGACTAAAAGAAAACTTTAAGAAGACAATGTTCATCACATGCGAACAGAGCACTCAGCAAAAATGATAAACTTTGTCCATATTTTATCACCATTTGTTCCTCCCAGTACAATAATCTTTCTGCTTGACCAATTACTGCCTCATTGTCTTCTTCTTCTTATAAGAAGATATTGTCTTCTTATGCAGAACTTAATGTTACGTGAATGACGAGTTGATAGACGGTAGTCTGCAGCCAGCTTACTCGATATATCGACAGTGGCGGTTGCAGCGCTAACCACTTGAACTAACTCAGAGTCTGAATAGAGATCTTCTATCTCTTCGATCGATACACACGCGCATGGTTTCCTGACTGGCTACCAATGTGCATGCAGCAATATAATATCTATCCAGTCAGAATGTGTGAAATGTGTATACTTATCTTATTGATTTTTATTGATTTTCTATCATTAGGTCATTTACTCATTCATTTACTTATTATGAATAATAAATATTGCCATAATAAAAATTTATTCACATGGTGTTTCATTCCGCCATCCCCTCCAGTCACACGCACACACACACACTGAAGGGCCGTTTTTTTTTTGCGAGAGATGATGGCAACCTTATATACACACCTAAGATGACTCATATTATGACTCGTTACAGGTCTCAGAAAAAAAAATCAGGGGACCATAAAGCTTCAATTTCAGGAGTTTAATGCCGTAGTAATCTTCTGTTTCTAGAGCATGCTTGAAATACTTTGTGCAAGAGACCTTTTCAAACTTGTTATGCACCCAAAAAGTGGCCTTAAGAAAACAGGCGCAATAGCTTTTGTACCTAATGTAGGGTGTTACCGACTTTAAACCACGAAGTCACACGATAATTACGCGCTCGAACGCCTGGTGGCAATAGGCGCTTGTATATTATTATTACGTAATTATTTCATACTGTATTGTGACGCATGCATACAGGCCGCCTACATGTGTTCGTGAGACATGTCACTTTCACTGCATTTCCAAGAACAGGAAGTTTTTTTTATCAATGTATACACACGCAGACGCGGAACATGTGGTAGAATATCCGCTTTCTACACAAACGACCTGGGTTTGATCCCAACTCCGACCTAGTAGCTTTTTATTGTTTTTTGCATCACGTGTATATTTCCGGTCACGCATAAGATGATAATTCTTCACTCATACTTAACGACGCCGACACCAACGCCGGCGTTGGAATTTCTGCGAAACGAGGTTTTTGCACCATCACGTTAATATATGTGTTCTGAAGTAAATATAATTCGCGACACCGTAGTTCTGTAGATATGAAGCACGACTATACCTATTCCGCAGAAAGTAATCACATCAGGTGGGTGGGGCACGGGGGCAGCTGCTGCGGCAAGTAAATGTGCCACGCAGTCGCACTGGAAGTAGGTCGATACAGTTGCCCCAACAAATGATTGTAGCATAGGCTAACCTTGGTTCAGTTGACTTAAGGTGGCTAAAGTCCTCATATTTAAAGAGTGATTATGCTGAGGCAATTGCCTAGTAAGGCGTTTCACCCGGAATGTTATTTTTACTGTCGAACAAAACTGATTTACTCGTTCACGACCTTCAGGTTAGTTACGTTCCTTGATTTTCCCAGGTTGAATTTCAAGGTTGAGCCACGTTACGAAAGCAAGAGTGGAGGACCTCAGCGTCAATTTTTTCAGGCGTCCCGTCAACGTGAAGCCCTGAAGGGCATTGGAGGACAAGACAGATAGGGTGTCGAGAGTATCCAGCCTCAGCTTGCCGAAAAGCCATGAAATAAGCCCACAGGATATGTGCACACCACACGTAGCAACCTGAGGCACCTCATTGTTACCGTCGCCTCTTTTGGTTAAATTTAGGTCACTTCAATTCACCCGAATGCACCGCCATAAACGAGAAATTTGGTGAGGTGATGCAGCCTGCCTTTTTTCTTTCTCAAATGCAACGATGCATTGCCAAAGAAAAGGCACCGCTATTTTCCTTCGCTCTACCTACAGACAGTGCTGACTTGGTGTGGACGGCCATGTACAAGCAAATAAAGCTGAATATTAATCATAGAGGCTGAAGCTCTAAAGTGCATCTGCTGCGGTTATCCGCAATGAGTGAAGATTGTTCACGTACGAATGTGCAAATTATAGCATGCTGTGTATATTAGTTCCTCAGCCCGCAATTAAGCTGCGTCTTCTAATCAAACTAGCACGATATTTTAAATTAAATATTATCTAAAGACAGTATTTCAGAGCTTTAAACGTTTCGCTTTTTTATTTCCTCGTGAAACTGAGGGCAAAAGAAACCATATAGAAAAAAAAAACCCTCCTTATGCTCACCAGCACATCTAATTACAACATGTCATCGTCATATATAAATAAAGTGGATCCTCTGGTTCTCAATCAAACGAGCCCATCCATTCTTTCTTAAGTGTCGATGGCTCGTTGGTCTGAGTGGTCAGACCAACTAACCGCACCAACAAGCCGGCCACACTCGGCAACACTCGCAAGTAATTCAATAAACTGGAAGGATAACTAAAAGAAATTAACAAAATGGCAGTATGATCTAGTGTAACCAATGGTCACAATTCAGCTTATGATATAAAAAATCGGGGCTCGTCCGGGATTTATACTCGGGACCTCACGCACCCCAAGCCAGAATCATACCCCTAGACAAACGAGCCCACACAGGTGCCAGCTATAACTCTTTAGTTATGTTCCTTGGAGGTAAGTCGACTTCCCAGAAATAGGAGTTAAAAGAACAATAAATCGGTAACGGCCATCTCTTGCGAAGTCAGCAATAAAAAAAATGAACGTCTGTGTGCATAATTTGCTCACGGGTCCTGCCTTACAATGCTACAATATAGCTTCTTCGCCTATGCCTTCTGTATCGTCTTCTTCCTTTCTTCATTGCAATGGCTTGGAAATTCACTGCCATTTCAATGCTGGCATTCTGTCATTTTATTTCGAAGAACATATGCCGTCATGGCATACGAAATGTGTAGACGTATATATTATTTACACATTTATTATCAATGATAAATATTGAGAGCAAGTGTAATAGAATACCAGCTTCGCTTCTAAGTTAAATTGTTGGAAGTGAACAAACTACAATGGGAGCAGTGGAGCATTTTATGTACTCAACTTCCTAAGGACGCAGCAGGCGTTGGCTGCAAATGATTTTACGCTTTCAGTTAGCTTCTTTTATGCCCAAGAACTATAAACTATACTTTCCTCAGAAAACTGTACTTGCTTGCGCCCTTAAGCCAACACAATACAGCCCATAGCAATATATGTATCTTATGCAGGTATTGGTCACAATGTCGTAGTGCTGGAGAGACAAAGCAGGACCATGCCAATGCCGCAGCAAGTAACCACGTCATATGGGAGGAGCATGAGAACAGCCGGAGAGTACAGCGGCTGCAGCAATTAAATGTGCCATGCATTTGGATCTGAATAAGGTATATCGCTACAGTTAGCAGGACCAATTATTATACCATAAGCTAAACTCAGTTCAGTTGACTCATAGTGGCTTACGTTGTCGTATCCGAATTGTGGTTACGCTAAGACGACTTCCCAGGAATGTGTTTCACCAGGAATCCTACTTTCACTCATAAACAAAACTGGTGTCTTTATTCTTCTTTCAATGATTACCCCGCTTAGCCCGAAGACGCTTCAACAGGGGGGTTACAATGTCGAGAAAAACACATCTTCATTAATACAGCACACTTGTTCAATTGATAAGTGATTCCATTCTCTAATGGAACGAACAAAAAACGAATTAGCATGCAAATTAGATCTGGTACGGTACTCTAAAATCTTGAAAGAATCATCGTTTCGCGAAGGGATATGATGAGGACTGTGAAGGTACTTTTCTTTTCGAACGCCGGTTTTACCATGAAATATTTGGTACAAGAGATTTAGCCGCAGTTTCTTTCGACGCCATGAGAGTAATTCCCACCCTAGTTCAATTTTCATATTGGTGCAACTGTCATTTCTTGAGTACCGGCTTAGGACAAACCTTGCAGCTCTATTTTGTATTTTTTCAAGTTTGTAACTTAAAGTACTTTGCCAGGTGTCCCATACGGCACAGGCGTATTCAAGCATAGGGCGAATGTATGTTGAATACGCCGTTGATTTCAAACATGCCGGCGCTTGTGTGAGGCTGCGCTGTATAAAGTTTAGTGACTTGGCGGCCTTCGCAACAACTGAATCAACGTGTGTATTCCATGAACAGTCGGCTGAAAAAGTTACACCTAAATATATATAATGCGGTTTTTGTGTTACTATACTATTACAGATTACATACTCTGAAGCTAACTTGGTTTTTTTACGCGTGAAAGTAACATGAATGCATGTATTGGCATTTAATGTCATTTTCCACTTTGAACACCGTTCTTGGATGCGCGATAAGTCGCTTTGGAGCAGAGCGACATCACTCTCATTTCTAATTTTTCTGTGCAAGACACAGTCATGTGCAAACAACCGTATATTAGAATCAATTCCTGAGCAAATGTCTTTTATATATATTAAAAATAAAAGTGGCCCTAGGACTGAGCCCTGTGGCACCCATGAAGTGATGTTTACAAAACATGATTTTTTGCCATTTGATACTACACACTGTTGGCGGCCTGAAAGGTAATTATCTATCCAAACCAGAACTTCGCGGTCAGTGTATAGCGCTGCAAGCTTACTTAAAAAAAAAGAGTGTGACACAGTGTCGAAAGCTTTTTGAAAGTTCAGGAAAAGGCAATCGATTTGTCCGCTATTGTCTATTTGAGATACTAAATCATGGGTAAATTCAATTAATTGTGTTGTACAAAATAAGCCCTTACGAAAACCATGTTGTTGAGACGCCAGAAAGTTGTTTGTTGATAAATGTGCCTTTATTTCTTTATACAGAATATGCTCTAATAACTTGCAGGGTATGGACGTAAGTGAAATAGGTCTATAGTTGGTTACGTCTTTCTTGGACCCACTTTTATGAATAGGAACTGTATGTGCAATTTTCCAGTCATCTGGGAGAGCACCGGAGGACAAAGACTTTGTGTAGATTACATGCAGGTAAAGAGAAATTGACTCAGCACACTGCTTTAGGACTCGAGGTGAAATTCCGTCCGGTCCAATTACCTTATTATCGGTAAGTTTGTTTAGTAATGCCCTAATTCCATTCACACTCAACTCTACTGATTGCATTTTCGGCACGGAACTTGTGCATTGCGAAGCACTAGAGCTATATTTCGGCAAGTATACGGAAAGGAAGTAGTTGTTTAAACAGGTAGCTTTCTCAGTGTCGTCTAATAACTCCTCATTATTGAAGACGATTTTGGTTTGCTTGAGCCATTAGGTTGATTACGTTCAATAGATTGATTCAACCATTAGGTTGATTACGTTCAATTCGTTCGTCTTGCAGGTAAAATGTCCGGGTTTTTCATGTTAAAAAAGCAAGATGCGAAGCTGAAGTTAGGCGTGAGTGTTATAGTTTACAGGCTTTACGTTGATGTGACGTCCTGAAGGACATGGCACTGGCATGGCAGAATGTATGTAAGAATAGTCAACCACCACTTTGCGAAAAACGGCCTAATATTCCCGAAGGCGATGCTCAAACCACACGTAACAATCTGCGGGGCATAATATTTCGCGTCACTACCTTCAATTTAATATAGGTTTTTTTTCGATTCAACTGCGTGCATGTGCATAATATCGCAGCATGGTGCGTATGTTTTTTCCACAACTACGACTTGAGATGGGCTTGTTGATTAAACTAACACGATGTTTTAAAAGAATTAAAACTTCAATGGCCCATTTTTCAGCGCTGGTGTCTCTATTGAATTTTTATGGTCATGTGAAGGCAAGGTCAAATGAAAAAGTATAAAGGACGAAAATGTTTTCCGCATGTTCGCCAGCACGTGAAATGAGCACATGTCATCCCCGCACTTATATAAAATGCTCCTCGCAATTTCGATCCGACAAGCCTATCCATGCTTTCTGGAAAGCCGACAGCTGGTTGGTCTAGGTAGTGAAACCAACGCGCCGACCACTCTCCAGAAGACATGGAAGTTGTCTGATGAACTGGAAGGCTTGAAAAAAGAACTTCACAAAGTAAAAGTACAATGAATACGAAGCAATGGGCACATTTCGTCATCCGATAAAAAAGAAGGAAGGGCTGATGCTGGATTGGAACCCGGGACCTGTCGCACCCAAAGAGAGAATCATACCGCTAGATCAACGAGTATTTTTTCTTTATTTCCTGAGCCTATTATTTACATGCATTCCTGGGAGAAATTTTGTGTGGTGTGGGACGTCATCGCTTCGTTACTCTTGATGGTGAGATTAACGTGCATACCAGGCCCCACAACACATGAAAGTTGTCTAGTAAGCTTCACGGCTAGAGCAAGGAGCTTCACAAAATAAATGTGCGATGATTTCAAAGCAATGATCACACTCTATCCTCCGAATAATAAAAACATGACCACTTAAACACTCCGTACAAATGGCTAACCAGAGAAAGCTGAAGCGTGTGGCCCCAGTATTTTGCAGGGGGATCGACCCAACGCTCTACAGAAGCCTCTCACTATTGGTTAGATACTCGTGCTTCTTAAAGAAGTTAGACACAAGTTTGGATTGGGTTTACTTCACATGTCGCAAATTGTGCCACGCATGATCACGATAATGACAAGGAGTGGATCAATGCGTTCCGCAATGCAATTATTTTAGTTTACGCAACGCTGTACGTCCGCAACGTGCCGCACGCTGCGTACGCTAAATTTAAGGCTGCCTCTTACAGCATTAGTTTACCAGGCGCATTATCTGAGACGCGTACTACACCTGAGAGAAAACAGGCCCACTTTTGAATGTTGCTTCACACTATCTCGTGAAGCAAGAAGCTATATTAACCAATATTTTTTGATGCACCACACAATTCAAGGCATGAGACAAGGCATCTTTTCGAGGACGACTGATGGTTTGGCGTGTTCAGGCTAGGTCAACTGAGGGGCGGCTAATTTACTCTTTATTGTATGCTACAGACATTTGCTTAGACCAGGATAACAAAAACAAACTGGGGTTGCTGAACGAGCTGTACAAATATGCCCCCATTGACGGCGGTGTCTTCACGTGTCACTATTAACGTGCCGTGAAAGCTGCTTTCACAATGATGGGGGTGCCATGTGCGAGAAAAATCACCCGAGTTTTGTAGGACATGGACGTTCATCCACATGCACGCTAAATGCTTGACTAGAACCAACCTTTACGTTCAAACACTTAATGCTTTTGCAGGCGATCATTCAGACATCTCCCGGCTCGACACACGTCGCAACCACCACTGTTCAAAGGTATCAAACACAACACACGACGCCCCATACACTACCCACCAATCCGTCGCAGTGTTTCCCGCCACCATCGGGTTTCTGGTTTGTCGTGAATGACGTTGTCCGGTCACGCAACGTTGTACTCCTGCGTAGCAGTGATCACAGTCCACTGCATCTGTTCCCCTACTGGCTTCAGGTTACTTATTTGGGTTCCAAATCCACACAAGTGCACACAGACTTCTTTCGCTGCCGTGACCACCATTGTGCTGCCGTTCGCAGTCCACTTGTCAGTTTTGGTCTTAGCAGTTCAAGATGTCGCGAGATCTGCTGGTAAGGTACGCAACAAACGTTGCGGGCGCAACGTAAGCGCTGAGATCTAGCGTGCACATCTCCTTCGTGCGTAAACGTAGGCATCTCTTTTAGGTTCAGTGCATGCGCACTCTTGCCCCTTCACGTGCGTTGCGTACTCTAGGCTGTTACGCGCAGTGAGATATAACTATTTCAACACAGTGGTTGTTCTCGAACAACAGCTGGTCCCAGGGCACAGCCAAAACCAAAGTGCTGCTGGAGAAACTCCCGCCGAAAGCGGGCATTCGCACTGCCAAACGAGTTCCCGCAATCATCACGTTGACGCCGCAACGTCGCTTAATCGGCGTGGCGTGGTTGAAAGTGCTTCAAACCACCACCTTGACAGGCTGCCAGATCATCGACACGCAATTCCTACCGGCACGCGGCCTCCCGGGCGTGTTTTCGTGCCCGGGCTGCACAATCAGCCCGGGAATGCGAGCGCTTTCACATTTACACTGTCAGCACTCTTCTGGGGTTGTCCGTGGCTTCTCCATGTGGAAGGTCTCGGCGTAAGAACTGATGCCCGCTTGCTTCGCTCCCTGGCAGCGTTGGGATGGATAACGTCACTCATAATAGAACCAATGAAACGCGTGCTATGGTACGACGCTAAGACCGACGTAAATGATATTACAGCCACAGGAGACCACTCGTGACACTGCTGCCGGCAGTTTTTCGTTTCTGCTAGCCATATGCAGCTTTCACTGTAAAAAGCAGGTTTTGTCCAGCATTTGAAACCTAGACCTCTCGCACCCTCAGCGAGAACCATACCCCATAGACACTTTTTCCAGCTGTTGTGTTTATTCAAAGCTGCTATCTTGGCTTCTAACCTCAGTTACGGCCACGTCCTCTTCGCTTGCTCAGTTCTCTGCCCGGGGCAACTGGCTGGGAGAAAGCCAGTTACGGTCAAGTGATCAAATATGGTAGCACCCTTAGAGTAAAAAGAAGAAAGAAGGGAGCATGACATCACGCAGGCAGCCTTGGCAAGCCAAATCGTTTTGAAACCAGAAGTGTCGCCCAAACACGTGACCTTTCCCGGCAAGATCAACCAAGCAACAAGACTTGCTGATATTTCGGGATATAGTGCCCGGTAGTTTCTAGTTAAATAATGCTGCTTCGGCACAGACCGGCCGGTTCATGCAGGAGGTTCGAAAACGAATAGTTACCGAGACTACCGAATTGTTCAGCAAGCTCTGATGTTTTATCACGTGTCAACCCTTCGCGGTGGGCTTCACTTGTGTGACGTAATGCTCCCTCCTTTCTTTTTGCTTATTTCATGGCTTATATTACTTGTATATATATATATATATATATATATATATATATATATATATATATATATATATATATATATATTGGTTCATCTTTGTCACCTTGATGGCATGGGGCATTCCTTGATGTTCATCATGGCTTGTATCAATATACTGCGTATCTCAGAAAAGTCACAAAAATGAAAGATGTGGTTATTAATCTCAAAATCATTCGCATTATTATGATAAAGGTTATTTCGTTGGGTATCTTTATTTTTTGCTAATCTGAATTTCTGGTGTCATTAGACTTTTTTTCTGCCCCACATAACACTGATGGCGCCACTTCGTTGCAACAACTTCACAACAAAGCTCGTGAGTGACCATGAATAAGCGTTCTTTAGTTGAACTGTATTCGTCTCATTTCATTTCATTTCATTTTATTTCCTTAAAGACCCCTTGTGGGGCTACACATAAGGGGTGGGTACATAAAAATTGAGCAAAAAACAATCGTTTGTCCTAAATTGAAAAATGATTAGTGATACTGGTTGTGAAGGGAGAAGTACAAGTAATGGCAGGAATGTCGCCTGAAAGGCCATTCCAGGCAACTGCTGTGCAAGGAAAAAATGATGTTGAAAAAGTTACGGTGCGTGCACGTGGGCGTGCGACTTGAAGAGGATGATTAGTTCGTTGAGAAATGTGCGCTGGAGGAACCAAATAAGGTGGAATGCGCATCGAGCTGTGAAAAAACTTATGAAATAACGAAAGACTGGCGATACGGCGGCGGAGGGAAAGGAGGGGCAGTTGAAGTTCTGCCTTTAGTGAAGATACGCTGACGTCATGGGAGTAAGAATTATTGATAAACCTAGCGGCACGGTTTTGAATACACTCAAGGGCGTCTTCAAGATAGGCCTGTTGCGGGCTCTAGGTTGGGGAAGCATATTCAAGTTTAGTTCTAACAAGGCTTTTGTAAGCTAATAATTTTCCATTTCTAGGTGCGTTACGTAGATGACGTCGCAAGAATCCCAATGTTTTGTTTGCCGATGATATGACTTTCGTGATATGCAAACCCCATGAAAGATCGTTGCAGAGTGTGACCCCCAGATATTTAAAAGAATTAACAGTTTCAACTGGAACATTACTGATGGAATATGGAAAACAAGTGGAGAACGGCGGCGGGTGAAGAATAAGGCTTTGCATTTGTGAGAGTTAAGTTCCATTAGCCAATCATCGCACCATTGTTTTACATTGTTAAGATCACTCTGTAGAGCTAATTGATCAGAAGCGTTACAAACAGTGTGGTAAATAACACAATCGTCGGAAAACATTCGGATTTTACAGGATACATGAGTTGGGAGATCGTTAATAAATATCAGGAATAAAATCGGGCCCAGAACCGACCCCTGCGGGACACCAGATGTTACCGGAAGTGAAGTAGAGGTAGCATTGTTAACAAAGACGGCTTGAGTGCGGTTACTTCAAAATTCACGGATCCACTTTAGGACGTCGGGGTGTAGGTTTAAGCGGGAAAGTTTCAACGGAAGGCGTTTATGGGGTACTTTATCGAATGCTTTCGCAAAGTCCAGGAATATGGCATCAGTCTGTACGTTATAATCCAAGTTAATATGCAAGTCGTGCGAAAACATAGCCAGTTGAGTCTCGCACGACAAACCTTTGCGAAAGCCATGCTGCGCGGAATTGAAAAAGTTATTTGAGTCTAGGAAGTCCATAATCCGGGTGTAGATGACATGTTCGATGATTTTGCATGGAATGCTGGTTAATGAAATTGGTCGGTAATTGAGGGGTAACTCTCTAATACCTGATTTGAATACTGGGGTGATATTTCCGTGTTTCCAATCACTAGGAAGCTCACCCGTGGAAAGAGACTGCGAGTAAAGTAGACACAAAAATTTTGCGCAGATCTGTTGAGTGTTCTTTAGAAATTTCGAATTTATGTTGTCGATACCTGATGATGAAGATAAGTTAAGTTTATCAATGATTGCCAAAACTCCGGGTTCAACAAAAAGGATTGGCGGCATGGAAGTACTGACTACGCTAGGCTGTGGCGGGGGTGGAACGTCAGTTTCTTTGCTAAAAACCAATGAGAAACCTCTATTAAACAGGTCAGCACATTCCGAGTCAGTGGCCACGTCACCTGCTTCATTAGTGAGAGTAATAGAGCATGAGTGGTTGGGATTTATGACCTGCCAAAATTTCATAGGGTTACTAGCAAGCAATTTAGGTAAGTGAGTGTGAAAAAAAGAATGCTTAGCGTTTCGTATTGCCGTGAGGTAAGCTTTTTCAGCAGCATAATATTTTAACCATGCGTTTTTGATATTCTGCTGCTTGGCGGAACGAAAAAGGCGTTTTTTTTCTTATTTTCTAATTTTTTGAGCGTTTTAGTAAACCATGGTTTTTGGGAACAGGCACGGAAACTGAGCTTAGGAATGAATTTTTCGACCAGTGTATCACATTTATCTTTAAATAACTTCCAGTTACCATGCACCGTGCGATAAAGCAAATTATCTTTGAATATTGGAAGAAAACAGTTTAATTTATCATTTATAGCAGTGTAGTTTCCTTTATCATATAGTTGTATGGTTTTTTTGGTGGTTCGTTGTTTTGGAGGAGTGATTAAAATGTCGGCTTGAATTACTTTATGGTCGCTTATTTCTGACAAGTAGGAAATAGATGTTACACTTTCAGGAATACTGGTTAGTATTAGGTCTAATATGTTTTCACAGTCTTGGGTTACGCGGGTTGGTTTGGTGACAACTTGAGCTAGGTTGAAATGTAGACATACATTAACAAGTTCACTCGCCTCACTCTGTAGTCCTCCGTTAACAGTTAGATTAGGCCAGTCAATATTCGGGAAATTAAAGTCGCTTAACAAGATAATATGGGCATTAGGGTGCTTTGTTGAAAGTTCATTTAGCACCGAATTAAGCATGCCGGTAAAGTCAGGATTCCTATGTGGGGGCCTGTAGCACACGCCAATTAAAACTGATTGCGGTACAGCTTGGTATTTTATCCATATTATTTCTAAGTCTGACGAAATATTTACCAAAGTTGCGGGTAGGCCCTGGCTAACAGCAATGAGCACCCCTCCTCCCATTCTGCCATCCCGGTCCTTACGGAAGATCTTAAAATTTGGTAAGTCAGCTAGAACTTCCTGATCGCTTACGTCACTGCCGTTTCCGCCATGTTTCCGTTAATAAAAGCAAGTTGCTACTGGATGATGAAACAAGATTAGAGACGATTTCGCGTTTCGAAATGAAACTGCGAATGTTGGTGAAGATTACGGAAGAGACACGGTAGTTTGCTGTGTTGGTTGGGGATTAGTTGATGGATGACGCAGTGATTGCTAGGTTACTTCTTTCACTGCCTGAGAAGATTCATCAAAGACGTAGCGTTTAGAACCTATGAGCAAAGTTTTGAAGCTTAATTTAAATGCTGTAGATTTTGATCTGGCAAAAGTGACAAGGTGTCTTCGTGCATGTCGGACGGCAGGAGAGAAGTCCTCACCAACGCTGTAGTTAGTGTCTTTAAGTTTCTTGCCTTTCGACAAGATCGACTGTTTGACCTTAAACGAACTAAATTTTACAATTACAGGACGGACGCGGTCAGGCGAATGGCGACCAAGGTGGTGTGCGCGTTCAACTTGTGAAGGCTGTATTTCTAGTTCAAGGTTTTCAGTGATACATCGAATGACTGTTGCCTCTGAATCGGCAAAGGATTCTTTGGGATTAGGATCAGGAATACCATAAAATATCAGGTTATTTCGGCGGGAATGGTTTTCGCTAATGTCTGACGGGATTTTTATTTATTTATTTATTACGTTAAGTTTTATTGGCGCAAGGGCATATAAGGCCAAAGAGCGCCAGCACAAGTGTTTCATTTCGTTTAATAGTTTAAAAATTAAAACAAATAATTAAAACATGATTAAAAATTAAAACAAATATCTACGAACCATTTAAATTGCAGTACATTTAAAAGAATGTCACTTTGTTTAAAGAAGGAATGTCACTTTGCTAAAACCTTCATTTTGCTGGCTGAAGTCTGTGCTGAAAAATGTCTCGGCAAGGCCCAAGACCCTTGCAGCTGAAGTCCTTGCCTGAGCAAGAACTGCGGAAGCTCAGACATACTTTTTATGCACCAGGGGGTACCTCACATTTGAGGCGCAGCCTGGTGCCTAGGATGGAATGATATCATTGTTAACAATTTCACTTTTCCAAGATAATGAAGAAGTCTCTTAAGGTCAACCACTGCATCAAGTGATAAAAACAGCGCTGGATGAAGTGGGATATGATATCGATAGAGCTCCCTGAAATGGGTCAGTCGTGCTTGGTGAAGCACAGGACATTGTATGAGGACATGCACAACGGTTAGACTCTCTCCACAGTGTATACATGTAGGTGGATCAGTGCCTGTCAAAAGGTATTTGTGTGTAGCATAAGCGTGGCCTATTCTGAGCCGTGTTAGAGTGACTTCGGCAAACCTGTTGAGTTTTTGGGGGATAACTTTTCTCAGCTGGGGTTTTACAAGGTGGAGTTTGTTGTCGACTTCTCTGTCCCATTCAGCTTGCCAGTGGTTGCGTAGACCTCTACGTACAACAGGTTTTAGATCTACACCCGGAACAGAGGTTATATCTATGGTTTGCCGACCAGCGGCTTCTCGTGCATTCTTGTCCACTATTTCATTGCCCGCAATTCCAGAATGAGCTGGAACCCAGCAAATAACAATAGAAAGTTTTAAGTTGTAGGCTGCATAGATTTCATTAGGGAGCTTGTTGAAAGTAGGGTTCTTGCTGTACTTGCCACAAGACAGGGCCCTGACAACACTTAAAGAATCTGTGTACACTATAGACTTTTGTATCTTGTGTTGTTTAATGTGTTGTATAATAAGCAGGATACCATAGGCTTCCGCTGTGAAAATGCTGGTATGTGTATGCATGGTTCTGGTGTTCGAGAAGTTTTGTCCATAGGCTGCACAGGATACAGATATTTGAGATTTAGAGCCATCAGAAAAGAACGCGGTTGAAAGATATTTGTGTTCAAGAGCCAAGAAATGTTGCTTAATAAGTGCACTTGGACAATTTTCCTTTATGATGTCTTTGAAAGACCAGTCACAAGTGACTGGACATTGCTACCAGGGAGGGATGTGTTCGACTTGGTCACTTTCCTCAAAGTCATTGAAGAAAATTGCAAGTTTTTCTACTGCAGGTCTTATTGCCAATGGGAACGGTGGGGCGATAGAAGGACGGTTTAGGTATAACTGGGTAGTAGACACATCGTTCATAAGTGTTTTACATGGGTGCTGCTTAAGAGACATGATCTTAACTGCATAGTTGACTCCTAGATATGTGCGCTGATAGTCTAGTGGCCACTGATCTGACTCTGCATAAAGGCTTTGAATAGGGCTGGTACGGAAGGCACCAAGAGCCAGCCGGATACCTAGGTGGTATACAGGGTCCAACATTTTCAGTGCTGACCTTGAAGCTGACTGATATACTATGCATCCATAGTCTATGCGTGACAGAACCAGGCTTCGAAACAGAGATATGAGACAGTACTTGTCTGTCCCCCACGACTGATGCGATAAAATCTTTAAAAGGGTCAAGGTCTTGAGACATTTTAACTTCATCTGTTTTATGTGCTGAATGAAGGTGAGTTTGGAATCAAAAATTACACCGAGGAATTTTTGTTCTTTCGCGATGACTATGTTTTGTCCATTCATTATAATGCAGGGGTCAGGATGCACACCTCGTCGTCTCGAGAACAGCACACTAATAGTCTTGTCAGTGTTAAGCTTAAAACCATTCTCGTCAGCCCATTATGCAAGTCGGTTAACACCTAACTGTATCTGGCGTTCGCATACAGCCAAGTTACACGATTTGAAACTAATTTGAATGTCGTCCACGTATAGAGAGTACGATATCGCAGGTGGAATAACAGAGCGAAGAGAGTTCATTTTAACTATAAATAGTGTGCAGCTTAATACTCCTCCCTGCGGCACTCCATTTTCTTGAAGAAATGTGCGCGATAACACAGTACCTATTCTTGCACGGAACTTCCTTTCAGACAGGTAATCTTTTAAGATGGTAATCAACCTGCCACATATACCAAAAGACAGTAGATCTTGCAATATTCCATATCGCCAGGCAGTATCATATGCCTTCTCAAGATCGAAGAAAACAGACAGACAGTATTGATTGTGTACAAACGCGTCACGTATATACGACTCGAGTAGGACAAGATTGTCGGTTGTGGATCCAGCTGTACGGAAACCAGACTGGCACGGGTCCAATATGCCATTGTATTCCAAGTAATAGACCAAGCGGCGGTTAATAATTTTTTTGAAACACTTTGAGTAGGCAGCTTGTGAGGGCGATAGGCCTGTAACTATTAACCGAGGAGGGATCTTTGCCCTGTTTAAGGATTGGTAGTACTATTGCCTCTTTCCAAGCAGAGGGTATTTTGCCGGTACTGGAAATCTTGTTGTAATGTGCTAAAAGGCAGTTCAGGGTTTCATCAGGGAGATTTCTGATCATTTCATAAGTAATTGTATCAGAACCAGGAGCAGAACTTCCACAGGAACCAAGGGCGAGCTTCAGTTCATATACTGTTAGTGGTTTATTGTATCCGTCTGATCGAGGCTTGTTCCGGCACAGAGGTACACTTTCAGCTATGCTTTTGTGGCGTAAGAACTTAGTGGTATAGTTTTCTGAGCTTGACATTTTCTCGAAGTGTTCGCCAAGAGCGTTTGCCTGTTCTTCTATTGTATCACCGCAGTCATTCACCAAAAGGAAGGGATTTGGGGCTTGTCCTTTAAGTTTATGCACCCTATTATAAACCTTGCTGACGTCTGTGTAGGAGTTTATTGAGGATATATAGCGTGTCCAGCTTTCCCGTTTGGCTATACGGCGAACACGCCTTCCATTCGCTTTGCAACTTTTAAAGGTTATCAAGTTTTCTGCTGTTGAGTAGCGAGAAAAAAAACCTTCCATGCTTTGTTTTGCCGTTTTTTAGCAATTTCACACTCCCGATTCAACCACGGCTTTGCGTTAACCTTATCATTCCTGGACTGCGGTATGCACTTTTTTGCACAAGTAAGAACATATTCCGAAATATAGTTGGCCATCTCTTCTACTTCCAAATGGTCTACCTCTTCGAGGTGTAGTGTACATAGCTCTCTGAATTTCACCCAGTTTGCAACATGAAAGTTCCACTTTTTGGGATAAGACGGCCGGTCATCCCGTTGTTTTGTTACTAAAAGAGTTCGAAAATGGTCACTTCGATATGGATTATTAATAAGTTTTCAATCTAAGTAAGGTAAGAGTGACGGTGACCCAATGGCTAAATCTATGCATGAATATGTATTGTGTGTGGTACTGAAGTATGTTGGCTCTGCCTTATTGCGCAGGCAGGCTCCAGATGCGAGAAGAAAGTTTTCTATTGCACGACCTCTCGCATTCCATTTGGTATCACTCCATAGCAAACTGTGAGCATTAAAATCTCCAATTAACACATATGGTTCTGGAAGCTGATCAATAAGCTTTTCGAACTCTGTTTTATTGAATGGTTCGTCAGGGGCTATGTAGATTGAGCAGATAGATATAAGACGGTTGAATAGAATAGCGCGAACAGCCACAACCTCAAGAGAGCTTTGTAGCACAATGTGCTGGCATGCTACGCTTCTTTGTGCAATGATGGCCACACCTTCAGAAGAGAAATTGCCACCATTTTGATCTTTACGAAAAACCACATACTGATTTAAGAAATTCACATGAGTCGACTTTAAATGAGTTTCTTGAACACAGAACACTTTTGGCTGATAGACATTAAGTAAGTCTTTGATATCATCTAGGTTATTAAATAGGCCTCTGGCATTCCACTGTAGTATTTGTGTGTCCATTTTAGGTGTGTTTTGTGTTCTGTGCTCAAGGATGGAAAGTAAGCTCACGGACCCTTTCCAGGGGCCGTGACACGAGATTTTTCTTTTTTAGATTGGTCGACAGAGTCGCGCCGATCCTTAGGCGCTGGCTGCGCTCTCACGCTCGGTGTTGTGTCCATTGCCTCTTGCGAGGCGCTGGACACGCGCTCTTGCGAGCGCTGCATTTGTTTTGAGGGCCTCGCCTCAAAGGACGAGACCTTCGCGGCCCCCAGCCCGGAGGTTGGTGGGTCTTTCTTGGATGGCGGAGCAGCACTGGCTGCAACCGCCGAGGGGGCGGATGGCGTCACCGCTGGCTCACTACGCGTGTGCCAGACAGGCGCCGGGGGCCGTCGTGGCGCTGCCCCCTGACGCGCCACTTCGGCAAAGCTGGTTTCTGGCAGGTAGGACACCTGCCTTCGTGCCTCCTTAAATGAAATGTTTTGTTTTACTTTAATCGTGACGATTTCCTTTTCTTTCTTCCAGCTTGGGCACGACCGTGAGTATGCGGCATGCTCCCCGTTACAATTCGCACAGTGAGGAGAGTTTTCAGAGGCATCAGATGTGTGTTCGTCAGCACTGCATTTCGCACAAGTTAGGCGGCCTCGGCAGTTCTGAGAACTGTGGCCGAACCGCTGGCATTTGAAACATCGGAGAGGGTTCGGTATATATGGCCTCACTCGAAGCTTGATGTACCCAGCCTCAACGGAGTCGGGCAGTACACTTGAATTGAAAGTAAGTATCAGGTGCTTAGTCTGGATTTCTTTGCCATCACACCTCATCCTAATTCGTTTCACGTTGATGACATTCTGTTCGCTGAACCCCTCCAGGAGTTCAACCTCCGTCAGTCCTAACAGGTTATCATCTGAGACAACGCCATGGGTGGTGTTCATGGTTCGGTGTGGGGTTACTATTAATTTGGTATCTGCAAATTTCGTTAGGTTAGGCAATTTTTCATATTGTTTCTGGTCGCGGAGCTCCAACAGGAGGTCACCACTTGCCATTCTCGAAGCTTTATATCCTGGGCCAAAGATTTCTGTCAAAGACTTTGAAACAAGAAAAGGTGAAATTGTTCGCACTGGTTTGCCGGGTGTGTCAGTGTGGATAACGTGGAATTGGGGAAAGGATACTCTCTGGTGACCAAAAAACTGGAATACTTCATCGGTGCGCCCTCTTTTCTGAGGGCGATCAGGGAGTGGGGGGAAGGAGCTAGCCATGAGAAAAGGTTTATTTTCGGCAGCGGCGCCAGCCACCCACCATGGAGTCCTACAAGGAGACGCTGCAGGGTCTGTAAGCACAGGACCTGCAGACGCCAGCTGTACACCACCACTATAACCGAATATGGTGTATCCAAGGTAGGATAGCCACACAGTGTCAACCCTTGCCGCCAGAAAACACGGAAGTCAACGGAAGAGAGTAGAGGACAGGAAAGATTTAAAGTAAGAGAAAATACGAAGATGTGAGGGGGAGACAGGAAAAGGCGACTGCTGATTCCCCCCAGGCGGGTCAATCCGGGGGTGCCGTCTACGTGAAGCCAGGGACAAAGGGGTGTGTTGCCTCTGCCGGGGGGCCTTAAAGGTCCAAGCACCCAGCGTCGGCTCAACCCCCAGGATCCCTTTTTCCCCGGACACGGCAAAGCCACGCACGGCTAGGCGTGGGAGGGAGTCGAAACTCCCCCGTTAGCTCGGGTCCGTGGTGTCGCTACACACCAGACGCCTACTTGCGCAGGCGCCCCTGCGGGGGTCTGCACGGGATTGAAAGTTATGATAATGCCGGGTGATATCAGTGGTTAAGGTTTTTGTGTCATCTAGCTCTCTGCGCATGCTTGAAAGTTGACAGTAATGCGTTTCCAGATTAGTCAGACGCTTGCATACATCGTTCAGTGCTGCGTCTGTTGATCGCAGATGATCTTTAACAGTTTGAAGTTCCACGATCAATTTGGTTTGTGCTACAGAAAGATTTTTCAGCTCGGTGAGTACAGCATGTACGGTATCTGGAGGCCCCGGGTTAGTTTCAATAAAGAGTTTTAGCAGAGCGGGCCAGCGGCCAGCGAACCGGAGTGGACGAGCGCAGCAGCGCCAGCGGAACGACGCGCGAAAAAAAGAGTTTTAGCTGAGCGATCGGCTGCTGCCCCCAGCGAAGCGTTGTACTGCGCCATCTGTCCATTCAAATTTGAACTACCCTGATAGGAAAAAAAAGTAAAGGTTTATTTTTAGATGCTAAAACCACAATACAAACACGAATTTTATGTTTCAGTACATATTATTTTACTTTAACGGTGATTTGTATCTTTTAGCGAAGTCGTTAAACTGAGGAAAGTACGTCACCAAGCCAACTGAAGTCGAAGCTCCAAGCCAGCTGTTTGTTGCCGCGCTTTTTAACAGACAGTGTGTGGCTTGCCGCTGCAAATTGCCGCTGATAACTGCTTTGAACAATGCCCCAGAGCATACTGCAGGACCCCCTGCTCCTGACTCGGTTGAAATGGTCCGAAATAGTCGACGTCTTGTGCTTAGAAGTTCTGGGCGAGACACGGCGTGACCCACTCTCCATGCGAGGTCTTTTGGACATTGATGCGATCGACAGTGGCGTGTTCAGAACGTACTTTCGGTTTGAAAAGGACGATGTACCCAGGCTACAGAGAGCCTTGTGCATACCTGACAAGGTAACAACTCCGCAGAGGGTGTCAGTTCCCGGCGACGAGGCCCTTTGCATCACGCTAAGAAGACTAGCCTACCCAAACCGGCTGCGCGATCTGGAACACCTTTTCGCCCGACACAGCTCGACCATATCGTCATTGACGAACGAAGTGCTCAGGCACATCGAGGACAACTTCTTCCACCTTCTGGACGACGTTAATAACCACACGTGGCTGAACCTGGACACCCTGGAAGAGTTCTCAAAGGCAAGCGAGAATAATTAGAGTTGTACATTCGCAATTACAACTTTCTGACATATTCGTTCGGTATTTTTTCAGGCCGTTCCCGCGAAAGGTGCCCCGCTGACAAATTGCTGGGCCTTCATCGATGGCACGGCGCAGCCAATATGCCGACCAACAAGGAACCAGAAAGTGTACTTCAGCGGCCACAAGAGAGTCCACGCCCTGAAGTACGAAGCTATAATGTGCCCAAATGGCATAATCTGCCAGTTGGACGGATCATACCCCGGCAGCAAACACGATTCAGGCGAGTAAATGACAAGCACAGCTGGTGGATCAAACCGCTGCTGAACGTCACTCGCCTCCTCCTTCCCTGCTAGGAACGGGCGCAGCTCCAGCTAATCGTAATTTATTCTTTCAGGTAACTTTGGAAACAGCGCCGCGTATACGAAGCTACAAAACCTCGTTCAAGGTCACGACTGCTGCATCTACGGGGACCCTGCCTACCCGTTGCGGCCCCTTCTGCTCAAGCCCTATGGCGGAGCTCTCCTGACTCCTGAACAATTAGCTTTCAACAAAGCCATGAGTAGTGTGAGGCAGGCTGTGGAGTGGGGTTTTGGAAAAATTGTCGGACTGTTTGCCTTCGTGGACTTCAAAAAAAAAAACAGAAACTCTACCTTCAGAACCTTCCACGCATATACAAAGCGAGCGCACTCCTCGCAAACTGTCACACTTGCTTGTATGGTGCCCAGGTATCGCAGTACTTCGGCCTTTAACCACCACAGCTTGAAGTTTACCTTGCCGACAAATAGTGTTGTACAACCAACTACAGTTATCGAAACAAAGTTCGTTGGCGAGCCATGCTTTAAAATGATCTTGTGGCTGTCATTTGCTGTACTAAACGTACGCTACTTGATATAGTGAATGAAATCTGCTGAGCGAAAAGTGCAAAAAACTGACATTCCTGTGTTTCTTCGTATGGAGAAATTGATTTCGTATTGTTACAAGCGTTTCCGCTATACTGAGTTAAATGCCACAACATTACTGGCAGTGTCATGTAATTTCCCATGCATGTAAGTCCCCCCTGTACAGTGCGAAATGTGTGTACAGTGTCGACGTATCCCTACACTTGGGCCTTGAACCACCAGTTCTCGAGGTTCGCTTTGCCCCACGGTAATGTTCCATGACAAGCAGCTTCGAAAACAAAGACTTTATTGAAGAATTGCATACCGTATGGTGTTGTCAGGTTTACACTTGACGCTGGATCCTTTCACACTTAAAAAAAAAAAACATGACAGATGCAATGAAGCCGACAATTTATCAAAGAATTAAGATTCTATTACCTGAGGACTTATAGGTACAACACGACAGTATCTCATTTTCAATGAAATTACCCGTATTGTTCCGGCAAGACATACACTTACATTTGAAAAGCAGTTTTCAAAATTGTTAACCAGCCGAACGTGTTTTCGCTGGAACTACCCGTTTTAGACCCCTCGTCGCAGGAAAAATGCTGGTGCGCAGTGATGTCTTGCCGTTACCTCCTAATAAATAAATAATCTACAACCTTAGGCGTCCTCGAGTCTGAACCATTGTATTTTAAATAAAGTTGTATTTGAGTTTACGTGTAGGAAATGTGATCCCACTGGAGATGTTTCTCTACTTACGTGTTGTGGTGGTGTTGTCTTATGTGTTGTGGTGCTGCGCCAATTTGGTGGTTTGGAGTTCTGCAGCTTCCAGTATCCCAGAAAAATGTCTACACGATCTTTTATACCTCTTAGGGTGAGCTCCCGGCCCACCACCCACTTGATGTCATCGCCAAACGGCTTCGCCGCGGCCACCTCCCGAAGAAGACAGAGGTCCTCGTGAGCACTGAAGCACCTCCGGGGCTTTTTAGCTGGTTGCATTTTTGTTTCAGGAGCGTTCGATGCGACCACGGCCGGCGACGCGACACCGCGACCGTTGTAGGCAGCCATTTTGAATAACTACGCTCGCTCGCCCGGCCGCCGCTGCGCGCTGCGCTGGGATGACGAAACGAGCGGGCGAGCGCGCAGCGCCGTAAAGCCGCTCACCGCCTCAGCGTACTGGCGCATGCGCAGTGGCGTTTCCGCTGGTCCGCTCCGTTCCGCTGGCCGCTGGCCCGCTCTGCTAAAACTCTCTATTATCCCCTCCCAAAAGCAGTAATGAGCGCAGCACTTGAAAACATTCGACAATAATAGCAACACAGCACTGCGGGCCCGGCAGCTGTACTAGAGAATAATTACTTGACTTTTTACAAGAGATAACCTGGGTGTTACCAACCTGCATAGTGAAGACAAACGGATTAGTTAGACTGCACTTTCGCACAGCTACCGAGCCCACAGAGCGGCGAAGACGGGTGGCACTCTTTTATAGCCGGTGACGGTGAAGTTTGCTTTGACGAGAATGGCCAGACTGGAACGTATATCGAGACATCTGGCGGTGGTACGATGAAGTGAAGATCGGTCGAGAGATGGCACCAGTTGTGGGAGCCATTCACAAAGGTATTGGGGGCGGGATACGGCGTTTGTCCGGTAGGCAGGAAAGCCGTCAGGAGCGAGCTCGTGATGATCAAGTTGATAGAAATCAAGACAGCGCGGCTTTACAAGATTTTTATGTTTCTCGTATGTTCAATCACCAAGATACGAGATGTGTGTGATTGATAACATATGAACGATAAAACAACAACAGGGCAAATAGGTTTCTCAACGCGATATCCACATTGAAAGTGACACCGGTGACTGATTGCAAGGTGTACGTAAAGTAATGGCCATTTTCGTAAATTGCAATCTATACGTGCTCGATATTATGGTTGCCTGCTATATCTCATAAAATGAGGGTAGAGATTACGAACTGTAACACCACACCCATTGGCGTGTACAGCGTGGGCGTCTCTTTGCGCTTTGTGATCACAGCGGTTTTTGAAGGCAAAATTACCTGTGCAAAGCTACGTCTTTGCAGCAGTCGCCTTCATGTCTGTTGGGTGACTGACTGGTAAAAACAGCATTCTTGAACAAGGAAAGAGTGCCTTTTACGTGCTTGTATTTACGAACGTGAGACGCCCGCTCTAGGCCCGCTCGTGCCCAGTCGTGGCCGAAATATTTGCGACCCATCGATGCCTTCGCGTCCACTAACAAAATAGCATGAGCGTCTCTAAATACATTTCGCTGCTCCAAAAAAAAAACGGACGATAATCCACCTGTATTGACTGAAATTCGGGACATAGTTTCCTGCATTGCCTTGCATTTCCTAGCATACACTTTCTGCTCCACCATGCGCTCTTTTATCCTCCAAATTGTTCTTGCTGCTTCCATAAACTTGCTTCATGTATTCCTTCAATTATAAATATTTCACGGCTTTCCACGAAACGAATTCAAACATTACTGTAAGGTGCCTCCTTGCACGCGGGCAAGAACTGCTGGCCGTTTACAGTTTATTGGCATTGGTAGAGAAGCGTAACGACAATTCCACGTGGTTTTTGTTCACTGATACATTCTTGAGTATCTCAAGCCTTGTCGTATCCTTCAATCTATGATATATGCACCAATCTTTTTGAACGCAGTTAAAAATACAATCATGAGCCTTTCATGCTCGTGTGAAACGGCACATGTTGAATGCACTTGCGAAACCTAAATCACATGCACACGCACTACTTGGCGTAGTAACTCAAGTGCAGAAGCTCTGCCCGCGTAGCATTGGCTGTACCACCACAGAAAGTTGTCATGAGGCATAAACTCCATAAAGGGAGATTGGCACACCATGCCGCTGCCGTCAAAGAAGACAGCCGTTGAGAGATTGAGCCGAACCAAACGCTCTCCAAACGCCCGCTAGTACGTAGTTTATCGGAATCAACTGCCGCGTAGTCTACTGCAACAAAAGGTACACGTCGTGTCTTGAGCGAACGGCGTCCTACAGTATCTCGAGTCATCTGCTTTACTGGGCAGTGAAATAAGTGGAACACAGTTCTGACGCGTAAAAAGTGTTTAGTTTCCACTCCATCTGCTGTCTCTCGTTCTGCAGCTACATGCTTGAATTGGTGCAGTGATCTTTCGGGATGTTCCTGCTGCCATGGAGCTGGCGAGAAAATAAAGTCATGAAAGGTATTTTAAATCAACTCAAGGTAATAGAGTCATTCAATGAACCTTAATATTGTGGGTTACTTACATCGTCCTCATCCCTGCATGATCACAATCACCATCATTCGCTTGTCTCTTTGTACTCGTTGCCACTCTGGGTCATCATCATCGTCATCGTGTGTGTACTGGCTCTGACTGTTCGTTTTGCGAAGTTTTTCCTGAAATAAACGCTGATGCAGGAAAGTATAAGAAAAGTAAGGGCGCCTTACGATGGCCCCACGTTAGTTGCGGCCCAGGAAAACGTCATTCGCCCTTCCGCATTTTGTACTGTGCGTGTTCTCATCGATGCCATCCGCCATCATGTCCAGTTTGCTAGCCTGTCCCGCTGCTCTCACAAACTAATTTTAGGGTGGAATTTTCTATCATCTGCTTCCGCGGGGAGTTTTTGTGCACAACACGTCGTTCAACTCGCTGACACCGACTATATGCTTGACGACGACAATCAGAAGCCACTTTGTCCGGCCGCTGCGAAAGACATCGAACTGCCGCCACTACAAGAGCAAATTGTCAGCATTACGTCCAACGACACTATCACGGTGAAGTATTGGTCTCACCGTCACCCCTTCGCGTTCGTAAAGGTATAGTTCTTCCGTCCGGTGTCGTTCGTTTTTGCAATGGCTCTGCACTTGTCACCACTGTCAACTCTACACCGGAGAAGACCTTACTGCCACAGGGCAATACTGTGGCCCATGTTGCCGACTTCGAGCCTATATTTGTCACGCCACTTCAGGCCATCGCATCCAACGAACCTTCCCTCGGTGAGTATGTTTCTTCCGCCGCCTTTACCACCACTATCAGCAGCGAATTGACATATTCACAGAGGCAGCAGCTGCTCGCGTTGTTACAGAAACATGCAAATTCTTTCAATATTTGCTCGTCTAAGCTGGGCCGCACTAATACTACAGCACATCGAATTCAAACTGTTGAGACATCTATCGTACACCGCCGACCCTAACGCGTGTCTCTAGCTGAAAGAAAAATTATAGAAGAAAATGATGCGCACATGCTTAAACGGGAAGTCATCCGTCCCTCATCTAGCCCTTGGTTGTCTCCTATTGTTTTGGTCCGTAAAAAGAATGACTCTGTGCGTTTTTGCGTGGACTACCGGGTGCTCAATAAGGTGCCCTATTCCACGCATTGACGACGCCTTTGGTTCCCTACAAGACGCAGAATTCTTTTCAAGCGTCGACTTGCGTTCTGGGTACTGGCAGATCCCCATGCAATGAAGACAATAAGGAGAAAACGGCGCTCGCAACCCCCTACGGGCTATATTGATTCAACGTGATGCCTTTCGGGCTCTGCAACGCACCCGCAACTTTGAACGCATGATAGATATCGTGCTGCGTGGCCTGAAATGAAAAAGTTGCCTTTGCTACCTGGACAACATTACTATCTTTTCGTCAACGTTTCCTGAGCACCTAGAACGGTTGAATCAAGTTCTGACGTGCCTTGCCGGCGCCGGGCTTCAAATACACACTAAGAAATGCTCTTTCGCTTGCAAATCTATCAAGGTATCAGGACACGTAGTTAGCAAGGATGGCATCCGGCCCGACCCTGACAAGATTTCGGCAGTCCTTCACTTTCCGCGTCCCGAAAAACCTAAGGAGTTTCCATGGCCTCGCCTCCTATTTTCGCGGGTTTATCCAGAACTTTGCTTCTATTGCTGCTCCATTACACCAACTACTTGCTTCCAACGTCACCTTTCTGTGGTCTCAAGTATATCAAACGGAATTCGACCTATTGAAGCGGGCACTCACGTCTGAACCTCTGCTCTGCCACTTTGACGAAGCCGCACCGACTATCCTCCATACCGACGCTAGCGGTCTTGGTATAGGAGCCGTTCTTCTACAACGCGACAAGTCTTCCCTCGAGAAAGTTGTTGCATATGCCAGTCGTGTACTCACCCCTGCCGAAAAGAAGTACACGATAACTGAGCAAGAGTGTTTGGCTGTGGTTTGGTCGTTCCAGAAGTTCCGCTCCTATCTCCACGGCCGTCACTTCACAATCGTTACGGACCACAATGCCTTATGCTGGCTTTCTACACTGAATAATTTGTCCGGACGCTTGGGTCGGTGGATACTACGCTTGCAGGAGTGCGACTTTGACATAACTTACAGGTCAGGCAGAAAACATCAAGACACCGGCGCATTATCTCGTTGCCCGCTTCCAACTACCCATATCAGCGTTGTTGAGAACTCAACCGCCAAATCTACTAAAGTTCATACGCTCGCATCAATAAGGTAACCCTTTTCGGACGACGAGCCAACATTTATCTCCCGCCAGCGGTCCGATTGATATTGCAGACGCAAGATGGACCACCTTTCGGGAGTTTCTCATCCACCAAACGCGCGACTCCATCGTCAACTCCTGCACTTTAAGCTGGACAATGAGGTTCTCTACCACCACGTCAATCACCCTGATGGTCAGCGCTGGGTTCCTGTACTGCCACGCTCTCTTCAACTTCAGGTGCTCAAAGCCTTCCACGAAGACTTGACTGCTGGTCATCTTGGTTTAAAAAAAACTCTTAACCGCATTCTATGTCGTTATTACTGGCCTGGCCTTTCTTCTAGTGTAGAGTGATACATCGGTTTCTGCTACCCATGCGAGCGTCGTATACCCCCCATCTGCTCCTGCTGGACCTCTACAGCCACTTTCGTGCCCTTCGATGCCGTTCGAGGTTGTAGGTGTTGACCTTTACGGGCGTCTCTCCGTCATATCTGCTGACAAACGATGGATAGTGACCGCCGTGGACCACCTGACATGCTACGCTGAGACTTTCTCTGTTATTACAGGCTCAGCTGTGGAAGTTGCAGACTTTATTCTTCACGCCATAATTCTGCGTCATGGGGCTCATCGTGTACTGCTTAGTGACCGCGGCAAAGTGTTCCTGTCACAAATAGTAAATGAACTACTACGTGCTTTTGGAACTACTCACAAGACAGCTTCAATCAGACAAATGATCTCACAGAAAGATTTCACCGAACCCTTGCTGACATGATAGCCATTTACGTCCAACCCGACCACAACAACTGGGATACTTTTTTACCATTCCTGACATTCGCTTACAACACCACCGTTCAGTGAATCACTTGCTACTCACCGTTTTACCTTGTGTACGGATGCACCCTGACTACCTTTCTCGACGTCTCCCTCTTTAACAGCCACGGGAATTCATGTCAGTCTTCTAGCGAAGAATACATTTCCCGCCTGGCCCAGTCTCGCCATCAGGCTTGCATCAATACTGAAGCGAGACAACACGAGCGGAAGATCATCTATGACGAATCCCACCGTGTTGTATCTTTCCAACGTGATGACGAGGTGCTGCTTTTGACACCTATTCGCACTCCTGGTCTCTGTGACAAATTACAACCACGCTTCATTGGGCCATACACTGTTTTAGAACAACCTTCGCCGGTTCATTATCGTGTGACACCACTCGTCACCCTAACACACCGTCGCTACCGC
The DNA here is from genome assembly GCF_043290135.1 of Rhipicephalus microplus. NCBI lineage: Eukaryota > Metazoa > Arthropoda > Arachnida > Ixodida > Ixodidae > Rhipicephalus > Rhipicephalus microplus. The sequence continues at coordinate 283,590,012 of NC_134710.1, forward strand.
AGCACAGATACTGTCCACGTTTGTCGCAAGAAACCTTTCACGCGACGTTACCCGTCACTTTGACTTACGGCGGCCAGGGTGTCCGCTTCCAAGTGGGGGAAATTAGTGTGGGCATTTGTTACTTACATCGTCCTTATCCATGCATGATCACAATCACCATCATACGCTTGTCTCTTTGTCCTCATTACCAGTTTGGGTCATCATCATCGTCATCGTCTGTGTACTGACTCTGCCCGTTTATTTTGCGAGGTCTTTCCTCAAATAAACGCTGACGCAGCCAAGACTACCAAGATTCATAATATTTATTACCTCACCGTCTACCATTCGTAGTTTTGGGCAATGCACTGTGAGGTCAAATAGGGCTTTTATGGGTTGATGGGACCATCATTTAGGGGACGCAATTAGTTAGTACCATATTCCCGTAAACACAACATGCCACGCAACAGCGCTATGCAAACGCGGAAGGATAAAGCTAAGACATTGAAGGGTCGGTTGACCCTTATTAAACTTGTGCAAGCCACCACGGCAGATCGGCCATGATGTGGACAGTGTCTTGTTACACAAAAGAAAATTCTTGATATTTTCGAAACAAGAATTTAGCCTAATTCACGAATAAAGACTTTTGTTGTTGAAGAGTAAGCTAGATTTAGATAACCTTAGCACTTAATTTCACCTCGCGTTGTAAATCGCATTTGTCTTCGCAAGCTCTCAATCTTCTGAAAGCTTTCGCAGTAGCCCCAATGGAAGGAACCCCCGGAAGTGATAAATTGTATGCCATTCTTTGAAGTGGTTCATTCACAAATAGTCTTATTTGATTGGTAAACAATCTGTTTGATATGAAGAAATGATGTAGAAGTACCGGGTGAACAGCGAAGCTTCGCCAATGCTGTAGAGTTGGATGTGCGCTTTGAAAAGCAACATAAACAATGTAATAGCTTTTAGTGGATGAGAGAGACGTGACACCGTCCCCGAAGGGATCGCCATTTAACAGGGTAAAGCGAAAGATCAAACAGGACTGCGGTGTCCTCTCTGGTCGCGAAGCGTAGTGCGTTCTCTTCCTCATTCGCACCTCAAGCTCTTAGCATAGCTGTGCGAGCGGTGAGGTAAAGACCATGATCATGATGAGCGAGATTGATGCCGGGACAATTTAAAGCAAAACAATTCGCGAGTCTCGTTGCCTAAAATCGCCATGGCACGAAGCCGCAACAAAGAGGTAAGCTGCCAGCCACTCACCATGATTTCCACAGCGAATGGCCATAGAGCCATCAGTATGTCTTAGTGCCTTGAGTATTTTGCAAGTACGCGAGTATCGGACACGCACCAGTAATATTCTATGTGTGAAAAAATGACAGCTTAACGCGACAGCTATCAAGCTAGCATTTTGCATCGGACACACCTGACGCACACTTTTGCCGTCAGTCTACTGAAGACGAGCAGCCTAACGCTCATTAACGCAGAAAACGTGGCCGCTTTCGTGGAGGTTTTCCTATTTATTCACAGTTCCATCGAAAAAGAAAGTCTCCCTACAGTATCATAAATTTCTGCTCAAAGTACCAACGTGCCGTGCATGGGTGCTTTTGCCACCACAGCTGCCAAAACAATGAGGAGATGCTGTCTGCTACACAACAGTCCACGTTGCGCGCCCACCGCACCACAAGTGGCACTGCGCATGGCTTTCTAAGTGCCCCCTATAGGTACCAAACGGAGTGTATAGAACAACCAGCCGAGCAGACACACAACCATCAGACCAATTCTATGTGGTGTGAAGCATCCGCGGCTACACACGACATTCGACAACACCTGGAAGTTATCTGATAAATTTGAGGACCAGAAATTGGAAGTTCGCGAAATAAAGTGCGATAAATACGAACTGATTCTCCCGTTTCAACCTACGATTTAGAACAAAAGGGACGCGTCCGGCATTTTGGCCCGAGGTATTTCGCACCCTTAGCAAGAATCATGCCCTAGAACACCACACCTTTATAATATTTAAAACCTGTTCATACCGATGCAGACATTAGACAGCACACACACTATCGGTCCCAGCTGCGAAATAAAAGTGTGCAGTGCGCAACTGTAGATTGTTGATGAATTAAAAGAGAGAAAACATTCACTGAGTAAAGATTTCGAGTGACGGTGGGAGAGTGAGTGACATTGAATTTATTGGAGATTTCCTGAAGAGGCTGAGAAGGGGCCATTCCGACCCTTAATTCAGCCTGGAGCCTCCACCCTGGATGGCGGTCACAGCCGAAGGTTAGCGATGTCCTGGGCCCTCAGGACCACTTGTAGTTGCTGCTTGTATTCGTTGCTCGAGTACTTCCTGCCAAGCCTCTTGGGTGTTTAGTGGTGCTGCGCTGTGGGTAGGGCACGACGAAAGCATGTGTTAGAAATCGCAATAGGGATGGTTGCAAAGCGAGCACGAGGGTGGTGTATCTCTAAGTAAGGTGGATGGTGTTATGTACGTACGTGCTTGGAATTTTCTTATGGTTAGAGTTTGTGCTTTTTTAAGTTTTGGGTGCGGTGCTGTGAAGGCACGTTTTTGTCCCCGGTAATGTGAAGTAATATCGTTGTATGTGAGTGCTTTGTCGTGGCTGCAGAGATGTCCTGGCTCCTGAGACGTGCCAGGATGTTCACCTCTTCGTTTCGTTGGGATTGCAGTGGTTGAGTCTCGGTATCTGTCTCCTGTGGGCTGGTAACCAGAATACGTGAATTTGGGCTTTACCTTCTTCAATAAGGGTTTGTTTGCTCTCGAACTCTCCTATTGCGTTGACTGTGAGTTTTCCAGTCCTTGTAGCTACTACGCTAGCCACGAACGTCCGTGCTGCTGTCTTGGACTTTATGTATATTGTGGAATGGGCTTGCCAGCTCTGCGAGGCTGGCGCGATCGTCATTTCCTCTGCTTCGTGGACATGGCTGGTTTGGACGGTTGCCGCGTTTATGATGTTTCCATCTATATCAACGATCACTACTGCAAACGCCTCCCTGCCGTAGTAGCGGGCGGCATGTACGAATAGAGCGTGTGTGTTGTGTTTTTTTTTTTTGCCTTGTTTGAACAGAGCGTCCTCGCTCTGTCCTTCCTTCGGCCTTTGTTGAACGTACGGTGAATGTTGCGGGAGATTGTCTCAATCCTTATGTGTTTCCTCACGTCATTGCTAAGTGTGCTTCTTTTCGCTAGTTGAAAAATTGGGCAAAGGCCTACTTGTCGAGGGATGAGATCCCCTGCCTGCGTCAACGACGGGTGATCTCTGGCACTCTCTGAGCCTCGAAAATTTCTTTGGTCATGTTGTGCCCACCGAGTTGCTGGAGTTTTTCGGTGCTCGTGCTATTGGGCAAGCGAGTTCCGGTTCCAGTCCCTTACGGAGCTTGGAGTTGACGTTTTTTTATTTGAACATTCGCAAGTTTCATAAACGGGAAAGCGTATGCAACGTGACTTACGAAAAAGGCGTGATACACCTTCATGATGTTCTCTTCTAGGAGGCCTGCTCTCTTGAAGACGATTCTATTGATGCATCTTGCAATATTGTGCGTCCTTTTTCAAGGCGCTTGAGTGCCTCCCTGTTGTTGTTCTCCTTGGCGCTTAACGTTAGCCCTAGTACCTTAACCATATATACTTGTGGTATCGTTTAGTTGTCAGCTTTGAGCAATACTTACTGCTTCTCTTTGTCCAAATTTCGTTGAGGATGGAAAAGTGTCAAAGTAGATTTGGTGGGGGAGAGTGCGAGTCCAGTTTGCTTAAGAAATTCTTTTGTTGTAGTCAGTGCTTGTTGAAGGATTCCTTCCCAGGTACCATATGTTAATATCATCTGTGTATATGTCTTGGTGCACAGACGGAATTTGAGCGAGCTTCTCCGACAACCTGTTCATCGCCACATTCAAGATCAGTGGCAAGAGCACTGACTTTGTGTGTGGGGGGGGGGGGGGTATTTCCAAGTCGTTCGAGTCGCCGCATTGCTCTCCTATGCGAATGGTGGTAGTTCTGTTTGCCAAAAAGGCGTTATTGTAGTTGCAGAATTTTTGCCTAAGTTTATGCGCAATATTTCTCCCAGAATGTGTTCATGTTCCACGGTGTCAAAGGCCTTGGCCAGGTCCAGGGCTAATATGGCTTTGAGCGTGTGGAGGAGCCCGTAACATGTGTGCTCCTTTAACAACAACATGGCATCCTGTGTGAACAGTGCCTGCGGAAACCAATAATGTTGTGTCGAAAGAGCCCATCTCTCTCATTGTGGTCCGTGATATGGTTGAGTATTGCATGCTCAGCTACTTTTCCAACGCAAGATGTGAGTGATATGGGCCTTGAATTTTGGATGCTCAGCGGCTTTCTAGGTTTAGAGATGAGCGAATTTTGGCACTACACCATTCTTTTGGCACGGTACCCGTTTCCCATTCCTCATTTGCCTTCTTAGTAATGATTATGATTGCTTTATCATCTAAATTACATTGCAAGTTATTGTCGATGCCATCTGGCCCTGACGCCGATCTGCTGTTGCGTTGCTGTAGAGCGTACTGTATTTCAGCTTCTCTGAATAGTTCTTCTAGCTTCTCCTGCTGTCGACGTCCGTATGGCGTATTTTCATTTTCCAAAGCTACTGCTTTGCACCTGAGTGCCACCTTTAATGGGTTTCTCGCTGTCCACCATCAGTTGTTTGAGAAGCCCCCAATTGATTTCCCTCCACGTTTTGTTATCTGCTTCGTCACATGTCTTGATCAACTGCTGCGCGCAAAGCTTTTGGCGTGAGATCTGATTTCGCGCCCAAGGCCCGCGTTTTTGTGCATAAGTGTCTGTTGAGCGTGTTTTTCATGCCACGCTTTTTTTAGGTCAAGCTTTTTCTGCAGCAAAGTGGCTCGGTGAAAGTCCATGGCCTGGATGAATTTATCAGTTTCGACTTCATTGGTGGCCTCATTTGTTGCCATTTTTAATTCATTTAGGGGGCTTCGTGCGATAGTTTTGTACTGCCCTTCTGCTCCCTTATTTTACGGAACTGGTCCCAGTCTGTGATTTCGAATTTTCTAGGCGCTTTGACCTCAATCCTAATGGTAATTTCTGGGATGCAGTGGTCGCTACCTAGGTCCTCGACGAGGTTATCTCAGGTAGCTCCGACGTTTGTGGTGAAGGTCAAGTCAGGCATTGTGTCCCGATGTACCGAATTACCTCCTCTTAAAGGGAGGACAAGGTTGTTTATAAGCTGTAGGTCCAGCGCCTTTGCGCTTTGTGCTAATTTGGTGCTATTGCGTTCGCTATTTAGGTATCCCCTCTCGGCGCTCCTCTCGTTAAAATCGCCTGCTACTATGAGTGGATTGTCACCCGCCATCTTTACCACGGAGGCAAGCAGTCTGTTGAAGTATCTTTTCCTATCTGGTGGAGGACTGTAAACGTTCAGCACAAAGATGCTTCTTTTAACAGCCCTGTGTGGTAAGGTTTTCACCAGGACCGTTTCTAGGCCCCCTTTTTTGTATGCGGGGGCACCCCTTTCGGTGAACATTATGTCCTTCCGGATGGCGGTAGCCACTCCTTGCGTTTCGTTCTGCTCAGGGTGCAGGGTTGGCCTTGCTTCCCTGTATCCTTGTATGGCAATACTTTTAGCAGTTTCGCTTTCCCCACATTCCTGTAGCAATATTATAGGCGGCTTTTTCTTACAGGCTAGAAATAGTTATGTTGGGGGTGCCTCGCGGTTTTGAAGTGAGTTACAGTTCCGCTACCAGATCTTAATGTCGTTACGGTCATCGATCATTTTGGCTCGGTAGCTTGTGTGCGTCGCGGCTCGTTACGTCCGCGACATTGCGTGCTTTGACTGGTCAGACTTTAGCTTTAGGCACGCTTGCCGTAACCTCTGGTTTCTCCGCGCTAAGGTTCTGAGAAGCAGCCACCACAGGCGGGTTGGCTACCATTTTCTCCAGGCTCACGACTCTCTGGTCAGCTTTGTCAGTGTATGCCTTGAAGGTTTACATACACTTCGCAAGTGTGTTCGTCAAACTATGAATTTTGCGTTGAGTTTTGTTATCGCAGACTGTGTTTGTCAGTGGGGCTTCTTTATCGCTCGAGACAATCTCGACCTCCTCCATTGTATCGCTGTCGCTGTCTACGGCTTTGCGTTTGCGCGTGTTGTGGATCGTTTGTAGTATGCGTGTTGTCGGTGTTGCCGTGAGCTCGACTGGTTAATTCCGTGGCTGCTCTCTATTCTAGCTATTGAGGCCCGGAGCACTTGAAGTTACTTCTTGAGGTCTATGTTTTCTTGTTGAAGCGCAAGAATGCGAAAATCGGTAGCATGCTCTGGCTGTGCCTTACCTGTCAGCTAGCTACTTGTGCTTCGTGATGCACCTTCAGCCCTGCTGTCTCAGGAGCCGTTCTTCGGCTGCTGCTGGTGCTGCAGGTGCGTCGCTGCTGGTCTCGTTCTCAATTGGGATTTGGAGAAGTCCCGAGATGGCAGGCATTTGTCGGATCCCGACTGGGTTGAGGGGTGCCCTCCGCAACGAAAACACCCTCTGGATCGGGATCTCCCCCTGGATTGAGAACGGTGATGAACGCTCCAGGCACTCTCCCGCCCCGGCACCTGGTTGTGGCTGGGTTCTTTGAACATGACAGCTGTTCGCGCTTCTTGACGTTGTTGAGCTTGCCGCTCTTGCTTTCTGCGTCTTCTTCTCCTTCTCGCTGTGTATTGAATGTGGAAGCGCCTTTTGCGATCGCAATCTCCGGCGGGGTCATTGCCATTGCACAGCTTGCATTTCAGTTCGCCGTGATGCACGCCGTCATTTTTAGCGTTTCACCGCAGTTATGACATATCTTTCTTGTTGCGTTTGTGTGCCGGCAAACATCGGCATGATGACCAGCTCCTCCGCACGTTCTGCAAACATCGACTTGTCGCTTGTGGAGCGAGCAGAAAACCATCGCGGTTTCGCACATCTTTTTGCTCAGAACACACAACCCGTCGAAGAGAATTGTGACGACTTTGGTCGTTTTGATGCATCTTGCCTCAGTCGTGCACAATCAGGCGTTTGAGCGTTGCGTCGTCAAGGGGGTCAACGTTCTTGATCACGCCCATGTATTATCGGGCATGCCCATGTATGCGGCAACTCCGTACGAGCCTTGGTTTGTGTGCAGTTTATGAACATTCACGTATGATGTGGCATTATTTTGGTGCAGCGTAAAAATAACGATGATATTTTGCATCTTGTTGGTGCTGATCGTGTCCTAATGTGCTTCTTCGCCGGTAATTTTGGCTGCCATGATGACGGCCCTCACCAGCAGAACGAGGTCGACTCTGGCTACATCCAATCCTCCTCTTGCTCTGATCATTACCCTGATCTATTGCTTGGGTAGGCGGGGTAGCTTGGATGTGGATACCACCCGGTTGACTCCTTTTGAAACCCCTGCGGTGCTTCGGTTATTTGTTATGTTCGACCGTCCTAGCGGCCAGCTCCTCATTCAGTGGAGTCGTCTGTCTTCGGCGTCCCTTAGCGGTGGCCCATCCTGGCCCATCGAAGATCTCTGCGCTTCCATACCCTCCACAGTTATGGTGGAAGGCATTTTCAGTGCCTGGTTGCTGAAGTAGGCGTACAGAAGATGATCACCAGCTGCCGCGTGTGGCCAAGCCCTTGGCTAGGTCTAACTGCCATACTCCTCACCAATAATAGGTGTGGTTAGGGTGAGCGGAGACACTTGCCACTTTGCAACATTAGAGTCCAAAAAGATGTCGGAGAGTTCACTCACTGCCGAAAATGGCGTCTCCACTGAAAGCGCAGCGCTTTCTTATTTGAATAAGCACAAAGTCAAGTGACCTTGGAGCAAAAAAAAAAACAAGAGAGAACATTGTTGAAAGCAGGAGCGACTTTTTCAGGTCCGTGCTTCTTGACGTCACCTAGCGGTTGCCCCAGTTTGGTTGGGAGGGTCCTTTATTCCAGGAATCTTCTGGCCTGGATAGCCCGCCCGGCTCGAGCGACGAGTTGAAGCTGGTCGACCAGGTCCGGCTGGGAGATTGCAGCGTCCCATGCTTCACTGAGGATATCTTGGTCCGCATCTGGTGCTGCTGCTTGTAGCCTTGGGACGCTTACTTTGCACTGCAGTAGTAGGAGGTGCGCCAGAGTGTCTGCCTCAATGCAGTGAAGACCGATGTAGCTATGTAACGTTGGCCTCCTATGGTGCAATAGTACGCCGTTGGTGATCGTCTTTGAAGGTGATGTAGTTGATGCCTTGGTCTCTTGTGGGTTCTTGGTGTGGCGTTAACAATATTTAATGTTAGCGAATTCGTCAAAGGCACGGAACCACTCTAATAATTCACTTAGAGAGTTGTAAAATTATCGAATAAACAGAGTATTTTTCTAAAGTCTTCACTTGCGAACCTTTTACTTACATCTTCATTTCGAAGAGTCATCCCCACATGCTGTACATACAAAGTGACATCACCACGTGGTAGGGCACACCTTCTGTATCTTTAAAGGGTGAAAACCGGATTTCGAATTAATTCTTTTTAAATGTGAAGCATTTCGAAGCAAACGTTGGTGACGTTGGCTGTATCTATCTATCTATCTATCTATCTATCTATCTATCTATCTATCTATCTATCTATCTATCTATCTATCTATCTATCTATCTATCTATCTATCTATCTATCTATCTAACCGCCTACGACTTCTAGCTCTCTGCTGGCCGTTTCGATAATGCGATTTATAGCAAAATGGGTAGGGCATACCATGACTGCATTGCTAGCAAAGGTGGCTAGTAATAACATGAAAATCATGATATATATGTCTTGATAGTGATTATATACATTTCATGTGCTTGCAGCTTTTCTGGTGGTTGCGTTCACATGAAATATTAAAAAAAAATGGCATTGTATGACACGACTGCATGACGAACATTAGTGACAGACCCTAACTGGGAAATCATAACATGCACGGTGCATGTAAGTCGTCACAACACGCTGTGCTCAGGGTGCGCTCGTGGTCGTTTCTCTAGGTTCACGTATACCGAATAGGGTTTTACATGACGTGAATGGATGACGAAGGTAAATGACACACCTAAACATGATAATCATGATATGCTATCTTGTAAAACACGGCTATACGCTGCGCTTAAAGTACGCTCGCGGCCGTTTCACTAGCTTAACATACGCCAAACTTGGTATTACGTGACGCGTACAGGCGACGAATGTATATGAGTCGTTTGAACATGATGATCATGACAGGCATGTCCCGTAAACTATGACTACATGCTGTGCTCATAGCGCATTTTCGGCCGTTTCGCTAGCTACACATATGCCGAATTTGGTGTTACGTGACGGGAATGAACGACGAACACAAATGCCAGTCGCAATTATGATGATCATGACATGCATGCCATATACCGCATAATTTACGTTCGCCTCGTAACATTATGCTAATTTTATTTGACATATCTAACTTTCTCATTTGTGCTTTGCATATCATCGATTCCCAATGTGCATGGGATCTGATGTCCTGTGGGAGCGGCCCGCTGCTCTACCTTCTTGAGGTAGTGTTCCTCAGAACCTCAATGGAGTTCTGCGCCTGTCTGTCTGTCCTTTGCGGCAAAAGTACACAATCTTCCACTAAAGGCGACCATAAGTAGTGTGCGAATCAGCGCATGGGTCGACCTAATGTTCCGTCATTACGGGCACTTTGCCTGATGATAGCGCGTCTTTGAAAATGGAAAAAACTATGATATTACTGTAATTTCTGTCGCTGTTGCTCGTCCTGAACTTTTGTCGGAGCAACTCACGCGGGTTCATCGCCACGCAACGCGGGAGCGCGTTGGTTCACTGTGCGTATGCAGAACCTCGTTCCCCGATGCCATCACGTGATTACTGAGGAAGGTTGAGGGGAAAAGACCACAGCCACTTGCCTGTCGCGCAGCCGCTTGGGCAGGACGTACCACAATAGCGCGTACTAGCACCTTCTAACGAGGATGGAATGCGTTGGTTTCTCGTTTAACAATGTCATCCCATGATCACTTAGAGAGTGTGAAGGATAGAGGCTACAGTGTCTCATTGAACCCCTTACACAGGCCAGAACTTACTAGCACGTGAGCGCGTACTGGAAGTGTTTTGATCAGTTTTTGCGCATGCGCAGTAGGGGTGGGGACGCCTCACTACACTGGATTGAGGTCCGCCATAAGGTGATTAGCATCTAATATCCCAACGAAAGATGGATTTCCAGCAATCCAGAAAAATGTAATAAACTGTTTTTTTTTATTTTTGCTTATGTACTTGTTACGCCCCTAAGCAGACAAATCAACTTCTGTTGAGCCACAGCTTGACAGGCAGCCTGCCCATGCGCCGCATGAGAAAAAAAAACGTTTTTTTAGGTAGCCCTTACCGGATATCGTTTCACTCTCTTTAAAACATTCTTATCATTCTACAATACAAATATCATCCGGAATCTTTTCACAGGACACATAACATCAACTAAATCTTACTACAATTGTTTTTGGTGTGTGTTACAGAGCCTAAATATCCTAAAGAGAAATGAGCTTTCAGGAACCGATAAGCACATATCTCAAAACAAAACACTTTCACGGTCATTTTAGGGGCTGCCCATGATTTAACTAGAAAATCTGACAGTTCGTCACCCAGTACCGTCTGGATCACGCATCATTAAAGACCGTAACTTTCGTCACGCAGCAACATGTACCGACTCATCAGCTACTTGAAAAACAAGTTCTGCAATTTAAGGTCTATCTTTTTTTACCAACTGAAACAAACTCAAACGACTTGTACGCTCATATTATCTAGGACACCCTCTCGCAGCCTAACGACCTTTTTACCCCAAGATCAACAAGCCTACACACAGCCCTGAGGCAAATTTTATGTGGTGGGTAGCGCCCCTTTCTTTTGTCCTGGAAGGTCAGACCAGCCAGTTTACCACAGCTTAAAACACATGCACATTGTCTAACAGATTGAACTGTTAGAAAAAGGAGCTTCTCAAATGAAGGTGCCATGAATACCAACATACAGACACCTTCCATTCTCCGAATAAAAAAAAAACAGGTCTCGTCTGCCACTAGAACCTAGGACCTCTCGCACCATAAGTGAAAACCATAGCCCTAGACCAAGGAGCCGACACACAGCCTTGAAAAAAATTTTATGCGTTGTGAAGAATTGATTGATATGTGAGGTTTAACGTCTCAAAACTACCAGAGACGCCTTAGTGGAGGGCTCCAGAAATTTCGACCACCTGGGGTTCTTTAACGTGCACCCAAATCTGAGCACACGGGCCTACAACATTTCCGCCTCCATCGGAAATGCAGCCGCCGCAGTCGGTACGCGTTGTGAATAATCCACAGCTCGTTGGTCTGGATGGTCATACCAACCAGTAGGTCAAATTCCAACACACATGTAGTTAGTATTGCGAGTTTGAGGTTCCAAAACTGAAAAAATGAAGAAAGAAAGGACAAAAGGAACGAAAAGTAAAAAGAAAGACACGAGGAAAGAAAGAAAAAACTGGAGAGAAACAAGGAAGGCGGCCCGACTGCCTTCAGGCCTGGCACTTCTAATGAAAAGCTGATTTTAACTTATGGATGCCTCCATGCAACTGCGCAGATTGAGGTGACATGGCTAACGTTAGTCAAATTCCCATTTTTAAATGAGGCCCGTCCAGTGGACAGTGATTTCTTGCTGTTCGTGTTAGTGTATGCTTGGCTTACATGGGCGTCTAGTGGGCACAGTAATCAACTACTTACCCGATGATAGCAGATTAAAATCCCGGCCATGGGGCCGCACTTCAATAACGGTGAAATGGTTAACGCCCGTGTGCTTACAATTCAGTGCACGCTAAAGAACATTGAGAGGTGGGAATTTGTGGCTCTCTCTCCTACACCATCTCTCATAATCATAGCGTGGTCGTGAACGTAAAACCCAAACAATTATTACCGTCTATCGCATTGACATCGATCGCAGAGTAAACAATGTCTGTAAGCTCAGATTTGAATAATTATTTGAGAAGTTTTTAAATATAAGGATTGTCACAAACGACTCCAATTTTCGGAGCATCCGCGGGCCCCATCGTCCAAGGAAGGGCGTTTTTGTGTTGGGAGACGACATCCGGCGACTATAACGACCCAGCGTGGCGCCGGGTCGTCTTCCCTGCCCCTGACCGGAAGGGGAACCGGCTGTCTCAACAAGGAGAATTACTCCCAGATGAGACGGGAACACGTGTACGCCCCTGAAGAGGTTTGTACTGCATCGGAATAGGCAGTTGACGTACAGACAGCAACAAGTGCGGTCGTCGGTGTCGCGAGTCTCGCGTAGGCGGCGAGCACGGAGTGACCCGCGCAACGTATTGAGACGGCTGCAATTCCGGGCACCCTCGTCGTCTACCAAGCCGGCGAGACCTTCAGCGGCACCCGTCAACTCCCCTACGTGCCCCAAGGGCTGGTTTGGTCCGTATGGAACTTTTTATTGTGACTTTTTTGTTAAACCGTAAACTTGTTTTAACCAGCCTTTTTTTTAAATATTTGTAGTGTGCGCTGCGTCGCACGTTTAAATTCTAAAGCGCCACCATGATCATTCTGTAATTAATTTCTAGTGTCTCTCTCCTTTGATTTCCATCTTGTTGTTATTTTATTAATGTTCCGCATATTTGTCTTTAGTCTGTATCTTTTGTAGTGTTTTTTTAGCATATTTTGTTATATAGCTGTTCTTTCCTTTGCGTATCAGTGTTACTCCTCTCTGTTATTTTTCTTAACTCCTGCCTTTGCCAGTGTTCCAATTAAATGCTTGTTTATGTGTAATCGAACTCCCTGTCTGCTTATGAGTGCGTCGGTCAGGCCCACACATCACCACACGTGCAACCCCGCACGGGTCGACCAACCCGCAAATAAATTTGAAATTTGCCACTTCGAGGCCTTTTAGGCGTCGCAGGCCGAAGCGTAAAGTGGAAGCCTGCGAGTCTGCCGCACGTCGATGTTGGATCGGCGGGGCCTCACCCGAAGTGTGTGACAAGGATTCATTAGGAAGCTACCTCACCCTACTCTTCAGTAAATGTCTGTTATTTCCTCTCGTGGTTTTCCAATATCGTTTATACCTATTGGCATGGCGACACAAATCTAAGAAGACAGAACCTGTCGTGGGTCATTCTTCTTTTGTGCTCGCGTCGCAAAGTGTTCAGAACCTTCACCCTTCTTACTATTTAATAACACCCGGCATACAAGTAATCAAACACTTGCGTGATAAGTTTTACAGCGAAAGCTGTTATGAGATCAAAACTCAGGTCGCGCGCTGCACCGTATAGTTGTCCTCCGCGCTGCTGGTGCCCATAACCTCCATTGCATAATTAGGGAGAAAAAACCTCGTACTAAGGACGCAGTGGCGCTCGAAACCGGGTCAGCTGCATAACCACTCAGTATTGTACCACTGAGCCACGCCGGTGCTTGGAATTGGTTCACAAACTTGCCTTGACAGGCTTCATGTCGTGAAAGGAATCGCGGAATTGTGAGTAACGAAGCGTTTTCGAACAGCAAAGTGACAACCAGTCATCACACAATTTTAATAACATAACGAGTGGGTCGTCCAATGCTTCAGCCCACTACAAAAGCTTGTTTTTGATCACCCATTAACAGTGATGCAAACCCACTTCAGACATAATTACTTATCGCCGTCAGCCACTGCACCGACAATTGGCACAGAATTATTTGCAAGTGTTAAGCGGATACCATGCTTCTCAGAAGCATGACGAAGGATAGCATAGCGGATGCCGGCCTACTACACATAAATTATCATAATATTTCCGTAGGGGGTACCCAGCAAGTGTGCTTGCAGCAATACCCCATGAGCATTCAGAAAAGGCTCTGAAAGGCTGCTCCTGGGAACTCATCCCCCGCAAGCACGGGGCGTGGGAGCCCAAATATCCTCTGTCGGGTCAGGTAACTCTCAAGTCCTTGGCCCAGTGTTTCTAGGACTGCATAGACTAGAACATTAAAAGGGTAGACCGCGCCCTGCGAGGCCGGTACCTACCCCACGCAGGATCCAGTGAATAGTCTTTTCTCTCTCTGTCTCTCTCTCCCTCTAACTTTTACTGTGACAGTGTTGTGCTTTCCGCGCAGGCCTGGCTTTTTTTTTCTTCGCCTAGCCCGTCTCGAAAGCTAAAACCATCTCGTACCAAGTGGATACCACTTCAATATCAAGTGGATGCCACTTTATAATCATGTTAATTTTTTTTCAACGCGCACAGACCGAAGACGTAGCGAATGCCGAACTCGCATGCCTCGAGCCACTGATTGATTGATATGTGGGATATAACGTCCCAAAACTACCGCATGATTATGAGAGACTAGTGGAGGACTCCGGAAATTTCGTCCAACTGTGCTTCTTTAACGCACACCGAAATCTGAGCACACGGGCCTACAGAATTTTTGCCTTCATCGAAAATGCACCTGCCGTAGCCGCGTTTCAATCCCGTGGCCTACAAGTAAGCAGCCAAGTACCTTAGCCACTAGACCACCGCAGCGGGGCATGCCTCGAGTCACGCTTTCTGTAATAGATACTCTATCTTGCACAAAATTATTGGTGGTGACGACTTCTAACTGGTTATGTTAGGTTTAGAAGCACCAAATGATCTCTCTTTTTGCGTTTTCTTTCCTATACATACAAGCGGTAAAGTTGCTGATTCCTTATAGGAGTTTCTGAAAGGTTAAATAAATTTGGGTTTTAATATCTATTTTCTTAAATTTCATGAATTTCATTCGAATTTTGCTATTCATACTTCCCATTCTATTCTAGTGGTTTGTTCAATTCTGAACTCCCTAATTTGTGTGGCTTTCACTACTTTCATTCTAAGTAAACAAACTATAACCTTTTGTAACTGTCTTTAAAAACTGCCCGGTTCTTGGGAATTCGCTTAGCATGAGTTGAAGTCACAGCGTATGGAGTCTGCTCGATTCTTTTCTACCACGCTTTAAACGCTACCAGAAACTTGTTTACTTTTGACTTACCATGTGTTTACAAGGTTGCCTCCAATGGCATGGCCATATGACGTACCTGAGGCCTTCACCAAAAACATTCATTTGTGAACTAGCAAGGCTAAGGAAAAGAAGCATGGCCTTCGCCTTCGAGTAGTGTAATACAAAAAGCAGCGGGTGACAATTTATCTCAGCCCCACCGCGCTGGTCTAGTGGATAAGGCACTCTGCTGCTGACCCGCAGGTCACGCCATCGAATCCCGGCTGCGGCGGCTACATTTCTGATGGAGGTGGAAATGTTGTAGGCCCGTGTGCTCAGATTTGGGTGCGCGTTAAAGAACCCCAGGTGGTCGAAATTTCCGGCGGTATTCACTACGGCGTCTCTCATAATCATATGGTGGTGTTGGGACGTTCAACCCCACATATCAATCAAATCAATTTAGTTCAGTTGTTGAATATGATGATCTGTGTATATAATTAGTATATCGAAATTCTCAATATTAAAGTCATTTCACTTAAAAATGTTGATGACGATATGTGAGTTGTAACATCCCAAAACCATCATGAGAATATGAGAGACGTCGTAGTGGAGAACTTTAACGTGCACCGACATCTGAGCACACGGGAAAAATGCAGCTGCCGCAGCTGGGTTTTCATACCGCTGCCTACATGTCAGCAGCCGAGTGCCTTAGCCACTAGGTCATCGCGGTGGGGCGTTCCTCTCAAAGAAGCACATCTATTCAGTATGAGATATTGGCTCATTGAAAGTTTGAATACTGCTCAGAAAGCACGCCCTGAGCTTCCGTAGCCCACCCGTCGTTTCTGCGGTGCCACCAGAAAAACGTCATCGTGAACCAGAGATTACGATGATTTTTTTCTCAAACAATGCTCGTACCCACTAAGGAGGATCTGAAAAAAGTTAATTATTTGAGTTAGTGAGACGTTTTAGTATTCATCATTGAGGATTACGAGACAATTAACGTTTGTTTCTTGGTTTATTTCTTTCTTTCTATAAATGGCTTGTACCCACTTTGAGGAATTGGTCAAGAATGCAAATTTGAGGCTTTTAAATGTTATTTTATATACGATAGGTGATTAAAAAACAAAATAAAGAAACTCATTGACAATAACACGTCATATTTTCAATATAAACAACAGGTAATATGCTTTTGAGCTTGTATTCCAGTATGCCATAATAACATGATGGGAACACTTTTTAGAACTTCCATAGATTTCACCTAATAAAATTGCGAAGATTTAAAAATACCAGATTTTAATGATACGCGTCAAATAGTCCCACTTTGTCTTTCTCCTCTTCATTGTCATCGTCTTCGAAAACGTAAGCGCCGATTTCACCTGCGCGGGAAACACTAGGATGGGCGAAAAAATTATTGGGCAGAGAGAGGAATAAATGGATAAAGAAAGAAAGAAAGAAAGAAAGAAAAAAAGAAAGAAAGAAAGAAAGGAAGAAGAAGAAGAAGAAGAAGAAGAAGAAGAAGAAGAAGAAGAAGAAGAAGAAGAAAGGAAGATAGAGGAGAAGAAGAAAGAAAGAAATGGTACAATCTAGGAGAAAAACAATTCTTTGCTGGGCGAGATTTGAGCCGGTGCACACAAGATCTGAAGGGGAGAGGCCAGCAGAGGACCACCTCATATTTAAAATTGAAACGCCTCTTGAGTGCATTGCCGGGCAGATTCCAGTACAGACTACAAGTACGAAGCGAGCGCGTGCCATTTTTCTCGACGATCATTGCCACTGAAATCTCGCGGCTTGCTCTCGCGTGCGATCCTGAAGGCGCAAGATTCGCGAGACACGGTGGCTACCACGCGCACACGAACATTTCCAGCGCTACTGTTCATACGCGTAGCCGAGGCCTGTGACGAACTAATTGATTCTGGTTTCAGTCAACTGAGATCCGCCAAGCTTTTTGTCTACTGACCTCGCTCGCACGCGGAGTGACTGTTCTGAGCGGCGTGCCATCGCTCCGTTTGATTCCTCGAGGATCAGTCACCTGTTCTCAAGAGGTGAGTACTGAGGCTTTAATATTGGGTTACTGCGTTCAGTTATCACATATATTGCATGGCGTCCAAGCCATGAAGAAGGCTGAGCAGTAGTCGATAATAATAGTAATATTGTCGGTATATAATAAGGCACTCTGTGTCGGACCAGTGGTCTGGTGCTCTTCGCAAGTAAGCGGGTTTGATATTCGCCTGTCACATTTACGATTCAAAATAGTGCACGGGTTTACCTACACTTATAGGGACAACCACGCTGCTCTCGCTCTGGTAGAAATGAATCTGGGAGCTTACCCGCACTGGTGTTTTATAGCATCAGTGCTTAGCGTAAAGAGGGAGCTGTTAGCTGATATGACGAAACCTCTATGACAATACGTGCACGGTTGGCTAGCGTGAATAGGTTGTCTACTTGCCATTCGACGCTTATGCAAAATGTCGGTTCCTTGGTGAAAATGAATAAATCGCTAGAAATAGACCTTGGTAAACTGTATAATAGTTATTTTTTTATTTTTGCTTATTGCTAGAATATTTCTGCAAATTTTGGCTTGTTGTCTCGTGTTAGAGCACAAGCGTTGTTTTCACTCGATAAAAAAATACAGGCTAGAACTTTTGGCCGTTATTCAGAAATCAAAAAACTTTCGCAACCAAGGCAGCTACGAATATTCTGCAATTCACGCAATTTGTTCAACGTGAAGACGTACCCATGTTGTCTTCTTCATCGTTAAGACACGACACGTTCCAAAATGACAGGTTTCTGTAAGTGCAAAAAATCACATGCAGCACAGTCAAAAGCGTCCGCTTGGTTCAGCCATAAGGGCGAGGAGGGACGCGTCAATGGGCGCCTCCTCTCTATTATTGAAAAATGGGAGAAAATTTGTGTCCTATACAATAGGAAATCTTAGCACCCTCGTGCGCTTGCCTATGGGCACAGGGGACGCTTACGCCTGACTTCCGAACGCAAGAGAGCCTTATAAGTCTTGTTTCTTTGGCGACATTGTAAAACCACTCCTCTCGCGCAGGGCACTATAGCCAAGTACATCGCACATGCGCCAACATCGTGGTCGTAGTTTATCTCTGTTTTAAACTGTTGGTGTTTGGATACTTTTTGCAGGAGGTCACTGTCACCATGGCCTCATGTTCCGGAACCACAACTGACCTTTCTTTGAAGAGTGTACTCAAGGCGAGGACGGATCAGGACATGAATCGCATCGAGAAGCGGCTCTCTACGTTCGAGGGGTGGCTCTTCCAGGGCGAGGAATGCGCGTGCAATCCACAACGGATGGCTGAGGCGGGCTTCTATCACGCCCGCACGGAGAATGAACCAGACCTCGCCCGTTGCTATGTTTGTTACAAAGAGATGATCGACTGGGACTCTAATGACGAACCGTTAAAGGAGCACTCGCGGTCGAGAGACTGCGCATTCGTTCTCCTTCGGAAGAGGTGGGACGAGCTGACCTTAAAGGACTTCTTGGGGCTAGAAGCAGCCCGCGCCAAGAACAGAGCGTGGAAGCTCGCCAAGCTTTACTCAGACAACCTTGATGACGCCATGCGGAAGGTCCACCTCGAGATGGAAAATGTTGGGAGGAGGAAGCGATGAGCACGCGCCTGCGGCGTTTACCAGAAAAGGTGTTCGCGGCTGTGCACGCTTAACTCTCCGGCGCCAAGGTCTCTCATGTTTCTTTTTGTTTCTGTTTAATAAATTTATAAAGCAACTTTTATTCGGCAGTAGTGCTTGCTTTTAACAGAGCTTTTAATTTTTGGTGCAACAATACGGTGGGAACATCTTGTGTTCTATTCTATGCGGCGAAAACCTGTAGGCTTTGTGAGAAAGGTGGTGTTCCGCAAAACCATTGTAAGAAAAAAAATAAGATCTCCGTGTGCACTTGTCTTTTAGAAATCGTGAATAACCAACTTGCCCAATAAGCCATGGTGATAAAGAACAGCGATGTGTACAAGTTGGTGTACGCTCATGGGAAACATGAGCAGAGTGATGCACCCAAATCAAATGAAACACTGTGCCAGCGCGGGACAAACATTTATTCAGTTGAAATAATAGTTTTTTACCAACTTTATTCGTAGGTTATCTTATTATTGTCCAATTGATATTCAATACATATTTGAATAATTAAGTTTTCTGCACCCAAACTTGAATATCTTTTTTGCACATTACATTGACTTCCGGTTTATTGGCCGATTCCTTGTGGTGGGTACGTACCACAGTATATAGGTGCAAGCAAGCAAGCAATTCTTCAGAAGAGTCAAAGCGAAAGCTCCATGAGCGGTGTTTCTAGACCATTTCTAACACTCTTTAGGTAACTACTACAAGCGGCATTTCAGAAAACCTACTGCGCCGTAAATCATAATTTGTATGGAGTAGGGAGAAGGTATCAGCTACGTATTTGCGAGGAATTGTGTATTTCATTGATTCTGTTACTGATGACGATAAGAAATTATGCCCGAGTGTGCTATTGCACCTGAGCATACCACTACCTACTTATTACGCCATCGTAATATATCTTGCTGTTGCTTGGCTGTCCTAAACCTCTCTAATAAACATATTAACACTGTTTTTTACCCGACATGAAGCCGGCCAATAGGGTTTGTTCACCACACAGTTCAAGCACCAGTGTAGCTCAGTGGTAGAATATTGCGTCGACAAGCAGGAGGCTCAAAGTCAATTTACATTATGATCGTGGCTTCTTTTTGAATTTTTTTGTGTAACTGTGGGGATAGGCATTATCAGCAGCGGCAGTGGCACAACATGACGACGCCAAAAGAACCCTTGCTTCGATCGCACAACTATTTTTGCTGTAAACGTGCATTCTCAAATACACTGCAGGGCATTTCCTTTTACAGTAGAGCTGCTATCGTAGAGGTCCGCTGTGTGTCGTATATAGAAATATCACCCTGAACGAACAAAAGCTTAACCACTGCGCAATCACTCCGTACAGATGGTTAACCATTGAAGCTGAAACGTGCATTTTTAATCGGTCTTGGCCACCTGTCAGTTACCCCAGTTTTGTAATAGACAAGTATTTTGAATAATTGTATTTATCTCATTACTGTGAGACATCAATTATATAGGAAAGAGCAAGCATAAGCACGTGTAGAGCAAGGAGTGGTCAAGAAATAGGTGAAGGGGTAAAACCCAAGCAAAGCCAGGACCAGCTCTACTGGGAGACAGCCTGTGTTTGCTTAGTGGAAGCAGGGCTAACTTCTTCACAACCACGCTCATGTTCCTCTTTATTTTGCTTTCTCACTCATTTCTGGCTTGTATTTCTGGCTTGCTCCATGCAGCCCATCTTCACTTGAAAGTGCACATTGTATGAGCAATGCCGGCAGATACCGTGCATTTTGGTAATGTATGCCACTCGAAGCACTCCATCAGGAGCTTCCATGGTTTCTTTGTTTTGCTTGCAAGCAAGTATGAGGACGATTTAACGGAAGGTGAGTCGATGCGATTGTGTTGAGCTTGTATACGATGCATTTACTAGGCACTGTTGCCAAAATTGTTTATTGTTTATGCCTCAACGTCCACTTGGCACTTACGTTGCAACCGACGTCCGTTTTATTGGAGAGTACATAATGATTTATTGATCTGTGGGGTTTAACGTCCCAATGCCACTATAGAAAAGTACATAAACTGCGCTGATGTGAGTAGCAGAGCATGTAACATAGCATAAGCAGCATTCGTTTGGGTGTTTTTGTGTGTACGAGCGATGAACAATTAATTACTGTAGCTTTCCGAGTCATGGTAGTACCACCGCTGCAGACATTAGTGGAGCGTTTTACAACTTCTATTTTAATACTATTAGAATCTGTCTCATGCGGTCGGTTGTTGATAGTCGCTATACCGCGCATATGTAGCGGAAATTGAAATGCGAGGTTACCTGGCGAAGTAGCGATTTCATAGAGCTTTTTTTATGTGTCATGGTTTGGAAAATTTCGACACTGACTGTACAAGCACAATCACGTTAACCAAGTAGCAAGTTTGTGTGAGATCTTTTGAATTATGATCACTATTGGGCTCTCAAGGTTCAATATCGCGTACTTCGGCGACTGCGCACAAAAGTGTGACCACCACGCACAGTGGACCGTTCACACAGCTTTCTGCCATTTTTTCTGTGGCTAAGAGCTTCGATCTGTAAGTCTCTGCACTGTTTCACAGCAGAGCTCTTATGATCTAGATCGGCAGTGTTTCGCAAAAAGATTGTCATCACAATAAACTGGGACACGCTGTCTTCGTCCTCTTGCTCTTGTTCTGCTCTACTCCCGGAACACGTTCGCCGATTTATTCGGTGTGAAATGCAGTAACTCTGAAGGGCCAGATAACAAATGAAGAGAAAGATGAATGAGAAAGTGATAAATTCTCGGCGACAAGGCAGTCGAACCCACGCACTTGTGATTCATAGATGATAATAATAATTTGTGGGGTTTACCAATCCAAAACCACGAGATGAATATGAACGTTGCGGTGAAGGAGGACTCCGGCAATTTAGACCACCTAGGGTTCTTTAATGCGCACATAAATCTAAGTACATGGGTCTCACACAATTTCACCGCCATAGAAAATGCAGCCGCCACTGCCAGGATTCGATCCCGCGACCTTCGAGTTAGCAGTCAAGCGCCACAACCACTCCATAACTGCGGCGGGGTGATTTGAAGCTGAGTTCTTGGCAACTCAGTTATTCAGGCACGTTTCAAAGGTATAGCATATTCTTTTATAACGTATATTAACATAGGGGTGGGAAAGAGAAGTTAGGATAATGAAGTGATGTTGAGAAGCAGAAAAACTTTGAGGGCAGTACAATTACAGAGCGGAAAAGAGAAGAGAAAGAGAAATACTAATAAAGACGGATAAAAGAAAGACATGTAAAAGAGAGAGAGAGAAAGGGAGAGAGAGAAAGTAATGAACTTGCATAGTGAGAACACATAGCGCATCATATATTTAAACAGAGAATTTTAATAATATAGAACGCATATTCATATCTGCTTTAGCAAGAGGTGGGAAACAAAAAAAGTGTTAGGGTAAAAGCCTAGCCACGCTGCAGGACCAGCTCTCCTGTCTGTGACTCAGGCATGCACGACTTAGTGCAAGCTGTGCCTTTTTTGTTTTTTTAATGCGGAGCTTTTCTTAAACGCACGATGTCACGCGTCGGCAGCGATGTCCACACCTACACTGCGCATGCCCGCGCCCCGCGTATCGTGCCGCATGCTTGCGTCTTAGGCCGACGGTTTGCTCCCCCCTGTCTCATCTCGCGAGGCCACCGCAGGCAGCGTCTGCTAGTAAAAACCAACTGCTCGAGCTGCTCAACCCTTCACTGGCCGCCCTGTATATGTAGGCACTTGATTGCACCGAAGCGTCCCACCACTCGTTTAAGGCAACGCTTCTCCTTCATTCAATAAACCGGAATAAAAAAGACACGTTAACAATTAAGCATTCCCAAACCGTACGCAACTACACAAAATTCACGCCATACCTACTCCCCCCTTTGCTGCGCGTTTACTCGAGTTCGTCAGTAGGAAGATCCGGCAGGCATTTCTTACTTTCTCTCTTCGTTCCCTCTTGTTGTACACCACACCTACTGGAATACACTTTGAAGAGATGGCGCACCCTTTGCAGGCCCGAACGAACGCGTCCATTTTCGAAGGTCTGGGCGTGCATTGGGAGACTGACAACCCCTAGCCATTCGACTTCTCTGACACCATTCAATCAGTCTTCCAAAGTAAACGTGTGAAGTATTTGATGATAGCTTTCAAAGTTTGTTATCGCGTGTACTTCGAGGCTTCCGTGCATCTGCACCGATCGAGGTGGCATGGTTAACGTTACGAACGCCTCCAATTTGTAAGAACGGCTGTCCACTTGGGGTATTTGCATTTCGTATTTGTGCTGAGCATATGTTCGACATCCATGGTGGTCTATCTGGTATAGTTCGTCTTCTTCCTCAAAAGTGGCAGTTTCGAATTCCGGCTGAATCGCTGTATTTAGATTTAAACAGGGAGACAGACTCACGAGATACGTGCTAGCAGACCACAGTGTGTGTCCACTTTGTGCTCCATATTGTTTATGCTGAAAAGTTTTTAATAATGCGTCAGTTCCACCTTGCCCACCTCTCCTATTTACTGCTCTCATAGCTGTCGCGGCTTAGATATCTTATGTATTGCATCGTGTCCACGCAGCGACAGAAACGGAGGTGTAATGGTTTTTAATGTCAATATTGGTGGTACTGAAGGCCCTCTAAGTTAGTTCAACAGAACCACTTCAACGGATGTTGCAGACTTTGATATAGGCCTGCCATTTTCAAAAAGATGGAGATTGGAAACAATTCACGGGCATACGTACATTCATGATGAACCCCTACTACCTTCTTCGTCATTAAAAAAAGGAATATCGTCTTCCCCGACGTTGAATTTTGTCTCAGCATTTATCGATGGTTTGCAACTTGTCAAGAACAGTTCGACAACAGACAACACATGACACAAGCAAGTGCACTCGGTTACCGGACAGAACACCAGATAAACTACAGTACAACATATACCTAGCTACGCGTCTATCGGAATTTTCTTCCGTATACATCAAGACGCACATGTGGGACACAAGAATCTTGAAATGAGAACTCAAATTTTTACATTTACAACAACGTAATGAAATAGAATGCAACATAAAATTGGCCTCTTCAGATCCCTCTGGACGAGAGCGCTCAGCTAAGGCCATGTCGAAGAGAAAAATTTTCCCCGAATCTGACAGACCAAAAAGTGGAAAAGGTACTAACTAAAACGCACGGTTTATTGTTTCTGGCTTAGCGTTTAGCTTTCCTTTTTTTAGCGAACATCTAAGTTGTGCTGTTGGAGTATCATTCTCCACCCTACTAACCAGCCACTTTCAGGTGACATGTTATTTAACCATGGCAGGTTAGAAGACAGTAGTCTGTTTCGATCACAAACCTCAAACCTGAGACATAAGAGGCTAGCTTTTGAACGACCCACACGAGGCAAGCGCATTCCTTTTAAGAGGTATTGTATGCCTCTTTCCTGCAGCTGAGTTTCCGACTTATATACAAAACTAGCCTTTCGTTAACGGCGCTGTCTTCCGGGCACAATATAGCTCCCATGCCGCGATCACTTGCGTCGCACTGAATTTCAAAGCCCTTAGAAAAATCGGGTGCCATGAGAACAGGCTTTTCACTTAGGGGCAGTTTCAGATTGCAAAACGCATTCTCTTTTTCTTAGTACCACACCACTTCAACCGGCTCGGACTTTCAAAGTGCGTCCGTTAGAGGGCTGGCAATGCTAGAATAGTTTTGCGCGTAATGCTGTTAGTATCCAGCTAGGCCCAAGAATGCCCTTATCTCAGATTTTGTGGTTGGTCGTGCATAGTTCACGACGGCGGCTACCTTAATTTCTGAAGGTCTACGCTGGCGAAGCCCCACAACGTGCCCCAGGTAAGACACCTCGCCACACCCTAGGTGACATTTAGTAGGTTTCACGGTAAGGCCAGCCTCTTTCAAGCTGTTCAGCACGACGCGTAAATGCTCGACATGTTCTTCCCAGTTGTTGAAGAAGATAGCGACATCCTCAAGATACGGCAGAGCGAACTCGGAGAGGCCTTCAAGAACGCGGTCCATCAAGCCTGAAAAACAAAAGGGTGCATTTTTCAATGCAAAGCTCAGCATAGGTGGACGATACGTTCCGAATGGAGAAACGTATGTGGCATAGCGGCTAGTGCACTCCGTAAGGGGGACTTGCCAATACCCTCGCACGAGGTCTAACGTAGAAATAAAACTAGGCTGTGACACATTTTCTACCCTCTCCTCTAGATTTGGTATCGGGTCGTATAAGTACCGTGCGCTAATTAATTGCGCCACTGGGGAACACGGTATCGGGTAAGTTTGGTCTCGAGTTACGGCATTACGACACTGATAACCGATGCACGGCATCGGATCTTTTTACTGCATTGAACCAATATTAGAGGGGATGTATAATCACTGTTGCCCGGTACTAGTACCATGACTCCCAACTCCAGCATTTTATCGATCTCCTCTTTCATGATCTGCTTTTGCACAGGAGAACATCGATACGGCTTGCTACGGATTGGCTCCTCGCGAGTTAGCTTGATATCGTGTTCAATCACCGTCGTGTTGTCAGGACGGTCCAAAAACCTTTCTTTAAACTCAGAAACAATGCTTCTAAGGTCCTGCTTCTGGACTTCACTTAACTTAGGCGCTATGTTCAACTGCTCCAAGATTACCTCTGATTCCTTTCGATTACATCACTGGAAGTCGAAGTTTCTGCTCCTTCTTCCTCTGAAGCATTCAACAGCAGACTTACGTCCGCTTGACGTTGAACGTATGGTTTGATCAAGTTGCTGCGGTAAATTTTGTTCGGCCGCTTTCCTAATTTAACTTCATATTTGGTATCAAAAAGCTTCGATAGTATTTTGGTGGGCCCTTCCGAATGAACCTCAAGCTTGTTCTTTTTGGACGGCTGCCACAGCATTACCTGACTACCCACTTCAAAGGTGCGTTTCTTCGCCGATTTGCCATAGTACTCCTTCGACAACACTTGTGCAGCCTTCATGTGGCTTTCTACAAGATCTATCGTTGTTACAAGCCTCTGAAGGAGGTCGAGAACATATGCAACTACATTAGGGTCCTCATCTAATCTTTCCCAGGACTCTTGTAGCATTCGTAATAGTGTTCTCAAACTCCTGCCATACACAAGCTCTGCAGGGCTAAACCAGTGCTCTCATGAGGAGCTGATCTCAAAGCGAAGATAGCGGGAGGAATGCACGCTTCCCAGTCGCATTTGGGCTCGTACCAAAGAGCTCTAAGTATCCGTTTCAGCATGGAATGCATACGCTCTACCGGATTAGATTGCGGGTGTTGGATCGAGCTGTGCACTACTTTTATTCCGCATTCAATCAAAAAGGTAGAGGTAAGGCAGCTGATGAAGACACTACAGTTCGCATTGGATATCAGAAGGAAATCGGACGCGTGCGGATATAGAGACCATAGCTTCCTCCCTCGAGGCGTGGGAGTCGCTCCTGTCGTCAGCTGACTACCGTCTTCAGGCAGAATTGGTTAACTGGGCTGAAACAGTCATGGCAATCTTTTGGCCACCACCTTTCAAACCATCTGCAAGTTAAGTTTACCGACCTTGCTATTCCGTCAATAAAGTTGTTTCTCTCTCTCTCTACGACAAGAAGAGAATTGAGCTCCTTAAGTATTATCGCTGCTGGAAATTTTGTGGCTACACAGAGGGCTGTCAGGACGTACCGACAACCTTGCCTTGACTATGGCAATGGCCCGACGATATCAATTACTAGGCGCCGAAAAGGTTATGTGATAATTGGCACAAGCTTCATGCGTGCCTTCCACTTGTCTGTAGATTCCCTGCTCTCTAACAACTTTCGCATGAGCGTAAAAAACCTTCGCTATCTTTCCAGAAATTCGGCCAATAAAACTCAAGGGAAATCTAGCCTTGGTCTTTTTTATGCCGAGATGTCCTGCCCACATGTTTTCATGTGCCAGTTCCAATAGTCGGCGACAATACTTTTGTGGCACCAAAAGCAGCTCATTGCGACTTTGCACATTTGTGTAGCTCCGATACAAGAGCCTTGCCTTCTCAATAAATGAAACATTTTTTGTTTGCCCAATTTTACGCTTTCCATTAGCGCTTTGATCAAGAGGTCCTCACGATACTCTCGAATGAGCGTTTCTCGATCATTATCGACAGCTCACCCCAACTTTCCGCTACAGGTGAGAGCGTGCACCCCTGTTGCTTTCACTCAATGGCGCCTTGTCATCTCCTCCACTGACAGAGACAGCGCCTGTCACTTCGGCGACGGGCCGCTCGAGTGACTTTTCGAGTGACTCAATTAGAAAATTTCCTGTCCGAGGCACCATCGCCTCGCCGTCGAGGCCACACATGTCGGCCGCTTTTGCAGGCGGTGTTTCACTACGTTTAAGAAGATCGAAATCCTGCGAGAACTTCCGCGCTTGTGATCGCGTTAGGGACATGTTTGCTAAGTTGGAGAAGAACGATTCACCCTGCTCTTTAAAAAGCTGCTCTGAGTTATTAGAGAAAAGGTAAGGAAAACGATCGGGAAGCATGGCATACACAGCCACTTCGGTGCGAAGCTTACCAAACGGGCCTTCATTGACAACTGTAGCGATTGGTAAGCAAGCACTCTGTTCCTCGGCGACTTGCCTGATCCACGCGCACTCTCCTGTAGAGTAGTCCGGAGACACATACGAACTATGGACAACATCCACGGTTGCCGCTGAGGCTCGAAGTGCTCGACCCGTTCTCCCATTGACACTAATTTCCTGGAGATATGGCTCTAAGAACCGCAAGTTATTTTCCGATTCTCGGATTGTTGCGAAAGCGAACTTTTGTTTACAGTTTATCACCATGTGCCCTTACTTTTTGTAGTTGTAGCAGATTAGCGGCTTCTGTGATTCAAACACCCGTGTGGTATCAGTGTGTTGTTTAGGAACTTACTTCACTCTATTTCTCGGCTTCCGTTTGCCCTTCCCCTAGTGTCCTTCATAAGAGACGGGTTTTTTCGAAAATTACGGTGCTGAGTGGATTTCTGTTGATAAGGTTTCTTTGAAAAGCTCTCTTTTCTTTCATCCTTTTCAACGCGCACTGCCTTGCTATGCAACTTTCGGAGGGTATAATATTAATCAGCTAACACCTCTGCTTTGTTTAGCTACACTTCGCCAAGCTTGTCCTGCAGCCAAAGCTTGACGTCATCCTCGATGCAGCGGTAGAATTGCTCAAATGCAATGTATTCTACCACATTATTGCGATCGTCATAAACATCTTCGTCCTTGAGCCATTCAATTAAATTGGCTTTAAGAAAAAATTCGAAGTCAATGTGTGACTCCCTGCCTTTTTTTGCGTACCGGAAACTTTGCCGGAAAGCCTGGAGTGACAACTTGTAACGTCTCAAGAAAACTTCCTTAACCTTGTCATAGATCTTAACGCTCGCCTTGACAAGCACGTGATCACGTCAGACACTTTCGCCGGGAAGTAGAGCTAACAGATTCTGCGCCCAAAGAGACCGCTCCAAGGCATTTCGCTCACAGACGTGTTCGAACTTGACGAGATACTTCACCATGTCCTCGCCTACAACGAACGATGGCACTTGGTCCGGAATTTTCTGACCGCTGACCTGAACCATCGCAGAAGCTATGCTAGCCGCCTGCGAACACTGTAGGATTGTCAATTCGATTCGTTTCAACTCAAGGCGCTTCTGTATCTCGGCCTCCTCACGGCGTTCTCACCTTTCAGCTTTTTCGTGTTCACGAACTTTTCGCATTTCAGCCTCCTCGCGGTGTGCTTTGATATCCGCCCAGGTCTCATCGACTTCCTCAGCCGTCACTCCTGCATATTTCATGATCTCAAGGATCACTTGCTGTCATTTCGCACGGCCCAAAGCAAGGCCAAGTTTCTCACAAATTTCGATGAGTTCTTTCACTTTAACGTTCTCCATCGTTCACACTTGCCTCTTGCTGTTCGCCGTTGTTAAAAATCTACTTGTCGTACCCACTATAAGTCGACTAGAAAGACGCGCAAGTAATTGTTAACGCTACCGTGTTTACACCCTTCGCATTACGTTGGTTTCAAAGCACTTCAACTTGGTCCTAAAAATCAAAGCTCACTCCACTGCTTCAAACAGCCCTTCTCTAAACTACTGTACCCTGTGCTAGAGTAGCCTGGTGAACTGAGGGGAAAACATCAGGCACTCACCGCATCGATGTCGCTGACGCCGAACGATCCCGCAGCTTGCATCCACTGTTACGACTCGCACCGCCGCCGACCGACACTGTTGCCTAGTGCGCCAAGGTCACGGGCCGCTATGATTGTTCCCTATCGCATTTGTCAGCTCACCGCTGTTTCTGTTCAGAGCTGATAGATGAGCGGGAAAGACGACGGTGAGTTAAAGCAATGTTTATGTACAGCATAGAAATAGAGGCGTTAAATATTCGGCACTGGGGCCGACAGCATAAGGACTCGAAGAGCAAAAACGCCTTCTCTCTGACGCATGCGTCGGCTGCTTCTCGACGCACTGCTTCGCTTTTTTATAGGCCCCGGGTGAGCCCTCACGTCACCAATGTCCCATCAGAAGCGCCACTGGCCGTGATGGCAGAATCCTTCAGTCAGGAACCCGCTGGGTTGCACCAATGAACGAGTGATGTTGCCACGCATTGCGTAAGACTCGCCAGACTGGATGGCGCCGCTTGCATCATCGGGCTGCTATCGGGCATGTGTGTTGTGGGAGCTCGCCGTGCGTTCCGTAAGACAGGCTGGTGCCGCCGGGCTATATGACGTCGTTCAGGTGATGGCGTCAGGTGGACTCGCTCACTGGTCTTGGCACAAATTCCTTTTGCAGAGACAATGACGTTCGATCTGGGTTCCCAGGCGAAAGAGTATGCGCCACATGTACTGGGCAAGCAAAAAAAAAACATTGGTACAGCACTTCGTCGTGCTACAGACATGAACAGGCATCATTGTCTGACGTGTGTAGACAATCAAGTTAGATCCCGCCTCGGAAAAGGTCATCCAGACACAATGCTAACTAATGTGTCGTGTCGGCTATCGTCTCAGAAACTCAAAAATGCTAAGTGCTACGCCGTCATTGAGTAGCTACACTTCTTATCAACCTATGTTCGCTTTCTGCCCACGCATGCTAAGGACATACATTGCAACTCCATTCTTTGGCCGTGCTCTTTGCTTTGCCTCTCTGATGAAACATGTATGGATTCCGAACAACCCTTCGAAGTTGTAGACTACCAGTACTGTTATTGTGCTTCCAGAGACCACAACAGAGGGGAGAGGGTAAGGGGAGAAATGGCTATTTACTTGCGTTCGGAAATCTCTGCTGTGCCCATTGAAATAGTTGGTTCCTGAGATAAAGTTGGTGAACTGTTTGCCGCAAAGTTGGGCAACGGCTTGCCGCCCACTGCACATACCAAAGACATCGTGCGCTTTCTTCGCTTCGCATTACCAGACACCAACCCACACCAATGTTCGCTGTGGTTGACTGCACATAAAGACAAACGAGACCTTCTTTCCACTACACCGTGAATACTTCCACTGCTGTGGTGACCTGGTGAAACACTTGCAAAGGCCTCGTCTTTGCGACCAGGCAATAGTGTGCAAGCTGAACATATCTCCGACCACAAAGCTTCCTTCATCACTGGGAAAGACAGGCAGGCGTGTGTTCCCTAGCGAGAGTTGTGGAAAATAAATGGTAGTATTTATTTAACCTGCTTCATTTCGGGGAAGGCACCCCGTTGAAGTGGTAATTTGTTGCTCTCTATATCGTGGTAAAAAGCTTTTGGGGAGTGGAGGGGGCATAGACCCGGTGTGCCACCCCCTGGCTACGCCTTGCATGGACAGAACATGTACTATGTGTAACGAACCGGAAACGGTAGAACATGCGATGAGTGAGTGCTGGGATCCAATATTCTTTTGGGATGTGGTAAAAAGAACCCTGAAGAAAGATCTGCCGAAAGCACCTAATGGAATGCGTTATATTTCATTACAAAATGAGTGTGGGGTTCCATATATTATGATGCTATTACTGAGCCTTTACGGTTTTTGGGTAAAACGCATGGCTGTCAGGCATATGGATCCTAAAGCAAAATTGGCACGGGAAAATTTATTGAATGTGTAATATGTGCGGGAGATATATCGAAGATTGAATGAACCTCCACATTGTATTGAGGTGTTTATTAAATTGGTGAAAATGAAGTGTTTTGAGACCATCCAAATGGGTGAGTAGACCAATGTGGTTTTAGAAATATTCATTTTTTATGTTTCAAAAAGCAGACACGTAGCTGTGCACTAGAACGCCCGCTTGCCACGCTAACGCCCTGAGTTCAATCCCCACTCAGACCCGGAATTTTAAATTCTTATTTTATTCGCATCTTCCACAATTTTCGGGTCACGCCCAAGATGATGATATCTCACTCACAACAAGCGACACTGACGGCGACACCAGAATTTCTGCGATACAATCATTTTAACGCTGTCGCATTAAAAGTGACAACAGATGCTGCACCGCAAGGATAGGCGGCTGACTCATAAGTCCAAGATATGCGAGTGACATTTTGAGGCGGACGATATTGTCAAATATCATTACCACAATATAAATGAAAATCAAATACTCAAGAAAAATGGGCGCTGCACCCGGGGCATTAGCTCCCATTTTTCCCGGTCTGCCAGTGCACATCTGGAAGGCACATGTGACGACAAAGAAAAGGGGGTCGCCAAAAAAAAAAACAATCTTCTAGAAATGAGCTAATGCCTGAAATTGAAATAGGGCTGCGCATCTCCGACGTCTCGTCAGCTACACCGTTGGCGCTCAATGAATCGATGAACGTCTCGTCGCCTTCCACGCCTCGGAGCCAAGAATTATTCGATGATGCCGTGTGAGGGATTACGTGCGGTGTTTTCTACTGCAGAAATTTTGTTGCGCCAGGAGAACAGCTACCACAAGAAAGTGGTATTGTAGAACGAGATGGAAACTGCGCTAATAACAGCGCCAACGAAGTACACAAGCAGCTGTCACGCACTCTGACCACTGTCACCCATTTGGAAAGTGTATAACAATTGGTATACAGCCTGAACATTTGTGGAGGCATACCACCAGCCGAGAATGCCCCAAAAACTATTACTGTTCATTATAACCACTGCAGTGTTTATGCAGCAGCTCACTAGCTTTCTCTGCCAGCGTCTACGGATGCCATTGCGAACTAAAGAGCCTGCAAAGGTGGGGAAAACCAGAGAACAAAGGGTTCGCAACCTCTCAAGGAGGTTGGCTCGTGGTGCTGCCGCAAAAGGAAGAAAAATGAGGAGATTCTTGCTATTCAGTGAACGTTTTCCAAAGTTTCGAATGAGAGAATCGAAGATGTCCTTGCTGAGCTTCCTCATTTGCTAAGGCTGTCATTTATCCCATCTCTTAAGTAACGAGTGTTCGACAATAACCCAGCGAAAATATTTCAGAAAGATGCCTGACACTTTAGCCATCTCTCACGCGAGAGATGACATGATAACTGCGATTTGTAATTACCCTCACGAGGAAATTCTCTCGCCATAAAGATGGCTAATAACTACGCATTCCAACTAAATTGCCACTTCGAGGAAACCGAATTTCTAAAGAGTGTGTCCATCATGGTGCAGTGGCCATTTGGTTGGAAAATTTCGCAGGCCGACGAACACCGGAAAGAACGCGAAAGATGCAGAGCCGATTGGAAAAATAAGCTACGCTTAAGACGGCTCACAGAGTAGAAGGACAATTGCACACTAACAACTTGTCCTGTCTACTTCTATTCTGGCTTCTCGTGTTTAGCGCAGTTTATTTTTCTAATGTCTTGCGAACTATTATCCAACACAAGCTTCTTGAGTCCAGCCTATTTTGCCCGAAAACAGCGTTCCACGGACTGTCGCTAAATAAATAAGTAAAGAAATAACTAATAATTAGTTCCCCGATCGAAAATGCTCCCGGATTTCAGTAGTGATTATGGAGCAAATGTTTTAGAAATTTTCATTTTTGAAGCAGTTGAGTTTACTGCGAAAGTGTCAATGGCGAATCTCGGCTGTCTCGGCTCTCACGACTGGCGAAAACTGCGACAACAACGTGGATCGTTCGCACTGCTGCAGACGACGCGCGCGCCTTGAAGCAAAATGGCACAGCAGCGCCATTAGTTCTCGCATTGGCCACCGTGGCCACTTCGGAGAGCACGCGGCTATGGAGAGCTGTGGAACTGACCTGGCTCTAGTAACATTGAGTATAAACGGCATGTCTAGGGTGAAGGGGCACAGCACAATTTCTCACAAAGAAAAATCCTGGCAGCCAGAAGGAATTATATAGGTGTAGAAACACAAGCAGCGTTAGAGATTATACGTGTACGGTTGCACCCCAGTTTCAACTGTCATACACTGTCACATAACACAGCACATACCACGAGATAGTGAGTAGTCCCGCCGCGGTGGTCTGGCTAAGGTACTCGGCTGCTGAACAGCAGGTCGTGGGATCGAATCCCGGCTGAGTCGGTTGTGATGGAGGCGGAAATGGCGTAGGCCCGTGGGCTCAGATTTGGGTGCACGTTAAAAAGCCCCAGATGATCAAACTTCCGGAGCCCTCTACTACGGCGTCTATAATAATTATATGATGCTTTTGGGACGTTAAAGCCCCCATATCAATCAAACCAATCGAGGAAGTGAGTAGGCTGTTATGTGCACCATAACGAAAACGTGGCCCAAGAAAACGTACACAGGGAACTGCACGGAACATCTATATATTGTCGTATAGGGAACTGTCTCGTTCTGTCTTCGCGCACCCGTACTGTGAATTTGGAAAAGGACCAAAGAGATAACAACAAAAACAAGCACCTACACGGTGATCAAGGCATGCACAGGACAGTTTGCTCATAAAGATGAGCGTTCAACAAGACAGCGCACAATGTATTCGTACTTTCTTTCCAGGCCAAACTGATCGAACGCGTGAATGTTTTGCAGCATCGACGCAATAACGCGTCGTTATTACTTTTACAGACGAATGTGTTAACTGCGCCATTTGAACCAATTGGCATACAGACAATTCGTCCTATTGGTTATGTGCTGACTGCGCCATTTGACCCAATTAGAATTCAACCGATTGGTCCAACAGGAACACAATCAAATGGCCCGATTGGTTATAGCTACTGCACCATTTGACCCAATTGGCACTCCACCAATTGGCCCAATTGGACCACTGGTGTACTAATTCACAAATGAAACCAACTGAAACCAAGTGGAAATTTTCTCATTGGTTTCAATTGTTTTTAACTGGGTACTACAAATGAGACTGCATGCGTGTTCACTTACTCGGTACACAATGAAAGGGATGACCAAGGCCTCCGAGATAGCTCCGGCAATCATGCAGAGTACGGCAAGGAAAACCTTTTTGTGATCACGACCAACATTTTGTGATTTTCCTTCATGCATGAAGTACGTGTTCGCATTCGCTAGTTAAAGCCGAAACTTACAACCTTCAAAGCCTACGTGCGGGATGCTGTGTGGTGGCAAACACCTCAAATAATTACCGACGCTTGCGGCGTGTGCGATGATTATCGCTCGCGTCACCGGTTTCTAGTGTTGCACGGCGCACACCACGGTCAGAGGCTCTGTTGAGCATCGTAATCAATGTTGCCGTGGTTCTCCGTCAATGCTACTCCAAACAATAACAGGATACCTACATTATCACACTTCCTCATGCTAACGCTGTGGAGAACGCGAGTAAAGCGCGAGACAGACGTGCGATTTTCGTGTGATGCGGCGTGTGGCGTCGCATGGTGCGGTGTGCCGCATGTGACGTTTTGGGACACACGGGGGCGAAGAAGCTATCAGCGGCAGGCTCCACCCCCCTGCAGCGCCTCGGCATGCAGGGTCGAGCGACTTGGTATCCTCGTAATGAGGCTCAAAACAAACAACATTACACAGCCACGCGTTGTTCCCCCCCAAAATAATTAATAAATCGCATTCGTGAATGACAAGCACGTCGTAACCACGGCAACAGCTGATTATTCATGACTCCGACAGGTAGGCCTAGCATCGCGGGCACCGGCCGTCGCCTACGCCGTGCACACGCGAGCTCATCGTCGAGCGCTTGTTTCTGACAACACTATCAAGCATTGCGCTCGTATGTAAAGTGTTAGCATACATTATTACTTTATCGATGCCATCGATGTGAAGAGCAAAGGTGGAAGCGAAGAGAGCCAGCGCAGAGACGCCGGTAGCTGTGTTTACCTGCGAAATGACCTTGCATCGCTGCTCACGATCTCCGATCTCCCTAGCGGTTTCAAAACGGACGTTGTCGTGCAGAAAAGGCACACTTCAAGCATCACTTTATTCAATGCGGAATATAGTCACGTCACCAGGGAAACAAATGTACTCGATGTTTGTCACGCCGCGGCAGTCGGCGATGTCAGCAATCCACGCTCGCACCGCTCCATCGACTCACCTGGAGCCTTGGAACACGGATGATGGGAGCGGTGACAGGGAGATGGCGCCACTAGCATCATGACGCCACTAGTATACTCGTGCTGTGATTGGCTACTGCCATGCGGCGGTGCGATGCTGTGACGAAAATATCTGGCCGGTTTGATACTCGCCGCACCGGCTATGCGACGGTGCGACGCGAGGATACGTCACGAAACGTCACGAAATGTCACCACTCCGGCAGTCGCATCATCGCACCGCACGCCGAATCGCAGAGAAAATCGCACGTTTGTCTCGCGCTTAATTCGCTTACCCAAAACGTTCGCAAGGGACCATATCCAGCGCTCTCACTGTTCTGCTTTGCGATAGAGGAGTAGGTTGAATCTAAATTCTTACGTGCGCCGCAAATCACAGTGCAACAGTAGCGTCGACTGAGGTCTTTTTTCGTAGAGCACGGAGCTGTTTCGTCTGCTCTTGTTTTCGCCGTCGTTCTGTGAATTAGCAAGCACGTCATGGCGGTTCGGTGACGCGTCCAACTAGCCCATATGAATTCTCGGCTCTTTTCACCCAGTATTTATCTCAATTGTTGTTTCGCCCCCACTAGTTGCAGCTGATAGCGCAGCGAACCATGCAGAAAAGTCGGGCTTTGCACTACCGAAAACTGTGCCGACTGGTATCGCTACGGATCCGCAAAACTCCAGAGTCTGACGGAAGGCAAAAAGAGGGCAAACGGCAAGTCTGTCGACATCATGAGCCACAGGCCCCTCATTCGGAGCTCACGCGCATGCAGGGCTGGATGCGCACCGTGGTCGATAAGAGATTGTCGGCGTTTTGCTAGGCTCGCAACGCCTGCGATGCACAGAATGGTCTGCGTATCAGTCGAGCGCTGGCGGCTTCTTTGCCAACATGTAACGCAGTGATGCAACATTGGATCGTCAAAACTTCAAACACAGTTTGCGTTGCCCCAACGTGATGCTGCGTTCAGAATTCTCACAGAGTAGATTCGTAATTTGTAGTGAAGTCAGTCTTGTTATCGAAAGCGTGCCTTACATGCAGCCTGCATCGGTCCCGCTAAGATCACACCTGCGCGGAGCAGCCACGGCAACACAATAGCAAAAGGAAGGACTCTGCATAAATGAGGCAGTGAAACGTTCTTCTCGCTCAGTGTGTATTCTCGTTATTCTCGCTCAGTGCGCTGCCCTACCATTATCATGCATTAATAATTAAACTTCCTTGCCCAGATACTGATATTATCCTATGTCCTGAGCCCGAGCAATGACACAAAAACTTTGTTGGTCTCGCGTATTCTTGTTGCAGTGTGTTGCAGGGGGGCCTGGTACTCATATCACGGCACATCGTTTGCTGCAGCACGTGAGAGATAATTATTTACAGGCCCTTAATTATCGGCCAGTTTTAGTTTCGATTCTAGAGATCTCCAAAAATGACAAGCCGCCGGTAGAGTTACTATATATGTTACCTTTATAAGGTAACTATAGCGGCCGGGCGAAACTGTCGCCAGCTAGGTGTGCTGCTCTCAACTACATCCGAACATAGAACTTTGCCGTACTTCTGCACGGCCTGTATCGGGAAGTCGATCCTTTTGAATAGAAAACGGGAGCCTGGAACTGCAGTGTTGGCAAACACAAAGCTTTCAACGCTTGCGCCGCGGACACGCATTCGCGACCAGCCGCCGAGAAGTACAGTATGCTGCTACAGTTAAGGCGCGTTTACACTAGAGCGGCACGACACTGACATGACCCCGACGAATACACGAGGCAGACGCAAACCAACGGCTGACGAGTCACCTGCCGACATAATCGCCAGACCCCATGGTCACACTAGGCTGATGACGCCGACGACGCCTCAAAAGATGACATTGCATCATAGTGTAACAAGATCAGACACCGAAAACCCTAGCAAAGCGCATTCGCAGACCTCCCCTCGGCGTGTCTTGGGGAGATCGGCGGCTGAGCGAAAATCGCTTGTGGCCTGAATGTCCAACGAGACGGAACGTTCATCGAGACGCAATGTCCAATAGTGGACATTCTGTCTCGATGGACATTCTCTCTCGTTTGACATCCCGTCTCGGTTGGACATTCAGGCTCGTTGGACATACCGTCTCGATGGACATTCCGTCCCGGTTGGATATTCAGGCTCGTTGGACATTCAGGCTTGTTGGACAATCAGTCTCGGTTAGACATTCAGCCTCTTTGGACATTCAGTATCGCCCGTCACGTGACCAATTGCTTATTCCGTCTCGTTGGACACTCCATCTCGTTCGGAAAACGAGACTCCCCAGTATTGGGAACGAAAATGTCATTTGTGTTTATTTATTTTCGGGTCACTTAAAGGGGCCGGGCTGCCATTGTATTTTAGTCCACAAAACGTGCCAGCACGTGTCGCTGACGCAAAAGTAAGATTCGCGTGAAACATCGCCTACGCGACTAGCAAGGAATGTAGCCGAGTATGTGTGACCACAGCTCTTGCAAACGCGAATTTTGTAGCCACAAGTGCTGGTACTTGAATACGTTGCTTTCAGAGACGTGAATGTAAAAATGGAGGCCGAAACGGGTCAGACAAGACGAGTTTACGTTCGCGTATACACAATGCCAGTAGTGTTTATTAATTATTCAAAATGACTTACATGCCCATTCAAAGGCTATGAGTGAGGGGAGCACCAGTAAATTCACTGCAAAAATACAGACAAGAAGTAGAAAAAGGAACAAAGAAAAAAACAAAAAAACAAATATTCAACAGCAAGGTGCAACAAAGTTGTACAATAGTAAAGTGCAACGAAGTCAGGCTATCACAAAAAGTTTCACGATTAGAAATGAAAACAATGCTATCTAGAATGCCGTTCCAAAGTGCTATATATTGCTCGAGGTAATAGTAATGAGGTATATCTCTGTGTTTGACAAATAATGAACGCGCATGAAACAACGAGCGTTGTGAATGCGTCGAAATGTGCGCAGAAGAAGATGAAGCGGCCAACAGTGGGATTTATAACTTGTTATGTATCTATGAAATAAACATAAAATGGAATTGACGCGGCGTTGATCCAGTGACATAAATGCAAAGACTTCTTTTATTGTGGTGATGCTTGAACGATAGTCGTAGTTACCAGCGATGAATCTCGCTGTCCTGTTTTGGACGGCTTCAAACATACGCACAAGGTGATCTTGTTGTGGTGACACGCCGATGATGCATACTGCAGTTGTGGGTGAACATAAGTTAGATATGACAATCCACGTACGTTAGAAGAAGCGTATCGCAAATCTCTACGACGATAGCCGAAAGATTGGGAGGCTTTTGAAGAGACAGCTGTTTTGTGCATAGTCCAAGATCAATATCATGAAAAGTGAAAACGCCGAGATAATTGTACGATAGTGTGACTGAAACAACAGTTCTCTTAACAGTATAAAGAAAGGGTGAGTTAGTACGCTTTTTAGTGAACGAGATTAACTTAGATTTGGAGGCGTAAAGGGACATTTGCCAATCTTCACACCATCTGAAGGGTAGATTAAGGTCATTTTAAACAGCAGAATTATAGTCAACAGATTGAATAATGTGGTATATGAAGCAGTCGTCCATGAACAACCCAACTGAGGATTAAAGGTTAGCGGGCAAGTCTTCAATGTATATTGTCATGGGGTCGTGATGTGGACGAAGGAAGCAGACAGAGTGGCCAGAATGAACTGTTTATTGAGCTGAACTTGTGGCCACCTAAAAGAAATGTTAGATTACAGCAAGAAGCTGCCACTGATAGCGGCGAGCAGAGCGTCGTTCGTCGATCAACTACAAATGATGACGCGCGTCGGCATTTATACATGCGCCGTCGAATACTCTAGCGCTATCACTGGTAGTCGCGCAAGCTCTGGAATAATATCGAGTGTTCGCTTCTTGCGCGCAGTCTTGACATAACAATGTACTATGATCGCGAACCTTCTCGAACAGTAAGACACAGTTTACGGTGAGCATTGCTGACAGGCCTTGTGGGTGACAACCGAAAGAAACAAAAGTGAAAATAAGAAACACGCGTGGCAATATTAAAACGACTAATGGACCCAGTACACTTCCTTGGGGAACACCAAACGTGACATCGCAAATGTTATAGGTGAAGTGTCGTTAACCATCTTGAATTTCTGACGGGAAGAGAATAAGTTGCGTGTCCAAGACAGTGTTAGTGAGTCTATACAGAGGGAAGACAATAAGAAGATTAAACAACACTGACGGACACTATCGAGAGCTTTGGCAAAGTCGAAAAAGAGGCAATTGGTTCGATCATTACTGTTCATATTAAAGTAAAGGTCGGTGTTGAATTTGAGTAACTGAGTGTCGCATGAGTAGCCACTTTTCTGAAGCCATGCTGATTAGGGGGAAAATGTTATTCGATTTAAGGTGATCATAGATTTGAGAAGCTATAATATGTTCAACTAGTTTGCAGTATATGCATGTAAGTGGAATGGGTCGTAATTGCTGGATGAGTGCCCATCCGCCCTTGAATACGGACACTACATTGCCGCCCCGCCGGGGTGGTCTAGTGGCTAAAGTGTTCGGATGCGAACCCGCAGGCCGCGTGATCGAATCCCGGCTGCGGCGGCTGCATTTCCGATTGAGACGGAAATGTTGTAGGCCCATGTGCTGAGATTTGGGTGCACGTTAAAGAACCCCAGGTGGTCGGAATTTCCGGAGCCATTCACTACGGCGTCTCTCATATTCGTATGGTGGTTTTGCGGCGTTAAACCCTACATATCAATCAAATCAATCAATCAATGGGACTACCTTGCCAATCTTCCAGTCTTTAGGTAACTCACCGGATGACAGAGATTCGTTAAAGGTGCATGTGCTACCTTCACGGAGGTTATACAGTAACTCTAAACACGAGGTTAAACACGATGAACTGCTTCAGAACAACCAAAATAATAATAATAATAATAATAATAATAATAATAATAATAATAATAATAATAATAATAATAATAATAATAATAATAATAATAATAATAATAATAATAATAATAATAATAATAATAATAATAATAATAATAATAATAATAATAATAATAATAATAATAATAATAATGTTATTAATAATAGTAATAATAATAATAATAATAATAATAATACCTTCATGGTGCACAGCTAATTGTAGCACATTTCGCAGTGTATTTGGTCCGGAAGCTAATCTAATTCGCGGCGGGACAATTTCAATATTTCAGTTTATATATCAAAGCATTAGGAGTTTCTTTCCGGGAGACCCGTAAGTTGTCGAGATGTAATAGTGCTTTTATGCATTGCACTAGCTCGCACTTTAATGTTATAGGTGATTTGTTTGTAGAGCACACCGATGACAGCCTATGACGAAGTAAAAACAGCAATTTATGTTAATGCATGCTACGAAACTCGCGTAATTTTTTGCTATAGGAGAGAAAAACGTGTAGCTAAGCAAGATACTAAGAAGCGGAAAAAGTGAATAATTCTTGATCATTGCATTATTATGTGATCTATATATTATTGTGCACTATTGTGTTATTCAGCCGACGGACTGAATCAGGATGTAGCGGGACGAACGGCGCGTCACGTGACCTCACATCAGTGATTCCCCTCGTCCGCGACTCGTCCGCGCGGCTCGCGGAATGATAACCCCAACCCCGTGCCCCAACCTGTTCCTCACATCGGGATTCTGGTGGGAGAAAGCCGATACTTCAGCGGATCAGCTCGGGGTTTCTGGCAACCAGTGCACTTCTTGTATGCTCGCGGCTTGTCCTCCATGGCTCGGGGACAGCTGCATGACTGGTCGGCATTCTCTACGCTTGAGCATGGTTTACTTAGTTTCCGGGGGCTTTGTTCTCAGGTGATTGAACACGCAGAAATCACTTTTGGTGGATCGAGAAATGTCGCTGCCGTCGTTTGACACGCGAGATTCTTAGCCGTCATGGTGGTGAAATATTCTAACTTCTGTAACCAGCAACGTGCCGCTTCTAAAAAAAGACGAGAGACGCGTTCAGAAGTTCTGCAAGTGGGGGACAATGTAGTTGAAAGAACCTTCTGCCAGCAACCCCTTTTTCTCTTGAAAAAATAACACTCCTCGTATTTTTGATCGAATTTCCCACACCTTGTTAAATGTGTCCGTAACGCAGTCTGTTTCAAAGAGCTTTTGACACCAGATGAGAGAGTTAGCAATGAATATGTAAAGGAGGCCTTCAAATGCGACTCTGCAAGTTCAGTGACACTCAGGGCAATGCCACACGTCACGATGGCTGTTTGCCAGCCTAATAATGGCTTTGAGAAAATGCGGTTCAACTTGGCACTAACCTTCTTCAGTGATGAAGTTTTAAGGGTCCTATATGTCTACAACAGTCAAGTGAAACACTGCTATGGCACTGGTTTTACTAAGGCTACTTCTGCATTTGTAGCTATGATCGGAGACATCATCGATGCCACGACATCAAGATACTCCAAGCGCGGTTTAACACCATACAGTAAAGAAGTAACGAGCATCAAATGCTTTTTGGAGTTTTTGGCAACTTGGGAAAAAGCTGCACCTAAGGGGGTGGGTTCCTGAGTGAATCAACTGTTGAAGGACTCCGCGTCACTCTAACCAGCACCCTTTCCATCCTGCACTAGACGACGAAAGCCTTGGGCTATAAACACTTGATGACGTCTCGCCTCTGCCAGGACGCACTCGAAAATCTTTTTGGTATTCCCAGGCAAATGTCTGGCTCTAATGATTACCCTACGCCGACACAGTTTTTAATCTCTGTGACATGCCTCAGTTTCTACAGTTTGGCAAAGTCACCCTCCGGTGGAAACGTGCCTTCTGGGGTTCTGAACAGCCTTCTATGTCCAGGCGTCCACAATAATTCAATAAAACTGCAGAGTAAGCTGGGTGAGCTGCTGGATGTGGGGCGCCTCAATGAGGTTCATGACATGATTGCTGCTTGTGAAGCCCTCCCTGACCACACTGATCTCACTGGACGCAAAAGGGACTCCCGGGTCACTTATTAAGTCAGTGGCTACGTGGCCCGGAAGATGGTGAAAAAGACGAAGTGCAACAAATGTAGCAAATTGTTGCTTCACTCTGGGAATTCCTGCTTGCTTCCGGCAGAATCATGCCTCACACGTTATATAGACAGAGGTGGCCTTCTGTACCAGTCCGAGTCCTTAACAGACCTGGTCAAAGCTATGGAAGATGCATTAACTTATTGCTTCAGTTTCAACAATTTCAAAAGTGACAGCATAACAGACCTTATCCCTTGCCTGTCAGTGAATAGGTTAAATATGGTTGGCTGTGAACGCCACAAACTGGAAGTGACCAATCACATAATTAAATTCTTTACACTCATGAGAATGCGTTTTCTCGTTGCTGGAGAAATTGAAGTTCTTGAAGGTGAGACGTATGACTTAGCTGCCATAATATTAACACAGCGAACAAGGTTTTATTTTATGTTATTGTGTACTACTCACACTGTGTTGTTTCTTGTGATTTTAGTATTGTCTTGTTCACATTCTTACAAAACCTCCATTAACAAATGTGATGTCACTGTCTGGCTGTGTTTCACATATGCAGAAACCATTTTTTTTTTGTTAACTGGTTTGTGGCTGTATCCATGTTTGCCAATCAAATCTCAATTTCATGTGTGTGTGTATGTCCATTGTATCATCGTATATTTACTGTTCTTTTTAGTTGCCTTGTTCACTTGCTTTAGCTGAGTTTTGTATAACTTACAGTTTTTTCCAACTTTAATGCATGTGTTGTGTTTCTTTTTTTTATGTTGTCGTTCGCTTTCGTGAAAATATATGTCTTGCTTGTAAAATTATACTTTGATTGCGCAAGTCATAGAAATAACGGTTGCCGATACCTTCACCTGCATTGAGACTTCATGTAGAACACTGCGGCATCAAAGTGAAAACTGCACGGATTTGCGAGGAAGGTCTCGCTCACTGGATTCCCTGCCGACCGCTTGTGCCCTCGCAATCTCTGACGTCAGCGTAGCTCTGGCCGACTGGGCTCGCCCTACGTCATCTCCTGACGCCGACGACCTTCGACGACAGTGTAGCTCTGACCAACCGGACTTGCTCTGCGCCATCTACTGAGGCCGACAAGAGCTCTAGCAAGTGGTGCCTCGTCCCCGGACTCCTGTGACCGTGTTTCCATCTTTCCTATCTCTCCGATCCCCTCGATATGTCGTCGCTCTCTGGCATACTGTTTCTCTATCTCTCTACACTTTTATTCCTATCCTTTTAATCCCTTCTCACCCCAATCCCTTGTGAGCTACCATTGAAGTGTCGCTCCCTGAAACAGAAAGTTACAGGGCTCACTTTTCTCTTCCTTTCTATCTTAGAACCACTTTGTGTGTGAGAAAAAACGACTGCTACACGCGCGCGGGCACGAGGAGGGGCATCTTGAATGCGATCGCAGCGCCGCCGCATCCGGATGAATTCTCACTCGCTCTCCGGCGCGTCGATGTGACACCTCTCCTTCTAGCCACCATAACACCGTACGTCGTGGGGATGCGCCTGCAGGCAGATCATCCGCGGATTAGCCGTCCGCGTCCACAACAAATCCGGATTCGGTCCGTCGTCTGAATGCACCATAAACGTTCAAAATATACGAACATGACTGTATACGAGGGCATGGACGGGGGCTGTGCAGCATGTTCTGACACGTTTGTAACTCCAGGCCAACTTTATTACGGGACTTCATGATTCACAATGAGCTTGGTCTACAGTTATGTACCCAATCAATGAAGAATGAATACAAGGCCATGGCTTCATCGTTCATGTAGCTTAAAAGGCGACAAAGCAGCATGATTCGCGAACACGCAGCATCCCTTCTCTATCTGTTGCATTGATATGTTTGTGTCCTCAAATGCCGCTTCGTGTTTTCCATGAATAAATGTGGTTTGTGGGAGAGTTGTGAACGCTAAACAACTTATTCAGAAGA
The DNA here is from genome assembly GCF_043290135.1 of Rhipicephalus microplus. Lineage (NCBI taxonomy): Eukaryota > Metazoa > Arthropoda > Arachnida > Ixodida > Ixodidae > Rhipicephalus > Rhipicephalus microplus. The sequence continues at coordinate 283,633,870 of NC_134710.1, forward strand.
ACGAGAGAGACAAGACGGGCGATTGTAAACGTCTTGTGAGGGCATTGTTCTGTGCTGAAAATTTCCGATAGCTATGCACCATATTGCCAAATTTTGTTCTGTTAATTATAGAATCGAAAAAAAAACCTCACATTTTGTGATGTCCTTCGCTTCAATTTAAACAGTAGTTGCGTTATTTACGGTACCTTCAAAGTTGTAGCGGCCAGGTTTCACGAAGGAATGAGGTATAGAAACGCAGAGTTTATGCCATACGCGACGTTTTTGATCACTCGCAAAAACAAATTTCTTCAAGCTTCAATGTGGTAAAAAAAATCGGTTACTTTCGGCAATTAGAAGGGTGTTTAAACTTTAATGACTTGTTGAAATTCTTGAGTCACCGTCTGAGATATTCCCTAATTTCCCAACACGTCTGCAGTTCAGTCATACCGACACAACATAGCAATGACCGTGTTTTTGTATTTTTTAATTTTTAAACCCTTTTTATTTATAGTTAGCTTTGAAGTGCCAAAGCACTTTCGATGGTCCGTCACCCATGATTATGTTCATGCAGTCCACCCTGCAAAAAGCTTGGCGGCACAGTCGTTTCCCAGGGTCAAGTTTCTCGTACCTGTTTTCGTGCTCTTTGTGCATCCCAAGAAATACAGGAAGCGTACAAAACAAAACAAAGAGCTCGACACCGCACCGTCGGGACTGGTAGGTTAGTCGTACTGCTCACAGGGTTATGCCATTGCGCTCTGTACGCTGTTGCATTGACGGAGGTCATTTTTTACTGCCGCATTCCTTCATGGAAGTTCGCGGTTTCTTCAACGTACGAAACGGGGCACTCGGCGCATGGGATTTGTCACACTATGCTTTGCGCTTTTTCCGCAGGTGCATGGTCTCTGGGCCGACGGACGAAGCTGCCGATGGTCTCGATGGGCATTCCGTCTCGATGGACATTCAGTCCCGGTTGGACATTCAGGCTCGTTGGACATTCCGTCTCGATGGACATTCAGTATCGGTTGGACATTCAGGCTCGCTGGACACTCAGTCTCGCCCATCACATGACCCATTGGACATTCCGTCTTGTTGGACATTCAGGCTCTGAATCAATTTTTCGCTCTATGTCTTTGCTTCAAACGACCACGAAGTCAGCAATCTTGGGGGAGTCAACAATGCCCTCTCCGAGGCTTCCGCAGCGTCTGAATAGGCAGCTCGAGCACCCAGCGGAAGCCCCGCCGCAGTGGTCTAGTGGCTAAGGTACTCGGCTGCTGACCCGCAGGTCGCGGGCTCAATTCCCAGCTGCGGCGGCTGCATTTCCGATGAAGGCGGAAATGTTGTAGGCCCGTGTGCTCAGATTTGGGTGCACGTTAAAGAACCCCAAATGGTCGAAATCTCCGGAGCCCTCCGCTGCGGGGCGTCTCTCATAATCATATGGTGGTTTTGGGCCGTTTTGGGCCGTTTTGGGCCCCCATATCAAAAGCACCCAGCCGAAGTCTTTCCTTCGCTACCCTATTGTGTATCCCTAACCCCGTCCCTAGTTACCATGCATTATGGCGGGGGCTGCGCTGCTTAGCCGAAGGGGGACAATAGCAGAATAGGGAGCATGGCTGAAAATGAGGTGCAGGTGTGCAAGTTTAGTCGGTGTCGCTGAGTGTTCCTCCAATGTGACTACAAAATTGGCCAACGAAAAACTGTGAGCATGACAAGGCGCGAGCGGGGTCCTCGAGAGACCATTCAGGGACTCTTTGTGTCTTTGAAGTGTACATAGACCGACAACAAAAAAAGACACTCCTAAAGACAGCCCGCAGAGCAAAATTGGTGTCGTGTCTCTCTAATGGAAACGCGCCTTTACTGCTGCAGCCAACGCCAACGTTTCTAGAACTAGGTCTAGAAACGTTGACCAACGCGGTAAAAGAAAAATGGCGGTTAGGACGTCATCATAGCTTGTTTTATTGTGGTGACGTGAGGAAAGAAAGGGGGTCCCCGAGGGTTCCCTTTTGATGGTGTCAACACCTCCAAAATTCAAGCTTCAAAATGACTGTAAAATACTTGAAAAATTACAGGCCGATAAGCTTACTGTCCTTTCTCTACAAACTATTTACAAAAAATAATAGCTAATAAAATAATGTGACATTATAGTTCAATTAACAAAAGAACCAAGCAGGATTTCGTACAGGCTACTCCACAATAGACCATATTCACACTATTAATCAGGTAATAGAGAAATGTGCGGAATACAACCAGCAATCATAGATTACGAGAAACGTTTGACTCAGTTGAGACATCAACAGTATGCAGTTACTACGGAATTATGGGATCGACGAACCCTACATAAACAACACTACAGTACATCAACAGCCACGATAGTTCTCTGTAAAGAAAGCGACATAATCCCAATAATGAAGGGTGTAAGAAAGGGAAACACAATCTCTCCAATTCTGTTCATCGCGTGTTTACAGGAGGTTTTCAGGGAATCAGCGCTGGAGTTTCCTCGACCACCCTGGTGGTGAGAGTGTGCACTTCTCAGCTGCTCCCACAGACGAGAGTGGCGGCTTGTAGAGGCGGTGAGTGCGCGCATCGCCGTAACAAAACCAAAGGGCGTTGGCGGTACTGCTGCATATTCTAGTGCAACAATATATTAAAAGAGGGGGGACGTATAGAGTACAGAGACGACGTATAGGAACTGGAGGCGGCGTTGCATGGAAGTGGTCAAGCGAGTGAAATTCTGCTCTGGCTCTTCTGTCTAGTGCTACCAGGCTCGTTTTTAAACCGAATGGCACGTGTCTGTTACAGTTTTTCGATAGTGAAGACAGTCACCAGTGGAAACCAGGGCCAAACAGTCTACTCTAAACGGCGTTCAGCCAGAAATTAAATGAGCGTATTATGCAACATACAGCATATGGAAACTTTTTATCTGGCCCGCTGAGCATTCAGTCATGCACTTACGAACGAACAAAGTTTCCATGCGTCCATCCATCTGACCATGACTACCATCTGATGCCACCGCGTGAAGTGAATGATACAATAGGCTGGTAGTTGTTTTTTTTTGTAAACAGTTGCGTGTAAAGGGAAGCTGCCTTGTCCACAAGACTTGTGTGAAACCACGTTCAACTACGCCTCTGAGCTGTTATAAAAGATACTCTCGCTGTGAACACTCGATGCCAAGATGCCTCTGCTGAACCTAATTTGTGCAAAAGACGTGGTTATTGTTAAGAACAAAGAGGACTAGTCAAAGCTTAGCTTTCGGAAGTTAGCCGATGCGGTTAGCGTTTTTCTCACTGGCTGCCGTGGCTAAGTGACATCCGAATTTACGCCTTGCTAGAGAAGTATCAAATGTCTTCAATTTTTAATCATTGTTTAGTTGCCCAAACACACATTTTCAGTTTTTCCGCTTGCCTGTGTCGGCCTAAAATTAAGGTGTCTGTTCTGGGAAATGAGTATTCATACCCAGGCAGACATCTGTTGAATTTGTACATTAAGATGTCTGTTCAACATCGATAATTGCTAGGCTTTCATGTGCCAAACAAGATATCATTTTGAGGTACGCTGTAGTCTTCGTATCAAGATTGTGACCGCTTTGGGTTCTGCAATGCGCACATAAGTCTTGGTTCACGGGCGTTCTTTTCATAATTCAGCCCCATCGAAGGGCGGCCGCCGTGGTTGTTAATCTATTCTGCGCCCTCAAGATTAGCAGCGTGACACCACACGTGCTATGCTGCCACGGTGGCTTGCTTGATCAACGCCCCGGTGCATACATGACACGAACAGGGCGTACAAACGATGCCATAAAAAAGAAATGCAGCTACCACTTACTCTGCTTTTGTTTTGTTTTACTGCAGATATTGGCAGCGTGGTATCGTTGCAGCACGAACTTATGAATGACGGCATGTCAGCCAGTACTACCATTAGCCAAACACTCAGCACGCATCCAGAAAAGTTAGGACGATGGAGCGGCCATCACGGCCCAGAACTGTCCCTTTGATACTATATGCATAGACGCAGTCCACTTTGCAGGGCCTCTCTGTTTTTGGTGCTTTTTATGTCATATTAGCCTTCGGATAAAGGTATTTTTTCTAAACCACAGTGCATTATTTCTGGCGCAATGGCTTTTCGAGCTGCTAGTTCCAAAATGAAGCGCGCCTCTCAGAGCGGTACACTGCGGCCGGTCGTCTGTGCGCGAGCAGCTGAGTTGTTTCGCGACTCTCTACCAGGTGCTCTTTTTCAGCGCACCGCCTATTCAACGCTTGTTCGCCATATTGGGAAGAGTTAGGGATGAGAGTTCATAAAGCTTGTCTTACTAACCTGAAATTCGCGGATGACATTGCCTTGATGGGTAACTCAATGGACGAATTACAGCTCATGAATACTGATTTAGACACGGAAACAGAGGAGTTAGTCTAAAAATTTATATGCACAAAACTAAAGTAATGTGCAACAGTCTCAGCAGAAAACAGCGCTTTGCGACTAGTGGAAAGACGCTGGAAGTTGTAAAGGAATATCTCTTCTTAGAACAGGTAGTAACCGTGGAGCCGAACCATCAGAGTGATATAGCTATAAGAATAAGGATGAGTTGGATCACAGTCGGCAAGCATTCTCAAAGCATAAGTGGTAATCTGCCACTAACCCTCAAGAGGAAGGTACATAACAGCTGCATCTTGCCGAGCCTTACCTATGGAGCAGAAACATGGAGGCTTACAAAGAGAGCTCAGCATAAATTGCGGACAACACAGCGAGCAATGGAAAGTAAAATGATAGGTGTAACCTTAAGAGACAAGACTAGGGCAGAATGAGGGAACAAACAGGGGTTAGGGACATCATAGTTGATATAAAAAAGAAGAAATAGATATGGGCCGAGCACGTAGGCAGGATTAGCACTGGTCATAAAGGGTAACTGACCGGATTCTCAGAAAAGGCAAACGCACGAATGGGAGGCAAAACATTAGGTGGGCCAATGAGAACAAAAAGTTTAAAGACATAACATATTAGCAGAAAGCACAAAATGGGGTTGATTGGCAAATCGCGATAGAGGCCCTTGTCTTGCAGTGGGCGTAGTCAGGCTGATGATTATGACCTTTCAAGCTATATTAGCAATTGATATTGCTGATGATATAGCTGTTGATTTACAGACGTATACACATGTTCACGGGAATAGATACCCTAGTCTATCGCAGCTACGAAATTTTGTGTCAGTACTCCTTTAACATTCTTCTGTAAGTGCTTCAGTGTGTCATGCAGTGAGCGTGCCTTGTGCTCCGAATCGTGTCCCCCATACTACATCGTATCCCTTGTGTGTTCTTCCCCAGCATGTCGAGCCTGCACCAGGCGGCGCTGCAAGATTGGTGCACGTGATGGGGCTCCTCCTCAACCTAGAAGCACACGTGCACCTCAAGGATTCCAGGGGCGAGTCTCTTTCGCGCACTTTACTTCATAGCTAAGGTTTCTTCATGAACATCTCAGGGTTTTAACCTGGTTCAAAAATTCAAGGATTTGAGCCCCGACACAGTGGTTTAGTGGCTAAAGTACTCGGCTGCCGAACCACAGGTCGCAGGATCGAATTCCGGCTGCGAAATGGAGGCAAAAATGCTGTAGGCCCGTGTGCTCAGACTTTCGTGCACGTTAAACAACGTCAAAATTTCCAGCGCCCTTCACTACAGCATCTCATATTCATATGGCAGTTTTGGATCGTTAAGCCCCACATATCGTTATTAGGTTAAGGAACAGACTTTGAAAGAGTGTTTAGGAGCCACGAGTGGCAGACAGGAAATGACAGAGCTGCTGCTAGTACGGTATGTGGCAAGCTGAAGTCTTCCCGTGGTGTCAGACTTGTGTCGACCTGCCACTGCGAGGCCACCCTCTGTTTTAAGTTTGTGGTGATAAAAATATCAATGTATTCACAAGCACTACGACACTGCTTTTAGGGTGTGCCACATCAGTGTTTTTATTTAGTGTTACAAGTTGAAAATGTGGAAACTTCGCATCAGTACTCACTTAATTTGTATCCGGCAGATTTTGTCCGTTTTTTAAGTGCTACTTGTCTTTATGCACCACTGATTGGAATTCATGCATCTGATTAAACCTGCCCGAAATTCTGCGCTTATGAATGAAGTACTGTTCTGTCATTATAAGGTACTATCATACTCAATCCTCTTATGCCCGAAGGTAACTAACTATGCCTTGGCGAAATTGCGAAACTCACAATCTTTGCTTTCTCTTGTAAGGTTCATTTCAACAAAAAAATGAGTAAAATTTTATTTGATGCATAACTTAGTAAGCTTCCATTGAATTAGTTACATTGAATAAATATGTAACTAAGTGTAAACTATTTAAAAAAATGACAAATATGCAACAACTGCTTTTCCATGAACTTGTGAGAGCTTTATTACCTTTTCTTTGTGGGCATTACTGTATATTAAAAATATCAAATGTCACGCAGAGTGGGCATGGCAGCGCACGCATTTGGCACATTTAGTGTATCAGCATTCACAACACTGTCATCCGCTGTTTGCTTTTGCTTCACTTGTTCATCAACCTCGTCGCAAGACACCGGCCTCCGAGATTCGGCGTCGGAGATGCGATCATGCAGCACCTTGAGAATGTCGATCTGCGCTCTCGAATTGCTCTTGGCATCCAACTTGGACATCAGGCCTCTCAGTCCGAGCAGGAATAGTGTGTCGCTGTCTCCGGCATCCACTCTCAATTCAGATTTCACTGACGGTGGCTCACCGATAGCAGTTGATGAGGACGCCACCTTGCTGGCAACAGTCGTGAGGAACCTGCACCGTCAAATATGAGAGCGGTTAAGGCCTGAACACACGCACCCGTTGCAGCGCGTCAGCCCTTGAAATTTCGCCACGGCACCGCGCCTTCTCTCTATGGAGAAAGTGAGCGTGCAGCTTCGCCGAGCCAAGCATCCTTTCTCTATAGAGAGAGGGTGCGGCGCCACGTCAGAAAACCAAGGGCTGCATCGGATGCGTGTGGTCAGGCCTTTAGTGCTCCGTAAGATTGATATTGCTTAAGTGGGAGTAAGCTGGGATATATTTGGGCCACAGTTTTTTGTTCAATGTCAAGAACACAGCTTTGTGAGTTCCAATTAACCTAGGAAAAAAATTGGCCATGTATCTGCGTACTTCGCTGGAAATGTCATCGAAGGACGATAGTCTTCTGCCGGCCTTGTTTCGTGCATAGCACCCAATTTTCAGCTCACCTAAAAAAGACTAAGGTTCAAAGAATCGCCAATGTATCTATGTACTTTCTAGTAAAGGCACTCACCACCTATAGTACTTATGTATTGATTTTGTGCTTCAGATATGCGTACTATTCGTTTTTTATCAAAAATGTTCACGAGTATGAATGCAGCAGCAGTTCAGAATACCTGGGCGTTCAGCAAGTGTGTATACTTTAGCTGGGTGGCTGAATCATGTGACAGGCAGACAAACAGAGAGACAGACAGAATGAAATTCTTGTGTTCAAGTATCCTAAGAAAGACTTTTGTCTCTAATAAAAGCCTCGCAGATCCTTTACGCTTTGGCCTTATTGACGACTTGAAGGCGAGAGCCACCCGATGCAGATATTTATTCATGCATGTGAAAATATCACATGAATGCTTTTTTTTTTGCATTTTGTCTCTTCTATATATGCGTATATGCCACAAAGAGAATGTCGACGCGTATGTCACACACCTCTAAACTCGCTTGAGAGGAACGCCAGAGAGATTTTAATAGTTATGGCATAGTAAAGAATAAAAAAATGGGTGAAGAATCTACTTGGCACAGGTAAGCGACATTCGAATATATTCCTTTTCTTCCAGTAGGAAGTTGACTTTTCATCGATTTTAATGGCATTCCATTATAGTCACAATTACTCTACTATGTAAATGAAATGCCCTCTCTGGGTCGTGAGGTTGAACAGACTTGGGATCGAGCGGCGAGTGCTGGAAACTTTGCGGGGTGGATCGCTCCTTGCGTTGTCTGCTGGTCGCACCGTGTTCGCATCTGTGCGTATATGTCGTGCACGTCCTGAGAAGGAAGCTTATTCGGTTGTGCTAGCATGGTGTCAAATGATTGTACATTTGCCTATACAATATACATGAGCCTTCCGCTTTCTAACACTTGTGCACATTCTAATAAGGGAGTATGTGCAGGTATAGCCCTAGGTTTAATTGTCTTACCATCCGTTCGCCAAAATATTTTAATGCGGGTGCTGTTTTGTCCCTCATCGCCTAGTGCAATCGTCATCGTCCTAAAAGAAGAGTACTGAATTACGAGATGTAAATTCAGTTTTTAGCTACACCGTATTGTAAAGTTTTTGATGCTTTCGAAATTCTTGCGGTACCGCAAAGAACTAATAATTATCTGCAAAGCTCGTTCAGTGATAAGAAAGACCTCAAGCTACGTATTTCTAAAGTGGCACACTTATTAATGGAAACATAGTAGCAAAGTGCACAGAATTCATTCAATTACGCAGAAATAAAGACTTCCATCTTTACTATTTTATGTTTGTAGCCACAAGATGAAGAAGTAAATGAATAGTTGTCTCAGTAGTACAACACTATCTTTACTGTTGTGTATGCAGGAAAACACAAGTTAAACATGTGCAAATGAGGCAAAAAAAAAAGCATCGAGCCCTGTGTCATACACGACTATGACCAAAGGACAGTGGCCCATTGATTTGCAGATTGTGCTTCTCATGCACATGATAGGAAAGCTAGCCTGGTTTTGTGCATTAATAAAGCAGTGGAGGTTGTATATATAACCACCAGATTGCGGTCATTCCACTTTACTATTCGCCGACAGTTGACTCAAACCGTGTACAGCAAAGCGCCGCTGTGTATTCTAGCATACACGCCGCTGACTGCCTATCACAAATGCACAGTGGTGTTAACTTTTTTTTTTCGGCGAATAGCGAGGACGGTTTCAAAAGTTGCTAAATTTATCCAAAAGATGCAAAACAATGATGTTAATGATTACAATAACTTTTTTAGTCATTCTTTACTTGATAGAGCACGTGAGGAGAATGTTTTTTTTATGTAACCATTATTTTAAATCAGTTTCTGTACTGATGAATGAAGTTAGACTGCGCTGCTACTTCCTGGCTACACCACTTTGAACCGATGAGCAGCTGTAGTCTGCGTGTTTGCGGTGAAACTTGAGCGATTCACCGCTTTGCTTATCGCTAACTGAAACAAAGAGAGTGATAGAAACAGCCACACAGCACGCTAAAGATCGCAACTTCATAATGAGCTTGGTCCCACATGCTTTGGCTAAATTTAATTGAAGGCCATTCCGAGCAACGCACTGTTTTCACAGTTTTCCAATTTTCTACATCTGTTTTCGAAACACTTCATCTCAAAATATGAGTCTCCCAAAAAGTCGCTAAGACTCCAAAGAGATAGAGTTGTCGCTGGCATGACTGAGAACAGGCTAAATTTATCGACTTTCTCGCTAAATTAACCCACTGCAAACGCGAAGACGGCGCTGCTACTCATAGCCCCATCGTAGCGAACATACTTTCTCTAGCTTCATTATATGTTGGCCTTACCGGAATACTTGTGCAAAGCTTTGCAGTAAAGTTTTTCTAGTATTAGCAGCATTCTCGTCCTATGGTTCTATGTATGTAATATAACATTATCTTGTCATAGGCAAACAGTGGTCAGTAAAGCAATAATTCATCTAGTTACCTTCACAGCGCCACCTCGATAGCCGCTTCTTGGCGTTCTTGCTTGAATTCCTCGCTGTCGCATTGCTTAACTTCGACTTCATACTTCCCGACACCCTCTCCCTCGTCCTCTTCTTCTTCGTCGGAGGAAGATGACCCCTCGGCAGGCGACCTCCAGCGTCGCAGCAGTTGCAGCCCCTTTGGAGGTAGTCCACGCTGTCGCCCCTTGGTCCACGCGGTTAGTGACGCTACTGGCGGTGCTTTCCCGCGCTCGCCTCTCGAAATCATCTTGGATGCCGATCTGCCCCTTTTCTGCCTTCCCCTAGTGTTACTCCTGATGCTGTCAGCGCCGCATCGCCGTAGACCGCTCTTTCGGCGTTCAGACTTGGGCGGCTTTGAAATTGAGGCCTTCCTTCGCGGTTGCCCCACGGCTGCAAACTGCTCCGAGTTGGGGGCCGAAGATGGTGGAGCACCTGCTTCGTCTTCGTCCATGAAATAGTTGTTTTTCTTTTTTGAGTAGGCAGGGCAGAAGGTAGAGGTAGAGATAAAAGATAAGTGAATATAGAAAAATGCAATAGAAAAATTCAGCCAGTTACAGCCGTAATAGCGTCCAGTCGCAAAGCTCTGATGATGAGGAAGAATTTTGGTACAAAAATGTCGGTGTCAACATTTCGTTTTAAATAAGTGAAGAAAATCTCCATCGTTTCGCCGCCAAAATTTTTCGAACATCGTGATAATCATAACTTCATTTTATTTATTTCTTTACTCATTTACCCTTCTGGTCACAGAACTTATGTTGCGCTTACTACTACTACTACTACTACTACTACTACTACTACTACTACTACTACTACTACTACTACTACTACTACTACTACTACTGCTGCTTCTGCTGCTGCTGCTGCTTCGATGACGACAACACATGATAACACAGCTAGGACAGCTTCACTGCAAAACACTTTTTAGTTGGTATGATTCAATTATAAGCTACAGCGCGAGCGAGTCAAGCTCAACATTGAAGAAAACAGTTGAATCAGTGGGTTGTGCGATCACCAGAAAATTTCAAACATCCAATCGAGTTGTGTCCCATTCAATTTTCGTCTCATTTTAGGGACAAGAAACATTTGCACAAAAATTCTCGCTGAAGTCAACTTTCTGAGAAAAAAACTAAAAAGAGAAAGAAGAAAGAAAGAAAAACCTTGCCCGAACTTTGGCTTCAGCGACATTACCTGTGACCCGATGATCAGAGGTTAGATCACGTCTGCGCCGGTCGCATTTCGATTGAGGTGAAACGGCAGACGCTCGTGTACATTGCGATGCCGGTCCATGTTTAAGAACACTAGATGTGATATCGTGGTTGTGGGATGTAAAACCTTACATATTGTTAATACTCTAGGTGATGTTACCTGTCAAACAATTTCTCGTGACATTTATTGCACACTTCAACATGCGAGCTATTCTGATATTCAAAATTTCCCTCTGTTTGTAGATTACGTATCTTCTGAGCCTGAGCAGTAATCAGCGGCAAAATGCTACATAATATTTTTGTTGCTTGTCATTACGTGTGCGCTCTACCACCTGAAATGTTACTACAATAAGTAGCTGTGTTTGCTTCCTAAATCTCCTGAAGACTATATGTATATTTATAGATATATATACATAAAGGAAATAGGCGTATACCTAAGGGCTCGTTTTTCTGTGTTCTAACACAATATTAATGAGATCTAACAGACAATAACGCCAAAGAATGTATCGGGGAAATTATTAGAACCAATGTAATGTAAACAAAAACAAAGAAAAGTGGGTGAAAAAATGATAACTTGCAGTGAGCAGGAATCAAACCTATGACCTTGGAATAACGTGTTCGATGCTCTAACCATTGAGCTATCATGGTGGCTATCCCCCAGCCACTATATTGGGTTTATATGTGAATTGAAACGTCGGAGTGTCAGTCAGCGCTGTCTGTAGCCATGGCGGCGAGTGTGGAACACCCTTTTATGAGCCTGTGTGGCGTCACGTAGCACGTGAACTTATTACGAGCGGGTAACTGGCCAATAGTCCCTCGTATACAACCTAACGGCACCAAGTCTGCCAGCAGCCTCGCCGCGGTGGTCTAGTGGCTAAGGTACTCGGCTGCTGACCCGCAGGTCGCGGGATCAAATCCCGGTTGCGGCGGCTGCATTTCCGACGGAGGCGGAAATGTTGTAGGCCCGTGTGCTCAGATTTGGGCGCAGGTTAAAGAACCCCAGGTGGTCAAAATTTCCGGAGCCCTCCACTACGGCGTCTCTCATAATCATATGGTGGTTTTGGAACGTTAAACCCCACAAATCAATCAATCAAAGTATGCCAGCACGAGACCCTCGTTAATGAATAAAGGAAAGAACTCCCACGTTTAAATTCAAATATACACCCAATAAAGTGGCTGGGGGGATAGTCGCCGTGATTGCTCATCGGTTAGAGCATCGAACGCGTCATTCGAAGATCGTAGGTTCGATTCTTGCTCACAGCAAGTTATTTTTTCACCCACTTTCTTTTCTTCTTATTTACATTACATTGGTTCTAACAACGTCCCTGATACATTCTTTGGTATTATTGTCTGTTAGATCTTATATATTATATATATATGTATTATGACGACTCGGCTGTACCAGGTTTATTGGCGGTGAACTCGGGAACGAACAAGCGCAACGGACCCGAAGATGAGGCGCACGTTCAAAGACGATGATGATTGTCAGCCAGAACAGGTGAAGATTATTGACTGCTGTCCAGATGAGGATGAAGCGCATAGTATATGCCTACACTAATTCCCCCCACGTGGAAGCGGCCAGCCTGGCCACTGCAGGCGAGTAGTCAAGGTGACGAGGAACGTTGTGTAAAAAGCTTCATGCGGGAAATGTGTACAATTTCGGTGCTGTGGTAACTGCGTTCAGTTGGCACGACAAAAGGCGTCACACGATAGTTGAAAAGTGAAGTCTGCTCTAAAACTACATATGGGCCAATAAATTGAGACTGGAACTTGTCGCACAGACCAGGTGTATGAATTGGTGTTAATAGCAGCATCTCGTCACCCGGTCGGAATGATACCAAACAATGAGAGGCGTCGTAGACCACCTTTCTTGTTTGTTGCGTCGTTTCCGTGTTCATACGAGCGCGCTGGCGGCACTGGGCAAGGCGAAAAGTATATTCTTCGCAGGAAGACGGTGATGGAGGGCCATCGCTGGTGAAGAACGAAACGTCGATAAAGAAAGTAGATGAACGTCCGTAAACAAGATAAAATGGTGAGTAGCTGGTTGTGCGCTGAACAGCGGTGTTGTAGGCAAAAGTAAGGAACGGTAGAAGTTTATCCCAGTTTCTGTGATCCGGTTGAATATACACGGCGATCACGTCGGCAAGGGTTCGATGAAATCTCTCGGTCAGATTATTTGTTTGAGGGTGGTAGCTAGACACCATTTTATGTGTAGTACTAGAAACGCGAAGACCTTCATCTAAAAGCTGTGATAAGAACACTTTTCCACGGTCACTTAGAAGTACACGAGGAGCACCATGGCATAGAATTACGGCCTGAAGGACGAAGTCAGCAACGTCCTATGCTGAACCAGTAGCTACTGAAGTTGTCTCGGCGTAGCGTGTCAGATGGTCTAAGCCGGTGACTATCCATCTGTCTCCAGCGCCAGTAACAGGAAGGGGCCCATAAAGATCGACACCGACAACCTCGAAAGGTGTTGTAGGACACGTCATTGGCTGTATGTATTTGACCAGCAGGAGAAGATGTCGGAAGTTTGCGAAGTTGGCACGGAGAGCAGGAACCCACATTGCTACACTGGTGGAAAAACCAGGCCAATAAAAGCGGCTTCGAATGTGGTCGTAGGATTTTGTGAAAGCCGAGATGGCCAGCAGTCAAATCGTCATGAAATGCGTTAAGTACATGATGCCGAATAGCACGTGGCCGAACAGGTACCCAGCGTTGACCGTCAGGATGATAAATGTGACGATACAGCACACCGTCTTGAAGCTTGAAGTGCTCGAATTGTCGAAGGAGCCATGCATTGGGTGGACGCGTAGCTCCTGAGAGGTGGTCTATAATGCGCCGACAGTACGGGTCAGCTTGCTGGCGAAAACTGAAGGGTTGGTCATCGTCGATTGGTGGCTGGTACAGCAAGGCGAGCAAGGAAACAGAACTGGGAGTCACGTCCACACTGCTGCCGTCGGAGATGGCAGCTGGAGTGTCGAACGAAGCCGTAGGTATAGGGCAACGAGAAAGAGCGTCGGCGTCCTGATGTTTTTTGCGAGATTTATTAATAATCTCAAACTGATACTCCTGTAAGCGTAAAATCCGACCCAAGCGTCCGCACAAGTTCTTCATTATAGAAAGCCAGCATAAGGCATGATGGTCCGTTACGATGGTGAATTGACGGCTGTACAGATAAGGGCGGAACTTTTGTATGGAAAAAACTACAGCGTGGCACTCTTGCTCAGTGATGGTATCGTAGTTCTTTTCGGTAGACATAAGCACTTGGCTAGCGTATGCTACGAACCTTTCTCGTCCAGAGTTATTGCGTTGGAGGAGAACAGCACCTATGACGCAACCGCCGGCGTCAGTATGCAGGAGTGTCGGGGCAGTGTCATCAAATTGGCAGAGTACAGGCTCTGACGTGAAAGCTTCTTTCAATAGTTCAAACGCCGACTGACATTCTTCGGACCACACAAAGGGTGCATTAGAAGCAAGTAGTTTGTGAAGTGGCGCAGCTATTGAAGCAAAATTTAGCATGAAGCGACAAAAATAGGATGCGAGGCCAATAAAACTTCGCGAATCCTTAGGTCTTGTGGGGCGGGGAAATGGAAGAACGGCAGCAATCTTTTCAAGGTCAGGGCGAATACTTTTTTGCTCACGACATGACCGAGAACCTTGATGGATTTGGTGGCGAAACGGCATTTCTTGGTGTTCAGCTGCAGACCCGCACCGGTGAGGCAAGTTAGGACGTCATCCAAGTGCCTCAGGTGCTGAGAAAACGTTGATGAAAAGATGATAATGTCATCAAGGTAGCAGAGACACGTCTTCCATTTCAGACCACGCAAGACAGTGTCGATCATGCGTTCAAACATCGCGGGCGCATTACAGAGTCCGAAAGGCATCACGTTAAATGCGTATAAGCCATCGAGGGTTGCAAATGCCGTTTTTTCTTTGTCGTCGTCGTGCATGGGAATTTTTCAATATCCCGAACGCAAATCAAGGCTTGAAAAGTAGTCGGCGCCTTGTAGTGAATCAAGGGAATCGTCAATGCATGGCATGGGGTATACGTCTTTCCGTGTGTTGTTGTTAAGTGCCCAATAATCAATGCAAAAGCGCACGGAGCCATCTTTTTTTCGTACCAAACCAACAGGGAATGCAAGGGCTAGTTGATGGACGAATGATTTCTCGTTGGCGCAAGTCAGCGACGTTTTCCTCGATGATTTTTCGCTCAGCGTGAGACGCGGTACGGGCGGCGATGCACAATAGATGTTCCCTCAGTCTGAATGCGATGCGCTACAGTGGTAGTTCGGCCCAACGTCGAGGAGCAGATGTCGAAAGAATCGGCGTGTTTTGTTAACAAAGCAAGCAACTGCTTTGCCTGCGTAGCTGTTAGGTCATCACTGATAAGTGCTTTGAAGGGGGAGGAAAATCTAGGCTTAACTCATAGAAGGGTCATTGGTAGAGGCTGGTTTAAGTGGCGTGACGCTGACAGGCTCAGCATCCACAACACAGACTACTGCAGTGGCCTCTGGCAGGAGAACTTTCTCCTGTGTAACATTCATAGAAATGACGAGCGCGGAGCCATGGTGAAAATGTACGACACCTGATGCAAGGGCTATGCCTTTAGCAACGCAAGTCGACGAAGGGGACACCAAGACGTCACCGTGGTCGATGTCCTTAGAGGTCAGGGTCACAATGCGGTCTTGATGTGGCGGTAATTCCAGATCTTCGCTAGCGAACAGGCGTAGTGGCTTGTAAGGCCTTCGTCGAACATGGAGTCCGTATTAGTTAGGTGCAGAATCCGTTTACCACAAAATATATATATATATATATATATATATATATATATATATATATATATTTATATATCTATACGTGCTATATGCAACGTGATACCATGTCTAAATTCACATATATACCCAATAAAGTGGCTGGGAGGATAGCCGCCGGGGTAGCTCAGTGGTAGAGAATCGAACGCATTATTCGAAGGTCGCAGGTTCGGTTCCTGCCCCCGGCAAGTTATCTTTTCTCCCACTTTTCTTTATTCACATTTACATTACGATTCGGTCTAATAACTTCCCCTATACATTCCTTGGCATTTTTGTCTGTTAGATCTCATATATATATATATATATATATATATATATATATATATATATATATATATATATATATATATATATATATATATATATATATATATATATATATATATATATATATATATATATATATATATATATATATATATATATATATATATATTGCTTACATGCTTGCGGCAACAAAGACGGTGATAGTTGGGCATGTGCTTGAAGGTCTATGGAAAGGACGAAAAAGAACTGGCTTGCGTGTCCTAATAAAAAGAGAACAACCTGCTTGTGGTACCTCTGTCTCCACAGCAAGACCTCTGTTTTGATGTTGTGACACTGTTGTGGGTGCTAGATCCTACAAAATGATGCAGGGGAACCTTGCTCAGACTCGTTCACCTAAGCCAGAGACTCAACCCCTCATCATCACTCCGGTGCACCGATTCAATCGGTGCCTACTACAGCTCAGCCCGGAGTTCGCACCTGTTCCGCTTCTTACAAGCATGGCAGCTCCTACAACAACCGAGGTTATTCATCCATCGCAGACAGCTTTTCGCTCACGGGTGACTCTTGAACATCCTCGCGTTCCTAAAATTTTTTGTGGGAAAGAGTATGAGTATGTCGAGAACTGGCTCGAACAGTTCGAATTCGTCGTCACATCCAAGAACTGAAGTGAAGAACAGAAAATTGGTTGTGCATATTTCGCACTGAAAAATAGCACTTGCATGTGGTATGAGTACCACGAGGCTACTTTCCAATCTTGAGAAGATTTCCGTCGAAAGCTACTCGACACATTCCTGAACTCGGACCGACGGGATCGCGCACAGCAACTAATCAAAGCCCAAGTACAAAAACCCAATAAAACAGCCACCATGTATGCAGACGGTATGATCTGTCTGTTTCGAGGAGCCGACCTGACATGCCAAGGCGAAGAAGGTGCGCCACCTAATGCGGGGCACTAAGGAACCGGTGTTTGCGGGCCTCGTACGAAATCCGCCTACAACAGTAGACGAGTTCATAAGAGAGGCGACCATCATCGAGTGCGCACTGAAACAACGATGCCAACACTTTGACAGCCTGCCGAACCATACGGCAGTAAATGTGGCAGCTCAGAACTCTGCTGTCTGCGAAAGTTCGCTGCGACAAAAGAGCAGGAAAACACTGCGTGAGGAACTTCAAGCCCTCTGGGTTCCTCCTACACAAACGCCTATCGCATCTGTTGCCGAAATCGTCTGACAGGAGTCGAAGCAAAGCTTTACACAATCCGCGCCAAGTCCTGAGCAACATCCAGCGAGCTATGCTGATGTAGTTTATTGTCTTCCACTGCCATTTGAGGCGACGCCCTTCCAGCTACAACCCGCTGCCGCGGCTTGGTGGCAGCGGGATTTTATGACTACCACCAGTTCGCCGAACTGACTTATGGCGCACGGCCGACCGTCGACCTATTTGCTTTCACTGCGGAGAACCAGGTCACATTGCCCACTATTGTCGTCATGGTGATTCCGGGTTCATCAACTTTTCTCGTCCCGCTTCTTTCTGCTTTGAAGATCGTCGTGCCCACAACATTGATCAACTGAACAGCCAAGCAACTCCATCGCGTCGCTGACAATCTGCATCGCCTGCCCGCCACACTTCCCCAAACCATCGAAGCTACGTGGACATCACCAGAGGCCGTTCGCCTAGCCCACGCCGAGGAAACTAAATGCTGCAACCTCTGGTGGCGAGGTTGCCAATTGTCGAAACACTGCAAAGTCCCCCTACTCCTGCAAAAAGATCTAAGGAGACAAAGAAGACAAATACGATGACCAATACTAATGCCAATGAAGTGGTACGTGCCAATCTTGTTGTTCTCATAGATGGACATCAAGTCACAGCACTGGTTGACACTGGCGCGGATTTCTCGATCACGCAACAAGAGCTTGCCGACCACCTTAGAAAGGTTAAGACACCGTGGACAGGGCAGCGCATAAGGAGTGCTGGTCGTCAGCTGATGACTGCCATGGGTAAATGCACCACTCGACTTCACATAGGTGATTCGAGCTTCGTCGCCACATTTGTCCTGTTGCCAGACTGCTGTAAAGACCTAATTTTGGGCATGAATTTTCTTAAAAATCTTGGCGCTGTTATCAACATTTCTGAACGTATGGGGACATTTTGCCAACATTCGTATGTTGACAACAGCAGTGACGAACCACGCAGCTGTTTTCGAATAACAAAAGATGTGACGCTCCCACCGAGGTCCTGCTGTCTCGTGTCAGTGTCCTACGGGTGGCCTTGCTACAAGGATGTTATAGCGGAGCACATAGTTGCGCTTTCACTTACGCAAGACATTTCCATCGCGAGGGGCGTTCTGGCGCTTAACGATGGACAGGCAGAAGTGCTCCTCACTAACTTCAGAGATGAGCGCCGTCAAATCTAGAAAGGCACCGCAAGTGCTTGCTACGACGATGTGGACCAAGGCGGGGATTGTTTTGCCTTGCAACCGGATGACACGACTGTCCTCGCTTCGACAACTTTGTTGGCAGACATCTGCTCCTTGTTGCCGCCCTCTGATAGAAAGCGCCTGCTTGCACTGATACACTAATTTGAAGAATGTTTTTCGTCTACGTCAAAGGTCCAGCAAACACTATTGACCAAACACAGAATCATTACTAAAGACAACACGTGATCGATTCGGCAGAATGCCTACCGTGTAGCTCCGAAAAAACGGGAGGAGATTCAGAAACAGGTACAGAATATGCGAAAGCATTACGTCATACAACCTTCTAAATGTGTTTGGGCATCACTTGTGCTTTTGGTCAAGAAAAAAGATGGCAGCTTGCGCTTCTGCATATATTATTGCACGTTGAACCAAGCCACGAAAGAAGATGTCTATTCACTGCCTCGCATGGACAATTCACTTGATCGGCTTCGTCATGCGCGTTATTTTTCATCAATGGACCTACGAAGCGGCTACTGGTAGATAGAGGTCAACGAGTGAGACCGTGATAAAACAGATTTTGTGACGTCCAATGGCCATACAACTTTAATGTGCTTCTTTTTGGGTTGTGCTCGGCGCCAGCCACTTTTAGTGTCTCGTGGACACCGTGCTATTAGGCTTGAAGTGGCAAACGTGCTTGGTCTATCTGGACTATGTTATTGTATTCTCAGAAACATTTGAGGAATATCTAAGCTGTTTATTCACTGCCCTCCAAGCCATACGTTCGGCCAGCCTTGCTTTAAAACTGAAAAAATGTCATTCTGCTTTCAGTGAGTTCAACTGCCGAGGTCACGTTGTCAGTCGTGGGGGTGTTCGACCTGACCCGGCTAAAATAGACACCGTAGTGAAATTTCCTGCCCCACGCGACAAAAAGACCGTAAAGAGCTTCTTAGGGCTGTGTGCCTATTACCAACGATTTATTGAAGACTTTTCACCTACTGCGGCACCACTGACACCACTCATACGTGAGGACGTCTCCTTGCTTTGGGGCGAACAGGAGCAAATGACATTCAATGAAGTACGGCATCGCCTGCAAACACCTCTAGTTCTTGCACACTTCGGCCAGAAAGCCCCTACAGCACTTCACACTGACGCCAGCAATGTGGGTCTGGGTGCCGTTTGGCTGCAGTGGCAAGACGGCTGTGAAAATGTAATAGCCTATGCCAGCAGAACCCTCTCACGCGGAGGAGAACTACTCAACTATCGAGAAGTGTCTCGTCGTGGTGTGGGGGCTCATCGAATTCCGCGCATATATGTACGGCCGCCCATTCAAGCTTGTCAGTGATCACCACTCTCTGTGCTGACTCACTAACCTTAAAGATTCATCTGACCATTTGGTGCACTGGAGTCTAAGGCTTCAGGAGTTCGACATGACCATCATCTATAAATCTGGGAAGAGACACACAGACGCCGATTGTCTCTCACGGTCGCCTGTTGAGCCGGTCACTCCAGATGACGAGAACTTCGACGTGGCATTTTTGGGAGTTATCAACACGACCACTATTGCAAAAGAGTAGCGCAGTGACCCTGAGCTATTACCACTCATTGATTATTAAGAAGGACGACGTCAAGACGTGCCATGGTTATTTGCTAAAGGACTGCCATCTTTTTGCTTGTGGAACGATATTCTCTATAAAAAAAAACTTCTCTCCAACCAGCAGCATCCCCTTGCTCGTCGTGCCGGCATCCCTTCAAAAAGAAATTATGGAAGTGTGTCATGATGAAGCCACTTCTGGTCATCTAGGCTACACCCGAACATTGTGTCAACTGACACCCAAGTACTACTGGCCAAAGCTACCTGCTGCTGTTAAACGTCACAAGCAAACATGCACCGACTGCCAAAGATGCAAAGTGCCTTCCAGTAAGCCAGATGTCTCTTACATCCAGTCTAATCCCCAAAGCTGTTCGCCCAGATTGGGATGGATTTCCTGGGCCCATTGCAACTTCCACTGCAGGGAACAGATGGATTATTTTTCTTCTGATTGCCTCTCTCGTTATGCGGAGAATAAATCTATGCAGGGCGACACAGCAGCAAAAGCCACTTCAATTCTTCATCGAAAACATCGTCCTTCGACATAGTGCTCCAACAGCAGTGATCACAGACAGAGGACCTGCCATCACCACACAACTTTAGGAGTTGGCTTTCATACTCAGTGGTAAGGCTCACTGAAAAACAACTGCATACCATCCGCAGACAAACGGACTGACGAAGCACCTCAATAGGATCCTTACATAGATGCTCTACATGTACGTTGACACGGAACTTAAAAACACAGTCTGATTTATGGTCGCGAAGTGACGACAACATTGGACGCAACGTTGCCGCATGAGTGTGACGACATCCATACAAACGCCGATGAATTCACTCAGCGCGCCGAGGAAGCCAGACAGCTTGCGTGCGTGCACATATCTCATTAGCATCATAAAGATGCACAACGGTACGACCACCGACACAGGTTAATTAGCCACACACTAGATGACAAGGTATGGGTTCGAATTCCGATGCGTTGACGTGGACTGTCTGAAAAACTACTAAGATGGTACGTTGGGTCATACAGAGTCACCCGACGCCTCAATGACGTGAACTACAAGGTTGTTCCTGACAGTGATTATAGATCCAAGCACCGACAGCATTTACACGAAGTTGTGCACGTCATGCGTATGAAACTGTATTTATCCTTTCAGTTCCCAATGGCCATGTTGGTGCGACCACCCCAAACGCCTAGTAGAGAGGCTAAGTTGCATATCCGGATGATGCCTCTTTCAGAGAGAGGCAAATGTCATGTGCTTGCGGCAGGAAAGACGGTGATAGTTGTCCATGTGGTTGAAGGTCTACGGAAAGTACGAAGAACTCGCTTGCGCGTCCTGTTTAAAAAAGAGACCAACCTGCTTGTAATAGTTCTGTCTCCGCGACAAGACCTTTGTTTTGACGTCATTACAATATAATCACAGTTTAGACACAAGGATGAAGCAACGAATGCAATAGCCAGAAAGACATTGGACAGTTATACGAAGTAAGGCTAGTAAGAGATTTAGGAACGATATGAAATGTAGTGAACACGGTCGATTGTGTTTGAATTAGGTGTAATGCAGTTACCAAAATATAACACATATTTGATGCGAATAGTTGCCTTCATGACATCTGACTGAAGGCGAACTCCACGATCAGCACAAGGGAACGTGACAAGCCACTGTTTTTCGCACTGAAGTACATTACCGTTGATGTCTCCAGTGACTATCGCCAACACATCCTGTAGGCACAATGAATGGACTTCGTGCAGAAAGAAGTGCGTGACGTCAGTCCGCAAGATTCCTGGTGAGATATACACTGTTGTGACAATGAAGCCGTGAGATGTTTTAAAAGAGCACTGAAATTAAATTTCAGAATCGAGAAGTGGCCTTCATTCGATTGCTTGGTGTGTATAGGTCCTCCTAGCCAAATTCAAATCACGTGTGCCAAGCGGAGGTTATTTTATTTGGACAGCAAACAACAATCAAGACCCTAATAACAGTTCGAGGGTCGCTGCGACATCAACACAAGTGCTACGTGTTCGGTGTGATACATTCCACACATACCATCCTGAGTGACGATGCGCCCCGCCGCGGTGGTCTAGTGGCTAAGGTACTCGGCTGCTGACCCGCAGGGCGCGGGTTCGAATCCCGGCTGCGGCGGCTGCATTTCCGATGGAGGCGGAAATGTTGTAGGCCCGTGTGCTCAGATTTGGGTGCACGTTAAAGAACCCCAGGTGGTCTAAATTTCCGGAGCCCTCCACTACGGCGTCTCTCATAATCATATAGTGGTTTTGGGACGTTAAACCCCAGATATCAATCAATCAATCTGAGTGACGATGCGCTAGTAAGCAATACATGTACGTTCAGAAAGTTCTTATCCTGGCACCGACTGGCGGCGAAGCCTGAAAATGCACTCACTCTTCATGTCTGATTTTTGTAGCATCACTTTGAATGATTTCATGAAATTACCGAGATGCAAACCACCCATAAAATATTGGCAAAATATAAGAGCCTAATTCAACGTGTGTTTGTTAGTCAGCACGTTGGTGAACTGTTGTGAGTTTCAGTCGTATAGTTCGAAGAGCGGAAAAAGCACAATGAGGGTGTTTTCGCGTTACAAGCATGTTACACACCAACACAACCACAAGCTATCAAAGCGGAGTAGCGAATAGACAGATATCATTAGTCACAGGTAGCGTGCAGGTATCGTTATTAGTAAATATTACTCCATCCATAAACTTCTTTGCGTAATACCGGGTTACTGCCACCGCAACTGTGAGAGAACCTGAGAGGCAGGATAAATGAGGCCATCTGGCGACGCAAAGAACGTGGCAAGCAGGAAACATATGCTATTGCTCCGCTGGTACCCATTCCCTATACCGTTATTCCATTGACCCCTTTGTGTATACCTGAATGCTGTCCACGCGAAAACACACCAATATAGCTAATCGAGACACACGGCCGAAGCTTGCAATATATCTAATAGGCAATATAGATGATTTAGTGAGCACGGCCGAAGCTTGCATCCTAGAGACCTCCTCAATGCTGCTTGGAACTAGAGCTGTGTGCCGCCGCGCCACTCCACCACCCGCTTTTGCTCAAGCCGGTGGCACCGCAGCCGAAGTTCCAAGAGAGGCCACGCTGCCACTGCCGCTGCAAAATAATTGCGGCGCGCCGCCGTTCGTCTTATTTTTACCTGAGCAAAGAATCTGCACATAAAATGCATCACTTCACCTTTTTTTTCTCCAGCTTTAGGATTTTTGAAAGCAGCATTTGCGGTGTCTTAGCTGCTGTCTTGTTTTCGTGTTTACATGCCCTGTTTATATAAGGCACTAAAACAGCTTCTGAGGATACACAACCGAGCATCAATTGCTCCTCAACCAAAAGGGAAGTCCCGCCAGTTTTCTGCTGTACAAAGGAGTATGAAGAGTTACTCAAGTAGGAAGCTGCGTGGCTCGGTCCACAACTGTGAATTTTGATTATATAAGCAGGGTCGCGAGTATTAGCGCGCTTTTTCATCGGGCATCAGTGAGCGACTCATGCACTCTTTTACGTTATAGATATCAGTGCACAAACACTTCTCTTTCCCGTACGTGGCTGTATTCTTATGTACCAGCGTTCTGCAGCTTCACGAGATCGGATGAAAAAGAGTTAGCTGCAGCCTGAGTTGGTTATGGGGCTGCGTGCTTATATCACATGGTGTAAGTCATCAAACCTAATGAGATGGTAGTCCGCTCTCATATATCGCTGGGCAAATAAGTGTGCACTGGGGTAATATATTGTGTTGACGAAGGAATTACCACCTCGTACCTACCAGTTTTGATCAAGCTGGCTTCAGGAGATATTGTTACGGATGTAAAGGGACGTCGTATTGATGGATTAAATATATTTCAAACCAGCAGCACCGGCGTGACCGGTAGGCCAGACACCGAGTGGAGACCACTTTTCGTCCTCTTCGTCAGGCACACACGTGCATCATTCCACAAAATGTCAATATGCATGTAGCATGTTGCATAATCTAGTTTTCCATCCGGGAAGATCTATAGTTAGGTGGTGATGGATAGCAATGGGGTTGGGGCGACAGAGAACGGCGGCGTTGCGGTGACGGTGAACGAGTGGCTGTTAGGTGCGTCAGAAGCAGGATACTCAAGGCTGGGCGAATACCGAAGGGGGTCTGCGTATGGCCGAGGAGAAGAAAATTGGCTCCAAAGAGGGGGCGTCCAAGCGCTACGGCATTAGGGGGAGACGTGGCCAACTCGGTGACAGCGGAAGAAGATTGGCTTGTCGTCTGCTGTTCTCCATTCTGTGAGATTGCGGGATCTAGGCATAGAGTATGGGTCATGGCGTAGTGCATTTATTGGCATCGGTCTGTAGTCCAATCGGGAGACGAAGCAGGTGACAGGAAAACCAAGGTTAGCAATTTCTTGCCGCATGACTGCCTGAATAACTGACACCACCGGAGGTGTCTGCACGATCCCCTGGTCGACTGAAGGTGGATGAAGCGGCACCGGACGGGCCACCTCAAGCTCGTTCTAAGCGATGCGTGTAACATTTTCGTGCAAGGGTGGTGCGGCGCTGAGATCGGTACAGGTTGATGTTAAGGAGCTGCAAAAATTGAGGCCGAATCCGGCGGTTTTTGGCCATTTCGAAGCGGCGGCATTCCTTAATTATAAGATCGACGGTCGTGACTATGTTGTACACGAGCAAGTTAAAAGCGTCATCCGCGATGCCCTTGAGTATGTGGCCCACCTTGTCGTTCTAGGTGATTTGCTCGCCCACTTTGCGGCACAACGCGAGCACGTCCTGTAGGTACGAGACATACGACTCAGTTGATGACTGTACACGGGTGGCGAGCTGTTGCCGTGCGGCCATTTGTCGACCGGACAGGCCCCCAAAGATGTCGCGTAGTCATTCCTTGAAGATGTCCCAGCTGGTGAGCTCGGCCTCATGAGCGTCGAACCATACACGCGGGGTGCCATCCAAGTAAAAGATTACGTTGGCGAGCATCATGGTAGGGTCCCATCGGTGAGACAGGCTAACGCGCTTGTACATGCGGAGCCAGTAGTCCACGTCAAGGCCAGGCTGGGCGGAGAACGTACCGGGATCACGGGGATGGGACATCGCAAGGTACGTAGTAGCTGGCGCTCCAGCTGAAGGCGGTGACGGGTTGTTATCATTGGAATCCATGGCCAGAGGCTAGATGGTGCGGCCACTGCGAAGCTTCGTGGTGAGGACTGGAAACGTTCCACATCAACCAAACATGTTATGGAAGAAAAGAGACGCCGTATCGACGAGGCTGTGGATGAAATATATTTCGAGCCAGCAGCAGCAGCGTGACTGGTAGACCAGACACCGAGCGGAGACCACTCTTCGTCCTCTTCATCAGGCACACACGCGCATCGTCCCACAAAGTCAACATGCATGTAGCAATAGCATTATTGCAATTAAATGTCATATCAAAACATCACGATGCGTAAGGATTACATTTAAGGGCGAAGCACTACCATCGCACATAAAAGTGGGCCACTTCTGGAATGCAGTTCGTCCTTGTGTGCCGAAACTGCTTTATTGCTTGAAGTGCATGAAGGTAGGTCACGTAAGTGGTGTGTGCATGAACTCCACCGTCTGCACTGGGCACCAATAATACGGACACGAACCAGGCCACGATACTGAAGTGCTCTAATTGTAATGGGCTACATGATGCCACTTCGAAGGACTACCCTTTTATTCGAAGGGAGCTTACAATACAAAAGGGCTAGAGATACATCTCACACCAAGAAGCAGCTGCACCTAATGAGCGACAGCGGTCCCGTTGCCGGCACTGCACCAAAGCCTCCAAAACCTGGTCGCCTCACGAAGCACGTTCAAAACCACCTCCAACTCTCCAACTCAGACCAAATGCTGTTAATTCTAAGGACAAAGGCGCTTTTGCCAGCAGTGGAGCTGACGCCCCATTCTTAATATCCAGTCCGAATGCAGCCATCTCAAAGGACAGTGATGCCTCTACTAGCAATGCAGTTGATGCTTGGCCTGAACTCCCAAAGACACATGCACCTGATGAGAGGCATGAGACTTCGATAGTGAGGGACACTTCATCTGCACCTCACTACCTGACAAAGACGGACAAGTTATCGGCATGGCCAGCACCTCACCAGTGCTATGCACGTGCCGCTGAACAAGATGCAGACACTGACACCTCGAAGCATGTTGCAACTACTTGACACCATCACTCCAGTTCTTGCAAGCCATCAGAAGTCTGCTGCTTGAGAAAACAAGGAGTGCCATCATGGTTTCACCATCGGCAAAATTTTGGTTGCATGGGACCGCGCATACAAGTTACGTAATGCAGCAAATGCGCTCATTTGTGCCTCACCATCTGTGATACTAAGCACAGAACTGCCATTTTGTCGACAGCATCAGTGACTTTTCTTTCCTTCTTTCTCTTTTAACTTTTATT
The DNA here is from genome assembly GCF_043290135.1 of Rhipicephalus microplus. Lineage (NCBI taxonomy): Eukaryota > Metazoa > Arthropoda > Arachnida > Ixodida > Ixodidae > Rhipicephalus > Rhipicephalus microplus. The sequence goes on from NC_134710.1 coordinate 283,660,275, forward strand.
TCCCTTACACACTTCCAAAGTGCAACATGGCCTAACAGGTTCAGTCATGGTTAACCCCCATGCCTGTTTTCATCATTATTTTCTCTTTCTGAAGTCGTCGAAGGGTTTTCTGACCAGTTTTTCGAACTGTTGAAGCCGCCTGAAAGCTAGCGTGGTATTCTCAATCACCTGAGATAAAACTGCTTCGAGCTTTGTTAAAGTTTATGAGACATCTGTGCTTGGCACTTTAGCCTCATCTTTTGAGAAATTTCAAAGTAGTAGCAAATTTTGGAATGTAGATCTGCTTCTTAAATTTTGTGGCTTTATAAAACAGTGCCTATAAAAGTACCTGCATAAAAATATATTAAAGAGAACCCATGACAACCATGTTACTATTGATTGATTTGGGGGCTTAACGTTCCAAAACCACTCTTTGATTATGAGAGACACCGTAGTGGAGGGCTCCGGAAATTTTGACCACCCGGGGTTCTTTAACGTGCACCCAAATCTGAGCACACGGGCCTACAACATTTCCGCCTCCATCGGAAATGCAGCCGCCACAGCCGGGATTTGATCCCGCGACCTGCGGGTCGGCAGCCGAGTACCTTAGCCACTAGACCACCGTGGCGGGGCAACCATGTTACCATAAAGATATAATTCATCTCACTCGTTGCATAAAGCGCTTAGGTAATAGTTGTCATTGTAAGCTTAACGATATTGCTTCTTCATTTATTGAATTGAAAATTAAATTAGAAAATAAAATCAAAGAGGCTAATAACTACTAATTTAACAGCACCTTAGCCATGTTTACGAAAAATATATTGAGGTTTTAAAGGTCCATTACTCCTGCATCGTCTATGCCCACACCGTTTATTATTGTTGGCCAGTCCTCCTCGAATTGCACAACTGCGGTGCTCTAGTGGCTAAAGTGCTTGGCTGTTGACCTGCAGATCGTGGGATCGAGTCCCGGTTGCGGCGGCTGCATTTTCGATGAAGGCGAATATGCTGTAGGCCCATGTGCTAAAATTTGGGTGCAGTTGGAAGAACCCTAGGTGGTCGAAATTTGTGGAGCCCTCCACTATGGCGCCTCTAATAATCATATGGTGGTTTTGGGACATTAAACCTCACATATCATTAGTCTTTTTCAAATTCTGAAGATATAGCAATAACTTTATTATTTACTTCAAATCTTTATTTCGTGCCAATAACAACATTACTTCGTCATTTTCTGTGTGAAGCAAACTACCTGCTCCTTCTAACCTTGAATAAAGCTCTAATGGAGTACATAGCCCTCTTGAGGTTTGTACTCCAAAAATGTCATACCCGTATTTAAGTGCAGAAACAAGCAATATATACCTTGCCTTCTACCAAATTTAAGATCATATTATTAACAAGTACATTTTAGAATACCTAAATGCACACAACATGCCTTCACTATCACAGCAGGGCTTTCGTGCTAGCTATTCTACTGTTACATAGTAGCTTCAATTTACGCATGTCATTAACGGCCGAAAATAGGTTGGTGTCCTATTTATTGACTATTAGAAGGTATTTTACATGGTTGGCCATGCTAGACGTTTAGCGTTTTCCCAATTTTTTCGCAACAACAAGCAGGTTGATTGGATAGCAGAATATTTGCTGTCAAGCTGAAAATTTGTTACATTTCACCACGCTAAGTCATGTGACGAACATATCTCATCAGGAAGGGGTCTCGGGTTTGATGCTTGGTCCGCTTTTGTATGTGTTTTATATAAATGACGAAAAAATTATTGGTGATACTCAAATTGAAATTAGTATGCATGCAAATGACTGTGTTGTTTGTAGAACCATCTTTCTTACTCAATCAGGCTGGGCTGAATAGTGTTTTTTTTAGCCGTTTTGTAATGGAAGTGAAATTTCAAAAAAGACTGTACTCAAGACCTCTTCAAATAAAAAACAGTTTCTTCATTTTATGTATACTGATGACAGTAGAAGTCGAGTGGGTGTTACATAGCTATAATACCTTGATGTAACTCTCCCAGCAAATCTAAAATGCCCCACGCATGTAGAAACAAACTGCAACAAGCTCTTTGAAAGCTTTGGTGCTTCCGACGCATGTTCAGCAATTTTACAAAGGAATGCTGACTGACAGTGCATAAGACTGAAATATGCTTTGGTTATTTGGTTGCCTCACCACAAACGCGACATACATATGTTGGAATATGCAAAAAAAAAGAATTACTGCTTTTATTTCATTGCTGACCAGCATTTCCTACGTACCTCGCATGCGAATGATTGCAAGTTAATCTCTCTAACATTGGCGCACTTGCAATAGTGTCATCTCCCTGCATAAATAAGATAATTTACACTGCGGTTCGAGGGTTCTAGCACCCGCATCCTTCATTGCATCTCCTTCACACCGCACCCAGTGATCTGATCCTCTATATATTGTGCCCGTTAGATTGATTCAAAATTATTTTATTTTCCTTTGTTTTGTTTTTTTTTGGTTTTCTGCAGAACCTGCTTTATTTTAATGAATTGGATGGGTACCTGTACATACTCAGTGTTGAGCAATTGAGAAAATACAGGTGCGTAAACGTGTATTTCATTAAATTGTATGTTTTCAAGGAGCTGAAAATTTTTATTTACACTTGCTTTGTCTGGAAAACTGACACTGCAAGGTTTGTAAATCAAAAACATTAAAACATGCTGATATCACATTACTGCTTCGCCCTTTCGGGGAAATAGTTTTTTTCGAAATTCAAGAGACAAGCTTCTATCCCTACCAAGTCTTGATTCTTGATTCTACCCCCCCCCCCTCCCACGTGCAATGCCGCCGCCGATCTGATAGACCCCGCACCGCTACCACGCCGCCACCGAAGGTGGAAACACTGACGCGCCGCAGCCGGCAATTTTAGTACCGGCGCACAGGTCTACTTGGAACGGCGTTCATTTTGAAATCGCTGTTCTGCAAAAGGTTGATCGAAGCAAAAATGATTCGCGACGTTGCAAATCACTGCGATTTCAAGCTACAAACTGTCATTATCAGCCATAGTCGACACTTGGTACGGTGACGACGGCAATGCAGGTGACAAGGTCTGACTGAATGTGTGTGCCTAGCAGACGAAGTGTTTGCGAAGCAGCTGAGCCTCACGTCACTTTTCTGTGGAAAAGCGGTCAGGTGTGGCGCGACCTGGAGGTGACCGCAAGATAGCACTACTGGTAGCGTTCTCAGCGCTACGAATGGTGGGACTGCTGGCCGTTTTGAATCGTGTGAGGTAGCAATGATATAAATCAACAAAAATGATAGTTACTGGGCCCTCACTTGCGTTATAGGTCCCTTCTAGGAGACCGATAGTTACTCGTTGAGGCGAAAATCTTGACATGAGTATACTTGATGCCAGTGCTCCTTTAACGCCGCAAGCGTCACAACTCACCTGGGGCAGTGAGTTCAATTTTTCCATCTCAAGTGACACTGGTGCTGCGCACATTGATGCGAACCGAATTCACAGGCACGACAGGACCAGCAACTTCACGAATAGTTCTGGCATTATTCATGCAAAAAAGTTTTTAGCTCTTTCAGAGTGAAAGTGGAGCCAGAGACGTTTTGGAATACCCTTTTCATCCAACTGTATGTGCTTCAGTGAACCCACGCCTCCTTTGATCAAGTCATCGCAAACGTCAATGTTTAGGGAAAGCATGTATGGCTTGTTCAAACAAAGTAAATGCTTTGTTTAGGAATGTTTCAAATAAGTCTTGGCAGTAAGCCAGTAGTAAATTGTGCATATACATAGCTCGCCGTTAATTACAAGGGCACTATGACCGGCGTGGCCTAGTTGGTTAATGCAGTGCGCTGAGGAGCGAGAAGTCGCTGCTTTGAATCCTCGGTGGGGGGCTCGCAGTTTTTAAATGCGGAGCAGTTCTGAGCCGCATGATGCGGCGCGTCGGCGTTGGTGGTGGCACCATCCACTTCGGTGTTGGCGGTGGCACCGGCGTATTTCATGTCATATAAGCCTGTGGTGATTTAAAAAAAAAGCACCATACATTGACGCAAGTTATCAATGTGATTACCTCGGCGTCGCTGGGTACCAGTGATACGTAGATCTCAAAGTCCACTGGCGAATCCCAGCACCCTTCTGCACTGACGTCCTCCACGGCTGCGTCCTGGCACGCTGCAGGACACACGCACAGAGCCGAAAATACAGATGTTGACTGGTTGTGACTGTTCAATGACGCATGTTTATGACGCAGCCAGCTGTATAATTCAAGGTACTACCTAAAAGAAGACTGCAGTTAACCTACAAATCGGTTTAGATGGATAAGTTGCGATCTGAGAATCATTAATTTCATCAACATGGACGACGAGAAAGTCGAAGTTGAACATTTGTGTTTAAATTTCGCGCGGAAAGCTCCATGCGTAACACCATAGATTTCAGCATCGATTTCAGCTATAGCGTCGTTGCTTTCACCACCAATAATTTATCATTAAATAAGGAAGTCGAAGTAAAGAATGCCAATTTTCCCGCCGAAATCTCATTGTGACGTCAGGAATTTCAAGGTTATTTTTCGTAATAGGGCGACACTGGTTCAACGATATTAACTGCCACTCAGTATGTTAAATATATAGGGCCTGCGGAGGACATTATTCTTTAGTATCGTCAATTAGGAATGACGTATGCTCCAATAGATGCCGTGAAAAACCTACGACGTCACAAGGTTTGGTGCAGAAATGTCAAGGTGGTGTCAATAACCCGCACTCTCTTTTTGCACATTTTCCAGCGTCTTCTCGCGGCGAGAGTGGTGATTTCGGTATATTGTGGCAAAGTAATTTACCAATACAAAAAAAGTTTTTTCTTTAGTGCCCTTTTTTTTTTAGTGCCCTTCAATATGCTGACGACCAGTGGAATGGGTGGAGCTATGCAGTTGTTTAGTTCTAATTGATATTCAAGAAGTGCAATAATTGAACTAAGGCTAATATATTTATTCAAAACTTTATTTCATTATTATTATGATAGTAGGGTGACTGATCAGTTTAAAATGAATGCGAAATGCTTTAGTGGTTGGAATTTCGTGCTGGAACTCGATTGCTCATTTCTGTCTCAAAGTCGCCTGCAGCAGCGTCAAGGCTACAGCACCCCTTAGCCAGTGAAAAGCGTGATAAGCCCCTCCACATGTATTCATCTGCGTCGCGCCGTCTGCTGAACGTCCTCCTGGCGTCTAGAAGCACACTGTCTATGAGCAGACGGAAGCACCAAAAAAAAAAAAAAAAGATGAAGAATATGGCTGCACCTATCGACCTATAGTGCCATTCACTTCGAGTTCATCAAGTCGTCGCCATAGACTCTGGGGCCTGAAAGATCCAGACTGACGCTCGTATTTGCTACATATTTATGTCTTGAAGCTTAGGTAGCGCTGTGTTTATGAGAATTTATTTTCTCTTTCTCGGCGCGTTGGGCTTAGCAGGCACAATAAAAGACACATCTTATCTCGCGTATAACAAAAGAGTCTACCTCATACTTTGCCCTGATTGTGGGATGCACAAAGCAATAGCTAATTAGACCATTCATTTGTTGCTATGAATGCTTTGGACAAGCTTCAAGGGCGAGTTCGGATCTAAGCGGGTAGTCGAGTCTGCATGGGCGCCGCCATGTCGATTTTCTTAACCACATAAAGTTACTAACAATTACTGATTAAACAATTAAACAGTTAAATAAATTACAAATAACAATTAAATAACAATTAAAGAAATACGACGTACATGCAATAAAAAAATAAACATATTAGTTATTGATGGGCAGCAGCAGATGCTATAAACCAGGGCAAATGTCTTAACTTTCCCAACTGCCAGGCAATTATATTTGGAACTATGTTTTCTAACAGTAAGCATGTGGCTTGCTTACACCCTGTAGCCTTGGCAGTACTGAATCGTATTAAGTGGCCGCCCCGGCAGGCACGGTTTCGAGCGGAGTGGTGAGACAGAGTATATGTAGTACGTTTTCTTACTGAAACCGCGTGCGAGGACGTCATTCGATGTTGATTCATTGTTGTTGACGCTGTCGGCTTCCTCCCCTTGCGACACTGCCCCGATTGACCTGGTAATTTTGATATAATTGGAAAACCTGGAAAATAAAAATCCTGAGCTCACGTAAATTTAGAATAACAGAAAGAGGGTTGGTTCGTAAGTATTTAATAGACCTTTACTAGTTTTGATTATAATAAGCACAAAAAGGTCCATTCGATTCACCCTGCACTTTCAAAACAAGTTCATGGTGGTGTCGTCTGGGTGTCGTCTTCGTGCAGGTGACGTTTCAGTAAGTGCAGCAGCAACGAGGTGCGGAATAGAATACGAGTGCAGATCTTGTGCAAGCGCTATGCTACTCGTTGGTCTATATCATGGAATTTCCTAAAATGGACTAGAGGGGACTTTGGTGCTGCGATTGTTTAGAGACCATGGCAATGATAGGTAGTACACGGATTTGCCTAGTCTTCATACTTGGTGGCCTCAAATCGCACTTGTGGCTTCGTTTATTAATTTGGTTTGGTTTTGTTTCCTAGAAAAAACGAACGGTTATAAACTTAGTGGGCCTATTTGAAAGAGTGAGCCTAAAATGTTAAAGTGGTGAAGCATAACTAATAAACAATTGCTGACTGTCATTTCATGACAAAGCAGCTTCAAGGCACACGAAGCCAACCGGAGTCAAAAGTGTAAACATTAGAGAAATCTATGTACTACCTATCATCCCCATGCTCGCTGAAGCACCGTGCATGGTAGCTGCCATAAACGCTAGCACCAGAGTTCCTTCCCTGCAGTGTATTTATAGGAAACTCTATGGTTAACATCAGTTGGGTACATAATAGTGCGAGCTTGGAAAAATACAGATTCTAGAAAAGAAGTAGACGGGAGCAGAAAGGCCATTTCTGGTATTTATGTTAAAGAGACAAGGAGTACAAACATGGACGCAAGAAAGAAGTCAAGACGGCATTTGCCCCCATGTCTCTGTTATGTTGAAAAAGACGTCGGATTTTCAGGAAACCTTGAAAATATTTATTCATTGTGAGAAATGACTTACTCATTAGCTGGCCTTGTAGCGAGTTTGTGTCGCTCGAATACTTACTGCACCCACATGCGCGCTCAGCTGCACATCAGTGTTGGATACCTTTGCTTGGTTGATGGCACTCCTCTCAGCCCCCTCTCTGGTCTCTTCAGAGAGTGCATCCCTCGCGCAGATTGTACGATTTCTTCCCAGTCAATGCTTAAAACATCAATTTTAATACTATGCGTCACTTTCAACGCTGTAGGCACGTCAAGTTCTCTGCAGATTGTGGTCACGTGACCTAAGGAGAAAAGTCAAGTGAGAAGTCGTCGGTAAATATGAGGGCATGCATGACTACATTGCTGTCACCTCTGTTTACGGCAGTGATGGCGCTTGGCCAAATGGAACCGCGAAGTGGCAAGGCGTACGTTACTTGCCCCCCTTCCCCCAAATGATGTGAGCCAGCCACTGAAATCGGCCAAACAAAGATAGTACAGACAGCCGCGAGCTAGTTGCTCATGCATTGTAACACAGTGCAAAAAAACAGGAGCACACAGCAGCTGAGAGTTACCGCCTCTGTGATTTTCTTCTCGTTCCTCGTGTTTTTCTGTATTTTCATGCTATTTTACATAACAAACAGCGATGTCTATGACGCAAAGTTTGCTTTTCGTTGTGATGTCATGAGTGACGCTTCTGCTTGATCAAGTGATCGCAAACGGTTGAGGTTTATGGACATAGTCCAATTCTTCTACTGCTCAACTGTGATTGACCAAAGAAGCTGTTTTAGTTTATTGAGTGTATTTGATTAGGGGGTTACGTATAGGGAGAGGTATACAAAAACAAATCCTTAAGTGCCAACACTGCAAACGGACCTCTTGCTATGGAATATATAAAGAAAACAAAAACAAGAACACAATAGCGACAAACCAGCATAGTATGCGTACAAAATAATGAAAGTGGCGTTATGGTATGCAATGACAATTTGAATATTTGACACCGAGATACACAGAGAAAATAAATTAGTAAAATTAAATCTGACAAAGTGCAGTAACATAATCGTTAGGAGTGTACACTAATAAAGAAAAAGAGAGTATTGAATGTGCATAAAGAAAACATGAGATGCATTTTAACACCGTCAAAAAAGCAACGACAGTAACTACATGATTCAGAAAAAATAATAGAATGATTAAGATAAAGGCGAACTGAATGTTTGAAGGCATTTAATGAGGGTGAAGTTTTAGCCTCCAGAGGTATAGTTCCATTTGTTGAATGCAGAGAAGCTTACTGTTTTCAGCTGTTGCGGATCGTCCCGAAATTCAGCCACTACCGAATTTGACAATATGGCAGAATTCAATAGAGTAGCTATGTAGGTGAGAATCAGTCTATGAGCGCAACTCATCACTTTCCGCATGTACAAACCTTACCTGATCTGCCTCTTGGGTCGTATGTGCTGCCTGAGGAAGTCTAGGCGTCGTAGAAAGGGCCACTGCGATCGCGTCGGGAGAACCATGCTGTCCACGTCTCGCGTGCTTTTAAGTTGGATCTCGCGTACGTATCTGCCTCGCAGGCCTTTCCAGACGCGTCGGCAGTCGGCTTCCGTCACGTCTGTGGCCACGTGAGAAAAGGCTGCTCGTTAGACGAGATATCCGTGCGCAGGATACACTAGAGTAGAACGCACAAGGCAACGATATACACGAGGCAAATCTGCACATGCCGCTCCGCCGCGGTGGTCTAGTGGCTAAGGTACTCGGTCGCTGACTCACAGGTCACGCGATCAAATCACAGCTGCGGCGGCTCCATTTTAGATAGAGGAGAAAATGCTGTAGGCTCGTGTACTCAGATTTGGGTTCACGTTGCAAAACCCCAGATGGTCGAAATTTCTGGAGCCCTCCACTATTGCGTCTCTCAAAAACATATGGTGGTTTCGGGACATTAAACCCCACATTTCATCATAATCAAGTGTGCCCACGCCAAAAGAGACGTACTCCCACATCCGCTTCTCATAAAAATGAACGTGTCAGAAGGCTGACGTAAGTGCGCATTGATAGAAGCCTTCAAGCACACCACGACTCAGCAATGTTTTCCGAGCGCGCGAAGGACACACACACACACGCGCGTGCGTGTGTGTGTGTGTGTGTCATTTGCATGGAGGAGGAAGAAGGAGCTCCCCCCTTAGTTACCAATGAGGATACGGGTGCCCAAAGTCTGCTCCCATACATGGAGCAGACTTTGGCTGCTTATGGGGGCACTGAAAATGGCTGCCCAGAATGCGGTGCTGGAAAGAACCATCCACCCCCACCTGAAGGGGAACCTTGAGCACGCCTATATGCTAGCCTACCTAACTGTCCTGTTAAAAGGTATGAAGTCGAAAGATACAATGAAAAAAAATTCTGGCATAGGAATGTCACTATGGAAAAACAAAGGTGCACACTCTCTCAATAATAGTAGCACCATAGTCGAATAAAATAAAATATTGTGATTGTTTCAACATTGTGATTAGCATTGTTTCTCTTGGAATTACAACGTGTTTTGACCAACTTAATCGTCCTAAAGGAGCACTGAAATCAAATTTACTCATGCCAAGATTTTTGCATCAGCGAGTAGCTATAGACCCCGTAGCAACGATTCGCGACCTAAAACGCAACTGACAGATGAATAACTATCTCCTTAATTGATTTATATTACTAGTATTTAGCACTAATCAAAAACGGCCGGCAATCCCACCATATGTAGCGCTGGGAGCACCAGCAAAGGCGCTACCTCGCGGTCACCACCAGATCACGCCACAGCTAACCACTTCTCCACAGAAAAGAGTGATGTCAGGCTCAGCTGCTCCACAAATATTTTGTCTGCTAGGCCAACGCATTCAGTCATGCCTTGTCACCTGCATTGCTGTCATCGCTGTACAAAGTGTCGACTTGGGTTCAATACTACAGCCTGGACCTTGGAATCCTCGCGATTTAAGACGTCGCGAATTATTTTTGCTTCAATCGACCTTTTGCAGAACAGTGATTTCGAAATGGACGCCGTTCCAAACAGCACTGCAGAGGTGCCCGAGGATGCACGCTTCAGCCATGTATGCTCGTGTGTCTCAGCTATTTTGGTGTGTTTTGGCGTGCACAGCATTCAGGTATACGCAGAGGGGTCAATGCAATATAGCTATCGCGAATAAGCATCAGCAGAGAAATAGAATACGTTTCCTGCTTGTGAGGTTCCTTTTTGCGCCTCCAGATGGCCCCACCTATTCAGCCTCTCGCGGTTAACATAATATTATCACTTTTACGTGGACGCGAAGTCTACAGATGAACTAAAGCTCAATGACACCTGCGTGTTACTTGTTAGCGATGATATCTCGCTACACGCTCTTCCACTTTTAATAGCTTGTGGTCATGTTGATGTATAACGCATACGTGATATGAAAAAACACCGTCATTGCGCTTTTTTCATGCTTCAAGCTATATGACTTCAATTCACCTGCAACTCATGATTCCCCGACATGCTGACCGATAAGCCCACGCTTAAGCATGCTCTTTTCTTTCGCCATTCTTTGAAATGTAGTTTTTATCTATATAATTTCACGAAATCATTCAAACCGGTGCGATGAAGATCAAACGCGACGAGCCACGGCTGGGCTAGACTGTACCTGAGCGGGTTAGCCCGGCCGTGGACGAGCGAGTGCGTTTCTGCACTTCGGCGCCAGTCGGCCCCACGATAAGAACACTCGAATCGTACACGTCATCGCTACTAGGGCATCGTCTCTCAGGATGGTATTTGTGGAATGTATCACACCGAACACGTAGCACTAGTGTCGATAACGCAGAGCAGTCTATTTTTCGTTTTTTCTCTTTAGCTTTTCTACGCTATATGACATCGAATTAATATAACTTCCATGCGACGGATGCCGTTAAAAATTGGCCAAGAAGAACTACGCATACCAAGCGATTGATAGATGTGCACATCTCGATCTTGAAATTTGATGTCAGTGCTCCTATAAATATTGTATAAATGTTGTCGGGCCGATGGGCTCTTATCTGAAGCAAGCACGGCGGAAGCAGGGCGAGGAGAGTACATGCGCATTGCACATGCGCGGGACGAGCGTCACCTTCCAAAAGAAGCAACAAAAAAAGGGGGCGGAAAAAGCTGGCGGAAAAGGAGGGGTGTGACACGAGCCCGGCGGCTTTTTCGGTGGCAGGCCAACGATGGGACGCAGGGTCGGTTGCGCTAGGCATGATGGGTTTTTTGTCCCTGTGTGCTACAGAGGAGAGGCTATGCTGGTTTGGGTGCATCGGCTAAGGCGAGTTGATTTATTGATTGATTTGTGGGGTTTAACGTACCAAAACCACCATTTGATTATGAGAGACACCGTAGTGGAGGGCTCCGGAAATTTTGGCCACCTGGCGTTCTTCAACGTGCATCCAAATCTGAATACACGGGCCTACAACATTTCCGCCTCCATCGGAAATGCAGCTGCCGCAGCCGGGAATCAAACCCGCGACCTTCGGGTCAGCAGCCGAGTACCTTAGCCACTAGACCACCAAGGCGGGGCCGGCTAAGGCGAGTTGATGGCTCGTATTCTACGGCACGCTGTGTGTGAGTTTGACTTCCTGCTTTTATGTTTCGCGCTGGCTTTCCTGCCGTTGTTTCGCTGCATATGTTCCATTGACAGTCTGTGGGGACTGTTTGCTTCGGGTTTTCGGTCTTTCTGTGTACGATAGTGCCATGTTGAGCGGGTCTGGAAGGCTGTTGGCTGTTTGCGTTCATTTTGAGTCGTGCATTAAAGGCGGTTCTGATTCCCAGCGTTGCTGGCTCGTGCCTTGCGAAGTTTGGCTCACTGACCCTCCTGAGCAAAGGCAGAGCCTTCAATGTATTCTTTTTTTTTTGCTCTCTTTCTTTATTGTATCTTCTTGCTCGTGAACGTTCTTATCTGGCACTCAAACCAATATAGTCTGTATATATTATACACCCATGCACTAGCCATTTTGCTCATGTGACCCTCTGCTATATCATCGAATGAGAATTGCAGTACTTCCAAATAAATAAACGTTCGCCCCACCGCGGTGGTCTAGTGGCTAAGGTACTCGGCTGCTGACCCTCAGGTCGCGGGTTCGAATCCCGGCTGTGGCGGCTGCATTTCCGATGGAGGCGGAAATGTTGTAGGCCCGTGCGCTCAGATTTGTGTGCACGTTAAAGAACCCCAGGTGGTCGAAATTTCTGGAGCCTTCCACTACGGCGTCTCTCATAATCATATGGTGGTTTTGGGACGTTAAACCCCACAAATCAATCAAATAAATAAATATAAATAAATAAATAGTATATTTATTGCCCTTTCATCGACCACGTGAGAGTGCCTCGATCAAAAACGTTACCGTAACGCAAACAGCTGATTATTATTATGCTCATATGTTCTGAAATCATCAAAAGAAAGAGAAAAACTGAACTACAGGGCTCTGCTAAGCTGTCTCAGATTTTAAATTCAAAGTCATATATGCGCCTTGCTATGTATTAATATGCGTGAATGCTGGGAAAGCAAAGTCAACATGCAGTCACGACGCAGCGTAAATGCTACACGTGGGATCGCTTGTTACAGAATGCCTTGCGAAGATGGGGGTCTGCGAAGCCATTTCGGGCAGTCCACGAAGCCTATCCTTGAATGCATTATTTATTTATTTATTTATTTATTTATTTATTTATTTATTTATTTATTTATTTATTTATTTATTTACTGAGGTATACTATGCAAGGTCAATGTGAAGGGGTCGCAAAACAGCACAAAAAGTGGTCCGAAACCTATTCAGACAGACATTAACAACCGTGTGACGGTTGAAGCATGACTATGTGAAGAAAGGACAAATAATGAAAACAAAGAATTATTAGACATTCAGTTTTAATAATTTTATTTTAATTAATACAGATTAAACTTGTAGATTACTCTAGTAAAACTTTAGTCTTCCATATGTGGTTGAGTGCCTAATTTTTTTGTTATTTTCAAAAACAGTGGGCGCACGCAGGCCGTCTGGTAATATGGGCCAAGGATTTTGCACAAGGGCAATTTGCTATCAACGTGCTATTAGACCTTGTGTTTAGTTCAACGGGTTTTTTTTTTTTTTTTGTCCAGCGCATTGCCAGGTCAACAAGGCATCGCTCACTTTTCCGTGCGGGTTCCTGCGTACCTTCAGTATTTTACTTATTTTTTATGTGCTGTTTACTGGTGTGACATTTGAGAGCTCAAGTATCTCACAAAATGTGTAAATAGCCACTCCTGTGATTGCCGACTGCTTTCGCTGGCGCACGGCCGGCGTTCCCTCACCTTTCGTGATGGTGAAGGTGAAACGCTGTACTCTACAGCTGCCAAAGCTATATTTCCAAATCTGCTGTCTCGCTGCAGTGGTTTTCAATGATTGGCTAACGTGAGTTTTGGAACTGTTACGCTGCTGTGCTTGTCAACAGTTGTCTCACAATTGACTCTGCCAAGATTCTTGTGCATACTTCAAGTAGGTCATTTGAATATTAAAAGAAACTTGCTTTCTCAGTTTTTTATTTGTTTTTTACTCTCCGAAATGCAATTAGCAAGACACAAGGTGCAATAAAATCACGTGGTATTAACATCATGTAAAAAGACAGCAATGGAGAAAATTTTCAATTTCGCCCCATGTATGGCAAATGCGTGACGCCGCTATTGTTTCTGGTTGTGACGCAACATTTTATTTTTATTGCATTAGCAATTATATGGACTCTTGGCTGGATTTTGCCGCCGGCGTGGGCGTGGGCGTCACTGTCACTCGCCGTATACGCATCTATATATATGAAAACGCAATGGATGATGGATGAAAAATTTTTATTTGGGTTCTGAAGGATTCCACCCTGTTTTATATGGGCTGTATCGCGGGCCGCTCCCAAATTGGGACGGGGAGGCCCAGCCTCACCACCGCATCGTGGGACTTCTGGACAGCCTTGAGTTGTTGTATGAGAACCGGACTCATGAGCATTAAGTTAAAGGAGTTCTCGGAAAATTCTTTTTTTTTCTTTGTAAAGGGGGGGGGACCTCCAGAGCATGTGGTTAACATCACTGCGATTGTGGCAGTCCGGACAAATTTCTTAAATAGCAGAGTAATGACTATAGGTTACGAGGCTAGGATATATTCCCGTCTGAAGCATGCAAAGAGAGATTGCCTGTGGCCTAGACAACTTTTCGTGTGGCAACGGAAAGGACCTACGGCCTAATTGATAGTGCTTCGTGATCTCTTTGAAGGTAGTGAAAATGTCCCTAAAATGAAGGTTGGGGGCTGATTCCTCTGTCTGAGAGGCACAAGTCCCGGCACGGTAAGTGAAGCCTCACGCCTAGGAGTGGGCTAGCTCAATGACATTGAGAAGGCCCCCGACCTTCAAGCCAAGGTGAGCAGGGAACCAAATAATAGTGTGGTGGGTGAGTTGTTTTAAAAACTTCCTTGCACACGGAACCAGAAGTGAAGGCCCTAGCAGCGGATTTAGAGTCTGTTAAATATCAGTCCTTTGTGGACCAAGGACAGCTAGTGCAATGGCCATCTGTTCTGCTTTATAAGAAGTGAATCGAACTGACGCCGAGGATAAGATCTGATTCTCAGTACCTACGGATACTACTGCAAAGCGAGCTGAAACGCCGTACTGGGCGGCATCAACAAAGCATGAAACAGGCGAGTGTTTGTGAGCCTGAGCTAAAAGAGAGGAGGCTCGAGCGACACGCCTGCCCACGTTGTACTGTGGATGCATATTTTGTGGAAGGGGGAACACTTTGATTCGAGAGCGTATTAATCATCGAGCGGCGTATTTTGCACTTCGAGCGTCAAGGGGGTTGCCTCCAGTGTCAACTAGAATCGTTCTCCCCGCTGGTGTGATCGAAAGCCTGGCAACCTATGCCGTTTGTTGATCCTCGATAACTTCTTCAAGCGTGTTGTGGACTCCATGTTTCATAAGGTTCTCAGTGCTTGTACGCATAGGAACTTCAAGAACTTTCTTGATGCTTTTCCTTATGAGGATGTTCAATTTATTTCTCTCATGGAGTTGCCACCCGTGCATAGATGCGACATAGCTGACGCAAGAAAAGAAAAATGCAGAGAAACACTTCGGCACGCGGAATCGAACACGGAACCTATGAAATATGAGTGTGAGGCGTTAATCACTGTGCCACGGAGAAGCACGTCTATCAACGTACAAACGGCAAGCTAATTTATCTACCACTTACCGCTGGTGACAGGCATATCGAAAGGGAGAGGGAACTATCGTGTTTCCAGCTTTACCAGCAAGATGGCACAATGAGCGCGCGTTGCCACATCAACACGACTCAGCGACGCGCACGTATGTCCCACGCACATACTTTGTTCTGCGGAGAGGTCTGCGCTCACTAGCGCACCCTGATTTCGCTGTGGGGAGGATCGCATGTCTCAGTTGACATTTTGTTTTCACCGGAACGATTGCGTTGTACTTACCAAGTGCATAACGGTCACTGCACTCGCTGCATCGTTCGCGAAAAGAGCACGCTTTTCAGACACAGGGAAGTATCAATCGAGACGCTTCTTCGAATTCATCTGTACTCGTTAGTATATTTCCTGCGTTGTTTGTGTGCGAGAAACGCGGGGCACGTTTCGGTCTGCTTGCCAATATGCTTGTGACCTTCCAATTCGTTGCTATCGCGTTTATTGCTTCGCCTTTGTGATGGCAAAGCCCCGCCGCGGTGGTCTAGTGGCTTAGGTACTAGGCTGCTGACCCGCAGGTCGCGGGTTCGAATCTCGGTTGCGGCGGCTGCATTTCCGATGGAGACGGAAACGTTGTAGGCCCGTGTGCTAAAATTTGGGTGCACGTTAAAGAACCCCAGGTGGTCGAAATTTCCGGAGCCCTCCACTACGGCGTCTCTCATAATCATATGGTGGTTTTGGGACGTTAAACCCCACATATCAATCAATCAATCAATCAATCATTTGTGGTGGCAAAGCTTTTTTTGCTGTTAGTTGCCCCTCCTCACGTGTGTGCGTGTACATTATATATATATATATATATATATATATATATATATATATATATATATATATATATATATATATATATATATATATATATATATATATATACATTCATACATACTCGGCGTTGTCGGAATATAGCATATGAGTGTTTTCGTGCTTGTCGGTTGATTTTATGCGGTGACGTGAAAACAAACTCCGGCCCCACCCAGAAAGAACTATATGAAGAAGTGGTCAACGGCCAAGCGAAAATTCACGATGAAGTGCTTGAACTAAAGAAATAGTTTATTGAATTAAAAAGTATGGTACATGATTTCATTACGCCACAAAAGGATGCCCAAGAACGCAGCATTTCCTGTGAAAGGGTGGGATATACGTTACAATCACTGGAACATATTGTAAACTTTCAAAACAAAAAGCTTACCGACCTCGAAGACCGTTCCAGACGGTCGAATTTGATCATTCACGGTATTCTCGAGTGCCTTAATGAAACTGATGCAACCCTGAGGGAAAAAGTGGTTCAGGAATTATTCACAGAAAAGCTTGGTGTGACATGTGATTCCATCGAACCCATACACCGACTAGGAAAACAAACTGGTAAATCCTCCACGCTCAAAATTTTAATGAAAAAAAGTAATATTAGAAAATGCCAAAAAACTGAAAGGATCGACGGTATCTATTCAGAATGATTATTCGCAGTTGACACTTAGGAAACGAAAAATGCTGTGGGACAGTGCTAAGAACGAAAAGCGACAAGGAAAAAAAGTATTCTTAGTACACGACAGGCTTATAGTAGATAAAGGTAGATTTTATTGGGATGAATTGCAAAAGAGGCGAGTAAAAGCAGGAGACCGTCAATCTTCCAAGCCGCACTCGTGACCTATTCCAGCACTATGAAACAAACAGTTAAGGCTACTAAATATTATTACCCAAAGCATAGTGAATAAAACTGAAGCGTTCGAAGTGCTTCTGCTGCCACATGACCCACATATTACGGTTGTTACCGAGACTTGGCTACACGAGAATTTGCCTAATGACGACGTCTTCCCCCCATCCTATATATACAGTTTTTCGTAAAGACAGGAGCACTAGGGGAGGAGGGTGGCTATATTGGTAAAACAGTGTATCGATGCTGTTTTGTTGGATGATCTTGTTGACATAGAATGCTTATGTATTAGGGCTACATGCTGGGGTCATTGTCTCGTTGTAATTGGGTTGTACAGACGCCCAGACGTTACTCCAGAATATCCTAGCACACTGAAAAATTATATGGCCAAATTTGAGAGTAAAGAGGTCTTACTGATTGGTGACCTGAACCTACCTGGAGTAGACCGGGAGCGCCTTGACTTCGGCATTAACACTTCAAAACATGTTAACATAGTGTTTGACATCATGCTTATACATGACCTATTGCAGGTAGTTCAGGTACCTACGCACGTACAGAGGGATTCCAACTCAATATTAGATCTTGTGTTTCTGAACCGCAATTTCTCCGAATATACAGTAGAGGTAGGACAAGGTCTTTCTGATCATAGCTGTGTCATCACTTCCTTTCCTCTTGTTTCACTAACTGGCCATAAAAACCCGGTATTTCGCTGCTTTAAAGACTTTTCCAGGGCTAATGATGCACACATAATTGAACACCTAGAAACATGTCTCACAAATTTTGATGACGTAAACGTTAGCGTGCTTTGGACACGATTCAAACAAATGTGTCATTTTTGTTTAGCTAATTTTGTGCCTTCCAAGCACGAAAAAGTTAACAAACAAACACCACGGATAAATCGCAACATCATTCAGATAGAGCGCAAAGTTAAGCGACTGAAAAAAAGGCAGGCAACGGCTGATTTGATACATGATACGCACAACAGTCTCGCTCAAGTTGTCCGCAGCTCTAGGGAGTATTACTTTAAAACCGCATTACCTAACTTTATTGCAAATGACCTCAGTAAATTCTGTAGTTTTATCAGTGAAAAGAAGAGACCTGTATCCCAAATATCAATTAATGGAACCAACGTCACCGATCAGAGAGACATTGCCCAGCATTTTAATCAATATTTCCAGAGTGTGTTCAACACTTCTGATTTCAACTGTATATCTAATGCTACAGCCTTTCTTTATGCTGAAACACTGTTTATTTCTTATCCAGGCGTGGTGTCTATATTCCTAAATTAAAAAAACTAAGGCCTGTGGTCCTTAGTGGTCCTGTGCTCCTGATAACATACCAAACGTACTTCTACAACGATATGCTTTATCTCTAGCAATGCTTTTGGTTATTATTTTTCGCTGTTCTTTGTTGTCTCCCCAGCTGCCCAGTGACTGGAGGACAGTCCACGTTGTACCCATCTTTAAAAAGGGGGACCGCTTAGCACTACGAAATTACCGCCCAAGCTCACTAACTTCACAATGTTGTAAAATATTGAACACATCATAGCTACTAGTATTAACAAGTATATTGACGAATGCTCTATATTAACCATGTATCAACATGGTTTTCGGAAAGGATTATCTACTGTAACTCAACTCGTCACACTGTTTCACTCTCTTGCATTAAACATCGATAGACATGGTAGGACAGATATGCTCTTCTTAGATTTCTGCAAAGCCTTCGATAAAGTTCCCCATAGTAATTCATTTCCAAACTTAGAACAATAGGTATACCCGAAATATTCGTTTGTTGGATTTCTGCGTATTTAAATAATCGCGAACAGTACGTTGATGTAGAGGCCAATATTCGGACTGTCTTCCGGTCACATCGGGCGTACCACAGGGCAGTGTGTTAGGCCCTTTGCTTTTTCTATTGTATATCAATGATATTGCTGATGTTATTCACCCTAGTGTGGAAATAGGATTGTTTGCAGATGATTGTGTTTTGTTCAACGAAATACGTTCCACTAATGATTTAAACGATCTGAGCACTAGTCTTCGCAATATATATGAATGGTGCAACAAGTGAGAAATGTGTCTCAACGCGAACAAATGTATGTGCCTTCCAGTGACTTGCCAAAAGAATCCACAATCGTATACATACATATTAGGGTCTTCACCATTGCAACAAGTAAACTCTTACAAATACCTTGGTGTGACACTCACTTCCAACTTATCCTGGAATCTCCATATTGATAATGTTTGTTCATCTGCCTTCCGTAAACTTTGTCTTCTTAAACATAAACTTCAAAGTACTCCCACGAATGTTAAGCTACTTTGTTACACAGCCCTTGTGCGGCCAAAACTAAAGTACGCGAGCATAGTATGGGTTCTTTATACAAAACGTAATATATACACTCTTGAGCGCATTCAAAGAAAAGCTGTTAGATTTATATTCAACAAGTACTCCAAGTTAGACTCAACCTCAGATTTAATGCTAGCCAATAACATTCCCTTACTACAGATGCGAAGACAAAAAAGCTAGATTAGAATTCCTTGATCAACTTTTGAAAAAAAAAATAGCTCTAGACCCATCCCCGTATTTGACTCTCCTAAGTAGCCGGCCCACCAGACACCACCACCCAAAGGCTTTGATCCCATATTTTGCTCGCACAGACCTACTGAAGTATTCGTACTTTCCAAGAACCATATGTGAATGGAACTTTCTTATTAATACATGTGATGAATGAACTAACCTACCAAACAACCTTCTTCGTTCTTTATTGTTTCGTTTCACAATTATTTTATTTGCATGTGTATTACAACCCTGCTTGGACCTTGAGTCTGCAGTATTGAGTAAATATATATAAGGAAAAGAAGTGTATACCTAAGGGCTCGTTTTTCTGTGTTTTGACACAATAATAATTTGATCTAACGGACAATAATGCTGAAGAATATATAGGGGGAGTTATTAGAACCAATGTAAAGTAAATAAGAAGAAAGAGAAGCGGGTGTAAAAATGACTTGCCGCGAGCAGGAAACGAACGTACGACCTCGGAATAACGCGTTCGATGCTCTACCACTGAGCTATCACGGCGGCTATTCCCCCAGCCGCTTTATTGGGTTTATCTGTGAATTTAATTGTGGGAGTGTCAGTCAGCGCCAGCTGTGGCCATGGCGGCGAGTGTGAAACACTCTTTTTATGAGCCTGTATGGCGTTACGTAGCACCTGAACTTATTACGAGCCGGCAGCTGACCAATAGTCCCTCATATACAACCTAACGGCACCAAGTCAGCAGTACCAGACCCTCGTTAACGAATAAGGGAAAGAATTGTACACCTAAGGGCTCGTTTTTCTATGTTTTGACACAATAATAATGAGATCTAACAGACAATAATGCCGAAGAATGTATAGGGAAATGTATATATACACGGAAATGGTGACGGTGGCAACGAGCCACCGACTACTGGATCCATGGGTTTTTATGGAAGGTACGCTACCAGCTTACATATACCTTGCACTATGTCCTCTCACAGCGCTCCTGTCAGATTTTTGGTATGCTTGACCGCATAATAGTTTTGTATCGCGGCGGAGCTGACTTATGCTTCCCCTGCTCCATCAGGAGCGAGTTTCCCACGACACAGTAGACGCTAGCCTGTTTATTTTGTGGTTGCACATTCGAAGCGGAAACATTGCTATAAAGAGGCTTCATGTTCTCTCAAAACTTCCACCTGGGGTCCCCGAAACATCCGTGACAGAAATCCTATGCTCTAAATCGTAACGAAATGGTGGCCTCATATATATAACCAATCAAATGCAATATCAAAAATACCTAACGATTGCCACATGACAGCAATCCATGTGACGTGGTTTCATTAAGTTTCGGTAACTCATTTTAAAGTATTTGGTCTAGGTACGTGAGACACCCTCCTAGTGGTGAGGTGGTATGCAATATTGCTGTCCACTGCAGAAAGCAACACCTTATTTCTTCTACAACTCAACTAAAGTGTTGTTTTCCAACACTTCAATCGAGGCTTTACACCTTCCTCATGGGGCTGTTAAGGGGTCTATTTCTGACTTGTCCTGGATAATGAACTTCTTACATACTCTTTCTTAAGTTGTAACTGATGGATTTGAAATCTCCGCCAGCCTAAAAGAATCGGTTCCGCCGCGCGCGGCACGTCCTGGCGAATTAATCTCACATTACGATGCATCTGAGATGATTAGTTACTCAACGCTAATCTAGCAGGTCATCCCTTCTCTCCCTTGGTTGACGGCGCTTGCCGTACGCTGGTGCGTACGTCTGCGGGCGGCACTCCCTCTCTACCTTGACGGCTGTGGGCACGGCCCCCCAGTAGGGTGCCCGACTGTGCGCATTCCAACGGCTGATGAGGTTCGAGTTGTACACGCACGGATACTTCTCAACCTCGTCGATGACGCTGGTCTGCAGCTGCCTCCAGTCGACCTCCATAGCCGCCACGATTCGTCGTTTTCTAGGCAACCTAGTGGGATCGAGAAAGACAGGACAAAGTTACGGGCGCGTGGTTAGGCCATCTATCTTGATTTAGTTGCATTTGTTACGAGCAAAGTGTTTTAACGGCGAGACAAAGACGCACCGGCTTCGGTTGTGGACCTTCCCTGCTGTGACGCGAGACGGCGCAGCAACATTGGACACGCTTGCCATCTGGCGCCGGTTGCAAGAACGAGCAGCGGTGAACGACGCGCGCCAATCTTAAATTGTAGCAAATGTCTAAGTATGCAGCCTACGTTCGGCGCGGTGAGCATTTGGGCCAGGGTGGGACAACTCTGTGGCAAGCAGAGGTTAGAATGCAAAGTACTGCTCACGAATTTAACACGGCTTTGGAAAAGCCGCTTTCGAGTTCTCTTAGAAGCACTCATTTCAGGGCTAGAGTAGGAGGAGAAAAAGTATGTCATAAAAATTGACGCAATGCTTACTACGGTTGCCAAATAAGTTAATAAAGTTAACACACACGCCACGTTTTCTGATTGATTGTTTGATTGATTGATTGATATGTGGAGTTTAACGTCCCGAAACTGCCATAAGATAATGAGGGACGCCGTAGTGGAGGGCTCCAGAAATTTACACTATCTGGGATTATTTAACGTGGACCCAGATCTGAGCAGACGGGCATTTTTCGCCTCCGTCGAAAATGCAGCCGCCGCCACCGGGGATTGATCCCGGGACCCACGAGTCAGCAGCCATGTACCTTAGTCACGATAGACCACAGTGGCGGGGCACTTTTCCTGAATGATATGTGTGGCGTGGTTTATTTCACGTATCGTGCACTGATATAATGACAGACGGAAAAATAAAAGCCTTTTTAGGGAGAATTTGTAGCAGTCACGGGCCGCTCCCACGTAGGGAGCGGAAGACCATGGCCCTCCGCCCTCTCGCAGGCTCTCTGGACAGCTCGAAGTTGAACCGGGAACTCACCGGTGTTTAGGGCTTCCTTCCAGTCCTCTTCTTTGTTATACTCGGCGTCATGTAACGCAGGACATTGTCAGAGCATGTGAGGTAAAGAGCAATACGCCTCTCCGCAGTCCGGACAAAGCAGTTCGATGGTGGACGTGAAATGACCGAACCTGCACCGCAAAAGGAAAGACCCCGTTTAGAGCATTCTGACGGCCGATGATTGCGGTCGAGTAAGTTTTGGATGATTAAGTGAAAAAGCCCTCCGAGAGAGATGATGATGGGTCATGAGCTCATGGAAAGCGAGTCTCTGCACCTTCCGGCGTCCCCGCCTGCGAACCGGAACCGCCGCGGTGAGCAATACCTCCCGCATGGTCATGGGCAAACTCATTGGCGTTGGAGATATCAGGATGTACGTTGGCCCCCATGTGGGTCGAGGACCATGTTATGGTTTGAAATCTGGAAGCCCCCTCGCAGCCAAGGATGCCGGCTGCCTCCCGCGAGATCAAACCCGAGGCGAAAGTCATATATCTGCGGAACGCAAGTCTGCAAAGACATTTGGACGAGATGGATCCTTTATGCTATGGCAATGGTGATTTGCTCAGCAACCGTCACCGAAACCTGCCTGAGGCGGAGCATAGCATAGTGCTACTGTGATCGACTGAGATCACGGCAAAGCGATCAGGATGCTCACAATGTGCTGCATCGACAAGGGTCAAAAGATCCTGACTGTGTGCAACCATCTTCAATAAAGAACGTGCCCGAGCTATGCGGTGCCCTACATTGCATTGTGGGTGGACATTTCTAGGAAGTTGAGCTACTGCGAACGTGCCTCAGGAACCTTTAAATGGCAAAAAAATGCGAAGTACAAATAACCGATATTCAGAGTGACGAAATGGATAAGCAGACACGGGAAACGTGCATCCGAGGACAGCGGAGGATTATATGACGGGAAAAAATCTGGAAGTTTTGCATAAAATGACGAGTAGAGGATTGAGTATAACGGTAAATAATTGGAAGAGGCTTCTGCACTGCAGTGGACATAAAAGTAGGCTGAAAAACGAATTTATTATCGCCCTCGGCTTATGCGGTCTGTTTAGTTGCCGTAAATACGCATATTTCCTTAGTAATAATTTTTGTTGCCTCAAAAAATGCCATTTCCGGACACCTTACCACCGGGATAAGAGCTCAACATAACATTCCGTTATATGATATGTTTATAAAGGTCCTAGCCGATGATTATTCGAAGGCGAAAGCCATCTTTTTCTCCTCTACAGCAATGGTCTCGCCAACCCTCCATGGAAGCTTGCACCACGCACTAACATAGTTGTGCACTGCTTCTTAGAGCTAAGGTGTTTTAGGCTCCAGATCTGCTTCTCAGAACGATGGCTGCCATTTGCCGAGTGATGATGTCATGTAATGAAGTCATCACGTCGCGTTATAAGTTTTCCTTTGACGCAACAATATAGTGAAAGCAGCAGATGAAGGAAGAAAGCCAACAGTAAGAACAACAGACAAGGGAGCTAAACAGAAAGATTTCTGGGAAAGGTAATAGAAATATCAGAAAGAGAGACGAAAGAAGAGAAGGGAAAAGAGAGAGAGAGAGAGCTAGGCAGTGAACTCACTGGAGTGTGTGTGGAACTGCAGCGCAAGTTAGATCCGACGTCCTCCGGGAGATAAAGAAACCAGGAAATGTATGTGGACGCGAAGACGTTAACTGGCGCGGAAGAAGTCAGTCAGAAGCCATCGTCGCCATGATTGAACGTCGTCAACTTCTTCTTTTTTCTTCTTTGCCTTCACTGGCTGGCTGCGTTTATTATATTTTTAACATCCTGCCCCGCCCTTGAAGAAGCACGAATCAAGTTTAGTCGACGCAGCTTGGTGGGACCACTTGAGTACAGTGGGTGGCTTGTGTTTTGGTGGAGGTAGACCATACTAGTCCCCCATAACCAGGATCCGCCTGCGTTACTTGACAGACTGTGGCCAAAAAGATCGATTGTTATACTGCCGTGTACAACACTGTCTACCATCCTAATTTGGTGGGAACTTTCAGGGTACCCACACGGAGGTCGCAATACTTCCTTTTCCATGCCTCCAAAATTTGAGGACCCTGACGGTAGCGTAGCTTCACGGCATATTGACAACTCTGATGCCAAGTTTATGTGCCACAGGAGCTACGATAGTAACGCAGTGACTTCCCAAAGAGTAAGCGTGAGAGGAATCAGATATCCTG
This sequence comes from Rhipicephalus microplus, assembly GCF_043290135.1. Classification (NCBI taxonomy): domain Eukaryota; kingdom Metazoa; phylum Arthropoda; class Arachnida; order Ixodida; family Ixodidae; genus Rhipicephalus; species Rhipicephalus microplus. The sequence continues at coordinate 283,684,792 of NC_134710.1, forward strand.
GAGGGTTTCGTCCCCAGTTCATTCCGGAGTCGCGCACATTTGTCCCTGTGTTGTACGCATCTTGTCTTGCTTCAAAAGTGTCGGTTCCTCGTGGTAAGTCCTCGACATAGAAACTGTGCTTCGATGTTCAGGCGGCTGTTTTGTTTTCACCACGTATACGCTATTCAAATCGTGGCGTATTGTCTCTATGCTGGAAAAGCCCTTGCCGCTGCCGCAAACGGCACGCATATGTCACTCGCCGTTCGATTAGGTCATCGCCCCGATTGCGGTCGCCTGTCCACGGTAGTACTAAGGAGCGTCGGCCAGCAGACTGCTTGGTTTCGCTAAAAGACTTTCACTGGAGACAGTTGTGTCCATGGAGTGATGCTTCGAGAAAGACTGTAGGATCTCTATTGTAGATTCCTCCTGTGCGGTATACTCCCAAGAAACTGATAACATGAGTTGCACAGGCTGGAGATACTGTTCGCAGACTGGTCCTAGTAAAGACAAGTCGAAGAGGGTGTCAATTGCAACCAAACTTGGGACCATACAGTTTTCTCAAATTAACTATAGAGTGACACTGGCACTGCGATCGTTCAGCGACCATGGGGATTATTGGCACGACATGCATTTGCCTAAATTTCCTGCCTGCGGGTGGCGAACGCACTTGTGGCTGCACTTATTCCTGTGTTTTCGTTTTGTTTTGAAGGAAAGAACAAACTTTTTCACTTCGCCACCTGATTTGAAGTTGTATGCCTAAAACCTTAGGGTGGTGACGCGCAACTGCTGAACGTTTGCTGGTTGTTGTTTCGTGACAAAGCAACTTCAAGCCACAGGAAACCAGAACGAACATGCACTACATAGACTAGGCAAATCTATGTCATACCCCTAATTCCCATGCTCACTGGAGCACCATGCGTTAGCTCCCATAGACACTGGCTCCAGATTTACCTCTAGTGTATATTTAGGAAACTATATGGCTGGGACATGGCCTCCGAGAATGCGGGCCCACGGTGGCTTTTTCTACGGCCGTCTCAATTGCACGCAGACAGCATGTTTCCAGAGGAAGGCATGGTCTACTATTTGCTCCCCACCGAGGCGCTGCTTCGTATGGTCGAAAAGGCTGCCGCGCTGTTGGCGAAGCTTGCAAGTGGCTAGAAAAAAAAATGGTTAAGCACTTTTATATAATATAGTAACTTCGCATTCACTTAAGAATGTTGGACCAAAGTGTACGAGAGACAAACTCAATGCTTGGGCGTATATATCTCAAATGGTGTTTTTGTTTGCTGTAGATTTGTGCCACCCATGTTAGAGCGCTTAGAATTGCGATGCATCTGCAACATATCTGCATGGGGTAGAAACTTCCAGTATTTGCAGGCTGTATAGTATAGAGGGCACAGGCGAAGGAAAAAAATGACAGACCGAACAAAAAGCGAAGCCAACAGAGTACCGCATTCTACGCTCACGGGTTACACTCGATTAAAAGAGTCTTTTTCTTTCCTTTCATGAAACTAGCGCTGCTTCTCATTGTAACGCCGTTTCAAGAATACTCTTGTCGAGCCGCAGAATCAGGATACAAGAAGGAGGGTGCAGGCGGTTGACATGCATCTAGAATATATCTAGACTGAACGTCGTGGGTTCTGTGACGACCACGGCCTGATACAGGCACGTTTAAGTCACTTATGGTCGCCCATTCGCACTGTAAATTACGGTGTTCCGAGGATACGTTGGGCAATGTAAGAATAAACATCGAAATGTTTTGCTTGTTCAACGAGTACGCAACATGCGTTCACAGTTTTGTGTTCCTGTTATGAAGCAGCATTACGTAGCAGTGACAATTTGCACTTTTTCTTTTTTTAATACCCTACGACGAATACTTAGTTTTTATTGGAAAGACCCCGTTAGACAACATGTGGGACCCTTCGATGCAGTCGATAGTACAGTAAGAGAACATGACACTGATATTGTCATTGTGCTACTAAAACGTAATCGAAATTCAGATGACGAAAAAGGAGACAATGACAACTCAGGCACGTGGGGAGTGAAGCAGGTCGGCTGATTGAAGCCTAATACAATATTCCGGTGAAATTACTTCACACGTACCTTTCTTCAATGAGATGGCCAGGGTACCCAGTTATTCAGACCGTAACTGCGCTTCGGTTGACCAACTCATAAATATCCGTACACTAATAAAATAGTAAATTTATGAATCAGGATAGGAAAGCAATATGATTCAATGACGATAATTAGTCTACTTTTCCCCCATACGATTCTCCAGAGGAAAGTAGTAATACTAGAATGCTTCTAAATTTCTCAAATCGAGGTATTTAGCACCAAGACAAAACAGGCTGTAATGAAAAAAAGCAATACTGCCATAGAGAAAATAACTTCTTATGAGAGAAATGCAGCAGTTCCCATGCTTTTTTTCGGACATAGAAAAAAAACAAATGCTTTACCAGAAAAAAAGTACTTTCCTTCAGTTGAGCCAGAAGATTCTGGCGGTCATTCTTGCTCGTAGGCGAAAAAAAAAACCATGCGCACGCTAGGATCTCCTGCACTTTGCTGTATGCCATGCTCTTTGCTGCCGCCGGGAACCTCACTTAATGCACCCTCTCACGGTAGCTTGGCGTGCGATGCGATACTCATTGGGTTTGCTGGGGAGCGTGGCGATTGTCACGGCCGGAGAGAAACACACTGCGCTCCCGCCATCTCGGAGGCCGTACCTGGGACAACCGAGCATCAGATGACTTCGCCTGTGATTGCTCGCCACAGATTATCAGATCGAACAAGCGAACCAATCACAGAGTCCAGTGTGTGAATTGCAGAGTAATATTTTGCCAGCCACTTGCCTTGATTTATTGAATAAATTCGTTCTCAGCTAATGGCACAGTGAGATCTTGCTACAGCTTCAAGCGAAACTCAGCCTTGTTGGATCTGTAACGGAGCCGTATACTTCGGTGACGTTGTGGTTTCCTGCATCAGAAGAACATGTGCTTCCTGAGATGTTCAGCTCTAGAAGTTGAGTTTGCCAGCTATGTTCTCTTGAGTTCTTTGGCCATGCGTAATACCACGAAGGCACTTGCCATTGTTTATCGCGTCAGCGCAAAATGTCTGGAGGTACATCGCGTTCTCTTTAGCCTGTTGGTCAGTGCTTGACTAGTCATTGCTGGAACAAAGTGCTCTAGAAAAAACACTCATTGTGGCACTTGTTAGGATTCTTGTCACCATCGAAACCATCTGTGGTAATTGGGATCGCACATGCTTGAAGCGCGTGTTCCGCGGCGGAAACTACAAGGAAGCCTGAATTGGCACTTTTTCGCTCAATGTGTGGCGGAAGCACCAGTTGTCTTTCTTCAGCTGCTCCTTCTTAACCGCAAGAGGAATATCGGTGTCAAATATGTCAACCTCTCGATAGGCGTAATGTGCATCATGGATGCTGTAGGGACAAAACTATTCGCTTCATCTGTGCTATCGTCAGTGGTTGGTCTTTGACTTGGGAACGCATGCTGTTCCCTACTTTGAAGTTGCAGCCGCATGGACAATAAAAAGTCGTTCAGCTCATTGTCGAACGCTTCTGCCACATCCGCTGGTGCCCCCGACGAGGAGGCTTGAGCAGCACGTACGTCTTAAGGCCATGTCAAGACGCGGTGCCGTTCTTCTCGTGTGAAACGAAGACTGATATCCCTTGAAGGCACCTGTGCAAGATGTTGATAAGCATAGCCGAATACGTCAGTGTCAACACGTTCATAGCTACAAAGCGAATATTCAGCTCAGCTGCGTGGCGTCATACAGTTTTCGTAACCCATGAATGTCGTTAGCCGCCGTCACCCTTGGGAGATTTCTCAGCGCCGTATGATGGTGCTGGATAATCATCTTTCTATCGCCGAATCTTTCCCTCAACAAACCTATGGCGTCGGCGTACCAAGATTCAGTCGTGAGCAAGCCCGCGATAGCTGTCGCTGCTTTACAGGATACAAAGCTCTTCAGGTAATACGGAACTTTGTGGATGGCGTCAGACCATTGTCGAGGTGAATGAGCTCTCCAAATATCTCCAAGAAGCCTGTCCACTGTGAGATGTCGTCTATAAACGTTGGAATCTGCAGCTGTGGAAACCGGGGTGCTACAAATCTTGCGGGAGCTTCGTTTCTGAAAGCCGTTGATTCTGTGTGACTGCGAGCTTGAGCATGGCTGTTATGCTCCCGTTCCAACTGACAGTGATTTGGAAACGTAGCTCGGCAAGCATGTTGACAGTCATCTTGATACTCCGCAGTAGCCTCGATATGTTCTCTCAGGATATACAGTTCTTATGGCTAGTTTATCTGGGAGAACTCGTCGTTACTGCAGGAGATTTGCTGCTGTACAGCTGTAAGTTTCACGATGTCGACGCTAGCGGTGTCAAGCAAGATCCGCGATTCCTGAATTATCGGCGTATTTTTCGCGCGTCGTGCAGATCAGTTGCCTTACAGACGAGAGAGCACCGCTGCTGGCTGAGGTCGTTGCACTTATTAACGCTGCTCCTCGCATCCACGATCCGTCGAGTCCTCATCACCCGCGACGCGAAGTAAAAGTAAAAGCAATGTTCGTGCGTAGAAGGAAGGCTTGTTCGCACGGGTGTTCTTGGCACCAAAATGTGTGGACGCTAAGACGTTAACTAGTGCGGAAGAATTCAACCAGAAGGCATAGTCACCATTGTTTGTTTGTTTGTTTGTTTGTTTCCTTGAAAATAAGGCTCGTACCCACTTAGGTGGATAGGCCACGAAAGCTAAGAGTACTTTTTCTGTTAGCGTTACAACTATGTTGAATATTGTATTTAAATAAAAACACAACTAATGCAAGAGGAACCACACACACACACACACACAGAGAGAGAGACAGAGATACCGAGAGAGAAAGGGCGAAAATATAGAAGAATTTTTTAGAGGTTTTGATATTTCAGATTTTCTGATGACCACACAGATGCGTTTACTTTACCTAACCATTCAGAATCTATGTTAAAAAACTTTTTGATGAGACACAATACTTATTAGATTGGGGATTACAATGGGAAACGTTTCGATGCCTGAAAAAATCGCAAACTGCATTGAATCCACACCAGTGGCAATGTCCCAAAACTGAGACACCAAAGTTCAGTACAGTTTCTGCCATCTACCTAACACCTATCTTCAGAAAGGGAACAACTAGACGTTTTTAGGGGCAAACCTCTGCTTGACTTACAGCACAAACTTCCCCAATGTAAACAAAATCCTTAAACGACATTACAACATTCTGGAACAAAGTGAACGTCTGAAACGCGCATTCCCATCCACTCCAGGCGTCGTTTACCGACGACCACGTAACTTCAAAGACACCCTTGTCCCCTCCCAAATTAACACATCACCCCCCAATAATTCATGCCGCCCTTGTTTAAAGCCACGATGTTTTGTATGTAAGGCGATGCGAGAAACAGACAAAGCAACCAGCACGCAATCCAAGTTTTCGATTAACATACGAGGAAACCTAACATGCGATTCCTCTAATGTGGTATACCTACTCGAATGCAACGTGTGTGGTATGCAGTACATCGGAAAAACAGAAACACCATTTAGGATTCGCTTCAATAATCACAGAGCCCATGCGAAATCAGCCCCAAGTCTACCTCTATCAAAACATCTCAATCTTCCCGACCATGCATTCGACAAACTATCAGTAACGCTCTTAGAGACGGGATTTAAATCAAATCGAGAACGTGAACAACAAGAGTCATACCTTATCCACCGATTTAACACCCTCGATAGAGGAATAAATGAGAATCCAGGTACACTTGCAGCAATTAAAGCATTAGAAAACAATAACAGCAACAATGAAAATAGTAACTGAGTTCACGGCACTGCAGCTGCGAAGGGCACTGAACAACCCAAAACAATTCCAAGTGTAACTACTCTTCCTAAGTGCAGCTGTCGTCTGTTTTCTGTTTTATTTTACTACCCAATCAATTGTGCCATGCATGACATGCCCAACAGCAACTCTGTGCACAGCCGGGAGGCCCCCACTACACGCGTAATCCAGAAGCGGGCAAAGAATTCGCATTACACCCGCTTGCACAGCCTACCGCAATACGGGGCACCCCTCTTTTTACGACGAAATGTTGACAGGGTGTGGAGTAGTTAAAGGCTTAGAACTTCCTAAAATGCCCGCTTACCAGCCTCTGCCACAATACGCGGCACCCCTCCTTCTACGACGAATCGTTTACGGGACCCCGAGTAGTTAAAGGCTTAGGACTTTTTGAAAAGCTCTTTTTTGCCCCACACCGAACCGCCAGTGCCAGGAGGGGCCGTCTGATCGGGAGGAATGCGTTAGTGAACGGAAACATACACAGATCGCTGACATCAGAAAGGTGAAGGGGAGAAGGGGGAGAGAGATGAAGGGGGAAGTGGAGGGAAGAGTGGAGGGGGAAGTGGAAGGAAGAGTCGAAGGGGGGCACCCGAGGGGCGTCCACCGGATATTATTTTTCTCTTCTTCTTCTCTTTTTTCTTCTCTTTCTTTCCCTTTTCTTTTTTTTCTTTTTTTCTTTTTTCCTTTTTTTCTGTCTTTTTTTCCTCTTTCCTTGCCCTCTGATTTGAGATTATATAAAGCTGAGCACCAACAAACTGTATCTTTAATCCTGATGAAGGCCAGACTCCAGGCCGAAACGTCGAAATAAACCACGTTGTGACCGCTCACGGAGGATCTACTGAAATATATATATATATATATACATATATATATATGGCTGGGTCAACAAGTGACAGCCACGTTTCATTGTTTACACATCGCAAAAGCATGGCTGCTGTAGGGCAGTCGAGTATCGAGTATACGTGCCTTCGTTTCAGCGCGGTGAGCAGAGGTGTATTACGATACATAATAGAACTAATAAACTGTAATGAATGAGAGAACCACATGACGGAGACAAGCACGTTGCAGTACTATCGAGATTCGCCAGTGCCCATGGAAAGGCTAATATGAAAATACCGAATGGATGGTTTTATTGTCAATAGACACATAAGCCAAAATTTGGGTGATCAAGATGAAGGCGGAACGAAAAAACAATAACAAATAACGAGAAAAGTAAACAGAGACGATTAGAGCAGATCGTTTATGCCATATTTTTTTTTCCTACCACAGCACTTTCCAAAACAACCCTTCTTGCAATGTCCCGGCTAGAGGCTCTCATCGTGTGTGTCGGCTAGAATGTCACGCCGGTTTGGGAGCATGCGGCGGGCCGTACTCGTCCGCTCTTTCATCCGGTAGCCGTGGCCATGGAAACTTGAGGTGGGTATACTCTGTCCATGTAGTTATTGTTTTTGTCATATCAGTGGAGATTGCCGATTTTATATATCTTATTGCTATTATATATTATACTTCTGGCAGCACATATACTATTGGGCCATCAAGCTCGGCTCGATCATGCTAAGGAATCGGCCATTTTATTCAATCTTCATCCGCAGTGACCTGGAACCCACAGCAACGTCAGGTGTCTCAACTGTGGCGGTACTAATGTTTGGAATGTCCTTAGAGTTCGAGAGTTCTCAGAAGCTGTAAGACAAACTGAAAGATAATCTGTCATTGTGACAGTGGTGTTTTCGTTCGACATAAGTTTTTGAAGTGCTTAAATAGCCGCCACGAATGAGCTCAGCTTCAAAAACTGCAATAAAATCAGGCAGACTCACTGAGAATGACCAGTCAAGTAAGTCAGAGTCAATGCCTACGCCTGCTTTTTGATCATTCACTGAAGCATCTGTGCCTATTATATTATCTCTTTCTTCATGCACCAGGTATCTATTATTATACTATTTAAAAATCAGCGAGACTGCAACTTTGCTTTTGGGGGAAAGTAGTACCACATTCTATCATAACTTTACACTTCGCGTCATTAGTCGCAATTACATCTCCCAGTCGCGTAGAGCGCCACAGACCATTGTTTTGCCTTGGAGTCTAAACCGAACTTCTATGCTTCTGCAAGGACAACCAGCATCAAAAAACAGTGAGCGAGTCCGGCTGACGCAATAACCGGCATCAAGGCAAGCTCCTTCCACCGATGGGTCCAATTCCAGCCCGATGATGCAGTAGACGGCATCTAGCCCGGTGCGTCTTACGCAACGCGTGACAATACCACTCACCCTTAAGTGCAATGCATCGGTGATTCCTGACTTGAGGCTGCTGACGCAATGCAGTGGCGGTTCCTGATTGGTGGCTGCTGACGTAAGGAAATCCAAGGGTTCATAAAAGAACTAAGCGGCGCGACGACAAGCGGCAGCGATAGCGTGAGAGCAGACGAAAGCGTCAGTGCGTCAGGGCGTCGGAGAGCGTCCGAAAAAATCCCCTGTTCACGGCGCACCTCAGTGTGAGCTCTCTAAGCTGCTAGCCCCAGAGCCGAATGTGCAACGCCTCTGTTTATGCTGCACATAAATGTTGCCTTCACTCACCGTCGCCTTGTCCGCTCCGTCTATCAGCTCTGCGCAGAAGCAGTTGCAAGCTGAGACACACGTTACCCAATAGTGGTGACAGCGGCTCGTTACCCATCATCATACACCGCAGGTTTCAGGCACAACGCAGCGTAAGCTATACGTGTTCACGCCAAAGCAGTGCCGGAAGTACAGAGGCCAGTTTTATTTTTTGCGAAAAAAGATCGTCGCCATGATCGAACGTTGTGTTCTTTACCTTCACTGGCTGGCTGCGTCTATTATATGCTTAACAAAAGGTGAAGATGACGTTAATGGTGTACTGTTTTAAGGGTATTGTAGTAATTGTGATATAGATGTGAGAAAGTGAAGAAAATGAAAAGACAACTTGCCGCCGGCAGGGACCGAACCTGCAACCTTCAGGTTCCCTTCCTTCGGTGATACAAATGTTGATAATTTGTGACGTAATGATGACGTTGTGGAGAAGAATCACCATCCGGTAATGATGTAATCGCCATGTTAGGCAATCTTGTGATGACGTAATCGCAGAACGATGATATTCAGAATGACACTTCGTGTTGACGCCACCAATGCAGGCTTTTCGTGTTATCGGTGTGGGATATGTGAAGTTTTCGCCTTGACATTTCCTTTATTCGTATTTCTGCAGGTTTGCTGCCCCTTCCCTACGCCGTGTAGCAGGGCTAGTCCGAGTGCGTGGCTCTCCTCCTGCAGTACAACTCATCTGTCAACGCCGCCTCCAGAACAGTAGCCATGCCGCTACACCTGGCGGTGCAACACGAATACGTGCTCGCGGTCAGTGCATCTTGAAGCACTTGAAGCACCCCAAAAGACAACTCACAATATCCCAAACGGCTGACGCCATCCGCAGCACCCACCAATAGTGCTCGAGATTCACCATTTATGCTTGTGCGATTGTCAATTAAAAAGCAATTAGTGCGCACATCTGAGGCACCATAACAACACGTCAATATTCTGTATGTGTGTCTTTTACTAGAAAAAGCATACATAAGTAACTCCTAGGACTGTAGCGTTTACCACGCTGCGCTGACAATGCAACGCTTGCACGAAAAGGCAAGTGTTTCCAAAGCCACGGTGGTGGCACCTACCCATTGCCTTGCGTTCTACATCTTATGACCTCCGAGATGGGCACTCACGCCGCGCACTTCGTTTTTCAAGATAACTGCCAGACAGCGCTTATGTCTCACGTGTGACGTAACTTGATGCGCTCGTGTGCATCCGCTTCACTTGATTTATTTATTTATTTATTTATTTATTTATTTATTTATTTATTTATTTATTTATTTATTTATTGATATGTGGGGTTTAACGTCCCAAAACCACCATATGATTATGAGAGACGCCGTAGTGGAGGGCTCCGGGAATTTCGACCACCTGGGGTTCTTTAACGTGCACCCAAATCTGAGCACACGGGCCTACAACATTTCCGCCTCCATTGGAAATGCAGCCGCCGCAGCCGGGATTCGATCCCGCGGCCTGCGGGTCGGCAGCCGAGTACCTTAGCCACTAGACCACCGCGGCGGGGCCACCAAATGCTTCGCGTAATGTATTACATGTACTAGCAAATTATATGGAAGCTCATTTCACGCAGTCTACAAAGATAATTCTTACGGGGGATTTCAACTTCGCTGGTATAACATGGGATTTCCTTGAATATACTGCCGACACTAATAATCCAGATGAGCCGCTTGATCTTTGTTTTAACTTTAGCCTTAGACAGCTTATTCGGAAACCAACACGTGTTACAACAAAAAGCAGAAATGTACTTGACTTGATATTTGTGAGCGATATCATAGCGGAAAACAGGATTTCATGGGAAGTTGTCAGTGGAATATCGGACCACAAAGCGACTAAATGCTCCTTGTTGTTGGGCACACTGCTGCCTAAGCATTAAGGGAGTACACGAATTTTCGACTGGGTGAATGCCGATGACGTGAGCCTTCTTGACTACCTAGATGAATCCTATTCCATCTTTAGCTCAGTCTCGCAGGATGATACAGTTTCAGTAGAATTATGGACAACCTTTGAAACAATCGTTCAGCACTGCTTATCAACATATGTTCCCACAAAGGTCAAATCAGTTCGCAAGGCAGACCCTTGGATAACAAGAAAAATTATACAACTAAAACGAAAGCTTGCCAGATTAAGGAAAATGAGAAATAAACTATTGTTACCAGGCTGCAAAGGATAAATAAGTGAGCATTGTTATGCACTAAAATATACGGTAAAAATGGCAAAGGATGAATATATGAATGTAACCTTAAGTAAACCTATCAAAGAATCCCCTTCTAAGATATGGCGATACCTTAATTCGAAGCCACATCAGATCAGTAACCCATACCCGGCTGAAGCTGCTGAAAAGGCTACACAGTTTAATGATTACTTTGTTTCAGTATATACACGTGACAACGGTAAGAACCCTGACCTCAGTTATTTTCCATGTAACACTGCCAAACTAGACGACGTAATCCAAACTCAATCGGGCATTTTTTGCCTATTACTCGAAATAGACCCTAAAAAATCCTGTGGCCCCGACAACATACCAAATGCATTTCTGAAACGCTACGCAGAATAGATGTCAAAGTTCTTACTGATCATATATAACAAAACATTAAAAACTTGTGTAATCCCGGAGAAATGGAAAATAGCCAAGATTATTCCTATCCCCAAATTCGGTGACCGTACGAACACATCAAACTATCGACCGATCTCGCGTACTTGTACGGCCGGAAAAATTCTTGAACATCTAATCCTGAAACACATTATATCGTTCGTAGCAAAAAAAAAAAACAACTTAATTGTCACGAATCAGCATGGCTTTTGGAAAGGACTGTCTACAACTACTCAACTGGTTGAAACTATCCACGACCTAGCACTTACAATGAACAAATGTGGCCAAACGGATATAATTTTTTAGATCTATCCAAAGCATTTGACTGCGTTTGCCACCCTAAGTTGCTTCAGAAACTTACGCATTACCTCGGAAATAACAACATCACTAAGTGGATAAAAAGTGCACATCAATTGTAACGCAACAGTGAGAATGTTTGCAGATGACTGCATAATCTATAAGCAAATCACTTGCCACGAAGATCAGATGATTCTAAACAGAACGCTTGAACATATAACAGAGTGGTGTCAGACGTTGCAGATGATGCCTAACGCAGATAAAACAGTTTGTACGACAGTGACAAATAAAAGAACGCCCATGCACTTCCACTATTATTTAGAAGGACAGATGTTAAGGAAAGTAGAAAAATATAAATACGTAGGCGTTATAATTTTGTCAGATTTCAAATGGGACAAGCAAGTAACATACGTTGTTAACAAAGCACTGACCGTTTTGTACTCATTGAAACGTTCGCTTAGATGCGCATCCGTCGATACTAAACGCCAAGCAGACTTGTCACTCATTCGATCAACTCTGGAATATGCAATAATATGTTGGTGTCCCTTCCGTAAACATTACATAGCAAAGTTGGAGGGTGTACAAAGAAAGGCACTTAGGTTCATCTTTAATAAGCATCGTCGTCACGACTCTCCGACTGGACTATTAAAGCAAGCCGCATTCCCACTATACAAGATCGAGCCAGACTGCTTCTCCTTAAGTTTCTTTTCCTTTTCTTCTTAATGGCAGCATGAAGATCAATGCGAACAACTATTTACTACAGTCGGATACAACTGGTTCCCGAACTAAACATACCAAGCACTTAGCTGAATACAAGTTTCACAACGAAATTTTCAGGTATTCTTTTTCCCGCAAGCAATTCCAGATTGGAATGGCCTAACAAACGATGCTATCAAGTGTATGTACATCACTCGAAGCTTCTATGTCCAAGATATCAGGCGATGCTTCATAGTTATCATCTTCAAGCAAGAATTCTGCGTTACGCAATAATAATATGTTTCACTTCTCAGTATCTTTTTTACTGCCGGGAAATTGCGCTACTCATGAGTTATGCTGTAATTGTCGGGCCTTACACTGAGTGGTTGGATGTTTTTATTATTATTTGTCATTTTTGTAGCGATGGTACTATTTGTTGCCTAGTGCATATGTACTGTCTAGTCGAACCTAACCTATATTAGTGCCTACTTTAACTGTGTTCTTTTGAATATGTATCTCCATTCTAACATGCTGTTTATTACTGCTATCATTTAGGAGCCCTTGTACAGTTAATGTAGAGAACATAGGCATTGTCTGATTCAACCTTACCTACGTACACGCCTACTCGAAGATACCACCTTTCCTGCAACAGCCTCAGTTGTGAGGCTAGCAGTATCTTCAAATAATAATAATAATAATAATAATAATAATAATAATAATAATAATAATAATAATAATAATAATAATAATAATTGTCCTCGTGCACAAAGGAGCGGCAAGGCACATTGACAAATTAATGCGTGGAAGAATGCGCCGTGTGTCCAAGCTTTTACGACGTTAGGTTTCACGAGTGACAATCACTGTTCGTGTTTTAACGCACGCTTCTGAGCAGTTGTAACGTTGTCGTGTGTTGCACGAATGCTTCCTGTTATTGTTTTTGCTCTGATGTCGGTAAAAAAAAAAAACACTCGAAAGGGCGACACTTACTTGACGCGCCGAGCAGCGGCGATCCACTTCTGGCGCCAAGTTGCTTCCTACGGTCTCAGTGGGAAGCTATGAATTATGACACCGACAGCCGCTTATTTGTTGTGGCAAACCTTAACGCAGCAGTATCTGCGTTTTTTTTTACACCTAGCTCTGACAACAGAGTTACCAACAGGCTGCGGTAAATCCATTGAAAACGACGCGCTCACTGATATGTTGTTCTGTTTGTTCGCAAGGCGCACAGCGGTGAAATGGCGCGAAGGCCGCCCTGTGGGTTTTAGGGTTTTAACCAGTGCTGCTAGGCGGCGGAACAAGTACAAGCAAACTGCATTGCCGGGTGCCTATGTTGTTGGTGTACTCAGAACTACCGAAAAATTGTCACTTCTATAAGAATTATGTATGATTTTCTATTTAAGTATGGCTAGAAGCGACGGAGACAAGTGGCTTTGAAAAGAGGAAGAAGGAAGAAAAAAGCGCAGTCCCGTTGCTGCGTCTATCAAGCGAGGGCACCTCCACAGTTATGCGCAGGGAAGGGGAAATGGGAATTAAAGAGACAGAAGAGAAGAGGTAAGAGAAGGGTAGTGAAAAGCATTCGATGACTCGCATCACGCACGCACGCGTAAGAAACCAAACGCGGCGCACGCAACCCACCGAAAGACCGCCGAGAAGCCGGAGGCCAAACACACGCACACGCACACGCACACGCACACACACACACACACACACACACACACACACACCACCGGACAGGTAGAAAGAACGATAGTTATAGCGTGAGAACAAAATGCCATACCAACTAGCCCCAAAAAGTTTGGGCGCTCCCCGACCACGAGGGAAGAGGAGAGTGTGTTACTCCGACGAGGCAACGCCCCAGTGGGGGAGGGGTAGAAAAAAAATGAAAAAGGCCGTCAGGCAGCTCGGGGCAGCCTACCTAAGCAAAGTTTCACGTGGGACTCCAAGGAGGCGTGGCGTGCGGCGGGTTGTAAACGACACGTGCGTGTGTAATGGGCCTCTTTAGAGGCGCGTAAAAAGGTCTGCGTTGCCGAAAAAGTCCAGCAGCGCATGGAACGCCCCGCGGAGTGTCGCAACGTTCGCCGAAGGGAACAACATGTGTTCTGGACTCACGTGTGGCAGTCCGAGTTGCGCGTACGTGTTGCAGAGACGGCGACGAATATCCGCGTATCCCGAACACTGCACGCACGAAGGGCTGCTACTGCCACTCTGTCTGAAGAGCCGGTGCGCGGTACGGCTGCATCCCGTTCGGAGGCGCAGCAAGAAAGCACGAGCACGCCGACCAATTCCTGTTGGCGGCAGGCATGCGACAGGATCGGCGGCTGCTGTGCGGGGGTCCGGGTGAAGAGAGCGGACGTGGCGTGCGATGATCTGCCGCGCCACATCGAAGCTGTGAAGGAAGTTCGTTGCGGGTGTGGAGGGGTCGTGCGTGTCCTTTGCTAGCGTGTCGGCTGCCTCGTTGCCGCGCACTCCGACGTGTGAGGGCACCCACTGGAAAGACAGCACACCTACTTGACACGATCACAGTAATCTTGCGCGTGAGGCGCTGCGCGATCGAAGGGCCATTTTTCCCCTTCGCGAGGGAGAGGAGCACCGCCCGAGAGTCGCAGAAGATGACGGACGATGACGGCAGGAGCTCGGCCAGCTGATCGGCCACTAAGTTCAATGCCGCGAGCTCAGCGGTCGCCGATGTCGCCGGGAGTGGAAGACGGCACTTCTCGTCTCCGAGCGCTGGAATGACGCTGACAGCAGCAGCCGAGCCGTCCCCGTTCACCGAGCCGTCGGTGTACAGATGGAGGTGGCCGGAGTACCGCTCTTCGATCATCGTGCAAGTTTCCTGTAGTAGGGCAGCCCGAGGTGTGACCTTCACGTACACCACGTACGTGTGACCTTACGTACATGTGACCGTACGTGTGACCTTCACGTACGTGTGACCTTACGTGACCTTCACGTATAATACCGCCGTGCAAGATACTTCACGATTCATGTCATTTCGGCTTCTCCACGGCCCCGAAGGGCATACTATGCTTGACTCCATGCTACCGTGTCAAGACGACGACGAGTTGACAACTAACGCCGAGCAATTCGCAGAGCGTGCTGAGGATTAAGCTCGAAGTTCGCACGGCTGCACGTCAGTCAGCTGCAGCAGGCAGACGCACGATGCTATAATACCCGTCACAGTGAAGTACTCTAACACCCTGGAGACAAAGTTTGGATGTGCACTGGTTCGCCGCTGAGGCCTCAGAGAAAAGCTACTTAGCTGGTACTTTGTCCCGTACAAAGTGCTACACCACGTCAGTGACGTGAACTACCAAGTGGTCCCGGACTCAACACCACAGGCACGGAGCAGGAGATGACCGACGCCGCACGTAGTTCATATTGTGTGCATGAAACCATTCACTGCGCGTTCGTAACTTTTTTTATCATTCACTGGTCTATGTTATTATTTATGTTTAGTAACTTGATTGTTCGTTCATTGACTTTATTCTTATTTTCACACTCTTTATTTTCTACTTTTCCTTTATCTAGGTTTCTTATTTCTTTTCTTTCTCTTCACGCACCTGTGTTATGGCATTGGGGCAATCCTATTTCTTCTTTTTTTTGCTCTTTTTCTTTTTGACTTTTTTCTTTCTTTGAAAGGTGATAATACCACATGCGTGTAATGATTTGAGAGCAAGAGAAGCTCTAGCGCTAAAAAGAAAAGTAGATCGCAACTTTCTTCTTCGGCCAAGAGCCAGCCGCAACGGACGCGCTTTTCGAGAGCTGGCTACCTCTTGGCTAATTAAAAGACCCATGCACTTCTGAAGTATCGTGACAATATTATGTTAGATGGGCACATATGTATTGCGCGTCTCAATACTGTGTGTCAAACTTCGAGAAATTTAAGACGTATACATAAAAACATTCTGCGCCCTCATAGCAAGTATATCATTGCACCACTTCTCGTTTCGAGTGCCTTGGGTATGACTGAAACAGCTGAAGCGCAAAAAAGGTGACAACAGACTATAACACCCTTCTATTACTGTTTTTTTTCGGATACAAAATAATCCGCATCACTAACTTGCTTGAATAAACATGTCACGCATTCAAAAAGAAAAAACTAAACCACATGAACATACGCACCCATGCAGTGTAAAAGTGAATATTGATGTCTGTACTTTTTAGTGATCGAAATCAGCTCTGCCGCCCTCAGCCACAGCCAGCAGCCCTGTGGCCCAGTCAGTGAGGGTCATTACGTTCTGCAACACGTTCACGCGCGAAACGTTCTATTAGTTGTTGTTATGAGTGCCTACAAACTCATAACTAGCAAAATCAGTGAACGATTGTGTGTTTGTTGAGACAAGACCAGCAGAAATTGCCTTCACTAGAGAGCAAAAGGCTGCGAAGGAGCACGCTGGCACTCGCTCATTCAGGAGTGGGATCACTAATGGCGACCGCTGGAGCAGACTCCACCCGCAACGGAGCGAAGGCGAACGAGCGCATCGAGGCATTCTACGTAGGAACGCCAGACAGTGCGTGCGTGCGTGCGTGCGTACAAACACACACATACACACACACACACACACACCGTATTCTTCTCCGGAATACGGAATGAACGTGACGTCATCAGGATAATCTTGTCGTGCCAGCCAGAATCGGAACAACATGCTTGTTTGCGTGCAGATATCTCTGCTTTTCCTACAGGCTGTGTGAAGAGGAACAGTCGCACAAGAAGAAAGATGACCTAACGAGGGGAAGAAGTGAAGTAAAACGCGAAACGAGTGAGGGCCGCATTTTGATCGTCCGATAACTCTGCTATTTAACGGCACATTTCCAAAAATTCCCGCGGCCATGAGGTCCATGTAAACTCGTGTCCAACTGCAATGGCAAAACTAAAATTTGATCTTTTGGTGGTATAGGGACCCTCCTATAAGAATAGAGTTCTGAAAAAAATGAAGTCTTCAGTTTAAACTCTTTCAGTGTTTTACTTAAGTGTCTGTTTAATTCTTTCAACTCCTGCCAGTCTCGCATGGACGGGGGAGTATTCATCTTTTTATTAGCGGGAACTGGCATGGCGTAAAAGTAGGTAAACGAGGCAACAGATCACATACCATATGTTGCATGTGCTCTGCATGGATCCACCACTTATTGCGTTTATGCGAAAATTCACCATTCACAGTTGATGACTTTATAAGTCGGTAAGCTCTATGTGTGCAGGGAAACATATACACACATGACCACGAGCATACAAGCTTTCATTTGTCCATTTCCCACGTATACTATTGCTTGCCGTACCTGACCTCTGGGAGGCATTCTCTAGAGGTTATAAAGAAAATCTATGTGCTGTTTACTTAGCAAGATTCTGCAACATATTTTTTTTACAATTGCAGTTCGAGTATGTGCATCTACGGTCAAGAGAGATAAAGAGGAAGAAGACGTGTCTTGCGATATACTATCAAAATAATTGTTTCTGCCATTATCATCATCATCATCAACATGGTCATCATCAGCATCATCACATTCATCATCAGGATCATCATCGATTGCAACAGTCTCGGTTCGGACTCAAGGCCGCTGAAGCTACCGCTGTGTCGCGTCTCAATAAACTCTTTTCGATGGCGTGACAGAGTAGTGTAGGTGCTAAGTACACGCCACCAACGCCATGGAGCCACAACCTTTTCAACTTTGCTGGAGCCGTCGCTTTGCCGGTTTCTCACCGACGACTTTCACTATGCTCCATGACGGGAAACAAAACGCAGGGCCATCTGCTATCACGCCTAGATCCATGCCAGATGCACTGTTGGGACTCCGGGTTCTGCCGGTCTCGTTTTCGGTAGCTGGCCCCGTCGCAGGATCCATCGTCCAACAATTCAGCGAGAAGAAGCGCCCGAACGAACAACAGAGATTTATTTACATGTGGAGAAGTGGTCAACTGACCCAAAGAGAGAAGAGTGAGTTACAAAACGTCTTCGGCATTTTATAGCGCCACGTTGTTGACACTGGGCGCCTTGTCCGCATCGTCAGCCAATACGGTGTCCCCGGCACCTCGGCCACGAGGGAGGGGGAAACACCTCTCACAACACATGGAGTGGCACAACCTAACACGGAGTCCATATATGGTCACGGTGCCCTAAAATGTTACCAAACATGGTCACGAACGCACAGCAGAGTCCGGAGTTCTCCCGGTGAGAGGAGGAGTCTGAATGGGGAGGTGGGGGTGGACGACCCCGTCGGTCAAGAACCGGTTCTCCCACAAACCCTTCTTGCTTGGTTCCCTAGGGCCGGTCGTAACAGCACCTATTCACCACTACATGGAACCACGCCCGTTCGATGGAAGAGGAGGAGATGTGAACGAGGGCCGGTCGTAACAGCACCTATTCACCACTACATGGAACCACGCCCGTTCGATGGAAGAGGAGGAGATGTGAACGAGTGGCCCAAGCAATATGACAGGGTGAGCCGTTACAGCCACTGGAACGTCAACTCCAAGCCGTAGTATATAGCGTTATTTTTGACGGAAACCACTCTTATGTGGTATGAGAATCACGAAGAGTCGTTAACAACGTGGTACCCTTTGCTTAAAAAGTGAAGAAATGTTTCGGGGACTTGAACTCCAAGAAGAAACGCGCTGAGAGGACACTTGCTCAACGAGCTCAGACTCCTGTGTGGACTTGCACCACGTATACCGAGGAAGTCCTCAGGCTGTGCAAGAATATTGATACAAAGTATCACTACCAAGAAAAACAAGGGAAGCGCGGATAGAGAAGGAAGACGACGTTGCCTCCACTGCGATCCCCCTGAGTGGGTGCGAGCCATGATGGTGGAGATCATCATCATTATACCGTGATAGCGGACTCACGGCCAATTAAAAACCCCCATTTAAGTTACCTTACCTTGTTTAACAATTTGGTGGAAGGTGCTGGGTAGGACGAACCCAAAGATGGGAGCTTCACTACCAGGACTTCGTCGCAGCCGCCACCTCGCCGGACTTCCACCTTCGCCGATCGTAATGGCCCAATAGCAGCCATCCAACGCTTCGAGGCCAACTCCGATGGGTTCGGTGCCGTACTACAGAGTGCCACCAAACTTCGGCGGGACCTCAGGAGAAGACGTCGACGTGTGGCTCAAGAACTACAAGGAGGTGAGCAGAAGCAATGGCGGGGACTTGAACGAACAGCTCAATCATGTTGTATTCTCGTTAACTGACACCGCCCTCATATGGTACGAGAATTACTAGGACAAGTTCACGACTTGGGACCGTTTTGTTGAAGAAGTGCAGAAGTGCTTCGGTGATTCGGACGCAAAGAAGAAACACGCGGAGCAGACATTGTCTCAAAGGGCACAGCTTCCAGGAGAAACATGCACGACATACATTGAAGAAACATTAAAGCTGTGCAAGATTGTGAATAGGAGGATGTCTGAAGAAGACAAGGTTGGGCACGTTCTCAAGGGTATAGCCGAAGACGTGTACAATTCCTTAATTGGGAAAAACTGCTTGAACTCCGTGTCCGACGTGATGAAGCACTGTCGTACCTTTGAATTCCTCAAGATGCGACGAATTTCTCCGAAATTCGGCCGCCTGTCCAACGTCCCCACTGTGGCTAGTGTTGAAACAGTGCCGCCTAACGACCTTGCTTTGACCATACGGCAAATTGTCAGAGAAGAGCTGCTTCGATGTCGGCAGACCTATCATCGCCCCAGCGATTTTCAGGATGTGTACATAACCGAACCAGAACGTGTGCGTACTCCTGTTTCTCTTCCACCATGGCAACCATCAATCAACGCAGCAGAGGCTTATGAATATGAAGGCACACGGCAGGCTGGATTCCCCCGTCAACCACCTGTCAACTACGAACGAAGTTTTCGCCCACCTGTTTACCCAACATCGCCTGCCTACAGTGCCCCTGAAGAGCGGCACCACTATCCCATGCCTTCCAAGAGGAGTCGTTACTCTGAGCAGCCACGTGCCCCTTGACCAATTCCGGTATGCTACAACTGTGGCGTCCCGGGTCACAGCGCACGTTTTTGTGACCATCGCCCATATCAGCGGCAGTCTTGGCACTTGTCTCACCAACCTTTCGACCATCCGCTCTCCACGTCACGGAAACCACACGCACCTACCGGGTCACGTTACCCCTCGCCGGCCTCTGATCGAAGTTTTACGCCACCACCAGCTCCCCGTGCTCTATGATCGCCGTTGCCACGGCGGCGTGCTTATACACCACCGCCGGAAAACTAGTCGGTGCGGCCTGTGGAGTGAGGCCGCGAGATCACAGGTGCTATCTAAAGATATAAGCCCATCAGCGTTTATGTTGAAGAACAAAGTTCATGTAGTTGTCGATGGAGTGGCTACTATGGCACTTGTAGATACAGGGGCGACAATCTCGGTGATGAGTGTAAATTTTAAGAACCTGCTAGGACCAAAAGTGATGTTTTGCCTGAACCGTGGGGTGACATTTCGTGGTGTAAGTGGTGACGTGTTGTGTCCGTGGGATATTGTACTGTGGATGTCTCGCTGTGTGGCAAGGTGTTTTACAGTATTTGTGGTCATTCCGCGGTCTACACATGACGTTATCTTGGGTATTGACTTCTTGTGTGAGTATGGGGCAACCGTAGACTGCAGAAGTGGGCATCTTTCTATACACGGTACTTTCCCAACGGTGCACTTGGAAAATTCCTGTCCGGAGGAAGGCATCTTTTTCGTCTCCGTGGACACAGTCGTTCCTGCATTGTCTGCTGTGTGTGTTCTCGTGACTTGTTTCAGCAACAACTTTGGCACGTTTGACGCCACGCTCAAACCGATTCCCTTGGCATGCCTGAAAAAGAACATTCTCATTCCCCATTGTATAGTGTCAGCCGTTGACGGACGGGCAGGTGTGTGGACAATGAACAGTTCCATTGAGCCTGCAATTCTGCCAGGCGGCATGAAACTTGCAGTATTTAGACACCAGTCATGTACGACGCTGGTTGCGCTTGTTGATGCTACAAGCAAAAATGAACATCTAAGCTTAGAAGGTTCAGAAGATGCCCAATCGCTACAAATGGTCAGCAAGTCACTTGACCAAAGCAAACGTCATACACTGCTCGATGTTTTATCTAGGCACTCGAAAGTTCGATTTTTCTAAAAACAGCCAAAGGCCCTTAATCCAAGCGTCCCGGATACGTCATCAGATCCACACCGAGTCGGCGCATCTCATTAGGCAACCTTACCGAGTGGCACCATCGGAGCGCAAGATCATCAACGAGCAAGTCCAAGAAATGCTGGAAAAGGGAATAATACAGGGATCTCGAAGTCCGTGGGCTGCTCTCGTCATTCTAGTGAGGAAGAAGGTTGGTACGTGGAGATTTTGCGTTGACTACCGCCGACTGAATTCTGTTAGCAAGAAAGACGTCTATCCACTGCCGCGCATCGTTGACGCTCTAGACTGCCTCCATTCCGCGTCCTACTTTTCATCTGTCGACCTGAGATCACGTTACTGGCAAATTTCGATGCACGCAGCTGACAAACAAAAGGCGGCATTCGTTACGACCGACGTACTTTACGAGTTCAACGTTATGCCATTCGGATTATGTAATGCTCCTGCGACATTCGGAAGATTTATGGACTCTATATTGCGTGGTTCAAAATGGCATATATGCATGTGTTACCTTGATGATTTCGTAATTTTCGGACGTACGTTAGAGGAGCACAACACTCGCCTAGACATCGTGCTCAGCTGCATTGAAAAAGCTGGCCTTGTATTGAATTCAAAAAGTGCCACTTGCGCGAGCGACAGACTTTGGTGCTAGGACATCTCGTCGACAAAGATGTCATTAGACCTGACCCACAACAGACAGCGGCCGTTGAATCGTTCGAGCATCCTAAATCTGTGAAACAACTGCGTAGCTTCATCGGGCTCTGCTCGTATTTCCGCCGGTTCGTACCCAAGTTTGCGGATGTCGTTCACCCCCTGACGAGCCTTCTACGGAAGAACAGCCTGTTTCAGTGGACCTCCGAGTGTGATGCCGCTTATCACAAGCTGAAGTGTTTGTTAACTTCGCAGCCAATACTTCGGCACTTCAATCCTTCGTCGCCCACATAAATTCACACAGATTCAAGTGGCACTGGTATCGGTGCCGTTCTCATTCAGCGTTCTGGCGACAAGCAACACGTTGTGGCGTACGCAAGTCGTTCTTTAAGGAAACCTGAACGCAACTACACAGTGACCGAACAGGAATGCCTAGCGGTAGTCTTTGCCGTGCAACGGTTTCACTCATACATCTATGGTCGCCCGTTCACTATCGTCACAGATCACCATTCCCTGTGTTGGCTGGTCAACTTTCGTGACCCATCCGGCCGCCTCACACGATGGGCCATTCGTTTGCAAGAACATGTCTTCACCATTTCATACAAGACTGGCCGTCTACGCTGATGCGGATTGTCTCTCCAGAATGCCGCTACCATCAACAGATTGTGAAGCCGATAACTTTGACCACCTTATCGCTTCTCTGTAGTCGCGCTTTCCTGATGCCGTGACTTTCACCGCTGAGCAGCGTAATCACCCAAGCTTGAAAGCTCTCTTCCCTGGCACGAGAAATTCAATAAGCGAAGGCTGATTTTGCGTCCGAAATGGTCTTCTTCACCAGATAAACTTGTCCACGACGGGCACCCGCTTTTTGCTGGTTGTTCCTGCGTCCCTCCAAACGTCTGTTCTGCGTCTCACGCATGATGACCCCACCTCTGGCCATCTAGGCACCGCACGAACACTTAGTCGCTCGAAAGAGCGATTTTATTGGCCGAAATTGAGCAAAACAATTCAGAACTACGTGGCCAGCTGTACGCAGTGCCAGAGCCACAAGCGGCCCTCCTCGGGTCGAGTTGGTCACCTGCAACCTGTAAAGCCTCCCGGTTCCCCTTTCGAAAAGGTCGGCATTGATCTGATGGGACCATTTCCGCGCTCCTCCAAAGGGAACCGGTGGATAAATATATGTGCCGACTATCTGACGCGGTACTGCGAGACGGCTGCCTTATGCTCCGCCACGGCACTCCAGGTTTCGGAGGTCCTGTTGCATTCAGTCATCCTCCGACACGGACCTCCTCGCGTGATAATAAGTGACCGTGGACGACAATTTACCGCTGATATTGTCGAATCTTTACTTCGTTTGTGTGCCTCCAAGTTATGACACTCAACTGCGTATCATTCACAAACTAACGGCCTCACTGAGCGCACAAACCGAACGTTGATCAACATGTTGTCAATGTGCGTCGCCTCCGACCACAAAAACCGGGATGAAATATTACCATTCGTCACGTACGCCTTCAACACGTCGAAACACGGAACGACAGGCTACAGCCCTTTCTATCTGCTCTACGCTCGCCTACCTCGACATACGCTGGACACTATCTTTCCTTTTGTCGTCCATGACAATTTAAGAATTTCGGAAACATTGATTTGTGGGGTTTAACATCCCAAAAGATTGCGTAAACATTGTGCCATGCGGAAGAGACACATCGACTTGCCTGCTTACGTACACTGGCAGCGCAAGAGTCCTCCAAAACTTGCTACGACAGTCAACACAGGCATGTAACCTATGCCCTCAGTGATCTAGTGTGGGTGTGCACCCCTATACGCAGACGTGGCTTGAGTCAAAAGCTACTGGCACACTACGCCTGTCCTTTCGTGATACTCTATCGTCACAGAGAGGTCAACTATGAAATTGCACGTGTCACCACTAGTGGCCGACGTTCATGCAAGACAGAGGTGACGCATGTTGCCCGCCTGAAGCTGTTTACACGAAAGATGCAAGAATGACTCACCCAGAGGGCTTCGTCTGAGACAGGAGGAATGATACGAAGTATCACTACCAAAAAAAACAAGAGAAGCGCGGGTAGAAAAGGAAGACGACGTTGCCTCCACTGTGATCCCCCTGAGTGGGTGCGAGCCATGGCGGTGGAGATCATCACCATTATACTGTGATTGCGGACTCACGGTCCATTAAAAACCCCCATTTAAGTTACCTCACCTTGTGTAACAATATAAACACGCGGCTGTCGGAAAAAGATAAGGTTGTACACCTTCTCAAAGGTATCGCCGGTGATGTTTATAACTTTCTGATAGGTCGAGAAGATCTCACCACTGTCTCGAATGTTCATCGTCCCTGCCGTACCTTTGAGACGTTGAAGACACGTTGCATTGTACCTAAATTTGGGTGACTGGCGAATGTCACCATGGTCGCTAGCGTTGATGCGAGTCCACCCGCCGACCTTGCTTCAACTATTCAGCAAATCGTGCGTGAAAAACTGCGGTAGAACGACGTCACCTATTCTTCGCAGTATACTCAACGCCAGTAACACCATGTGCTCCTTTGTCACCGTCAGTGTGCGTTGCCGACCGCACTGAACCAGGAAGAATGTGGCCGCATCGAGACACATTCGAATCTGAGCAGCATAGGCACCGATATCATCCCGGCCGCAGCCCACAGCGACACACAGCTACAGTTCAGACTGCTGAGCCTTCGCATTCCATGAGACGACAAATCATAGCTGAGCGCTCACAACAGCATTTTTTGAGCGTCCTCTGCTCGTGTGCTACAGCTGCGGCGTCGAGGGTCACATTGCGGAATACTTTAAACACCGCCAGCTGCCGAGGTACAATCAGTATACATCTGAGTGACCTCGTGGTTCAAGTGGCTACATGTTCACGGAGAGCTCAAATAATCACAGACCAGGAATGCTTCAAAAGCCCTCTCCGGCCTCCGATCGCAGCTTGACACCACCGCTCTTCCACAAAAAGGTCTCTCACGCCGAGACCACTCCGCTCTTCTCCGGCTGCGCGCAGGCTCCGTGTGGACAGCTGCCAGACTGCATGCCAAAGGTTGCATCCCCTCGCCTTGCTGCAGTAGGTGTGGTTATGTCGAGACTTCGGACCACCTGCTGTGCTCTTGCCCAACCCTGGTTCAAGAACGCGCTACAGTCACTGCCACCTACAGACGCTATGGCCTCCCGTACACCACCACTAGCGAACTGCTCCACCTGGCACGCTCTTATGTTCCTGCCCTCATCAGCCTTATGGAGTTCGTGGATTCCAGTGGACTGATCAGACTCCACTAACCATCAGTCTCATCTGAGCCTCTTGCCTTTACCTTTGGACACCTCAAGCCTCGGACGTAGCCTTCAAGTGCTGCAAGCTTCTATCTACCCATCCTCTCCTATCTTTTCTCCTCTACCCCTTCCCCAAGATGCTGCGCCGTGATCCCTCAAAGGTTGCAGAAATAAGCGTCTTATTCTTCATGTCATTCCTACCGCCACTACCACCAACTGCACCTCGCGGAAGCTGGTCGCCTTCTCTTCGGCACCGATATCCATCGCCCTCTTCGAAAAACTAGTCGACGCGGGTGTTGGAGGTAAGGTCGCTGGGCATCTAACGATTTCGATAGGAACACCTCCATCCATTGGTATGACTAAGAATAAGGTGTCTGTGTGTATAGACAGTGCTTCGACTATGGCTTTAGTGGACACAGGAGTAACTATTGCAGCGATGATCGTCACGTTGAAACGCCTCCTCGGAAGAAAAGTCGTGTTCCACTGGGACCGTGCTGATACGTTTCGTGGAGCAAGTGGTGAGCCCCTATATTTTGTTCGTGTATGCAGCGTTGAAGTTAGCTTGGGTGGTCATCTAATTGACGCAGAGTTCGAGGTTCTACTTCATACTGCACATGACGTAATACTGAGCCTAGATTTTCTACAGCTTCGCGGTGCCAATGTCGATTGACGAACGAGAGAAATTACCATAGATTCGAGCATTCCGTCTGCGTTTATAGAACACCTGCCTTGTCACGAAAGTGCCCTTTGCGTATGCATGGATACAGATGTCCTACTATTAATTGTCAGGAAAGTGTGTCCCAGTCACATGTTCCCCTGCCACCGAAAAAAAAAACATATGACGCCATCATAGAGCCGATACACCTTAGGTGCATGGGGAATGTTCTGATACCTTATTGTACGCTGCCAGTTGTTCAAGGGCGCACTAGCTTATGGACCATTAACTGTTCCGATGAACCCACGATACTGTCAGAGAGTCTGAAACTTGCGGTGATTCATGAACAGCAGGCATTTTCTTTTGTAATCCTTGAAGAGCGCGACGACTCCACGGATGAGCCTATAGTTGAGTCATTGCACACGCCACAGACTCCTCGATTATGTCCATGATGAACAAAGCACTAAGCACAACCCAGTGTCGTGAAGTGGCGGGTATTCAAACAAAACACTCCAGAGTGTTCAACTTTGGCCAGAAAGAGGGTCTGCCATCATTTCCCCCTTTTCGTATACAGCATGGGATGTATTCCGCCTATACGCCAGAAACCATACCATGTGCCACATTCGGAGTGAAAGGTTACCTGGTTAGTTACGTTGGGTTTCATGGCGAAAAGCAACAATGGCTATGATGCGCCAGACACTGGTTGATTTTGATAATAGGGTTAAAATGTGAGGTGAAAAACAGATTTCTGTTTACAGTTTGTTTAGAAGACCTGCGGCCTCTAGAAACCTAAAAACATCCTGTAAGGGGATGAGTGCATTTTCTGATAGTAATAACATTGGGTATAGAGGTGTTTGTGTTCTGTAAAGTTGTTTAAAATAAACGTGTCTACTTTTTTCAAAGACTGGGCATGTAATTAAAATATGATTGATAGTCAAAGGTTCTTTGCAATGTTCGCATTCTGGCTGATCTTCTCCGCGCAATAAAAAGTTGTGGTTGAGGTGAGTATGACCTATCCGTAGGCGGCATAGTGTTACTTCGATGAAGCGCTTTTGGTGATTGCACGACTTCCATTCTTGTAGAATAGGCTTGACAATTTGAAGCTTGTTATGCACTTGAGCCTGCCACTGTTCTTGCCATTTTGCCCTAAAGGCTGTCCGACAACTGTTCAAACAGTCTGTGAATGGTGCTCTTATTTCTTCTATGCTTTGATGACCTGCCCTTGTTGCTACCCTGTCTGCCTTTTCGTTTCCTGGGATACCAACATGGCTCGGCACCCATACAAGTCGGATTGTCTCGCCATTTTTCTCAGCTCTTTCTAGCTTCTGTAAAATGTCCCCGAGAAACGGTTCGTTTTCCGACATTCCATGTATGGTTTTCAATGCGCTAAGTGAGTCAGTGTATATGACAGCTTTTTTGTGCTTTCTTGATAAAATTTCTTCGAGAGCAATCAAAAGAGCATATACTTCTGCTGTGAAGATAGATACAAATGGCGGCAGTCTTATACATGTTTCTGGGTGTTTTGATATGACAGCACTTCCTGTATATTCTTGTGTTTTTGATCCATCAGTGTAGTATTCGGAGTGTGTGTTATATTTTTCTTGTGTGGCTAGGAAATCCTGCCTGATCTGTTCTTGTAGAGTTTCCTTCTTTTTTAAATGAGTTAAAGCGAGGTCAGTGTAGTGCAAAAAGTCCAACCATGGAGCCAGTCTTTCCGGCACTCGGACTACGCTTAGTGCCTGATTCGGTACTTTGTAGTCTAGACATATTTCTTCAAAGCGCAGGAGAAATGGTATCGTATTCTGGTACCGATGTGAGAGACAATAGTGTGACATATGTGGCTTGGTTTTGATCGGATTTTTAATACATAGGATACAGTAAGTAGCGCTCTTCTCTGTTCTAGGCAAGGCCCGTTGCTCTCAGCATATAAGCTCTGGACAGGTGAGGTTCTATACGCTCCACTCGCCAAGCATAATCCATGAATATGTATTGGGTCAAGGCGTTTGAGGTAAGATTTTCTGGATGAACCATAAATAACGCTGCCATAGTCAAGTAGACTGCGCACCATCGAGCGGTATATGTGTAAAAGGCAGACTCGATCGGCACCCCAGTGTTTCCACGATAGTATTTTCAGAATGTTGAGTGCCTTGTTTGCTTTATTTTTTGTCTAATTCACGTGGGAAATAAAGTTTAGTTTCCTGTCAAAGATTAGGCCTAGGAACTGGTGTTCTGACTTGAGTGGCAGTACACTGTTGTTGATTTTAAGAACAGGGTCCGGATACAAGCCGCGCTTTTGTGAGGAAAGTAGGGCAACGGTTTTCCGGGTAGAAAAGCGAAAGCCGTTTTGATCCGCCCATTTGGTCAGTTTGTTGATGGTTAACTGCAGCTGCCTTTCACATATGGATATGCTTCAGGCTCGACATGCTATCTGAAGATCGTCAACATATAATGAGTGCATGATGGAGAGAGGGATTACTTCATTAACTGAATTCATTTCGACTACGAAGAGTGTAGTGCTTACGCAGCCCTGCGGCACACCATTCTTTTGGACAAAAACGCGATAGTGGGGAGCCCAACCGTACCTGAAAGTTTCGGTTTGATAGAAAGTCAGAGAGGCAGTTAAGCATTCTTCCGCGTATTCCGAAATTCGCCAGGTCTCTCAGTATACCATACCTCCACGTAGTGCCATAGGCCTTCTCCAAGTCAAAAAACACTGCTAGGCAGTGTTGCCGATGTAAGAAGGCCTCACGTACTGTGTGTTCGAGACGGAAAAGATGGTCTATTGTTGAATGGCCTTTCTTATACCCACACTGATGATCATCTAGTAGGTTGTCTATTTTAAGGGTGTATGTTAGTCTTATGTTTATTATGCTTTCGTATGATTTCGCCATACAGCTTGTAAGTGCTATGGGCCTATAGCTACCCGGTGAAGTGGATGGTTTTCCAGTCTTTAGAAATGGCACTATGGTTGCCATTTTTCATTTTGTGGGCATTTTGCAAGTTTTCAAATCACGTTAAAGAACTTCAATAATGCTTGCACAGCACCTTTAGACAGATCCACGAGCATTGTGTAATGAATTCTGTCTGGCCCGACTGCTGTCTTTTTTCCCGCCGAAAGCACAGCGTTTAACTCTTGTAGTGTCATGGGAGCATTGTACGGCTCATCTAGGCCACCGGTTACTAGTAGTTTTTGTTTTTCGGTTGTCTGCTGGTATGCCAGCAAGGATGGCGTGTAATTAGCAGAACTAGATATAGTGTAAAAGTGTTCGCCTAAAATGTTTGCCTGCTCCTCTGGAGATGTCTGTGTGCCTAGGTCTGTAAGTATGGGTATTGCGTATGAGGAGTAGTCGCCACTGAATTTTCTAACCTGGTTCCACATTTTCTTGGATGTGGTTGTGCTATTGATTGTAGATATGTACTTCTGCCAGGATGATTTTTCTGCATCTCTACGAATGTATTATGCTTTTGCTTTAGCTTGTTTGAACGCGAGGAGGTTGTCACATGTGGGGTACCTACGGAAGTTGCACCATGCTTTATTCTGTAGTTTTTTGGCTTTTGCACACTCACTCGTCCACCATGGCTTTAGCTTTCTTCCCACTAGTCCTGAAGACTGGGGAATAGCTTGCTCTGCCGCAGACAGTATTGAATCGGTGAACTTGTCATTTATTTCATCTACTGTTAGGTGTTCAGAGAACTCATACTGTAGATTATCTCTCTGTGTAAACAAAGGCCAGTTAGCTTTGTGAAGCTTCCAACGCTGTGGTCGAGAGCGTATGGTCGGAAGTGGCGATGTTAGTTTTACAATCGACGGTAGATGGTCACTACGATAAGGGTTGTATATTGTTTCCCGTGTAAAATCTGCAAACAGTGAGCTAGAGCACAGTGCCAAATCCAAGCAACTTATGGTTCCTGTGCCTGAAGAGCAGTATGTTGGTGATCCAGTGTTTAAAATACACACATTGTTAGTAAGAATAAAAACTTCAATTACCTGCCCTCTACTGTCTGTCTTTACACTATCCCATAGTATGTTATGTGCATTGAAATCTCCTGCAATTAAAAAAGGTTTAGGTAGCTGTTCTAGATCTTTTACAGTAAAATGTGTATGAGGTGGAATGTATATGAAACAAAGTGATAGTTTGGTGTGATAAAATGGTGACTGCAGCCGTTTCAATAAAACTGTTAACTATAACTTCTCTTA
Source organism: Rhipicephalus microplus (assembly GCF_043290135.1). Lineage (NCBI taxonomy): Eukaryota > Metazoa > Arthropoda > Arachnida > Ixodida > Ixodidae > Rhipicephalus > Rhipicephalus microplus. Next base: position 283,714,741 of record NC_134710.1, read on the forward strand.
CTGCTATACCACTTTGGACAACAATGGCGACGCCACCCGACAGCCGGTTGCTTTGCGAGCGGTCGCGACGTATAACACTGTAACCTTTTAGTATTTTGGTGTTTTTTGGTCCCAGTTTCGTTTCTTGTAAGCATAACGCTACAGGCGAGAAGCTTGTAAATATGTCCTTAATGTCGCTTAAGTTTCGTGTCATGCCTCTGCAGTTCCAATGGAAGATGTATGCCATTACGTGAAATGATGTGTATAAAATTTACTATTTTGAGTTAGTCGTGCATAAGCTAAAAAGCGTCACTATTCGTCTGCTTCGTCACTTCTTTTTTTGTGGGACCGAAAGTGTGTTTGAGCTCCCTTTTCCTCCTTTGCAGGGAAGAATGATGGGCTGCCTGATCGCCCTGCTAGTTGAAGCAGGGTCTGTCAGGCTTTCAGTGTCCGATGGACTCACGTCCATGGACTCGGCACCACTAGTGTGCTCAACAGTGTTGGTGTCCGGCTATAATTCTGGCCTCCTCAAGGAAGGCTGGCTACTCGGCACCGTTGCTGAGACCTCTTTTGCCTCGACATTAGGTTGGCTGGCACCAACACTGGTCGAGGCTTTAGGGCCTCCCTGAAAAAAAGGCACTTGGTGCCTTCTTTCGCTCTTGTTTGGGGGACGGACCATGGCCACTATGTCCGGGAATTCGACCTGTGTGCCTACATAGACTGTCGGCGGTGCCTTCCCCCTTCACACCGCTTCAGCGTAGGTGCCCTTTTGGGCAAGAACCACTCGCTTGCGCGCTTCTCAATACAGTATGTTTTCTTTGGTTTTCAGTGTAAGTATATCTTTTTTTCTTTTTGCTATTCTGGGCAGGAGCGTCAGTACGCTGCATGGGGCCCCTTGCAGTTCACACAGTTTAAAGCGTTCGTGCACTCACCATCTACATGTTCATTCTGGCCAGATTTCATGCAGGTTGGATTACTGCGACATGAATGAGACCCGTGCCCGAACCTCTGGCACCGGAAGCACCTGCGAGGATTAGGTATATAGGGCCTCACACGTAGGTAAAGGTACGCTACCTTAACTGCAGCAGGAAGCGTTGGGCTTGCGAAGGTTAGTATTACATTCCTTGTGTGGGTTTCTTTCTTTTCTCTACGGATGATGATTGCTCCTGCGGCAAGAAAACCTTGATGCACTAAAGCATCCTCAATTTCTGCGTCGGTTCACTTGAGCAGTTCATTGTCGGATATTACACCTCGCGTCTATTTGAGAGATCGATGAGCTGTTACACTGACTTCATGTTGTCCGATTTTTCCAAGGTGTCTGATTTTGTCACTTTGTTATTTGTTTTTCACTTCTATGAGGAGATCTTCTGAATTCAATTTTTTCGCATTGTAATTGCTTCCAACGCATTCTTTTATTGTTTTGCAATCGGAAAGGGTGATATGTCCTGCATCTTGGTTTCAGACAATGACGTTACAACAAAGAATTTTGTGTACTCGCTCTCTTTAGTCAGAAAGTTTCTATTGGCTTCGGTGCGACCCCTTTTACGGGACCGATCATTGTGGAAAAGGGGGGTACTTTTTCCATAGAATAAGAATAAGAATAAGATAAGAATAAGAATAAGAATAAGATTTATTTGATCTTGACAACTTCAAGAAAGGTACAGGAGCTAAAGGCGAAAAACGCCTGACAGGGGCCCCGGTACCCGTAACATGTTACAACATCATATTACATGGCATAATAGTAGTTCATTGGCAGTAAACAAAAATATAAAAAAAATCGTTACACATTTGATATACAATGCGTTAGGAATACAAAGTCTTTCGCATTCATACGTCCACATAGTTACTGTGCTATTTTTTTTTTTTTTTTAATAGACAGAGGCATAAGATAACAAAAGGAGTATTGATATCAGCACACAATCAAGCTCAATCAAACGCATGGAATGCAATAGTATACATAGATACATACACATACATCCATATATATATACATATATATATATACATACATATATACATACACATATATATACACATACACACATATATACATACACACATATATATACATACACACACACATACACACACACATATACACACATATATACACCTACATACACATATATACACACATATATATACACACATATACATACACATATATACACATACACATATATACACACATACACACACATATACCCACACACACATGTGTTGCAATAGTCATTCTCTCAAAGCCTGTGCAAGTAACAGTTCCTTCACCTTATTTTTAAATGCATTTCTAGTCGTGAAGAATTCAATATGACCTTCTAGCTTATTCAGGATCATTAGTACTTGGTGGCTGGTTGTTTGTGTACCATAGTTAGTCCTGGTTTTTAATGTTCGTCTTCTCTTCAGTCTCATGTCGTATGGGACTTCATTACTGCTGCTGTCGTCTAGATATAGTGCATTGGAATGTATATACTGCAGTAGTTTGAAGTCATAAACTTTGTTTGCTTGAAGCATTTGATATTTTAAAAATAACGGTGACGTGCTTAATTGGTACCATGGCCCCTGATAACTTTCATAAATGCGCAGTATCATTTTTTGTAGACGAATAATCCTATTGTAGTTGGTTTTTGTAGTGGTACCCCAGACCAGTATTCCGTAGCATAGTCTAGAGTAGAACAATGAATTATATAGGTTTTGCTTCAACCAGATAGGTATCAAGGGTGCAATTTTATACAAGCAGCCAACAGCTCGGGAGAGTTCAACGACTAAATTATTAACATGAACGTTCCACGAAAGATGCTCTTGGAACCAGACACCAAGAAACTTTTGCTCTTTAACCCTGGTTAACTCATGCCCTTGGAAAGTTAGAACTATTTCCCGGCTAAGTTGTTTGTTCAGAGCACGAAATATGACATAGTTTGTCTTTGCTATATTAAGCTGCAGTCTATTTTGGCCTAGCCAAGTCGAGAGCAACGCAAGGTACTCGTTGGCCTTAGTTTCCAAATCAGTTAAGTCTGTGGATTTAAAAAAAACATTAGTGTCATCGGCATACATAATAATTTCAGGAGAGTTTGCTATAGTTACAATATCGTTAATATAAACAAGAAATAAAAATGGCCCCAGTATGGACCCCTGAGGAACTCCTTGTGTTAGCTTTAGTTTCGATGATTTTGCGTTTTGTATTTGCACAATTTGAGAACGGTGACTCAGATAGTTTTTAATGAGCTCTAATGCTACTCCCCGCACCCCATACCTAGATAGTTTGTCGTATAAAATATTATATTTTATGGAATCGAAAGCTTTCTTCAAATCTAGAAATAAACCAAGTGTGAAATTTTTGCTATCTATGTTCGTAAGTATACTATCTTTGATGTAGCACAATGCTTTTTCAGTTGATCTGTTTTTCCGAAAACCATATTGGCTATTAGAAAGAATTTTGTGTTTGTCAAAGAAAGAAACCAGTCTTTGGTTAATCACACTTTCAAATATTTTCGACATAATGGGGAGGACCGATATCGGTCGGTAATTTGATAAATTATTTCTAAGGCCACCTTTAAATATAGCTGTCACCCGTGCTACTTTGAGCTTTTGTGGAAAAACACCAGTTGACAACATGAGATTAACAATATGAGCAACTGCCTCCGAAATAAGGTGGGATACTTGTTTTAATTCTTTCGCACCAATCTCATCAATGCCTGGTGCGACATTACTTTTCAGTAGCCTTATTGATGCCTCCACTTCAGCAGGAGATGTTGGTTGTAAGAATATTGTGTGTTCTATCATAGGTGTATCCGGGATATTAGTATCACGGTCAATGTCATTTGGCTCTTCATAACAACCGGCATTTATGAAATGTGCATTTATTGAGTTAGCCAAATCTTCAGCATATATAGTTGTACCGTTTATAGTCATTTCTTTTATATCACTGCACTGTTCCATTCTATTAGTTAGAGCATTTACCATTTGCCATACCTTCTTTGGGTTATCGTAAATGCTCTCAAACTTTGCTGTGTAGTAATTTTTCTTGGCTTTTCTTAAATCAGCATTCAGAGTATTTCGAATTTTTTTGTATCTACAAAACACTTCAGGGTCCCGACAACTAATGAATTCGTGGTATAATTTATTCTTAGCCTTTATGCGTTGATATAGACCTTTGTTTATCCATGGTTTCCTATATTTTTTGTTTCGCTGCACCATGATTTTCTTGAGCGGAAATGCATTGTCAAAACATTTATGGATCATCTCGAAAAACATGTCATAGGCAGTGTTGGCGTCTGCCTGGTCTAATATAATGCTCCAGTCAAGTCCTTGGACTAAGTTTCTAAATACTTCGCGCGAGATGTCATTTAGGTTACGTCGAGAACACATTTGCTCTTGAGGCTTATTTTCATATAAGGTGGCCAGTAAAAATACCGGCAGGTGGTCACTAATATCGGAAGAGAAAACGCCCGTTTTTATGTAGTCTGTGCAAAGGTTTGTAATGCAGACGTCCAGTAACGTGGCACTGTGTGTTGTGATTCTAGTGGGTATATCTACGTAATTTTTACAGGCATACGTGTCCAACATGGTAGTGAATTCCCTAGAGTACGTGTGTGATGATTTCAGATCAATGTTTATGTCACCCATAATAACAAATGAACCCAAAGTGAAAGAATTATCACACAGTAGCGTCTCGAAGAAATGAAGAAAGTTTACTTCCTTTCCAAGAGGTGGCCTATACACAACCACTGCGAGCACCTTGCCAATGCGTAGAGCTAAGCACTCGACGTCATCATTTATGACGGAAAGGTGAGGCAACTTTTCACAAGTAAGCGTGTCTTTGAAGTATATAGCAACGCCCCCTCCCTTCTTAGCGCTGCGGCACAGGTGCTCAGAATGGTACCCAGATATATAGGGCACTTCATTTCCGTGAATCCAAGTTTCTGAGAACATTATCACGTCAAATGATACGGTACAAGAGTGAAGAAAATTGGTAATCGCGTCAACTTTGTTCTTAAGGCTTCTGCTATTGATGTGTAGAAGCGAAAAACGTTTTGCAGGAAGTGAGAATTCAGAATTGAAGGCATCAGTCGTGTAATAGTTTGTACCATGTTCTAGCTCAGGCATGGTGAAATGAGGGCAAAGATGTTAAAAAAGATGTTGCGCTAGGAAGTATGTCACTAGGCATTCAAAGCAGTATCAGCGCATATCTGAATAAGATCGGCCTGTGTGGCGATACGAACTACAGATGAGCCTTCATCCTTTCTAGCCAAAATTTTTCCGCTGTTCGTCCAGACGAATTTCCAGTTGGCAGCTTTCTTTTTTTGAATTGCGGCTGAAAGCAGTGCTTTATTAGCCTGTGTGAGATTCTCGTTTACGTAGATAGGCGTCTTCGCCTCACTTCCAAGCACTGAACTGTCTATCTTTTGTTTTCTGCATTTTGACAGAAACGCATTTCGTTTGCTTCGTCGCACAAAACGAGCGATAATGCTTTGCGCATTCTGCTTTGAGCTACGTACCCAGTGACACGTGTCGAGATCAGCTGCTTCTACAGCCTCACCCACGCTTTTCCCAATTTTTTGTATTGTAAGTACTGGATCATCTTCAGCTGGCACTCCCTTTATTTCTACATTATTGAGGCGCTGGTATTGCTCTAATTCTTCACACTTCTGCGCAAGCCTTTCATTTTCTGCTTTGAGTGCTTTGTTCTCGTTTACAATGCCATGCATTTCCTGTCTGAGCTGTTTTATGTTTTCTGCTATTCCCTTTACGTCATTACAAATGTCCGTACAGAACGACACGCTGTCTTTTAGTTCCCTCATGTCCGATCGGTAGTCTCGCTTGAAAGTGTCGAACGCTCTAATTAATTCCCGAAGGTCTTTACCATCCAACATATCCTTATCAGCATCACCACCAGTGTCTTTTGCAGCCCCCTTTGGCATCACAAACACTTTGCGCTGAGTTCGGCAGAAAAGCATGATCATTCGGTAGCTATGCTGACCACCCACCATAGAGTTTAACAAGGGGAACGTATACACACGTTAGGCTTACATAGCTACTATAACCCTGTGGTCCTGACCAAGGGAGGTCAGTCCCCCAGGGTATAACCCTAGCCGCCAGGAAATTTGGAAGTAAACGGAAAAGAGAAGACAACAGGACAGGTAAGAAGTGAGCGATAAAGACGAAGATGTAGGGAGAGAGAGATAGGAAGTGGCGACTGCCGATTTCCCCTGGGTGGGTCAGCCCAGGGGTGCCGCCTAAGTGAAGTCAGGGCCAAAGCGGTGTGTTGCCTCTGCTGGGGGGCCTTAAAGGTCCAATCACCCGGCGTCGGCTCAACCCCCAGGATCCCCTTTTCCCCGGGCACGGCCGAGCCACGCACGGCTAGGCATGGGAGGAAGTCGTAACTCCCCCATTAGCTTGGGTCCGTGGTGTCGCTGCACACCAAACGCCTGCATACGCAGACGCCCCTGTGGGGGGAGCGAAAGGTTATCAGTGACTAAGTTCGCGACATACCAAAGAAAAATGTTATCTAGGGATCGTGCAGTCCATCGGCAACTCCTGTAATCTTGGTTTTGAAAAAGACGGCTCATGGAGATTTCGCGTTGATTACCATCGCCCCAGCACCATCATTAAAAAGTACATATATAATCTTCATGATGCTATCAATCGCCTTTCATTGGCTTCCTACTTTTCGTCTGTTGAATTGAGATAAAAATTGGCAAATACTTAGGCACAAAAAGAATAAGGAAAAAACGGCCTGCGTAACACCAGACGGACTTTTCTAATTCAATGTGATGCCGTTCGGGTTGTGCAATGCACCAGCCACGTTCGAGAGCTTCATGAACAACAGCTTGAGTGATTTAAAATGGGGAATCTGCATGTGCTATTTGGGTGATGCAGGAATCTTTCGACGCACGTTCCGTGAGCACAACAAACCACTCTATCTTTTTTTATATTGCCTAAGTGAACCATTTTCGGTATTGAACTAAAAAAATGTTATTTTGGAGAGCATCAAACACTCAATCTATACCACTAGTTGGACAAAGAGGGGATACGACTTGATCCAACGAAGACGGCAGCAGTGGAAGCCGTCAAGCAGCCTCGCTCAGTAGAACTACGGAGCGTTCTGTGACTATGTTCGTACTTCTGTAGATTCATTCTTGCGTTCCCTAATATCGTGCATCCACTGACGTGTCTACTTCAAAAAGACGTGTGGTTCAAATGGGCTCCGGAATGTGTGTCCACTTTTCATGCACTGAAATTCCGACTTACGTCCCACCAAACTTTCCGACACTTCAACCTTATGGCTCCCACAGAAGTGCACTCAGATGCTAGTGGCATTGTTGTCGGTGCTGTTTTGGTTCAGTGCATTGAGACCAAAGAACTTGTCATGGCATATGCGATTCGCTCCCTCAGCAAGCCTGAACGTAATTACACCTGACAATAGGTATAGCGTGAGAACAGAACGACAACAAAGAGACAAGAAGGACACGACTTGTCTCTTTGTCGTTGGTCTGTTCTCGAAGGCCACGACTTGTCTCTTTGTCGTCGGTCTGTTCTCGCGCTATAACTATCGTCATGGCATGCCAACTAGCCCAAGCTGCCACACTTCTTAGTAATTACACTGTTACGAAACAGCGTTGTCTTGCAGTGGTCTTCACAGTACAATCCTTCCAGTCATACCTTTACGGACGCCCCTTCACCATCGTGACAGACCACCATTCTCTATGTTGGCTGGTCACTCTGCGCGACCCATCCAGTCAACTTGCACATTGAACACTTCACCTACAGAAGTACGACTTTACGGTTGCTTATAAAACTAGTCGCCAGCACGCTGATGCAGATTGCCTTTCGCGGCTGCCGCTTCCTATGAAGGACTGCGACGCGGACAACTTCGACGGGTACCTCGCATCCTTTGCGGCAGGATTTCCTAACAAGAGTACATTTAGGAATGAGTAACAGCAAAAGGACAGCGCTCTACAGCCCCTTTTTGCTGGCGGACGAGATTCATCAGCCACTCGCTTTTTGCATGTGCGACAGGCTGCTATACAAGAATTATTCTACTACAGGTTTCCGCTATTTTCTGTTAGTCCTGAAGAGTCTCCGCTTTTCTATTTTGAGAGCCATGCACGACGATCCAACATCCGGCCATTTAAGAGCAACGAGAACTCTCTACCACCTTCAAGAAACCTTTACTGGTTCAAGATGCGTCAGACAACGCATCATTATGTTTCAAGCTGCAATGAATGCCAACGTCGAAAGCATTCTACAAGTACTCCCCTTGGAAGGCTACATCCTGTGCGATCTCCAAGATTTCCATTTGAGCGAGTTGTAATTTACCTTCCTGGTCCTTTTCCATGGTCCTTCAAAGGAAATAGTAGGATCATCGTGGGTGCCGATCATCTCATTCGATACTGCGAGACGACCGCTATACCATCGGCTACTACACGTGACGTGTGCCTCTTCACGCTACGCTAAGCGATTCTTCCACACGGACCTCTAAAAGTCATTATTAGTGACCGTGAACGCCAGTTCATTGCAGACGTCGTCGAAGAGATGCTTCGTCTATGTACTTCAAGTTTTCGACACTCTACGCCCTATCACCCTCAAACGAGTGGTCTCATTGAACGCACAAACAGAACTCTCATGAACATGCTGTCCATGTATGTGTCATCGAATCAAAAAATTGGGACCATGTTCTACCTTTCATAACTTCTGCCTTTAACACCGCACAGCATGAGACTACCTGCTACAGTCCCTTCTTTATGCTAGACCACCACGCTATACACTTGACACAATTTTCCCGTTTTTAGACCACGGTGATCCTAGCATTTCTGAGACTATCTGTCGTGTAGAAGAGGCCAGACGACTCACCCATTTGCGCACTCTTGATTCGCAGCAACGCTCGACGGTACGGTTCGATGGACGACGCCAACACGTCACCTATAAACACGGCGACTTGGTATGGCTTTGGACTCCAGTGGGAAACGCGGATTATGTGAAAAACTGCTGGCGCATTATGTTGGACCCTATGTAATTCTCAAACGAATAAGCGACGTGACTTACCACGCTGGTCGCCTTCACGCCAATGGCCGGCGTTCTGCAAAGATGGAACTTACTCATGTTGCCCGTTTAACTCTTTGATGCCTGCTGTATCTCTGGGGCCCCAAAACGTTTTTTTTTTCAGCGAACACACCCTGCTGCACGTCCCTTCTGGCGCTACATGTGGCCAGAGACAGACACTACCGAACGTCTCCAAATTTAGGAAAATACATAATTGAAAACGCAGCATGTTTTGCAGTGCTTCGTTCCAGCGTCTTGACAGGTGGTAAAAAAGCTTCGCATATGGAAGATGATTTATTCGACTACATAGGAAGATAAAGCTTCTGCGCCGTCTGTTACAACTAAAATGGCTCAGAAGGCGTTGTAGCACATTTATGAGCATGCTAACTATCGTGACCACAAATTACGCCCCAGAAATCTCAATACAAACTCGCTTGTTGTTCACGAGCAAAATCGGGCAAATACCGGAGTGCAAGCAGATATGGGAAGGTGCGATTGTAATAATTCACAATATGCGGAGCTGATATATTTAATGTTTTAGTGTAGAAGAAAAAGAAAACTGCCATCTTCAAGAATTGCTTCACACTCCTTTCATACTCTTATTCCTCGCCTGCGCCACTTCCAGAACAAGCACGCCAATCTGTTCGTCACAGGAAAGGGAAGATACTTTATTTTTGCTCAAATGTGTGCGTGGTTCTACGCCTTTTATATTTTCAAAATTATAAATTCGCAAAGATCTTCATTATAAAAAAGTGAGAAGATATGCTCTATTTTCTAGCTTTGAAATGTTCTTTTTTCTAGACTACTCGACTCATGTCAAGTCTTCCAGGGTAAGTGTAAGCCAAAATTTTACGGTGTAGATTACATTTAAATCTCAATCTTATCTGGTGAAACACGCATCTACACCTTATTTCAGGTGGCTAATGCTAGAAGGCGTTCCATGTGAAGTAGTACCATACGTGCCCAATGTTGCTTAGGAGCAACAACCCATTGCTCGCCTATACAAATGCATAATTTTTTTTCTGATGACTTAATTGGCATACTTCATCATTTCCTTAAGCATAACAAAGTTTTCTTGGTGTTCTTGACTGAAAGAAAATTTAGGGCATGAAAGCGTCAACGCCGTTCAATCCTAGAGAGACCGACTGACTCACCTGATGGGTTTCATCTGCGCGTGGAGAGATGTTACCATTGTAGTTTGAGTATGTGGTTTTACAGTCAAGCTAGATGAAGAGGAAGAACGCATGCCTTGCAATCGCGACAGTCAATGTTCCAGGCAGAATTAATGGCAGTGATTCTGGCCATACGCAAGCTACCAACATATATCTCTTCGGCTGTTATACTAACTGATTCTTTGTCAGTTTGCACTGCTTTGACAGCAACAAAAACATCGCCTTGTTTATTAAATTTTATATGTATATACCCAGTCCCGTTCGTGTTATCCGATTGGTTTGGGTGCCAGGTCACACTAGACTAATACTAAATGAAGCGGCAGAATCATTTCAGGGCCCCATCTAGAATAGTCTAAGACCCTCCTGCTTATATACAATCACGTGATTTCAGAATTTCTGTATACGCAACAAACACACAAACTCTTCTGTTCTAAATAGCGCAGATTTTCAGCACCTTAAGTTTCAGTGGTACAGCGCTTGGTGTGCAACAAGACAATTCGAAGTGCCATTCACTAAATTTCGATGCAGGATTCCACCTTTAAACTTTTGTTTATACAGACCTGGTTTTCTTCCTTCTTGTCATTGTCACTATGGTACGCAAACAGAAACTATAGAGCACTTTTTCACAGAATGCCGCAGGTATCAAATTTAAAGAAAAAATTTCTAATACCAGCTTTCCGAAAAAATGCAGTGGCTTAGCTCAGCTATGCCAAGATATACGGAGCGTTAGCAAAGGTTAAGCTGATTATTCTTCCTTCTCCATGGCTATACCACAGTGGCAAACGCCAGTCAGATGCGCTATCAAGCGGCTCCAGCGCAGTGTCAGATGGCGACTGCACAGGCAAGGCGCGCGCGTCGGCGTCTATATGGCTACCAAGGATCTGACGGCACTCCTCTAAAAAGCGCACACCGGTGGCGGCGAGTCGCGCGCGGCCGCGGCCGAGTGCGAGGGAGGTGCCGGCTCCGGTGCGTGACACCACTGATCGTCTGCGCAGCGCATCGTATTGCGCGCACACCGGTGGCGAGCAGCGTGCGGCGGTGGTGGAGTATCATTGCGCATGCGCAGACCAGTGCCACGCGAAATTGTCTCAGCGAGGCCAGTGTAGCTAACGCTACAAAACACGGGCTTGAGCTGTCTGAAACGGTACTACTCTCCCTAGGGGCTTCGGAACTAGGTCATTGCAACAGTGATATATATGGAGCCGTATATAAATATATAAAATAACCAAACCGGCTACCATGCTAATCGCATGAGTACATACTGATTACTTATTTTCGTCTTTAGTCTATTTCATATATTTTGCTGTATTATATATATTTTGTATCCCACTGCCGTGAGATTCATGGCTGATTCCCCGTGGTGGGTTGAGCCATTCCACTTGGCACGAAACAACCAACTAACCAGTGACAGTCTTCGTTCGTACTTAAGGCCGCTGAAGCTACAGGTGTCTCACGTCTCAATAAACTTCGTTCGAGAACGTGACAACATATTATAATACATCTTATAAATTCATAGGCCATCGATTTCTTTGTGTAAAAACAGCACAGATGTCCATAAACTTGAGTGTAATAAACGTGCGTGGCTGCGACGCCTCACGGATGCCGTCCTTATATTTACAGCCTTGTATCTTATTCGTAGATATCCAGGATAGTTGTGGTTTATTGGAAAGTAACTTCTGCCGTGCAAGCATGTGTACTGTTTTCATCTCGTAGTCGATCGTGACGTGCGATATAATTTCCAGCTAGCATCTCGGCAGTACTCTTTCACGTATTAGCTTTCCTAACTGTCATCGACGGTTGTTTTTCGTGAGAATGTACGTGCCATATGGGTCGTTCGGCCGCTCTCGCCCACGTCTTTTACCGCGAAACTCTTCTTTTACCGCGATCCTCAAACAAGTGCGAGGAGTTTTCCTATCTGGCCGTGACACGAGTGTTTGCTCAATCAGTCAACATCGCTGTCAGTCATTCATACATGACAGTTCGTCAATACAACCACTTCCACTTGGTGGCTGCGCCTTTTGTTTGAATGAAAAGCATTCCCGCATGCAGGCCGACACAGACCACCAAAGCCCCCCGTCTTTTTGTTCATTTGTTCGTTTTCAATACCTCACCTCTCCACCTATCAACTACAGCACGCTTTTTTTTTTTTGCCTGCGTGAATTCATTTTGTGGCAAGGTTCTGTTTCGCGTTGGATAGGTTTGTTGCCAGATTTAGGGCTCAGTGTGGCCAGACTGCCATCAGATATGGTGGATAAATTTGCCTCTGTACCTGTGCCTTTCTCGTGAGTGCTCTGTGTCGTCCGTGGTGAATTTCGCGAGTGCCTGTGAACAGAATGAACGCACAACGCGCGTAGCAGTAGTCGGGCCGCGTTTTCTCCCTGAGAGTGCAGATCTGCATTTAAGAGATCGGACTCAATCGTGTCTCTGCATTAGAAAATCAACGCGCAACGACGCGTATGATTACGCGCTCAAGGGGAACTGAATTTATGCGCCGCATTTCAATACATCGGACTCGTATCGCACCGAAGCACGGAATGTATCCGTAGCTGTGCGTACCTAGTCGAGTAGACTTAACGACGTGTTTTCTGGGGAAACTGTATAGAGTAGCAGCAGGTGGTTAGCTTTCCTATTCTGGTCGTGCCTGATCGAGTCTCAAAAGTAGGTAGCTGCTCGTCGTGCCGCTTCGACATCACGCGACGACGGGGACGCTACGCTTCTCTGTGTTGTGTCAGGACAAGACACATCGTTCCGACTCGTGAAAAATAAACGCACGTTATTTCAATTTGTGCGCGTCAAATATGCTACACCTATATACACCGGCAGGCTGCTTTAAAACGCCCACCTATACAGTGTGTACTCATACACGTCGTTGGGCGCCGATTTTTTGGACACAATTGAGTTCAGCCTCTTAATTGCAGAGCTGCGCACTAAGCAAGAGAACATGCTCTGTGGCTTCTGCTACGCGCGCTGGGCGTTCATTCCCTGTGTTAAAACGGCTACCTTGCCCAAAGGCACTGGCGAAATGCACCGCGGACGACAGAGAACTCTTACGGGAAAGGCGCAGTCACAGCGGCAAATTTATTCGCCAAATCTGCTGGCAGTCTTGGATCACTGACCCCTAAATCTAGCAACAGACTTTTGCAACGCGGCTACCGTGTTCTAAAACACTATAGCAACGCTACAGAGGCCAGAAAGGTTTTCGCCTTTGTAGGCACTATAGCAATGCCAAACAGCTCCTTGTCCATTTCGTTGTATTCGGTGTACAAGCCAACCACTACGTTTAAGCGGCACGCGTGTTTGCACGCGACCGGATCGAGAAATACAATATTACGAGAAGCGGAAGTCGAGGAGTCAACCAAGCGCAACGTTCGGCTGCTGAGGCAAAGCGGCTAAGTACGAGGGAGGGGGAGGATGCATCACGAGTTCGGAGCGGGTCATGGACACGACGACATGAAATGCCAGCAACTCGTTTCGCGTGGGTTGTTGGCTCTGAAGAGAATGTAGCTAAGTTAGCGAGAAATCGCGCTCGAGTCGCTAGTCAGTGAACTCCTAGGACTGGCGGAAATCTCAGATTGAACGTACGTGTTGATGACCGTCCGACGAGCTAGAGTTCACAGCGACACAAATGTGGCGCGCACGATTGTGTTTCTATCGATGTCGTGGTGCTTTCGGTTTCTTGTTTTCTGTGAACAAAATATACGTTGTATGTTTTGAATTTGTGTTTTGATCCACAAAATACGCGTGATATCACTGGTATGATCATTACGGTAAATTACTGCGCTATATAACTCCTGCACACACACACACACACACACACACACACACACACATATATATATATATATATATATATATATATATATATATATATATATATATATATATATATATATATATATATATATTGTCGCAGCGGCACCCGCTGCTATCAGTCAGTGATCGGTGAAAGAAAGGAGGCGACGGCAGTCGAGGCGATCAGCAAGCAAGAAAAAGCCCCACCGTTTATTTCGCAGTGGTTTAAGTACCAACTGTTACGTCAGTACCACGTGTTTCCATACATGAGCTAGGCACGGTGAATCTGCGCGTCATGTAGGAGCGCGCTTTCAGCACACGGCAAACACATTCCAACACATCCCCCATTTTGCAAAATAACTGAGGTTTTGCGCGTGGAATTTAGCACATTCACACATGAACAAAACCGAGAACCCTTAGTGGTAACGAACCACGAACAAAAGCTTATTCATCAATACCGTAGCAAACCTGTCGCTTAACCACTCTGCCAGACCTGGTCACAGTCACGGAAGCGGAAAGTACTGACGTGGAAATCACAGCCTCAGAATCTGTAGGCACTGAAGTTGACGTTGAGGCGGCGGGTGGCGACGTTTCCGTTGAAACGAAGTCGGCTGACTCGCTTTTATTTGGGAACTCGTAGCTGCCTTCACGCTTCCCTGTTGCACGCTTCACGCTTGCCTGCTGTGGCATGCGGTTCAGCATTCGTCTGTTGCGCCGCAGCGTAACCCCATCCTCGGTTCGTACTATGTAGGAACGAGGAGTAGCGGCTGTCACTAGCACAGTTCATCTGGCTTTCATAACCGTTACCCATACAGAATTACCTGGTGTTAGTTTATTCAACTTCCTGGTTTGGTGTCGTTTGTTGTAGTACTGTGCTTGCAACTTTCTGTTGGCTGTCTTTGGTCACAAGAGTAAGCAGTGGGGGCTGCACTGGATCACGGAGCTGCGGTGCCGCTGGAACTCTTGTCCGAAGACACCGGCCCATAAGGATTTCCACCGGGCTAGAGTCGAGGACGCCTGGAGTTGCCCTGTAGGCAAGCAGAGCCAAGTATGGGTCCTTAGATTTGAGTATCAGGCGCTTAATCGTTTGAACCATGCGTTCTACTTACCCATTAGCCTGACTACCTAGGGCTTGCAGTGACGTGACCAAAGCCTTAAACATGGGCAAACTTTTCAAACTCGGTACAAGAAAACTGTGGTCCATTATCTGTCACCATGGTTTCCGGAATGCCATGACGGGCAAAAATGCTTTTTAGCATTTCTATAACCACACCAGTTTTTGTTGAGGGAAGGGCTACCTCCGGATACCGCGACAGGTAGTCGACCACGACAAAGTAGTGACAGATGTTGACACAACACAAGTCGACCCCAACTCCTTCCCACGCGAAACTTGTCGTCAAGGTTGAGATCAACAGCTCACACTTCTGGGTGACGAACCACGCACAAGTAACACATACTTTTACTTGCCGTGCGAGTTGTTCGCCGAGGCCTGGCCACCAGACTAGTTCTTTCGCCAAACATATTGTCTTTGAGATGCGCTGATGCCCATCATGGAGCTTGGTTAGTACTTTTTTTCTTAAGCATGGAGGTACTACCAGTCTAGTCCCCTTTAGCAACATGCCATTGCATTCGGCAATTACGGCACCTTCCTGCCAGTATGGAGCTAGGTAAAAAGAAAGTTTGGGTTTTTCTGGCCAGCCTTGGCGACACAACTTCAGCAAGGCCTGACAAACAACGTCCGTCTTTTCAGCATCACGTATTTTGTTAACAAAATTGTCGCCCGTTTGAAGCCCTTGAAGACAAGATTTAACAAATGACAAAACTTGCGAGATGGTCAGTTCACCGGCGAGTTTATCTGCTTTCATCGGCGCTCGTGAAAGAGCGTCCGCCGTAATCAAGCTTTTTGCCGGGAACGTACAAAATTTCAAATTGATACCGCATTCTGAAGCGCTGCACTCTTGGCGTCAACAAATCGATAGGCATTTTACCGAGCAATAAGACAAGAGGTTTGTGGTCTGTTTCGAACGTCACATCGATACCTTGTATATGTTCGTCAAATAATTCGGCAGCCCAGGTTAATGCTAGTGCCTTCTTTTCAACTTGCGCATAGCGCTGCTCGGTTTTGGTCATTGACCTTGAAGCGAACGCTCTCGGGTGGCGACATTACGTTGTTTTAGCGGCGAAGCTTTTTATAGCGGCACCCGTTCGTCCCTCGTAGCAGTTGTAGTATGTAACAAGTATAACATTTTGATCTCCAAGGTGGTGCCGGTGAGAGATTTCTTCTGTGCGTTGTTGAACAATAAAAAATAGTGCTAAATGTACATGCCAATGGGGTTTAACGTCCCAAAACCACCATATGATTATAAGCGACGCCGTAGTGGAGGGCTCCGGAAATTTCGACCACCTGGGGTTCTTTAACGTGCTCCCAAATCTGAGCACACAGGCCTACAACATTTCCACCTCCATCGCAAATGCAGCCGCCGCAGCCGGGATTTGAACCCGCGACCTGCGGGTCAGCATTGGCATGTACATTGAGCACTATCTGACAAGAAATGGTTGCTACGTTATACTCGCTAGGTGTAACCTCCTTAGTTTTAGAAAGGTTTAGCGAGCGTTGAGCTGCAGTGCCATGAATACAATGAACTAGTATATACCATGAATGAACTCGAGGTGGTTAAAGGTGGGAAGTAGATACGAAGATCAAGCCGTAAGAAAATAAAAGCCGAATTCTCCTGTCTCTCATTTTCCATTAGCAGCCATTGGCATGTGCATTGAGCACTATCTGACAGGAAAAGGTTGCTACGTTATACTCGCTGGGCGTAACCTCCTTGGTTTTAGAAAGGTTTAGCGAGCGTTGAACCGCAGTGCCATGAATACAGTTAACTAGTATATACCATAAACTTGAGGTAGTTGAAGTATACCCGAAGCACAAGCCGTAAGAAAGTGTGCGTGTGCCACCTCTTGTTTAGTCCTCGGAATGTCCGCTGGATGGCCGTGCTTCTATATGGGGAGTATATGATGAAAAGATGCGAGATGGTGGTGCTTGGAGTGTTGAATAGATGAACGAACGGACACACAGACAGATGCATGGATCGACACATGAACGGACGCAGGGGCGGATGCATGGTCGAATGCAGGGACGGACGCATGAACAGATGCATGCACGGACGGGCGGATGGACGCATGGTTGGTCACACAGACGAACGCATGGACGGACGGAAGCCAGAACGAATGGACGGACGAATGCTTCGCCCCGCTCTTCATCATTCACTCTGTGGATATGCTGCCAATTGTTTTTAAAGACGGCCCGGAGACCAAACGAGAAGACATCCGCCGAAAGAATTGTGGGAGGTCGTGAATAGTAGATGGCCATACACTTTGCCAAGCAGATAAGAGCTTTTAAGCAATCGAAAGCTGTGTTCTGAGATGGACCCCAAACCCATCGAGTCTCTTTCTGCAGAAGTGCCCGTAATGGGGCAGTGGTTTTCACTAAGTTCTTCAAAAAGCGGCCTAGGTGATTGGCCATGCCGAGAACACCGCGCAGTTGTCAAATATTCGAGGGTGGATTCAGCTCTTTAATGGCTCCGAAATCAGCCGGATCAAGCTGTACGCCTTCTTCACTTAGAAAGTGACCCAAAAAAAATTGTCCGCAGCTTCCCTCGGGGGAACACTGAGGAGGATGCGGAGCATATAATTGGTTAACTGGGTGTTAAAGTGCGACTTACTTGGGTCGATGGCTAAATTGGTTAACGTGGTTGTGAAATGGTGTGTTAAATTGCGACTTACTTGGGTCGATGGCTAAATTGGTTAACGTGGTTGTAGGAGGGGGTGTTAAATGAGTGAACACGTACACACGTATGCGAAAGGGCGGCGCTGGTCGAAGGGACGTCGATCATTGTGTTTGTGGATTCGTTGGAATTCATTTCACCGTGACCTTGGACGTCGACGCGCCGTACAAACCAACCGACGAGCGGCAACTGAGCGAGCGAGCGCCGACCTTGAGTATATATACAGCTCGACGGCGCATGCACTGTCAGCTGTTGAATGTTCTCGAAGCGCGACGCCACATGCGCGTCCACTGGAGAATCAGGAGAATTGTAGATGTCGAACGCGGTGTGTAGAGGAGGAAGGGTGCACAGATGGTGGAGGAGTGAAGCGCGCGCGGTGTGTAGAGGAGGAATGGATGCACAGATGGTGGAAGAGTGGGCGACGGCGCGACGGCGCATGCGCGCGCGTCAGCTGTCGAATGTTCGAGAAGCGGTGCGGATGGCGCGGACGGCGCGGACGGCGCACTACAAGGCGCGAGTATAAGATGCTTCCGCATCTAAAAGCTCATGCTTCGTGCTCCAAATACACACTTTGCTTTGTTAAGCGTAAGGTTAGACTGGACAAACCTCGCTAAAACATTCGATAGCCTAGAGTCACGTTGCTCTTTGCAGTCGCCAAATATGAAAATATCGTCTATCAGGTTAATGACACCAGGAAGGCTTGCCAATATTTCAGACATTCTCCTTTGAAAGTACTCTGGGGCTGAAGGAATACCAAGTGGCAACCGAGTGAAACAGTACCGCCCAAACGGCGTAATGAGCGTAGTCAGTAGTTCTGAGGCCTTGCTGAGTCGCACCTGGTGGAATCCGGAAATTGCGTCTAGTTTGGAAAATCATTTCGCGCCGGCCAGTGAGACTAGTGCTTGGTCTACAGTAGGCAATGTATACCTTTCTCTTAAGACAAACTTGTACAACTGCGTAAAGTCGACACATATCCTTACGTCTCCCGACGGCTTTTGTACGGGAACAACGCCGGCACACCAATCGGTTGGCTCTTCGACTGCCTGAATTACGCCCCTTTGTTCCATCCTATCCAGTTCCCGCTTCAAAGGTTCCTGAAGCGGTATAGGAATCCTGCGTGGTGCGCTTACTGCAAATGGAACTGCGTCTGGTTTTAGCCTGATTGTATACTCCCCGGCTATAACAGCCTAAGTGTTCAAAAACCTGAGGGCACAAAACCTCGTAGACAGACTTTTTTTCAGCAACAGAGTCAGCGAACTTAATAACTCCTCATGCTTCCAGAGCTGGCAACCTTAGCAGTACACGGTGCGAAGGACTGACGACATAACATATTTTGCGAGAAGTTTGTCCTTTCCAAACTATATCTGCCTGAAACTTACCTGCCTGAAGCTCCGGGAAGTCCAGGAAACGATGCTGGAATTGCGGACACTTCTGCCCCCGGGTCAACTTTTGCGAAAACAGGCACTGCATTAACCAATACCTGAACGTAACGCGCCTTAGCGCCCGGCACCTCCACTGTGCCTAGGAAAATTTCCCCAGTGTCTTTTTGTACGGACGACACTCGTACCTTTCGCTTGTTGCTTGGAGAAGTCCCTTTGAGGCACACTTTTCCAAAATGTCCCTTTACGCCGCAGTTAAAGCACTTCTGCGCGCTAGCTGGACAGTCTGTCCTAGGGTGGGAGTGGCCGCCGCAGAAGATGCACTGTCTTTCGTAACAAACTGCTGGCGGCCGGGTGTCCTCACTGCGGTGCGATTTCGTGCGGTGACCCACTGCGTCGACGTTGACTTCTTCACAAGGATTGGACTGAGTGGTGTCGCGAACCTCGTTGGAGTGGCGAAGTTCTGCTTGTTGCTGCTAAACTGTCTTTCAGGCGGGCCTTCGCTAGAACTGTCGCGAGAGATAGCTTCGGGTCCATTTGGAGCGACTCTGAAAGTTTTTCGTCCCGCAGGCCAACGACGAACCGGTCACGGATGAGGCGCTGCTTGAATTCTTCGAAGTGGCATTTTTACACCAAGATGTTTAGAGCCGTCACGAACTGGTTAATAGACTCACCCGGCATCTGGTGCCGCTTCTGAAAGCAAGCGCTCTCGTACAAAACGCTGGTCTCCTTGATGAAGTACTCGTCAACATTCTTTTTGACCAGCTCAAACTTCTTCGAATCCTCTGCAGAGAGATTGAAGGTAACAAAGATGTCCCTTGCTTGCCGCCCCATGTTGCACAGCAGAGTGCGCACTGGCACCTCCTCCGAGTGCTCATTCAGGCCCGACGCATATCAATAGTCGTCGAATTGTTATATCCATGCCGGCCACTCTGAGGTAGTGTCAAAGTCTAGCGGCGGCGGTTGCTGAAGGCGCGGCGGAGGTCGCGGTGGTGCAGTCGCCATTGCAGCCTCTGTTTGTGCCGACGTCTCGATGGCTTTTTTTTTTCACCGATTGCGTTAAAAGCGTGTGGACCACATAACTTCTGGCACCATGTCGTAGCGGCGCCCGCCGCTATCAGTTGGTGATCGGTGAAAGAAAGGAGGTGACGACAGTCCAGGTGATCGGCAAGCAGGAAAAAGCCCGCCGTTTATTTCGCAGTAGTTTAAGTAGCAACTGTGACGTCAATACCACGTGTTTCTATACATGGGCCAGGCACAGTGAATCGGCGCGTCATGTAGGAGTGCCCTTTCAGCACACGCGAAACACATTCTGGCATAATATACTCATGGCACAATCAATGATCACCAGTGAATCAACGGTACGTTGACAAATGCTGCTCTAAAACTAATTTACACACACACACACACACGCATATATATATATGTATATATATATATATATATATATATATATATATATATATATATATATATATATATATATATATATATATATATATATATATTGTCACGCAGCAAAGGACGACGCAGTTGTCTATAAGGAAAACAAGTTTATTGCAGCAAGCTTGTGCTCCCCTTACAACTGAAAGAATAGACAGGTGGCGAAGCAGCGGTCGGCAAAACGACGTGCACGCTAGTGAGCGTCGGCGATCGAATGTCGCGGCATCGGCTGTGCGGGAATTTATATTCCTCGGCGCGAGCGTTTCTAGAATAGTCGAATTGTATCGAGAACGCCGTGGTAGCGTTTGTTCGAAACGCTGTTCATTGGGAACGCTCGAAGCGCTGTTCGATAGCGTTTGTTCGAAACGCTGTGATAGTGTTTGTTCAAAACGCTGTGAAAACAGTGATAGCACAGGCCGGCGCAGCCAGGCCGAAAAAGCAAAACACAAATAAACAAACCCAATGCATGGTTCGCGGCATTACCTCCCTTCTAAGAGTGCATCGACCCGATGCTAACATAAGGGACAGTCCAAACAAATTAAAATAAAAGTTCGTCATCGTCCGTAGAAAAGTTTTAAGCGAACCACATGGACGACTTCGGGCCGCGTGCGTCGTCGTGATGTGCGGGAGCCACCATCGGGGATCACTTCGTACGTTAGTTCGCCAACACGTCGTAGAATCCGGTAGGGTCCGAAATAGCGTCGTAGAAGTTTCTCACTGAGTCCACGTCGTCGAATGGGAGTCCAAACCCACACACAATCTCCAGGATGGTACTCGGCGTCTCGGCGTCGGAGATTGTAGCGTCTGGCATCCACCAGTTGCTGGTCCGTTATACGAACTCGAGCGAGCTGGCGGGCCTCCTCCGCACGTTGGAGGTATCCTTGGACGTCGGCGTTGAGGTCGTCGTCTTCTACGTTCGGAAGCATGGCATCGAGCATCGTAGTCGGCCGTCTTCCGTAGACGAGCTCGAACGGTGTCATCTGCGTGGTTTCTTGGATAGCTGTGTTGTACGCAAACGTGACGTACGGGAGGACTTCGTCCCGCGTCTCATGTCCAACGTCGACGTATATAGACAGCATATCCGCGATTGTCTTATTCAGCCGTTCCGTTAGTCCGTTCGTTTGGGGGTGGTACGCCGTCGTTCTTCGGTGATCCGTGTTGCTGTAGCGTAAGATTCCTTGCATGAGCTCCACCGTGAAGGTCGTTCCGCGGTCTGTGATTAGGATCTCAGGGGCTCCATTTCGCAGCACAACTTGGTTAATAAAGAACTTTGCAACTTCTTGTGAAGTTCCCCTCGGAAGAGCGGTGGTCTCTGCGTAGCGCGTCATGTAGTCTGTCGCTACGACAATCCATTTGTTCGCGGATTGGGATGTAGGGAACAGGCCCAGAAGGTTCATTCCGATCTGTTGGAAGGGCCTCGTTGGGACGGTGATCGGCTGCAGAAGTCCAGCGGGTCTCGTCGGTGGTGTTCTTTGTCGCTGGCAGTCACGGCAGCTCCGGACGTAGTGGGTGACATCAGATGTAAAGCGGGGCCAGAAGTATTTCGCCTTAATTTTGGTAATCGTGCAAGCTGTTCCGAGATGTCCGGAAGACGGGTCGTCGTGGCACGCTTCCGAAATTTCGTCTGCGGGGATGACAAGTAGATAATTCGTTCTCGTTCCGGGGTTGAAATTCTTCTTCACTAGGATGGAGTTTTTGAGGCTGAACGCTGGTAAGTTGCGCTTGAACGCCCTAGGCAGGGTGACGTTGCGTCCTTCGAGGTAGTCGATCATGGCGCGGAGGTCAGGGTCGGCACGCTGCTGGGCGGCTAGGTCGCTCTCTGTCATGACTCCGAAGAATGCGCTGTCTTCATCGGAGTCCTGTGGTGGTGAGTCGACGGGGGCGCGGGACATGCAGTCGGCGTCGGAGTGTTTCCTGCCAGATTTGTAGACTATTGTAATGTCGAACTCTTGCAGGCGCAAGCTCCACCGCCCAAGACGGCCAGAGGGGTCCTTCAAATTGGTGAGCCAACACAGCGCATGATGGTCTGTCACAACCTTAAACAGTCTACCATAGACGTATGGGCGAAATTTCGAAATGGCCCATATGATAGCCAGGCACTCTTTCTCGGAAGCAGAGTAGTTTCTCTCCTCCTTCGACAGACCACGGCTTGCATAGGCGATTACGTTTTCGTAACCGCTTTGCTTTTGGACGAGGACGGCACCCAAACCGATATCACTGGCGTCCGTGTGCATTTCCGTTTCGGCGTTTTCGTCGAAATGAGCGAGCACGGACGGGTTTTGCAGGCGTTGTTGCAGCTCGCAGAATGCCTTTTCTTGGTCGTTTTCCCAGCTGAAAGGGGTGCTTTCTTTCATCAGGCGCGTGAGTGGCTCTGCAATGCGTGCGAAGTTTGCGACGAAGCGCCGGTAGTATGCGCACAGTCCGAGAAACCTTCGCACACCCTTCTTATCTTTCGGCCTTGGGAAATTCGCAATGGCTGATGTTTTTGCCGGGTCAGGTAGGACTCCCGCGGCGTTCACGACGTGACCCAAGAACTTGAGTTCCTCGTACGCGAAACGACACTTCTCAGGCTTCAGCGTTAATCCCGACGTACGAATGGCCTCAGTACAGATTCCAACCTTGTGAGCTGTTCGTCGAAAGTCCGGGCGAATACGACAACGTCGTTGAGGTACACGAGGCAAGTGTGCCACTTCAGGCCTACTAGCACAGTGTCCATGACTCTCTGAAACGTTGCGGGCGCCGTGCACAGTCCAAACGGCATCACCTTGAACTCGTATAGACCGTCCGGGGTTATAAATGTAGTTTTCTCTCGGTCTTTCTCGTCTACTTCAATTTGCCAGTAGCCGGTCTTCAGATCCATGGATGAGAAATACTTGGCGTGGCAGAGGTGGCCGAGGGCGTCGTCGATTCGTGGCAGGAGGTACACGTCCTTTTTGGTGATTTTGTTCAGTCTCCAGTAGTCAACGCAGAATCTTAAAGTGCCATCTTTTTTCTTCACGAGTACAACCGGCGCCGCCCACGGACTTTTCGATGGCTGTATTATGTCGTCGCTGAGCATGTCATCTACTTGAGTTCGGATGGCTTCACGCTTGTGTGAAGAAACGCGGTACGGTGATTGTCTGGTAGGTCGGGCTCCATCTTCGGTGATTATCCGGTGCTTCGCCAAAGGTGTCTGCCGTAACTTTGAGTTCGAGGAAAAACACTCACTGTAGTGACGGAGCAACTCCAGGAATCTGTCCCGATTTTCTTGCGACAGCGCTGGGTTCACGTCGAAAGGATGTGGCAGCCTGGAAGCATCTGCGCGTGCGCGTTCAAAGGTGGCGACCGCGATCACTTGACTCGCTTCTTGCGTTTCTTCGAGGAACGCAATTGCAGCGCCCTTGTTTAGATGCTGGTACTCCTCGGTGAAATTGGTGACCAAAACGTGGGATCTGCGTTGCTTAAACCGCGCAATGCCTCTTGCGACAGACACACCGCGGTCTAGAAGCAACCTTTGGTCAGTCTCCACGATAGCGTCGACGTCAGGAGCAGCACCTTCACAATAGCCGGCGATCATCAAGCTTGCGCGGGGTGGCAGGGTGACGTGATCGTCGGCGATTCTTACAGCAGCACGGTGTCCGAGCTTCGGCTGCGGCGTCGTGGAGTGATCGGAAGAAAAGTTTATCGACCTGGTCTGCAGATCAATTATTGCGCCATTGTCCGTCAAAAAGTCCATTCCTAGAATTACGTCGCGGGAGCAGTTAGGCACAATGACGAACTCCGCCGGGTACGTAGTGCGGTCTATGGTGACGCACGATCTGCACATTCCACTTGGGGTCACGAGGTGGCCTCCTGCTGTGCGTATGGGGGGGGGGGCGTCCCATCTGGTCGTAACTTTCTTTAGCTTGGACGCGAATGACCCGCTCATGACCGAGTAGTCGGCTCCCGTGTCGTTGAGGGTGACTACGTCAAGGCCGTCGATGGACAACTGGACGTCGGATGCTGCTTTCCTCGAATTTCGGGTGCGTCGGGGCGTCGTATCGCGGCTTGCACGTGTTGATGGTCGGGCACTATGCGTCGTCATCGTCGTCTTCTCAGCGGCAGGCTTCGTCATTTCGGGTACGTGTCATGCAGCGTAGCTGTCGTCGTTTTCGAGTCTCGTCAGGGTGTCGTCGGGTAGTCGGGATGTAGTCATGTCGTGAATCACGGTCTTGCGTCGTTGGAGGGTTTTCGTTTTCTCGCCGTTGTGCAACTTCACCTCCAGAAGTTGCTGCTTTTAGTTTCCCCCTCGTGGGCTGGGGGACCTTCCATGGAAGAAGTCAGCATTGCTGCGACGGTTGGGGGATTCGTACAGGTAGGGCGACGGCGAACGGTTGAAACTGGATGGTCCACGGCTGGTGTTCGACAGGTATTCTTCGATCTCAAATGGGCGCTGGCCGGCTCGCGGGCGGGGTACGTCGACGGAGAACCCACGCAAACCCAGCCTCTTGTACGGGCAGCGGCGGTAGACGTGGTCGGCCTCTCCGCAGTGGTAGCACAGCGGACGATTATCTGGCGTTCGCCACACCTCGGTCTTCCTGGGCGCCTGGTTTCGGGTTACAGGGAGTCGGGCGGGTGACATTGGGCGGCGGTACGGCGGGGCCTCTCGATAACGGGTTGGGACGGTTCGGGGTCGACGAGCAGCAGCGGAGTAGGTCATCGCTTGTGGTTCGTAAGATGCTTCCGATGGCGTAGATTTCCCCAGTGCTTGCTGAACCTCCTCGCGAATGACGTCAGTGAGGGAGGCGACTTGGGGCTGCGGCGTTGCTGGGAACAATTTCCTCAGTTCCTCGCGAACGACGGCGCGGATGGTCTCCCGCAAGTCTTCCGTCGCCAATGTAGGGGCGTTTACCGGGTTCACCGAAAGGGTGTTGAGTGGTCTGTCGTATTGCCGCGAACGCGTATCCAAGGTCCTCTCGATCATCGAAGCTTCGGTGACGAACTCAGCGATGGTCTTAGGGGGGTTGCGGATGAGTCCAGCGAAGAGCTCTTTTTAACTCCTCGCATCAGAAAGCGCACCTTCTTCTCTTCTGCCATTTCCGGGTCAGCTCTCCGGAACAGCATCTTCATCTCCTCAGCGAACAGTACAACACCTTCGTTAGGGTGTTGCATTCGCGTCTCCAACAAAATGGCGGCTCGTTCTTTCCGCACAACCGTAGCGAATGTTTTGAGGAATTCGCTCTTAAAGACAGTCCAGTCGGTTAGGGAGCCTTCATGGTTCTCAAACCACGTTCGAGCTGCATCCTCCAAATAGAAGAAGACATGACGAAACGTTTCTTCGTCATCCCACCTGTTAAAGATGCGGATGCGCTCCAGCTTCTCTAGCCACTCTTCCGGGTCTTCACCAGGAGATCCTCGGAATGATGGGGGCTCACGAGGTTGTTGCAGAACGACGGGAGGGTTGGTAGCGCTGGTCATGGTGCCTGCGTTGATCATCGTGGTTTTTACGTCTTCTTTCCTCTTTTTATCCGGGAGCAGTCCAAACTCTGGCTGAAGGCCTTGCTGTCGGCGGCTGACACGAGTTGGGCGTGCTTGTCATGTTAGGCTTGCTTGTCGGCTTGGCTATGGCTTAGGGTTCATGTACCCCGCACCTCCACCAGATGTCACGCAGCAAAGAACGACGGAGTTGTCTATAAGGAAAACAAGTTTATTGGAGCGAGCTTGTGCTCCCCTAACAACTGAAAGAATACACAGGCGGCGAAGCAGCGGTCGGCAAAACGACGTGCACGCTAGTGAGCGTCGGCGATCGAATGTCGCGGCATCGGCTGTGCGGGAATTTATATCCCTCGGCGCGAGCGTTTCTCGAATAGTCGAATTGTATCGAGAACGCCGTGATAGCGTTTGTTCGCAACGCTGTTCGTTCGGAACGCTCGAAGCGCTGTTCGATAGCGTTTGTTCGAAACGCTGTGAAACAGGTGATAGCACAGGCCGGCGCAGCCAGGCCGAAAAAGCAAAACACAGATAAACAAACCCAATGCATGGTTCGCGGCATTATATATAGATATATATATATATATACATATATATATATATATATATTCATTTATTTATTTATTGATATTTATATATCATGAAGTCTTGGTTTGGATTACCTTTAATTAGGCCCGAGGAACCGGCAGCCGACAGCTACGATGAATGAGCCAAGATGATGATGCTAGGCGACAACGATGAGGATGCATGAGGCACAAATGATAATGATGATAATGTACTGGTGAAGAGGATGCGTATACTAAATGGCCCATACCAATTCCTCCCACGTGAAAGCGGCTAGCCTGGCAGTGGCAAGTCAAGGGGACAAAGAACGTCGCATGAAGGGCTTCATACGGGAGACATGGACGACCTCTGTAGTTCGATAACGGTGATCTGCTGGGGCTACAAGTGGCGTCACGTGATAATTCACTGGTGAAGTCTCTTCAAGTACTGTGTACGGCCCGATAAACCGAGGCTGAAATTTGTCACACAAACCAGGTGTGCGAACAGGCGTCAAAAGGAGCACTTCGTCTCCAGGTTGGAAGGATACAGCACGATGTGATTCATCATAATCCAGCTTTCTGTCTTGCTGGCGGGCTTCAGTGTTTATACGAGCACGTTGGCGGCACTGTGCGAGTCGTGAAACGTATTCCTCTGAAGAGGATGGAGATGAATTTGCTTGGCAGGTAAAGAAAGAGATGTCCAAGAAAGAAGTAGGGGAGCGTCTATAAACTAGGTAAAATGGCGAGTAGCCGGTTGTCCGCTGAATGGCCGTATTGTAGGTGAAAGTGACGAATGGTAGAACAACGTCCCAGTTTTTGTAGTCTGGTTGAATATAGGCGGCGATCATGTCAGCAAGAGTGGGGTGGAATTGCTCAGTGATGCCGTTAGTCTGGGGATGATAACTAGAGGCAGTCTTGTGAGTTGTGCCGGAGGCGTGAAGAAGTTCGTTCACTAGTTGTGAAAGGAAGGCCCTTCCACGGTCACTGAGCAACACACGTGGAGCACCATGACGCAGTATATTGGCTCGGAGGATGAAATCGGCAATCTCAGAAGCTGAACCAGTAGTAACGGATGCCGTCTCGGCGTAGCGGGTCAAATGGTCAACGGCTGTTACTATCCACTGGTTTCTAGCAGCACTGACTGGGAGGGGGCCATAGATTTCGACGCCTACAACTTCGAATGGTGTGGCTGGGCACGGAAGAGGCTGTAGGGTACCGGCGGGAGCAGATGTTGGTAGTTTTCTACATTGGCAGGTAGTGCAGGACCCGACGTACCGAGCTACACTAGTGGTAATGCCTGGCCAATAAAACTGACTTCGAAGGCGATCGTAGGTTTTATGGTAACCAAGGTGACCAGCAGTCGGATGGTCATGAAGCGCTCTGAGGACTTCGGACCGAAGCGATCGGGGTAGAACGGGAACCGAGCGCTGACAGTCAGGATGGTAAATTTTGCGGTACAGCACCGAGTTGTCCAGCTTAAATTGTGAGAGTTGGCGACGGAGCCTTGCATTAGGTGGACGGGAACTTCCAGTGAGGTAGCCTATAATACGTCGACAGTATGGGTCAGCCAACTGTCGAGAAGGAAAATCGTGGGGCTCGTCCGAAGGCAGCTGGTCCATAGAGGCGAGAGAGGAAACCGCCGTAGACGTGGACTCCGAGGGCGTGTTGTGCAAATTGATTGAGGAAACCCCGAGTGGAGTCGCTGGTAGTGGGCAGCGAGAAAGAGCGTCAGCGTCACTATGCTTCCTGACACACTTGTATACGATCTCAAAATTATATTCTTGGAGGCGTAGAATCCAGCGTCCGAAGCGTCCCGACAAGTTCTTGAGTGCGAAAGCCAACATAAAGCGTGGTGGTCGGTCACAATAGTGAAATGGCGGCCATGCAGATATGGACGAAATTTCTGTACTGACCAAACGATGGCGAGGCACTCCTGCTCGGTGATCGTGCAGTTCCTCTCGGCTGCGAAAAGGACGCGGCTGGCGTATGCAACGACTTGCTTTCGCGAAGAGTTGTCGCGTCGCAGGAGCACGGCTCCTATACCGCGGCCGCTAGGGTCTGTGTGCAGGAAGGTCGGTGCATCATCGTGAAAATGAGAAAGTACAGGGTCGGTCGTGAAGGCACTCTTCAATCTGTCAAAAGCCGATTCACATTCCTGAGACCACTGAAAGGGCATACCGGAAGCAAGTAGCTTATGAAGTGGTGCGGCTATGGAGGGAAAGTTTTGTGTGAATCGCCGAAAGTAAGAGGCGAGACCAAGGAAACTTCGCAAATCTTTCGGTTTGTCACGGCGATGGAAGCGAAGCACTGCAGCAGTTTTATCAGAGTCTGGACGAATTCCGTCCTTGCTCACAACATGACCAAGTACCTTGATAAATTTGCTGGCGAAATGGCACTTTTTGGTGTTAATGTGAAGACCAGCGCCCGCAATACAAGTCAGGACCTCGTCCAAGCGTTGCAGATGTTGAGGAAACGTCGATGAAAAGACAACAATGTCATCGAGGTAACATAGGCAAGTCTTCCATTTCAGGCCACGCAGCACAGTGTCAATCATGTGCTCAAAAGTTGCGGGCGCATTGCTTATACCGAACGGCATAACATTGAATTCGTATAGGCCGTCCGGAGTTGCAATCTTCGTGCATGGGGATTTGCCAATAGCCGGAACGCAAGTCGAGGCTCGAAAAGTATTCAGCACCCTGTAAGGAATCTAGGGCATCGTCGATGCGTGGCATGGGGTATACGTCCTTCCTAGTGATCTTATTTAGTGCTCAGTAATCGACACAAAATTGTATTGAACCGTCTCTTTTACGCACCAGAACGATGGGCGACGACCAAGGACTGGTTGAGGGTCGGATTATCTCTCGTTGGAGCATATCGTCTACGTTTTCTTCAATGATTTTTCGCTCGGCTAGAGAGACGCGGTACGGACGGCGGTGCACAATGGATGTTCCATCGGTCTGAATACGATGTGCTGTAGCGGTTGTCTGGCCCAGGGTGGATGAATGAACGTCGAAGGAGTTTGCATGCTATTCCAAAAAATCAAGCAAATGCTGCTTCTGTGAGTTTGTCAAGTCTTTGTTGATGGCTGCTGTAAAGGCCGAGGAAGCAGCATGATCTGCAGGGTGGCCTTTAGAGGAGACAGGAGTATGAGGCACAACTCACACGGGCTGCAGATCGGCAACGCAGGTGACAGTAGTGCCCCGTGGCAGTAAAATTTTATCTTGTGAGGTGTTGGTAGCAGCGAGGACAGTTGATCCATTGTTGAAGCGAGCCACACCGGATGCGAGAGCTATGCCTTTATTAAGGCAGCGCGGTGACGGAGTGACCAAAATGTCACCAGAGTCGACGTTGTTGGACAAAACTGTAACTAATTGATGTTCGTTTGGTGGTAACTCGATGTCTACTGCAGCGATGAGTCGAAGTGGCCTGTAGGTTTCGTCGTTGAGCAAGTGGTCCGTGTCAGTAAGATGGACGACACGTTGTGCACTGCAAATAGCCGCAGAAGCAGAGGAAAGAAAGTCCCAGCCTAAAATGAGTTCATGGGAGCACAGGGATAGCACAGCAAATTCTATATGATGGAGAATTTCGTTTATTAGTACATGGGCAGTCCAGAGAGCAGAAGGGCGAATCATTGTTCCCTGGGCTGTAACCAGTGTCGGTCCCTCATAAGGCGTCGTGACTTTTCGAAGACGGGCGCACAAATCAGCACGAATAACAGAAAACGCAGCCCCAGTGTCCACCAAAGCATCAACGTCCACTCCCTCAACTGTGACCGCAATCATATTGTAGGGGCGCGCTTGAGGAATTGGAGTCCTGTGTTGGAATGCAGTTTGTCCTCCTAAACTGCATCGCTTAGTTTTCCGGACGCCGATCAGAAGTGAGGAAAGCAGGCTGAAGAGGAGAAGAAGAGCGCCGGTAAGGTGACGGTGAACGGCGTCGGGTTGATCGGTGACTACTGCGCAGTTCACCCGATGCTGGCGGAGATGGAGACCGACGCGGCGATGACGAATAACGGCGGCTCTGGTACAAGGCTCCTGCTGTATAGTCCCGTTCACGTATGTCATACCCTCGGCACTCGTCTTGCTGGCGCTTGCGGCAAAAGCGTGCAATGTGACCATGATAGCCGCAATAATAGCACGTAGGCCGAGTCGATTGATGAGGAGGGTAGTAGCTTGCGCTAACTGCACCGGGAGAGAGAGCAGGCAGAGGGACAGATGACGGCTCAGGTGGTGGTGATGAAAAGCTCGTAGGAAAGCTTGTGGCAGGTGCGGCAGCAACCGACGCGTACGTTCGTGGCGGGGACGTCGAGCTGACGGTGCCTGGTGGTGCGGCAGTGGTGTGCGGGAACGACGGTAGAGTACGAGAGACAATGGGCTGCAGGTTGGTCATGTGGGTCATGGACGTGAGCTTTTCCCTGATGACATTTCGCAATGACGTTGAAGAAGACTGGATGGGACACACTGAAGGTAGTGTGAATCCCATTGATTCTAATTCTTCGCGTATAATCGCCCTTATCGTGTCTCGCAGGTTTGAATCAGTCGTAATACGGGCCGCGTCACTGTCTGGTTGTAGGCGCATAGACTCAAGCTCTTCGAGGCGCTGACAGGTTGTCGCAACGTCAGCAACGGTAGCCGGATTCTGGATTGCAAGGGCATTGAATGCGACGGGTGCAATTCCCTTAAGAAGCTGACGCACCTTGTCTGATTCTGTCATTGGTGTGTCAACCCGGCGGCAAAGTCAAAGAACATCCTCGATGTAGGATGTATACGACTCCCCAATGTGCTGTTTCCGAGTCGCGAGAGCTTTATTTGCCAGAGCCGAACGAACAGCCGGTGTGCCAAAGACATGGCGAAGCTGATCTTTGAAGGCTGACCAGTCGGGGATGTCGATTAAGTGGTTGAGGAACCACGCCTTCGCGACACCCGTGAGGTAGAATGACACGTGAGCGAGTTTGTAGGTGTTATCCCACTGGTTAGCAGCACCGTCACGTTCGAAATCATCCAGCCATTCCTCCACATCTTCCCCGCGCATACCAGCGAAGCGATGGGGCTCACGCTGGAGGCTGTTGATGACGTGAGAAGGCGCGGCACGCGGTGGTGGAGTGGGAACGGCTGCAGCACCGGCCTCAGCTTGGTGCGACATATTTCCGGACACCTGGCCCAAGCGGCGACCTGAACGTAGCTCCAGGGGGTAGGGTGGTCGAGAGGATGGCGGAGGATCTAACAGCACGCGCTCCACAACGTATGAAGTCTTGGTTTGGATTACCTTTTATTAGGCCCGAGGAACCGGCAGCCGACAGCTACGATTAATGAGCCAAGATGATGATGCTACGCGACAACAATGAGGATGCATGAGCCACACATGATAATGATGATAATGTACCGCTAAAGAGGATGCGTATACTAAATGCCCACAATATACTGTTACGGATGTGATGGGTTTATTTACACTGAAAAATGTCAGCGCTCTACCGTCACTGCCGCATCACCATCGCTCGAGAGCGTCCGATCTCCTCTTCTTCCTCGCTCTTTCAGTCCGCGTTAAATTTCCCTGCGGGCCAGACGAAGCTCACCGAGCGAGTAGAAGCGATCGGTTGTTGTAGGGCTTCAATTGTGCAATGTGCACAATTTGTGTCTTGCGCGAACGCCGGTTCTGAGCTGTCACTTTCGCAACTGCGTAAGTGATGTCACTTAGGCACTGAGTAATGACGAATGGTCCTGAGTACTTAGAAAGAAACTTCTGGCAAAGTCCCTTCTCTCGAACGGGCGTCCACAGCCAGACAAAATCACCTGTAGCGAAAGTCACGGCCGGGTGTTTTGCATCGTAACGGTCTTTCGCGCGAGCGTGGGCAGAAAGAGTTCGGAGCCGAGCAAGTTGACGAGCTTCTTCGGCGCGACACAAAGTCTGCGTGACACTGGCGTTTTCGTTCGTCGAAAAAGGAAGTATGGGTTCAAGGAAACTTTGGGGATGACGAGCATAGAGAAAAAAAAGAAAGGCGTATAACCCGTGACTTCGTGTTTCGCGGTATTAAAGGCGTATGTAACAAAAGGTAATATGGCATCCCAGTTCTTGTGATCCGCTGCGACCTACATTGAAAGCATGTTGATTATGGTACGATTGGTGCGCTCGGTGAGGCCATTGGTCTGAGGGTGGTATGGCGTGTAATGGCGATACTGACACCCACAAAGCCGTAGCAACTCTTCGGCAACGTCAGCGTTAAACTATCGGCCGCGATCACTTATCACCACATGGGGGGCCCCGTGACGAAGTATGATCGAGTGTAGAAGGAACCATGACACATCAGATGATGTGGCTGAAGCAACCGCCATCGTTTCAGTATACCGCGTCAGGTAATCTACGCACACAATAATCCAGCGGTGGCCGGTGGTAGACTTAGGGAAAGGGCCGAGTTTATCTATGCCGACTTTTTGAATGGTGATGTCGGTGGCTTAACCGGCTGCAGTGGGCCGGCCAAGGGTGTGGTAGGTTGTTTGTGGCGTTGGCAGACATCACAACTTGCGACGTAGTGCTTGGTGGTCTTCCAGAGTCGAGGCCAGTAAAAACGTTGTCGGATACGGTTAAGCGTTCGGGCAAATCCAAGGTGCCCAGACGTGATGTCATCGTGCATGGCTTGGAATACCGCAAAACGCAGGCATTCTGGCACGACGAGGAGTAGTGTGGAACCATGGATGGAGTAATTCTTGCGATATAGTAGGGCGTCATGAATCACGAATGGCGTGGCGCGTTTAGAGCTACGAGCCACATCAATTATTGGTTTCAGTGAAGGGTCACGCTGTTGCTCGTGACGGAAGACGTCCAAATTTAGGAAGTTGGATAAGATTGCGGCCAGGTAGTTGTCGAAATCATCATCATCAGCATCCACAGTCGGAAATGGAAGACGAGATAAGCAGTCGGTATCTGCGTGACCGCTCTTGTAGGTCACAGAATAATTATATTCTTGAAGCCGTAACACCCAACGAGCCAACCGGCCAGCTGGGCCACGTAGTCGGACAAGCCAACAAAGAGAATAATGATCTGTGACGATCTTGAACTGCCAGCTGTACAAATAAGGTCTGATCTTTTGGACGGCAAAAACAACTGCAAGATATTCCAGTTCGACGACCGTATAATTCCTCTCCGCCTTAGTCAAAGTACGACTTGCATACGCCACGACGTGCTGGCGGCTGTCGTGATATTGAACTAGCACGGCACCAACACCGATACCACTAGCATCTGTATGCAGTTCCGTGAGTGCCTACGGGTCGAAATGGCGCAAGAGGCGCCCGGAAGTTAGCAAATACTTCAGCTGCTCGAAAGCAGCCTCACACTCAACGGTCCATCGGAATGGGGCGTTTTTGCGGAGCAACTCTGTCAGGGGATGAGCAAGCTGGGCGAAGTATTTGATAAACCGACGAAAATAAGAACACAGGCCCACGAAGCTACGGAGATCCTTCACAGACGTCGGTTGCTTGAAGTCTCGGACAGCACTGATTTTGTGCGGGTTTGGTCGTATACCGTCCCTGTCGACTAGATATCCAAGCATAAGGGCTTGACGCTCACCAAATTGACACTTCTTTGCGTTTAAAACGAGACCAGCTTGTTGGACGCAATATAGAACAATGCTAAGCCGATGGTTGTGCTCGTGGAATGTCTTGCCAAAAATAATTACATAATCGAGATAACACATACATATCTCCCATTTGAGACTGCGAAGGATGGCGTCCATGAATCGCTCGAAGGTAGCTGGGGCATTGCATAGGCCAAACGGCATAACATCATCATCATCATCAGCCTGACTACGTCCACTGCAGGACAAAGGCCTCTCCCATGTTCCGCCAGTTAACCCGGTCCTGTGCTTGCTGCTGCCAATTTATACCCGTAAACTTCTTAATCTCATCTGCCCACCTAGTCTTCTGTCTCCCCCTAACCCGCTTCCCTTCTCTGGGAATCCAGTTAGTTATCCTTAATGACCAGCGGTTATCCTGTCTACGCGCTATATGCCCGGCCCATGTCCATTTCTTCTTCTTGATTTCAGCTATGATATCCTTAACCCCCGTTTGTTCCCTAATCCACTCTGCTCTCTTCTTGTCTCTTAAGGTTACACCTACCATTTTTCTTTCCATTGCTCGCTGCGTCGCCCTCAATTTAAGCTGAACCCTCTTTGTAAGTCTCCAAGTTTCTGCTCCGTAGCTAAGTACCGGCAAGATACAGCTGTTATATACCTTCCTCTTGAGGGGTAGTGGCAATCTACCTGTCATAATTTGAGAGTGCTTGCCGAATGTGCTCCACCCCATTCTTATTCTTCTAGTTACTTCAATCTCGTGGTTCGGCTCTGCGGTTATTACCTGCCCTAAGTAGACACAGTCTTTTACAACTTCAAGTGCACTATTACCTATCTCGAAGCGCTGCTCCTTGCCGAGGTTGTTGTACATTACTTTCGTTTTCTGCAGATTAACTTTAAGACCCACCTTTCTGCTATCCTTGTCTAACTCTGTAATCATGAGTTGCAATTCGCCCCCTGGGTTACTCAGCAATGCAATGTCATCGGCGAAGCGCAGGTTACTAAGGTATTCTCCATTGACTCTTATCCCTAACTGTTCCCATTCTAGGCTTCTGAAAACCTCCTGTAAGCTTAACGTTGAATTCAAATAACCCATCGGGCGTGACAAAAACAGTCTTCTCTTTGTCAGACGAATGCATTGGTATTTGCCAGTATCCAGACCTTAGGTCGACGGACGAAAAGTATGCGGCCGAGTGCAGACAATCAACAGCATCGTCGATGCGTGGTAGCGGATACACGTCTTTCTTTGTGACGGCGTTGAGACGGCGGTAGTCTACACAAAATCGCCAAGAGTTGTCTTTCTTTTTTACCAATATAACAGGAGCTGCCCAAGGACTGCTTGACTCTTGAATAACGCCTTTCTGCAGCATGTCGTTGACCTTATCGGAGATCATTTGCCTCTCTGACGGGGATACACGATAGGGTTTCTGGCGTATCGGTGTAGCATCTCCCGTGTTGATGCGGTGGTGCATACGAGATTTGGGCAACATGAAACAACGCTTGTTTTGAGCGAAATCAAAGACTCCCGCGTAGCATGGGAGCACCTCCTCAAGGACATTCCGCTTGGAAGAAGGCAACGACTTATTCATTATACGTTTAATCTCGGCTGATTAGTTCGGCACATTCTGACTGATGGCTGGAGACTCTGAGACAATCCTGACGTCAATTGTGGCCTGCTCCTCGAACGTTCCCAGTTTGAATCTGGCTGGTAGAACAACAGGCTCTGAGGCTGCGTTGAACGCCCACAAGCAAGCATGTCCGTCGATGGCTGTAAGGACAGACCGTGGGACCAGCACATTCTTCTTGATGGCGTTTGCATGACCAGGCTCCACAAGTCCAGTGCAGGGTCCTGAGCGGGCATTAGAAGAGCATACGGGTACAAACACTGCTGTGCGACCAGGGAACGTCACATCTTCAGACAACGAAAGCGCATCGATTGGCAGAGTCGAAAAATTGTCAACTATTGCAGCGGGCAACATACTTTGTAGAAGATTTTCTCCAGTTCCACAGTCAAGCGTTGCGCCGCATTCATGAAGGAGGTCTATCCCTATAATGGCATCATGAGTTGCGCGAGCCAGTACAGTGAATTCAACTCGGAAATTTTGTCCACCAATCGTGAGTACAACTGAACAAATACCGACAGGGCATAACGCTTCGCCTCCAACTCCACGAAAAGTTTCTTTACAATTCCACGCGAACATAACTTTGTGACCCAAGAAACGATGTTTGAAACGAAGGCTCATAACCGAAACAGCAGCACCAGTGTCTCCAAGAGCAACAGTATTTACGCCGTCTATACACACACGCACATTGTTCATCAACATCACAGCAGAAGGAGGAATTGGCGAAACTGACCGTCCCGTGACCACACCTCCATCGGTCGCACCAGTTAGTTTCCCAGACGATGCGGGGAAGGTGACCGACGACGCGGAGACGGCGACCGGCGGGACCATGTCGGAGGCGGCATCAGGCTTCGCTCGGAGGCGGGGGACTCACTGCAAAATTCGTTAGGCCATTGCTGTCGGAGACGGTAATCGGCCGGGTGAGAGGTCCAGGTTTCGTGCATACGAGGTGGATGCGTCGAAAAACGTGGCGGCACAGGCGTTTCGTACATACGAGCCGAATACGTCAAAAAACGTGGCGGTGCAGGCGGCCGTCTGGGACAGAAGCGCTAATTATGCCCTGGTAGACCACATGTAGCAAACGCAGACTTGTCGGCTTACATTAGCAGGAGCAGAGGTGGCCGAAGTACGCGAAGACGGGTCGTGCTCAGCAGTAACATTTTGTGATGACGCATAGTAATCTTCTGGTAGAGGCCCGGTTGACGACGGTCGGAGGTCCGCAGCGGTACGTCGAGATGATAACATCCGGTTGTGGCCGCGACCCATCGGGGAAAACGGAAGCCGCGGGGTAGAATCTGAAGTTTCTGTGCGTGGTTGGTTTTCGACGTGGCGCTCTCGCATCTAGTAGGGAAGGTGGTTCGGGGCACGCGGCGAACGAGCATAGGTGGTGAACGTCGCCTGCTTGAAGTCGTACGAGCTCTTCTCGAACTACCCGAGGAAGGGAATGTCTTCGCAGGTGGCGACGTCCATATTTGCGACAGTGGGAACATTGTCCAAGCGCCCGAACTTGGGTAAAATTCTCCGGGTCTTCAACGCCTCGAATGCGCGACACTGATGCCTGAAAATCGAAGGAGTGTTCAAGTTTTCTTTTGTTATCAAAAAATTGTACACGTCCTGGGTGATGCCTTTTAACAAATGACCGACTTTGTCTTCATCAGACATATTTGCATTGACAATCCCGCAAAGCTTCAATACGTCTTCAATGTAGGTTGTGCACGTCTCGCCGGGCAACTGAGTCCTGCATGACAGCGTTTGCTCAGCTTTCTTTTTCGTGGAACTCGTGTCCCCAAAGCAGGCCTTCAGTTCCTTAACAAATATATCCCAAGTGGGGAGGACATGTTCATGGTTCTCAAACCAAAGCAAGGCTGTCGCGGCAAGGTAGAATACTACGTTCACGAGCTTTGCCGGTGCGCCCCATTCGTAGTAGCGGCTCACTCTGTCGAAGTGTTTTAGCCAAGCGTCCACGTCTTCGTCAGTTTTACCTGAGAATATTCGTGGCTCAGGTGCCCAGTAGTCTGGTTGTCGAGGTCGACGGCTACCTTGTGCCGTGTCGGTGGCACTGGTGGATGCAGCAGCGTAGGACGTCGATGGGATTGCTGTGTCGTTGTTCAGGCTGATGTTGTCGTCCGGGGGTAGGCCAGCTAAGCGTCTGCTTCTTCTAAGAACTTCTGCTGAGGGGTCCAGGATGGCAAGTCACTCAGCACCTCCACCAAAGCTGTTACGGATGTGATGGGTTTATTTACACTGAAAAATGTCAGCGCTCTACCGTCACTTTCGAATCACCATTGCTCGAGAGCGTCCGATCTCCTCTTCTTCCTCGCTCTTTCAGTCCGCGTTACAATATATATATATATATATATATATATATATATATATATATATATATATATATATATATATATATATATATATATATATATATATATATATATATATATATATATATATATAAAGAGAAAGATGTGTATACATAAGGGCTCGTTTTTCCGTGTTTTGACACAATATAATAAGATCTAACAGACAATAATGCCCAGGAATGTATAAGGGAAGCTATTATAACCAATGTAAAGTAAATAAGGACAAAAAAAGTGGGTGGAAAATAATTTGCTTTTAGCAGGAATCGAACCTGCGCTATCAGGGACGATCGATCCACTCCCAGCAAAATCTGCACGCTACTAGGTGCAGGAGTATTCATTTCCTCACAGACACTTGTAGATTTAAGAGGGTCTTTCTCGTTTTCATCCGCGCCTTCATCGCTCACTTGATCAGTGCTTGGTGTGGTAATTGTGTCTACCGTGTTCGCGGGCTCTCCATCTCCAGCTTTCTCGGTGATTCTCGAGAGAAAATTGAGCGGTGCGGCTCTAGTTGCGAGTTCTCGCGCCTTTGAGCGAGTGAGCGCGCACACAACCCCCTCCCCGTACGCTAGGTTCTTCTGTCCTAGGAACCAATCGGATCTGTTTGAAAACAAGTATGCATACTGCTTTGGCAAATAAGCAGATACTGCAGCCTCTGTGTGCAATGCGTCAAAGGGGCCCTCGATGCATACCTTAGCAATCGGAAGGCATACGCTTGATGGTTCCGCTGCTTGTTTATTTCAAGCGCACTCTCCTGTGAGATGTTCAGCTTCAACATACGAGGGATGGACCACGTCCATTCTCGCTGCTGAATCCCGTAGCACGCGACACTCTTTTCTATTTACTATGAGCTCTCTTATATATGGCTCCAGCAGTCGCATTTTTTCACCCTCGCTGTCGACTGAGAGGCAAACAACTTTTGGACTCTTAGAGACGGCCGCAATGTGACCTGGCATGTGGCATTTATAGCACACAAGTGCTCACCTCTTTTCAAACGCACTATTTTGGTGCTTTTCCTCAACCGTGGTCTCATCACTTACCTCTCGTTGCTTTTCGAAATCACTGTTTCGCTCTCGATTTTTTTGGACTGAATGTCCCCTCCACCCAGTTGGCTTTTTGATCTGGCCCTCCCTCGGGGTAATTTCACTTCTATCAAGCGCGTGGAGCGAAACAAAATCCTCCGCTAGCTCCGCCGCCCTCGACACAGTGGTTACTTCTTCCCTGTCTTGCACCCAGAGCCTAACGTTTTGGGGCAAACGATGGTAAAACTGCTCGAGTCCGAAACACTCCACGATTTTCTCTTTATGCTCGAACGCCTTAGCCTCTTTGAGCCACTCTTTCATATTAGACATGAACTTGTATGCGAAATCAGCATACGACTTGTCTTTCTGCTTTACGGCGTTCCGGAACTTCTGCCTGAATCCTTCTGCTGACAATCTATATTTCTTTAGCAGGCTCGACTTAAATTGGTCGTAGTCATCTGCTTCCTCTTTTGTCATGCGGGCAATTACTTCGGCCGCCTCACAGGGTAGTAGAGTAAGCAAGCACTGCGGCCACATCGTTTTGGTAACACCCGCCTTCTCGCATGTGCGCTCGAAATTTACCAAGAACAGACCCATGTCCTCTCCGGAGCGGTAAGGTTTCATACGGTCTTTCATCCTGAACGACTTGCGTTCTACTCCGCTAGACGCTTCGCTACCTTCACTACTACCTCGAGCCTTAAGCAGCTCGATTTCGAGGCGCTTCATCTCAAGATCCCTTTCTGCTGCTTCGCGAATGAGCCTCTCATTTCTCTCTTCAGCTTTGCACCTTTCATGTTCGTCTATCAGCTCTAGACACTCTGAGAGCCCGTCGTCGTCTGCGTTAAGGTTCTCAATAGCCTCGATAATCTCTGGCTTTCTCATTTGTTCACGAACATCCAAACCCAAACTTTTAGCTAACTCTAGCAAAAGCGGTTTTTTTTCAGTGCCTTCAGATTCATGGTTGCTGCAAGTGCTGCTAACTTCACTACGGCTAGGACGCTACGTTCCCATGCACAGGTCCACGTATAGTAGTTATCCAAATTTACCACCTTTCCTACAAAACTCTAGATAAAGCCTGGTAAAATCTCAGTGAAGAAAAGTCAAGCACTCACCACACCCTGCAGCCATGATCTCGGCGGAGACGATCCCGATGCTGGCCCAAGCTTGTTGCGACTTGGCGTGAGCAGAATCCCGTCGCTGCCATCCAGTTGTTACGAGCCGCGTCGGTGACCGCAACGGACCCGGTAGCGCGGAGCTGAATGGTGGTCGTCATTCCGCAGGCCACGGGGACGCTCAGAACCCCAGAAAGCTGAGGCAGCGGGACCGGCGCAGAGGAAAACTTAACAAGGTGTTTATTTGCAACATGTTGGACAGTAACGTCCGAACGACGACTCTTCTCGCGACTCTCTCCTCTTTCCTACTGGCGGGCTGCTCCCCTGCCTCACCGTGCAATTCCGAAGATAAAGGCGGAATGTCTCTTCGGGTAACCAAGCACTCATGGAGAGCACAACACAAGTATCCCTTCACAAACGTGGCAGATGCACATGGCACACGCGCGGGGACTCGGAAGCGACCACACAGGAGGAATTCATGGCAGTCGCTCCTGTAGCACACAACCGGCCTTCCGCACATTCCAGAGTAGCCCGCCCGTAGCCACTGCCCCGCAGGCGAAGCGCACAACCGAGACAAAGACAGCCGGTGCAGGTGACAACCCGCACCCCAATAAAAGAATGTTCGAGATGACTGGAAGGCACCCTTGGGGGCAGCTGGCCCAAAGACTTCGTTACTGCTTTGTAACAGCTTCCCCGGCGGCCGGCCAAGACCTCGACGTACAAAGGTCATCCACCTTTGTGGGGAGAGGTCGATGAAGACAATGCTGAAGCCGTGGACATCTCGATGCGGCTCTGCTGCATTTCTCTGCCACCCCCGGTAATTTGGAGCCTCTGGTAGCGTCGTCCAAAATGGGAGAAAGGATCCCGCTCTGCTGGCCAACATTCCTTTTCGAAAGACAGCACCTGTGTCCACCACGCGAGAAACACAACCGCCAAGCAGGCAAGCGCCCATACTCTCTTCCTGAGACTCACCAGGCTTTTACTTCATCCAAAACGACCTGTTCTTCATTACAATAGCAGTAGCAATTCCAACAACCCAACCTGAAATACACTGTAGAATAAAACTCGAAAAGAAACACTGAGCGGCGGAAAAAGGAAGGAAAGTCGGGCTTTTATTCTTTATAGTCGAGTTTCGCCCTACAACATCGTGTCCATCAGTCTGTTTGAACTCACCCATGCAATTGTAATAGAAAAACACGACAGCAAAGCGGCTATGGGAGGAAAATAAAAGAACTCAGATGCGGCCATGTTGCTTTTTTTGGTGATGATTGTCGGCGTAGTGCTGGTTTAGTGGATATGGCTCATTCTGATTCACACAGGTGCCGGATTTGGCTCATTTTTCATTCAAAACGGCTTTTTGTATTTTATGTTACATTGCCCTGTTTGATTACAAAAGTTTTGAAAAGCGAAAGATCCTTTCGCGTTTTCTACGTCGTCAAGAAATGTATCCAGTTGCGGTTTGTGGATTTGGCTCTTTAGGGGGAAAATATAGGACTCAAATTCGGAGCGGCTGCTGACTTCAACTTTGTTAGAAACTGCATCTGAAGCCACTCTTCATCTGCCTCTGCAGCCAACGTCATCGGTGAGTGCATCTGCTTATCGTCCAGTTCACGCCGACCAGGCAGGCCGCCAGGCGAGATAACGGGCCCGTTAGGTCGGTGTTGAATTGATCAAAAAATGAGCAAGAGAAAGGCAGTACGAGCTGCCGCCCTCTAGTGCTGTAGTTTTCGTCATGAGCAGCCTTGTTACGCAGAATGAATATCATCCGCGCTTCCACGAAGTTTCTTGTCGAGTTCGACAAAAAAAAAAGAAAACGCAGCTAGAGCTTGCGGCTGAGCTTGCGAAATATGAATCGAAGCGCGTGAACTTGGACCCCAATAACATTGCAAATTTCTGTCGCAGAAGCCTATACACAAGAGTGACCCCCATATTATATAACGCCCCTTCACTCAACGCTTTACCTTCACTTGAGAAACCCGATGGGAGCGCCACCTCTATGCAGGGCAAGTCATTGCATATCAGTGATAATTTGCTGCTACTCCTGAGTAGCTCAGCGTCATTTTCAGACGAGCAGCGGCGCAGTGCTCAGCTCTGTCAAGTGAAGGGCGAAAGTAGAGTCGAGGAGCGTTTGTTAATACGGGGGTGAAGGCACTATACTACGCCATTACAAGTGACGTTACTAAAGCTCAGATGCCTATGCTCTACGAAGGTTCAGCCATTGTCTATGTCGCGAAACAAAGAAGCTCAGTAATCTTCAAGCAGCTTGCTGGGTTAGTTGGAATACTGAATTTTGACGCATTCCCAGTTTTGGGCAAAATAGAAAAATATGCATATAAACAAAAAGAGATAGAGATAGTAAGCAGGTCAGCATTCTTACTTTCCCTTTTTCTTTCCGTCTTTGCATATATTTTCTTTTCGTATTTCGCCCAAGCGCTAGAAATGCGTCAAAGTTCAGTAATCTTATTCACGCCACTGAAACGAGAAAACAATAAGTGACTGATATGTGGGGTTTAACGTCCTGGAACCACCATATGATTATGATACGCGCCGTAGTGGAGGGGTCCGGAAATTTCGACCACCTGGAGTTCTTTAACGTGCACCCAAATCTGGGCACACGGCATTTTCACCTTCATCAAAAATGCAGCCGGCCGCCGCAGCCGGGATTCAATCCCGCAATTCGCGGGTCATCAGCCGAGTACCTTAGCCACTAGACTACCGCTGTGGGGAAAAAAACGAGAAAATAAGAAGTAACTAGAATAAGTGAACCTGTGAGTACGACCACTAGGCAAATTCATATACTAACAATAATTGTCATCACGCACAGCTGAGGGGTCTCAGTGCCAGAGCTCCTTCTAGTAATTAATTATTGTATGCATATTTATGCTCACAGTTGTTTCGGTTCGCATGTAGCCTTGAGTGACCTCAATGCTGCACGTTGCAACACAGGATTGCCAAACGTATGTCTAACCGCAGTTACTTCACCGCAGCGTTAACAAATGGACATAAATAAACATGTGAGAAGCTGACATGCAATATGACCTCTAACACCGAAGCAAAGTATCGTAGCGGGCTACTTGGTATTTCATGCTGTTACAGCTGAGGCGCAAGAAGTTCGACTGCGGACAAAGGGAACAACACGGAAGTTTTAACCACTAGCGCATGCCTCATCGGATGAAACAGGAACCGTTCAAGAATGTCACGCGTTCAGGCAGGCGTGTTTAGAGACTTGGCTCAATTTTCTGATGCAGTGATGGCTTCTTGAAGAATTTTCTGCACGCGAACCAGCGATCTCGAGACTCTTGGAGCGCTTTTACGACGCTGAAGGAGTTTCATGGAGTCATCGTCTATTCGAAAGTTGGGACAGGTTATTAAGAACCACTTCATCAACGGTGAGTTTCTCGTGCCTCATAATTTTGTTCCCGTTCGCGTCAAACACTCGTAGGTGCTTAAGTGCTACACGTATTGACTGTGAGACATATAGATAGATGATATCTGGTGTAAATATTTTTTCAGCATAGATACACTAAGGGTTCATGTATTGCCAAAACTGTTTTCACGTGGTTGTGTGTGAATAATAATCAAGTAACAGCCATAGTACTGACTTTCCGCCTAACCCACACATTTTGCGGTGTGGTTTGGTGCCAACATATATAC
This sequence comes from Rhipicephalus microplus, assembly GCF_043290135.1. Lineage (NCBI taxonomy): Eukaryota > Metazoa > Arthropoda > Arachnida > Ixodida > Ixodidae > Rhipicephalus > Rhipicephalus microplus. Next base: position 283,758,648 of record NC_134710.1, read on the forward strand.
ACGCATTGTTCGGGCTCCGGCGTGCATCATAGTTTACTTACTCTTGTCTCAAGTGCCACAAATCAATTGGATGTAGGGAATCGCCAAAGTAAGAAAGTAAAGAAAATGGAGGAACTTAATCGAGGCTGTGCCATCTGTTGCGAAGCGCGCCTCCGACGACGTTACGAAGGGCGTCACGAATCTCACCACTGCAACCACTGTTTCGAAAGACGGCGACACCAACACGGTCCTGAAGGCGCCACTGCTTCGAACTCCACCGGGAAGGTCACCAGCCGTTTGGTAGCATAGGTTTATCAGCTCACGACTGCTTCTGCGCAGCGCCGATAGACGAGCGGACGAGACGACGGTGAGTTAAAGAAGGTTTATGTACAGCATATATACAGAGGCGTTACAAATTCGGCACTGGGGCCGACAGCTTAGAGACCCGAAGAGCCGAGCTCTCCTCTCTAACACATAGGTCTGCTGCTAACACATAGCTCAACTGCTCGCGACGCGCCGCAGGGCTTCTTTTATATGCACCGGGTGGATTCTTTGAACAACCAAATGTCCAACCAGAAGCGCCGCTCGTCGTGAGGTCAGACTCCTCCAATGGGGTCGCCGAGGGGCCACGTCATTCTCATCGAATCTGGAGAGGCTGCGCTGCAGGTGGATGCACCCAAGGACGAGTGACGTCGCCAGGCATTGCGTCAGACCCGCCAGATAGGAAGGCGCCGGTTGCTTGCTCGACGGGCTCGCTGGAAGAGGTGACTCACTGTGCGTGCGCGGCAGAGAGGCTCCGCCGCGTGTTGACGCCGTTGAGTTGTTCGCGTCAGGCGGGCTCGAGGGCTGGCCTTGACACAGATTGCCTTTTTCAGAGGCATGGACGTTCGCTGTGGACTCGCAGGCATAACAGCACCCCCGCCGCCAGACAATGCGCCGGAAAAACGAGCTGCTTCCACGTGGCTCGGATGTCAGGTGTGCTCGTTCGCCAGGTCCCTCCAGGTTCGCCTCCAGGGCCATGGGGAGAATGCAGCTCCAGAATCTGTTCCGGGAACACATCCCATTCTTGAGGACGGATCCCAGCTCGACTGGCTTGTCGCCACAACTTGTCGACCAGCTTTGCTCGTCTCTTCTGACGATCCTTGGTTTCACACTTGTCGATGGTTCTGCAACTTGTCAAGAACGGTTCGACAACAGACAACACACGACACAAGCAAGTGCTCTCGGTCACCCGACAGAACACCAGACAAAGTATAGTACAACATATACTTAGCTACGTGTCAATCGGTATTTTGTTCCCTCTACATCAAGAGGCACCTGTGGCACACAAGACTCTTAAAATGAGAACTCACATTTTTACACGTACAACAACGTTACGAAATAGAATAGAACATAAAGTTGGCTCCTTGAGCTCACTCTGGACGAGAGGGCTCAGCTAAGGCCGTGATGAGGACAAAATTTTGCTCCGAATTGCCAGCGAGAAACCGAAAGGTGAAGAAGGTACTAACTAAACGCACGGCTTAATGCGTCTGCATTAGCATTTAGCTTTCCTTTTTTGTAGTGAACGTCAAAGTAGTGCTGTTGGAGTATCATGCTCCACCTTAGTAACCGGCCACTTTTAGGCGACATGTTATTTAACCAGGTTAGAGGATAGTGGTCCGTTTCAACGACAAACATCGAACCGGGGACATAACAAGCTAGCTTTTGAACGGCCCACACGAGGCAAGCGCATTCCTTTTCAGAGATACTGTACGCCTCTCCCCTGCCGCTGAGTTTTCGACTTAAATACAAAACTGGCCTTTCGTTACCAGCACTGTCTTCCTGGCACAATACAGCTCCCATGCCGTGATCACTCGCGTCGCATTGAATCACAATACTCTTAGAGAAATCAGGTGCCATGAGAACATGCTTTTCGCTTAGGGCCTGTTTTAGCTGGCAAAACGCATTCTCCTTTTCTGAGTCCCATACTACTTTAACCGGCTCGGATTTTCGAAGTGCGTCAGTTAGAGGGCTGGCAATGCTAGAGTAATTTTGAACGTAATGCTGATAGTATCCAGCCAGGCACAAGAATGTCCTTATCTCAGATTTTGTGGTTGGTCGTGGATAGTTCACGACGGCGGCTACCTTAATTTCTGAAGGTCTACGCAGGCCACGCCCCACAACGTGCCCCAGGTAAGACACCTCGCCACCCTAGGTGACATTTAGTAGGTTTCACTGTAAGGCCAGCCTCTTTCAACCTGTTCAGCACGACGCGTAAATGCTTGACATGTTCTTCCATGTTGTTGGAGAAGATGGCGACATCGTCACGATACGGCAGAGCGAACTCGGAGAGGCCTTTAAGAACGCGGTTCATTAAGCCTGAAAAACAAAAGGGTGCATTTTTCAATCCAAAGCTCAGCTTAAGTGGACGATACGTTCCAAATGGGGAAACAAATGTGGCATAGCGGCTAGCACGCTCTGTCAGGGGGACTTGCCAATACCCTCGCACGAAGTCTAACGTGGAAATATAGCTGGACTGTGACACAGTTTCCATCCTCTCCTCTAGGTTTGGTATCGGGTAAGTTTGGTCTCGAGTTATTGCATTAAGACGCCGATAATCGATGCATGACCTCGGATCTTTTCCTGGCATATGAACCAATATTAGAGGGGATGTATAGTCACTCTCGCCCGGTACTATGACTCCCAACTTCAGCATTTTATCGATCTCCTCTTTCATGATCTGCTTTTGCACGGGGGAACAACGATACGGCTTGCTACGGATTGGCTCCTCACAAGTTAGCTCGATATCGTGTTCGATCACCGTCGTGTTCCCGGGACGGTCCGAAAACACGTCTTGAAACTCGGAAACAATCCTTCTCAGGTCCTCCTTCTGGACTTCACTTAACCAAGGCTCTAGGTTCAGCTGCTCTAAGATTACCTCTTATCCCCTTTCGATTACATCACTAGAGCTCAGAATTTATCCTCCCTCTTCCTCTGAAGCATTCAACAGCAGATTTACGACCGCTTGACGTTGAACCTATGGTTTCATCAAGTTACTGTGGTAAATTTTGTTTGGTCGCCTTCCTAATTTCACTTCATAATTGGTATCAGAAAGCTTCGATATTACTTTGGCGGGCCCTTCCCAATGAACCTCAAGCTTGTTTTTTTTGGACGGCCGCAGCAGCATTACTTGACTACCAACTTCAAATGTGCGCCTCTTCGCCAATTTGTCGTAGTACTCCTTCGACAACACTTGTGCAGCCTTCATGTAGCTTTCCACAAGATCTTTCATTTTTCCAAGCCTCTGAAGGAGGTGTAGAACATACGCAACTACATTAGGGTCCTCATCGAATCCCTCCCAGGACTCGTGTAGCATTCGCAATGATGTTCTCAAGCTCCTGCCATACACAAGTTCTGCAGTGCTAAAACCAGTGCTCTCATGAGGAGCTGATCTCAAAGCGAACATAGCGGGAGGAATACACGCTTCCCAGTCGCATTTGTGCTCGTAGCAGAGAGCTCTCAGTATCCGTTTCAGAACGGAATGCATACGCTTTACCGGATTAGATTGCGGGTGATGGATCGAGCTGTGCACTACTTTTATTCCACATTTATACATAAAGGTAGAGGTAAGGCAGCTGGTGAAGACACTACCATTGTCGCATTGGATTTCAGAAGAAAATCCGACGCGTGCAAATATAGATAGCAGTGCATCTATGACATGAGGAGAATTGAGCTCCTTAAGTGGTATCGCTTCCGGAAATTTTGTGGCTAAACAGAGAGCCGTCAAAATGTACCGACAACCTTGCCTTCACTCTGGCAGTGGCCCGACGATATAAATTACTAGGCGCCGAAAAGGTTCTGTGATAATTGGCACAAGTTTTATGGGTGCCTTCCACTTGTCCGTGGATTTTCTCGCTCTCTGACAAGTGTCGCATGAGCGTACAAAGTCTTCGATTTCCTTCCAGCATTTCGGCCAATAAAACTCAAGGAAAACTCTAGCCTTGGTCTTTTTTATGCCGAGATGCCCTGCCCATGCGTTTTCATGCACCAGTTCCAATAGTTGGCGACGATACTTTTGTGGCACCAAGAACTGCTCATACTTGCGACCTTGCGCATTTGTGTAGCTCTGATACAAAAGCCCTGCTTTCTCAAAAAAAGTAACATTCTTTTTTCTTTTTTTCCAAGTTTACGCTTTCCATTAGCGCTTTTATCGAGAGGTCCTCACGCTGCTCTCGAATGAGCGTTTCTCAATCAACCCTCGACAGCTCCCTCCAACTTTCCGCTACAGGTGAGAGCGTTGCACCCCTCTCGCCCTGACTCAATGGCACCATGTCGTCTCCCCCTGCTACGGAAACCGCGCCGGTCGCTTCGATGACGGGCCACTCGAGTGACTGCTCACATTACTCAAACGGAAAATTACCTCTCTGAGGTTCCGTCGACTCGCCGCCAAGGTCACTTGAAGGTCCACAGCATTGAACAAGATCAAGCTCTTGCGAAAGCTACCGCGCTTGCGATCGCGTGAGGGCCATGTACGCTAAGTTGGGGAAGAACGATTTACCCTGCTCTTTGAGAAGCTGCTTTGAGTTGTTAGAGAAAAGATAAGGAAAACTATCGGGAAGCGCGACAGACACAGCCGCTTCGGTGCGAAGCTTACCGAACGGGCCTTCAATGACAACCGTAGCGATTGGTAAGCAAGCACTCTGCTCCTCGGCGACTTGCCTAATCCACGCGCAATCTCCTGTAAAGTCATCCGGAGACACCAATCAAGGATGGACAACGTCCATGGTTGCCGCTGAGTCTCTAAGTGCTCGACACGTTTTCCCATTCATCCTAATTTCTTGAAGATACGGCTCGAACAACCGCATGTTTTTTCCGATTCTCGAATTGTTGCAAAAGCAAACTTTTGCTTACAGTTTATCGTGATGTGCCCTTCCTTTTTGCAGTTGTAGCAGATTAGTGGCTTCCGTGATTCAAACGCCCGTGTGGTATCAGTGCGTTGCTTAGGAACCTCACTCGATTTCTACGCTTCCGTTTGCCCTTCCCCTACAGTGTCCATCGTAAGAGACGGGTCCTTCTTGAAATTACGGTGCGTAGCGGGTTTCCGTTGATCAGGTTTCTTTGAAAAGCCCTCTTTCCTTTCATCCTTTTCAACGCGCACTGCCCTGCTATGCAACTTTCGGCGAGTATAATACTCCTCAGCTAACTCTGCTGCCTTGTTTAGCTGTACTTCACCAAGTTTGTCCTGCAGCCACAGTTTGACATCCTCCTCAATGCAGCGGTAGAATTGCTCCAATGCAACGCATTCCACCACTTTATCGCGGTCGTCATAAACACCTTCGCCCTTGAGCCATTCAATTAAATCGGCTTTAAGACGAAACGCGAAGTCAACGTGTGACTCATTCCCCATTTTAGCATACCGGAACCTTTGCCTGAAAGCCTCGTGTGACAACTTATAACGTCTCAAGAGCACTTCCTTATCCTCGTCATAGCTCTCAAACGCTTCCCTCGACAAGCAAGTTATTGCGTCGGACACTTCTGCGGGAAGAAGAGCTGACAGGTTCCGCGCCCAAAGAGACCGCTCCAAAGCGTTTCGCTCACAGACGTGTTCAAACTTGACGAGATACTTCGCCATGTCCTCGCCTACTACGAACGGTGGCAGTTGGTCCCGAATTCTATAACCGCTGATTTGAATCGTCGGAGAAGCTACGCTAGGCGCCTGCGAACACTGTAGGATTGCCAATTCTATTCGTTTTAACTCGAGGGGTCCCTGTCCCTCGGCCTCCTCGCGCTCGCGACGTTCGCGCCTTTCAGCTTCTTCACGTTCGCGAACTTCTCGCCTTTCAGCTTCTTCACGTTCGCGAGCTTCTACTTCTCGCCTTTCAGCCTCCTCGCGGCTTGCTTTGATATCCACCCAGGACTCATCGACTTCCTCAGCCGACACTCCTTCATCCCTCATGATCTCAAGGATCGCTTGCTTTCGTTTCGCACGACCCAAAGTAATCCCGAGTTTCTCACAAATTTCGATGAGTTCCTTCACTTTAAGGTTCTTCATCGTTCACACTAGCCTTTTGCTGTTAGCCCCTGTTAAGAATTTACTTGCTGTACCCACTATAGGTCAACTAGCAAGACGCGGAAGCAATTTTTAACATTCCCGTGTTTACCCCCTCCGCATTAACTTTGGTTTCAAAGCACTCTGGCTTTGCTTGAAACGATCAATGCTCACACAGCCCTTCTCTAAACTACTATAACCTGAGCTAGAGTAGTCTGGTGAACTGAGGGGAAAACATCAGGCACTCACCGCATCGATGTCGCTGACACCAGCCGATCCCGCAGCTGTCGACCACTGTTGCGAAACGCGCCTCCGACGACGTTACGAAGAGCGTCATGAATCTCACCACTGCAACCACTGTTTCGAAAGACGGCAACGCCAACACGGTCCCGAAGGCACCACTGCTTCGAACTCCGCCGGGAAGGTCACCAGCCGTTTCGAAGCGTAGGTTTCTCAGCTCGAGACTCCTTCTGCGCAGAGCTGATAGACGAGCGGACGAGACGACGGTGAGCTAAACAAGGTTTATGTACAGCATATATAGGGGAGACCCGCTCAAGTTGGCCCGGCGACGCCGGCGCTTGCCTTTCCCCTGCCAGAAAAAGTGCACAACAATAGAGTCTTCCGACCCTTCCGCTCCCTTTGGCTTCCACGCATTTGGGAAGCACGCGCTGCACGTGAAACGTCCCTCGTTCCACGATGTCACCGCAACAGAAAAGGGGGTGACATAACTGCGTCATCAACTGTCACAATAACCATGCAAACACGAAGAAGTCGACTCCACCAGTGAAATTCTACCGATTCCCAAACCGATGGTACGAAACAAGCAGACGACAGAAATGGATTAATGCAGTGCGCCGAAAAAAGTATGTAAACATTTTTTTTCATAAAAAATAGCACGCGCACAATGCATTCAAAATTACCAGTATTAATTCCTGCGTCACCATTCCTCTAATCTATCGAGTTAGTGGGAGATGCACGTCCCCATCTTAAAAGTATAAATTTTCAATGCCCGTCTTTAGAGCACTGTTAAAAAATAGCGAAGAAATATTTTATGCTGCTACTATTATTCGATATTGTTGGGGACGTAGTAGTTGAAGCTGTGTGCACATGTGGTATTGGTAATGTGTTGTTATATATTTTTAAATCTACGCAGCGCCGACGGAAGTGTGTGGTTGCCAAAAGCTTGGACAACTATGAAAAAAAGAAAAAAAATGCATTAGCCGTTGTTGCACGTTCGTTGGCAGATACAGTGAACTAGTTGTTACTGAGTGTGCAGGGGTAGCCCGAACAACACGGTGCATTTTTGATACGTGACCAAGATAAAATGCCTTTATAGCAATGCGCTTTTCCCCTGCAGATTAGACACACACAAAAAAGTTTCTCTGAAAGTTGGGCGCTCATCATGATGGTACGCACGCTGTTCGTGAACTCAAGGTGCGCGCGATGAGAGCGGTGATAATGCAAGGAAAGACACGCGAGATAGATGTCAGTTACTGTTGTGGGTCAGAAAGAAGCCCCAAATAGACCATTTATTTTTGAAGTGTTGTGTATACACCGCACGATAACTTGGGTGGGTGCTAGTAAATTAAGGTATCCCAACTAATAGCAGTCACAGCGCAAGAACCGTTTAACCTAAAGCACGAGAAGCGGCCTTACCCATGCATCCAGGAACATAGTGCATAGTACACAGAGTAAACCAAATAAAACAGGTATATAACTATGAACGTACAGAAAGTTTTATTCACCTCTAACGTCGTAAACAGCGTCGTCTTTCACTTGCGAAAGGCACTTCGCTCTGACGAGGACGGCGTCGTCTGCTACAACTTGCTTCGCTACGATTTTACCAAATTGCTGCCACGAAAAAAAAATCCTCAATTGCGGCAACCTATTAAATGCGGACAGAGTGCATACATCATAACCGCGCGCTACGTGAGACTCTCAAAAACACGTGCAAAACGCGTGCAGCGGTCGAGCAAAGCAACGCGTTTTCAAGCAGGTTGAATGCGACAGCGGAGAGGCCAACACTCGAGTAACCAGTTTTCTCCCCACATTGACTGACAGCGCCACGCTCCGCAGCGCCTCTCTCGGCGTGGGTCTCCTCTATACAGAGGCGTTACAAATTCGGCACTGGGGCCGACAGCTTAGAGACCCGAAGAGCCGAGCTCTTCTCTCTAACATATAGGTCTGCTGCTAACACATAGCTCAACTGCTCGCGACGCGCTGCAGGGCTTCTTTTATATGCACCGGGTGGATTCTTTGAATAACCAAATATCCAACCAGAAGCGCCGCTGTTCGTGAGGTCCGACTCCTCCAATGGGGTCGCCGCTGGGCCGCGTCATTCTCATCGAATCTGGAGAGGCTGCGCTGCAGGTGGCTGCACCCAAGGACGAGTGACGTCGCCAGACATTGCGTCAGACCCGCCTGACAGGAAGGCGCCAGTTGCTTGCTCGACGAGCTCGCTGGCTGAGGTGACTCACTGTGCGTGCGCGGCAGAGAGGCACCGCCGCGTCTTGACGCCGTTGAGTTGTTCGCGTCAGGCGGGCTCGCGGGCTGGCCTTGGCACAAATCGCTTTTTTCAGAGGCATGGACGTGTGCTGTGGACTCGCAGGCATAACACATCCTGCTTTATAAAACAAACACTTTTGATGCCTCTTTCACGATAACCTACATTCAATGTTGATACTTCTATTCTATGTCCTCAAAATGGAGGCATAGCGAGCCCGCCATTTTACAGATTCCCCGAAACTTCTGTAGAATACTTAAGCTGTGTGCTTAAACTGAGTACTTGCCTAAGGTGAGCCCTTAAGCGAAGTCCACGTTGTCATGACATTTTTGTCCTAGGCATAGAAATGAGGATTTCCTGGTTTCTGCTATATAATAAATAAAATATAGGGCTTCCATATAACTTTTGGTTCGTATTTTTTTTCTTTAAGAACTATCTTGTTATTTTTGCCAAAAAGCTAAAAACGGCGTTATTTGAGGCGCCAAGATTTTATAACAGGCATTTGATAGAGAGAAAGAAGAGAACGTGAACCAAGGGCAGTTTCAGGCCAAAGTTGTGTGCGCGCGTGCGTCACAAAACAACAACTCCTTCGTAATATTCCATGACGAGGCGTGAAGGCTGATATCAACTTCGTCATTTTCGCAACCAAGTCCTTAATGTTATCCGAACCGCAGAAACATGACGACTCACTTTTGAGTGCGATATCAGGGAAGAAAAATATCGTATATCCACTGAAAACAAGGAAACAACTCAAGTTATGCCTACGCATCATATTCAAGCAGGGTTGTGTACACTCCTAATTCCTGCGATGCTCCACTTTTTTTTCCCGTATCACACCTAGAAGTAGTGCGTCCTTGCAGCATTTTTCATTTCAATCTCGCTGATAAAGTTATAATCGGCTTGTGCGATATCAGATTAGCTCATTTCGAATCATACAACGTCGGTGCAGTGAAGGCTTCTCTTACCGTGTGGGTGCTGCGTCACATTTATACCTGTCATTTCATGTCAGAGGCCTGTCGGAACTTATCCATTCAGATTGAACATAGAAACCTTTTTCCTCAGCTCGTTCGTGACTCGGGCGCCTGATATGGGGTAGACCACCGGGGCCCTGTATTGAGTCTTTGTTAATTACTCACTTCAGCTGCCGTCTGTTGGTTTGGAAACGCAGATTCCTTGAAAAATGGCGTACGGACAATCTACAGCTCAAGTTTAGCCGCGATGACCGGTTTCATACGTGACCCCCGAAGCATACGTCACGTGGGCATACAATGCTTCAGCAAAAGTTTTTTTTTTTGGGGGGGGGGGGGCAATGGGGGTAGGGGGGTAGTTGGTTCATGTTTTCTTGAAGAAAAAAACCATTTTTTTTACTTCAAGAAAACATACATTGCCGTTCGATTATCGTTTCTTGTCGTAATGCAGCGGACGCCGATGCTGGGATTGGAACCAGCACCCTCAATCTCATCAGCTGAACGTTGACACAACCAAGACGCCGAAAAATGACGCTGTGTTGGTAACAAGGTAATAAAGAATTAGGGGGTGGCGCAACAGAAATCCACAAGGTGCCCCAGAAAATGCAGGCAATTAGAACTTTTCCCTTTCAAAGGTAAGATCCTGGCTGTATATGCTCGTTGATCGCCCGCTTCAAAGGGCAAGACCACAGTTATCATCATCATCGTCGTCGTCGTCATCGTGACGGGCACGTTCATGACACTTTCACTGGAACACGTCCCTGTCTGCGCTTACCACTCCCCCTCTCTACGACACCCCCTTTTTTATTTTAGGGGCGAAGCTTCTTATAGCGGCACCCGTTCGTCCCCCGTAGTATGTAACAAGTAATAACATTTTGATTTCCAAGGTGGTGCCGGTGAGAGACTTCTTCTGTGCGTTGTTGAACAATGAAAAATAGTGCTCAGTGTACATGTCAATGGCTGCTAATGAGGAATGAGAGATAGGAGCATTCGGCTTTTAGTTAACGCGCAGGCTGCGATCACCATTAGCAGCCATTGGCATGTACATTGAGCACTATCTGACAAGAAAGGGTTGCTACGTTATACTCGCTGGGTGTAACCTCCTTAGCTTTAGAAAGGTTTAGCGAGCGTTGAGCCGCAGTGCCATGAATACAATGAACTTGTATATACCATGAATGAACTCGAGGTGGTTAAAAATGGGAAGTAGATACGAAGCGCAAGCCGTAAGAAAGTAAAAGCCGAATTCTCCGCCTGTCATTTCCCATTAGCAGCCATTGGCATGTACATTGAGCACTATCTGACTGAAAAAGTTTGCTTCGTCATACTCGCTGGGCGTAACCTCTTTGGTTTTCGAAAGGTTTAGCGAGCGTTCGGCCGCAGTGCCATGAATACAGTGAACTAGTATATACCATGAACTCGAGGTGGTTAAAGGTTAAAGGAACTCGAGGTGGTTAAAGGTTAAAGCGGGGTCGCCGCCTTCTATTCAACCTGAGGCAACGCCGCCGCTCCGCGGTCCAACCGGCTACAGCGGCCACCTCAAATGTTCTACTGGCAAAGGGGGAGGTGTGCTACGTCATACAAGCGTGTCGCCAATCATACCATGATGTCATCGCCTAGCACATAAAAAGCGAGACACGCAAAATGAAACGAATTGTTCTTGCTTGGTTACTGAGCCATTCACTCACGACATAACAGTGCACTCTAGAAGATCATGATGAACGATTTTGTCTGGGTCCATAAGAACACTTCGGGCTATAGGTACCCTGAAAGTATATACACCACACAGTCGAGTTTTTCACTGTGACAGCAGCACCAGAACACACAGCCTATCGGATGAAAAAAGCAACACTGAGACGGCTTCGGTCAAAATGTAATGCGATGCACGCGTCTCTTTCCCTCCCTGCATGCGCGACGAGTGCTCCCGTCTGTTTCCTGCGTGCCCCTTGCGTCCGATGTCAGCGAACTTGGGATGGGGCAGAGCGAGAAACGCAGCTCCCTCTGATCAGGGGACGGTGCTTATACCGTGGATTCGCTGACGACCCTTCGTGACCTCGCGAGTATATTACCTTGATTGAGATTTTTTTATAATGCAAGTTTTTTGAGCTCCACCAGACGTTGCCATGTGGCCACCAAAATAAAATCTAACAATCTTGTGTATGGCCGTTTTCTTGTAACTTCCGACTCAACTTGCATTTTTTTCTCCATCGAACGTGGCTCGCGTGACATTAGCAAACTAAGAAAGTTTCGCTTCCATAACTTTTGCTTAGAAAGCGCATTTATGCAGGATTGATTTCTTCTATGACCTAGATATTTGTTCGTTTGGCAACGCATGTGATGCTAAGAACCCTATGTCAACACCATATCTCAAGAGAGTATAGTTTTCCCCTTTCATATTTTCGCGAGGTCCATGACTCGCATGCACCTACATATGCAGGAAGGACCGGTGCTTTGACGGGGCAAATTTGAGTTTTAGGGCTACGGTATTTGTCTTGTGTAATCTTGGTCTAGTTCCAAATACAATTTTGTGCTGCAATTTTTCTTTCTAAAGCTACAATCAGCACCTATTCTGAATTCTGCCTCCCGCACCATGTCCATTTCTGAAACCTGCTTGCTCTGACACCATCTATCACCCCATATAAGTTACCCTTTTTTAATAGTGCTAAAAATAGTTTACAAGTACGGAATATTAGGACGATTGCTCTACAGTTTTAGCATAGTTTTGTGTCGCCTCTTTTTATTCAAAGATATATATATATATATATATATATATATATATATATATATATATATATTCTTATTTACTGGCCTTTTTGCTATCTTACGAATTCGTTGACATAGCTTACTGATGACCTTGATTGATTGGGGTCTATGTGCTTCGGTAAAGTGCATGGGGTAGTTTTTTGACCCACTAGCGATACAGCTAAATGTTTTCTGTTCGGTTCATCTTGATTAATCTTCTGAGATTGTTAGGGTCTGTTGTTCATACTCAAAGACGTGCCAGACATGTCCTCAGTGTGTTTTTTTCCTTTAAAAAGCTACCCAGTGTGTTCCTCGTACTTTCGCTTTATTTCATCTTCCATAGTGAGATGCATTTTATTGTTGTCAGTGACTGCATTGAGCTATACTCCTCGAGTTTTCATGCTCTAAGTTGAAGCACTGCAGTTCCATTTGGAAGTAAAGCATCGATGCAAAAAGTGAGCCAGCTCTCTCGGCCCCTAAAATATTCCATAAAAAGACGAAAGCAGACGAAGACGATCACTTCAAAACATTAAATAAAACTCACTTAGATATCAAAACTAATCAACATAAAGAAACTCAGTTACAGAGAACTATCATGTCAAATGGAAAGGCAGCAGTAAGAGACAGCGGCCTCATCAAAATAACCTAAAGGTTCCACCAAGCAACGCTAGTATGAGCTAAAGATATGAAAGCATACTTTATGCTTCATCAAATACAATAAGATTTCTGCTTTTGAATATCACATTTTTTAAACAGTTGCAACTCAGCCCCAAATATCTTGTGCGATTGTTTGCACACCCATTTTTTATATGATCCATTCATGCAGGTTGAAGTGAGTATTCTTGAACACGGGGTGTTCCATGTTCCGTTATATTCTATCGGTCAAAATTCAAGCAAGGCAAAAGTTCAAGAGAACATACAAGGTTGAGCGATCAATATTCGTCAACATATGGTTGAAGAACGAATATCCTTGAATACCGCCGCCTTGAGAAAGGCAAGTCCACTTTTCGAAACGTTTCTGCGTTGAACATGGAAATAATTCGGACAGTATAGGCTGGATATCATCAGGCATGGCGCTATCGTTATTTTGAAGCATAATTGATGAAAGCTCCGTGTCATTCCACATTGTGAAAGTGCGTGGTCTGAGGTGCTGATGGGCACAACTTTTGGGGGAGGGGGGAATCGCCTAAGGGGTGCGTAGGAGTTATAACGTATAGGTTGCGGATTTCCAAAAACACTGTATTCGGCTGAGACCGATGTATTGTTTTAACGTTCCTCAGCACTGTGATTAACCCTTTAGAATGTGCACGGCGAAACGCAAGTTTGGCGTAAAATTTTCGCAGACGACCAAATTTGAGAGGAAAAAAAACAGCAGCGTGCTAATAAATAAATGAGTTGTATAGGAGAAGAACGTAGTTTTGTGGTATGAGCTAGATATATGCAGAGATGTGGAAAAAAAATGAAGCAGTGTAAGGTCGCGACATTAGAAAAGAAATCTTGAACAAAAATATTATGAATAGCCTTCATGAAAAACTTGTTACGCTGTTTATGTTGTATACATATATACAAACGGGTGAAGACAACAGCCCACCGGACGTCCGAGTTTCCTCTGCCCATTTTGCTAATATGTGACCCGAACTCGTCTCACTACATTCCATGGCTGGCGTGATAGACACCAGAAGTGGTTGGCTGCACAGTGATATATCGAGAGGAGCACAAGTGGTGCTCAAGCTGGAACCAAGAACTGCTGGAACTCAAGATAAAAAAATTCAAAACAAAATAACAATTATAAAAGCGAAAAGACAAGATGGTGCCCAGTCCCGCAAGTACCTTCTGATAACGCGTCAGTGAACGACTGAACGATGATTTATCAGACATGAATTGCCTTGCAACAGTTCAATTGCTCACTATCTGTTAACGCCTCACAGAGCTCTTCAAGATACTGGCTAGATTAGGGGCGGAATGGTAGCAGAACCCGCAAACGACGTGCAAGCTTCGAAGCCCTCCACTACGGCGTCTCTCATAATCATATGGTGGTTGTGGGACGTTAAACTCCACAAATCAATCAAATCAATCAGACGTGCAAGCTTCGAAATGTGTTACATGGCTGCAGCGTCGAACCAACTTCAGGTAGGCCGCACTGCGAGAAAACAGAAGTGGACAAAATATGGATGCTTTGCAGTGCGTGTTTCTATGCCCACGCCTGTACTGCACAGCTTAGTTGATTGGTAATAGTTTTAATAAACCAACCAGATTCAAGAAAGGTTCCAGAACATAAAAAGCTGGATGTTCCGGTGAGCGCGCCGGACATTGCATGGCATGCAGAGGCTCCAGTGCAGGCGCGCAAGTGAACGTGACGTCATTCTCATTTCGCGCGCTGTCTTCAACACCATGTCCCATAATCACAAAAGCATTTTTTCACTAAAGTTTTTGTAGGCAAATATTTCATCCGATCACGATGCTGCACATATCATTAGCGAGTCATATGAGCAATAGGAAAACGCACTTACGAACTATAAGTTATGTAAATTTGGCTTTAGTAATTAAATAAGTTTGTGAAATGCCATGAAAATGACTTCATCAAGTTTGTTTGTCCTCGTGGTATAACTTTTTGTGTGCATCTTATGCTCTTACCAGAAACATGAATTTTGCATAGTTAAGCACCACTACTTGGCTAACTACTCATACACATGAACGCACACATGCCGGTTGTTCTCTTTAGTATCATATGTGAAATTTGACCTGTTATTCGTTCTACAGTTACATTTAATACACAAGGAATAAAGCAAGGAAAATAATATTTACATGTTTTTATTTAAGTACACGTGGGCTTTCGCAAGGGACATGCCCTGACAACACATAGGAAGTTCATCATATTGTTACACGACATCGGCAACAAAAGAGCATCATAGACGACGAAGACGGGTTAAATGCCTCGGAAAGTGTGCAAATATGACCTCCTTCAAATTCTCGTAATGCACGTCTTTTGTGTTAGCGACTTTTGGTCCCCCGTCTCGATTGACTGCAACAAGTAGGTACACACAAGCAAAAAAAAAACTGCCCTTCAGATTCAGAAAAAGCCACTCGAATCATCAACATGTGGCTGCGATATGTGCAGTTGAACATTTACGAAACATTAATTGTAGAATGATAACGTTAAATCAACTCATACTGTCATACAGACGATTTCACTTTCGACAAGTGGGCGTCGTCTTCTTGGTCCCTCAAGGAAATGTTTTCTGTTATTTTTATGCTTAGTGACGGTAAATGAACAAGCTCATAGAGCATCACATATGTGCTAACAAATCTGTTTTGATGCGTATGGGGCTACCTTATAGCACTGTCCGTTCAGTTGTTAAAGACAGAACACGGCAATGTTACCAGACCAATATGGCGGCACCAAAACCTATTATAGTACGATGGTCTATAATTGGAATTTGGCTTCGTACGAGCCTTATAGACCACTTGATTGAAGTGGGAAATGTATTTGATATATACATCTACGGGCTGTCCCTTCAAGTTCTATGACGAATATATTCACAGCATATTTCACGTCATCTACATATAAATTGAAATTCCAGACACAATGACATGGCAATGGTGCTGCACTTGCCACTGGATTTGAGATATAAGCCTCAGAGGTAATAGCAGTCGTGTATTCCGATTTTTTTGTGTAGCCAACGAATGAAATGTCTTGGCTAGTCTGCACAAAGATAATAAAAAAACGAATATGTATATCCTGCAGTGCTCGTAAACTGCTCAATGTCGATCTCCACTTTAATGCGTCTCGGAAAGAGCGATAAAGCACCCCCCCCCCCCTACACACACACACACACGTGCATGGACAGTGTGACACAATGCAGACGCGCGGCGGTCAAGTGTTTGCGAATACGCATATGTTTTATCAGCAATTGCTTCTTCGTCTCTAGTCTGCAATCAGCATAATTTCAATAGACCCTCGCTATTGTATGTACGTCCAGCTGCAGTGTCTTTGTATTATATCATTGCGTGTTGTGAAACACGGGCAAGAGATATTATTTGTAGGATGTACGCATTATTGTTGTATGGAAGCGTTATCTTTCGCTCTCCTAGTGCAAGTTCACTTTATTAGTGTGCAACAAGCTTTGCAAAATCCAAAGCTTCCTCCTTGTGGGCTGCAATTATGCACTCACATCACCTAGTGATAGGTGAAAAAAACGCCAGACCTGCTCAGATGGCGCAGCTCAGTCACAGCGAAAGCTGAAAGAGCTGCCTTTCAGAGCCTTTTCTAAACACGTTTTGCGTAACTGCTACAAGCACACTTGCTTGGTACCCACTACGCCATAAATAATCATATCTTTTGTGTAGTAGGCTGGCATTCATTATGTTATGCTTCATCAATCTTCGGAGAAGTGTGGTATCCGCTACATACGAGCTAGTAACTCTGTTCAATTGCTTATGGAGTGGCTGACGACGATGAAGAAATATGCCTGAAGTGGATATGCGCTACTTAATAGGTGATCAAGAAAAAGCTTTCGTGAAAGTTTGGAGTGTCGGATGACCCATTCATAACGCAATTAGCATTGTGTGACGTCTGGTTTATTCTTTTATGTTCTAAAACACTTTATTAGTCATATAATAATGTGATTCTTTTACCAACATCAAGACTCCCTAAGCACCGGCGTGGCTCAGTGGTAGAGTACTGGGCTGGCACGCAGTGGACCCAGGTTTGGATCCCATTGTGGCCTAATGTATTTTATTTACCGAGTTTTTTTTTCATATTCAGTAAAATACTGGTTACGGACACCGGCGGCAGCAGCTGCGGTGGACAACTACGGCGCCACACGTAACCCGTATTTGGATTTCATAACAGCTTTTGCTGTAAAAAAAAAAAAAGAGGCGTATACACCCCTTTCCCAACCAACCGTTAGAGCCCATGCATTTTGATGTCAACGGTGATACCTGCCGAAATTCTGCGTGTTTTTTTTTTTTGTGGATCTTGAGCTGCAATGCAATATGGCCTCATATCAGACATCGCTGCAGCGTGAGCTATGCGTCTGGCTCTCGGCTTATCAGCAGTTTGATAACGCGAGTGAAGGCACTTGTGCTGCGCCGTGGGAACCGATGAAATGCCCGCAACCCGTACGAGAACGTACTGAAATACTCTATCACTGTGCTACTACACGACTCTGATACAGTTAAGATATTGATACGAGGCATTATAACCATTTAGGCAGCACTCATTAGCGCGACAACAAGGATAGCATGGTCACCGCCTCGCGCATCTACTTGCGACTACTGTTAGGCAAAAAAAAAAATAAAAAATTCGGAGATCACTATTGCGTTGTCAGAGATCGCTATTGCGTTGAAATGTATATTTGAAGTTTGAATTCTGTTGTTACAACAGCGATTGAGGTTGTAAATAATTATACCCATCGTTATGCCGGTGCACATTTGTTACTTCTAGGCATACATTTCATGTGAGTTTCCACAAAGAAAAGCAGAACGCAGATTCCTTCTTTACGCGTGCACATTTCCTCCCTAATTCTGAGTGATGTAATGTATAATTAGAAAGGAATTCGAGAGGACTGCCCCGCCGTGATGGTCTAGTGGCTAAGGTACTCGGCTGCTGACACGCAGGTCGCGGGATCGAATCCCGGCTGCGGCGGTTGCATTTCCGATGGAGGCGGAAATGTTGTAGGCCCGTGTGCTCAGATTTAGGTGCACGTTAAAGAACCCCAGGTGGTCTAAATTTCCGGAGCCCTCCACTACGGCGTCTCTCATAATCATATGGTGGTTTTGGGACGTTAAACCCCAGATATCAATCAAATCAATTCTAGAGGACTGTGGCTTAATCGAGAAAGATCTTTAAATTGGTTCAGAGCAATTTGTTACAGCGATTCGGCCTGGGAACAAACAAAAAATATGTCCAGTGAAACTTTCTTGCCCAGTTCTTGGGCACCTTTAGCAAGCATTGTGCAGCTGTATCGTGCTTGCTAAAACGTAAAAACAGTTAGTTACCATATTTCTCAATACTGCTGGTAGGTATGTTGATGTGGGCTGTAAGTGCCCTGATGAATGAACATCCATGCCTTTTTGTGAGTTTTTGTGCATTTGCTAATCAGGCAATGAACACTTATACGCTTCGTTGTCCACTGTCTCTAATAAAAAAAAAAGAAGGCTGCTTTATATAGCAGCAGGATCTGCTGTATTTGTCTTCACGAACAGATCGAGAGAAAACTTACAAGCGGCGCTAGAACTAAGGTAAAAAAGTATGCGGTGCACTAAGGAATGAAAAAACGGAATCTCGGCTTCTAAAAAAGAAAAAACTTAAACACTGCGCATGTTAAGAGTTGTGGCATATGGAGCCGCGTTGACATTACAAAATTGCAAAGAAGACAAAAAGAATCGAAAAGTTTAAGTTTCACCACAATGGCAAAGCAATGATAGTGATGGGAACAAATTGTAATGGCATGTGCAGTACAGCTAGCCGCTAATTCTTTTGCATCCATTCTCGCATATAGCGCGATAGTTTATGCCTGGCTTTAACTGGCTTAACACCGTAAAGGTCAAGGTACAGCGTGGCTGAGAGGAAGCCTCACCAATGAAATGCAAAGCTAGGCGACCATGGGCATGCTTTAACGCTGAAGGTCTCTTCACCATCGGCATGTCGCTAACCTCCGACTCTTCGCGAGTTGCAAACTTTTTTTTTTCATTTTCCTTACTCTAATATTTTCGCTTTCGATCTCTCTTTTAATCTAATCACCCGCCAGCGTTTCGGTTGAGGCGTCCTCAGCGAGAGATGGTTATCGCGTACTCTCCCATCATTATTCTACCTTTTCCTCCTTCTTTCCTTTTTGACTAATGACTCATTCAACTCGCCTCCCTCCCGTACCCGCCTTTCTTTTTGTGAATCGGCGAGGGGTCCACCACGCTCCCGTATTGCATCACGCGAACCTACTCAGCTGCTGGCCTTATTGACGGTTGTGCAGCTGATGATGAAAACAAGCTGCCTGAGCGCTTTGCCTGTAATGATTGAACCTTTAAAACACCCACTCGTTTGGCAGTTCTCATGTGTGCACGCCTGGCGACAATTTACGCTTCTGCCACGCAATCTTACATGCGTTAAAGAAGACGCCTCCCACTAAATGACACTTGTAGAGCACTTTTCTTTTTTTTTACTTTTTTGACGCAGTTCTGAGCAATTGAGTTGCTCTGTGACAAAGAAAAAATAATCATTATTATAAATTGTGTGGCGTTCTCGCAGAGCACCTGGTTGCCACGCAGAAGGCCTCTGTTCGACTCTCACTCGAATCGAAAATCGTGGTTAATTGTTTAATTCGCGTATTTCAAAATTTTTCGCCCAAGTACAACGCAGATTTTTAGCTCACAACCAATGACACCAGCGCTGGCATCGGAATCTCTGCGAAACAAGCTCTTTAACGATGTCGCGTTAAAAAATTTGTTAGCATGATGACGCCATTGTTTGATCAATGACCCTTTGAGACGCATTGTACAGAATGATGTACACAACTTATTTTTGTTATCAAGAATAGTATCACGGAGTTTTACGTCCCGAAACCACAATACCATTATGAGGGACACCGTAGTGGAGGGCTCCTGAAGTTTCGACCCTCTCGTGTTGCAAATGAGTTCTGCGGAAACTCACAATGTATAGAAGCGGTTCCTAGCTGTCTTTCTGAGAAATTCGTTCGGATTTCCTTGTGGCTTCGTGCTACAATCGGGTGGTTGTCTTCTTTGCCTTTCTTGACCTTCCGCCACCTTTCGGGTTTCCTAAGAACTCATTTGCATTACTTGTGTCCACGTGCTACAAGTTGCCGATGAATTCGCCCTCGCGCTGTCAGTTGGATACGTTTTTTGGTTAGCTCAATTGGCAGATCGACCGCCCCAGATGAGCGCTGGTCCCGCGTTCGAACCACAGACCAGGGCGCACTTTTAGGCAACTAAGAACCTTTTCGTTCTGAGAAACCCATTCAAATTTTCTTGTGGCTTTGTGCTGCAATTGGGGTGGTTGTCTTTTTTCTCTTACTTCATCTGGCTTTCTTTAACATGCACTGACAACGCACAGTACACTGACCTTTACCATTTCGCTTCCATCAAAATGCGACTGCCGTGGCCAGAATTGAGCCCGCGACCTTTGGGTCAGCGTGTTTGCTATTTTTATCAGGTAGAGATTAAGTAAAAAGAGATATATACCGAGCTTTCGACGAATTGAAATTACAGCATTTAACTTTATTTAACTTCAATTTGCAGTGTATTGTTGCATATGGTCACTTTGCTGCAGGCACTACCACGTTTGACGATTCGTTTGATGTGTCGCTTTCTGCGAACAATGTGAAAAGTATAATTTTTTGTTTACTGAAAGTGAACACAGCCAAAAATAAATTTGCGCTTTATTTCTAGCCTCATACGTCATTCTACGTATTCCTAAAGAAAGCATGAATGACTTCAGGATAAATAAATACTTAATTACACATGAGTTAGGAGTAGTTACTGTCACACACATAAATTAACATATTATTACATTATAGTTTACTTAGTTTCCAACTGCACAAAACACCCACGTGGTGGTTTGATTACATAGGCAATCTCTTTTAGTGAGAGGCACGCATACGCCCGAACGGTCGACAAATAAACAAGAAAACTCATTCACATAAGAGAACTTGCATAGTATAGTAGACAATTTTTGAAGTTTTCAGTGCATATGTGGAAGACAATTGCATCTTTATGCTACAGTGGTTGAATGTATATCGATAGCATTTGCAGTATAAATAATATTCTAGTAACCACCAGCCGTGGTGGTTACAACAAAGTGACTGTGAAGTTCCCCTCCTGAGCCCAAGGTAGCATGTTGGATGGCCGGACGCATTTTGATGGGACAGTGATACATAAAATATTTTGGATAACCTTGTGAGCATGTTAATTAACCCAGGGTGATTAAAATAAGCCCTACTGAAAACGCGTCCCTTATCACTCATTGTACAGTTTGGGAACGTTGAGCTGTATGCAATTCAATTTTACGTTTACAATGACTGGGAGCAGGTGTATGTTACAGTAACATCGCTGCTCCCCGCCACACACTTCACCTGTAGTGAATTCCTTGTATATGATGTCGATCAGGGAAGGCACAGTTCAATAAGAGTATTGATTTTAAGCTATTTTTAGGGACAAAACAGAATGCACTTCCGAACATCTCAAGAGAAATAATTGAGCGGTCTTCAATACGTCTTTACTCGACCACTCTTTTCGATTGTCTGCTCTGCTGCTGCTTGTCTCCCCGGTGGACCCCTTTTCGCCCCATAGGCGCCTCTCTTTCCCCGAACGAGTCCACTGAAGTGGCGTAACAGGAAATGGTTTGTTGCCGAGTTCCTGTCAACAAAAAGAGAAACATGCGCAGTGCACAACACTGCCCTGCCGAATGAGCTTGCTCAGCCTAACGTTCCGAAACTTCTACGGGGAACAATCGCTAAGCAGGGCGCCTCACAAGCTTGCCCTCCAGCATTACGACCAGACACGAGCGGACCTCATCATTCCTTCCGAAAAGGACTGCAACGATTCCACCATGCTTCCACAGCGGGCGCGGTAATTTTTTTAGCGCTAACACAATTTACCCAACTTTAGGTCCTGCCGTCTTCATTTGCCTGAATGCATAGGTTGGGCGCAACTAAGATACCCGTGCAGTCAAGCCTGGCAAAACGCGCGGAGCATACGCCTTCGCCTCTTCCAAAGCATACGAAGGGAATACGCGTTTCCCACGTTGTGGTTTCTGTTTGCGAAAGGAAGGTATTAGCCAGCAAGAAAACTTGCTGGAGTCAACGGGTTGTCCTGAACCTGCGTTAGGGGTCGAGAATCGACAATAACCTCTACTTCCGCCACTGCTGTCGAAAGCTCAAAAAGTCAAGGCACTGGTGGCCTACAACCTCCCTCGAAGCAGTTTTTACGCTGAAAAAAAGGCGTTCATAAAACTCCCTTCCCCACCGCCATGGTTCATGTTGGATGAATTTACTCACAAAGTGCTTACAATTTGGCTGGAGATCCTTCCAAAGAAGTGCGAGCTTCCTTGAAGCACGCCCAAACGTCTGGGCATTGCACACCCAGCACAACCTTCTGCGCGATACAAATAAGCGAAGTTCTCAAAGAAAACTGGCAGTACTCATGTCATTCACCAGTTCAAAATGCACAGCCCTCGTTACCGCACCGGTAAAAAGTGAAATGTGTGTTTTCACTTCCACATAGTATTTTTTTCAATAATCAATGCCCGGCTAAGTCAATGCCAACCACCTCGAAGGGGTCAGCCTGCGTGGTCCGATAGGGTGGGAGAAGTTCTGTGGATGGCTAAATGCATGACGTACTGTATTGCATCACACGCACCACACACGCTCACGCACCACACACGAACGCACAACACTTTTCACTATCTGACGTCCACTTTCCATGTTTTCACTCCGTGATCTTGCGTCAACGCCATGTGGCGAGGCATCAAACATGATCCTCAAGTTCTTGCTGCTCTGCTGTCGAAGAACTGGTTGATAGGGAATATAATAAATGGTATGGCCATCGCTGGCTACCTCGTCTACAGCTGGCTCTGCTATTCCCTCGGCCAACGATCGTCGCATTTCAGCCTCGTACTGGTCCATGAGGCTGGAGGTTTTTCCAAGCCTCTTGCTCAAAGGATGTCTTTCTTCTAAGGAGCGAGGCTCCGATAGGTCTACATTTTCTCTCCATGGAAGCTAAACTTCGTACCATTCGTCAGCCATATTAATGTCTATTTTGTACTATTCCATCAAGCCAATATTTGGGGACTCTGTCAGCGTTTCAGACACACCAACACCCTCAATATCTCAGGAGAGCCGAAGAATGGGTTCAGTTTTATGGTTAGTCAGCGAAGTTCTTAACACGATTGCTTGGGCCCAGTTAAATGATTTGCACTTCGACATGGTTTGCCCTTGCACAGCTCAGCCAAAGACGGTTTCCGTAGCTCCGAATTTGCTGACAGGTCCTTTGTTTTGCTGGTTGGGCATTCCCAAAAGTTGTGAGAACTAATGTGCTCGTCGACTGTGCTGTCTTGCTCGATTAGATTATCGTCAATGGGGAGTGACAGTTCCCACAAGCTCTCCTTTATTTTCTCGTCGGGGCAAGGAATGGCTTGCTCACATATGGATGGCACTTCCAGAGCATCAAATGCGTACCCTTATTCAGAGGCATTCCTTAGTAGAAGACGTACTTCTACTCTACGGAAACTTCTCTGTTTTTGTTGTCTCCCAAGAATACCAATTGTGGCAAGTTCGGTTTCAAGAGCTTATAGCCAAGCTTTCGCAAGCACTCTTTTGTGATAAAGGTTCTTTGGCTGCCACTCTTCAAAAGAATCCGAGAAAGTTTCTCCGTTTTGATTCCCCCTTTCCAATTCTGTAACAGTTGCCATTAATACCGTCTGCGTTGTGCGAACAACGTCAACTTCAGGTGCAGGCAAGGTCAGGTGCATGCAAGGTTGCTGTAATGTTGGCGTTTATGTCTTTTTCGGTGCTGGCAAAGGTGGGATTGTACATTGACGTAAATGTCAGCGGCTGCACTTTCTTGCACTGCTTCGATATGTGCCTCTTCTTCGTGCAGCAGTATCACGCTCCTTCAGAGGAAATACTCGCCTTTTTCTCCACCAGTTCCAAATCAGAGTTGCAGTACTGACTCTCATAATGTGTGGATTCGCAAATCTCACATGCGGCTTTAAAACTTGATTCATGCAGAGCCGCAGCGAACGATATTGGGGCCTCACGTTCAAACGATCGGAAGAAAATGCAGGCTTACCCGATGAATTGTCGGGTCGACGAGCTTGTGTCCTTTCGCTCAATTCCGATTGGAAGAAATACCGATGTATGGTTGCCGATCCGGCTGATAAAGAGCTACCATCCGTGAATGAAGTACTCGGCTCCTGCTGCACCTCCACCCAAGACCGATGATAGTTGAGGATGATTTCCCGTGGAAGCACCCACAGCAGCACCGGGTAGAGCATGGTGTTGTAGCTGTCCTTCCCAACGCCAAGTGCCTTTAGTCAACGCATGTGTACTTGCAGGACGTCGTAGAGCCATCGCAGGTCGTGAACATTTCGAGCTGATGTCACGGAGTTAAGGTCTGTGAATTGTTGCATATGACCTTGAATCAGCGCCGTTGGGTTTGCGAACCACTGGGTCAAAATGTTGATGGTATCCGCGTAACATTCGGTCGTTGCTTACCGTCCTGCTATGGCTCCATCAGCTTTTCCTGGCAAAAGGGCCTCAAGGTAGTAAAACTGGTGGATATCGGACAGTTAGGGGTTTTTGTGAATGGCTGCTTTAAACTGGGGCCAGAA
This sequence comes from Rhipicephalus microplus, assembly GCF_043290135.1. Taxonomy (NCBI): domain Eukaryota; kingdom Metazoa; phylum Arthropoda; class Arachnida; order Ixodida; family Ixodidae; genus Rhipicephalus; species Rhipicephalus microplus. The sequence goes on from NC_134710.1 coordinate 283,783,208, forward strand.
TGGCTGACAATTTTTCTTTTTGCCGTTGAGTTTGATCAACTACAATTTGGGAAATCTGGCTTTTTGAGATGGAATCTGGACTTCTACGATTGGTCGATTTGGAGAGAGATTTCTTTATTGTGTTACCTCACTGAAGCTTCAATTTATTGCTTTCAATGAGCCGAGATAGCTGGCAATAATATTGTAATATTCCAGCGCCTGCTCAAACTCTGCATCCCCATCATCGTCTGATAAGTGCGGTTCGATAGCGGCGTTTACCTCACTGAGATGTTTCTGGAGGAGAAGTAAACCCTCGATGAGCGCAACCACCGCATCGATGTCGGAGGCCCGTTGATTTCCTAGAATTTCTTCGGCCTCGCTGGTGATGCGGGTCACTTGAGTGCGAAGCACCTGTCGTTTTTCTTCGGCATCTCCATGGCTCTTGTTGATGCTGTACTGGGTACGGTCGATGTATTCGATGACTATGAGTGATCCGGTCATGGGTTTCGGCACCAAAAATGTATTGAATTCCTTGAACACGATATTGATCAGGGAAGGCACAGTTTGACAAAAGTACACGGTATTTATTTTACATTATTTACAGGCACAAAGAAGCTACTTCCGAACCACACAATGAAAACATCTCTGTGGCCGCCCATGCGTCTTTACTCGACCAGGTCTTTATTTCCCACTGTCTGCTCCGCCACCGCTTGTCTCCCCTGAATACCCCTTTTCGCCCCATAGGCGCCCTTGTTTCCCCGAACGGGTCCACTGAAGTGGCGTAACAGAAAATGGCTTTTTTGCTGAGTCCCCGCCAACGAAAGGAGAAACATGCGCGGTTCACATCACCCATCACACCAACTTGTATTCTATTTTACCTGAAGACTTAGTATTTTTATAATGAAAGAAACCAAAGTACATGTACTTGAACCCCCACATGCTTTGTTGAATTTCAGATCATAAACCAGACTGAAAGCAGCTCTATGAGAGCTAGCGTGGACACTCAATATATGGAGAGAAAATACGGAACGAGACATAAAAAGCCTCGCGAGAGAAACAAGAAAAGTCAGTTGAAGGTTTAAGGCTCCCAAAGTACTGTCAATATCACTATAATTTCCTGCGAAGGCATATCGCAAAGAACAAGCAAGCTTACTGTCCACCCTTTTTTACTTCTTAGTGATGGTGACTAGTAGTGTTCAATGACGCAAGGGCATCAGACCAAAGAGTATCATGATGTGCCTTTACTTTTTGCTTAAGGTATTATTAAATTACGATACCATTTCCGCTTTTCATGTTCTGAAGAAGCGTTTCAGCTATGTTAAAGCATCCGAAAGAATTAGAATCAAAGAAAAAAATCACCAGCTCGGATCACTTTCTTCAAAATATTTTAAATTTATAATACTGGAAATGTATTACAGCGGTTATTGCTCGGCACTGTTCTAAATTTCTCATGTATCCCCGACCTTTTAGTACGGATTAACAAAGTCTGTGTTGCATGCTCCTTTTTGCGAATCAGCCTATAGGGACCACTACGCATTCATATGAGGCAACCCACGAACCTACGCAGCTGCTTCCTTTGTTGGTGTTTTTGCAGCCGATGATGATTAAATATGTCTGACCGCTTTATAATGGGTGGACCTTCACAACGCCCACTCGTTGCGCCACTCACGTGTTTTGACGACTGGAGCGATTCTACGCTTCTGCCACGCAATAACACATGCGTTAAAGAGACTCCACCCACTGTGTGATCCGTATAGTGTTTTTTTTTTTCGAAGTAGTTTCAAGCAATGGCGATGTGCAAGTTCCCGCTTTGTGAAATTTATGCATGCCTTGATTACATAGATCTGAAATGTTGGTATATTTGTCGACTCGATCACTGCATCCCTGTCATTTTTGCACAAATGAAGGGCAATCACGTAGTCCGAGACTGCTGCGGGGCTCGAAAGGCGTATGTTGTTATTTTGGATTTGCCTTCAAACTAAAGTAGTGACACGATGGACTGAGTGCTTCTAACGTTTTATGGAGGGTTTAGCAGGGCTCCTTAAGTCGAGCTGAGTGCATGTACATGATAGGCACGCGGGAGGCGTGTAAGAAGGCAATGAATGGGGTGACTACGCGGATTCATATTGTGCTCGGGGAAAACAAAAGAACAAAAAAAAGTTCGATGTGTTGTGCTGCGCTAAGAGTCCGCTTAGTATAGCCCGAAATCACAAATTTCTGAAAATTCGTCTTATGTTGTAGGCCCGTGTGCTCAGATTTGGGTGAACGTTAAAGAACCCCAGGTGGTCAAAATTTCCGGAGCCCTCCACTACGGCGTCTCTCATAATCATATCGTGGTTTTGGGACGTTAAACCCCACAAATCAAATCAAAAAATTCGTCTTCTATTTCTGGCTTCTTTTATATTTCCTATTCAGGACCTACCCCTCTGTCATATCTCTCCTTCGTATACTGCCGTGCTTCATTCTTCGTCTCAAATTTGATTCTGCTTCTGCCCTGTCACATCTTTGGTACCCCGCCATCCCACTTTTTCGCCTTTGTCTAGCAGTCACAATATTAACCATTGCGTCCAGACGCGACTTATTCGTAGTCAACAAGCTAAACAGAGGCGTCAAGCTATCGCGCAGCACGACCCCCTGGCAAAGACAGCGCTCGCCGCCAACTTCCCGCTCTCGTGACGTGGCGGAGAGGGAAGGGGAAGCGGCGTGCCGGATAAAAGCTGCAGTCGGATCCCGAGGCTGTCGGTGCGTGCGAAGCGACGGCGGAAGATGCTGTTGCGTCTCGTGCTGGCGTTGATGTGCGCCGCCGCCGGTGCGGCCGGCGCGGCGCCGCGGAAGGCCGACTGCGATGGTCGGCCGCTGTCGCCAGAACTGTACCGCTTCCAGATACCCGACGTGCTCGGCACGAGGAACGTCTCCCTGGACCAGTACCGGGGTCACGTACTCCTCGTGGTGAATGTGGCCACCTACTGAGGTCTCACCTGGTCCTACTCACAACTGAATGCACTACAAGAGAGGTTCAGGGCCAGGGACTTCACCGTGCTGGGATTCCCTTGCAACCAGTTTGGCAAGGTGAGTGCGGCGGTTGGGAAAAGAGCGCTGCTTGCGCTGGTATCAACGCTATACTCATCGGGTTTAGTGGCGGCTGATCGGGATGATCGCGAGGCGTTCACTCGTCCTGTCACGCAATAGCGCGTCTTTATTGAAAGACGTTTGCAGTCACATTATGTTATGCCGTGATGCAAGTCGCTGGAGGAATGTGCGGCATCTGGAGCTTTATGCGTAGTCGCTCAATGATTATTCATTGAAGTGTGCCTTCGAAAATAATAATAATAACAGCAGTAAAATAAATTAAAAGGCGTAATAATACATTGTAACGACGTCAACAACAAGACTATACACAAGCGTGTCCTGTCATATTCTTTCTTGTGTTACTTGCTTTGGTTGCTTTTGTTTTCCACAAGGAAGCAATAACAACTGGGTAAACTTGTTCACTCGAACTTACTTTGTGTCAAGCCACCCCTGACAACTAAAAAAAGGAAAACGAAGCTCCATTCTACGTATTTATCAAAAATTTGTATACAGTAGTCTAACGTTGGAAAAACATGCGCTCTGTCCTGCACACCTTCGAGATGTTAAAACTCACACTTTAACTTTTAACGCTTGCAGGAACTGCAGTTATTGCACATCAAGTGCTCACACTTCGAAGCAGCTGTTGGCACGGCTAACAGAGAAATATAGAGAGACAGAGAGTGATTTAATGGTAGTTGAAGATTCAAGCCGTGCAATTTGTAGAGCATTACTTCTTCAAATGGGTGTTTGAGCACACACGAAGAGGAAATAAAGCACATGAGTGGGGCGACGACAAAAGCAAAGAAAAAGAAGAATAAGAAGAAATGAAAAACTCAACCAAAATGCAGATTTGAAGACTAAAAAAAAAGAAATTTCAAATCATGTCTAATGTTTGACTCAGCCCCATATATTGATCTAAACGAAGTCGAATGAACATTAAGCCTAGTGGACTTGAAGTATGCCATATGGTGAGGCAAAATACAGGAATTATTTCAGAAGATAAATCAATCAAGATGGTCTTCTACCAAAATGACTGGTGAAAAATCTGGTGCTACGATCGTTCAATAAGCAAAGAGATAGTGTCGTGGTTGGTCTATTTCTTTGCAATCTTCGAACCTGTGACTTCACATGTTCGTGTGATCTGTTTTGCTACGCTTATATTTACGTAAATAATGAAACAAGCCTAAACTCAGACAGCAACATGAGTATGCGGGGAGGCAGAATTACGGCGAATTGTTGCATTTAGGGCGCACTGCGTTCCAAATGCAACAAATCGTAGTATAACAAACAACTTATGACCGATTTTTTAATAAACAACGTGGCTGTCACTTACAGAGAAACACCAAATGGGACTCTACAAGAGCGGCCAAGAAACCCTTCAATGTTTTCACGTATACCGGTGCTCATACCGGTACCCATACAAAATATTTTTCTGTTAAATAACACAGCAATAATGGTGAAACACTTTTTGCTCCAACCGGTAACTATCACCAATAAGCGCTATTAACCGGCCGCCATGCGAACTGATTTTCTCCTGTCACATGAATGTAAATGCTGTTGTTGTAGCAATGTAAAATGATGTTCCGCCTACTTCGAACTATTGTGAGCTAAGCTTAACATATTAACGTACGTAAAATAGCTAACTTCTACTGGTGTTATATACCATCTGGAAGTGCACTTAACGTCAGAAGGGACCTTCCTTCAGTCTGTCCACATTGTTCATCTATAGCTAAAGCACAAGAGTGATCATGTGGAGACCTCGAGGCTCTGTTTATGCATGCTAAAAGGTCAGAGATAATTGAGTGATGACATTTTGCAGCACTGAGCAAAAACCATTACATTTCAAACAGTATATATATATATATATATATATATATAACTATTCGAATGATGACTGCTACTGGTGATTTAAAAATATATTGGAGACAAAGTAACAGTCCCTCCTGACCAAAATTGATAGATGTTGCAGGACCGATGCGGGCTTTGACAATATTGCCCGAGCATACTGTAATAGAGCTTGACTAAATATTTCTATGTGGTTTATTCAGTGGGTAATTTATGACTCCTGATGATCATAGGCATTCGTTCGAGCGTGGGTGCCTGGTACACTCCAAAGAAGAGAGGGGGGGCGAAATCAGCCTTTCTTCGAACTTCGCTGCGTACTGCACGAGGTCTTTACTTAGAGACCGCAGAACCGATACGACTTCGGTTTATTGTTGACAGAACAGGAAATTACCTAATACAATGACTTTGTATGACTGGATATTGGAACGCTGCGATGAACCTTCGCCCCCCCCCCTCCTCCACGAAGGGGGAACCAGCGCACACCTATGCTGAAGAGATAAAGTCCTATCCACTTGGAAAACTTAGCACTATAGTACCAATTTAGACTCGTACACGTCTCGAAATTTGCGTTGAAATGCATTCGCGTTCCACCTGTTATTTTAACACAAGGCCTGTCCTTAGTTACGCGTCATAAAGCGACGTGGAATACTACTGATGGAGTTAGTGCCGTTTCCAGAACGGAGATATACGAGCCAGGAATACTGGTCATATTCAGCTCCGCTGTATGATCATGTGGTGTAATCTTATTGGGCTAAAAAATGATAATTGAACTTTAGGTTGTCGAAAGCCTATAGAGGCATTCATCGAATATCTCCGTATATAGCTAGAATAATTATTTTCCTTTAAATCTCGAAAATCAATAAATGAAGACCTCGTGCAGTACGCAGCGAAGTTAGACGCACAGTTCGACTGAAAAGACCGGACGCACACCGCGTTACAGTGCACATGATGCTATATGATCTGGCCCATCAATTAGTCCTACCTGTCCATGAAAGACTCCAGGTGAACTATAGTCTACCTCTTTCACGATGCCTCTGCGTACGCTTCCTTCCCCTAGCGGAAAAGTCGCAAGACACCTTTTGATCTGGGCGGCAACTCCGTTTGTCTCGGCCCCTACTGAAATCCTACCAAAACGACCGAGCACATCGCAAAAAAATGAAAAGCTATAGGGTACATTGGAGACTGTGATTGCTAAGGCACCCCGTATGCAGTGCTTGCAATATATTTTCGATCGATTCGTTCTCAGGGTAACTAAGCCGTCTCTTTTTTTACATGCACAATTTTTTGCACTTTCATCATGCTACTAGCACCTACGGCGACCAGCCTGGGAACTTCCCGTGTGTGCTTGCAATGTTTCGTTCGTTTTTGTTACTTCGAACATGAGGTTCTTATATACTACGTATTTCGCAAGGTAGAACCACTCAAGGTGTGGCATGTTGGCTCACCGTCGCTAACAGCCGCGCCATATACCTGAATCTTTAAGAGCCACCTCATCGCCCTTGGTAGCATGCACTGCTATAGATCAGATCGTTATATATACAGACTGAACTATGTGATAATACTTATGTCACCTGGCCTGTCCCAGAGCTAAATTTATGCCGTAGTTCAGGCCCATTATTCATGTATATACTTAAAGACTTCTTTTCGCATGCGATGCCTTTGTGTGTAAAATTAGAATAACACGTGTTCAGCTACGGACAGCCACTGCCTGCTCCTAATCTCATCGCGACTCTAAAGAGAAGCGCTTTCCCACGTTCCCTCGTTCCTTTTGTAGGTTTACCATGAGCGATAATTAGCCGACCAGCTCGTCGAAGCTCCAACTATACGGCTCGTTCTTTCGCTTTTCCGCTACAAAATGTCATCGCTTTCATACAGACTCGTAGAATGTGACCAGCCGCTGATGCCGCTCGACGAAGAGTGGTGCATTATATCGAAATCATGCGTGCACTTCCCATGAACCTTCGACCGTGGGCCCGCAAAATTGCTGCATCTTCCTCTGATTCACTGAAATTATACTCTACCGGTGTCTCTGATACTCGGCAAACTTTTTTCTCAGCCGGGTTCACTCTGACTCAGACTCCTTGAAATCGTTGCTCAGCCAAACTTGCCAAGACAAAATTTTTACAGAATTTACGTAGCCATGGAGGCACTCAGATTTACGGATCGGTCTGATAAAACTCACGCTTTCAGTTTGCTGTTGCTTGCAGCTGCTATGTATAATGCATGCGGCTATATGTTGCCCCAATTAGTAGCATGATTGTTTGCAACACCATTTTTGCGAGTTTGGCAGATCCTTGCTCATTAGCTTTAATTTTCCCATTTCACTCTAAATTTTGCTATTTATATTGTGAGTTACTCTAAATACGCAACGACACAACAGCTGGAATAATATAAACTGGAACAGGGAGCGTCGTACCAAGCTGAACGCTGCTTCCAACTATAGCTGCGCTTCTGGTGGCTGCAAGGGCGTTCTCTTCAATATACGCATGTATGTGTGGCTGTGAAAAAAAATGAATCAAGTTTTGACAAATGGCTGAAAATTTGCAGGGAGAGAGGAAGAAATAGCTAGATGAAAGCAGGTGTGCGACCTCATTACGAAATTCTTCCCACTGAAACCATCATTTGAAATTCTCCGCCACGCTGCTCGATGGGGCGACAAGATGGAGGGCTTTTGAGCACAACCATTACAAAACAATTGTCACTACTAGTTCCCTCTTGAGCAACGTTGCTTGACATCCATTTATGGAACGTCGACAAGTTTGCCTGCGTCACTTTAGTTGCTGTTCGTTTGCCTTTGTTCTACGCACTGTCATAATAGCCTTTTGAACATACTCTGCTCTACACAGCTGTACCTTACAGATTGACACGTGCGTAGTCGGGTCGCTGAATGGCAACGCCAGCGCTAACAATGACGTTTAATCCGATTTGCACATTGGTGTTACTCTACCACCATTCTCCTAACTATTTTTACTTCATCAGAGCATGACTATAGCAAAAAAAATAAGGAATAAAGGAGAGAAACACAATAGGAACATCATCCATTGTTGCTGCAATACCAGGTAGTATACGTGTGTAATTAGCAACATAGGCTCTAACTAACTAACTAACTAATACGATAATTGCCGTATATATGAAGCCTGGGTCTCGACGACGGCAGCGGGCAGCGACAGCAGCGGGCTGTGATTCTGCGACTCTGCGCGCCGGTCGTAGATCACTCGTCGTGACTTCGCGGCAGCATCGGACAGGACAGCTTGATGTGGGATCTTCGCTCAAGCCGCGTTCAGCGATTTCATAAGCTCTTTCATGCTTTCGCTGTGGAAAGAGCTGTCACGCTTATGTAACTGCAACTGGCGAGCGAAGTACACGCACAAACGGCGAATATAAACAGATGGCGAGCACACAGCGAAGTTCCAGTTGTTTGTCGAGCGAGATGAAATGATTGTCCTGTTTAATCTGAGCCTCGCCGTGTCATCGATAGAGGCGCCATTCCCTAGTGAAAACTGACGTCGCCAATGTATTGTTTGAAGTCCAGCCATCATATTTCGAAATTAGCGCTGAATTTATTCACGACGAAACGAGACATTTAAAGGGTCCCCACAACAGTTTTCCAAGTAACCGTCAAATGACTTTATTAAAGGAGTTTGTTTATTGCCTCGCAAATTGACTGCTGCGAAGGTTTTTTTTTTTATCCATCAACTGCGAGCGAAGTCACGGAAATTAGTGGCGCTGCAAGCGCTTTCCCTCTTCCTGACGAGCCTGCCGGATGCTAAGCAGACAGGGATGGCAAGGGCTAAATAAATTACGTCACACATGCGTCATGAACTTGAACGTTTTTGTCAGTTTGTTCTTAGAGGCCGCAACTTATTTGCTTTCAGTGTGGTTGCGAGCGAACGCACTAGCACGTTGAGACCTCCCGAGGCGGCTGTCGTAACTATGCGCGATGCTCAAATCAGTCAAAGGCCGCAGATTTTGGGTTTATGGCGCGGTTTGGATTTATGGCATCATTCGTCGAGAGAAGAGTGAACTATTTATCGCGAGAGTTAGTTGTAAATTTCACTCAACGTGCTGCGCTATACTGTTTAGCGCACTTGTTCTCAGGAACCACGACTATATACCGATCGGCAGCTTTATCTGACTATACTCAGTTTCGCAAGGCCCTTTTAATGAAAATATGGAGCTCAGTGATCAGTAGAAATATGGCAATATTTCGATTCTTTTGCGAAACGAACATAAAAGATTTTAATTTATTTTCTATGGCAAGAAAATGGGAGTGCGTATTATCTACCCCATGGACACAAATATTTGTAATACACTACGTAGAGAGAGAGAGAGGGGAGGAAGGAAGTAAGGAAGGAAGGAAGGAAGGAAGGAGGGAGGGAAGGGAAGGGAAGGAAGGAACTAACTAACTAACTAACTAACTAACTAACTAACTAACTAACTAACTAACTAACTGGAGACACTCACATCAGTCTGTGTGAGTTATAGTAGACTCTGGCGAACACCTAATTCCCAAGAACCAATTTAATCAGTTTTGGTGTGCTGTTCACTGGCAGCATTACAGCTTGTCAGCACATAAAAAATGGCTACTGGACTAGAATCCTCACATTGTACAACCCGTATCGAAATGTTGGTCCTACCAAAATCTGTGACGAAAGACATTCGACATGGATCTGATCATTTTATTTGTATATAAAATACATCACTACGTTTCTCCTTAAGTTGGCACATATGTATTTGGAAGCTGTCTAATTGTACTTCCATTGTTTAAGTCATTGCCTTGAATAATTTACTGAGTTCGATACTACAATTACACCATAGCCCCTAAGGTGATTAGCTAAAAGTTGTATCACTGAACTTTCGCTATAACTAAACGGTTGAGAAATGCTAAAGCACATCATAGATACGCGGGCGTGGAAGGAATTTTGCCTGAAAATGCCGTTTTTCATCTTCAATTACATTTTTCTAAACAACTCTACATTACCGTTCAACATATTCGGCACCCAACGCATTTATAAGGTGGTGCTTCAAGCAACGTCTTATAAATACGTTTGGCGCTTATAGCACAGTGTGTGAGTGGTGGTCTCTCGACAAACTTGCCCAAGCGTCTACCTTTAATACCAATAATAGACCTCTACCGGGCTACATCACAGCGTGACGTCACCGGCGCACATGAAGGTGGTGGTTGGCAAAACAGCCCCGCTCGTGGCTGAGCGTAACAGGGTGTTTGGGGCTAGTTTTCTGTTCTTTTTCAAAGCTTAAACTTCATGTCACAGTGACAATATTAGTTGTAGTATGCGTATGGTGCCATGTGCGACGCGCAAATTTCCACATGTCAACCCAACACAATTGTGCACCATATGCAGCAACGCTTCCTTTTAAAAGCTTAGCAAATCACAGAAATGTCGGTCGAATGGATGCATACACACGCAGCGTTGCCACGCAGAAGGATCCCGCCGGCGGAATTTTCTTGCCAACCAGCGCCTGTTCCGAGGGAGGGAATAGTGGGCGGGGCAGTGACGTCACGCTGTTTGCAAACAGGGAGAGGTCTATTGCTAGCGTTGAGCAGCCCAAAACCATGATACGATTATGAGAGACGCTGTAGTAGAAGGCTCCAGAAATTTCAACCATGTGCACCTAATTTACACGGGTCTCGAGCATCTTCGCCGTTGTCGAAAATCCCCACGGCTGGAATTCCAAATCGCGACCTGTGGGTCCGCAGTAAGTTTCTACCCTTGTATGCGGCCTACATAGCGCGCCTTATAACTGCACGAAACGAATATTATAAAGCTTGCGAACTTTTGGGACTTCTTCAATGGACGCAGCTGCTGAGCCATTTGCAAGCTCAAACATAACGTGTACGGAACGGGTAGCAACGCTTGCCGAGGCGAAAGCAGGGTGACAAGTTGTGGATTTAGCTGCTAATGGGTTTCCGTGTTTGCGATCAGCACGCTGCGCGCATCTCGTGGCTGTGTGAGAACTGGAAAACGTGCGGCAATCGGGTGTCACCCGTCCGGCCTCAAAAGGCTCTTCGGTGGCGTCATATGTGGTACTGACGTCCGCCTAAATGAGAGAATGTGCGATGAAGGAGAAAAATAAGCAGTCTTGATTACAGGCGATGGTTACGCACTCCCCGTGTAAAGGGAAGCGGCAGCGTGGGCCGTGCCCTTGAGCTGCATAAATTTAGCTGTCAGCCGGATGGAAGCCGGCAGATGGCAGCATACGTAGCTGGGGAATGCGACGGCGATCGACTCGAGCTATTCGGCCACGCCACAGCGCGTCATGTTTGGGCTACTGCTGCGAAAGAGCTACTGCGCTCTGTACGCGGGTTTGTGCGAGATATTTCTGTTATGTAACATATAGGCCTTTGCTGGCACTCAATTGCCTCTGATTTGTGAACGGGTACACCCTCAGAAGCGGTTACGCCCGGATAATTTGTTTTCGTGTGTTCCATGCGTGAAATCACGCGCGCGGCAGCAGCGATATCATGCGTCAGAGCGATTGCTTGGAGTTTCAAAGCAGATAGCGAAGTCTTTAATTTTGTAGCATTCTTTCGGAGTTACTCTCTTCCTCTGTCGGCACTCAGGCCTCTCGTTGCCGTGACTCAGAGATACACAATCTCAACTGTCATTAACACGCCTTTTCACTTCCTGAAGAAGCCGGATGAACTGCGTCGTTAAGGGACACGTACATTCGCGTACGTCATTTTCTGCGACGAGGCACGCAAGCTTGAGGGCAGCTGACACATTAAACATCTTTTGAGGACGCACGCGTAGCATTCAGGGCCACAGTGTATTGGGCTCTGTGGTTGGAATCCCCGGAGGTGTCGCTTAATGACACGTTGTTCTGTGGCCGCCCGCGGTACTTCGGTGGCCCATTGGAGGTCGCCCGGTCTCGTACCAAAGCTGAGGAGATATATGAGCGTTAAAGGTTGTGATGATTTCTGAGACCCTGCTAAGAGGATAAGAATCGTTACATGTGTCTACTGAGACACTGTTCGTTACCTCTGTGTCGACACCTATTATCGCACTTGCCATGTGCTTCTGGAACATTCGCGGTGGCTCTTGTCTTTGCTGAGATGCAAGTGGCACCCTAACATGAAAAGCAGTGGTAACTGAAGTCTGGAAATGTATTTCAGTGTCATTCACATATAAGGAGTGTTTTTGGCTGAGGGAGTGATGACGTCACTCTGAGCTCCACGCCATCAAAGTGGGTACATCGTTTTTACATCGCTTTGTAGTTCGGCAGCTCGTTAAAAAATGCAATAAGCGGAGATTTTCGAGACTATAGTCGTAACGTAACACTTCCGATATCATGCAATACACTGTCACAACCTAGAAACTCATATAAAGGTGTGAATGAACTTTTCCCGCAGGAAATGACGTTGAATGAGGGTTGTTTGACAAGTAGCGCGAGTTGCTGGACACCATGCTTGCGTGTGCTTCATTCCTATCCCGCCATCAACGACACAACACGTCGGTATGATATGAGAGTCCTGCAACGTTCGTCGGCCACCTTCGTAGACTGAGCGCATGTGGCTGGCATCGCTGAGCTAATGTAGCTTTACGTCGAAACGGCATTGGTCTCGGGACTGAGACTCCGCGTTCGTTTACAACACACACACACACACACACACACACACACACACACACACACACACACACACACACACACACACACACACACACACACACATACACACACACACACACACCGAGAGAGAGAGAGAGATGAAAATTTGCTTGTCGCTGATGCAGGTTCACGAAGCTGCTTTCGCAAAAGCGGTTATCGTATCCGCAGACAGACATACCCGCCGTCCACCGAAACCGGTCCACCGAAAGGTCAACCTGTACTGTCATCGCACCAGAAACGGAACGTTTTGAATGTGACAGGTCCATATGCATCAAAGACGTCTTTATTATTTTTTGGCTTGCCTGTTTTATGCATTCGTCATTCTTCCAGTCTTTCTTCTCCTTTTACCTCCCCCGTAGTCTATCGGTTGGCAAACCGATAACTGGCCTCGTTAAACCCCTGCCTTTTCCTCATCTCTCTCTCTCTCTCTCTCTCTCTCTATTCTTTTCGGGAGTTCGGCGGATGGGACGAAGTGTATCGCCGCTCAGCTCATCTGTGACATAATTCCTGTCGACAGCAAAGAGTTTTCCATCATCTACAGGCATATTCTAAACATTTGCAACAACTATTTGCTGCATGATATTGATCGGGCTAGTGTCTGAATATCCACTTATGACGACGGTGGCGAGAATCATTCCGAACCTGCGCTGATAAACTCGGCATAATAGAGGCAAGGCTTAAATGCTCCGGCTGTGCAGCGTGCCCTAGCTAAGAAGAAATATACAGCAGCAAAATTACGAAAGGTATTGAATTGAGGCCAGAAAAAGTTTACAAATGTTGTTGGACGAATAAAAAAAAAGTGGACACAGGAACTGGCCGCGTCCTCCCAGTTTCTCAAGGTGACACGGAATCCGCGGCGTTCAGTCTGCTCTGCCGCATATCGTATGAACGCTGCGTCAACCTTTCTCATGCCTCCAAGGCGCCGCTATCACTACTCGAGACGAAGCGCGATATCGCGCGACTTTCCGAACGATCAGGACGAACTACCACGAACTCTCGAAATATTTGCCTGCCTAGTGGCACCACCGACGAGACACAATCAGTAAAAAGAGTAAGCTGGCTCTTAGATTTTTTGGTGAAAAACAAGATATAGTATCCACACAGTGCAGCTTTGACAGCTAAACGCGCGGCCGCGGCAGATACACGAACCGTTTATCGTGACTCTGCATACAGCATGCAGCCAGGGCAAAGAAAAAAAAAGAAAAACAAAGAGGGTGATGCTTAGTCGGAAAAACGTTGCGACTCGGCGGTCGAGTGATCGCGTAGCGTAGCCGCAGGGAGACACAACGGGCCCCTGTCCCTCCCCCCCCCCCCCCCTTATACGGAAATTTTTTCGCCATGACATACAGAGCAAAAAATGGCCATTTCAAGGGGGTGCCCCTCCCCCTGAAACCAAGGCTGTGCTCCCTGCGAAAAACAAAATTTCTGCATATGCCCCTGATGATGATATGTGGGCTTTAACACCACAAAACCACCACATGATTATGAGAGACGCCGTAGTGGAGGGCCCCGGAAATTTAGACCACCTGGGATTTTAACGTGCACCTAAATCTGAGCACACAGGCCTACAGAAATTTCGTCTCTGCCGGAAATGCAACCACCGCAGCCGGGAGTCGATCCCGCGACCTGCAGGTCTGCAGCCGGGTACCTTATCCACTAGACCAAGGCGACGGGGCGACTGCCTATGCGTCTGAGAGCGGAGGTTTTTGCTATTGGATGCTGCGCAGCGAGAAATACTTTCTGAATACGGAGGCATACCTAAGTCGTACATTCTAACGGTTTGCATGGTGAGGCAATCTACTTTGTTCGAAGTATGGCTGGAGCCAGACATTATGGATGGTGAGGCGAAGGTTTCCTGCTATAGTCAATGAATAGAGCAAAAAAAGCTATCCATTTTATATATTTCTATGAGGTAGAGCATGCCAAAACGACGGTATTATTACGTTTCACGCATTCCGGTTTAATATTGGTCACCTCCAGTTCATAACGTTAATCCAAGTATATCACGTGCTCCTGCATTTCGCCTCGACAAAAATGTGGGTGCCATGACCGGCAATCTAGCCAGGGTCTTCGAATTTAGCAGAGTGACAGTTACCGCAACATATCAGGAGGAAAAAAATATTAAAAACTAACCGGGTCGTTACAGAATGTACAGCCCCGACAGATTGCTTTTTGCGTATGCAAGTGCTTTTCATCATTTTACTTTCTTCGACCATTCACTTAGAAACCCCCATCCTACATATGTTGTGGCTGCGTTTCTTGTGGAGATAACGTCAAATTATGGCGGTGTCGAGCTAGTCATGCAATCTGTAAACTTGATAGCGGGCGGCCTGGTGGAGAAAACAGAACGGGTGCCAAGAAAAAGGAAGCGCTGCAGTTAAGATGGCGGATGACAAGAGCACTTACCAAAAAGATGGCGTGACCGGCATCATCCGAGTCAAATGTCATCCGTTTTGAAAGTGTAGCAACTCCGCCCAAAGAATTATGACTTTCGGTAGTGAAGGCATTCAGTTCCTGAATGCCTTCACTACCAAATGTCATTTCCTGTGCCCGTTTGTCACGGGTATAGGGCATTTGAAGATACGCAGGGCAAAAAGAACAGACTGAAATGGAGATAAATTTAAGATATGGGAGAAAGGCCCTCATTTTTCAGGAGACATAACTAAGGGCAGAGAGATGTTATGCATGTTGATGATTATGGTGACGTTGAGCAGGCCATTTGTTTCTGTATGGCGTGAACTCATGCAGGCTGAGTTTAGTGGGTGGCTAGTGCGTCCCCCCCCCCCCAAAAAAAAAAACACCTGCTTGTTCACGTTTCACTTCCTACGTACGCGTGGCTGCTCTAGCACAATTCAACTTTCTTTGAAACCCAGCTATACGAAGCCCAACTTTTGTTCACTGTTCATGGGTAAAAATGTATACGAGAGCACTGTATACCCGTCCGTTGAAAATCGGGAAAGGGGAAGTGCTCGACCTCCTTTTCTTCTTCTTTTTGGAAGGAGGAGGGGGATAGCTGTATAGAATAAAAGAAGTCTGGTACATTTAGAAAAAGTCTAGACATTTTGTTTTGAGGTGTCCGTGTAATAAGTGTGAGGAGAACTGTGCTCCGGTAGATTTAGCAAAAGTCTAGACAAGGATTCGCTTTGAGGTATTCGTATAATAAGGGTGAAAAGCTGAGGGCGTTCCCCGTAACTGTTTTTGGGCAGTTCACGAGAACAAACTGTATGCGCAAAGGGGTCGAAAGCCAGTGTGTTCCGTAGCTCACATTGTGAACGGATACCACAAATCTGACACTCTAGAGTAAGAATACATCCTGATACACGTGGTTTTGTTACTGCCCGACTAGAACACTTGAACATTGTAGTTTAGAACAACTACGAGAATTAATATACACGTTTAGTTACGTCAGCGCCAGTTTTTCAGCACTGTAGCTCGTTTTTATTTTAAACCCCATCAAATGAAGAAACCATGTCAGCTTCACAGACGGTATCTTAATATCTGTTAAAACGTCTCTTAAATGTGTGCTAGAATAATAAAATGAGCGATGTTGCGTTCGCATGTTCAGGAACTCTTTAATGTCCCCATTGGTCTTTTCATGGCGGCTCAATATACTTAAATACATGTGCATCCCAGAGTACAACCACAGACATGGGGCCAAAGCTTTGTGAAAGTGCTACCGCGTACTTTCTGTTCAACGCCTGATATGCATGGAGAGTGCCTCTGGTGGCTCTCATTCTTCCATGTCTTTCGTGATATTTAGCTTTGCTCTTATGGAATAGCGCAGCGTAGAGATGATTGATTGATATGTGGGGTTTAACGTTCCAAAACCACCATAGTGTAGAGATGAAGTCTGCTCTGTTAGCAACGAACCCTAACCACATCACTCCCTTCCTCTCTCTCGCTGCAGCAAGAGCCGGGTGGTTCGGGAGAGGAGATCCTGAACGGCATTCGCTACGTGCGGCCAGGCAACAACTTCCAGCCGAATTTCCCGTTGTTCCAGAAGATGGACGTCAACGGCGACACGCAGCACCCGCTCTTTGAGCTGCTCAAGGTCAGTCAGTCGGATGCCGCCTCACTGAAACACGCGGGCAGTTCATGGAAAATAATATCACAGCCCACCACACGATGTTTTCTTGGAAGGCGTACATGTCTTTGTTGCTCACACGCCGGCTGTGTTGGCGGCGATCCAAAAGAATCACCCTGAAGTGCACTCGCATAGGGCATTAAGGAAAAAAAATTTAAAAAAAAAACGCCAGGCCTGCGCGGCCGGCGTAGCTCAGTCACAGCGAAAGCATGAAGAGCGCCCTTTTAGAGCCTCTTTTAAACACTGTTTGGGTAAATGCTGGAAGCACACACGCAAGGTGCCCACTACGCCATAAATATTCACAATTTATGCATACTAGGCCGGCATTCACTATGCTATTTTTCGTTATTCTTCGGAGAAGCGTGGTATCAGCTAAACAGTTGTAACGAATTTTGTGTTGCATTCAGTGGCTGACGAAGACGAGGAATTACACCTGAAGTGCGTATGTGTCACACTTAATAGGTGATGAACAAACTTTTGTAGTGTGTTGGAGCATTGGACGACCCACCCGTTACTCGATTCACATTGTGTGACGACTGGTTGTTCCGTTGCTGTTCCAAAACGTTTTATTACTCAAATTAACGCAACTCCTTTCCCGACATCAAGCCTGCCTAAGGAAAGCTGGCGAACGAGTCCCGAGCACCACCGTGGCTCAGTGCTAGAATACTGGGCTGGCACGCAGCGGACCCGGGTTGGAGCCCCCACTCTGTGCTTATACTAAGTTTGTTTTTATTATTTCGTGTGATAGTGGTCACGGACACCGGCGGCAGCGGCGGCGGTGGCAGACAACTACGGCGCCACGCGTGACCCAAGTTGTGATCTCATAACAGCTTTTGCTGTAAAAGTTAATGCAAACAACCAAACCGCGTACTAAGCGAGTGCATGCTATGTAGGCGCGCAACGGCAGGCGTCGAAGAGTACTTGCCTTGCATGACGTCACCCAGACCTCTTCCAGGCAACGCCACTCCGAAAAACGCCCGCTTTTTCCATGCGTGGCGTGCATTTTCACTGCATTGTGAGTCATGATATCGTCTCTGTAATTACTTATCTACATATTCACATATTGAGATTGTGCCTTAGATATGCGTAATTTTTGTTTTCTGATTGACGTTTCCAAGTATGAACGCCGCAATCAGTTCAAGATGTCTGGGCGCTCAGCAATAGCTTAAACTTCGGCCCTATGGCTCCATTTTGTGACATGCAGTTAACGGTTTTGAAGAAACATTGTAATGATGTATCTGAGACGGCTAAATGCTATCCCATTTTAGAGTACCAAGTACTCAAAGTTGTTAAACAACCTTTATGAAACACGTGATTGTCCACGACGGTGGAACAGTGGTTACAGTGCTCGGTTGTGCCCCGAAGGTCACGATTTGGATCCCGGCCGTGGCGGTCGCATATTGATGGAGGTGAAATGGTAGATGCCCGTGTACTATGCGATGTCAGTGCATGTTAAAAAAACACCGGATGGACGAAATTTACGGAGCCCTCCACTACAGCGTTTCTCATAATGATATTGTGGTTTTGGAACCTGAACGTCCAGGTAATTTATTATGTTTATTTAAATTCATTATGCTTGTATAAACAGAATAGCGTGGAGTTAAATAAAAGATGGCTAGAAGTTCATTTATAATTTGGTGCTCTTCGATTTAGCGCCTTCGCTGGTGTCATGTCTAAACCTTCTCTATTTTTTTATCTTTTTTTTATTTTTGGGGGCAGGTTGTTCTTTAAGTGCAATTCAAATATAAAGATGATCCAATTTATTTTGTTCACTGTATTGTATATTATTCACCAGCTTGCCCATCATCGCCATGTTTTTCAGGTATCCCATTTCAAATGGCTAAAAAAAAACGTGCTCTATAATCATTGGGACACACGTATATGGTTGAGCGGGAAATCCTCTTGTGAGGGCAACAATATTACCAGCACAAAAATGTCTTCAACAAACGTAATTCTTGAATGATGACTAGGTAGACACCAGTGATTGTTTTTTGCAAATTTAGAGAGCAGAACACAAGTGGTGGTGGGCCCGAGTATTTTATGGCAAGCTTTCTCGTGTTCTCTCGTGGAAGGATATCATCGCTTGTGGGACATCTCTTCCGATAGCTATAGTTAAACAAACCAAAAGAATGGTGTGTCGGAGACGATAATCAAGTAGATTACGGAGCGCTACCATCTCTATTTAGTTTTGTTTTAAAGTAGTTATTCTGATAAAAATTGTGACATCACCCACTTTTGTTGTCGTTACTGCTGCTGATACTGCTCTGCTTGTTCAGCCAGATGAACATGTCTTACTTTATAACGAAATTTATTTAACGGGCCTCATTATTGATGATTAGACGCTAACAATATAGGCAGCCGTAGAATTCGAGAGCTGTTTTTAATTTTCATAAACATGCCATATTTCACATTTTACTTTATTGGCTGCCCCGATACAGCAGAAGCTTAGGCTGAGTTCACATGGTGAAGACAGAAGTGGTCTTCTATTGCCTTGTGTTTCGAACTTGTACTGAAATGCTTTTACAGATAATTGTAAAATATTAATGGGCTAGATCCCTTCCGTTCTCGGT
Source organism: Rhipicephalus microplus (assembly GCF_043290135.1). Classification (NCBI taxonomy): domain Eukaryota; kingdom Metazoa; phylum Arthropoda; class Arachnida; order Ixodida; family Ixodidae; genus Rhipicephalus; species Rhipicephalus microplus. Next base: position 283,802,384 of record NC_134710.1, read on the forward strand.
TGTTCTCATGGGAGAAATGCTATGACAGCATAATTTCTTCGTTCACAGAAAGCCAACCGATATCAAAAGATACTTAAATTCCTCTCTACCAACTCAATAGTAGTACTTGACGAGTCAGAGAGGCTGTGGGCAATTTCATAGTCGAAAAAAAAAAAAGCCGTTGTCAATGACGCTGCCCAGACTGTCGCTTTGGGCGAGTTCGTTTTCGCAAAAAAGAAAAGCTTGTGGTGGCGAGTCCAACCAAGAGCAACGCCGTGTCTGCATTCCGCACGAAAAAAGCCATATAAACAAGAAAGTTTCTAACAACAGCAAAGCGGCAAAGGTGGTGCAAAACAGACGCTTCCCTCAAACCACTCCAGCACTTTCCTCACCCAAGAAACACCAGCGCCTTCCTCCTCCTCCAGTCAAGACGCAACGCAACTTTGAACATCCCCCCCCCCCTCCCTTCAAGACCAAAGCTTGCCGATATCTATGGCTGAGTGGTGAAAGAATTCTTCAGTGCTCCCGCTCTATATTATGGTGGAGGCTCTCGCCACAATGATTTCCCCTACCGTTTGCCTCGTTCGTGTGAGGGAGGGACATTTGGGGGGGGGGGGGGGGAAGGGGACTTATCTCGCCTTTTTATGTCACTAGGCTCCACCTTTATCCCCCATGTATTTTTCCCTCGTGTGAATTCTGCTTAAAAAATGCCAGACATGCGTGGAAGGCGCAGCACAATCACAGCGAAAGCTAGAAGTGCGGCCTTTCAGGGCCTATTCTAGACACTCATTGTGTAACTACTGCAAGCACAGTTGCTGGGTGCCTACTACGGACTTAATAATAATAATAATATCTAGGTAGTAGGTCGGCATTCACTATGCTAACATTCGTCAATCTTCTGAGAAGCGTGGTATCCGCTGAACACTTGCAAGTAATTTTGCGCCAACTTTTCATGCAGTGGCTGACGACGATGAGGAATCATGCCTGAAGTGGGTATGCGCCACAGTTAATAGGTGTCAAGCGTTTGTAATGGGTTGGGGCATTGGACGACCCGCTATTAGCTTTGTGTGACGCCTGGTTGTTCTTTCGCTGTTTTAAAACTTTTTATTACTCATATTACCACGATTTCTTTCCCGACATCAAGTCAGCCTAAGGCAAGTTTGCTAACGTGTCCCAAGGACCAGCGTGACTTAGTGGTATACTCGGCTGGCACTCAGTGCGGCCTGGTTCAAATCTTACTATGTCACCACATGTTCTTGCTGTTTCTTTTATTTCAGTTTATTTCTCTCTTATTTGGTGCGATAGTGGTTACGGACGCCGGCGGTGGTGGCGGCGGACAACTACGGCGCTGTGCGTGACTTGTGATCTGACAACAGCTTTCGCTGTAAAAGAACAAATACAATGTCGTGCGCTAATACACTGCGTTTATTGTGCACCCCTTCAAGATAAGATTCATGCACTCATTCGATCGGTCATTCAGATAATATTGAGGGCGCGTTTGAGAGGAATTCCTCGACACCTAATCCGACACCATCTGATCTGTTGTAGTTTATTTCGCTTCCGCAGTTGACCACGTGTTATAAAAGTATGTTTTACTGACAAATCTCTGTAAATGGTCCAAAACCGCATTGGGGAACAGTCTGATGCCGAGTACGTTCGCAGTGCGTTTCATCGCCAGAATTGTATTGCGTAAATTAAATTCTAGCGCCACAGACAAAGCTGATATAGTTTGAAAATTCCAACGCAACAATCAGAGGATGCAGTGTACATAAAACACTTCTTACGCTTCAGTGTGTTGGTAACGCGAAAAATTAAACATAAAGTGAGTTACGGGGATGGTGAGAAATCACACAAATAGTGCGGGTAAGATACTATGTCACTATTAGGCAATTCACGCTGTAGTCTTTAGAATGACTACTTCGGACTGTAGCTTCCGTTGCTATAGTTGACGCATGCGTTAAGTGTCTGCGTGTCACTATGAGTGACAGAAAAGCCGTGTCAATAAACTTGAGTCTCGCGGCTAAGCTAAATATAGCACATGTTAATATAGAATGGTTTCAAGGTATGACATTTCTTTTGTTCTACGTATTATGATCACTTCCGCTAACTCAGCCCAGGGAGCTATAGCATTAAATAGTTTTGATATCCTTGAATGTTATTGTATCATTGTGATTTCTATTTTTTTTACAGTAACAAAGATTATTGAACTGTTTGCCTTTCGTTTATCTTTGCAGAGTCACTGCCCGTCGCCGGTGTCCAAATTCCGGCCGAGAGAGAAACTCTTCTACACTCCCCAGGACAACAGTGACATCCGCTGGAACTTTGAGAAGATTCTCGTCGACCGAAACGGAACTCCACTCCGCCGGTACGAGCCTGGCTTCCTGCCGGCTGACATCACCAGCGACATCGAAGCCATTATTAACGGGCGAAGGCTGCCTCCGATTGATAATTAGTCATCTCACTCGAACTCCAAGCGGCTTTATCGCTTCACCTTCAACCTAACCTAAAAATTGATGGTATACGAACTTTGTATTATCCGATTCCCTGAGTAGACATATTTTGTATTCACTCTCAATCCACGCCGCTGGCAACGTTTCGTGATTACCTTGGCAAAACGTACTCACATTCAGCACGTGCCACACAGAAAACAGTTTGGCTGGCACAATACTAACCATGGTTGTCGCGATGCTTAAGAAGGAAAAATTCAATCGGATGGTCACAGAAGAACAACAAAACTGAAACTGATTTTTGAAGCTTCCGTGGACTTTACAAATGATTGTGATATACGGAGCTTGTAAACTCTGAATGTGCCGATGGTGTGCTATGAAGCACAAGCACACACACAGAGAAGAAAGGAGCACGGCGGGACAAATGTATCTCTCGTGTAACGCTGAATTAAGTTGCTGTGCTGAAAGCGGCAGGTATAACCTCCGATTGGCTTGTTGTACTTAATTTTTCTAAAGCACAAATAGCCGAAGTACGTACAGCGCCGAGAAGATCGCTTAATCGGTAACTATAAGACCGTCTGTTTTTCACCATTATTACGTGCTATGCATTGTCTTCCCCGAACCAGAACAAAAGGGCTGATTTACTCCAGCTCATATTTCGCGTGTGGCCGCTCTCTTAAACCTTCCTCCTTGAAGGTTTGTCAAGGTGCGTGTTTGCGCACAGCTTCATCGCCACTGTTTGAAGGTGCACTTTACAGGAAGCGACTGAAGCCACTGTCCATCTGCCATTAATGCCATCATCGTATCGGACTCATCGTCGGCTGGCTTCCAGAGAAGACAGGAGAGCGACGACGTAAAGCCGAGGTCCGGCGCAAAGGCCAACTTATGACGAGCTGTTCCTCAAGCGAAGTCGCCGGGACAGCTCTGAAGGGAACCGCCAACGCAAGACCCCCTTTTTGTGCATTCGGGGGGCGCTGCACCCGACTGGCGGCGACCCGGCTCGCGCGGTCCGGCCCTCCTTGCGGAACGTTCGACGCTCTCCCATACCCTCAATGGAAGGCTGGCTGGGTCACGAAATAAAAATCAGCGTCCTTGTTGTGACATCGGAATCCCACTTTTTTGCTCTCTATCTTTACTGAAAGGTCGGCGGCTTTTCTTAGCGCCGTTGGCATTACACGCTGCTTAGAACACCTGTATGGCAGCCGCCACGGTACTAAACGGTGTAGAACAGGTTTTTCTTTTTTAATAAAGACGACAGTCTTTCTTGGGGACCTTCGAGGCAAAAACTTTGGTCTGTCTGTCTGTCTGTCTGTCTGTCTGTCTGTCTGTCTGTCTGTCTGTCTGTCTGTCTGTCTGTCTGTCTGTCTGTCTGTACATTTGTCTATTTGTCTATTCCTAATAGTACTCTAAACGGCACCCAAGTGACCAAACGATACTCCAAACGGCTGACCCCACCCGCAGCGGCCACCAATATTGCTCAAGATTCAGCGTTCCGATACTTGTGCGATTGTCAAATAAAAATCAATTATTGCGCATATCTGAGGCACCATAATAACACGTCAATATTATGCATCTGTATTTTTTACTAGAAAATGCACACATAAGTAATTCTAAGGACCGTAGCGTTTTTCACGCTGCAGTGACCATGCAACGCTTGCAAGAAAAGACAAGTGTTTCCGACGCTTTGCTAAGACGACACGTTGGTAGCACCTACCAGTCGCCTTGCGTTCTACACGTTATCACCTCAGAGACGTGCGCGTACGCCGCGCACTCTGTTTTTCAGGATAACTGCCAGATAGCACTTACGTCTCACGTTTGACGTGACTTGACGCGCTCGTTCACCTCCACTGCAGGCTCGAGGCACTCTAACGCAGCGCCTCCAAAATACCATTCACCGATTTTCTTGCGCAAAACATCAAATCAACGTTTTGTTCACTCTCTCCAGACGCAAGATGTTGACGACATTTGCAGTGTAACATGCAGATACGGGGCCAATTTTTTAGGTCTACTTTTAGCAAAAAAATAGATTTAAAGCTTTTCAAGTTCAGTCAGCGTTCCCGAATGACAATGAAGGACAATCGGTCTATTTAAAAATGCGGCGAATCAGTCGATATGGAGTATTTACTTGCATGGATCTTTTTGCTCGCTTGCTAGCCGCGATGGCAGCATTTCAGTGCGCTGGAATGCAAACGGCCCATGCTATCTGATGGACTGCATAGCCTTTTTAATCACGCCGGCTTGTTTTTAACACTCTTTGGGTGACTGCTACAAGCAGACTTACAGGGTACACGCTCTGACAATAATCATATAATTTTTGTGTAGTAGAGACATTCAATATGCCTTCTTTCTTTGCCATTCTTCTGAGATTAGTACCCGCTACGCATTTCCAATGCATTTTTTGCAATTTTTATGCCTTGGTTGACGACAATGACGAATTATGCCTGAAGCTTTCTAATAGGTTGGAGTATTCGTAATGACCCATTCGTTACGCAATTCGCATTGTGTGACGCCTGGTTGTTCCTTTGCTGTTCTGAAACGCTTTATGACTCATATTCCCAATTCCATATAAGGCCCGTTTGCAACGGGCTTTCAAGCGCGCGTGGCTCTGTGGTAGAATACCGGTCTGGTGCGCAAGGGACCCAAGTATGAATCACACTCTGTCCTTTGTGTGTTTTTTATTTACCTTGTTTTTCTTTCTCATTTTTCGTGATAGTGGTTGCGAGCATCGGTGGTGGCGGCAGACAACTACAGCACACGCGACTTTCATTGTGATCCCATAAAAGCCTTCACTGTAAAACAAGCAAACATTCAAGCCGATGACAGGAGCTGAAGGCTGTGCTTTTCTTTTTTTTCTAACCTCGGAGCGCACCTAAAACGGAACAAGGCACATGGGCATGTACAGAGGCCTTCACTTCCATTTTGAACACTGCAACGTGCGGCTAGCGTACAGCTGCCTAAAGGTAGCATACACAATAACTCTAGCATCGGCTTTCCTCTGTGACGTTATTATTGGTGGTAGATTGAGTAGATTGTGTACACATATATCGTAGTCATGAGACCCTCCCCTCTTTCCATGCGTATGCTTGTGAAGAGAGTAAGCAAAAATAATGGCAGTAAAAAAAATTCACTCCGTATCTGCATGTTACGCTGCAAATGTCGTCGACAGACGATAGTCTTGCGTCTGGAGAGAGTGAACAAAACGTTTATTTGATTATCTGCTCAAGAAAATTGGTGAATGGTATTCTGGAGGCGCTGCGTTACAGTGCCTCGAGTGTGCAGCGGAGGCGAATGAGCGCATCAAGTCACGTCACACGTGAGACATGAGCGCTACCTGGTAGTTATCTTGAAAAGCGAAGTGCGCGGCGTGTGCGCCGGTCTCGGAGGCGATAAGGTGAAGAACGCAAGGCGACGGGTAGGTGCCGCAATCGTGTCGTCTTAGCAAAGCGTTAGAAACACTTGCCTTCTCGTGCAAGCGTTGCATAGTCAGCGCAACGTGATAAACGCTACGGTCCTTAGAATTACTTATGTGTGCATTTTCTAGTAAAATAACACAAATACAGAATATTGACGTGTTGTTTTCGTGCCTCAATTGTGCGCAATAATTGCCTTTTAATTGACAATCGCACAAGTATGAACGTTAAATCTCGAACAATATTGGTCGGCGCTGCGGATGGCGTCGGCCGTTTGGAGTATCGCTTGCTGCCGTTCAGAATATTGTTACGGGCGGACAAACAGATAAACGTACAGAGAGACAGACAGACCAAAATTTGTGGGTCGAAGGTCCCCTAGAAAGACTATCGTCTTTAAAATACAGCAAACGACTGGTACAGTGGTCGTTTGGAGCAACAACCTCTCGTCACACCAGTGAATGAACTTCGAAAACGTACCATTGCAATCACCCACCCGATTGCCACGCCACTCGATAATCGTTAATCTCCGTTAAGCATAGGTAGCGTAGTCCTCGTCGGGGTGAAGTGTGTTTCACAAGTCAAGGACGGCTCCGCTTATAACGTAGAATGAGAGTGACTGCATGCCTATGGGAATTATTTTTATGTTCAGCTCCATTTGTCAAGAGCGCGGACGCTGTGATAGCTCTTGGTCAACATTTTTTTTTCAGTTTACTGTGCACATCCACGCATGCTTGCGATACGCAATAACATTTTTTAATAACGCTGCACGTTGGCAACACAATTTCGCACGCGTTATTTTTCAGGCGGACGTTCTCGCAACCATGGTTGTTTCACTGGGACTTTTGATATGAATGAAGTATTCCAGTCGAAAATGTTTTATCAAGCCATCAGCGAGGACAAGGCATTCATTGTTGAGAAATTTTCACTTGGTCTCAATCGGAAATGCACCTGGGACCAGACTGTACCTACTCACATAACAATAGCTTGTTCGCTGCGTATATGCGCGAGAAACCTATACAACGCGCAAAAGCGCGTAATGTTCTTGTTTGTTTTTGTTTTCGTCTATTGCTTTCGTCACTATGCTCCCTGAAACGATTGCGTTGCGGCAAGGTGTCTTCCGTTGTTTGCAAGCGTGCAGCTGTCATTTCTTTTTACGTGAGCAGATTGCCAACCGTAAAGAATATTTCACTGCGCAGCGTCGATATGTCATGCGATATGTCATGTATACGTTGATCTAACATGTTCGTGCATTCATGTTTGCAGCACTTACCTTTATTTATTTATTTCATTACCCACAGTGCCGATTGGTATTGCAATGGTGGAGTGGTTGCAAAAAAGCAGGACGCAAAAAAAAATACATTGTAAGCCAAACAAATAATTAAAGCCACCGCAATTACAATCCGCAACACAAGTACCTATATCAATGAAAAATGCAAAACATTTAGAAAAAATGCAACACACTCATTCAAACAGAGAATAAAACAAATCATTTGACATCGTAGAGGCAATGCTAAAGAAGGCAGTAAATTTCATTCTCTGATTGTTTCGGTAAAAAAATCGTTTTAAAGTACGCCAGTCTTGCATGCGATTTCTCTTATCTTGAACCTATGGTCAACGCCGTCTGAGACATAGTATGGTGCAAGTAAATATTTCGCTTCATCGATTCCGACATGACAATGATAATTACCATGAAAGAACTTCAATAGTAATTTGCGTCGACGTTTCCGTAATTGTTTGATATGTGGGGTTTAACGTCCCAAAACCACCTTATGATTATGAGAGACGCCGTAGTGGAGGGCTCCGTTTGGGACGGATGCATGGACGGACGCACGGATGGCTGCACGGACGGATGGACGCATGGACGGACGCTGGGGCGGATGCATGGAAGAATGCCGAGACGGACGCACAAATGGACGTGCGGACGCACGAACAGACGCACGCACGGATGGTCCCACAGACGGACGCATGGACGGACCGAAGCAAGAACGAATGGACGGACGGATGCTTCGCCCCATTCTCCATCATTCACTCTGTGGATATGCTGCCATTTTGTCACTGATCAACAACGCACAGGAGAACTCTCCCTCCGGAACCACCTTGCAGGTCAAAACGTAAGACTGGTTACGCAATACGACAAGGGACGAACGGGTGCCAATTTAAGGAGCTTCGCCCCTAAAAATTTGCTGGAGTGAAAATTCTTGCCCATAAGTGAAGTCGTGCCAAGTGTAAGATGGCGGCTGCACCAGCCATCTTACTAGGGGCATGATGAGCTGTGAACGTTTGGCAAATGAGAAGGAGCGTTTTTCTCGCACGCCTAACGAGCTTTAAAAAGCAACCTTTTCGGGTCAGATAGCGTTCAGAGTGCGTCCTTGTGTTACTGGTTTTCTTTAGTAAACCTCAAATTCAAGGCAAATTTTATTGGAGAATAATTCACCGATACTAGTGTCTGCGAATTATTTCTTCGGAAACAACAATTTTTTGTTTTTAATTAAGGTAGAGTTTAGACTAAGAAATCAAAGCCACTTGGTGTGCATGTCGGCACCACTAGAAAATAGTCTCTGTCTGAGATCTTTGGAGTGCAAAAGCTGCCTTCACTAGTGCTGACAAAGCTTTAATGCGGGAGCTTCCACTCTAGCAATTTTCAAAAACCTCCTTGGTTTGAACAAAGGGGGTACTGATAGCCATGCTGATGGCCATTGGCAAATAAATCACAGCACATCCACGGAGTGAATGATGATGAGAGGGGCGAAGCTTCGAAGTGTTTTATCTGCTAACCGTCAATTATCCGCTGGCCACGTCTGTCTGTCTGCCTGCCTGCCTGCCTGCCTGCCTGTCCGTTCATCCATCTATCTGTGTCCATCCATCCGTCCGTCCGTCCATCTGTCTGTCTCTCTGTCTATTTATCCATGTACGTTCATCCATCCATCTATATGAATGTATGTATGCATGCATGTATGTATGTATGTATGTATGTATGTATGTATGTATGTATGTATGTATGTATGTATGTATGTATGTATGTATGTATGTATGTATGTATGTATGTATGTATGTATGTATGTATGTCCATTCATTCGTCCATCCATCCGTTCGTTCGTCTGTACATCCGTCCGTCCACTTGACCCTCCATCTGTCTGTAAGTCTGTCTGTCCACCCATCTACTGAACACTCCAAGTACCGCCGTCTCGAATATTTTCATCATATATTGGATGGATGGATGGATGGATGGATGGATGGATGGATGGATGGATGGATGGATGGATGGATGGATGGATGGATGGATGGATGGATGGACGGATGGATGGATGGATGGATGGATGGATGGATGGATGGATGGATGGATGGATGGATGGATGGATGGATGGATGGATGGATGGATGGATGGATATGGCCGTACCCTTTAGATCGGGCAGTGGCTAGCGCCACCAAGCCGTAATACCTAATGAATTAAAAACTAGATTTATTTTTTTCTTTAAAAAGTTAGTTTGAGGATTCGTACTTTGCAGTGAAGAGTTTAATTTTCACTCGTGGCTTGACTTTAGCCACCAATCAGATAACCTTCTTCTAGTTAAGTCTACCCGCTTAAAGTCTATTTTGCCCTCCCGATCCCTAAACCCCAGTGCTTTGAAAAACTCTGCGCCATCATTCTGAACTATAGGGTGAAGCCCTTCACAGAACATTATCAAGTGTTCGGCAGTTTCTTCTTCTTCTCCACACGCACTGCATTCTGTGTCTACCCCTTCGTATTTGGCGCGATATGTCTTGGTTCGCAGTACTCCCGTCCTGGCCTCAAACAGTAGAAAACTACCCCGAGTATTGTAATAGATCCTTTCCTTGGCAATTTCCTGCTCAAACGTTCGATAGATCTCTAGTGCGGACTTCTTAATCATGCCCATTCTCCACATGTCGGTCTCCGTTTCCTTCACTTTCTTCCTAACAGATAGTTCTTTTTGATTTGGCCACCTGCTGTTTTCTAAGTTTTTACCAGTCAATTTCCTGGTTCGCTTTCTCCATTTTGTATCGACATTCTTCATGTACAAGTAGCTGAAAACCTTCCCAGCCCAACGCTCCTCCCCCACTTCTCTCAATCGCTTGTCAAACTTTATCTTGCTGCTAGCTTGCCTGCCCTCGAACGATGTCCATCCCATATCACCTTGTACTCCCTGATTTGGTGTATTCCCGTGAGCTCCTAAAGCAAGCCTACCTATTCCACGTTGCTTAATTTCTAATCTTGCTTGAACTTTTGATCTCATGCACAAGACCGCATTGCCGAACGTCAGCCCAGGAACCATGACCCGTTTGCATATTCCTCTCACAACATCATACCTATTGTAATTCCACAGTGCCCTATTTTTCATCACTGCTGCATTCCTGTTACCTTTAGTCGTCACGTATATTTCGTGTTCCCTCAGGTACTCGGTCTCATCGCTTATCCATACGCCTAGATATTTGTATTTATCTGTTATCTCTAGCGTGACCTCCTGTATTCTAAGCTCACTACCTTCGTTGTCATTGAAAATCATGACTGCTGATTTTTCCTTCCTGAATCTAAAATCCAACCTATCTCCCTCATTACCGCAGATGTCCATCAATCTCTGCAAATCTTCCTTGTTGTTCGGCATTAGCACTATATCATCTGCGTACATTAATGCTGGTAGTGCCTGATCAATAAGTTTTCCTTGTTTGACTAAAGAGAGGTTGAAGCCCAGTCCACTTCCCTCTAATTTGGCCTCTAATCCTTGTAGGTACACCAAGAATAATAAGGATGACAGGGGACACCCCTGCCTAAGCCCCCGTTTTACCTCTGCAGGTTTGGATACCTGTTTTTTTCCACTTTATAACTACCTTGTTACCTTTATAGATATCCTTTAAAAGATTAGTGACAACATGTTCCATGCCTAGTGTGTCCAGTATTCCCCACAATTCCTCTTGAACCATGCTATCGTAAGCTGCCTTGATATCCAAAAATGCTAGCCACAGGGGCCTGTGTGCCTTTTCTGCTATTTCCATGCACTGCGTCAGTGAGAACAGATTGTCTTCCAACCTCCTGTGTTTCCGAAACCCATTCTGCAGTTCCCCCAGCACCCCCTCATCCTCTATCAATGCCTGCAGTCTTTCCTTTATAATCTGCATCGCCAGCCTGTAGGCCACTGATGTCACTGTTTAGGACGGTAGTTGTTTATGTCAGCTTTGTCCCCCTTTCCTTTATAGATCATGCTCATCCTGCTAAGTTTCCATCCATCGGGAACTTCATCAATTATTATTTTACTCACTGCCTCTCTCAAAGCCTGCTTAGACTTCGGACCTAATATTTTTATCAGCATAATCGGAATGCCATCTGGGCCTGTTGATGTACTACTAGAAACCCTTTTCTCAGCCCTTTCCCACTCTCGTTGTGAAAATGGAGCCATTGCACCACTTGACTCGTCCTTGTCTATTGTGGTGCATAAAAAACTTCTTTTTTGAAAGTTTTCTGTCACCCTTCTTATATATTCGATAGCTTCGTCCCCTTCTAGCCTAGCACCTTGGGCTGTAGTTATAAAACTCTGCTCTAGGCTCGTCTCATTTCTTAGGGAGTTTAGATGGTTCCAAAATTTCGCAGCTGCCAGCCACTGAGCTCCCTTTCTTCTAATCTTTTCATTGATCACAAGGGATGCATCCCTTCTACAGCTTAGAAAGGTTTCCCATTTTCTTTCAACATCATCTGTCGGTTCACCCCGCTGCTTAGCATGTCTCTGTTCCCTAGAGGCTTCCTGACGTTTTGCTATGGCTCTCTTAACTTCCTCATCTCACCAACTTTTGGGTTTGTGTCTTCTTTTCCAGGGTGACTTGTCACGCGTCTTAGCAAGCTCTAGCTCAAAGAGTCTAATTAGATTTGTGTACGTCCACACTGTCTTATTATCCTCCGTGATTACTCCGTGTTTAGTGGCTATTTCAATTTGCCTTTCTGGATAAAAATTTTCCTGTAGTTGCTCCTCTTGTCTCCTTCCCACTTTCACTGCTCTTCCAAAACTTAGCTTGATACGTTTGTGATCACTACCCAGACTTCTGGAGCCACCTTCATCTATGTGCATTCCCCTGAGTTTATCATACATCTTATGTGACATCAGTGCATAATCTATCGTCGACTGCAGCCTTCCTACCTCTCATGTTGTTTGCCCTTCACACTTCTCGGTACTGTTGAAAATGATCAAATCAAGCCTTTCACACATATCCATGATCATTTTGCCTGTCGGGTCGGTATACCCATCTATATCTTCTATGTGCGCATTCATGTCTCCTAGTATAATTATCTCGCACTCTCTTCCTAACTCCTGAATATCCTTTGATATACACTCTACCATTGCCTGGTTTTCCTCTCTGACCTTTGCTCCCGTCCACAAGTACACAAAACCAAGGAGTGTCATTTGACCTGCCACTTTCCCTTTTAGCCATAAATGTTCCTTGCACTGCTGCTTGACCCTTTGCCAGTCTGTACTTTTATGAATGAATGCTCCAATACCACCCCCCTTTCTGCTGCCTTCTGCTGTATTACAATATTCCCACGCGTAGTCCGGATAGTTCGGAGGTTGTTCCATGTCCCTGAGATGTGTTTCTACAAAACAGTATACCTTCGGCCTCTCTTCGCTTAGCTGTTCTTTCTCTTCCAACTTCACCCTGTTCCTACCACCCTGCACGTTAGTATACACTATTCTGAATTGGCTCGGCGCTCGTGGCTACGTCTATTTATGCCTCGGACTCTACCTATCTTAGATATTGGTGTGACTTTGGAATCGTATCTGTCCATATCACCTGTCGAAGAGTCTCTCTGGTTGTTTTCCTCGTTACTAGCTATCCTGCACCCCGAAGGGCTCGCTTGCCCCCTAAAAAAGCTACTGCGCGTCCTGCAAGTCGCCAACCCACCTCATGACCTAGCCGCCCATCGATGTGAATTCTGTCTCATAGAAAACCACCCCACCTATGCACCTCTCTGTTTATTTCCACCACCTCAAAGCCTTTCTCTCGACTCATCCGCCATATCTCTTGGTTTGCAGTGACAACCGCTCTTTGCAGGTTGCTATCACGCACCGGTACCTCCGGTATTGGGCATATCACTACCTGTAGCTTAGGAGAAGTGGCGCGCATGTCATCGACGCCTTTCGCCAGTGTGGTTGCTAGTCCTGCTGTATCTTCATTTAGGATATCGTTTAAACCGCCTGAAATTATCACGAGGTTTCGTCTATCAGCTGTAGTTTTGAGTTTTGCGCTCGCTTGCCTCATGATTGCTTCAAGCTTGCGTCCTGGGAACGCCCCTACTGCAACCCTCTTGTGACCTCTTTTCACTTGTATTCATCATATACAAGTACCGCCATCAAGCGGACGTTCCAACGACTAAAACGAGAGGTGGCTACAGGTTCAAGCCCTCCATACTATCTGAGGCATAGTCCGCCATGCAACCTTAGGAGACTAAAGTCACTGGAGAAATTTTTCCATTGGGGACGGAGACGCACAACATACGCCAATACATCACCTAGCGGAAAGCGCAGGAACTATACCACCGAGATCATGACCTCTGAGATTGCGCATCGGCAAGCCTGTGATAGCGCAATCTCGGAGGCCATGTCGACGTGATTGCAGGAGACTACTTTCACTTTTACACGGGCGGTAGTGGTTCTGGCTTTTGGGTTCATCGTCAGATAAAATGAACGAATTGCTAAATTGCTATTTTAAATGCGAAGCATCTTTAGCGAACGTCAACGACATTGAGCGTATCTATCTATCTATCTATCTATCTATCTATCTATCTATCTATCTATCTATCTATCTATCTATCTATCTATCTATCTATCTATCTATCTATCTATCTGTCTATTTATCTATCTATCTATCTATCTATCTATCTGTCTATTTATCTATCTATCTATCTATCTATCTATCTATCTATCTATCTATCTATCTATCCGCCTATGACTTTTAGCTCTTCTGGCTGGTTAATAATGGTATCGATGCCAAACTTGGCATGGCATAACATGACTGTATGACGATCATATTAGACTAGTCATAACATGAAAATTATGGTGTGTATGTCAATAATGTCATGATTTACATTTAATGGTCTTGCTGCTCGTGCGGTGGTTTCGTTCACATGACATGTTGCAAAACTGGTATGATATGACATGATTGCATGACGAACACAAGCGATAGACCCTAACATGAAAATCATGATATGCGTGTCATATATCAACATGACTACATGCCACGCTCATGGTGTGCTCCTGGTCGCTTCGCTAGCTTCACATATGCCGAATTCGGTATTACGTGACGCCAATGAATGACGAAGGTATGGACTGGAGCAAACGTGATAATCATAAGATGCCTGTCTTGCGAGAACATAACTACATGCCACAGCCAAGGCGCCAATACATTTTCACGCGACGTGGTGCTGGTGCTCACCGGCGTTCAATTCGTCGCGTCTCGCCGGCGTTGCCACGCCAGGCGCCCGTCCTGCCATATACTCGCAGGCGCGCGCCGCACTGCGTTGCTTTGACGCGTGCGCGTCAAGCAAACGCGCACGCGTCAAAGCAACGCAGTGCGGCGCGCGCGTTTCAGATCGTCCGGCGTCCCTCTGTCACTAAAAGAGGAAGACGCTGTGTTGTCTGGGTAACGCACCGGCGCGAAATGCAGCATGTCACATTTCGTGCCGGTAGCCGTCGGGCTGCGCCGGCGCCTGGCGTCTGACTATAGGGGAGACCCGCTCAAGTTTGCCCGGCGACGCCAGCGCTTGCCTTTACCCTGCATGCCAGAAAAAGCGCAAAACAGTAAAGTCTTCCGACCCTTCCGCTCCCTTTGGCTTTCACGCATTTGCGAAGCACGCGCTGCACGTGAAACGTCCCTCGTTCCGCGATGTCACCCCAAAAGAAAAGGGGGTGACATAACTGCGTCATCAACTGTCACAATAACCATGCAAACACGAAGAAGTCGACTCCACCAGTGAAATTCTACCGACATGGTACAAAACAAGCGAACGACAGAAATGGATTAAAGCAGTGAGCCGAAAAAAGTGTGTAAACATTTTTTTTTTCATAAAAAATAGCACGCGCACAATGCATTCAAAATTACGGGTGTTAATTCCTGCGTCACCGTTCCTCTAATCTATTGAGTTACTGAGAGATGCACGTCCCCATCTTGAAAGTATAAATTTTCAACGCCCGTCTTTAGAGCACTGTTAAAAAATAGCGAAGAAATATTTTATGCTGCTACTATTATTCGATATTGTTGGGGACGTAGTAGTTGAAGCTGTGTGCACATGTGGTATTGGTAATGTGTTGTTATATATTTTTAAATCTACGCAGCGCCGACGGAAGTGTGTGGTTGCCAAAAGCTTGGACAACTATGAAAAAAAGAAAAAAAATGCATTAGCCGTTGTTGCACATCCGTTGGCAGATACAGTGAACTAGTTGTTACTGAGGTGCAGGGGTAGCCCGAACAACATGGTGCATTTTTGATACGTGACCAAGATAAAATGCTTTCAATAGCAATGCGCTCTTCCCCTGCAGATTAGACACACACAAAAAAGTTTCTCTGAAAGCTGGGCACTCATCATGATTGTACACACGCTGTTCGTGAACTCAAGGTACCCGCGATCCCGTGTGCTCAGATTTGGGTGCACGTTAAAGAACCACAGATGGTCTAAATTTCCGGAGCCCTCCACTACGACATCTCTTATAATCATATAGTGGTTTTGGGACGTTAAACCCCACATATCAATCAATCAAAGGTACCCGCAATGAGAACGGTGATAATGCAAGGAAAGACACGCGAGATAGATGTCAATTATTGTTGTGGGCAAGAAAGAAGCTCCAAATAGGCCATTTATTTTTGAAGTGTTGTGTATATACCGCATGATAACTTGGGTGGGTGCTAGTAAATTAAGGTATCCCAACTAATAGCAGTCACAGCGCAAGAACCGCTTAACCTAAAGCACGAGAAGCGGCCTTACCCATGCATCCAGTAACAAACATAGTGCATAGTACACAGAGTAATCCAAATAAAACAGGTATATCTTTATGAACGTACACACACTTTTATTCACCTCTAGCGTCGTAAACAGCGTCGTCTTTCACTTGCGAAACGCACTTCGCTCTGACGAGGACGGCGTCGTCTGCTACAACTTGCTTCGCTGCCCTTTTACCAAATTGGTGCCACGAAAAAAAAATCAATTGCGGCATCCTATTAAATGCGGACAGAGCACATACATCATAACCGCGCGCGACGCGAGACTCTCAAAAATACGTGCAAAACGCGTGCAGCGTGGGAGCAAAGCAACGCGTTTTCAATTAGGTTGAATGGGACAGCGGAGAGGCCAACACTCGAGTAACCAGTTTTCTCCCCACATTGACTGACAGCGCCACGCTCCGCAGCGCCTCCCTCGGCGTGGATCTCCTCTATGGAATGCTCGCGTTTTGCTAACGTAGCATCGCTGTGCCCAGCGTGCACGTGCCTCAATGCTATATTGGAGTATTTTAGTCCCTTCATGATGCGCTCGCGGCCATTTTTCTAGCTCTACATATACAAAGTTTGGTGTGTATATATATATATATATATATATATATATATATATATATATATATATATATATATATATATATATATATATATATATATATATATATATATAATATATATATATATATATATATATATATATATATATATATATATATATATATATATATATATATATATATATATATATATATATATATATATATATATATATATATATATATATATATATATATATATATATATATATATATATATATTATATATATATATATATGTACACGTATGCATAAACGGTGCATAACATCGACGCTGACGCTTACGTCGACGCCGGCAATGAAATCCCTCCGAGAGTGTCCATATAATTGCTATCGCAATAAAATATGCTGCTATAGAAGAGTTTTAACAAAAATGTTCTTCGGGAGGAGGGATAGATGAACACTCTGGAGCAGTCGCTGTTTCTCGTATCGCGCATCGCTCGCTGTGCTGATCACGCCCAACAAGACATGATGATGGCGTTTTTATTTTGTGCTGAATAGAGTGAAATACTGGAAGAAAAAAAACAAAAGAAACGGAAGATGTCGCTTTGCTTCCTTGATTTCTTTGTCCCCCATGTTTTATTATTTTTTGACGGTGAACGCTTTGTACCAAATGCGTCTTAGCCTAGGGTGATTTAGATTTCTTCATTTTTTCCTATCACAAAAGAGTGAAAGCCACTATTTGCCATGCTTTAAAGGCGTTTCGTTTCCACACCCAACATTATTGCGGCAAGACTCAATAGGTGCGTGTTATGCCGCTTCCGTGGTATAACTGACAGGTCGAGCCAATAAATCGGAGTTATCCGAATTCGAGCGTAGCGGTGACATTTGACACGTTCATTTGAGGAAAATGAATTTCCCGATTTGATTGCTCCTTTCTATGCCGTCTCATAAACATTCCCTCAATTTTGTGGTGACGTAAAAAGCATTCCCTATTTTATTGCACCCGTGGCCACTGTATAAAGATATTTCACATTTATGGGAATTTTTTCTTGGATTTTAGTTTCACCACTTGCAGAAGGTCTTTTAACCCGTGAATAACTTTTCTGAGACATCACGAATGGAAGTGAAAAACAGCCTCTCTTATTTATAATAACAGGAAAACTGTGCGACTATTTTTTTCAAACAGGAACAAAATTAGTAGAAACGGCAAAGCCGGCATCGTTACCTTCGATTTTGTCCCCTTCTGGCTAGGGGAGAAGACGCAATATTCTTCTAGTGATTTGCGCGACGAAGACCTATAGGTGTCACCGCTGAGTTCATGTCATTTATATGCACACTGTGCTCGCTCCTCACCTTATTGAGAACCCCATCTGCTAGAAGCGCACTGAAAGTTCTGGATACCTTGGAGTCGTTCCTTGCAAGCCTTTTTTAACATCATGACCTACAGTCTACGTCATCTGAGACAGTCGAAGTCCACCTGTACATTGTGGCATATTGCAGTTTTATGACCTTCTGGGCGTACGTGGTGCATGCTGCTATGCGTGCAAGCGTATTAGTTCTCCTCTCCCAAAGATAAAAAATAAATTAAATTGCATTTGAACACATACATCGAGACAGACAGACAGACAGACAGACAGACAGACAGGCAGGCAGGCAGGCAGGCAGGCAGGCAGGCAGGCAGGCAGGCAGGCAGGCAGGCAGGCAGTTGACCTTATTATATCCTAGAAAACTTTCCCACGAATTCTTATAGTTCTTCTTTTCTGTAAAGCTGCCTTTGTCTGTAAGGCATGTGCGTATATGCAAATCTCCACCGTTATGTTAGTGAAAAAAAGGAGAAAAATTAACGCATGACTTGTCTTACAACTTTAATATACCCGTTTTTACGCACTTATAGAGGCTCACTAGAATGTAGAGTACAGCGTGAGTCATATACGAAGAATAAGTATGACCGTATATTGTTGCGCAGTCATTTATCCAGCTGGTGCGTCGCTGTTGGATCGTTTGATATGATTGTTTATCTTGGTGTGGGAGTATAGCGCGTGGACTTTTGAAGGCCGCTGCAGGGTTATTGTACGAAATTTTTGTTATCCTCAACACTTATTGTTCATTCCTTGGCCGCAGACCAGAATTATATACCTACGTCAAGCTTTTTTTATATATTGCGTTCTATTTAGGTTGCGCTTTGTGTGCACGACAAAAAACTGCGGTGTAAAATGCGCCCTGTTCAGTTTCAAAAAACGGATGAAAGACATGACACTCTTCCCCTTTTTTTTTTCTTTAAAAGCCATGAACTTGGTTATAAGAAATTTTCGCTATGTTTATTAGGCTTTGCTTTTATCTGTGTAGAGGTTTCCTCCTAATACGAGCTACTAGCTGACAGTCTTTTTACTGGTGCTTTAGCTGTACGTTAGACTGCCGCCTCGCGCGATAATTGCTAAAACAGCCTCAGGCACATTGCTTTTTCTGAGAACAACACAACCGAACAACTAACGACAGCTATGAATAGGACTAACCACCTGTTTGCTTCAAGCTTTAGGTGACAAGACCACATGGGTAAAAAAAATTGATGGCAAGGGGCCGAGAACGTAGTTTGAGCACGACTATGGTGGGTCGTGTCGCAGTGCCTAGGGGCGTTTGCGTAGAAAAACACACGCTTTTTGTCGCCCACTTGATGCTTGCGGTAACCCACTTAATCCTTTCTTATTTTTGAGTTCGGTACTTAAAAGGTTGTTCAAGGAGCGCTTTCACTCGAATTCGCTTGCGCTAGCTAAAGGTAAGCTGTGAAGCGATGTGATAAGATTTCCCGTCCTCGTGCGCAAGCTCTAGGCCTATTAGGTGGGCCATTCTCACCTAATTATGATTAACATTGTTCAAGAAAACAGACACGACAGTCACATACAGTACTTCTTTTCTTCGCTGAACATTGAAGACCTGCTGTAGGCAAGGATCCTGTAGTGTAAACACTGCTGACAGAAAACTGGTACGGAAGGAAAGTAACGTTAAGTATATGGCTGTTCACTTGAGTGCCTCGCATAATGAAACGGCTAGGGAGGTTGTAATACAAATAATCTGAAAGAAAAAGTAATGGTTAACTTCTATACGTAGTAGGAGAAGGTAGAGGCAGGAAGGTGACAGTTTGGATTAGTAATGTTATTACGATGCCCGTAATTTTCTGTATTAAATACGAATAAAACCACGGACTCAATGCTTTGTTCTTAGACTGCTACCTAACCCGTCGTGGTAGTCCAGGATTAGCGTGTTTTGCTGCAGTATTTCATATCGAGATGTGCATTGTCTGTTACACTACTACTTACCAGAAGTTAAGCTGATTTTACTTCTTCAAGCAAGCCTTATTATCACGCTTCATATATTTCCAACATTAACATATCTTACTAGGCGAAACTTTTCTCGAGCTTCTCAGTAATACGCACATACGCATTATTACCTAACTGAAATGGCACAGTGGGTAGGTTCTGAATTTAGTTTCCAATCGTTGTTTCTACGAAAAAGAAAAAAAAAAGCCCTAAGGTATTCGCAAATGATGAACAAAGTTAGCGATGTTACCCGAAACAAATTAGGCTATATAAAGCCCCGTGATTACGTGGGCGTTTTCTCATTCAAAGACAAGGACTGACCTACAAGGCGAGGGCGTCCCCCTAATCAAGTTTTTTTTTTTTTGTTCGTCTGCTGTCTGTTTGACTTTCCTGTTTGCGAAGTGCACCGAGAGGCGTCCTCACTGCACAGACTAATTGTACGCACGTGGCATCGCCAAACGTTGACTGTGAAGGCGACAATAGGAGTCGATTTTCATTTAGCTTCTTCTTTTTCCTGCTTTCCTCGGGGCCCTTTGAGGAATCGGTTATGTTTCTACTACAAGCCAATTATCTAGAATCCAACATTCACAGCTTCAGGAGTGTTTTGAATCACCTAATTACTTTACTGTCTTTACAGCTGCTTTGCTGGCGTCCTACTTAGTCGGAACACTATTGTAGTGTTGCTCCACCCTTCGTAAAAATGCCACTCAGAGTTTGCTTTTCTCTTGCTTCCCGTTTCGTTTCCTCTGTGAATGCAGTCGAGTTATTGGACTCTCAGAATAAAAAAAAAGTTTAGCACGAAAGGAGTATTGATGCTGCATTGCTAAACAATGGCATTTGAAATGCAACCCCAGAACACTAACACTACAACAAAAGGGGTCATGGTTGATGTCAGCTACGTGAAAGCTAGAGAAACTGTGTAGAGACAGGGCTAGCGTATTCACATTTCATCAGACAGGATATATGTCTCTGAGTTTAAGACAGTCGCAATACTTACGCGAGCCGACATCAAGCACGTTATATCTAAATTAGAGGAGCTAAGGCACTTCAACATGATTCGTGTTTTTTTTTCTTTTATTTTTGTTTTATTGCTTTTTTTGCCTATCAATAAAGAGTAAAACAAACGGTTTCTCGTGCGTGGATATTGTGTAGCTCGTGGGATCGAATATCGGCTGCGCTGGCAGCCTTTTCGATGGAGGCGAAAATGCTCTAGACCTATGTGATCAGAGTTGGGTGCACGTTAAAGAACCCCAAGTGGTCGAAATTTCTGGAGCCGTCTACTACGGCGTCTTTCATAATCATATGGTGGTTTTGGGACGTTAAACTCTACATATCAATCATCAGATCTAACGCGGTAATATGTTTAAAGTTATTCTCAAACTTCTTTGGGATAAAAGTTTTTGACTAGACTTGTAATATCTGTGCTAGACTTTAGACACATTCATATAGGCTTCTTTGTATCTAATTTCAGTTTTGTGAATTTTGAGAGCATTCAATTTGTAATTATTGTTAGTAGCTTCTGATATATTTTATCGGCAATACGCCAGTGCGCGATTTTACTGCCTTGAAATTCGCGCTTGCGAGAAATAAGCCTATTGCGTTACGGGACTTACTAATGTCACTGTCAAAGGCACAATCAAACAGGTAAATATTTTCTAGAAAGTTTGTGAATATACTTTATAATTGCTTCAGCTAGGAATTCGAAGGAAGGACCAGGTTTCTGAAAAATGAAAAGTCATATTCAAGGATATTCAGCGTCATTCACTGAGCGTAACTGAGATGTTAATGTGCATGGTAATAGGCAATAAATTAAAAAAAGCCATTGAGTGTTTCACAGATCAATTCGAAAATATTGTCCATCAAGAACTGTTTTACGCCATAAACTCAACAAAAAATCATTTTCCTGTTTTAACAGCAGCGTTAAATATATGGAAATTTACGGAGCTTGCATAAAACTGACTGCATTACCCTTATGGATCCTAATACTTTGAGCAAAGTGTTAAAAGTGCAACTAAGGGCAGCGTAAAGATTTATGTGACTCGTGGCTCTCTTCAAAAAAAAAGCTGAATTTTAGCTACAAACAACTTTTTATTGAATCTCTGATTTGTCTTCACACTCACAGTCGTTCTTCATTGCCCGCCATATTCAACCTTTCTAATCAGTTGCAACACGCAAATATCTGTTTCATCAGTGACTTGCTCAACTGCGGAGTGAAGACACCACAAACACCGGTATTTGCGGCGTCTTGACCTCTCTATTGTGTCCGTCTTTGCACGTCGTGTACGTTTAAAATGAATGCCTATCAGCCGGCTGGTGCCTATTTTATTCGGAACTGCTGAATTGTGTAAACGCTCCAAGCGAGGTAAATATAAGCGATTATAAAGATTGGTATGTGGGGTTTAACGTCCCGAAACCACCATATGATTATGAGAGACGCCGCAGTGAAGGGCTCCAAAAATTTCGACCACCCTGAAGTTCTCCAACATGCACCCACATGTGAGCACACAGGCCTACAACGTTTCCGCCTCCATCGGAAATGCAGCCGCCGCAGCCGGGACTCGATCCCGCGACCTGCGGGTCAGCAGCCTAGTACCTTAGCCACTAGACCACCACAGCGGGGTAAATTTAAGGATCGAAAGGTTGTTCCGAATAGGAAAATACAGTGTGGAACTCTGCAGATAGGAGAGTAGTAGAGGGCGAGATAAGAGACACAGAAAGCTTAGGCTAAAGAGCTCCGAATATCTGTATGACTAGGGCCACTTGCAGGGCAACTTGTAACGCAGCCAAGTTATAACGCAGCCAAGTTTAACTTTAGCTGCCAAGTCTTTGGGCAGCTCTGCAACAATTAGGTATCGTACGCTGCCTTCACCACTGTTAGTTATGATTGCATGAGTACCGGTCGCTTAAATAGTTTTAATGTTATCAAAATGAGCTAGACTGTGATATTACCAACACTCTGTTAGAGGATGGAGAGCAAGTTAGGTATAATAAACATGACGAAGACAGGGAGGGAGAGACAGAGAGAGAGATGCAGGGAAATACAGGGAGGTTAATCAGACGCGCGTCCTGTTTGCTACCCTGGACTGGGGGAAAGGATAAAAAGACGGAACAGGTAGAATAGAGGAGAGAAAGGTACACATACTTACGAGAACAGTGGGGGAGGGGGAGAGGCACGCGCAGCCTACAGGCGGCCACTCGGCTTCATTGCGTTCAGGTAACGGCGTGTTAACGGCATGGTAGCGTATTGAGCGTGGCTATGTTTGCACGTTCTGGGGTAAGTGGCCCATTAGTAAAAAAGTGCAGTGGATTGTACCAGAGGTGCACAGAGCTGCCTGGCATCGCCTATAATGGGATATCGCGTACGTGTGAGCAGTGCCTATACATGTGACAGGACGTCGAAACTGCGTATTACGTGCCAAGTATTACAAAAAAATTCGAACAGCTCCTTTTCCCGCCAAACTATCGTTCCTCAACTTCCGTCTATGAATTAAGTGAGTCCATGCATGCGTATTAATGCCCCCTTGTGAAAAAAAGCAAAAAAATAACTAAATGCAAGTTTGACGACGTCTACTCACACTGCTGCGCAGAAGCAAGCGTCCTTCGCCATTTGCCATTTTGCGCGCATTGCATGCACCGAGTTTGATTGAAATGTGAGGTTGAACATTCCAAAACCGCCATATGATTATGAGAAATGCCGTAGTGGAGGGCTCCGGAAGTTTACACCACCTGGGATTCTTTAATGTGTACCCAAATCTGAGCAAACGGCCTATTACATTTCCACCTCCATCGGAAATGAAGCCACCACAGCCGGGATTCAATCCCGCGACCTGCGGGTCAGCAGCCGAGTATAGCTTAGCCAGTAGACCACCATGGCGGAGCATGCATCGAGCTGCTGCCGCGTAAGTTGATCGAACAGTAGCTCTCGTCAGTGACAGCGTTCATTTCATGTAAAGAACAAATATTTTGCGATCCCGCAACATTTACGGTACCGTCTAAGAAATAGAATGGTGTAGTTGGGGGCTATGTCGACATAGTGAGGGCACGCGGTGCTTGTAGGGTTAGTGAAATATGCCACTCAACATTTCATTTGCTTCGACGTCTCGTGTTTGGTGAATAATTAATCCTTTGTGATTCATAATCACCGGCGACCCTTCAGTTTCCAATGGCTCGATAGGTCTTTCCTTGGCTACGTGTAAATAAATGCCTCTTTGTAATCTGTATACGATTTGCAGGTGTGGCAAGGGACGGCGACGCTATGCCACGTGATGACACGCGACCAGCTTATTACGAAGAGACGTTCACAATACACTTTTTGTGCATTCCAATGAATTAGTGTATATTGAAAAGCTGTGAAGAAGTAACGAGTATGTGGGTCACATCTTTTCAATTTGATTTCGCAAAGCCTTCACGCAAAGTGGAACTATGTTTTAACAACCATTCACCGGATAATTTTTAAAAGCAGCTGGTGGCATCTTAATCTGCTTTAAACATTCTATCGGTGACCTAGTCAGCCGAATGATCAGTCTGATCGATCAGTTGCTGTGCTGACTAATCAGAAAATAACTGAATATTTGGCCACTTGCTACCAATAACTGAGTGTGTAAAGTGATTATTCGACGGACACCTTTAGTCATCACTGTCATTACTTTCATTACCTTTTCGAACTGAATTCTTCAGCAAGTGATTCGTTTTCGCGGAACCTAATAGTTAGGCAGTGAAGGGGGTCGGTATTCCTCAACCCGAGGCTGAATTCAAAATACTTGACCAGTACGTAGCCTGACCAAGCACTACATACGCCGTATACAAATGACAGAACTCGTACTAGCCTTTCTGGTTTAATTATATAAAACTGGTGAAAGAGATCTAGTGAAAAAATTAATAATAGTTAAACATAGTTTGCAAAACTATACGAGATCATAGCCTTCCTATAAAAGAATACGCTCACGCAGTGCTTTTACAAATGGGCAAGTCGTTTTGTAAGCAACAAACAACTGAGCAAGCTGCTTGCCAACAGCTGCTCGCACTGCTGGGACGACGTAAATGCATCCGCGGAGACATTCACTAGAAGTTCGTAGAAATGCTCTCCAGAATTACTAGAGGTTGCATAAATGTGCTGCTTTTTATTTTTGTACCCCGCAATAATGGTAGGGTTCGGTCTTGTATGATAGCTTCGTTCATTTTCGTTTTCGTTATGTGAAAACACTTCAAAGCATGCAGTTCTCGCTAGAAGACAACAATCTGCTTTCGCACATTGTGTTGCTTCATTGTTTTGTCGATAATTTCATCACCTTTTTCGTTTGCATGGTTTGAAGATTTGAGGTAGTCATTCCATTGTTTGTAACAAAAAATAAAAAATGGATAAAAAAGTGCTCTAGGAAGATTTCGAACGCGTAAGCGTGAGCGTGATTTGTCACGAAACATTCACGCTCGCCTGGCTGCCCCTGATTCTAGCAGAGGGATGCCGTTTTGTTGTATTGCAACCACACGACTTGATTGAGTGTGAACGTTCAAATGAAAATCACACCCCTTCCTGGTAGTCTTGACGAAAGCGCACTGAACTCGAGATTGTTATGTGATTCGCGGTGAACAAAAAATAAATGAGGAAAACATGAATATTGAGTTGGTTAGAAATCAGCGAAGCAAAATCAATGAACAGGGCGTTCGAAGGGAGGTAATACCAGTATTTTCACTATAATGAATACTTTACGGAAAAGTACGGCTTAGGCGCTGCTAGCGTATTTATTCTGAGCAATCGCTTCTTTTTACCATACCAAAATTGATAGCCTGAATATAGAAAAAGGCAAATAAACCTCAAAATTTATTACACTTTTGTACCCCTTAGTCTTAAAAGGCGTACAGTCTTTCCCAAGCAGCTATTAGGCTTTGAATGATTCTTTTAAATGAACAATAAAATGTTATTGCCTTACTTGTTCTGACTATTTATAGCTAACGCATCTTTAACGCATTTTTATAAACTTGACGTCAGCAGTGTTTGCACGCCTTGACGACCTGCCGCTTTTCTAAAAATTAATTTAGGAATGCCGGAAAAATCGAGCTTCACGCCGAAAAGCGATGAATGCCCCACTGAACTTTCTGCGATCGACCCACCTCGTCGAACGATTGTGACATTCTAGTGTGTGTGCTCCGCTACCCACCCACTTTCTTTCTCTCTCTCATCCCGTTTTCCTTACTTTTTTTCCCATTCCCTCTTCCCTAGTGCTGGGTAGCAAACCAAATACTTGCTTTCCGGCTAACCTCCCTACCTTTCTTCATACCATATATATCTCTCTCTTTGCTGATGAACGTTCTTCCAGTCATTACAAATTGTTTCTCTGGCGTAGATTTTTCTGGCGCACTCATTTATAACTGCTTCCTACATAATTCATTCTAGGAAACGGTTAGTTTGAGTGGGGATTGATTTGAGTTTTTCGTTTAGGCGGCGAGAGTGGCAACTTTGAATAATTCGCGTCCAACTTTATTGCAAGGAACACTGAATGATTTAGCCTGACTGTTTTCATTAGAGAAGTCTAAAGAGGAGCACTACGAACTCTTCATCTAATCCGGGCAGCAGCGGCTGCATTTTCGATGAAGGCGAAAATGCTGTAGGCCCATGTGCTCAGATTTGGATGCACGTTAAAGAACTCCAGGTGCTCTAGATTTGCGGAGCCCTTCACTAGGGCGTCTTTCATATTGATATGGTGATTTTGAAACGGTAAACCCCACATATCATAAATCAATTGAACTCTTCGTTAGAACACAACATTGACCTCGATTCTACGCCGCAGCTTTCTTAACCGGTGTCATGCAATGATACCTATTGTTCGTGAAGTAGACTGTCTTGGTCTGATGTGTAAGAAAAGTGGTTTTAAAGGTAGCGTTGCCAATTTACCCTTCTCACGTCATACCATTAAAGTTGTCTAATGGGATGCTAACCGATAATCATAACACGTCACTTTGAACGGCTAGATAAACAGTCTGCAATTTTGAATGTATTCGTGTTTAGCGCCTTAAACTTCAACTTTTAGGTATAGTACAGCTATAGTCACAAAAAACATGGCCAGGCAGAAACGCCTACAGTGGAGAGCCATTTCAATCTGAAGGCCGTGCGGGGGGGAACAACAGCTCAAAAGGATAAACACATCAGATTACTGGATCCTCGAAATTAGGCCCACCACTTGGAGTCTCTTGGCGTGACGTGGACTGGGAAAAGCGCATTAACGAAGGCGTCCCGTGTCTTACTGATTTCAGGCAACAGCTCCGTCCTCTGAAAGACTATAACATGACTCTTACTTAGGTATCGCTAGGACAATACCCCATGACACATTTACGTTCCACCCAAGAGTAAACTTCCCACGAAAATGACTTGCACGCTGCATACGCGAGTTATGCGTCATTGTGACCTCGGCGCATCGTTATTTATAGCACAGTGTGCTGTTTCAGTTAAAGCCACGCTGGGTGATTTTGTATTTTTCTTTCACGTTTGCGTTTCAGGCATCGCTCCTGTCAGAGTGCGAGCTTTGGGCTCTTGTATGAGTGCCGCCGCATGCGAGGTCTGCATTTTTTTACACTCACAATGACAGCTGGCAGGGGTCACCGGCAGCCTACATGGAGCAACATGTTCGCAAAGACTCGTTTTTGTGAGAAATTGACCCGCCTCGCGTCTTCCGCTCAATGCTCGATCTGACAGCAGCGCGACTGCATATGTGATTGTTGCACGAGGTGATCGGTGTGCGAACATACGTGACTGTCTCGATCAACGAGGCATGTCGATGTAGCCAGCAACCGATACATGTAGCGCCGACCATTGCCGTTGCTCAGCACTTCCAAGATGTTGGATAACATCAATGTTCGCACCTGATGGCCGCGACTCTACGGCAGGCGTCATTTACGACGTCGACATTTCCATCAGCGAAAGTGACTGCTGCTCTCATCAAACCGGTGTCTGCAGAACTTACTATACTGCAAGCTCGTCGCCTTGGCAAATCACGCTGCGTGAAGCTCGTGTTCAAGGGTTACAGCCTTCCATCGCAAGTAAAGGTCGGCCATTTTCGACACACAGTGCGACCCTTTGTACCGAAGCCCCTTCAATGCCGGAAATGTTATAGATTGGGACATGTCAGTGCTGTTTGTACAAACCTGGCTGTGTGCTCGCTATGCTCAGAATGACATAGCACAGGCGCTTACCAGGCAGAACTTCGAAAATGTCAAAACTGTCATGGCCCTCACGAAGCATCTTCAAAAGATTGCCCAATCATGAAAAAGGAAATGCAAGTGTTGAGGCAAATGGTCCGGGATGGCTCAACTCACAGGGAGGCCGCTGCCCAAGTACGACGCCAGCGGTCTCGTCGCCGGAGGCCCCTGAGGAGACCCAGTGCTAAGCAAGGATTGAACCTCACCAAATGACCACCGGCATACCACCTCAAGCGTCCAGACACGCCGACAACAAATCCTCCAAGCAAGACAAGAGCATCACCGGCTCGCCTGAAGCATGGCCAGCGCTGCCAACGATAGACCCGCCGTTTGAGCCACAGCATCACTCGTCTACAATCAGTTCGGAACGAGAATGCGGTGATAGTCGCGACAACGAAATCGTAGCCATGGTAAAGGCCCTTGTGAATACCATTCGAATGCTCCTCACTAGCATTGACAGTCCGGCTGCTAAGAGTGCGCTTCAGTTAGTGGATGCGCTGAAGCCGGTGCTGTCAAGTCTGGAAAGGCACCATGGCTCCGCCTCTGCAAGCCTTTCGTAAAGAGGTCAAAGGAGCTTCGATATTTCAGTGGAATGCCCGAGGCCTCAAGCCATGCATTTCTGATATCCGACAATTTGTGTTTAAAAACCAGTTTCCAATTATTATTATCTGTGAGCCAAGGCTACACAATGCAATAAGACTATCCAGGTACGAAGCCTTCAAGTCCGCTACCTACAACGAACAGAGTAACGTCATTGTATATATCAGATGCGACCTTACCTATATCGAGCACCGTGTAGCACCTCACGATGACAACCAGTATGTCTGCTTGACAGTTAAACGTAGAGACCTCAATTTCACGCTTGTAGGCGCATATATGTCACCTTCAAACCGTCTTGAACTGAAAGACTACGTGCACTGTTAACAGCCACACCTGGACCATGGATCATCACCGGAGGTTTCAACGCTCACCACCCACTATGGGGAAGTCAGAAGACAGACAGTCGCGAAAGGCAAGTATTCTCCTTTGCTCTGGAGCAGCAGCTGCTTTGTGTAAACGACGGAAGCCCAACGTTTCTACGGGGAACTACATACAGCAGCTGCCTTGACTTGACATTTGTGTCACGAAGCCTAAATGGAAAGGTCAAGTGGTTCGCAGACTATGAAACTCATGGAAGCGACCACATACCAACTTATTTGAAGATCAAGGGCCTGGAAAAATCACCAAACTACGACACATCGACTCGCATCGACTGGACAAAGTTCAGGTCACTGACGGAAAAGAGGTGTCAAGAAAATAAAGCGCCTCCTCTTGACACCCTCGAGGATATGATTAGAGGTGCTACTCAAGAAGCGACCTATCATATTCAACATACTTCAGAATATTGTTAACATCAAGCGGAATTGGAACGGCTCAGAGCGATCCGTCGTCGCGCAGAAAGAAGATATAGGCGCAATAAGTCCATTCACAACTTGAGGGAGGCAAGGCGCCTACAGAAAAAAATTCAGCGGCGAATCATTTCACTTC
Organism: Rhipicephalus microplus; assembly: GCF_043290135.1. NCBI lineage: Eukaryota > Metazoa > Arthropoda > Arachnida > Ixodida > Ixodidae > Rhipicephalus > Rhipicephalus microplus. Next base: position 283,831,777 of record NC_134710.1, read on the forward strand.
AGTCCTTTCGCTGGAAATATCTGTGCGAATCTTTGGATCCACACAAGTCTTTGACGCAGACATGGAGGATTGTTCGTGGCCTACGAACATCACCACATCAACATCGCCCCTTCAATTGTCTTTCTCTCCACCAAGGCCGCACGGAAATTGAAGTAGCAGAAGATTTCTGCATGAAAGTTGCCTGTCAGGCGTCCGTGTGCACCACGCGCCACATAGAAAACGCTCCAGTTTTCAGAGATTCAAGAGTGGACACCTTTTTCTCTCTAGAGGAAATACAAGCGGCCTTGACGGCATGCAAACGATCTTCATCGCCTGGTCCGGATGGGATCACGTACATGGCTCTTTGCAACCTCGGAGAAGCAGCTCGGCGGGCCCTTCAATCCGTGTACAACGACTCGTAGAGCAGCGGATTTATCCCTCATACATGGAAATCTGGCCGCTTCGTCCCTGTGCTTAAACCAGGTAAATCTCCTCTGCACTTGACCTCTTATCGCACCATCGCGCTTACCAGCTGTTTCGGGAAAGTAATGGAGAGGATGATTTTGACTCGCCTAGAGTGGTACCTGGAGCACCACGAGGTATACTCTCATGCTATGACAGGCTTTCGGCGTGGGCGGTCCGCAATTGATAACGTTATAGACCTGGTCTCATCTGTTCAGCATCAAAAAAGACTGAAACGTTTATCTGCGGAGTTGTTCTTGGACATGAAAGGTGCATACGAAAACGTATCACATGAAGCCATTCTGGATGTCATGGAAAATGTTGGATTAGGGGGTCGGGTTTACCAATGGATCCACAGCTATCTGAAAGGCAGAACTTTCTTTCTACAGACAGAGAATGACACAACAACGCACCATTGCAACCGTCGTGGTGTGCCTCAAGGCGGTGTTCTTAGCCCCACACTTTTCAATCTAGCGCTACTCGGCCTGGTTGACGCACTTCCCGAACCTGTCCATCTATCAATATATGCAGATGACATCTGCATCTGGGCGTCAGGCGTAACACGCCTTCATTAGCGTGCCCGGCTTCAAAGAGTGGCTCCAATAGCGACAAAATACCTGGAAGAACGGGGACTAGAGCTGTCATCAGAGTATTAAAGTTAACGGACACACGATCAACTACGTGAAAACCCACTGATTCCTCGGAGTCATGGTTGATCGCAACCTCTCTTGAAGCCCTCACATCGCCCACATGAAAATTAAACTCACCATGATCACCCACGTACTGAGGTTTCTTGCTGAAAAAACGTGGGGTGCATCGGTACGAGTAATGCTCCAACTCTACATTGTTCTGTTCCTCGGTTATATGCGATACAGCTTACCCGTGCTTTGCGGGATCCGAAGAACAAACTTGCGCGTCCTTCAGTCGATCCAAGTCCAAGCACTGAGAATATGCCTTGGTCTACCGAGATGCGCGTCTACAGCAGCGACAGTCATCATTGCGCGTGATTATCCTGTCAACGCATACATCCGCATAGACGCTTTGAGAATGCACATAAGAATTTCGCTCGGCTTCCATCTCATCACCTCGCCTCACTTCGAACTTCCAGGCCCCACACAGCGTTCAGCGCAACTGTAGCTCAGCATTGCGCAGTGCTTCCATTGCACTTCACGCTTGCAGCACAGCCGCCGATACCTTTATGGTGCCTACACCCACTCAAAGCTCTTCTAACAATTCCTGGCATCCAAAATAAGAAGTCGTCGCATCTAGCCCAGGCCAGATTATTCTTCCTGCTAGAGAAGCACAACGGATGCCTTCACATTTACACGGATGGCTCGGTGTCTTCAGTAAGCTCTGCAGGGGCGGTGGTTATTCCCGCGAGGCACATCACAATTAAATTCATGACATCACATTTGACGTCGTCGACAGCTTCAGAGCTCGCCACCATTCGTGCAGCTCTGGAGTTTATAGTGAAAGAACCTTCGGTAATTTGGTCTATCTTCTCGGACTCGAAGGCATCTCTTCAATGTCTTACGTCACCCTTTTGCCATGGACCTAATGAACAGTTAGTAGCTGAAATAAGGCTTCTTCATCACCAAGCAATCAAAAAACAGCACAGTATAGTGTATCAGTGGATACCAGGTCATTTCGGTATATATGGCAATGACCGCGCAGATGAGGCCGCTAGATATGCACACGATGGTACCCAATACACAGCCATCCCGTTCTCAAGAACCGACGCAGCTACAAGACTTCGTTCGCTTGCACGTGACCTCACACTGGTACAGTGGAACTCTACAGCCTTCACAAACGCGCGCCTGCAGAACTTGGGCCCCGATCTGCAGCTTCGTCTTCCCCCAAGGATATCTCGAGCTGAGGAGACTCTTCTATGCCACCTGTGGCTTGGAGTGGCCTTCACGAACGCATACTCTTATCTCATCGGGATGGTCAGCTCTCCTATATGCACTTACTGCAGTTGCGAAGAAACCATCGCGCACCTTCTGTGTGAGTGCACCCATTTCAACGCGCAAAGACAAGAACTCACTGCAGCTCTGGATATACTGGATGATCGGCCTTTGTCGGAACAAAAGATTCTGGGTCATTGGCCGAGCCCATCCTCAGCCCAGAAGGCTTTGAAAGCTTTGCTGCGCTTTTTGCGGACAACTGGCCTCAGAGACAGACTTTAGTGTCTTATACTCTTTGATGTTGCCTTTCCTTTGTCGCAATTTTTTTGTAATTTCTCTCTCTCTTCGCAACATTTTTTTTAACATCTTTCATTCCCCTCACCCCTTTCCCCAGCACAGTGTATCCAGCCGGTCTAAGAACTGGCTAACCTCCCTGTCTTTCCGCTTAAACTTTCTTCCTCCTCCTTCCTCCGACTATTGCGAATGCCACTCAAAGACAGTCATCGCAACGGGTCGTACGGTGTTACGCTGGGAATGGCAGGGCTCAAGGCTTATTTCGCGGAATGCGCGTAGATGAATCGGTGTGACGGGAGGAATTGATAGCCTGCACGTTACGTCATGAACGCGCAATGTGGCTCCAAAATGGCTACTGAGATGACGTCAAGGAAGTATAGTCAAGTGCTGAATAACCCTGTTTTGGTATGATATCGACGTCGATGGAACCTTAATGGGCCTCTGTGCACGAATAAAGGAAAGCTCAGGACCGGGAGAATTCGCGGAATATGAAAGAAGCCTTTGCCCAGCATTGGACGTCGTCATGCTGCTGCTGATGATAATGCAACAATAATGAAGGAACCATCATGTGATGTATTGTTAATAGCAGCGTCACATCACAAAGTTCACGTCTCAACATGTTGCTGCTCTATCGTGGCTTATTAATGGATGCCAAAGTTTCCAACCAACCAACTGCAAGTCATTTGCAGGAAATCTCGAGTACACTTATTTTTCTACTTCCCATACAACTTTTATCAGGACATGGCAGGGCATGGAGCCATCGCCACACTGACGCAAGTAGATAATAGCAGCGGGAGACAACGCTGTGCTCGTACCATAGGTATACCTCTGCTATGCTTGGCTAACTGAAACAAACTTCTAATAATCCAGATTTTAATATTGTGTAGTTATGCATTTTTTACCGTAATTGAATTACGAGCGACTGCGGCAACAGTAAGACGAACAGAGCTCCTCATGTTACAGAGCGCCTTGCACTCGCGCTGCCTCTGCTCACAAGCCGGAACCATTTCTACGGCACATTTCACCCTGGATTCTTACGAGCTGTCAGAAAATTCAGCACCGCATACCTGCATTTTCTTTTTTCCAGCGACATTGAAGTACAACACGGGTACCCCACCTCCGCACGAGTGAACTAAGAATGTCCGACTAAGATGCGTCAGCTGTCGGATTATCCCAAATCCATGCATAGCAATGACGTGTAAAGGCTTTCAGTTCTTACGTTTACGGTAAATATACACAGAGTTGGATGTCCTTGTGCATATGCGCCGTCAATGCCTAATAAATGTACGAGGGCGTCGCTGTGTGTCGTTTTAGCGCGTAATCTTGTTTGGCTCGTGTTGCGCACCGAAGGAATCGGCAGCTCAGCACCCATTCGTCTAAACTTACAATTTGTCGGGCCGCCGAAGCAAAGCAGAGCCGTTTGTGGCAGACGGAAGCTAGATTATTATCTTTTTTGCGTACGTTACCCTGTCGTTAACACAAGCACGTGCTGTAAGTCAGGAGTTTAAGAGATATTGATGATGTAACCACGCAGCCGAATAATGCGTTTTTTTTCAATGGTATTGGTGTCGAAAAGCGTCTGTGGGAACACAAGGTAAAATGTTACACTTGAGAGGGATTTGATTGATTGATATGTGGGGTATAACATCTCTAGACCACCATATAATTATGAGAGACGCCGCAGTGGAGGGCTCCGAAAATTTCGACCACCTGGGGTTCTTTAACGTGCGCCTAAATATGAGCACACGGGCCTACAGCATTTTCGCCTCTATTGAAAATGCAGCCGCCGCAGGCAGGATGTGATCGCGCGACCTGCGGGTCTACAAGCCGGGTACCTTAGCCACTAGACCACCGCGGCGGGGCACACATTTGGGAGAGAGCTCGAGTAAAAAAAAGGGGGGGGGGTGAGTGAAAGGGACCCAGCAACACTTCTTCTAGTAGCCTAATCTTCTAATGACTGCCATCGTCTAAAAGAGCTTATTGTCTTACGAATCGACCACCGAAGAAATTTTGTGAATCTGTGAAGTACTACCGAGTTTGGAGATATATCGCCCGCTTCAATTTCGTACTAGTGAGTGCGCCAAAAACTACGCAAAGAGGGGGAGGGGGGTTGATTAGGGGGTGAGAAGGTAATTCTCGAAGATTCTAGGCAGACGCACAGAAAAAACAGCACGCGAAGTGTTAGAGGCGGCGTTTTTTTATAGAAAACAACGAGCACAGCTGTGCAAGAGCACCTTCGCTATATTTGTTTTCTGGTGAAGTTAATTCATTGACTGTAGGCTGTAAGCAGAAAGAAGGAAAGAAAGAAATGTGCGTCTTGATATCATGTGCTGTTGGCTTCTTGATATTGGGAAGCATGTGCCACTTGTATGTATTCAGAGCATTCATGCGATGATTAAACAGTTGGAAGTGAGCACTGTACGTGATTGGTACCTAGGTGTGTGGTTGTGTGCGTGTGTGAATGTGCTGTGTGTCTGTGCTCTAATTATAATTCGTAAAGTAAGTCCCTTCGTCAGCAGGCGTCATGTCCTTGGGCACTTTCCTTTCATTATGTTTTTTTCTTCTAACGCGCGGCTAACTTCTGTGCGATCGTGAGCGAGCGAGCGCGGGGCCATGGTCTAGCAGCGGCCACGGTAATATGCAGCTCAAATCAGCCAATCAGTCGTGGACATCAGGTTTAACGCGTGGTCAGCTGGTGTTATGGTATCAATTGTCAAGAGAACAGTGAATGGTTTCTAGCAGGATTTGATAACTATTTGAAAATTCCAGGCTGCATGAAGCGCTATAACGTTTGGCTCACGATGGAGTTCTGCAGAGCTTCGACGACCGATCAGTAACGTTTTCTGACCATGCTGAAACAGAAGTACTGTAGAGCCTCGTTAGGCTTTATCGTTCATAGTAGTGATAACGGTTGTATGGTGAAAGCGATTGGCGGATTAAAAGAAGTACGACCCGCTCCTAAAAACCAGAGCCTTGTCACAGGCTTTGTTATTTTTATGAGAATAGCCGCATGTCGTGTTGTTAGGAGTCTTTTTTGTGCTTACCTACATAGTGACCAATGGTCTTACCACTCGTCTCAAGGTTTCTTTCTTTTTTTGTGTGAGGAACGCCATGTGGTCGCTATGACTTGAAGCATCGCCGTAAAATGAGAACTCTGTTTCAAAATCAGCTTCCAGGTTTGATTCCTCGTGTAAATGTGAATCGGCATGTTTTTTTTTTTCGAAACCTGACATCAAATTATTTTCTGAGTTGGCAGATAAATGGTATATGGGAAAAGCGTTCTTTAAACTTTGAACGTAAGGTGAGATTTTGTTTAAATACTTCTCCGCCTCCCATCGCTTCCACTATCCCCCCCCCTCCCACCACTTTCATCTTCACTGTCCTGGCTCTTGCTAACTAAATTTTGTGATTTTGGCTTCTTAGCTCAGTCAAGTTCGATAATATCGCTGTAAACTAATACAGAAATTCAGAAAAGACTATTAAAGCTTACATGCGCACTTTAAAACACAAGTACTGCAAAGTGTACCCACTTTTGCGGACGTTGTGAAACCAAGCGCGGGTGAACATTTTTATGAGTGGTGCGAGGGATTTTCCAACCGTCTGCGAACTATCGCAATGGTACAGGTACTTCCAACTGCATATTTGTTTGATAACTACAACTTGTCTATCGAATTTGGTACGCAGTATAAAACTGAAAGGACTTCCTTCAAACACTCTGCCTATACTACGTTACCGTAACCATTAGGCCAATACTACCATTACGAGACCTTCATTTTCCGTGCACGACTTCACCTGCATATACTCGGCAATACGTAGTCGAGATGTTACGAGACACCGTCACATACAAACGGCTCTGCTAGCGCGTTATCACCCCTTTATGACTTAGCACGACCATCCAAATAGGTCCACACGAACACTGTACCCCGCATTTTGTTCGGTGTACACCTAACGGAACGCGACAACAGTCGTAAGAGCGAATTACGCCCATAGACACAGTCCCATAGACGACATGCGCCCAAATGCCTCGTGCGTCGCCCGTGCACAACAATAATGAACCCGTCGTTACACCGGCTCCGCTGTGGCCTCACTCGCATCGTTTCTGACCGAGGACGTGCGATCCACATAAAGACATCCTGATGCCAGCTTTCATGTCGCCCCTGTGCGAATGCCGAGAAAGAAAGCTCCCCGGCTCTCAAACTTAATTTGCACTCGACTCGCGGCCTATCTGCCCAGCCCCGACACAACATCTCTATCTCGGCTCGTGCCGAGATAGCGCATAATGTGTCGACGGGCATGTGAATTGAGAATCAGAAGACTAGCAGCATGGGTGTCCTTGCCGGCTTTGCACCTGCGCTAAACTGGGAAACCGGCTGTTGTCGCATCTCTATAGGCGCACACCTAGGCCGTGCGTGGCTTAGCGCACTTTAAGAAACCACGTTGATTGAGTCAGTGAAGGGGTCTACAAACGACCCTCGGGTTGCATATTAATCATGTGTGATATGCGGTTGCTGGACCCTGCGAGATGTTTATGAACGTATGAACTCTGAAAAGTCACTGATGCTTGCTTTAATGAATGATCGCAATCTCGTTCATGATCCGGCCCCAGAGTCACAATTAGCATAAAGCTCAAATGGTGTCCATACCGAAAGGACTTCTATACTTTATCTGCAATATTTAACAACGCAAACAAGAAAAAGCATGTTAAACCACACGGATGGTGATCTGCCTCCCGCATACGCAAGATGTTTAGGCCCCATGCTATAGACTATTTGAATGCTTAGCTTCTACCTTTCGCTTTCATTTTGAACAAGGCTCCTTTTCCACTTGCCAAAACGTCTTATTACAATACTTTATTTTCTTGTGGTCGGCGTCTTTCTTCTACTTATTAATTCATTGTGGCTGACGAGACGGCCATCTGACGAAGCTTTCATTTGAACCTAAAGAGCCATACTTTATTCTCACATTTTCATTCTATGTGTGTGCACATTTGCAAAAGTAAAAACAAGAGTAAGGAATACAGTTGACCAAAATATAGAAATTTAAAACTTGTAGGGAGCCCAACATGTCAGTAAACGACGCACCACTGACCAAAATGTAGAGTTTTAAGCTTGTAGGGAGCCCAACCTGTCAGTAAACTGAGCTCCACTGATTGTGAAACTGCCTAGAATGCGGGACGAGTCAGAGTGACAACAGTGATAGAGCCTAAAATACGGCAAAGAGGTTGCCATAGTTTTCGGCGGAAGTTGTACATGCGAACAAAATGTATTGAATTGAAACAAAATAAAATGGTTTAAGTGGGTCATTTTTATGCGAGTCCTGAAGCAACCATCTTCAAAGGCGCCGAGTTAGCTGAATAAATAAACTTTAGTACTTCTAGAAATTTGGTGGCGCAACACGTGGGAAAGAAATCTACTGTTCTGCATGAAGGCTTAGTTTCGGTGCTTCCAGTGTACAGCCTCGATCCCAAACGGAGCAGTTGCCTATCGCTTACCGTATTCTGCCCATTGCTCACTGGTTCAGTCTATTCACTTATAGTGTTGTTCATGCCCAGTGATCCACGACGTTGGGCAGATACTGAGACAAATCAGGAAAGCACCCAGAGCGCAGACTTTATAAATGCATAGAATGCTTCGTGACAAACCATGGTCTTTATGAGAAACTGGGACTGAGCATATCTGTGTGCACGAAAATGACCCTATGACGACGTTTTAATGCTCGTGATTGGGACGCTCTAGGAGCCGACCAGTGCGGACGCGCGAAGATCGGCTCCTGCTTTCAAGAATACTTTCCTGTGGTATCCACAAATTTGTCACCGAGTTTTCAGTCACATCGTGTGCCTAAGTTCTCAAGAAATCAGCAGGTACCCCCTTTGTGCTGATGAGTGGACTTTTAAACCATTTTGGGACATTTTTACACGGCAACACCACCGGAGAATTTAAGCCTAACCAAGGAGGCAATTGCCGCCCAATGCGCCGTCCCGGCGCCAACGTGACTCAATGCTCTGCGCGTTCCAGGACCTGCAACTGAGAATGGAATACAAGTGGATTGAGAGGACATCTTTGCAGAGGATTGCACGGAAGACATGGGTTGGAAAGAAGCCGAAACAAGACGCTCAAAGAATAAGCTAGCCGCGGTTAGCGTTCCCGCTGCCAAGGGCTCAACCAAGGCTGGCGTTGGGGGAGACGCTCGAGCCAGTCGTAGTAGGCATGACACCAAGCATACAATCGTGTGAGCTGGACGCATGCCGCCACTACCCAAGGACTTTAGCAAAATTGTGCTACGATCACGTGGCGGCTTAGATATTTCGAGAATTGGTGCTGGATCCATGGCAGATGTGATAGTACTGGCGGCCGGCGTCATAGAGGAGGAGGCCATGCAGGACATCATCTGTTCCAACTTGCAGCAGAACATTATGGTGGCAAGCACTCCGGACCAAGAAAGAGCTTCAAGATACCTCAAGGTCAAGCAACTTGACATTGGAGGCAAAGTTTTCGAGGTTAGTGCATACGCCACGGCACCCCACGATACTTGTAAAGGAGTGATTCACGGGATCCCCGTAAGCGATACTCAGAACATTGTGACCCGAAAGATTGTGAACGGGAACATCCCGCTCGCGCTGCAGGCCAAGAGAATCAAGAACACTGACACAATCATCATAGCGTTCGAAGGACAAAAAGTGCCGAGATTCGTGAGATATGGACCTTCACTTTTGCAGTGCTCCCTTTACCGCAAGAACATCGACTTTTGTTACGTCTGTGGAAAGCTGGGACATCGCCCTGACGTTTGCCCGAACTCAGCTGAAACCATCTGCAGAGGCTGCGAGATCAAGAATCGAGATAAGCTGCACCAGTGCAATCCAAGATACAGGCTGTGCAACGGTCACCATCCCACGGCAGACAAGGAGTGCAAAAACAGGTTCTTAGTGCCATACGTCGTCAGACGCAGGCGTTGGGAAAGATCGCGAGCAGCCGCAGAAGTCCGGGACGCATCAATCACATCGAGTCCAGACATCAAGGACAAGCAGCTTATTCCAGCCTACGGGACCCAGAGCACCCAGTCTACACAAGAACAGGAAAGACGGCCCCGCTCCAGGGAAGATCGCGTTCCAGAAAAGGTTCTAGACCAAAAGCCCTCCCAATCACGGGGGTGCTCGAGTTCTCAAGATCACTATCAGGGTCGACATCAGCCTGGATGGCACCCGAATGGCCAGCTGCGTGGCGTTCAGTTTGAGATCACGGCTTCCAAATCGAGGAGGATGCCTGCAGTTACACCGAAAGGCAGCTGGCTCAGCGAGTGCGCAACTGCGCGGCAGAAGTGATAACAGGTAAGCTGCCAGAGCATGATATATTATCACAGCTAGAGCAAGAAAACGCAAGGCTAACAAAATCAAATGAGAGGCTATCAGCCGAGTTAAAGGAAATAAAAAATCTTCTTACTAAGCTAACCAGCACGCAGTCTTTACAGCCAACGCCTCAGCCAGTTGATGTCCCTGTGGCTGAAAACGTGGAGGACTCGAGAACCACAAAAAAGAGGGCAGTCATGGCAGAACACGTGGAAGCCAACCAAACTACCATGTCAGATATGAAAGAGGTCTTTGACACGCCCAGCAAGGTAGTAGCCAATCTTAGCGAGCAGATGGGCAGGCTACAATCAAGCGTGGCGGCACTGGAAGAACATATGACTTTGCGCTATAGAAAGGTCGAAGCATACCTGCACAACACAGCGAGGCCTCCTCATGCACCAAACTCACCTTTTCGGCCATCAATACTTGTAGTACCAAACCTGTCGACAGGTGCAGCATCAGGCTCTGGCGGCCCATGTAATAACCATGATGGCAGCGCTATGGGAAGCATTCCGTATCTGGCAATGGAACTGTAGAGGTTACCTTAAAAAGAAGGTAACCCTACAGCAGTATATTAGGAACAGCCAAGGAAAGCCTCAAATTATATTACTGCAAGAAACCCTTTCACCCCAAGCACAGTGCCTGGATTCCGGCCTGTAATAGGGGATACTGAAGAGAGGGGAGTCTGCACCTTCGTATCCAACAAACTAACGCACGTAACACACAATCTCAAGATAGAAGCGGGCCGGTTGGTACACGTCATGGTACAGATCGTGCCAGGTACCAGCAACCGTCAGAACATTTTTATTCATAACATATATATCAGTCCAAAGGAACAAAAGCAGGGGCTCAAGACGGTTCTAAAGAAAGCTGTTACTATCGCCGGGGAATGTCCACTCGTCATTGTAGGGGATTTCAACACCCCTCATCATACATGCGGTTACAAGTACAACACTGGGAAAAGGAATCGACTTTGCCAAAGTGCCAGTGAACTTGATCTCACCCTAATCACGAACCCCAGCCTACCAACAAGGCTTGGTACATCTTGCTGCAGGGTTTCCACCCTGGACCTTACATTTGTAAGGAACATCAAGAAGGCCCAGTGGATGAACCTTGCTGAAGACCTAGGGAGTGACCACTGCACTCTTGCCACTACCTTCTCTGTGGAGCGTAAAAAACAGAGAGAATTCCACTTAACAAACTGGGATAAGTTCAAGAAGTTCAGGATGGAAAGGGAACAAGATGACCACAGACCAGGCTTGGAGCAGTGGGTCTAACAGATCATAGAGGACATCAAATTTGTATCCTCCACCATTACCACAGATTTCCCGGTTGAAAGAATGGATAGCCGGCTCACTCATCTTCTTGAGGCAGAGCAAGCACTACTGAACCGTTGGAAGGGTCAGCGCCTGAACCGAAGACTGAGGAAGAAGATAGCTGCGGTAAACAGATCAGACGAGAAACATTGTCGCGCACTATTCAGGCAGCAATGGGACGAAATCTGCAACTCCGTCGATGGTCAGATGCGCAATGGCAAGACATGGAATATATTAAAACATCTCCTCAACGAAAACACCACCCAAACAAATCAAAAGCATGTTATCGCTCGAACTTTGTATAAAGAGATAGGACGCTCTACAGAACAGCAAGTTGTGCAGCGGCTCGTGCATAAGTACCTCCCAATCAAAAGAGGATTGGAACCATCAAGTAGACAGTACCAGGGCCCGCCCTATCCAGGTCTTGAAGGTGACTTGAACATCGAGGAGATTAGAGGAGCTTTGCATGATCTCAACGGCAGGTCAGCCCTTGCCCCGGACGGTATACCAAACAAGGCCCTTCGTAACCTTGATGACGATTCAATTGACACCCTGAAGGATATGATCGATGCAGCATGGAGAGAAGGCAGGGTGCCAGAGCAGTAGAAGCTGGCCAGCACAATTTTTATTCCTAAGTCAGGAAAGCCCCCTAACTTGGACAACATGAGGCCAATATCTTTGACATCATGTATCGGCAAGGTTACAGAACACGCCATACTGCACAGGATAATTAAGTACTTGAGAGATAACGACATGTATACACACAATATGGTTGGATTCAGGGCAGGGCTATCCACACAAGACGCAATGAAGCTCATCAAACACCAGGTCCTCGATAACGAAACCAGAGACGTGAGAGCCATTCTGTGACTAGATCTAGAAAAAGCGTTTGACAACATCTGCCACTCATTCATACTCGAAGCAATTTCCAAGCTTGGTCTGGGGAAAGCCTTCTATGACTACGTATGGTCCTTTCTTACAAATCGAAAAGCCGTGATGAAGATTGCAGATATCAAGACCGCAGCAATCGAACTAGAAGCAAGGGACAGGCCGCAAAGGGCAGTGATTTCACCAATGCTGTTCAACATTGCCATTATTGGACTGTTAAATAAATAATCGAGCATCGAAGAATTGAAGCACAGCATCTACACAGACGACATTACCATCTGGTGCACAGGGGGAAGTGAGGGGTAGATTGAGAGCACCCTGCAAGAGGCGATTCACACTGTAGAAGAGTACCTTCGTCCTTCTGGGCTAAAGTGCTCCTCGAGTAAGTCAGAACATTTACTGTATTGGACTACACGCCGGGGACCGAAGCCCAGAGGATGGAAGCCGTTTAACCAGATAGACATTCACCTCCATACAAATCAAGGGGATGCCATCCTGAGGGTCGACTCCATCAAAGTCCTGGGCATGCTGATAGATTCTACCGGCACTAACAGCAAATCTATAGCCAAGTTAACTTGGAAAACAGACAGTGCGGTGCACCTCATACGCAGAGTGGCCAACAAAAGAAATGGGATCAAGGAAGACAACCTCATCAGGTTGATGCATGCGTTTGTTCTAAGCCACTTCACGTACGAGGCAGCAATGCACAACTGGTCTAGAGCAGAGTCCGAGACACTGAATGTGCTCCTCAGGAAAGTTATTAAGAAGGTCCTGGGGCTACCCATACATACCGGCACCGAGCGTCTACTTGAACTTGGCCTTCAGAACACGCTCGAATAAATAGCAGAAGCCCAAGAGAGAGCATAGTTTGCAAGGTTATCTACAACGAGGTTGGCGAGAATGATCCTTCAGGAGCTGGGCCAGCACCTAATGACAATTAAACGCAATTACAATGATATTTCCGACAACATCAGGGGGAATATCACGGTATCTCTTATACTACGAAACATGCATCCAGAACACAACATCAAAATAAGAGTAGCGAGGGCCAGTACTATACTTCGTCAAGTCCCAAACGAGGAACGAGGGGTCACATTTGTTGACGCGGCTTCCTGCGCCAATGGGAAAGCTTTTGTGGCAGTGGTGGTCAATGGGGCTGGCCGTGTCGTCAACTGAGCGACGGTCAGGGCGGAAGACCCAATCATTGCGGAACAGGTGGCCATCGCCTTAGCACTCAAGATGGATAACGTTGAAGTCGTCTACAGTGATTCTATGGCAGCACTGCGGGCCTTCGCAAAGGGGACGGTCTCCGAACAAACGCTGAGAATACTACATGACAAGAACATAACGCATCATCTTCTGAGTTGGTTCCCAGCTCACCTTGGACAAATCAACGACTTCCCTCCCAATTTCAATGAAGCAGCGCATGAGGCAGTGTGAGACCTCTCCAACCACGCCTCCCCGGGGATGCGTTCTACCGGTGAAGGGGATAACCGGGAAATTCTTACAACATATAACGAGCTCACTAAACATTGCTACCTGTCTAGAAGAACTTTCCCTCCAACTCTTAAAAATCTAACTCGGCCCCAAGCACTTACATTAGGGCTTTTGCAAACGCGGATTTACCCTACTTTGAAAATGTTACACATCATGTACCCTGACCAATACCCAAGTAATCTTTGCCCACATTGTGGGGAAATAGCTTCATTAGAACATATGCTTTGGAAGTGTACTAAATTCGCTCATTTATCGAACATCACTTTTTTCAGATGGGAGGCGGCAATCCGCAGCTCGTCCTTGGCAGATCAGCTCTGGGCTGTCCACCTAGCCCGCGAGACGGCTGAGGAGCTCAGCATTTCAGTCCCCACGTGGGAGCTGCCCGCAACACAGTGATCTGTGTTTTAGAGGACCAAATAAAAGTTTGTCCAATCCAATGCTCGTGATTATAATCATATCTGAGCATTATAAGTACACTGAACATAAAGGAATAAATTGCCTAGTTAAGTGTTCATGAACACAATTTCAGCGCAGAGGCAATGCGAAACGTATCCGTTATGAAGCTTAAGTAGCCTGGGTTTGAAATAAATATGATCTGGTGCATGAGATTTGAAAACTACTTATGGCACCAGCAATAACATTCGCGTGTGTGGTTCTGCGCTTGAAATAAACTTTTTGTGGATGTTTGACATCTGGATTTACAAAGGAGGCTTGTAAAATAGCTGGAGATAAATGAGCGATGGCTCGGTTGCTAGACTGAAAAGTTATCGTGAGCGAAAAAGCACGTTCAGCTGCGTATTCGGAGCCTATCACGTGGAACGACGTCACGCCTGCCACACTTGCGCTTCAGCAACTGAACGTAATTGCGACGTGATGAATGAACTCGGGAGACATAGTGCAGCAAATCTTCTGCTGTAATGAGGCCTTACTTTAACACTCTACGTTACAGTCACCTACCTGAAGAGACTTTCAACGTGCCCCTGCAACTACAATAAAAGCTGCATGAACCTTTGTACCAATAACAACAACAAAAAGGTCGTTTCAGCCTTGATACTGTGCAGATCTTCTAATCTAAAAGTGATGTGTATCATCGCTTGTATAATCGTTGCACCGTAAGAATACGTTTTAGCTGCCCATTAGAAAATTACGCGACTGAATGATTAAGTCAAATGCTTCTTTTCTAGCTTACAACTTTTTAAATAAAACTTACCCCCGAATCTACGCCGAAGTGCCTAGACGATATATTTTGAAACGTGTTGAGCTCTGTTTTTACAGTTATCGTTTAATTAGGGTTTAGGCCTATACATAAAAGCATCGCGTGGCCCACAATCGAAAACGTGCGTTGTACACACGTTATACGTATCTCCGAGAGAAATCTCACATGAGTAGGTGTTGTAACACCCGCCATTCGGTCGCGGGCTCCCAATATAGTCGGTGACATTGTACAGGATGTTCGCGCGACAGAGCCAACCACAGCTAATGGGCACTCCTGCACGTTCCGTACAAACCATTTCAAGGATGCGCGGTCGTTGGTCATTAGGTCTTGGTCGCATGCGGAAGCCTAAGGCTTAGTCTTTGTTGGCGACCTTCTCAAGCAATTTTAGCTGAGAGACGCACTCTATGAGTGAAATGCGAAACCAGTGCAGTGCGGCAGATTATGCCGCGAGACGTCACGTGCGTTTGACGTTCTCGAATAATTGCGATTTGAAAAGTTTGCTATCCCGTCAACTCGTCAACAAAACGTTGAGGTCATCCTCTACGTCGGCCTTTACTATAGGGCTTACGATTACGTAATAAATAAGTAAGTAAACAGTTAAAGTTAGCGAAATGGGCCTGGTTAGTGTTGTATATTGTAAAAGAGTACAAAAATTCGTGAGGGACTATATATATATATATATATATATATATATATATATATATATATATATATATATATATATATATATAAGGGAGAGAAATGTTTACCTAAGGGCTCGTATTTCCGTGTTTTAACACAATATTAACGAGATATAACAGACAGTAATGCCAAGGAATGTACAGGGGAAGTTAGTAGAACCAATGGAATGTAAATAAGAAGAAAGAAGAAAAAAAAGTGGATGAAAAATTACCAGCTGTGAGCAGGAATCGAACCTACGACCTTCGAATAACGCGTTCGATGCTCTACCAACTAAGCTATCACAGCGGCCGTCCCTCCATCCACTTTTTGGGGTTTATATGTGAATTTAGAAGTAGGAGTGACCGTCAGCGCCATCTATAAGCCAAACAACGAGTGTGAAAACGCTCTTATTCGCATGTTTGGCGTCACGTAGCACGTGAACTTATTATGAGCGGGCAGCTGATTAATTGTCCCTCTTACACAACCTAAATAAAACTAATAAGGTAACTAATCAGGTAACTAATAAGGTAACTAATAAACTAATAAGGTAACTGAACTCGAACATTTATTGCTGTCGAGATCTCTCCCTGTGGTGATCGTAACAGAGACTTGGCTAAACAACGATATTCCGAATGATGCGGTTGTTCCTCCTGGGTACAGAGTGTTTCGCTGGGACAGAAATTCCCGTGGTGGGGGCGTTGCAATTGTCATAAAAAAATGTATCTCAGCAGTTCCAATTATTTGCAATTTATGGGAATCTGTATGGTGTAAATTTACGTACGCGAACACCAATTACCTTATCGGAGCCGTATACAGACCACCTGCCACTTCCCCCGAGTTCCTGGAAGACCTTCAGACGTTTTTGAACTCAAATGTAAACAAGACAACAAAATTAGTCGTGGCCGGAGACTTTAACCTACCAAATATAGACTGGATTTCTTTATCGGCCGGTAATAAGGATGCTACTAGCAGCGAAAAGTTATTTGAAATAATGATCAGCCATAACCTAACCCAAATTGTTCAACAAGACACTAGAGTAACATCAGGTTCTCAGTCACTGCTGGACCTGGTATTCCTTTCGGGCACTATGGAGGACTTCAGTGTTACGGTCGAAGACGGCATATCTGACCACAGACTGATTTCGGTTGAGATTCTATGTGGTACAAAACCTAGAAAACGACCCTTCGTTCGGGTCCCTGTTAGTGACTACGGCCGGGCAGATGACATGTCAATATTAGAATTTTTGGAAACTGCTTTTGATGATTTCAAGCAAGCCTCTGATAGCGAGCCAGTTGATTGTTTGTGGCAGAAATTGAAATCAATAAATAACAGCTGTATAGAAAGGTTTGTTTCCATTCGATTGAAAAAAACAAGGAAGACTAACCCCTGGATCACTAGAGATGTTATCCACACTAAACGCAAAATAAAGAGATTACGCAAAAGACAAGGCCACTCTGAGCAGATTTACCAACTACGAGCAGCGTTGAAAATCCAAATCTCCAAGTCCAAAAAAAGGTTCTTCAATGAAACGCTTTCTGGGTTCTTGCGCACTTCGCCTAGAAAATTTTGGCTATACTTGAGCGATCGGAAAGAGGCGATTGAACATATCGTGGTTGGCTCTGATGTTGTAACCCAGAAACAAGATATAGCTAATGGTTGCAATGGCTTTTTCTAATCTGTATTTACAAAGATGGCATTCACGGATGAAGATAAGGAAATGGCCGATACTTGCACATGCGCCATGGATCCAGTTTCATTTGATCAAGCGGGCGTGTTTCAGCAGCTACTTAATTTGAACGAAAAGAAGGCTAATGGACCGGATGGAATACCAACTGTGTTTTTGAGGCGGTATGCGGAGTGGATGTCGTTTTACTTAGTCATTATCTTCGAAAAATCACTCTTGACACATTCGCTTCCCAAAGACTGGCTGAGCGCTATTGTGAAACCGGTATTTAAAAGTGGCGACAGGATGCTTTTTACCAACTACAGGCCAGTGTTTCTGACGGGTGTTTGCTGTAAGGTTTTTGAACACGTCATTGCCAAACAGATGGCTATTTTCTTGGAGACAAATGGGCTGATATGTAGGCAACAGCTCGGGTTTAGGCAAGGGCTTTTCACGTTATCCCAACTGATTGAAACTCTCCACGATTTTGCCGCTGCCGTAGATAACAAAGAACAAGTCGACGTGATAATCATAGACTTTGAAAAAGCCTTCGATAAGGTATCCCACCATAAATTGCTCTTCAAGCTCAAACGAACAGGCGTAAACGAAAATATCCTGAAGTGGATTGAGGCATACTTAACTAACCGCAAGCAGTTGGTACGAATTGATGGGTTTGAGTCTGAATCACTTGATGTTTATTCCGGTGTGCCCCAAGGCTCCGTGTTGGGCCCATTGCTGTTCTTGCTGTATATAAATGATGCTGTTGACATTGTTAACCCTCCTGTAAAAATTAAATTGTTTGCTGATGATTGTTTAATATATGCCCCAGTGACGTGTGCGAATGACCAAATTGTAATTAATGATTGTCTTGATGATTTTCAAACATGGTGCGATAAATGGGAGATGAAAATAAATTATTCTAAGACAACATATACGCATATAACTACCAAGAAACACGTTTTACCATTTACGTACAGCATTGGACCTACTAATTTACAGCAGGTGTGTGCATTTAAATATTTGGGAGTGCATATTACGAATGATTTGAAATGGCGTGCACATGTCGAGAATGTATGCTGTGCCTCTTAGAGAAAACTGCGTTTCTTGCGTGCTAAATTACCGAATGCTACGAAAGACGTCAAGCTGCTTGCATATAAAACATTTGTGCGCCCTGTTTTAAAATATGCTTGTGCTGCCTGGAGCCCCCACCAAAAGGATTTAATAGGTAAACTGGAACGAATTCAGAGACTTTCCACGCGATTTATATGTTCGAAGTATAAAAGGACTGATTCGGTTACCGAGATGTTAAAACTAAGTGGTTTGGAATCTCTAGAAATTAGACGACAAAAGCAGCGCCTAAAGGTATTTTTTTCAGATATTGCATGGTCAAATAAAAATATATAGAACAATTTACGAACACCCCCCGCATAAGCTCAGCAGCCGGATCAATCATGACGCGGCGGTTCGCCCCTTCGGTGCTTGCACGGACGTCTTTCGCAAATCTTTTTTCCCTGACGTTATAGAAGCGTGGAACAAATTGCCGCGACATATTGTTGAAAATTCTGACGTTAAAAAATTTGAATGTGCTCTTGATGTTTACTTTGCCGAGCAATGAATAAGCTATTGTGTTATTGTTCAAAGTTGCTGAAAATATCAATGTCTGTATTTACTTTCCATATCCTATGCTTCCCTCTCTGTAATGACCTTCAAGTGAGGATTGACAGTATAAATAAAATAAAAAAAATAAAAAAATAAACACACCAAGTATGCCAGTACGAGACCCTCGTTCAATGAAATAAGGGAGAGAAGTGTATACCTAAGGGCTCGTATTTCTGTGTTTTAACACAATATTAATGAGATATAACAGACAGTAATGCCAAGGAATGTACAGGGGAAGTTAGTAGAACCAATGGAATGTAAATAAGAAGAAAGAAGAAAGAAAAGTGGATGAAAAAATTACCAGCTGTGAGCAGGAATCGAACCTACGACCTTCGAATAACGCGTTCAATGCTCTAACCACTGAGCTATCACCGCGGCCGTCCCTCCATCCACTTTTTGGGGTTTATATGTGAATTTAGAAGTAGGAGTGACAGTCAGCGCCATCTATAAGCCAAACAACGAGTGTGAAAACACTCTTATTCGCATGTTTGGCGTCACGTAGCACGTGAACTTATTATGAGCGGGCAGCTGATTAAATGTTCCTCTTATACAACCTAATCACACCAAGTCTGCCAGTACGAGACCCTCGTTCAATGAAATAAGGGAGAGAAGTGTATACCTAAGGGCTCGTATTTCCGTGTTTTAGCACAATATTAATGAGATATAACAGACAGTAATGCCAAGGAATGTACAGGGGAAGTTAGTAGAACCAATGGAATGTAAATAAGAAGAAAGAAGAAACAAAAGTCGATGAAAAAATTACCAGCTGTGAGCAGGAATCGAACCTACGACCTTCGAATAACGCGTTCGATGCTCTAACCACTGAGCTATCACAGCGGCCGTCCGTCTATCAACTTTTTGGGGTTTATATGTGAATTTAGAAGTAGGAGTGACAGTCAGCGCCATCTATAAGCCAAACAACGAGTGTGAAAACACTCTTATTCGCATGTTTGGCGTCACGTAGCACGTGAACTTATTATGAGCAGGCAGCTGATTCAGAAGCTCACTCCTACTTCTAAATTCACATATAAACCCCAAAAAGTGGATGGAGGGACGGCCGCTGTGATAGCTCAGTGGTTAGAGCATCGAACGTGTTATTCGAAGGTCGTAGGTTCGATTCCTGCTCACAGCTGGTAATTTTTTCATCCACTTTTCTTTCTTCTTTCTTCTTATTTACATTCCATTGGTTCTACTAACTTCCCCTGTACATTCCTTGGCATTACTGTCTGTTATATATATATATATATATATAGCATGTGCGTGCAGTCGCTCTTCCTTTGTTCATGTTCGCTTTTTATGATTACGTGATTTCTGCAGAGAAAGAACGACAGCGAGAGAGAGTAGATAGGAGATAAGGATCCCAGTTGTTCACCTCGTACTAGTGAGCGATATAACGAATTGGTATGAGTCATTGGCTCCGTGTATCACGTTCCTACTGTAGCCCTTGGAAAGTGAGAGAGAGCTCAGGCCCAAGTGCTCAAAACGCGCGTCCCATCGACGGAAGGTTTTCGCACGAGGGACGGGATGACGCTTAATCTTCAAGCGTCGACATGGCAAACGAAAGCGCCCCCAGTCGCAAACTCGTGCGTTTGGCTGGGGCCAAACGTAGGAACACCACGATGTGTGAGTTCACTGACCGGCGAAGTCCCAGCCTCAGCAGGTCACCCCCTTAACTTGGCGTGAACCAGAATTAGCTTGGGAGGGTGTCACAAAACGAGCGCTTAAAAAAGGGCGCGCTGCCAACTTCTCGCGACGAAATGACGGAGTGACACCGCGAGGTCAATGATAAAAAAAAAGAGAAAACAAACATCCAAAGACTCCTCGGGCGCGCGACTCTCTCCTTCGGAAGCGTGGGTTCGCCGACGAACCTCCTCTCATCGTCGGCCGAGCAAGCCCTCGAAATTTCTAGATGGAAAGGTGCGTGATGATGCCGGCTTGAGTCATCCGTCGCGGACGGCCCTCGTATCGTCTCGACCTTTCCCCCAGCCTTCGCTACGCATCGCGCCGACGAAATGATGAGAACTTTCTGGAATCTCGCGCGGAAGGTATTTAATCGAGCAGCCGAGACGAGAGATCAGGAGAAGACGGAAGTTAGCGCCAGAGCGCGTAGGGATTCCGCCGTGTAGTCGGCGAAGGTTTTATTCGTAGAGACAAAGCAGGAGACGAAGATGATTTCCACCTGAGGGGTGACGACTCGAGCTACAGGCAAGAGTGTGTGTTTACCGCTATCGAGCGAAGACGCGTGGCAACAGCTGCGTGTGTGAAGCCGACGTGTTTCCGGCGAAGAAGTTTTAAGCTTGGAGAGTGGCCTATTGAAGAAGTGAGGTTTCCTGGAAGAGAAACTTCGGGGCAGCGGAACGACAGAGGTTTCCTGGAAGAGAAACTCCGGGGGCAGCGGAACGACAACAACGCTGGACTTTGAGTGAGTGATTCTCGGAAGAGTATCATTCAGACTTTTGTTCCAAAGACTGCGGACTGAATAGGTTTTCTATCTCTTTAGTCTTCAAGTGTCTTGGTTCTTCAATACATGCAACTGCATTGTAGTGCGTATTGTTGTCTGTGTCTGTTGTTTCGAGTGTGGCTGATTGTACTGTGTAGTACGTTGTTTGGTTGGTGACATATTGTATTCAACTATTGTGGAGTGTGCATACTTGTGTATTGTTTTTGATCTGCCATTATTGAGAATATAATTCTGTTTTGTTTATCAACTCTCGGCTCTGACTTGTTCTTTGGGTCACAGCCAGCGTCCGCTGGCGCGCCAAAAAGGACCACTTCTAAATTGTCCACGCTTTCGTGGTGCGGTTCGGGGGGCCGATACTTCGGTCCTTGAAATTAGCCCAGCGATCGCCGACGAATATGACGTGCTGCATGGTCAACCCATGAATAATGTCACGATCTCGTCGCGTACGTCAAACACTTCCCGCCAGACTGCCACATACACACGGGCTGATATGTGCCACTGGTATGCGGGTATGTGCCACAGAAGATTGACACTTAGTATCACACCCACCCTCGGCTATGCGTATGAACCCGTTCCTAACATACATAGATATTCTAGAACATCAAAGACTTGAAAGACGGAAACTTCCGTCTCCGGGGCCAAAGCTCGGTAAAGAATCTCAGGTAGCGTGGCGTCACCTGCAGACTTTGTCTTACCCCAATCCATACATACTGTCCAAAGATAGATCGCGACACATACGCGCCATAGTGCAGGTTCTGCGTCAATAAAACAGCCACCCTGTACCACATAGGGGAATGCCCACACAATCCACCTCTACAATCCAGAGCACAGCAAAACACTGTAGGGTGGGAGGCAGCTCTGTCCAGCTCGGATCGGAAGACACAAGAGGCCCTCGTGAGACGAGCGAGGACAGCGGCCCGTGCCAATGGGATGCCTTACTAAGGAACCCACTCACCGACACTCTTCCCTTGGTCCCAAATAAATGTTTAATTCTCTCTAGTATCTACCCAGAAACGACGAGAACAC
The DNA here is from genome assembly GCF_043290135.1 of Rhipicephalus microplus. Classification (NCBI taxonomy): domain Eukaryota; kingdom Metazoa; phylum Arthropoda; class Arachnida; order Ixodida; family Ixodidae; genus Rhipicephalus; species Rhipicephalus microplus. The sequence goes on from NC_134710.1 coordinate 283,854,144, forward strand.
ACATGGAAAATTTTAACGCGTGAGCGTTAAGAAATACCGGACATCGGTAGCGTCAACCCGATGAATGTAAAGAATAAATGTCAGGGTCCCAGCTGAAATCGAACCCAAGAATTCTGCGTGGCAATGAATCATTTTACCACAGAGCTACGCCAGGTCTCAGAACTACTTTGCAAATAGACGCTAATCTTCGTGAAACGTCAATAATGGTTGCAGTGCTGCCTGCCCAATTGTATAAACATTACATATGTACTCCTTTGATACAGCTGTCACCTCGGGTTAACGTCAATTGTGGTTAGTTGCCATGTGCTAAAGTTGATTTATGAAGCAGTGTCAAGGGCCAGCATCCTCGCGAACATGATCGCTTCATATCAGCTTCTGGTGTTCCTAATACGCATGTTCCAGTTGGCATCGTTACGGAAGTACAAACAACCGCTTATATAAGCATCTGCGACTCTTCAACATATGTCTGTGCGTGTAACATTTCTACATATCTTTACCCTCATTTTATGACGTGTCGCTCAATAAGAAATCTGCAACGCGGTCATACTCTCCCCACTTGCTTCACATAAAATTGATTCCCAGGTACGTGGGATCTGCCGATTTTTAATAACTGACTGAAGTGTCAGCGCGCGCAGACCAATGGCAGCAGTATCTGCCTCATGCCAGAGCGAGCGTCTTGTCTTATTCTCTGCGAAGCCGATGCAGCTGCCACTAGACTATATATAACAAAAGTGTGGCGAACAAGTAATGTCTTTTACGTAACGCTTATGGGTACTAGGGTCGCAACTTCTTGGTGGAAAAGTTTTCTAAGCATGCGAGCCTAAATGATCATATCACTAACCACTACGCGTCAAATGAGATATGCTTGTGGTCTGTGTGGCAAAAAACTTCACGAGCCCACGCAAATGCGGAGATAGTTTTCCCGCTAGATTTCGAGCAATCGCGTAAAATGCTGTCAGATTCGAGCATCGACTACGTAGGCCTCCATAGCCTGAAAGGAGCATTCAACATGATGCTTCTCATTTTTGTAATGGCTGCCTCATCTCAAAGTTTTCTGCTCTCTGTTACTTTCTGTCTTCTCTTGGTCGTCTTCCCCCTCGAACTTCGCTTTCTTCTAGCTATTAGATCTCTCTTTTTTTAAAATTTTTTCGTTTCTTTACGGGCTGCAGAATCGATGCTGAGCAGCTTACACCGGCAATAACAAAACAAAAGGAAATCTGTACGCTGCTGATACTAGAAAGTCATTTATTCCAGTCCTTCGGCACTCAAATTTCTAATAAAGCATTTCTTTTTCTTGCAGCACTTACAGTGCTTGTTTTGAACATTGTTTTTTTTTCTAATGAAAACAAAACAAGTTTCCAACGTTCTACTCAACATTACTCATATTTTGATGAAAGCGTAAATAAGCGAACGGTGATTGTACGTGCGACAGTGTCATGGTTGTAAGACATACGCGCGAGGTTTTCTGCACCAGCGTCCTGTCGATCAGGTGCAATCATTGATCATGAAATTCCAGGTGCAGCGAAAGACTGTTGAATTAATTAAAGTGGTATGAATTAGCTTTTCGCAGTGTTGTTCGTGCCCAGACTTTGCATGTCTTTACGTTTTGGATTTTTTCTCTCTCGGATTTATTTTTAATCGAATCGCACGAAATTCCTCGTATGGTATACTTCCACCATTTAATTAATTTAACAGTTAAGCGTACGTATTAGAGTGACTAACAATTTTACGCTTTATTACTTCCCCTTAGAAAAAAAAAAGCACTGCATACCAGAGTTAAACCTGATATTTAGAAACTGATGCAGATACACTGCAGGTCGAGTCAATTTCAAACTTCGAAATATTCACAGGCTTCACGCATCCGGTAGCTTGTTGAAAGGGTTTGTGTCTTCAGTAATATTAATATCTAAAATTTTATGTCCCAAAACTATAATATGATTGAGAGACGCCGAATGTAAGGCACGGGGTTGAACTCAACCTGAGATTGAACTCAAGACCTTTGGTTCAGCAGCCTAGCACTCAGACCGCTAAACTATCGAGGCGGATTCTTGGCAGTTCCAGCCATTCCTAAACGTATCGTGATCTTCATGATGCGGTAATGCCACACAAGTGCACATACACAGACAAAGCCGAGGATACAACTATGTCGGAAGCTATGGAGCCAATAATCGTGTGTCTCGATTGAAAAAAAGAAATTGTGACTCCTGTTTGAAATCGGGAAGCGGCCTTGGTTAATATCATGTGCAGCGTCAGGGTTATCAATGGTATATACTTTCACAAAAAAGTAAGTGGAACAAGGTTCTACTGTTTTTAGTGCAATATTTTTGGTATATAGTTACTTCGTTTACTTACTACGTGTTTTTTCTATTGTTATCAAATTGATAAGCTTTTTAACGCGTGCCTTTACCTAACTCATGTTTTCATTTGTGCACTGTAAAAACACTTTCAAAATTTTCATTAAAGTTTCAATTGTTTTGAGTTTGAATTATTCCGCATGCATCATATTTTCTACCCCTTTTGTAACACCCCTAAAACAGGGCGTTTAAGTAAGAAATTAAAATGAAACTGTACCTGAAATAATTATTACGCTATAAAAATGTTCGTAAGAGCAAACATCAGTTACTCGTAATACTGTACATGATTTTAGCCAGAGGAGCTGGAAAGTAGTTAATAACACTTTAGAGCAGTAGAGCTTGTGAATTCGGCCTTGTGGTACTAATGGCTGTTTCGGTAGAGGCAGAGCAAGCACTATTCCTAGAAGCCACTCAGTAGCGGGTGCCCAGTCGATTACCGCTGAAATTCCAAACACTAATTTGCTAATCACGTAATTTAAATTTTAAATGGGATGAAATATTTCGGAGTAATGTCTAATTGTGACAAAAATTTTCAGGCTATACCTTCATTGTATTGCATTTGAAACCTAATACCTTTCTTTAAATGCACTAAGTTGTTTACGCAATTTCGTTATGCATTATTAGTGATTTTTTTGCCTTGTCCTCGCACGAGCAGGCCCAGCTCAAAAGCAAGTAATCCGTTTAATACGCTAAGCACTTGAGGTTTCAGTGTTAGAAATGTACCACTTAGTATGTAGTGCAATTATTTATTCTGTAAAATGATCTACGAACGTTCAATTTTTCTTTGTTCCGCATAATCGCGTTGCATCGTGCGCCTCAATTCCGAAACATTCTTCAACCACTGCAGCCGAGATGAGACAAGTGCCTCCGAATCATATGCGTTAGGCCTGTTGTCAGGGTCATATGTCGAATATCACCTCGTTGACAGTGTTATTTAGGCGGCAGTGGTTTTCGCCGGGCATGTTTTGTCTAGTCTTGATTTTTCAGCATGGTACTGTGTGTGCCTGGCCCCAATACATTCTCTTTGATTGTACCATCTACTATGTAATTGTGTTAGTCTTGGCGTGAGCAAAGTATTCTCTTTGCACGTACCATCTACTATGTAATTGTGTTAGTCTTGGTGTGAGCAAAGTATGAGGCTAATATGGCCGACTTTTCTTTTGATATAGATGAGGTATAAGATGACTGAATGCGGTGCGCTGTGTAGAAATGTGAGCGTTTGTGTTATCTTTAAAGCAGTGCGACGCCTTTGCGATCATGAGCCGTAGTAGTGGACCAATGATTTCAAAATTTTTGGTACCACCTCCTTATCTGTTTCTTTTGCCAGTTAACTGCGTCGTGGAATTGAGTTCTCCTTATCATGGTTGTTGAAAAAGCGTCAGTAATAGAGTAAATGCTGATATACTGTCTCCGTGTGTGATATGAAACCGTAGTTCTTGAGGCTTTGTTCCTTGGCTCACGAATTATTGAAGCGCATCTCAAACGAAATGCCCCTGAAGCGAACAACTAAGTCATAGTTGGAGCTGAATGAATCCTCGCGTTCAAGTTTTTTTTTTTTTTTCGGTGTTCTTCGAAAAGGGAGGCTGTTGGAGGGGATGTAAAAATCGATTGCCTCTTAGCAAACGTTGAGCTCAAAAGCAATTCATTGCAGCGGCGAAGGGCCTCCATGTTCGAAGCTGATAAAAGAAGTTTTGTCTTACAGTGATCCACTTACGGGAAGAAATCTGCGGCACACCCTGCTGCGCACTCTGTATAGGTGTTGAGAAAGACGCAGCTTCATTCGCGCTCTATTAACGCACCTGAAGTCACTGTACTGGATGAACGCTGTACCTGAATGTTTCTGGTTTTGTTTTGTGTTTGCCTTGTGAGCAGTCGGTTCTCGATTTAGGGAGATATTATTTAAGAGGGTCCGGGGAATTTCGAACAGGCTAACTTTCACTCTGCATTTTGGGACGTTAAACCCCACATATCAATCAACTTTCACTCTGCTGCTTCGCCGCGGTGGTCTTTAGTGCTACGGTACTCAGCTGCTGACCCACAGGTCGCGGGGTCGAATCCCGGCTGTGGCTGCGTTTCCTATTGAGGCGGAAATGCTGTAGGCCCGTGTGCTCAGATTTGGGTGCACGTTAAAGATCACTAGGTGGTCAAAATTTCCGGAGCCCTCCACTACGGCACCTCTCATAATCATATGGTGGTTTTGGGACGTTAAAACCCACATATTAATCAACTTTCACTCTGCTGAAGGTGAGGTGTGCGACGTGGCCATGCTTTATGTCACTTTTTAACACGCTTACGACCCAATAAATATACATACTTTGGTCCACCACCTGATTATGACATTTCCGACCTTCGTAAAGCATTTCGAGACTGGACACACTTTTGCAAAGACCTGCGGTGATTGCCGATTTCGGATGTCTTCTTTCCGTGCTCTGCAGACAGGAATCGCAGTTAACAAATTTTGCTCTGTATTTGTACTTGAAATGCTACATCCCAGACCTGAGTGCGTTGCATGCGTGTATGCACCACAGCATACATATAAAATTATCTTCGTCATAAAAACAAAACATTGTTTTCTTTCATTCTTTTTGTTTCTTCTTTGCTCAGTAGAGCCAAGGTCTACTGGCTTCGCTTGAATGTGTGAGCCACATCCCATGCCACACCTAATCTGCTTAATCACAGAAATCAAATGTCTCTTTCTTCTGTTCAGTGAACGTATGGACGTTTAGTTTAGCTGTCCTTTTTTCTTGTTTATGAACTGCTACTTAAGATTCTTGTGTTAACTCAAAGTTGAGATTATGATCTTGTCTTTGGTGTCCATTTTGTGGGTGTAAGCATGGCAAATCGCGGATGTCAACTGTCTTCAGAATTCATCCACTGTTTTTGCCTCACGCGGTGTTTTGGCTTACAGTGATACCAATTTCCACCACTAGATTCTGTGAAGGCCACACTGGAGGCTTTTGTGGCAAATCGTATTAGCTTTGTATTATGCAGTGACACTACTTTCTGATAAAACTTATGTGGTTCTGCGCACCAATACTGCAGAATGCGTAGGAGGGCATTTTAATATAAAACTTAATTATGATAGACTGTTCAGAAACGTTTATTTACACTATGTACAAAAACAAAAATAATGACTATCAATGGGTTTTTTTAACGGGCACCTACTAAGCACATGGGTTTGTTCACGTTTCATTTACACCAAAATGTGGCCGCCGTAGCCAAGACTCGACACCTTCTTCTCGAACCCAGCAGCGCAACAGTGTAGGTGCTAAGCTGCCACGGCTCGTCGCCACGAAATTATAGATACATATTTTTTTTCAGCCTACGCATGAAACTTTAATTACGTCAGATGAATTTGTGTATCTATTTCTAGTGGTGTAAATTATGCATTGCTTTCTTAAAACAAGACGTACACGTACATATCACCAAGTAGTATACAAAATTGTGAATAGTTTTTTCTGTGTAAAAGGTGGCCTACCACGTAAACCTACTGCTATGCTAAAAAACACATGCAATTTGCCTTTTCAAAAACACACACACGTATATATATATATATATATATATATATATATATATATATATATATATATATATATATATATATATATATATACATATATATATATATATATATATATATATATATATATATCACCCACTGACACGCGTGTCACGATGCACGTGTCACTGGATATGACACCATGACGCCAGGATACGATACTGGATATGACGCCATGACACGCATGTCACTGACGTAAGAGGCATTCCCTATTTTATTGCACCCGTGGCCACTGGATAAAGATATTTCATATTAATGGGAATTTTTTTAGTGTTTAGTTTCACCACTTGCACAAGGTCTTTTAACCCGTGATTAACTTTTCTGAGACATAACGAATGGAGGTGAAAAACACCCTCCCTTATTATTAATAACAGGAAAACTGTGGACTTTTTTTTTCAAACAAGGATAAAATTAGTAGAAACGGCAAAGCCGGCATCGTTACCTTCGATTTTGTCCCCTTCTGACGAGAGGAGAAGACGCAATATTCTTCTAGTGATTTGCGCGACGAAGACCTATAGGTGTCACCACTGAGTTCATGTCATTTATATGCACACTGTGCTCGCTCCTCACCTTATTGAGAACCCCATCTGCTAGAAGCGCACTGAAAGTTCTGGATACTTTGGAGCCGTTCCTTGCAAGCCTTTTTTAACATCATGTCCTACAGTCTACGTCATCTGAAACAGTCGAAGTCCACCTGTACATTGCGGCATATTGCAGTTTTATGACCTTCTGGGCGAACGTGTTGCATGCTGCTATGCGCGCAAGTGTATTATTTCTCCTCTGCCAAATATAAAAATAAATTAAATTGCATTTGAACCCGCACACCGAGACAGACAGACAGACAGACAGACAGACAGACAGACAGACAGACAGACAGACAGACAGACAGACAGACAGACAGACAGACAGACAGACAGATAGATACATAGATAGATAGATAGATAGATAGATAGATAGATAGATAGATAGATAGATAGATAGATAGATAGATAGATAGATAGATAGATAGATAGATAGATAGATAGATAGATAGATAGATAGATAGATAGATAGATAGATAGACAGACAGACAGACAGACAGACAGACAGACAGACAGACAGACAGACAGACAGACAGACAGACAGATAGACAGATAGACAGATAGATAGATAGATAGATAGATAGATAGATAGATAGATAGATAGATAGATAGATAGATAGATAGATAGATAGATAGATAGATAGATAGATAGATAGATAGATAGATAGATGCTGAGATGTGGTTTCATGACACGCGTGTATGTAAGAACATGACAACATACCATGTTCATAGAGTGCTCGCGGCCGTTTCACTAGGTTCACATATGCTAAATTTGGCATCATGTGACATTAATAGATGACGAAGGTAAACGACACATCCAGACATGATAATCATGACACGGAAGTCGTGTAGTGCTTAATTTACCTCCACTTTGTAACGTTCTGGTGATTTTAAAGTGACATATCAACCTTCTTCATTCGTGCTTCGCACATATCAACCTTCATCATTCGTGCTTCGCATATCATCGATTCCCACTGTACGTGGGATCTGCCAATTTTTTATGACCACGCAGATACCACCTACACAGACGCTTCCTACGTGTGATCGATCTCTTTCTTCTGGCTCATTTCGAAGAGATGTCATGTCTGGCCTTGTGGACAAAGTGTGATATAATACCACCTATGCTTAGAGGTTTGCCTCGCGTTCCTCAACAAGCTGCTGATTCTCTGCACATCTCTCCATCAATCGAAGAAGTAAAGGCAGCACTACAATCTATGAAACGAGGCTCAGCCCCTGGGCCAGATGGTTTTCCAGTTTAATTTTACTTGTCATTTTGGAATGAGCATGGTACTGCCTTGACCGCGGTTATCCGGCGATGTTTCGAGGATGGTGTCTTTCCATCAAGTTTCGAGATGGCCATATTGTACTAATCCCAAAAGCTGAAGCTTCCTCTGTTAGTTCTCAAGATTGGGACCTATCACGCTTCTTAACGTTGACTGTAAGATATTCGCGACGGTGATCCTTCAACGTTTGTGGGCTCTGCTGAACACCCTGGTGGGTCATCACTAGGCTTCATCTATGCTTGGACGAGAAATACACAGCTTGTCCTTCACCACCCGGGATATCATAGCCTATACTCTGTCGTGATCTGGGCGTGGTCTCCTTGTGTCTTTGGACCAAGAAGAAGCATTTGACCGACTAGAGCACACGTATATCTTTAAAGTGGTCACAGCCTTTGGTTTTCCTGGTTCTTTTGTGAAATTAGTTAGACATACCTACTCTGGTATAAAAAGCACACTAGTTCTAGATGGTTTGCAGAGTGCTGCCTTTTCTATCACACGTGGGGTGCGTCAGGGATGCCCCTTGTCTCCTGTTCTATTTATCTTCAGCCTTGAGCCATTTTTGTATGCTCTAGAAGCGGACTCGCGTGTCCAGGGTTTTGCGCTTCCGGGCAGCAGTGCCGTGAAAGTCACAGCTTTTGCTAACGACATAACCCTGTACCTTTCAGATGAAGATAGTATTTGACATATCCTGCGTTTATTCTTTCAGTATGGTGACATTTCAGGTACCACGCTAAACCTCTCTAAATCCCGGTATTTGTTCATCGGCTGTCCAAACTCCAGACTTAGTTCCACATCTCTTTTTTCAGCCGGATGCGTCTCTTTGCATTTCAGGAATTCTATACAACCACTACGACGTTTGTAACTCCGTTTGGTAAAATGCCCTCGATGAAGTAAAACAAAAAATTGAGAACGCATGAAATTTTGACTTCCCGCTTTTTGAGCGAAGGTACCTTGCGCATACTGTGTTCTGCGGTCACATTTGGGACCTTTCTTACGCGGAGCAGCCACGTTTACGCATCGTGAGTTCATTGCAGTGTGCCTTGTGGTCCTTCTTTTGGTCCTGTGGCACTGAATTGATTGCTCGTGCGGCGTTAGGACAGCAGCGTTTCCAGGGAGATTTTGTTTTCCCTTCGGTATCAATACGCTGCTGGCTACTAGCCCTGCGCTTCCTGTTGCGCCTCGTACAAGGAGAGGAATCCCCGCGCAAACTCTGGTATATTATTTTATAGGTACCCACCGTTAGTATTTAATGCCTAATGTGCACCTTAATCAGGGACTACAATCGGTAACTTTTCTTTCGTTTTATGCAACAGCTGTCGCGTTTTTTTTTTCTCATATCTAGTCGACTTTCCCTGGCGTAGATGTGTTAGACAATCCTATCATTGACACAACAGCCACTTTGTAGCTCCCGTTAGTTCCTCCAGCACGCCGCAACCGCTCTAGTCATGTGTCTTGGAGCATGCTGACGGCGTAATTTCTGCCTGGCCACCTCCAGGACTTCATGTGGCGGCTGGGGTGGGACGTTCTTCTTACCCTTGACCGCATCGAAAGGTGGAGAATGGTCCAGTCAGCAACATGCCCGATCTGTTCCCTACTGGAAACAAATCGCCATGTTTTAAGACAATGCGTCGTTGCTCGTGTTTTCTGGAGGGCCATTCATGCTGTATTTCATGGCCTCAGAGTAAACCGCTTTGTTTCTTCTGGACATTGTTCTCGAGGCCGCTTCACCTGCCTTCTTATTGTTGCTGGTGCCTACTGTCGTTTGGCGCAATCGCTGTGAGGCTGTTGCAGCAAGTCGTCGCCATCGCGCTCTCTTCCCGATTTGAGAGTGACTGTACAAAGAAGTACTATCTGTTCTGTCGGAAGAACTCTTCTTTCTGGGTGAGGAGGAGTTCCTTTGACACTGGTCCTGCACTTTTGTGTTCGTCTGCGAGAGACGTGTAAATCTTGTTTTGAGGCCTGCCTAGTTTTGGAAGGTTAATCTTTGTTTAGTACTCGCACGAATACCTTGTAAATACTATCTAAACACTTAACATATAGATGTTTACATTTATTCGTGTGTTCTTCGTTTACCATGTATTGTACATATGTAAAGATATCTTTTTGTAACAATTATGGTGTATCTGTGTGTGTTGTATTCCGTGTACATATGTAAAGATATCTTTTTGCAACAACTTTCGGTCTGTATGTGGATGTTGTGTTCCATTGCGATGGATTGTAATTAATGTTCACTCTTCATGAGAATAAATTTCTTTAAACACACAATGAAAGGATCTATATGAACAGAGTAAGCAAAAGTAAAGTAATAGCCTTAAAATACAGTAAACGACCGGTATAGTGGTCGTTTAGAGCGACGGCCTTTCGTCGCTCCACTGAATGGACTGGTCTTTAAAAACGCAACGTTGCGACGACCCGCCCGATCAGAGCAGACATTGTGAATTATTAACCTGTGTTAGGCGTAGATAGCGTAGTCGTCGTCGCGGCGAAGGTCGTTTCACGAGTCGAGGATGACTCCGCTTACAACGTGGACAGAGAGCGAATGCGTGCCTAGGGGAATTATTTTTATTATTTCAAGAGGCGTTGACGCAGTGAGAGCTTTTAGTCAACATTTGTTTAGTTTACTGTGCGAATCCATGCATGCTTGCGAGACGCAATATGCAATTTCTTTTTTTAACTATGCTGAACGTTGGCAACATGATTTCGACCGTGTTATTTATTATGCAGACTTTCTCGCCACCATGGTTTACATTACATTTGCACTGAGTGATAAGAATGAATTGCTCTAATCACAGAGATTTTATTGTGCAGCGATGACAAGGTAATTATTGTTGAGAAATGTTTGCTTGGTCTCAATCAAAAATGCACCTGGGACCAGACTATATCTACTCACAGATATAGAAATAGCTTGATAGATGCGTATATGCGCTAAAAATCTTAAATACGCGCGAAAACGCGTAATTTTGTCAGTTTTTTTTTCTTCGTAGCTTTCGTCGCTTTGCTGCCTGAAACGAAAACGATAGCGTTGCAGCAAGGGGTCTTCCGTTGTTTGCAAGCGTGCAGTTGTCATTTCCCTTAACGTCAACAGATTCAAAACCGTACAAAATATTTCGCTTCGCAGCGTTGATATGCCATGCGATATGCCAAATATACACAATTTTATACACGCATCTATCTACACTCTTAAAAACTAAGAGAGTGCCGGGCACTCTCTTTGGGAGAGTACTTTCTTGCTCCAAATTTCCTTCTCTTTTTCTGAGTAAATCACCTCTTGTTGAGCCAGAGCTCAGTAATTCCCCCTTAACCAGTCAGAGCACTCCTCCTCAACAAAGTAACACAACGCTGCCCGAAGCAGAGTAGCATGACACAACCGAAGGGAGTAGCAGTACACCTCACAAAAAAGAAAAATAGCAGAACGTAGGCGGAAATTAGCATTTTAATTGTTTTTGACGGATTTTCCTATGCGCAGATCGTAAAGATAGCTAAATACGACCACTATGACAAAAGAAAAAAAAGTTAAATGAAAAACAAATCATGATTGCGTGAGACTCGAACACACTCGACACGCTAACACACTCGACACGCTAACCACTACACCACACCGAAAAACTGCAACTAGGTGTTTACTTCTTTATGTCACAACTAATGTGCTGATAATACGTTTGCATATCCTTGTTTAGATGCGTAGATTTGTGTCTGCGCTTCCCAAAACCAGCCGGACTGTAGCTAACGTGTTTACTGTGCTTGTTTTGTGCTTCGTGAGATCAGAACGTCTATCTGACACGTTTTTTTTACATTATAAAAAGGAAGATTAGCGCAACCGATTATATAAAAGTCATTCGCACTGACTCGCTAAGTGGTTAGTCATTTCTGACTACGAAACATAGCGCACCTGAAGTGTACACAAAACAATTCAGTGTTTATTTTCACCCCATTGGACATATTTTTGGTCATTATTCTTCACGTTCCACGACAAAAGTCACCATACTTCACTGTAACCATACCGTACGTTAGGCTTACGGCACCATCACCCGTGTGTGATGGTTGTAGCGAAAAACATGAATATTAATATAGGGAGCTTTTATTAGCCGTTTTCGTTGAGTTTCAATCATGACCGATTGAATTAGATAGTATTCGATTATTTCACTACGCAGATCCAAGGCTAAAAGCATGAATATTAAAAGTTCCAAGTGCGTTCCAGTGCACTGAAATTCACTGGGGCGCGCTGGAAACACTGTTCTTTTTGTTAATCATCTCCGTCTCAACAACCAAATGCAGTACGTTTTACTGCATATACGTGTGGTTTTTAGGTGAATCACTCGCGGTATGCCGACGCATCTGAAAGTAATCCAGGGCAGGAGTATAACCGCGTTTTACTCTCCCATGGAAACTGCGATTCTCTTCAACGACATTGTTCTTTACGTGTTTAACTGGTCAAAACACCAGGAGGCGCAGCACGACAAAACTAGACGACGTGTGCTAATTACTAAATAAAAACCAGGTGATAACTACATCTTTCCCTTAGTTAGTAAGCGTAAACTGAAGTTCCAACCTCGCTGGCAGTAAATTCTTTCCCGGCTGCTGGTGTATTCCAAATATCGGGAGAAAGCAAGATATGTGTGCTTTTTAGAAAAGAAATTTCAGGCAAGGGAGGGAGGGGGGACTCGTTGATTGATTTGTGGAGTTTAACGTCCCAATGCTGGGGGGGGGGGGGGGACTTGTTAAATTCTTGGTTCAAGCTTTCTCCCCTCTTTGTTCACAAGTCGGAAGAACGCACTCGAAAATTTCAGAAGTCACAACGAGTGTGACCACCACAAGACCGCTACTCTATAAGCGACAAACTTTGTAGAAGCACTCAACGGCGAGTAATTTGCTGGAAAGATGGAGTGTTGACCGCAAGCGCAAAATAATTAAACAGAAAAAAACTGATCTTTATCATAGACGCTGTGATTTTCTGTGGGCGGCAAGGTGATTATGAGATGTTCATGAGAACCGCAATATGCATGTGAGAGACGCCGTAGTGGGGCACTTCTGAAATTTTACCGCCTTGGGTCTTTAACGTTATCCTTAATTAAAGTGCACGGGCCTCAAGAATTTGTGCCTACATAGAAAATACAATAGGGATTTGATTCCGCGACCTGCTGGTCAGCACTAGAGTACCATAATCCCTGGACCATCGTGGGGGCTCTACTAAAAAAGGCGGTTTGGGTAAAATCACAATGTGCCACTTTTCGTTAAGGGCGCAAGTTCAACTGATTGAGATACATTGCTGAAAATCACTTCCATACCGTGGTAGAGTGATTCCGTTCTTTCCCGCTGCCTATACTCCTTGCGGTTCGGTGGCACCTTTCCCTTGCAGATGTGGTTCGTGGATATGTGACTGGCAATGCAACAAGCAATTAGTTTGCACGTAACATTTCTCGTAAATTTTGGGTAACATATGTGGTATATAATAGGACATGTGATGTGCAGGATAATCTTCGTGCCGATTGAAAACTTTATTAAACAGTATTTCGCTATGTCGTCTGTTTGAGGTGGGAGACATTGCACAATTTTTTTTAATTTTTCTAAAAACTAGGGTTACTATGTATATTGTTTTGAATTGTACATGATAAGATGTCCACGTCCACCCATATGTTTCTCAATTCCGTGAGTTTCTTGTTGTGCATTATGCCACTAGTTGCAGAAATCACTCGGCGTACGCTTTTAGTCACGTCAATGTAGAGGGAGAGAGAGAGAGAATAAACTTTTATTAATAACAAATGCACACTGAGCCTTCCTTGGGTGGGGCCCTCAGTCCAGGGCTCCATTGCCTTGCACGACCCTGCGAGCCCGCTGGACCAGCTGCTGCTCTTCCTGCCGGCGTAAGCTGAGCAGTGCAGACTCCCAAGAAGAAGGGGTGGGGCTGGGAATGGGAGCAACGCCCTGCGGGGTAGAGCATTCCCACGTGGAGTGGTACACTGTCTGTACGGTTCCACAGAAGGGGCAGTAGGAGGAGTAGAGAGTCGGATGAAAGCGATTTAGCATATAAAGGCAAGGAAATGAATTGGTCTGTAGCTGCCGCCAAGCGACAGCATCTGCTCTGTTAAGTGAAGGATGAGGGGGAGGATACGTATAATGGCTCTGTCGGTAGTACTCCAGCGTAGCGTTGTAGTTTAGTGGTTCAGTCGATGCGTCGTCTGGATTGGACAGCTCTTCCAATGGAGCCCAGCCCGTCAGCTCTTGGGCAACCGCATGAACGCGTTCATTACCATGGAGAGAGGCGTGTCCAGGAGTCTAGACGATACGCACAGGACGTAATGCGGATGGTGAGACAGAAGAGAGGATATTGTGTGTATGTGCAGCCACAAGTCTTTGAGCGAAAGCACGGCAAGCAGCTTGTGAATCTGTTACAATGGTGACAGGGGAGTCATGTGACAGTGTCGTAGCGTGAACAATTGCCAGAGCAAGAACTTCCTCCTCTGCCAGACCACTGTCTGTAGTGCGAAATGTGGCAGACGCCACAAGGGCGTCTGTGTCATCTGTCACGGCTAAACACATGGCTGATTTATCTGGGTAGCGTGCCGCATCAGTGTAAAGTACTTGTAAGTCTGTGGTACCATCACCAAAGACGCTTGTCAAAGCCTAAACTCGGGCAGGTTGACGACCGGCGGGGCGAGAGGGATTCATATAGCGTGGAATCGGAGGCACTTTGATGAGTGCGCGGACAGTAGAAGCAAGTTTATGTCGCGTTACTTGTGCGGGTTTTTATTGGAATTGGGTAGCCAAGACCAGACAGGATGGCGCAGCCCTGACGGGTCTGTCTCAGCCTTTGGAGCTGACTGTAGTGCTGGGCCTCGATGAGTTCGGTTACGGTGTTGTTGACTCCTAGTTGAAGGAGGCGTTGTGTAGATGCGTGTGGAGGCAAGCTGAGAGCCGCCTTCACAGCTTTCCGTAGAAGGATGTCCATCTTTTTTATTTGAGCTAGCGTGAGATTCTGAAAGGGAAGATGATAGGTGAACCGACAAACTATGAGTGCTTGTACTAAGCGAAGGACATCCTTCTCACAGAGGCCTCTCCTGCGATTGGTGATGCGTTGGATCATGTGTGTAATTTGAGTTATCTGCTGATCCAGAAGTTGTGTAGTGTGCGAGGCCTTGCCGTCGGACTGAAGGTAGAGGCCTAAAATGCGAACTCATGGTACCAGAGGGATAGCACGGTATCAAGAAACAGCGAAATGTCAGGAGAATCAGCAGTTTTGTGGCGCCTCTGGTATACCAATAACAACTCCGACTTATCCACTGAGAACGTAAGGCTGCCGGCAGTAGCATAGTCTTGTACCACAAACACAGCTTCCTGTAGGGCGTCTTGAATGGTTCCGTCTGATCCTTTGGTTGCCCAAATTGTAATGTCGTCTGCATATATCGCATGCTGAATGTCGGGAACCTGTTGTAATAGGGAAGGGAGTTTAGTCAAAGCCACGTTGAACAAAGTGGGCGAGGGAACCGAGCCCTGTGGTGTTCCTCTACCTGCTAGACGAATGACGTCCGACCGGAGGTTTCCAATCCCAATAGTGGCCGTGCGGTTAGAAAGAAAGGACCTGACGTAATCGTAGATACATGAGCCACACTGAGATGAAGCGAGATTGTCAAGAATAAGGTCGTGGGAGACGTTGCCAAGAGCAACCTACAGATCCAGGGCCAGAATAGCTTGGACCTGGTTTGAAGTGGGGCTATCCAACATGTCCTCTTCAAGCTGTAATAATACGTCCTGTGTAGAGACCAGAATGGTAGCCGAATAGTGTACCAGAAAAAAAATGATTGTCTTCGAGAAAAGGTTGTAGTAGAT
Organism: Rhipicephalus microplus; assembly: GCF_043290135.1. Taxonomy (NCBI): domain Eukaryota; kingdom Metazoa; phylum Arthropoda; class Arachnida; order Ixodida; family Ixodidae; genus Rhipicephalus; species Rhipicephalus microplus. Next base: position 283,869,745 of record NC_134710.1, read on the forward strand.
AGAGGACAACGCGTTCAAAGAGTTTAGCTACACATGAAGTTAAGGATATAGGGCGAAGATTCTGGAGCGATAGCGGCTTGCCAGGCTTTGGAATAAGTATGATTTCTGCGTGTCGCCACTCCTGTGGTAATGTGCCGTTGTTCCAATCTTCGTTGTAAAAAGCGGTTAAATATTCAATCGACTGGTCATCTAAATTACGCAGAAGTGTGTACGTCATCCCATCTGTTCCGGGTGCTGTGTTACGCCTAATGCTTTGCAAAGCTGCCCTAACTTCTGATTCTGTAATGTCCTCATCTAGAGGCGTATCGTGTACGTGTGGATAGTCACGGTAGGCGGGACGGGGGCCCGTGGATACATAGTGTTGTTTTAAGGTGTGCAGCAGAGTGGTATCGTCGAGCCCTGATTTGTGGAGACTGGTGCAGATTGCGTTAGCAGTGTGTGATTTTGTCTGCCTGGGATTTCAGAGAGCACGGAGTATACGCCACGTTCGAGGTGTACTTAGTGAGCCGTTGAGCCGATCGCAGAGGTTATGCCAATTGTTGCTAGTGAGGATGTTCGTATAGTCATGTGCCTCAGCAGCTAGTTGGGCGATTCGGAGACGAAGTTTTCGGTTATGTTGCTGCCGCCGCCACCGCCGTGTCAAGCCTCTGTGGGCATCCCAGAGATTCAGCAGATGCCAGTCCACATCCGGCGTTTCTGTCGTCGCAGCGATGAGTTTGCTAGCTGTTTGAAAATCGGTCTGAAGTTGAAATATCCAAGCCTCTAGGGAGGGAGAGTCCTGATGGGTAGTTGTACGATCACGCCTAAATGCATCCCAATTTGATAATGCGCTCTGGGGCACGCGTGGCTGCTACTTGGTGCTCTGTAGTTAGTATATGGTGATCACTGCCTAGACTCACCATGAGGTTGCACCAGGAATGGTGACTAACCCCCTTGACTATCGTGAGGTCGGGGCATGTGTCCCTGCTGACACTATTACCTAGGCGAGTGGGTTGATCAGGTTCCGTCAGCAGGCTCATGCGATGAATTGCGAGGACCTGTGCGAGTCGTCGTCCTTCAGGCGTTTCTAGTAGTGGTCTATTTGCGTGGTAGTCATCTATTGAATAGGCTATAGCACCCACGTTCTCTTCTTTTTTTTCGCGCGTCTATTTTGATCTTCGCTTTTTTCCCGTCTTTCTTGCCTATCCCCCTTCCCTTAGTGAAGGGTAGCAAACCGGATGCCCCAATTTCTTCTTAAAGTTCCTGCCTTTCCCTCGTTTTATTCTCTCTACACAGTTGCTCACTTTGTTCATGATTTTGCTGCTGCTGATTATGATATTGCCGGAGCGCTTTGTGATGGCTGCACCTTTGGGGCATCCACTTGTTGAACAATTCCCACGTTTGGCCCCTGGAACCATTACAAGCTTCTGTCACGCAACATTACGGGCATTAAATAGACTCCTACCATTACATGGCATTGATGTAGTTTTTTTGCAGCAGGTTGAAGTAATAGTCTGACTCTGCAGTAGCCCTCTTGCTTGCCAAGCAAAAGGGCTGTGGTCGATTCTTACTCCAACCTACGATTTTATTTATTAATGCGAATAATTTTTTCTGCGTACTCCAGGTATTTTAGCGTATCTATCTATCTATCTATATATATATCTATCTATCGATCTATCTATCTATCTCCGCATGCTTCGCAGAAGATTTATTCCCAAGTACTATCGTGAGCGATATGAGCTCGAACTCACGAGTGCGTGGTAAATAGCCTCAATACCGAGATAACGTGATACTTGGATGGCGCTGCCGAAACTTGAGGGTAAAGGAGGACGCTCTTCAACAGACTGTTAGAAACAAACTTACGGAAAAAGCGGACACTCCCGAAGGGCCTTGCAGCCGAGTTATGGCACTGCTTTCAGCATCACGAGCAGATGGTCAGAACCGATAACGTCATCAGCGTAAAAAAGCAACAAAAATTTTTCTTCCCTACGCTGGGATTTCAACCCGCACCCCTCATGCTCCGAAAGCGAGTGTCTTTACCACTAGGCTACACACTCTTACTTCCACAAAGGGAATACATATACAGTACATCAAAACCACATGAATGTACATACCTTTGTGAAAAACAAATGCAGAAAGGCAACACTGTAGACAGACTTTACCAATTTTCATGGTAACGCAATGAACGTCCTCAGCCGGACTCGATGTAGAGCTGATGGGAAGAATCGCACAAATCAATAGATTCTGTCTTTGAAAAAGAATCACGGCATATCCACGGAGTGAATGATGATGAGTGAGGCGAAGCGTCCGTCCGGGCTTCTGTCCGTCCGTTGTTGCTTTCGTCCATCCGTCCGTCCTTGCTTCTGTCCATCCATCCATCTGTCTGTCTATCTGATTGATTGGTATGGGTGGTTTAACGTCCCAAAACCACCATATGATTATGAAAGACGCCATAGTGGAGGGCTGCGGAAATTTCGACCACCTGCGGTTCTTTAACGGGCACCCAAATCTGAGCACACGGGCCTACATTTCCGCCTCCATCGGAAATGTATCCGCAGCAGCCGGGATTCGATCCCGCGACCTGTGGATCAGCAGTGTCTGTCTGTCTGTCTGCACCTGCTGAGTGAGTCATCGAACGTGGCCATCACGAACCACGACAAGCTAGAAGGGACAAACCCACGACTTAAGGAGCTTCACCCCTAACAATTTGATGCCAAACTTGGGTCTTCATGGTCCACCTGAGGTGGCTATTAAACCATAAAATGTGTTGACTAATGAGTAGAAGTGAGCATGGGTACGTCATCCTGCGGTTGGTCAGACTCTTCCTTGCTCGGCCGTGAAAAGGCTCGAGTGGGCACTCCTGCTGGCGGCACTCCCTCATGATCTGTGAAACGGCTGCTCATAGCGGGAAATCGGCCACTATAGCAATGTTAACACGAGAAGAAAATGTGTCAAAAACAATAAGTGAAAGTGAAAGATGCGTATAAAGATGGTCAGTGAGTACAACCTATAGATGTTTTAAAGGCATGGTATGTGCATCATGGCAGGCTACGTCACAGCCGATGTATTTGTAGCTGGATAGCCTTATGGGTGATTGGTTGTGGCTGTGCGCGTCGATGTGAGCTCATATCACCGCTAGGAGCCACTGACACGCTAAAAGCTGTGTTTTTCAGCAACGATATCGAGGCGGGAGTGTAGACAGCAAGCGGAAGAGCCACCCTTTCCCCTTTTTTTCGGACAGCGGCTGCTGCGGATCAGCCGATGTATAGGGCTCGAAGCTATTCGCCTCACGTGGGATCTGCCGAGTTTTTATTTTATTTAGATGTCTCTCAATTTTTCCGTCACGGACAACGCTCATTTTTGGCTCGCAATAAACGACGCTGATGCGAGAATTTCTGCGAAACGAGCTCTGTAACGCTGTCGTGTTAAAAATATATTGTTTTTTTTTAGAAAATTGACGCCTGAATTTATTCCTGTGAAGTTGCCAGGAAGTTCAAGTTTTCTGTCGTAAATCACCGATATCAACACGTGTCCGCGGGGTAAAATAGCCCACATGTAAATCGTGAAAAGTGTTTGACGTCACCGCAACAAGCAAAGGCACTGAAGTGGGGCATCTATGTAAATATTCTCTGGGTACGACAGTCGCGACTGTGGCTAGAGCTTACATTTACTTATGAACTGTAACTGACAATATTTCCTTCAGAAGGGGTTTAGGCAAGTTCTTTACGCTATTTGTGCAGAATTGTGGTCAAACGGTAGCAAGATCGTCTGAATCATCTCAATTGTCGGAATGTCTTGACCCTATCTCAGGGTGCTGCATACTATTGTAATTAATCACTTTAGTGAAAGCACCATAATGTTGTACGAGTTGTTTAACGACCCGCGTTCCAAGAGCAACCTTTCTTTTTTTAATAAAATTAATACAGCCAAAGATCAATCGCGCACGCATCTTCATCATTTGATGTTTATATTTCGGTGTTAAAATGTGGAAGATCACTTCATCATCTCTTGAAGTGGCGGATGATAGCGTACTTCTCGTATGCTTCAGCCTTTTAACAACCAAAATTAAAAAGGTAGCCACGCATGTAGACTATAGTATTTTAAAGCTGCATATTTTACAAACTCATTGATAAAAAAGTCGATTCATTGCCGTGGTTTGGTTCGACGTGACTTTGATTAATAGAATTTTTTTCCTATGGCATGGGCTTACCGCAGTAAAGTGTAGCGCTTGCAGCGCTCGGTTGTTGCCCTGGAGGCATGGAGGAAGGAAGCATGGAGGAAGGAAAGAACTATTACCTTCCTCCATGCCTGGAGGTCGCGGGTATAGTGGAGGCAGAATAGTGGAGGCCTGTGTACTGTGCGATGTCAGTGCACGTGAAAGAACACGAGAAAGTGTAAATTTCTTCAGCCCTTCAATCGCGGTTTTGGTACGTAAAACGCCAGATAATATTATTATTATTATTATTATTATTAGTAGTAGTAGTAGTAGTAGTAGTAGTAGTAGTAGTAGTAGTAGTAGTAGTAGTAGTTACGGCATAGCACGATATTGTCACCATATCTCGGGAATCGGCCAATATATTTTTGTGACCGCGGACGAATGCCCGCAACTTTCGAACCAGTCCAATGCTCGGCAGTCCAGGATGCCTGCGAATGAGCGGAGCGCCACGGTCTTCCAGTCACGGCGTGGATGCAGTCAGCAACTGCGGCGGACCCCTCTTAGGGGGGTGTCTGACCAGTTCTCCGGGACAAAATAAAGTTCATTTCACTTCACTTCACAACGAGAATGTACGCTGCACATGCGTTAAAGATAGCTGTAAACAAATGCAGTCACGCTTGTGGGGCGCTTCGATGTAGTACACTATTCAGAAGCGCTAACATATTTATGGCCCGAAAAGAACGTCCACACGCGGTAGACACTGAACATTCTCGGGCCGGACGATTATTACGCACTGCTCACTAAACCTTTCCTTACAAAAAAAACATTTTCGCTCTTGCTTATTCTTTTACAATTTTCCGCGCCGATGCTGCTAACACGCCTCGTGGTGAACCACGATGGTGTCGAATTGTTCTTCGCAATCGAGCCACCCGTGCGTACTTGCGGCGGCTGCATTGCACTTATCAGTGGCACGAACACGCAACACGTGGCATGATTCAGGCTTATCACACTCGCTTGAAAGGCCAGCCAAAGCCGGAGCCATGGCCTCTGGATTCGAGAACTGTAGGTTACGAGCGCCACGAAAGCGCGTGCGGCATGTCCCTCTCGTAGCGCCGGCCTGCTCTTCTCGCCATTTTTTAAGAAAAGATACGGTTCGCATCGTTGGCAAGAGCATGCGTACCGGAACGGCCACCGTGATAAGGTTACGTACACCGGATTCCCGCCACTGGCGCTAGTGGACAACACGTCTCGAATATTACCGCCAGGCGACGCTGGTGGCCACTGACGACAGCGCCACATCCCGCTAGAAAAGTGGGAGTCACGCTGCGCCGTCTGCTTACACGCTGTTGGAACGTCTTCCAGCCCGAGTTCGAGCACGTGGCTCTTGTCGGTTGTCTTCACGCACCAAAGTAAGCTATATTACGGCTACTTTAAGCCTACATGTCCCGTAGTTGTGTATAGTTTCTCGTTCAGCTCTAATTCAGCGAAATCCGCTAAAGTTTCCAAGCTCATTATCGCGTTCACTTTCACCCCTACAGAAGTATTCACGCTCGTAGCCTTTATGCTCCGTGAGAGTGCTCCCTGTCGTTTGGAACGCATGGACCAGGAGAAATTTCTTCACTGAAAGCTTCGGCATCTTTAACCCCTACAAGTGGGCCACAGCTATCAGGGTGGCACGCCAAGCTTTTGATTGCGGTGTCTAAATGCGTGCACGTTTGCATTCGGTATTGCTTGTGGGATTCTTATCTAGCGACACCGCAATAACTGCTAGGTTAATTCTATTGCGGTCAATTTCGCCGCTGAATGAAGAGAGTGGCCAAAGGCGGTCACAGCGCGGTGGGTTCTTCCCCGTGGCGGAAACGAGAGTGGCATCCAAGCTTCAGTCGTGCACTCGGGGTCTCCATCGTCGCATAGCGTCAGCACTCTTCAGTTTTCATCGGGGAGATGGGCCCGCACCGAATGCCGCAGAGTCCCGTTGCCACTGTTTTGTCTCGGTGTTGCGTTGCGTTGCGTCGGGCCGCGTGGTAAATTAAATGGGCGAGGCAGTCGCTTCGTGGAAAACGGCATTCGGTTTAGCTTTTGTCAGGAGTTACCATCGAAACAACGTGGCTTTGGTCCACAGCCCATCGATAAGCCCTGCTGTGGCCATGGTACGTGGTGAATTTCCGTGTTTTCATTTTGCACTTGTCCCAGTCTCCCGTATCTCGTCAGTTCTTGTCGCGTTCTTACTCAACTCGCAATGAACCGATAATGGCAGTGTTCTCAGCTGAGCTCGCAGATGTAGCCTGGCTGTCCTGGACACCTGACCGTACGTGGTTGCGGCGCAACTGCTCATAATGGTGAGTATACACGTTATGGGAACTATTCACTCCAAGTGCCTCGCAATTTTTTTACCCTGTACTTGCTAAACAGCTGTATCTTTCCTTCTCTCCCCGATTTTCTGGGCTGGTGGAGCTGCAGCAAACCACGTTCCAGCCCTTTGCCACGTCATGCCTGTGGCATCCTGTTAACTATAGATCTTAGCTCCAATCCCTGCCTCATCACTTGTAAGTTTAGTTCGTGGAGAATGTTCTTTGAACGTTCTTCTCAATGCTATTACGTCTTTTCAGGTTCGCACCTTTTCCTTGGTCATCACAGTGCTTGGCATAATTCCTGCTCAAATAACAAGACTTCGGACACTGTGCTGCTGAAGGGTTCCTTTTGGTTTCACCATTTTGCACGAGACAGCCTGAGTGGTTGTCATCTATTCGAAACGTTCTGTGAGCACAAGCCGTCTTCGTGCAAGCCCCGGCATACGTCTCATGTAAGTTTGGGTTTCTCTCCAATTCTTTAACTGCGTTTCAAAGGTTCTTTTAGTGGTTTTGAAACTCCTTTCTTTTATACTGTGTAGTGTTCATGGTGTTTTGCGGTGTTTATTTTGCAGTGCTTGCGTTGTTTATTCTGAAGCGTTTGTGGGACCATTTCTCTTTACTATAGTGTTGTAACTTTCCTCGTGTCTTCGCAGATTGTGCGCGTGTCCCTTGACTTTCGACAAGATGATGCAAAGAATCCTGTCTGAAATCGACGGGGCGACAAGTGCAGCTTGCGGCAGGCAGATTGCACGCGTGCCGTCCTGCAACATCAGTCTCCAGTAAAGTTTTTCGCCGTATCCGTGACGTCGTCATTGGCAGCTGGGGCCCCTTGCCGATAGTGAGTCGCGCAGTTGCATTACAACTATATTCACTCGCATACTAAATGTGTTGCTCGTCACAAACCAAACGGTGCGATGTTCATCAGAACAGCGGCACAGTGGTGCCCTTGTTTCAATTGCCTATACCTGCCACTCTTTTACAACGAAAGCTGTTATGAAATCACTTTTCGGGTCCCGCGCAGTTTTCCGCCGCCTGTGTACGTTACCACATCGCATGAAATAGAAAAAAAAACTTGCATCAATGCCACAGTGGGGCTCGAACCCGGGTCGGCTGGGTATTCTAACATTAAGCTACACCAGTGCTTGCGACTTGTCACACTTGCCTTAGGCAGGCTTGATGTCGAGAAAGCAATCGTGTTAAAACGGCCCATAAAGCATTTCAAAACAGCGAAAGAACCAGTCGTCCCACAACGCGCATAGCGTAAATAGTGGGCTGTTCAATGCTCCAAACCATCACAAAAGCTTGTTCTTGTTCCCGTAATAACTGTGTTGCATACCCACTTCAACCATAATTGCTCATTCTCGTCAGCCACTGCATGGACGATCGGCACAAAATTTCTTGCAAGTGTTTAGCGGATACCACGCTTCTCGGAAGAATGACGAAGAATGGCATAGCGAATGCCGGCCTACTACCCCAAAAAATTTATTATTAATGCCCTAGTGGGTATCAAGCAAGCGTGCTTATAGTAGTTAGCCAATCAGTGTTCGTCACTCTCAATATAGCAAAAGCGTACGACAGCGTTGAGCATATAGTGTTAATCAACCAGCTGCACAACCTAAACTTTCCAAACTATATACAGTCATGGATAGCAGAATTTTTGTGCAATAGAACGTTTTATTGCTACAAAAACGGCATCTCGTCTTCTAAATATGTGCAAACAAGAGGTGTCCCGCAAGGGGCTGTCCTTTCCCCGGTGTTGTTCAATATCTTGAGCTCTGTACCTCGGCACCAGGACGCCCACACTTATGTATATGCGGACGACATCACATTATTTTCAGCAGCAGAGGACATTCATAGGCTATTTAAAATTTTAGACATACCTATCGGCCCTAGAAATGTGGCTTGATAGCGTACATCTGTATTAAAATGTCAAGAAATGTTCTGTTAACATGTCCACTCAAAGAGCCTTTTCACATTTCGCTCTCCTATCACCTGGATCCTATCCCTCAAGTAGTTAATGTGAAATATCTGGAGGTGACCTATGACCAATCAATGTCTTGGAAGACACACATTGAAAACATTGCAGCAAAGGGAGGTCGTGCGATGGGAATATTAAGCAAAATTAGTAATAGTCGCTTAGGTATGCGCGGAGAAACACTCTTATCTCAGTGTATTGTTTGTGCATTCGCCCGGTGCTTGAGTTTGGGTGTGTTCTACGCGGGGGCACCTGCCTACAAGATGCATCCTCTGGTAGTCATAGAGAGACAAGCCTTGAGACTATCCTTAGGTCTCCCCAAGTTTGTTTCAATCAAGATCTTGTATCTTGCAGCTAGGCTTCCCTCACTTGCGACCCGTTTTAAATTGTTAGCTATGCAGTCATTTCTTAGGCTCTGTGAATCGCCGGTAAGGCGCTTAGAAACAGTTTTTATTGACCGTCCTGACTTGTTTTTTTGGACAATACTGGCCGAGATCTCGTATACCCCAAATTCTGGTTATACAGCGCTTTCTAGATGATTTAAATGTTCAATTTGATGCTGTTGTTTTAATCAGTACCATTAATAATGCTATTAAATTACAGTTTGATTATATATTTCCGAAAAATTCAAAATTGATGCCCCTCAGTTTTGTTAGAGGCTATATTAAGAGATTACCTGGAACATACGCCAATACAAGCAGTCATAGCAACTGATGCGTCACAAAGGGAAGAAAAATGTGGAATTGGTATTTTTTCTCTTGCCCTAGACTGGTTTTTTCGTTTCGCCTTCCCGATATTGTGCCCATATTTGAAGCAGAATTTTTCCCGATAATGTTAGTTCTCCGTAAAATAACTGCTTCAGTAAGAACCGCAATAATTTTAACAGATTCACTATCAGTATGTGCCTCTCTTAATGCAGATGAGAATTCGCATGCTCAGAATGCTTTCAAACCATTAGTTCTTTCGCATCTCAACCTGAACAAACTGGTCTGGGTTCCTGGGCGTAAGGGCATTTATATGAATGAAATGGCAGATGCGTTCGCCAAGTCATCTTTAAATGGGCCTGTTATTGATGTACTAGCGGCATCGAAATTCTTGATAGGCGCTAGATTAAGAAGCATACTACTGTTAGAGGGATTTTCTACACCTTCACTAACAGCCACACCAGAATTCAAGCACTTGTTATACCATTGGAATAGTAAGATATGTCAAACGCGAGGAACGGAAGTCGCAATCACTAGACTGCGCTGTCAAATTCCACAGCTGAATTTATATTTACTCAGAGCTGGTCTGGCAGCCTCCCGTCATTGTCCTGTTTGTGGTGTAAATGAGTCAACTGAACATTATCTCATTTATTGTAATAGATTCTCTGCCTTACGCAAAAACACTTTAGGTGCCGTTTGCCACCTTCTCGGAATAGATTTAAATGCTGAAAATGTGCTTTCTTTCGGGGCTTTGTGTCTAGGCCACAACGACGGAAAGATGGTTGACGCATTGCAGGAGTTCGTCAAAAGTTCAAAGCGATCTAAGTGTTGAAATTATTGTATATAAATTTTGAAATTTCCAAAATCATAATAAATCAAATACGACGCTTTATTGCATTACACTACAGATTATTTACAATTCAACCATCAAATTCGTCTTGTTGCATCTTTTATTTCTGGTAAATGGATTAATTTTAATCTATTATTAAGGAAGAAATTCATGAAAACTATCCGGTTCTTGGCCAATCCTCCAGCGTGGGTATGCGCCACATCGTCAAGGATCTTGACTTGAGTGTTTCGAAAAGACTCTGAAAGGCGGCTCTTCTAGCTTTCACTGCAACTTTACTGCGCCTTCCGCACAGGCAAGGCGTATTTCTCATAGCTTCCATGCATATGGTAATCTATGGCGACATTTCGAATGAATTGTGATCTATAAAAAATGGTTCTTTGTTCTTGCTGCTTATCAATTTTCCATACATACAATAATTCCTAATCAAATTACAGAAAATGCTTTCGGGGTGTGATCTATACTGTTTTCTACAGCCCTCTTTACCTTCATTCAGGGACCACACTGATAAGTGGTTTTATAGCTATCGTTTAAAACTTCACGAGTGCTTTTCAATCTTTTGCTATTATGGTCAGTGTTACACACAATCCATATAGCAATTGTTTTTAAGCTTATGGCACCACTGTCATGCAGTCATGCTTCAGTTCTGGCGTCGCCACCACACTGATAAGACTTGCCAGTTCTCTCGGGGTGCTTAACTGAAGAAATTCAAAAACTTGTCGTGCTCCTCTAGCTTATAGACACGCTACCAACCAAAAGCCCTTTCCTGTCCGTTCTGAAATACGCAGTCATTGGAGAGCACTGTCTGACTTTGCAGTCCCCCAGTTTCTTTCACTTGATTCGTCTTGCAGGGCTTTATAGCTTCGCAAGCTTTCCGTCGTCTGCGATGAGTTCAGTCAAGCTATCTCAATACAGGGCTTACTACAATGTCTTAATCTCTAGCTCACTATGTTCTGTAGTCACACCTATGGTTTTCAATTTTAATATGCATTTTTTCAAGTTTCTTATCCGGTTGAGTACACTCGTGTTTCGGTTTACTATTCGTTGTTTCGGCCAGTCAGGCTACCATGGCTTGTGGCTTTATAATAGTCTTGTTAACTGCCATGACATTGTTCTGGCTTGTTCACTCTTAAACTTTCATCAGGATTTCAAGAGTAATGTCACTTTCTCGCCCCTACAGATCCCAATTTCAACGGACTACGTGGACTCGTGTCTACGAACCTAGACGGTCCTCTCCAAAGCAGACAGGTGGGTCTTAATCCATCTAGTTTGCGATGCTAGTATGTTTTGTACCAGCTGTTCACAGTTGAGTATATTCTTTTTCAGACTATTTCAAGTGATATAAGTATAGTTGTCAGCCTAGTAAATGCAGTCACCTTCTCCCCTACTGAATTCTTCACTATCGTAGCCTAAATGGTCCATGTGAGTGCTCCCAGTGTGAGTGCTACCAGGAACACCTGGACCAGAGGATATTTTGTCGCTTCGGTCTCGGTCTTCCCACAATACCGGTGGCTGACGCATCGTACTGGATGAACTCCTCTTCACTTCCGGAGTCCCACCATTTCCTGTAGGTACTGAAAGCTCTCCTCTTAGTGCAACAATTCTTATCGGATGAGTAACAACTGCACATCTTTCCAGGTTCGCGTATTCAGATACCCGGATACCTCATGTATTAGTTCCGTAAAGACTACTTACTACGTGCGACAGAAAGGAAACGACGTTCAGGACCAGTGTTCATGCAGAGCTGGCTCCAACGTTACTTATCAAGGTCTCGTTTGCCAGGAATGCTTTCAGCACTCGCCCGTCTCAGCTGCATGTACTCCTCACTGCGCAGACTTGTGCAGGACTGCCTTGTCACTATCCCTACACGTTGGAATAAATGTGCTGCCACTATTTCTGTTGTCTAAAACTGTACTTTCACTTGCGTCAGCCTCATGCACTGCGTGAACAAAGTTGTGTACACTGCATCACTTTCTAGGGCAAGATAGGTAAATAAAAAAGTATAGTGTACCACTGCTTGAGTTATACCACCTGGTCTCCAATAAAACTTAAGTGTGATTACTCTGTGCTGCTGTATCGCTTTGTTTCTGAAGGACTATGTTCTATTCATGTAGTCCGATTTCATCGGAAGGAACTTGAGGATTCAGATGAACTTTTTCTGAGTTGTACCGAGCAAAACTGTTACAGTGACTTCAAAGCTGGTGTTGATGTGGAGCCGAAGATGCCTTGGTACTGCAGGCACTGGCATTGGCAGAAAGGTTACTTCAATTTTTTTTATTTTGCGTATATATATGTGTGTACACGCAAACATACAAACGCGCTTGTGAACATAACGCTTGCGTGGACTTCGCTCCCCCTCCCATAAAAAATGCCTATGCCGCTAATTGCAGGCGATGGCAAGGTTGCGACAAGACTGAAATGCTGAAATGTGTAGTAAGTTTCGTAGTTCTGCGCTATTTCACTCCGGTGTCTTCTGGCGTTCAAGAGCCACGCTCCGGTGTGAGCCGAAACACATAAAATGCTTCCCTGCTGGCAAATGAAAGGCTGTAAGATGCAACTCTGCAGGGAATAGTTTCAGCAAGTATATTGTATTAGCTAACACTCTTGTGCTGCATCATCTGGAATGGGATAGGTCAGGAGCTGTCGTTCGTATCGGATGTGATGTGTTGCTGAAGGATTTATAAAGCAGAGCGTAAGACTGCCAAGGGTGTCGAGAGGATGTAACACTTGCGGCAGCTTACGGCTGAAGCCTAGACGTCTATTTGAATGTTCACCGTTACTCGTTTGATATTCAGTGGCCAGTTTAGTTTCATAACTAGCCAAAACCTAGTCCCCCTGCCATTGAGAGTCTTAAGAAGGTGGTGGTTTACGTGTGCAGAACGAAAATTTCTGAAAATAGCAAATAGGTGGTCGACACATCGAAGTACCACGTTCAGATGAAATGAATACTATCTGACGTTGTTGATGTAAGCGAATTTCAAGTTTGATGGTCGAAAAGTACACACCGAAGGGAAGTGTTGAAGGGTTAGTTGCACTTGCAGCTCGTACACTGGTGGCATTTGCAGGGCCCTTTAGTATAATCACGCTGATAGTCATGGTGATTGACTTGCTTGGAGGTTTTATATGCTCGAGGCTTTGTCGCTAATGCTTTCTTCACTAGAAACTTTACCGTGCGCTTTTCTCAAGTAGCAGTTTCCTTATCATAATGTCTCAGAGAGGTGAACAGTAGGTGTCTGGTGTAAGGCGAACTCCAAAGGAATCCGTTGAAACGGCGAAGAACCATTGGGCTAATGCTCACTGGTTCGTGGTGGTTCTTGGTGCCGTGGTGGATATGGTGCTTCTTGTTTCTTGGTAGCAGTGCATTGAAATAAGCGCAACTTTAATGTATGCTGCGATTGCTGAGCTCGCCAGGTAGTGAATCTTTGACAGCTCGGAATAGCAGTGATCATGAATCTACGTTAAATCTGGTTGGTTGCTCATGCAGAGCGGGTAATAGTGGTATTTTCAATGCCTCGGTGGTTGTACTCGTATAACGTTGATGACAATTGTCATGTGCTAATATAACAGACTGTCGCTTTGCAAGACTTTTTTATTTGTGTTTCACAACATAGGTCAAGGGACTCCTCGCTGCAGACTTCATGTTGATCAGACGCACGTACCCCAGCACAGCGTTCTATAAATTAAGGTCCTGCGCCGTAAGCTTTTTTTTTAGTGGACCTCCACTGTGCACCATATGTCGCTTTATTTTTAATGCAAGCATGCGCGATATGTACAACATCACTATCGCAATGAGTCGGAAAAAGCAAAGAGTAGTGCTTGCCTCGCCATCACTCTAAAGGAAGGATTGTGTCGTGGTGGGCACTTCACATCTGTAATGGCAGGATGCAATCTAGGATAGTTTGAAAGAGCCAGTATACAGCCTCACAAGGAGAGCACTGGTGCAGATTGGGTGAGGGCAAGTACTGGAGATGCTGGACAATTGGGGCAAGAGCCCCATTTGTACGTTACTGCCGACGCCCATGCTCACAGATGGTCTTTTCCTTGCGGTGTGGTTTAGGTGCCCACCAAGTAAAGGAGTAGGCTAGCAACAGGAATCACCGCGAACAGGGCCTGATTACACAATCGTGTCTGACACTGAATGCGAAGCTCGAGCACCCTCCTTGTCTTTCATGTTACTAGGAAGCATTGATTGCTCAAAACTCTATGAGGCCCAACAAAGTTTTCTTCTCCAAACAACTTCCGCGAAACAACCGCTAGGAGCTGTGAAATCCGAAGTGCCGGCCACCATACGCCGCCATGCTGACATTGCGTGAGCGGTTGCCGAATTCGAAACCGCGGTGAGCCGCCAGGGAAAAGGACTCTGACTAATAAAAAGCATGTGGCTGATCCTATATACACCGCTACACTGTTTCGAAAATAAACGTTTAATCCTCCTCCTGATCCCCTTTTACGAATCGGTAGAACATGAAAGTGAAACATGTCTTCGCAGAGGTAGTTGAATGTTTATTGGCCCTGTTTCAGGAACAGAGACAAATTGCAAAGGGACGTGAAGAACGGCAAGCAGCTAGAAAGTTGCAGCGCACACCTCAAGCACAAAGCACGCCCGAAATTAGTATATACAAGATGAGCGCGGACTAACAACTGCCACGGCTCGACACTTAAGGCACACTGTTCAAACAGATAGAAAAACGCACGAAGCGAGCGTATAAGTAAACACAGGACAAGCGCGAACGACTGTCGCAAATCTTACTTCGTCGTGTGTTAGCAGCGTGCTCCATTCATAAACACAGCCGTGGTAGCTTCCCTTCGCGAAATACGAGTTTGATAAGCGCCAGCGCATCCAGCGCATGAGATCACCCTGCAAAGAGGCGACGATCTTTAGAGCGCGATCAACTCTAACCTCCGTATTCTAGAACGTTCCTTCATTCAACGCTTCACCTTCACTTGAGAAAGCCGATGGGAGCGCCGTCTCTAGGCACAGCAATTCACTGCATATCAGCAATAATCTGCTGCGATTCTTCAGTAGCACAGCGTCATTTTGAGCCGAGCTGTGGCGCTGTGCTCAACTCTGTGAAGTGAATGGTGAAAGCCTAGTCGAGGAGCGTTTGTGAATACGGGGGTAAGGTCCCTAGATAAAGCTTGTTTTATCAAGGGACCTTATCCAACTCGAGCCCGTCGCACCATCTCGCTACTGATAACGAAAACGCGCTAAAGTTTCGGAGCTCTGAATGCCGCCAGATGGTGTCTTGTGCATATGATAGGGACTTGCCGTTATCATTCCTGGCAACGTACGCTCCTTGGCCTCTAGTGGTTATCGCCGCGCTCTGTGGTTTGAAAAGCGCTAGTTCGACGTCCCACGGGAGAATCTGTTCCTGTCGTTTCCTTTTTTTTTTTGCAATCTGTTAGTATATATTTTACAATGTCATATCCGCGACGGAATTATGTCAAAGAAGCCATGGTAGACCCCGGCATCAAACATTTTCGCGTTCAAAATTTCTGTTTTGATTGGTGTGATTCCAATCCTGCATTAAATGAAGCTCTACTACTGTGCGACCTCATAAAGTGCCTATACACCGCGGGCATAGCGATTTTCTTTCGTAGAGATCCGACAGCTCCATTTACTAAACTGTCCATGACGTCAATGTTTGATGTAAGTATGTGTGGTTTCTCCGGCTTGCGTGGAATCTCATTAAGGAGATTCGCGAACTCGGTGGGTGACATGTGCGCCAATTTTTGCTGCGCCTTATCGACTTCCTGCTTGTTACGGCAGTTTAAGTTCGCGTCGTCTGCAGCGAGGTTGGTTGCCCCTTTAGATGTTTAAACGAAGGCGCTGTTGCGAGATGGAATCACCAGCTTTGACGAGGTGGTGCGCCCTCGCTCACGTGGCGTTGGGGTCGGCCGCATGCGTCCGGACCATTTTTAGCCATTTTATGTTAGTTACTGCGACTACGTCTTTGGCTACTGCCGTTAATTATAATGCAGTAAGCTTATTTAAACTTGGTATTGAATGTTGTTGGCCTTTTTTCAGGCTTTTGTCGAGCGCATGATGCTGACCCACACGAGATCTACAGTTGGATGACAAGCCGGTCTCCCAAAACACTGAACTGCAAAGAATGAAAGATGCGAACAGAGAGCCAGGGAGAAAAATAAAGTGAAACAAAGGCCGCCCAACTCCGCTCTTGCTGCAGGCTTGGCACGACTTGTGGGAAGTTGCCTTTTTTTTTTCTATGCAGCATTCCTGCCATAGGTGCTATGAGGTAAAAAGCGCTTACCGTTCACCGCGGAAAACCACACCAAACACATAGTGTCCTGTGTAGGCGACGTAATCCTGCGTGGCCTCATGAAACAGTACACTGCTCGCGCTCCTGTTGTACGAAGTCACCACCGCTTCTTCGTCATGAAGCTGCAACAATCAATCAATCAACTGACCTGCCCACAAAAAGTCGTACGGTATTCCACGAGCCTTCGCAGAACAATACTAACTTTATTTTTTTATTCATTTATAAAATACTGCAGGCCCAAACAGGGACCCAAGCAGGAAGGGCAAAAGGACACAAACAAAGCAAATAAATGCTGAGAAATTGCATACTCAGCAAAAAAATAACACTGGCATGTGTACAAAAGAAACTGCAGCAAAAAATAAGGCAAAAACTACATAGTTTCTTTAAAAGTGGTACGTCAAGGTGAAGCAACAAAAGTAGAAACGTCAAACAAAAAGTTCTCACACACTGAAATAAGACCATGTGGTAAAAGCACGTCAGACATATATACACAAAGAGGCATGAGATAAGGCAAGTGACATTCGCTTTTTAAACTAAGGATCAAGGAACAGAAGTGTAACATATAATGAAGCTATAAAAAGTGGTACATCATGGTCAGAAGTTCAAATAGTAACATGTTCTAAGAAATCGTCGTTATGTAAGGGTGGAAATGGTAGATTGTTCCAGTCGGTGATAGTTCTTGGGAACAAGGAATATTTGAAAATATTAGTGCATGTCCGATAGGGTGCTAGAGAGTCAGCATGACGATGCTGTGTTGTTCGATCAGTAAGCGACAACAAATAAGGACTTAGGTTTATGGCAAAGAGTTTATTTTGCAGTGCAAACAGGAATTTTAGTCTGTATTTTTCTGCGCAGGAGTAGTGTTTGAATACTATTCTGCATTATTAAACTAGAGGAAGAGTCACTATTACGATATTTAGAATAAATGAACCTGACAGCTTTACGCTGAATTATTTTCAGTCTATCGATATTAATTTTTGTATACGGATCCCAGACAATGCTGGCGTATTCCAGTTTAGGCCGAATTAGTGATGTATAAGCCGTTAACCTTGTACTAGAGGGTGCATCCATTAGTTTATGTCTGAGAAAACGAAGTTTTCTGAACGAAGAGTTGCATATGTAGGTAATGTGCATATTGCAATTAAGGTTATTAGTTATTGCGATTCCCAGTTCCTTGTACTCCTTCACTTCTGCAAGCATTTCGAAACCCAGCTTGTACCCAAAAGCAGGTTTTTTTTAATTTCTTTCTAGTTATTGACATATACACTGTTTTACTGAAATTTAACTGCATGCTCGACCGATCACACCAAAAAAGAATATTTTAAAAATTATTGTTGAGCGATACTTGATCTTCATGGCTTTTAATTTTAATATAAAGTACACAATAATCCGCAAATAACTTAATTTGAATAGGGGAATGAATTTCGTTGGTTATGTCATTAATGAATATCAAGAATAATAAGGGGCCAAGGACACTGCCCTGAGGCACACCAGATGAGACTGGTAGCTTCTCAGATGAGTGGCCATTAACAGAAACGACCTGACTGCGGTTGGTCAGATAGGTAGCCACCCAATGAACTAAATAGGCAGGAAGATAAATCGATTCTAGTTTAGTAATCAGCTTGCTATGTAATACAAGATCGAACGCTTTCTTGAAATCTAGAAATATTACATCAACCTGGCCTGACCCATCAAGAACACTAGCAAAATCATGAACAACTGTTGTTTACTGTGTGATAGTAGAGAAACCTTTGCGAAAGCCATGTTGACAGGACGATAGTATGCAGTTATCCTCTAAATACTTAATTTCCTTAGCTATGATATGTCCAAGTAGTTTGCAACATGGCGAAGTTAGTCATATAGGGCGATAATTTTTTACTAGTATGGGGTCACCTTTTTTTAGTACGGGTACAACACGTGCCAAAAGCCAATCATTAGGCAGTGTAGCTGAAGACAGGGACATTTGAAATATACGAGCTATGAAAGGTGCTAACGCTTCTGCATATCTTTTCAGATAAACATTAGGTATATCATCTGCACCTGAGGATGATTTAGTTTTCAAGTTAAGTAGCATAAAAACGACACCTGGCATTGATACAACATCGGGAGCAGGGAAGTATGGCCTACGGTTATGAAGTGTAGCAGCATTAATACTCGAAAAAACACTGTGGAAGTATTCATTAAAATATTGCGCAATGTTGTGCCTTTCGTTAATAATGATTCCCTCGTATACAATGTGGCTAATTTCCTGGTTCTCTTTTCTTAGAAAGCCCCAAAATTATTGTGGCGCGGAGTGAATAAACTCTGGTGGCGTATGCTGGAAGCACCAACGCTTAGCATGGCTCACTTTTAGATTTAACTTATCTTGCATTTGTTGAAAAACTTCACGTGAAGCACACCGCCGTCTTAAGCGCTTAACTCTTCTTTTAAGTTGCAAGATATCTCTTGTCATCCAGGGAGTAGCTTGAGATTTACGTTTAAGTTTGCTCGGGATAAAATTGTTGAGGCAATGATTGATAATTTCTTTAAAACGGTTCCAAAGTGCAGTAATATCATGGCCTTGGAAACTGTCAAGACATACTTTGAGATAATCTAAAACACTTCCATCATTGGTTCTAGAATAATCTTTAATAGTGATTGTGATTTTTATTGACGTCACACGGTTTCAATAAGCACGTGAAATACACGAGTTTATGGTCCGAAATGCCAGATTAAACAGAGGCAGAAAATTTTTCAATTGATCGACTTACAAAAATAAGATCGAGAATCGTTGCTGACGTATCGTGAATACGTGTCGGTTTTTTTTTTTTGACAACTTGCTGCAAGTTATGATAAACATGAACTGCGTAGGTAGTTCACGTGCAAGTTGGATTCGACAAAGAAGGACGAGTTCTCCCAATCAATGCCTGGGAGATTAAAATCACCTATAAGCATCACATTGGTACCTTTAAAGGATGCAATATGTTCGCAAAGGCCAGAAAGAAATTGAGTTGGTGAGTTAGGGGCTCGGTACACCGTAAACAACAAAAATGATTTACCCCAGCAAGTAAGTTTCAATGATACAGTTTCCAAGTTATTCGCTTGACGTAAGAGAACAGCAGATCTGTTTTCTTTAACCAAAACAGCAACTCCGCCCCCCTTCGAAGACCTATCGCGACGAAAGGTCTGATAAGATGGAGGGAAAACAACTGTGTCATCAATATCGTCATGCAGCCACGTTTCAGTTAAAACAACTACGTGAGGACTGTAACTTAAGATATTTTATTCAAGATTCTCAGACTTGTTAACAATGCTTCGAGCATTAATGTTTAGGCCACGCAATTCTTTAGGTGCTAAGGGTGCGCGTCAGTCATTCCTCGAAGTGCCCTGGTCAACTTGAATTTGGATTCTCGAGTTTTACTGTTCATCCCAAAGGAAAGCTTATTTTCCACTCGAAGTTTGTCATTAATTAAGGTAACTTTTTTCCCTGCTCTTTCTCAGTCCTTGCGCTGTTCCATAGGTGTCTTCTCTTTATCGGTGTATTTCGGGAATAGTCCTTCTGGATCGATATACTGGAGCCTTCCATTTATAAGCATTCTTCAGTACAAGCCGCTTTTCGTTACAGTCTTCAAAATATACTATGACTAGTCTTTGTTTGCCCCTCCCAAGTCGATGTATTCTACCGATGGATTTAGAATGAATGCCAATCTTTGCAGCGAACGTTTCATCGAGAAGTTTACTTGCCTGCTCCTATTCTCAAGGTCAGTCAGTTTTGCTTCCAGATATTTAACAGTTCGTTCGAGGTCATCAACACGAGAAACCCTGTTTTCTAGCTCAGAAAACCTGACTCCAAGATCAGCCACCAGTCTTTTCATGCTATCTTGTTGTTTCCTAAGCGCCGCTATCTCCTTAGTCAAATTACTTTGCCCTGATAATAATTGCTTGAGCATGGATACAACAGAGCAGTTACTGCCGCTGGAGGGGCCGGGATTTAACTCAACATCCCCGCACAGCGCGAGCAAGCACACATAAAACAAATTTTTGACAAAAGCGATGCACTGTTGGGGGCACGGCAAGACCACAAGACCACAACAATTACTCTTAATTGTACAATAGTAGTCACTGACCTGCATGAAGCAAAGGAAAGGCTTATGAATTCACATGCTCGTTGATGGTCTGCCGTGCCCACAAAAACTGAAGGCCTAGGGGTGATTCCTTATAAAAGAGCGTGCCGACATCACGTGATGAACAAGTGGCGCCTCAGGAAGAGAGTCGTGTTGGAGCAAAGCGGCGTCATCACAAAGCAACGTAGGCTGCACCAGCGTCCCAGAAGAAACCGATGCGATTAGGGGCCACCCTTCATAGTTAGCCAGATGTGGCCGGCACAATCCCGTGTAGATAGCTGGATGCGACTGCACAGTAGATGCGGCTAGACCAATGCATACCTGCATGAAGCAAAGGAAAGGCTTATGAATACACATGCTTGTTGACGGTCTGCCGTGCCCACCAATAATAACCTAAATACATGCAGTCTCTGTCTATATAAACAAAGAAAAAAAGAAGGGCATGAGTGATACGAAGAAAACTAAAAAAAACGGCAGCATATACCACAAAGCAAATAGAAAGCCAGTGGTAATTAAAATCATGTACAACATTGCGGAAAGCAGGCTACACATAGAGCAACGTATATGTGACACATCCAAAGTAACTTATAATAATAATAATAATAATAATAACAATAATAATGTACAACAACCTCGGAAAAGAGCAGCATTTCGAGATAGGTAACAGTGCACTTCAAGTTGTAAAGACTATGTCTACTTAGGGCAGGTAATAACCGCGGAGCCAAACCAAGAGATTGAAATGACTAGAAGAATAAGAATGGCGTGGAGCACATTTGGCAAGCACTCTCAAATTATGACAGGTAGATTGCCACTATCCCTCAAGAGGAACGTATATAACAGCTGTATCTTGCCGGTACTTAGCTGCAGAACAGAAACCTGGAGACTTACAAAGAGGGTTCAGGTTAAATTGAGGACGACGCAGCGAGCAATGGGAAGAAAAATGGTAGGTGTAACCTTAAGAGACAAGAAGAAAGCAGAGTGGATTAGGCAACAAACGGGGGTTAAGGATATCATAGTTGAAATCAAGAAGAGGAAATGGACATGGGCCGGGCATGTAGCGCGTAGAGAGGATAACCGCTGGTCATTAAGGGTAACTAACTGGATTCCCAGAGAAGGCAAGTGGGTTTGGGGGAGACAGAAGGTTAGGTGGGCCGATGATATTAAGAAGTTTGCGGGTATAAATTGGCAGCAGCAAGCACACAATCGCGTTAACTGGCGGAACATGGGAGAGGCCTTTGTCCTGCAGTGGACGTAGTCAGGCTGATGATGATGATGATGATGATGACGACGACGACGACTGTGTCACACGCACACAGAACCAGAGAGCCATAAGAGGGGAGATGAAGAGAATCTGAACCCTCTACGCCACGAAATGTTTTCGTAATTTAACTTTTCAGGGTATACTAAAATATTTACACGCATTCACAGCGACCACCAGTTTCCAAAGTTAGGCGTTCTGCTGAACACCCCACCCCCTAAAAAAAAAAAAGTCGCATATCCATGGGGTGACTGATGGAGAGTGGGGCGAAGCATCCGTCCGTCCATTCGTTCTTGCTTCCGTCCGTCCATGCGTCCGTCTGTGTGACCGTCCGTGTGTCCATCCGCCCGTCCGTGTGTGCGGTTGTTCGTGCGTCCGAACGTCCATCCGTGCATCCGCCCCTGCGTCCGTTCATGCATCCATTCGTCCGTACAGCCATCCATGCGTCCGTCCGTACATCTGTCTGTGTGCCCGTTCGTCCATCTATTCAACACTCCAAGTACCACCATCTCACATTCTTTCATCATATATTTTCCATATATAAGCACCGCAATTCAGCGGACATTGCAAGGACTAAACGAGAGGTGGCCCACTCACACTTTCTTACGGCTTGCGCTTCGTGTCTACTTCCCACCTTTAACCACCTCAAGTTCATGGTATATACTAGTTCACTGTATTCATGGCACTGCGGCCCAACGCTCGCTAAACCTTTCTAAAACCAAGGAGGTTACGCCCAGCGAGTATAACGTAGCAACACTTTTTTGTCAGATAGTGCTCAATGTACATGCCAATGGCAGCTAATGTGGAATGAGAGACAGGGGAATTCTAATGTGGAATGAGAGACAGGGGAATTCTAATGTGGAATGAGAGACAGGGGAATTCGGCTTTTAGTTAACGCACACGCTGCGAATATTTTATTGTTCAACAACGCACAGGATAAATCTCCCACCAGCACCACCTTGCAGGTCAAAACGTAAGACTAGTTACACACTACGATTACGAGTACTTCAAGGGACGAACGGGAGCCGCTTTAAGGAGCTTCGCCCCTGAAAAAAATCCTGGGTGGGCCTGCGCCAATAGTTTACAGTTGTCGAAGCTGAATATATCGTGTCTATACAAATGCGCACTGTAGATTTTACCTTTTTGACGATATAAGGTCTAGAAACTAGTTCAAGTCTAACGTAGTCGGACAAGAAATGCACCACCTAAAAATAGTAGCTGTGCTAAGGGGCATTGCATATATATATATATATATATATATATTGTAAGCACAACATTGACAACGTCAATATTGTGCTGATTAATATGTATATAGATATATACATGATATCCATGTATGATATCTATGATATCAACATAAATATCACATAATATCTATGTATATCAACGCCGACCACACCAACTGGGATACCACCCTGCCATTCGTGACTTTTGCGTACAATACCGCTACGCAGCGCACCACAGGCCATTCCCCATTCTTTCTCGTCTATGGCCGTCAACCAACATCTCCGCTCGACATCTCCTTTTTTGACGTCCCTGTGAACTCGTCATCGTCATCGAGGAAGCACTTGATCTCTCGCCTGGCCGATTGTCGCCGACGCGCCCACCTCAATACAGAGGCAAGCCAACAAATGGGGAGACTCGCTACGATGGCGTCCACCGCGTAGTTCACTTCAATACTGGAGACGAAGATACTGTTGTGGACCCCAACGCGGGTTCCCGGCCTGTGTGATAAGTTTCACTCACGTTTCATCGGCCCCTACACTATAGTCGAGCAGACGTCTCCTGTTAACTATCGAGTAACCCCTGTTGTCATGCCTTCCGACGGCCGTTTTCGTGGTACGGAGGTTGTTCACGTGTCGCGCTTAAAACCATTCGTGCGCCGTACACCACCGTCATAAACAGCGGCCTAATTGGCCGCTTCCGCGCGAGGGGAAGCACAATATTGGCCGCTTCCGCGCGAGTGTAAGCACAATATTGACAACGTTTGACCTTCATCTTCTTCATCTGTATACCGGGTGTTCAAAATTAAGCTTTATGATTTTTTTAAAATTAGGCGCTCGAAGGCACGTGAGAACCACTTGTGCAAATAAGTTAAGCGGCCAGGGGGACAGAAAGTTAGATGATAATTATCGCTGTCAGCAGCCCAATTAACTAAAATTTAATAATTAACTTTTTACTGGCTGCGGTAAGTTGGCATGTTTATATTGAAAAAATGTAGGCAGTGGTGTTTGTACACAGTTTCAGTTGGAAGATTTTTTCTAGCACGCCTGTGTTCCGAGATATCCGGCTCCAAAGTTTAATTGTCTTTCGCACGATTACGCATGCAAGAGGGTGAGGGTCCGCGCAAAGCTCCTCCCTAAAGTGACGCATCTGTTGCGTGTGGTGTTTAGTGTGTGAAGAGGGTGGAAGCGTAGGCATAGGTGATAGCAATTACCCTTGCCCTCTTCGGCCGTCGAAATCAAAAATCGAAGAACGCTTGCAACCAGTGTCGTAACACGCAACTGCAGAGCATCTAACGATAGTGGCAGATACCATGCCGAGATAATGGTGCGAGCGGAGAATCTGGATGCCAGTGCGCGTGCGTAATAATCACTAGAGAAGCATGCGTGGTCGTTGCCTGGGCTACGCGAATAGCGTGACTGCTGATGTCCGAGTACTGTAACTTTTATTGAAACAAGAGCAACAACTCCACCAATAATAACTGAAACAGTTTTATCCTTGCTAACGCATATTTCCTGCTGCTACATAAGCATATTTCGGTCATGCACAAATCTCATCGAAACTCTTCACCTCTCAAGACGTCAATGCCCCAAAAAGTGTTCAAAATGCCTGCCTTCGGCAGCAACGCAAAGCATGAACCGCTGTCGCGTCGACTCGATGACTCGGCGCAGTACTTCTGCAGGAATACTCGCACAGGCAGATGTTATCCTGTCCTTCATGTCATTAACATCGCTGGGCTCTGTTACGTAAACTCGATCTTTAACGTAGCCCCAAAGGAAAAAGTCGAGCGGAGAAAGGTCAGGTGATCTTGGTGGCCAAAACATCGCTCCTGCGCGCCCAATCCACTGTTGTGGAAAACGTCTGTCCAACCAGTTCTTCGCCCTGGTAGAAAAATGTGGTGGTGCTCCATCGTGCTGAAACCATACTTGGCGCAGGTCATTCAGGGAAAGACTGCAGACAAGATCATCAATGACAACACCTAATATTTCTTCTGTGTACATCTTTCCGTTCAAGTTGTCCTCAAAAAAGTGAGGTCCGATGATCCTGTCCCCGAGTATGCCGCACCACACATTCACACTCCAGCGAACTTGATGCTTGTGCTGCCTCAGCCAGTGTGGGTTTTCTTGTGCCCAATAATGGGCGTTGTGAAGATTAACACTTCCATTTCGGCAAAACCGAGCTTCATCAGTCCAAATTATTCTGTGCAAAAAGTCATTTTCTTGATCAGTTTTGATGAGGCCCCAATTGCAGAAGTCAACTCGCCTTTCAAAGTCCGCCTCATTTAGGTCCTGATGAAGGTAAACGTGATATGGATGGAACTTGTGCTTTCTTAAAACATTTGTGACTGTTCCGATGCTGCGACCGCACTGATCGGCAATCTGTCGGATGCTGAGCTCTGGCATCGAGGTTACGCACGCGACAACGTCGATTTCAAAGTCTTCATCGACGATTGCCTTCCTGGTCCGTCTCGGAAGGTGGACAGAGCCTGTTGTGCAGAAGCGTCGAAACAGGTTTGTGAAAGTGGGCCTTGTTGGAAGGGGACGGTGTGGGTGGCGAGACGCGTAAAGCTCCATTGCTAACGAAGCGTTGCCATTCATTTCAGCCATTGCAAGCACCACGTCTACTTTTACTTTGGTAGAATACCTCACGCCAGAAGCAGCCATATTAGCTCGAAAGGACTCCACGTGGATTTCCTTGGTAGACCTTCAATGCAGAGACGCTGTGCTCTAACCGGAGGCACCCTAGTGCAGGACGGTCCTGCTAACGCGTTCACAAGAAGATGTCTCAGTGTGATCTAAAGTCACGAAAAAACGTCGCGAAAAATGGTCTCCTGTTATCGCGTTCATCAGGATCATGCGTAAGGCTCATGGCGCACCGCGCTGTCACATTTTGATTTCGCCGGCCGAAGAGGGCAAGGGTAATTGCTATCACCTATGCCTACGCTTCCACCCTCTTCACACACTAAACACCACACGCAACAGATGCGTCACTTTAGGGAGGAGCTTTGCGCGGACCCTCACCCTCTTGCATGCGTAATCGTGCGAAAGACAATTAAACTTTGGAGCCGGATATCTCGGAACACAGGCGTGCTAGAAAAAATCTTCCAACTGAAACTGTGTACAAACACCACTGCCTACATTTTTTCAATATAAACATGCCAACTTACCGCAGCCAGTAAAAAGTTAATTATTAAATTTTAGTTAATTGGGCTGCTGACAGCGATAATTATCATCTAACTTTCTGTCCCCCTGGCCGCTTAACTTATTTGCACAAGTGGTTCTCACGTGCCTTCGAGCGCCTAATTTTAAAAAAATCATAAAGCTTAATTTTGAACACCCGGTATAATCATCATCACGAGAAACGTCGTCTTCGTTCGAAGGGTTGATCAGGCGATTCGACCTAATAAACGCCGTCGAGACTCCAACGCTGCTACTGTCTTACAATATATATATATATATATATATATATATATATATATATATATATATATATATATATATATATATATATATATATATATATATATATATATATATATATATATATATATATATATAACAGACAATGAATTGGCATTAGTGTCTGTTAGATCTCATTATTATTGTGTCAAACCACGAAAAACGAGCCCTTAAGTATACACTTCTTTGCCTTATATATATATATATATATATATATAAATATATATATATATATATATATATATATATATATATATATATATATATATATATATATATATATGTGTGTGTGTGTGTGTGTGTGTGTGTGTGTGTGTGTGTGTGTGTGTGTGTGTGTGTGTGTGTGTGTGTGTGTGTGTGTGTGTGTGTGTGTGTGTGTGTGTGTGTGTGTGTGTGTGTGTGTGTGTGTGTGTGTGTGTGTGTGTGTGTGTGTGTGTGTGTGTGTGTGTGTGTGTTTACCGTGTACATATACAAGGAAGGTAAATTTCTCAAAACAAGATGCACCACTTCCTGCCTTCACTTTTGACACTAAATAATACAACTACGCGTGTAACACAAAACATCATCATAAATTTGCTCGCTTGCAATGGCGTTACGCCAATATAATATTTGGTAAGCAGCACAATTTAGGCTGTCGATGCAAGATGAGAACTGGTTACAACGAATTTACGCTGATTAACAGACGGGTTATATATACAATTGGCACTTCTTAATATATCTGTGTGTTGTTTTTAAAAAGTTTTATATGTAATAACCCTTTCGGGAAGTAATAATTATTATATTCCGCAAAACTGACATGATAAAGCCGAGTCGTCACCGATTAATGTTGTGACAACGTTACTCGCGTTTCTCGTGAAACAATCGAGCGCCTGTAGGCTCATATGAAGAACACTGTGCTCTAAATATTGTAGAGACTGCCGACAAAACGAGCGTATGATTAAATCACGGTTTTGATACTTCTCCTCTCTTTGTAGTTTGCCAGTAGACACGTATGATGTAGCGCAGCTCAAAGCGCTGCTTGAGTGAGAAGCTACGCGCTACTGTCACCCGCTACTGTCACCCGCCGGAGAATCAGCCGAGATGTGGCGTGGCGACTGTTACGACCGGCCCTAGGGAACCAAGCAAGAAGAGTTTGGGGGAGAACCGGTTCTTGACCAACGGGGTCGTCCACCCCCACCTCCCTAATCAGGCTCCTTCTCTCACCGGGAGAACTCCGGAATCTGCTGTGCGTTCGTGACCATGTTTGGTGACATTTTAGGGCGCCGTGACCATATATGGACATCGTGTTAGGTTGTGCCACTCCATGTGTTGTGAGAGGTGTTTCCCCCTCCCTCGTGGCCGAGGTGCCGGGGACACCGTATTGGCTGACGATGCGGACAGTGCGCCCAGTGTCGGCAACGCGGCGCTATAAAATGCCGAAGACGTTTTGTATCTCTCGCTCTTCTCTCCTTGGATCAGTTGATCACTTCTCCACATGTAAATAAATCTCTGTCGTTTGTTCGGGCGCTTCTTTCTCGCTGAATTGTTGGACGATGGATCCTGCGACGGGGCCAGCTACCGAAAACAAGACCGGCAGGACCCGGAGTCCCAACACCACCTCGTTCACTCCTCTTAGCCTGCATTCCATTGGGATTCGAGTGAAAACAAAGAATGATAACATGCCAATGCATAATCTGACGCTCACCGCATATGATACTCAAAACGTTGTTGGAAAGGGAATTCGATGTTTACATGGGAGAAAAACTGTGTGAATGAAATTAACAGGGTATTTTCGATTTTTTAGATAAATATTAAAATTCGAAATTTTGCCTAAACGGCGATTTCATTCCCGACACCGTTCACCCTAATCTGAAAAGATACTTTGGTGGAGTCACTCTCAGAATGCTTTTCTGACACGACAGCCTTCGGATTCAGCCTTCTGTCTGCCCTCTTGATCCTACTTTTTCATTAAGGAAACCATGCTGGATCCGTTAATACGGGGAACAAGACACCTTTTCCTTGTTCGGCCTATAACTTCTTTGACACATCGGCAGAATACACGTACTTTCTTTGCATTGCCGCTTAGCTTTCAACATCTCAGGGTTTTGCAGTGTACATATGGCGCCATCGAACTTCACAGTAAATCAGATTGCAGCTGTCACGCACTGATTTTAAACGTGGCGAGGCTCCCGCAGCAACAGGACGAGAGGAATTTCGCGGATTCGTGCACCCTCTCGACACGCAGCGCTTCTTGTGGCACCTGAGTGCATTCATCACAGGCGCGGCCACCTTCTCTCGTACGGAATGCGTGCGCTCAGCACACTAGGCAGTATATTTCTAGACACTGTATCGGAGCTAGAGTGTACTAGAAGTGTTGAGTGGTGTGACCGCGCCTCGCCGCCAGATCCCTTCCGCGTTGCCCGCAGCAGCGACGCTGCAGTCGAATAGTACTGAAAAAGCCGCGCGCCGCGTGCAGGAACTGCTATGCTCTTCGGCTCCTCCGTCGCGATTTCTTGATCCAGATTTCTTCGCACCTGCCCATCATTCATGTCTAGCACATGATGCCTCGGCCCTTGAAGTATGACACGCCCATCTACTGAATTTGAGCTCCATAAAAGCCCTTGTGAGAGATCGAAAATAATTCAGAAAGAGTGTGTCTTATACTCATTTTTCTCTCTGAAGTCTTTCTTCGTCAGTTAGGCGTCTACAGTATTTAGAATAACTGGGCTGATTCATTGGAAGCTAGCTGTGCTCAGAAAGCTGTGAGATTAAAAAACACCGTGTCACACGCACGCAGAACCAGAAAGCCACAAGGAAAGTGGAGAGGGGAAGAGAATCTGAACCCCCTACACCACGAAATGTTTTCGTAATTTACCTTTACAGGGTATACTAAAATATTTACACGCATTCACAGCGACCACCAAGTGCCAAAGTTAGGCGTTCTGCTGCACACCACACCCCCTGAAAAAAAAAAGAAATCCTATAGGTCATGTGCAATCCGTACAGAGTATCACCGAAGGAGTGAGAGATCATAAAGAGCCAAGTGAAAGAGATGCTGTAGGACGATGTCATACAGCCATCCAATAGTCCGTGGGCGGCGCCTGTAGTCCTTGTGAGGAAAAAGGACAACACGCTGAGATTCTGCGTTGATTACAGAAAGCTGAACAGCGTGACCAAGCGGGATGTCTACCCTTTGCCACGTATTGATGATACGTTGGATCGGCTACGGCATGCAAGGTATTTCTCTTCATTGGATTTAAAAAGCTGTTATTGGCAAATTGAAGTGGACGAAAGGGACCGTGAAAAGACTGCTTTCGTAACCCCGGATGGTCTATATGAGTTTAAAGATATCCCATTCGGCCTCTGTTGTGCGCCTGCAACATTCCAGCGCATGATGGACAGCGTCCTTTCAGACGTCCAATGGCAGTCGTGCTTAGTCTACTTGGACGACGTTGTGGTGTCATCAGCAACGTTTGAGCAGCATGTAGGGCGACTACGTTCAGTACTTCAGGCTATCCATGCAGCCGGCTTGGCGATTAAACCGGAAAAATGCCAGTTTGGATTCGAGAAGCTTCGTTTCCTCGGTCATGTAATCATCACTCAAGGTGTTGGCCCGGACCCGGAGAAGACTGCGGCCGTGGGGCTGTTTCTCAAGCCAAAAGACAAGAAGGAGGTACGCCGATTTTTGGGTTTATGTGCTTACTACAGGCGGTTTGTGAAAAATTTTGCGAAAATTGCCGAACCTCTAACAAGACTCACGAAAGAGGACGTGCCATTTATTTGGTGCACCCAACAAGAAAGTACTTTCAACGAACTAAAGAAACGTTTGCAAGCCCCACCTATACTGGTCCACTTCGACGAAGCCGCAGATACGGAAGTTCATACAGATGCCATCAATCTTGACGTAGGTGCGGTCCTGGTGCAATGGCAAAATAGACAAGAGAAACTGATAGCATATGCTAGCCGTACCCTCTCAAAAGCGTAAAGAAACTACTCGGCAACCGAAAAAGAGTGCTTGGCAGTCATATGGGCGATCAGAAAGTTCAGGCCAAAGCTCTACGGCAGGCCATTCCGTGCCGTCAGCGACTGCCACTCACTTTGTTGGTTGGCGAGCTTAAAAGACCCATCGGGACGCCTTGTGAGATAGAGTCTGAGGCTCCAAGAATATGACATTACGGTCGCATATATGTATGGCAGAAAGCATGATGATGCTGACTGCTTATCACGTTCACCAGTCGACCCGACTCTTTCAGAAGAAGAGGACTTCCCACTCCTTTGTGTGATAAAAACCTCAGAAATCGCCGAACATCAACGGGCCGACATGGAGCTGCTCCCATCAATAAAGTATCTCGAAGGGCACGACGAACAAGTTCCTCGCGTATTTAGGAGAGGGTTATCCTCATTCTGCCTCCGAGATAATGCACTTTACAAGAGAAATTTCGAACACAACAAGGAGAAGTTCTTACTCGTTGTACCATCAGCCATGAGGCATGAAGTCTTAGAAGCCTGTCATGATGAACCATCTGCGGGTCACTTTAGCGCGAGTCGAACATTCGCCAAAATTCATCATAAACATTACTGACCCAAGTTGCTAGCGTCCTTGAAGCATTACGTAAGGCATGTCGCGAGTATCAAAGGCGCAAAACACCACCCCTCAAGACAGCCGGCCTACTTCAGCCTATAGAGCAACCTGTGACTCCATTTCAACAGGTTGGAATGGACTTCCTCGGACCATTTCCAATGTCGGCATCAGGAAAAAGGTGGATAATAGTTGCTACTGACTATTTGACACGATATGCTAAAACCAGCTCCCTTGAGCGTGGAACGGCAACGGAAGTCGCGAAGTTTTTCGTTCAGAATCTTGTTCTTCGCCATGGAGTCCCACTCGTCGTGATTACCGATCGAGGAGCAGCGTTCACGGCTGATTTGATGCAGTCCTTAACGACAATCGCTAACACCTGTCATAGGAAGACCACTGCATACCATTCCCAAACCAACGGGTTGACAGAACGCCTGAACCGCACCATCGCTGACATGCTGTCGATGTACGTTGACATTGAGCATAAATTGTGGGACGAAATCTTGCCATACGCAACCTTCACCTACAATACGGCCGTGCAGGAGACCATCCGCGTCACACCATTTCAGCTGGTCTACGGTCGCACTGTCACTACGACTCTCGACGCCATGTTGCCAGTAGACAACGACAATTACGAGCCATATGAACTTGATGACTTTCTGCAAAGGGCTGAAGAAGCACGCCAGTTGGCACGACACCTAATACATCAACAGAAAAACATGGACGCAAGCCACTACAACCTGCGCCGCAGAAAAGTTCAGTACAACCCAGGCGAGCGAGTGTTGATATGGACACCAATCCGACGCCGCGGCCTATCACAAAAGCTCCTTTGTCGATACTTTGGCCCCTATAAGGTTCTCCAACAAATTAGTGACCTATACCACGAAGTCATCGCCGATAGACACATCCGTTCAAAGCGGCAAAACAGCGCAGAAGTCGTACACGTCGTTTGTATGAAGCCCTATTATGAGACGGAATGAAAAAGCTCCCTTTTTCTGTTTGCCTCCCTCCATCGCGCATCGGGACGATGCGTATTTCGAAGGGGGACTAATGCCACAGAGACTAATTACACTATCCGATATTATGAAGAATCAGCGTCGTCAGTATTGTGCGCACTCCTGCTTGTGGCCGCACGACTCATGCCTCTTGTTCACGGGCACGAGTCAGTGTAGGTTGGAGCTGCGAAGAAGAAGAAGGTGCGTTGGCGGATGAACAGTTTTTGCTTTGGAACGCTCTAGCGGACTTTTCCAATTTTCGCACATAATTTTCAGGGCACAAGTTCGCCCATAATAAACTAGTTTTTGGTGTTTCTTCTCTTGCACCCGTTACAATATTGCGTGCGTTAAGGACATTCTTTCTATTACATGAAGAAATGTAAATATAAGACCTCGTTTTTTTTTTATACACAATATTCCTGAGAACTTCTACTATATATGAACGTCTAGCTCCATCGGCCGGACAAACGCAAATGACCGTTCGAAAGGGATCTTCGGGACAACGGAAAAAGCTGAATAGAATTATATATCAAATATACGCGTGAAAAGTTTGACAGGTCCCGCTTCTTGTGGGAATTTTCTTCGTGCAAAGCAGCCTACGCTGTAATTTTTGCGTTTGAGAGGATTAACATGCTTTTGTAAGTGCGCAGTAGCAGGCTTTGGTTCGCCAAGAAATGCCCCGTATATAAAACAAGCAATAATACATGGTGTTTTACTTGACAAAATCATAGTATATATATTCATGAGGCGCCCGCAGTAGAGGGCTTCGGATATCTCCACCATGTGGTGTTCTCTGGCGTGCGCTGACATCGCACAGTACATCGAAGTGCGACTGCCACCACCGCCGCTGCATAGGATTGAAACCGCGACATTGGGGTTATCAGCCGATCACTGTAACCACTGCGCCACCACGGTGAGCAAGCAAAGAAGATCAAAACAGCTCAGAATTATCATTGTATGGTTTAGCAGCTAAAAAATATTCGGTAGATGTTCAGCGGCGAGGGCGCCCAGCTTTGTATTGGCCTATACGTATATAATCGGCATAAGCCCAAAATAGCCTTTGGCTTCCATTTCGAACATTCAGATATTTGAGTTAATCCTAGCAGTCTCTCAAGGCACAAGTTAGCCTAAGTAATATGCATGGCACATTCGAAACAGTATACGTCGAAATGGCGGTTCCTGCCGTGCCTACGCACAGTACGCTGAGATTAATGGGCAACGTGCAAGGGAGTGGGCCGTTTACACGCGCCGTGCAGATGGGGCGACGACATTGAGGCGAGTGGTGGAGGTTGCCAGATTAGCTAACCTAGCAATGCTGATTAGAGGTATGAACGCCGTAGCGTATGAAGGAGGCAATAGCACGCTAAAGAAGTGGTGTTGGGGCGGGGGAGTTTTGAAGCATGTGGGGGGAGGGGCTGAAGGTCTTTGTTTTTCCTACACAAAATGCGCGGTGATAGGCAAGTGGTAGAGCGCCCACTTGTGCCGCAAGGTTCCTGCGAGTTTTGGTTGCAGTCTTTCCTAACCACAAACCACTTCACTCCAGAGGGACGTAGAGTTTCTAATTGCACGGTGAAGGACAGGGGCCCGGAAGGCTTTTATTTCGGCCATTCTATCTCTTTCTATCTCTCGATGCATAGGAAAAGAAAGGGGAATTTACAAGCTCGTTTTTTTTTGTTCGACGCACCATTAATTGGAACTAACAGATAAGAATATCAAGGAAAGTATTTGTAGTAATTACGGCATCAGGCATGAAAGTCTTGTCAGTGCCGCTGGTATCCATGCCACTCGCTGTCGTGGATAGCGCCGCTACATTAGTGCACGCCGGATGACCGCCGTGGTAGCTCAGTTGATGGAGCATCGGACGCGTTATTCGAAGATCAAAGGTTCAGTCCCAACTTATCTCTTCACTTTATTCACATCTACACCATGCTTATGTTAGAAATAACATATCATATATTTCCTTGGCTTATCTTGTCTG
Source organism: Rhipicephalus microplus (assembly GCF_043290135.1). Taxonomy (NCBI): domain Eukaryota; kingdom Metazoa; phylum Arthropoda; class Arachnida; order Ixodida; family Ixodidae; genus Rhipicephalus; species Rhipicephalus microplus. The sequence goes on from NC_134710.1 coordinate 283,903,612, forward strand.
TTAGTTTTCATTATTTCACCATCATGTGCGCTTTACAGGGCATTTTTATAGTGCATTTTAGCCCTTTCAGGGTCAACGACGTACTCGTATTTCTTCGAGCAACACGGGCATGCGCATTTCGTGCATGTTTTGCGGGAATACGCGGAATTTTTTTTTTCTTGCTGCGAAGTTTTTTTTTTTTTTTTTTTTTTTGTTAGCGCCAGCCACCTTCAGTTTCCTCCATAGGCGTTCCGCTTCAAGCGCCCGCAGCCCCGCCATGGTGGTCTAGTGGCTAAGGTACTCGGCTAATGACCCGCAGGTCGTGGGATCAAATCCCGGCTGCGGCGGCTGCATTTCCGATGGAGGCGGAAATGTTGTAGGCCCGTGGGCTCAGATTTGGGTGCACGTTAAAGAACCCTATGTGGTCGAAATTTACGGAGCCCTCTACTACGGCGTCTCTCATAATCATATGGGGTTTCGGGACGTTAAACCCCACATATCATCATCATCAAGCACCCGCAAAACTGATGGCTGTCCGGTTTAGAATCTCTCAAATGGTGACTCTCGTTCATTGCTCTTCGGAGCACGATTGCGCCGGTTTTCTCGCAGGCGCTGGCAGACATAAGCGATGTCGCTGTGGTTGCGTTTCCTGCACGATGTTTCCCGTGTACGGAACTCGCAAACACCGCTTCCGTGTCGCAGGTGATAACACGAAGGATTATTTTGCGTTTCTTATTTGTTCTTGCTTTCCGGGCACGCGCAAAACCATACGGCTTTCTTCAGAGAGAGAGAGAATAAACTTTATTTTTTTTAGAGAATAAACTTTATGGCTTTCTTCAGAGCGCGCACCCGCGCAGTTCGCTCGCTCTAAGCAAGTACACGTTGGTTTCTCTGCATGCATGCGAGTCTAGCGGTGATTTCTTCGAATCACCGCTCGGCTGCCGAATCAGAATTCATTTCATTGGATGTCAGCCCGTCATACCAATAGTTACGAGTTCAGAATATCAAAAGTTTCTGAGCGAGCGTCATCTCAAAAGTGTGCGCAACGAGAAGATAGGGATTTGATCAAAGGTGACTTTTCTTCCTCGGCGTTTCCACTTGAGGCCCGTTCGTGAGCTTATTTTTCCACTTCCGTGAACTACAGAGACGTTTATTGCAACGAATATTATTTAAACGTCATATAAGGTTAGAAAAGAATTTTTTTAGCTCTTGCTTATATATAAGCCCCAACACAAACAATTGTCACTTTATGGTCACTCTAAAAAAATTTACCACACTTTTTTTTTCTAAAACAGATGCAGCTGGAAATTTTAAATCAGCTATTGAACCCGCACGGGTTGCAAAGAATTCCGCCTGTGAACTGTGTGTGCTCCCCGAGTGTGCTCGTGATTGTGTGTACCTTCTCATCTTTGGGCAACCTCTTTTCTCCCCTTTATCCCTTCCCCAGTGCAGGGTAGCAAACCGGATATGCGTCTTGTTAGCCTCCCTGCCTTTCCTTGTATCTTTATCTCTCTTTCTCTCACTGGAAGAGCTTATTTCGTCACGAATTCAAAGCCGCAAAAAGTTTAAGAATCCGTCTGGTACGAGCGGAGTTGCAAATACTTGTCGCACGCTGCCAACGCATTCTCTCTTCTCTCGTCCCAACGAAAGCACTGGAAGCTAAGCAGGGAGGGGTGAAAGGGGCAAAGAAATACGTCATGCGCACCTCGTGACATTGAGTACTTTTTTTTATTTTTTTCTTTCATTGCGTGGTTCTTTTGTGATCGCGCGACACACGTGCACAAGTCGCGAACTCCCGCGGCGATCTGTGTAACGACAAAGGGCGCCATGTTCAAATCAGCCAATGGCTGATAGATGGGTTTGTCACTTATGATTTTTCAGCATCTTCCGTCATTTGTCGAGAGAAGAGAAAGCAATTTTTAGCTGACTTTGGTAATGTGAATTCCAGGCCACGTGCTGCGCTATAATATTTCGCTCGCGTGTTGTCGGGAGCCTCTACTAACCATCGGCAGCGTTTTCTAACCGCGCTCAAAAAGTGTTGCAGGGCCCCTTTAAGGCCAAGGGCGTTCGTTACGCTGTGAAAAACATTTTCAAAAAGACCAATCAAATTTTTTGCGCCAATTCCGCATAGTAATTTTTACTGGCGTTTGAAGAAAGACAAGGAATAATAGAATTATTCCACGCGACTGCCACATTTTGCCATCGTAATACAGAACTCGCAACCATAAGTTTACACAAAAAAAAAATCATCCACACGAAACGCTCCCAAATGAGCGGCCGCGGCTGCAGCAGCTTCACAGCGCGTCAGCATTTCTGACGGCCACAGTAAGCCAGGAAGCGCAGTCGTACGTGATAAGCGATGTATTGACGACCCCCCCCCCTTTTTTTTTTCACCCGCTTGTGTGAATTTTTGTGGAAGATAAATCGCACATCATAAAAACAGCCCTTTGGAAACATGCGGAAAGAATAGGAAAGAGATCAAGGATAAGCTCTGTATTCTGAGTTCACAAAAGCATATGCACCTACCTTGTCATGTTCACAGCAATTGTGATGATGATGAAGAGGATGATCCTCTTTCTGCTGGCGCTTACCCCCAAAGGTGGGATCGGCCAAGATTCGGGCGGTAGGATCTTTAAGTTATAAAGACTTATGAATGAAAGACTTTCAATGGAAGTTAAGACTAAATACTTAAATCGTAAATAATGAATGATGTTTGCAGTGGTGTCGCTGGCTTCGCTGTTTTCTTTTGCTTTGCCGTCGTTTAATCGTGACAATATACTGCGGCAAGTTTCTAAAACAAAGATGGTCATTTCGTAACTTCACAACTTGACGACGTCCTGTGGCGGGCGCCAACATATTAAAGAGTCCTCTTCAACAGAGAAGTATACGTGTACTGTACATCCACTGGACAAATAAGTTACAGATATACAACTTAAACATCCCAATACGTGATATCGGCTATGGGTTTTTTTGGCTCACAGCTAAATAGTGTTTTTTTTTTATTAACAGGGCTCTTCAAGCTTGGACTAAAGCTATTTCCGCAGACAGAAACCTCGGCCAGAAAGCGGGCATGTGCCAAGCCGCTAACAAAGAGGTGGGAACGGGAAGTGGGTGTCAGGAGGAGTTTCGTGAAGTGAGGGGAAAACAAAAGCCAGAGGGTAAGGCGTGTCAGTTTATGCGCCATAGATATATCATGTAGCATAGCTATATGCTTTATAAGCTATATGGGTCTGCGCCACAAAAAGCAGACATGTGCCAAGCAGCTCCTAGCATGTGTAGCATATCGATGCACAGTAAAAATAGCAAGGGAATGGGAAAGTAAAGTGAGGGTGAGGAGGAGTGATGTGAAAAGGAGGATGAAGATATCTAAAAGTTAAGAGGGTAACGCATGGCATATCCCCAAGTTTGCAGCAGGGGTCTCAAACTCACATCAGCCGCAGTTATGAAATTTAGTCCTACGAAGTTGCACTCGACATGAGCTGTATATTCTAAATGGCCTAACACTTCATGGCAGCACCGTCCGAGAAAATTCGGTTAAATGTTCCTATTACCGATATTCTGTAAATCAGCTTAACGTTTCAGTGCCGCAATGAGCGCTACTGTACGTGCAGAGTATATCGAGATTCTGAGCTAGGTTGCACATTGCAAGCCTACTGGCAAAGCAAAATGAGCGAAAGGGAGATAGACTGGCAACACTCTCTTCTGTACTTCGTTCGATTAGCACTCCACACTAAATAAAATTTTCGACTCATGGGCGCCGCTATTTTGGGCTGAAGGGCGATTGTTTTGTCGGTTTTTATGTCGTAACGAGAAATTATGACGGTCATGAAACGTTGAACGTACCAGCCCAAGTGTTTACTTGCGTGCACGCTCACCGTAGCACGGTTCGTTTATTTGACACGGATACAAAACTGCAACGTTATCAGTCCAAGATGGCGGCGCTTGAACAGGTCCGGAAAATGGTGTCACTATTTCAAACTTACACACTAGGAAGGTGAGCATTCAAAATTACTAACTCAAGGGTTCGTTTTGACCAGGATTAATTATCTTCGCAACACCCCCTACTCTTTGCTTTATATCGAAACTATACAGTTTCATTAAAAAGCGCGGCAAACTAAAAGTGCCACTCATTGGGCGGCATTTTTAGTTTACCGCGCTTTATAATTCAAACTAAAAGTGCCGCCCGACGGGCGGCACTTTTAGTAATTTCAAATGTAAGTTTTGAACAAATAATCAAATACTGCTCCTTGCACAGAGGTCAACTGAAGAGGCTATCGCGGTGACTCGGTGACTCCAATTGACGTTATGTGAAGGAGGGGCATGCCACCCCACTCACTTTCTCTCTCTCTCTCTCAAACACACACACACACACACACATAGAGAGAGAGAGAGAGATAAAGGCCACTGCTTGCGAGTGAATCTGTTATCTCCATACTTCATCACATTGTCCCCATGGTCTCCTGTAGGGGGTCTTTATCATTGGAGCGAAAAAAAAAAAGAAAAAAAAGATGCATGCGCTGCATCAAATGCCACTGGTCTCATAGAACATTTACCATTGGTTGCCTCTGTTTCCTCTTATCAATTTCTTCAAACAGTACGCGCCTCTTTGTAACTTAACGTCCATGCCACAGGCCTGTTCGATCGACCTCATGCCACAGTCACCAATAGTATAGTGAATCGATAGCCCGGTCAGTATGTGGAGCAGGATCTAACATTTGAGGGCACTATAGGCGCCGCGCACTAGGCGGCGGTTATGTAGTATTTTTTTAAAGATTCGCGCGCTTTAAAGAAAGGCTGCAAATCGATTCAGCAGGCTGGAAACACCTTAGCTTTGTAATAATAATATCTGGGGTTTGATGTCTCAAAACCACAATATGATTATGAGAGACGCCGTAGCGGAGCGCTCCGGAAATTTATACCAGCTGGGGTTCTTTAGCCTGCACCCAAATCTAAGTACATGGGCCTGAAACATTCTCACCTCCATGGAAAATTCAGCCGACACAGACACCTTAATTAGCCTAGATTAAATATCTCATCTTTCTGAACAAGCAGCCTAACTTTTGTATATGCGATTTTTCGCTAGCGTTACAATTTAAAAGGTCACTATAGGCCTTTTTTGTTAATCACCGAGTTCTGAGGCTTATAAATATTATCCCGACCTGCTTTATATGGCTCAGAATACTGCACCTATGAGATGCGTAGCGACTACGTTTCTTTTTTTTTTTTTAATCATGCTAGCAATGGCTGGAACACACTGTATGTTATGCTTGCGACCTGCAGTGGACGTATGTGTTGCCTGTTGCTACAAGTTAAGGCACGAGTAAACCACCTGGCCTCACAAATGTTTAATTGGCAACCTTCAAGTTCCTTGCAGCATTTCCAAGAAAGGTGCAGTTACAACAGTGCAAAATACATGCAGTATGTACCCACAACTGCAGTGCACTACCAAATAATCATAAGCATATTTGACCATTTACATGACCACACACATGATTACTTACTACCACAACAGCACGAATGCCATATGTGACAACACTGCTGAGCAATGCAAATGTTGTGCTTACACCATTTGCATATCTGAATACAAAACAGAAGGTACAATGTACTAAAGCCAGGCGTGTGGAGGAGGTCGTTAATAAAAAAGTGCCAGCACTAACAAATATAGCATGCTCTTCATACAAAGCTGGCCACTTTCATCTCTACTCCAGCCTTTTTCTAACGAAACAAGTGTGAAGTTGTACAAATCTATGCTATAGCATTATGCCGGTTACATTCATTACTACCAAGACAGCGTAAAAACAAAGCTAAATAAAGGACATTTTGCAGTGATTGGTAGCTTTCTATCTACAAGTGCTGTTGATAACCATTGATAACCAGGACACACGTGCAATTTACTACAAGTATAGTTATATGCTTGTAACACATTTCCAGCAACTGACAAGAGGCAGCAAGCTGCAAGCCATTCCAGGGAAAAACTACGCAAGCTTACATTAGTCCGCGTGGTCTGTTTTGCCACTTTGTACAATCACAATCGCAACGCAGTTCAAGTCAGCAAGATGTTTCTACTAAAATATATTGTAAATCTGCATACGGTAGAAAAACCTGCATCCAACTTTGCAGCCACAGGGCAACATAAAAAATGGCGTGCATCAAGACAAAAACTTGCTATAATACGGAGTCATACATGTCACAAATGTCGTAGTAAATGAGAAGGGGAAATAAAGGACCAGACTTTGTCGGGGCAATATGAAGCCAACAGCTGACAATTACAACAAAAGCACCGGGAAGCGATTCGCTGTTAAATTAGGAGGAAAGCAATGATAAAAAGAAGGGTAACAAATGGTCTAAAGAAAAGCCTACTGCTGGTCAGATGAATAGAAAATGCAGCTTCAGCTCTCGTAGTTCTCATGGAAAATAGGTTTTGGCCCACAATTGGTGTGGGTTGAACTCAGTAGCTTAAAGGAGTTTTTTTTTCCCCTCACATTTGCTTTCATTTTTAGCATTCCCGTTTTCCGGTCAGCAAATAACTTCACTTGTGCTTCCCTTGGCTTTTATAGTAACGTGCAGAGCACTTGGCATGACACCCGCGTAAAACATGCTGGACGAGTAGATTTCAGTCGTACCTTCATAACAGGTGGAATGTTGCCCGAAGAGGCATTCAAACCAGCACCTGCTTGAGGTCGTGTAATCAGACAACAGCAAGCACTCTCTAGAAACTTTTTAATGCTCACAGCATCACATTCACCACCATAAATAACGAATCTGAATCGTTCATCCAACAACTTTCTCACACATAATACTGTCATCCATGAACATTTCAGGTTTAGTCTATGCACGGACACTTGGACAAGTAATATTTATATATGTATATGTATGTTTATGCATATATATAATATATATGTATGTATATATTTAATATTTATACAGCACTTTGCATACTCAAAATATCATCTGACAGCTTGCTTGCAGACAATGCACCACTTCATACATGAAAAAAAAAAAGAAACCTCTAACTGCATGTCCAGATGAATATAAAAAGACTTTTAAAAACCCACAAGAACATAGCATCACACCGGGTCCATAGAATTCACAAACTCAAGTGAGGAAAGTTTCACTAGACTAGCCACACGCACAACATGGCCACGGTCACCATGTTACACACATAGCATGTGGAGACTACGAATACCGTGGCTTGTAATATCATGCCTCTAGAAAACAGGTGTAACCCATGTGGACAAATACACACACATATGTCAGGTACAATATATACCAAACAGTCTACAAGCAGACGCACATGATAAAACAGAAGAGGAACACCATTCTTGGCTACCTGGCAAACAAGCAACACATTGTCCCGTTCCATCCGATCAAGGCACTCGATCGTCCAAAACAAAAGCAGTGCTGTCTTTGTGGCCAGCAATTTCCCAGAAGACCTGGCACTTGCCATACACCACAAAGTCTGATAACTATTATGGCCAGGCATGCCTTGAAAGATGCAATGCCAAAACAAGCGCTAAAAAAAGGTGGCCAAGGCAGCCTGACTCTCAAGCACTGCCTCTGAACAAAGGCTACCAGAAGGCCACCACGCTATTTCCATGCATCCAAGGTAACCAAGAAGGCAAGCATACATAATGACAAGTACTAACATTAAGAAATGCCACAAGCTTAGTTCTTGCAAGTTTAACAACAAACTATTTGCAAAACAAAGCAATCACCAAAATTGAGAGCAAAAAAAAATGCTGCTGGAATTGACACAGTGTTCTTTTTTTTTATCCTATACTTATGCTCACATTGCTCAGAAAAATGATTAAGTGCTCTAAAAATAAAAAAAAAAAAAATGTGTAGCCTGAAGTGCGACCTTAGCCAAGCAACGATATTACAAATGATTATTTTAGAAAGTGCACAAATGTATACACAACATTTTCAAGCAGGCATGCCCTAAGAACGAGCAGTGTATATTTGACTTGAAATGTGAATAACACTTCAGCAAATATACACACTACTTGAGGCTGACGCATGTGCGTTTAAATACACATGCACCTCCTTTACTGTATTAGCGATGAAATTAATCTACTGTCAATGTTGTGAACACGTCCCATGAATTGCATGAACACGGTGCCAACTCCAAGAGATGCAGCAGATGACTGCATCTGTTGCGTATCACGGTTTCAAGCAGAGAGCTCTGCTGGACATAAAAAGATTTCACACTACGACAAGGACACCTTCAAAAAAAAAATAGGCTTCCCTATCACCTCAATAAATTGTCAACCATAAGGCCACATTATGAAGTGGCATCACACATTACAAAAGCTCCGGAGCAATGGAAGCTCTGGGGGCATTAAAACAAAAACAGCTATTCCTTTTAAGGACTACAGAGAATGGATTGATAAAAATGCCACGGAGTAGAAAAAAAAAGTGTAATGAAAGCTTAATGGTTAGTTAGGCTACGTATGCAATGCACTTATGAATTATTTCTCTGTTCCAAGTCATATTCTGTTGTATGAAAAAAACTATATATATCAAGATAAGACAAGAGAAAGACGAAAAACCTGTGTTCTCACGATTCTGCCCATAAGAGCACATTGCTAATGCTGTATCTCGACCACAATGCTGCCACAGAACCACACATTCACACTCCACAGCACATGATCATGTGGTTCTACAATGGGGAGGTGCAACCCTCTAAGAAAGTGAAGAAAGAAAAAAAAAAAAACAATGTGCAAGAAGGATGGGGTTGCACACAGACGACGTCTGCCAGATTCATATCTCTCGTCGATGTTCATGTTTGGAGACGAGCACCTCCAACAGTCGCATCCGAGCCTTGACATGCTGCAAAATAATCCAAGCTTTCGTAAGTACCTTGACACAATGTAGCTCGCAAAAGTGCAGTTGTATCACATGATTGAACTTCATACATGAGGTTGAGAAATCACTTAAATGGAACAAAGGACTGGATGGTCAGTTTATGGCTTGTTTGGTGTTTGGTAATGCTACAAGACTTTCATTATTCAGAACCAGAATTTTCAAAACTCTGTATCAATAAAACCATGAAGCAAGCTTCAAGGGATTTTCCCAAAAGAAAGAAAATCTGAAAATAACTCTTGCAACATCTATAATTCATCTAAGAAAGCCATCTTTAACAAACGGTGACCATCAAACGACCTCCACAACTGTGTGATACTCAACCACACATTGATGCAGCTAGGGCCATGTTTTATTTTATGGGAGCCGCGACTGCGAGTGCCCCAACCGCAGGAAGAAGAAGATAATGAAGATCGTGAATGCGCTCTTGGCACACGGCAGCGCTGGCAGCGGGCAGTTGAGGCATGTGTTTCTATCAGTAAACATGGTTTCTGTAGGTCTCCGCCTCTTCCCCGAGGGGTTCTCAGACTAGCCATAGCCCCGAAACCCCTACAGCTGATCATCATCACATCATCAGCTTCCTCTTGAAACCAAAACTATCAGTGCCTGGTCTGTCTCATAGCTATAACCATGCCCTGTCACACTGAACAAACTGGATGATGTATATGCATTATGTGTAAAGAGACCCTGCAACACTTTCCCAAGTAATCCTCCAATGGTTTCATTAAATGTGTTCATTGCCTCACAAATCAATGGCCACAAAGATTTTTAGAATCCAACAAGTACCCGCAAAGTTACAGAGATTCGTCACACATTTTTAAGTGCTTTTGTCTCTCCTTTTATACTAGCAAGCATGTTGAAAGCTACGCAAGAATGAAGGATGATGATGAAAGGGCGAAAAGCTATGTTTATTTAGCAGCGTGTCATGACCTTGCGCGCTTTCTTTTTTTTTTCTTTGAATGCGCGGTTAACGTTGAGTGTGATCGCCAGCGAGCACATGGGCACGTCAGCATCCCGTGACATGCCCATGCAGCTCACAAAGGTCAAATTACTGTAAATTCCAGGCAGCACGCTGCGCTGTAATGTTTGGCTCACTTGTTTATGGGAGCCGTGACTTGCAAGTGTTTTCTGACCACACTGAAAATGTGTTGCAGAGCCACTTAATTTAACATAAGAGGGCCTATTATTAGGCCTGTGCAAATATTCAAATACTTTGAATATTCAAATGAATAGTGCAGTATTCGAATTCACTTCTATATGATGTTAAATTATTGAAAATTTCAAGTATTCAAAACAAATTAATATATGTATATTAGTCGGCATGCAACCACCTGTAAAGTCACTGCATTCAAGAGATACTAAGCCATGAGAGCGCCTATTCAGGCGCACATTAGTCTGTGTGTAATTCCCTGGAACGGCGGTTTTTCTGCAAGCTGTGAGCACACATATCCAGGGAAAATCTGCACTGCCTCGAAACCTCACTTCACGGTTAAATGAAAGTATTACCCTCACATCGATTCATTTAACTTTAAAAGCTTGTTACAGTTCCGACTTACATTCTCTAAATTTTAAAACTTGACATATTTTACAGGCTGTCACTTGCATTCTACTGAAAGTCAAATCCTGCTACTATTCAAAGTTGTTTCAACTTCCTTTGAAGCGAAAAATTGGCATTTGCACAGGCTTTGCTTCAATTTTTTTATTGTGCAGATTAGTTAGGTCATCAGAAATATGCCCATTTTTGTTTAATATATGTGGTATACATTATTCTAATTTGTCTTAAAATTCTTCTATCAAAACTGCCATTCGATTCGAACCTAAAGTTCCATATTCGCACAAACCCACATATTACAGACTGTACTGCACCACCTCTACACATATCTCAGTAGATAGAACTTCTGTCAAGTGTAATCCATACTGACAGTCCCTCAAAGTTCCATTCAATTAGCTTATGATGTACATTAACATGTTCAGACAATGCTTAGGAATGAGAAGTGCTAAAAAAATGAACGCATCACAATAGGAATAAGAAGTGCTAAAAAAAACGAATGCACCACAAAATGGAAAATGTAACTCCAAGTCATGGCAACAACATACCATTAATATGTTTGAACATGTGAAATACAACCAGTCAAACCCAGTTCAGATGCTGATCACTGAGATTACCTTAATTTCTTCATACGAAAAGCACCGAAACATACTGCACATATTTTGTTTATTGAGAATACTACAGCCTCGATAGACACAGTAGCTCCCTTCCAAGAGGATGGCAGATGCCTTGCCAGTATGAGCTCTGATGCTTATTTTTTCTAAAATGCAAGCTCGTCTGTGCCAGCATGCCTTCGACAAGATGTAAGCCTTTACCTTGTACTCACAGTACACCGAGTCCATTGGGGCCTTATCTTCTTTTTGCACTTTCCTGAATAAAGAAGGAAGAAGAAAAACTTTAGTGGGTACACCTTTGCCGCTGTAATTAATAAAGGTCTCAAAACAAGAGCTTTATAGCAGCTGTTAGTGAGAGCTACCACATCCCGACAGCACATTTTCGCGCACAAATACTGCTTCACACAGACCACCACTATCACTGTTCGCTTTATTTAAAGGAACACTAAAGAGAAAAGTAATTTGAATCATACTAGTAAATTACTCTTTGAGAATACCGAAACAATGACAAGATGCTTGGCAAGCTAAAAAATGAAAACTAAAAACACAATTTTGCAAAGGCAAAGCAACAATTATGATAGCAATAAATAGTAATGCTTGTTTTTTTATTAAACAATCTAAGAGTGACAGCATTTGATATCCAGTCCACTGTAACTCGACATTTTAAAAAAACGTGGCTGCTATAAGGAGAGGACAGCGCACCATGTAAGAGAGTATATCAATCGTCTACTAATGCCAGCCAAGATGGCGCATGCACTTGTGATCGTGACTGCACCCTGAGAATTTTAGGTTCACAGCTGCTCACCGATGCAGACTGCCCACTTCAGTACCGATGTGCATCAGGGTAAAATGGTAAAAGGTTGCAGACTAACAGTGCTGAAAAACACTTACTAGTACATAGTTCACTGAACACTTATTAGTGCTAAGACCTGCTTACATATCATGCATTCCTGCTGTGAAGAGGACTTCATAAGAATGGTCATGTCATGTTCGCTGAATATCGGGCTCAATAAAATACGGTTTTCTATGTTATAGATACTATCTTTTTTACAGATAAAAATTGTTCTGACATTTTTGGTGTAAAAAAAGGGCTCTTTTAACAACTACAGACTCCTTAAACAACTCCAGCTTGCTTTAAAAGGTCAAGTTTCTACATAATGAGATTTTAATGCAACAAAGTAAACTACTCCTTTCACCGAATTTGTAAACTCAAGGTTTAACTGCATATTAAAAAAAAAAGGAGGGAGAGCAATGAAAAACTAGGGGGTGGCTGCCATTGCCAATGAGTCCCGAAATTGGACACCACCACTCCTTCAACTGACAAAGCTACAAGTGAATGAAAGTCGCAGCAAGTAATTACCTTCCAGTTTGCTTCTGGAATTCCTCTTCAAATTCTCTCAGCAACTTGCGAAGCCGACGCTTTTCAAGTTTAGACTGCTGCTGCTGTTTAAGCAACTCAGCCCTGTAAGAAATACAATGAACTATTAAAGCAATGCACAAGTTTTATTCCAAATAACATAATCACTTTAATGAAAGAATTTGTAACAAAAAAGCATCACAGTTACGGATGCCGAGGTAGGCCGGCTAGCACATTACTGGAGTGTAAAACAAAATGAGATGAAGTCAAGTATTGACACTTTCTAGATTGTTTTTACCGTTAGTCTGTGCTGCAAGAAAATCTTGCAACACAGAAGGTTGTAACCACATCAAACATCAGCTGAACTTTAATAAGGTGTGTGTACAGTTGCCAGCTGATAATTCTAACTAAAAAAAAAAGTCTGAAAATCTTAATTATCGAAACCATAGAAAGCATAGAACTAAGTTCCATTATTCAACAAGGATATTTTCAGGTAAATCAGCTATGTGGATAACATACATTTCATGCGACTGGGGCATGACACATTCGTGTGTACAGCAAACGTATACTTGGTACAGCACAAAGTGAGCACCTTGGCCAAGTATGCTGACTCATCTTGTCATGTTACCTTTGCTGGAAAACTCTGTGCCCATCAAAGTCTGGTGCTAGCTAAGTGAAAATATCTCAGAAAGAAAAGTATCTTCAAAAGTGTCTGCATGGGAATATGGCTCAAACACGGCCGCTCGATCCTTCCCTTCAGTGCAACCCGCCGAATGCTCCTCGTCGCCTATGAGAGCGCTAGTTCCTTTTCCAGCCGCCGCATCAGCTGTAGAGATAGCTATCGGTGAGACTGGTGTTTCTCCCAAAGCTTCCTTCAGCTGTAGTGAGCCATTTGTACCGGTAGTTTCACATGTTTCTGATCAGTGCTTTGTCATTCTCACGCGGACAGGTCACATTACTTTAGCTCGATTAGTGGTCAATGAATGAGTGGCACATATTATCGCAAGCAATACGACAAACGCAGAAAACAAGACTATTCCGGCTGTGATGCTAAAGCCCGTGTACTATGAGATATCACTGCACGTTAAAAAACTCCAGATGATTGAAAATATCTTAGTCATGCATCCACTTCAGCGTGGCTCATAAATATATAATGGTTTTGGCACGTAAAACCCGAGATATTATTATTATTAAGAACAGTCTGTCTCGGTGGAACAGTGGCTAGGGTGCTCGACTACTGACCACAAGGTCGCGGGTTCCATCCCAGCCGCGGTGAGCGCATTTCGACAATGGCGAAAATGCTTGAAGCCCATGTGCTGTGCGATGTCAGTGCTCTTTAAAAAACACCAGATGGTCTACATTTCCGGAACCCTCTACCACGGCGTTCCTTATAATCATATCGTGGCTTTGGGATGTAAAACCACACATATGATTAAGAACTAAGAGTTGTATCTAGATCGTTATTTTGCTGCAATTTACTTTTTTACGGGCTAATTCAAGCCCAGTGAAGTCTAAATTTACCCCTGAATACGGACGATAGTGGGCTATATATGTTGATTCTGAGGTATTTTGGAGACATAGGCACTTATTGGAGCAAGCCTAACGATATTGGTAGTAGAAAAAAACATGTTTTTCTCAGTTTCTCTCAAAAAGAAAAAAAAACTATGCATGTGTATATATGCGCCGTTAGACCGATGTTGAGCAGTGAAGCAATATCTGATATGCTTGCAGCTGGTGCACTGCTCGAAATTTTTTCGGTCAAATGGTCATTTTTCGCTCTGTATGCCATGGCGAAAAAAATGCTGGGGGGGGGGGGGGGGGCACGGGCCCAGTGTGTCACCCCCTGGCTTGCAGTAATATGTTAAAGTCAATCATGCACAACTAATTTGCCTGACAGTTAATTATTTAGAGGTAGAAGGTTCTCTATACATGTGCTCCATTAGATGCACGTGGCGAGTTTGGCTGTCTGTATGAAGCAATTAAGAAAGCACAAGATCGACGTCTTGATCTCACTTTTACGGCAACTCAACATTGCAATAATAATGGCATTGAAAGCATTTAAAATGTAGTGGCTCTAAATTCAGTGTCAACTGAATAGCTGAGGTTAATGTGTATTTTATTTATAAAGATAATACTGTGTGTATTTATTTACATGTCCCAATGCATTTATTCCACGACATATATCTAGGTATAATGTGAATCTGACATTGATCAGTAATGATTTTTTGTACAAAGGTATACAGAGCAACTGTCTTTATTTGCGTGTAGTGACGTACGTATTCATTCCCGCTACCTATATATATATATATAGGTATAATGTGAATCAGACAGTTAAAAGTAATCATTCGTAGTAAACTGTTACATATAAACAATTTATCACTCAAATCTTACAAGATGTGACAAACTGAGGGCTTTGTGGAAAAGTGTTTTCCAAATATGTCGAAGTATGTTTTCTACCCAGCTGCTAAGAACTACAGCCAGTTGGCCAGGAATATACTCAGTACCCAGGTGAAAATCTCTTGTTGGCTTTCTGCTGGGAGCTACTGGCTTCTGGTGGAACCAGCAACTAACCTGCTGGTTTCCTGATGGTTGTACTGGTTTCAGAAGTGTGCTTACAGGTATTCTGCTGGTTTCAGCAGGGTGCTCAATGGTTTTATACTGGTCCCAGCAGGCAACCCATTGACTGCCCTGATCCCAGGAGATCGCTTACTGGTTCTCTGTGCTGGTTCCAGCAGGTTACCGATTTTCTCCCATGGTGCTGCTAGAACCAGCAGCTGACTTGCTGGTTTTCAGTTGGCTTGATCCAATTCCATTAGTGAATGCACCAGTAACAATATAGCATCGCGTGCATTCATAATTAAATTCGTCAAGGTGATAGAGCAGGCTAGCTGGTTGCAATAGCTGGCATTCGTTTCTGTAGCCCGAAAAATACAGGCAAGACAGCGCTCTTTCTCTCTCTCCTTCCGTGTCTTTATTATTTTTATTTTTTTGTGCTATAGAAATGAATGCTAGTCATTATTAAAGATGATTTAGAATGGTTGCCACACGTGGTGCATGGTGCACATTTTACCATGGTCTCAAGTGTTCTGTATGGCTAAGTTCCCAAATAAATACATCGCTGGAAAAAAAAATGCACCTTTTTTTCAGCTCTGAGCTTTCGAAAGCTCGAATAAGCGAGATACTGAATCCAGTACCCCGTTGGCACAAAAATATTGTTAATTTTAGGTTCAAGGGTAGATGATAAAACAGCGTTTTGTTTCTCGCTTGATTTCGATAGAACTTGGTGAGCTTATGTATATATGCCTGCTGATTTTAAATATGCAATTATTTTTCTTGTATAAGGTGTTGTTTTTAGAATACAAAATATTTAATATGCATTTTGGGAAGCAATTTTTTTTTTTTGTAACTAAGAGAGCTACACAATAAATTAGCATATCACAATAATCTGGAATTAGGACTGTGTGCAATGCAAGAAAAATGGATGTTCTAAATCTATGTTAACAAAAGTTATGGTACATTGAACATTTAGAGTGAGTCAACTTGAAGCTAGGATTTTTCTGGGAAGTGTTCAACATTCCATTATTTTTCTTCTAGTGGGTTTAGAACATCCATTTTTGTTGCATTGCAATCAGACGTGATTCCAGATTATTTTGATATGCTGATTTACTTTGTAACTCATTTATATTAGACAAAAACTTGCTCCCCAAAAGGTACATGAAATATTCAGTATTTAAAAAACTACACTTTATATGACAAAAATAATTGCATATTTGAAATCAGCACACAAATATACATACACTTGCAATGTTTCATCAAATTTGATCAAGAAATAAAAAACCTTTTTTATAAGTGCTATGTCCCCTAAGCAAAAGCTCAACGCAATTGCAGTTGATTCCACACGGAAAATAGCGTTTTTGTTGTCACCGTTCACCAATCTCTGTTACGATCAGACCACAGAGAGCTTGCTCTCATCTGCTACGATGACGCTGCTAGAGAGGCCAACGCCGCCATAAAGAGCACCACATTGCTACTTCTTGTATGGCACCCAGAATTGCCAAGCATTGAATTTGCCGCCATACACGTTGACTCCTCAGTAGCATTACTCTCGTATCAATTATTGGCGTTTTTTCAAACTAGTACTGAATAGTTACCTACTTTTTAATACAAATACTGCACAATAAAAAAGTTGTATTATTTATTTACAGGTAAAAGTATAAGAAATAGCAGTCCTATATAACGTGTAAACTGTCATGATGCCTTAGCGCCATAGTTTCGTACAACACATGTTGTGCCCTTGTTGTGACTTGTCTGTCTTTGCATTTGTGTGTTCGCTGTGTTAGTTGCAAGTTTCCTCTAGAATTTGTGTGACATTAACATGTAATAGTTTATTTTCAGGTCAGTTTCATCTGTGGAAAGTGTAACAAGTGAATATCGAACTATTTGAGCTGTTCTTGGTGCTGTGCTATGCAGTGCCTTGATTTTGTGAGCGCAGATCGAGACCCAGTGTTTCTCAGCCCTCAATCTTCCCTGCTGGTAAGTTGCATTATTCATTTCAAATATAAGTAAATTATACATATCCCGAATGTGTCTTTGCTTTATTAAGCTCACTGTCGTTGTAAATTGGTGTTTTCGATGTTAATGCATGTGCGTATGCATGCCGATTGATGTAAGCCATGTTCCTTTGTCTCCGCAGAGTAATAAAGTATTAACACAGCGCTTAATTCTAGTTTGCTGAGTGAACTAATGGCGCTGTAGAGATGCAGAAGTTAATTCGCTTGATATGTATGTCCTCGCGCGCACTGCTTCCCGCGAATGGGCGTTATGTAGCACTTTTTAAAGATTGATATCTGCAGTCGCGACCTGCATGGACTACCAAATCTTTTATTTTGTTATAGATTGCCTGTGTCACTTGCCTGCCCTCGACAATACAGACATCTGTGGTGTGGATCAAGGTCCCCTGTGGATTTCCATCCAGAATGATTAAATATCTAGCAGAAGCCGAAGCTGACAGATTACCCTTTTCACGTGTAAATATATTTTTTAATAAAATGTAACTGATCAATGCTTGTTTGTTGTGTGCGTATTTAACGAACTCTTGAAAAGCAGCACCTTTAGAACTATATGCTCTTGAGGGGAACAAACTTAATCTGCTCATTGGTACCACTGTAACTCGTATTATTACTCCAACTATGTACTAAGTATTACGAAAAATGGAATGTGACGGTTTTACAGCTGTGAAGGGACTAACTTCCTGTTAGAAACGGGCTGAACTTGAGCTGGTTTGAGCTGCAATAAAGCTCGCAGCTGACAATATGCAGCTCAAATTTGGCTTATTGCCAGCTTTGTTGCTTGGAGCTGTGCTACATGTCGGCGAGTTACAAGTTGGTCAACTGCCAGCAACACTGCGCTGGAACCACCAGGTACAGGTTACATCAGCTGCTGGTTCCATCACCTGCTAGTTTCATTGCCTGCTGGTTCGACTGCCTGCAGGTTCCGTCAGCTACTGGTTTCATCACCTGCTGGGAATGCACTATACATAACCAGCACAGATGGGACCAATAGCCAATCAGCAGGAAATTTTCACCCGTGTAGCTTCTTTATAACAGAAGTATAGAAGAACAAAATGGCATCGTATGCTCACCGAACAACTGCAGGATACGACTGTCACAAAATAGGTAGGATGAGTGAGATTACCCATTCACGGGACACAGTGCTAGCACGATTACTTCACCGATGGGCAGCGCCCTCATCCCCCCCATTGTGGCTGGTCCGTCAACTTTACCTTTCACGCGCGCTCTTTTGTTCGGGAAACAACTCAGCAGGCTGCACCAAAGGGAGAGATGGAGCGGCCGTGGCTCAAATCTGTCAAAGCCTTGTTACGTGCACAAAAGTGCCTACCTACCCATGGCCCAAAATGTCCACAGATGCAGTTCTGTAGCGATGCACTTTCCTACAGTTTTTCCCCCAACGTTATTAGTGCTTCAATGGTAGTCAGAGTAACACCCTACCCATATTAAAGGGATCTGTTAATCGATAGCAGTGTATAATATGAGCGGCACCAAATTGAGCGAAAGACATTATTCAATATTGTGACCCCTACCCTGAGCACTGTCATGCTCTTGCCACAAATCAAATAAGTAGTCTACATAGACCATATCTTCATTCCTGAGATTGTTAATGCTGGTCATTGTGCATTTACCAAATGATTGCCAATTTTATGCAAAAGTCTTGTCCACCACTTCTTTCGCCTCGCCACCCTTTTTGGTGTAATTATCAGGGGTAGTATTCACACCATATAAAAATGTCTCCAAGAACTAAAGCAGTTGCTTGGGCTAGTTCGTACAACATAGTTTACAAAAAAACAGCGCATTTTTGTGTGAATTTTGTCTTCAGGAAGTTGCCAGAGACCATGTCACTGTTAATACACACATCAACAAATGCTGCATGTGCAGAACAGAATTTGCATGATGATTCGTGCAAGTGAAAATGACTTTGCGGCATCACTTAGCCAGCAGTAAGAATGGTGATGATCAAGAGACCAGCTACAGCAGCGTCTTGGTGACAGTGGCTAAGTCATGGAGGATATGCTTTCGCTACCTGCAAGTGTCCAAAGCTGTACAGCTGCCTTGATTTGCTCAATACACACACACAAACAAAAAAAAGAAACTGAAAGCAAAACCTGGAATTTTTTTACAACACAACGTATAACACTTGCCAACCATCTAAAAATAAAAAATGAACATTTCAGCTCACAGGTGGGCAATATTTATTATATTTCTCTCGAAATTTTTTTCAATGTTCTTGGTGCGGTCTTTACATGGGCATACCTGCCAAGTTTAAGGATTCTGAAACCGGGAGATTTCCGCAACGGGAAGGGGGGGGGGGGGTGCACACGGCAAAAAAAAACAAGGACATACAAACAAACAAAAAACATCGAGAAAAACAGAAGGGGGTGAGAGGGGGTCTAAATCGCAAGCGCCAACATCAGCGTTGCAATCTTATAGTGGCTAGGAGTGGTCGAACACACGAGGGTAGAGTTTTTCACTAAGGTGAGAGTCTCAAAGGATCAACACAAGGAGCATAATCTATTTCAGTCAAGACAACTCGCGTGTGTCTTCCTGGGAAACACATGAATGGACGGGACGGCGCAGCTGGCTGCCGCAAAAGCGCGGGGCAAAGCTTTGCTCACTACTAGATTCTTCTGACAGAAAACGCGTCTGGCTCCTTTTTATTGCGAGAGCAATTATATGGACAGTCCAGGCTGTTTTTTTTTTTGCCGTCGCCATCACCACCGTCCTTCGCAGTATATGTATACGTATTTATATATATAAACACTCAAAAAAAAAAAGTCGCCCGCGCTTGGTGCCGAGTTCGTCGCGATGCGCCGAGGCGTGCTTATCTCTCACGTGTACTTTGTCCCATGGATCCATGCCTGTGCGCATGCTCTTATCCTTTGGTGGGGGAATGGAGTGGCTTCAGCATTCACTGAAACGAAAGCGTTAGTTGCCGGGCCCACAAAGGTCACTTTGGTCTCTGCACAAGCCCCTTTTGCGAAAACATCGTGCTTTTCATACACAGCGAGGTATAACAACTGAACAACTGGGACACTTGTTAGTTTGTACTCATTTGTACTTTCGATTACGTATCGTGCATCGTTTTTGTTTAAACAGCGCATTACGTGTCAAGCGGTAAACGTTGTTAGTTCCCTCTCGTCCTGCGAGTATCGTTTTCGCGCGTCATTTGTGTGTGAACAGCGCGCTGCATGTTTCGATCTGCTTGCCGTTCTCAGCGTTACACTCCAAGTTGTTGCTGTGGCATTTATTGCTTCGCCCTTGTGGTGAAACTGTAACTTTTTTTTTAATTTTTACGTATTTACTGAATCTAAGCTACCGTTGCGTGCCCTCGGAGCTCGTAGATTGCTATCGCATTGCCGCAACCGCAGTTTTATGTGCAGCGGTTGCGGAAAACGGTAGTTCATTTCAGAATCCCCATGCGCTTGGCTGCGCATGCGCCTTCAAAACTAATTCATTTTATGCCATCTACGATAGCATCTGACGCAGTTTTGTCTGCGGAGTTTGCGGAACTTTGACTGGTTGAGTGCACACTTTCGGGGTTCTGTCAGTTACGTTGTCGCCATACATGATCGTGTCAAGGGCGACTGCGGTTTTGTCCACGGCGGTTGTGGCAACGACAATCACACGCACTGTAGAAGACGGTGCGCGCGCCGGTCGCACGCGTACTTCCAAAGCTTCGAGTACGCTGCTCTCAGCCTTTGTACCACGGTTTGCATACTAAATTTCGTATCACCCGCCGCGATTAGAAAATGTGTTCGGAGCATTTGAATTGAGGCCCAACGAACATAGTAAAATTTGGCTCGCGAATTTCAAGAATTCGTATCTGCTGCGGTTTCGCATCACTGAGATTATACTGTACGTTTACATGAGCGCCTCTTTTACTCATTTATAATAAAATGGGGTAGGTCCCAAAATCCTAGAGCGGATTGAGATGCTTTTTTTGTCAGTGCAGCCAGATTACGCACCGAAATTTCAATTTCCAGGAGATTTTCATGACAACCCTACAACCGGAAAAAACGCTCATAATCCCGGAGACTTGGCAGGTATGCATGGATGCCGCCATTAAACGAATATGTGTGTTGGTTCAGTAGCCTTGGTATCAAATAAGTACTGGTGATATAACAAAATTAAAATACTGCTGCTTCTGTCCAACTTCGTGGCCGAACAAGCGTGCAGTTGCAAAGCTTGAGTCCGAATTCTTGCAACACACACTACATTTTGTCGAATTTTCAGCAGCCCTTATATGTGGAAATAATGGGGATGGCCAGCGGCGGTGCCACGAAAGTGTTCAAATAAATCAGGCATGTTCAAATTACTAGATTATTGTCAGCAACCGTAGGCGTGCGTACGGGAGGAGGGGGGGACAGCCACCCCTTTTGGTCACCTTGTCGCAAAGTTCGCCCTCTACATTGAGTCATAGGCAAGAAGGCACTGCAACTCGGGGGGGGGGGGGGGGGGGGCACACAAAGTCAGCCTCATACATTGATTTCACCGCCCCTGAAGGGGAACCCCACGCACGCCTATGTCAGCAACTGAGCATGTATAACACTCAACACTCTGCATGTTGTGTGTATATGTCGTAAGTGCCATGCCAGCCCTCGAGACCGCAAAGATAAGTTGTCCTGTACTCACAAAGGAAGCTCATGCAGATTGGAATCGCTGCACTTGTCAAGGACCATGGGAACCTGCTCAACCACTTCTTTTTTACTTGTGACCGGCTCTTCCACATCAGTGATTGCCTCATTCTGTGCCATCGTGGAAATGGGAGTCACATCATCGACAACTTCTTCGAGCTCCTGCACAGATGAGACAAAACACTTAACATACAGCAGTGAGTAAATATCTTCGCAAACTGGAGGAGGATTTTGTTTCATGGGCAAGGTCACCAAAGCAACAACTCAAATCTAGAATCGAAATGGCACATCCTATTATATACACAATGATAAATATTCAATGTACACCATTTTCCGGACACGCTCAAGCACCGCCATCTTAGACTGATGACGTCGCTATGTCCACATAAAGTAAACAGTGCTATAGCGAACTCACACGCACGAAATTGCCAGGGCCAATACGCTCCTTTTCATGACCATGACCATTTCATATTATGGCATAGAAAACCAGCAAAACCACTGCTTATCAGTCCAAAATGGCGGAATTCATCAATCAAAAGTAATATTGTGCATATATAACAAAAGATATTAAACAAAGGTATACTATGCTTGGCTCAATCACAAATTTTCACAGCTTTCTTTATTTCCCCATAGCTTGCAAGGACTGAACAATAAATTGCAGCCATTTTTTGCAATCATTGCCAATTCTGAAAGGGTCTGCTCAGGTGTTCACTGCTCTTTATTGCACCATTTCTATAAAATATTTGGTGCTTAATAGAACTTCAGTGCCTCTATTCCAAAATTTTGTGTTACAAAGGGTTCCGAGTCCTGACACCTTTTAACAGACAGACTTCTCAATCACCTTCAAAAATTATCCAAAAATCTACTCAGAGGCCAAAAATATACTCAGAGAAGCCCACAATGCAGCACATCGGGTAGCCTTGAACGCTTGTAACAATGAGAAACTTTTGACCAAAATGGTACAGTAGTTCCTCTCAACGTTATTAGATACCTTCAGTTGCCAAACTCCACCGCGGCCCCCGACCCCTTTCTGTCGCACCCGCGGAGGGGCGCACGCAGCGCTGTAGGCCTGAAGGCGAGCAGTGCAAGCAACACTGACAGAGGCAACGCTACGTTGGGCAGAGGCACCCAAGCGCACGTGTTTCTTTTTTCGTTGTTGTTGCTCGTGTTGGTTATCTAAGCGCCAGGATCATGTCGCGTGCCTTATGAGTAAATATGCCTCGGTATTTCGTGACTGGCTGCAGGAGTGTCTACGATTCAGTTGGATAATTGGGCTAGAAGAGACATTTTAGACATTTTTATAGGCCGCCAAAGAGTGCTTCGCGTTTTCGCAAATGGCAGCGCACAATTTCGAGGCTCGACAAAAAACGTGCCAGCTCTTGTGTCGTGTAAGATCTGCACTTCCAGCCAGAAGAGATCATTCAAGATTTCATCCACATTGTCAATGATGATGTGGTGCTAAAAGAAAACGATGTACCATGTCTTTTTTTGATTTGCCGAAAGTATTTATCAAATCTCTCGAACAAGCGCAAGCTTCCCCCTGCACAGCCAGCTCTTGATGTTAAGCGCCACAAGAAACGAAATGGAGGTGAA
This sequence comes from Rhipicephalus microplus, assembly GCF_043290135.1. Lineage (NCBI taxonomy): Eukaryota > Metazoa > Arthropoda > Arachnida > Ixodida > Ixodidae > Rhipicephalus > Rhipicephalus microplus. The sequence continues at coordinate 283,926,774 of NC_134710.1, forward strand.
AATGAAAACGCAGTGCCCAGTGATTCTGACCATGGTGACCATGGCAAACGAGTGTGCTCCAAAGACGACGCAGTTGCCATCGAAAAGCCCTTCACTGCTCTTCAATGAGCTTTGCACTCTTTCGCTCGCTTTAGCGAGAGAAAAAGTGCAAGGGTAGTCGGCAGAACTATATAGCGATACGGTTGTTCTACTCAAGCTTGTACAGGAAAATGCTATTTCTTACATTGGAAAAGCCGTGACAATATCAAATAAACTCAAGGGGAGACACGGCTCTTGAGACCCGAAAATTTCCTCCAACATCAAATTTTCGAAAGTGTCATTTTTGTATTCTTTCTACTATCCCATACCTGTCTGCAAATTTTAGTCGCAAAATACCGCGTATTAATGGCGTAACAGTAAATTAAAGATGCGTTGGCACGCCCCCAGCCCTTTAAATTGAGGACAAATCGTGCTTATTTCGGCTGCCTGTAACTGTTGAACGGTCCGCTTGAATGCGGCCATTTAGGTATCGTTGAAAAGCTCTCGCATTTGGCTTTTTTCCTCGCTCGGTCGGGCAACACTAAGCTTGCCACTTCTTGAAATAAAAAAGAAAGAAAAATGCGCGTAAAACGTTGCCATTGGCCACTTGAGATCACATGGCTGAAATGGCGCCGTCTGATTGGCTTAGGGTGTTGGCTTTGTAAACTTGGCTATTCGAAGCGCCATTTTTACTTTGGTTACGGTGACATGACGAACATGCCTGGAGGACCAAAAAAGCATCATTCGGTGTATCGGTTCAGCCGAAGGCGAGCCAAAATGAAAAAAACGTGCTAACAGCACGACGTCACAGGTTGCCGGGACCGATCAGCAAGCGGCCGTTGTTGCTTCGGCGCCCGATAACGGCGATGGAGGTGATACACAGCAAGCGGCCGTTGTTGCTTCGGCGCCCGATAACGGCGATGGAGGTGATACCGATCCGCTCTTCAAAGGCACTACAACCGACGAGCAGGCGACTCGCGGTGTCGGGGCATCCGATATCGTCAGCGCAGGTGATAGCGGTTCGCAAGATGCGGGCATGTCATCGCGCAGCTCTACAAGCGATCAGCAAGCAACCCGCAGCGATGCAGCTAACAGCGATTCGTCCAAGAACGACGGCATTCTTCGCGCCGGCTCTAGCCGTGTGCGAGTTGACGCTAGAGCTGTCACGAGCAGCGAAATAGTGCAAGTAAATGCTCGTGAGCAGGACATTATTCATAGACTTGAGTCAACACGGCAATAGCGCGAAAGACTGCAGTTTTCACCGGTGCAAGCGATGCGTCATCGGACTCCACCGCGGACCTTGCAGCTCCGTATGTGATGATTGACATGGAGGTCCTGAATGAGCTGCTCGCTGCTTTCCTACGCTGCAGAGTATGTGGCAGGTGAGCAAAATTAGTCACGGGTGACCGCGACTATGGCCTCGCTAAAAAATGATAGTGAAGTGCGACTGTTGTGGTGAAGTCACGCCGGCATGGAACTCTCGCCATGTTAATGATGATAAGTCCTGCAATTTATTTGCGGTAAGCATTTTATCCACGCGTGCGATTCTCTTCAGTGGGAATGACCGGACAGCCATGAACGATATTTTCGCGGCGATGGGACTGTCGCCGCGGGGGCTGCACAATAAGACGTTTCAACAGCACTTGAAACAAACCTTAGAACCGGCTGCAACTCGAGCTGCCGCGACCATTATGACTCGGTGCGCGAGTGAAGTAAAGGAGTTATACGAGGAGATGTGTTTTGGGCACAAAAAGAACATTGCCGTGTGCTATGACGGCACTTGGTTAACACGGGGCCAATCCTTTCACATTGGTGTTGAAACGGTTGTCGAACTGTTTACAGGATATGTGATTGACTACCATGTGATGTCCAACTTTTGTTTGGGTTGTGAGAACAGCCCTAAGCGAGGCAGTGAGGGCTATGATATCTGGAAGTCAAGCCACTAGTGCCAGAAGAATTCAAACTGCAAGTCTGGCCAAATGGAGGTAGAAGTTGGCAAAATTTTGTTTGAACGATCACTTCAGCGGCATGACCTTCGTTACACCACGGTGTTGTGCGATGGTGACAGCTGCACATACAACGCCATAAAAGAAGCGAAAATTTATGGCTAGATTGAAGTGCAGAAGGAGGATTGCGTAAACCACGTCGAGAAACGCATGGGTACTGCACTACGCAACCTAGTGCAACAATACAAGGGGGAAGGCAAACGAAGCCTTGGTGGCAAGGGGAGATTGACTGCCGAACTGATCGACCGGTTGGCTGTCTACTATGGGCGAGCGCTAAAATCGCACATAGGTGATGTTGAAGCCATGAGCCGGGCAGTGATGGCAACGTTTCATCACGTCACCTCTACCAACAGTTGCCCGAACCACCAACTGTGTCCAACTGGTGAGCAATCTTGGTGCCGCCACAACGCAGCAAAGGCTAAAGGGGAGCCAGAGCCCAAGCACAAATATAATTTACCTAGTGATGTGGCTGCAGCTCTCTTGCCGGTTTACCTGCGATTGTCGGAGAGGAGACTGCTGTAAAGATTCCTCAGGGGAAAGACCCAGAACTCAAATGAGTCTTTCCACTCAGTAATCTGGAGCCTACTATCAAAAGAGCAGCACTGGTTGTTGATTGCAGTACAGGCAGCTGTAGCAGAGGCTGTGCTGCATTTTAATGCTGGTAATGAGCCCGCTGCTATGGCCGTGCTAGCAGAATTGAATGTGGACATAACACCTGCTGGGTCCAACAGGGCAAGAGAAAAGCACCTGCGGCGTAGCACAAGTTCTGCTAAAAAAAAGGGCAGCATCACTTGGCCTAACTAAGGCAGTGAATAAAAGGCACCATGACAAACTGCATCTCGATTACTTCCCTGGATCATTTTGAGATACTTTTTCTTTGAAGGGAGAGTGTGTAAATAAATTTTTTTTACCCGTTTCCCCAAAGTGGCATTTCTGATGATGTCATATTGGAACCACCATATCTCCGGTTCTACTCAACTAGTCTCAATAATTTCTTTTTTGACAGAAAAGTGGTGAATTGACAAGTGCAGTAGGACTAGTATACAGCTACATATCATTGAAGAACATTTATAAAAATAATCATTTTAGAAGGTATTATTGGGTTTCAGAAGTGAAATTTGAGATGCCCTAATTTAATTCAAAATTGTTGTAAAATATTGATTCTTGTCTGATTGAACACGTGTACCATCCTTTATCACTGTAATGTTGAAGTAATTTCCATAATCATTTCTAATTTGTCTAAAAATGTTTTTTGTCGTTTTCTCAAAACTGCGTTTTTGATCATGTAGTTTTGGAGAGACGATATCTCTGGTAATACTTATCCTATCGCATTTATTCTTGTTTTTTTTTTAGAAAAGGGGACAAATGGGGACTGTAGTAGGCCTAAAATTTGAACAAATAACATGAAACATGTTTTCCTATAGTAATAATTGCTCCAAGGTGTTACTGAAGCCTTTTGCTTGCAAATGCTTGACATGCTGTAACTTTGGCTCAAATCACTCTAGAACATTTATTCTTGTACCACTTCAATCTCTGACAACACAGGATCATTTTCATATGCCAGTGTCTTTGATGACAACCAGCATTAAAGAGAAAATTTAACTCCCAATTAGCCAATGAAAAAAACACGAACTTCTCGATATTTTGAAAAGTACTTATTGCAGAGAAAAAGTAATTGCATATTTGAAATCAGCATGTCACAATACATAAAGCATGCAAGTTTGATCAAAATTTACTCATAAATAAAAAAGTTTTTTTTTAAGTGGGGTGCAAACGGCCTACCTGTACCATCAACCATCTATGCTACAAATGCGTCCGTCCAAGTGGCTCAACTTTGCGGCTTGGAATGTTGGCTCAGCTCCATTGACCAAATAAAACAGTGCCAAGGCATCCCTGCCAACCTGTATCCAGGAGTCGAGTCCTCAACCATTGCCACAAAAGGCGGTAAGAGGTGGTGACGGAAGACATGTACTGCCATGAGCTTAAACACCACCTGCCCAGGATATTAGCTTCTAAATAAGCTCCTCGCAAATCCAAAAAGGTTCTGCCTCCCTCTTCTTGGCTGTGCAGACCATATGTTCATATTCACGCACAATGTGTTGAATTTTTTCTTTGTCATGCGGATAAATTTTTATGCAAGGGGTACGAATTGTCGACTAAAAAACAGTCAGAAGGTAGCTATAGCAAACAAGAAGGTGCATTTTTTGTGACTATTGCCAAACGTGTTTTTCTATTTTTATGTAACCTGCCCGTTATACGCGTAAATAAAACAACATGCTCCGCACGAAAATCCTCAGTGTCCTATTCATTCACCCATCAAGTGTTTTTTACCGTGTGCACAAAGTAAAAATGCTCTTCCTTGAATGCTTGGTGCTAAGGAGAGCAGCACAATGAAAGAGAATGAGATATAGAGAAGCAACATTCAGTCGGTGGTGCGCTACAGCCTTGTGAAACTTCCGTAGCGTACTGGGCCGATCGCGGAGGCAGCGTCACCTCAGGAAAAAAGACGGCAGAGGGCCATGTTTCATGCCACTCCCAGGGGTACCGTATTTACTTGAAAATAGGTCGGGCATGAATATAGGTCGACTTCTACTCATAGTGTTCTACAAGAGAAAAAAAAATCGAATTTAGGTTGAGCAATGTTTTTTTTTTAGTTAAGATACAGATAAATTGAAACGTAGCACAGCTCTATTTACATAACTCAGCGCCCTAATCATTGCCGGGGCCGTCATCTTGTCAGATGTGCAAGGATCGTCATCGGATTCTCCGCAAGCATCTGCGACTTCCCAAACAACGTTGTCCTTGCTGGCACCGGTGCTGATTGCTGGGCCACGAAAGGCACGACACCGACATTGGCACGTAAACAGACGGTCCCGCTGTGTTCACCAACCCCTATTCAACGTATATATACAGAACTCCTGCTGCATGGCAATATTGCTCGAGCCCTCGGTGAAAAGCCTCACTTGGCACTTGAAGTAACCTGTGTAGCTCCGCCGACGTCACATCGCAACCGGGCACAACCAAATGGTGGTGGTGGTTAGAAGAAGGAGGCACCTAATTTCTGCAGCCCGGTAGGAAGCATGGCGCCGCACCTGAAGCAAATGCGAACCGTCACCCTGCCATGCCAATCATACAATGAACCAATCACGAGGTGGCGACGGCGAGGCCTCAGGCCAGTGGCAGTGCGGCTGCGTGCCGGAAGGCAGTGCCGGAAGCACGGCTAGCGGACTAGAGACTTCACGGCCAATACCTAGGGAAATCGTGGGTTTCATTGCAAACACGGCGGAGCGGCTGCATTTAGCGGGGGTGGTACGTGACTGTTGCATAAATAACTTTTTTCTCAATTACTTAGGTAGTCAGAAAGGAAGAAGGGGTTTTTTATCTCAGATTTTATGGTATATAACATGTGTATGCAGCAGGAAGCGCTTGAGAAACAGCGGGCGCAGCAGTTGAACGCCATAAGCTCAGCGCTTTTGGTTGGTTTCATTGTGAATATAGGTCAAGATTCTTTGGTCATAAATATCAGTGTACAGCTAGTTATTAACAACATTTTCGGGAAAAATAAGTCGACCTATATTCGAATAAACACGGTAGTTTTACAACTGACAGGATCTAGTAACGTTGGTACCTCTTGTCCTTTAGATGCAGTCTTAACAGTATCATATTGAGCTATAGCAACAAAGAGAGCTTTACAGATAGACGCGAGATGAAAAACCAAGGTTTTTGTCCAAGATTACATATTTTTCATTTCAATTCGCGTTCACAAGTTGACTTTCTCTACTTTCACAATAAAGAATCTGAAGACTGTAAAAAACCCGAAGTAGGTTAAAATTGCTCCTAAAAAACACAAGGTGCCTACACAAAACTAAAAAGAGCTCATTGTCTATAGAGTCCCCTGGAAATTGTCACCTGGCTACTTGCTATTGCATTTCGCATGAGGAGTTCACTCAAGCCACATGTTCAAAATAACAATGATTGCCAAGCTCTCATGATGGAAGAAATGATCTTAAAGAACACATCTTTGCCGCACAGATGAGCTTTCATTTATGTGCAGTTTTAAGATCCATATTTAGGCAACTTCATAAGTTTAGACACCTTGTTAAGTTTAGACAACATGTTTTTTGGTACTTCACGTAGCCAGATCAGGATGAAGTTTTTCCCAGATATTCCTTAACATCTGAAGGGTGCAAGTATTTCCTTAAAAACTTGATATTGCCAGTATAATTAATACGAAACTAAAGCAAGCAATTAGTATGGGTGGAGGATTTTAAGAATTCTCAGATCACAATTTTTCTTGTCAATCAATGCCCTATACGCATTTTCTTCGTAGTTATTTGCATCCTAGAGTTAATGTGAAGCTATAGAAGCCATTGATAGCTCTGAACCATTACAGTTCAATGACATAAAAATTTCGTCCAAAAAGAATGATATTTTACACATTTTCATGGCACAAAATGAAAACTATGCAACTTAGTGTGAGACTAATTACATATTTGAAATCAGCATAAAAGTCAGTATATGCTTAGGTGAATGAAAAATTTTATTACCCTAAGCTACAGATAAATTAAACGTTTTTTTCTAACCACATCTACCCTTAACAACATGGTACTATCATTTGCCGATTAGTTTCTCGACTGAAACCATTACAAATGCTAGAATAGATTGCACATTCGGGCAACTTTACAATTATTTTTAGTCCACAATTTTGCAGAAAATTACTACAAGCCAACACTAACCTCAATGCCAGTTTTTAACCCCCCTTTTTTTTTTCATCTCATGTGACCATAAAGCACAAACTTGCACGCATGCTTAAGGCGTAATCACAACCCTCACATGTGTCTCCCTGCAAGTGTTGATGACCAACTAAGTGCGTGAAAATGGCAAGGTGGTCACGGGCACGCACCTGGGGCGGGGACCGGGGCTGTGGGGAAGTGAAGTTCATGGCAACGTGCTCCAGGATGGGCTGCAGCTCAGAGTCCTTGCCCTTGGCCAGGGGGTTCCTGCCCACCAGGCGCTTGACACTTCGGTAACGGTCATACAGCGGCCGCATAAGATTGCGATCAGCCCGACGTGAGGGCCGGCCGTGCACACTCTCAAATCGCAGCAGTGCCTTCTGCAATGCCAGCTTTTCTTCCAGCACTTGCTCACGTGTCATGTCCTGTAAGGGAGAAAAAAAAACAAATGTTGAGAAAGTCCTGCACACTATTAGCATAGTGCAGAGCCACAGAATCAATGCGAGAAAACCTTAAAACATTTATTATAATTGTAACACACTAGAGCTCTTAGTGTTAGAACTAGAGATGACTGAACTAGCGCAGTACCATCAATTCACAAATCTATACAAAGCAACAATGTCCCTAAACTTCATGCCATCTTAATAATTAAGCAAAGCTCCCCACCAATACAGCTACTTGAAAAGTCCTACCATCAAATGGGAAGAATTATTAGATGAGCAGTCAGTTAGCACTAGGTTTGAAAAATTAGAAGCCAGTATATAAGAAGTCGGAGGCAAAGCAAACCAGCTGCAAGTAGTAATACTGATCACGGAGAATACAGTTGACTCTCAATAAACGCAACCTGAAGGGACCAGTAAAATGTGTTCTGTTCAACAGGAATTCTATTTACTGAGAGATGAATAGGAGCACACAATGCAAGAACGAAACCGATCTTGTTACAAGCATTTGTTACACTTAAGCAGCAGTTCCTGTAAACAGATTTTCATTTACTGAGAGTCTACTGTAACTCTGAACTGCTCGTTTCTCTGTGCGCTTGTAACATTATTATATGCACATTTACTGCACTCTTACACATAAAGTGCTGTGGTGCAATTCAGCTAGGCAAGCCAAGGTTGATTACAGGGGCTTACATCCACACTGTCTGGACGCTGGGCAGCCCTGCGCTTTTCAGCCAGGGACATGAGGGTGTCATTCAGCGCCCTCTCCATCACTTGCGTCGGCTTGGCTGAGCCATCGTCCATATCACACAGCCCTCTGAGTGATTCCCGACCCCATGTTGAGAAGCTCAGGTAGGCAGGCTCCGGAAGGCTATTCTCCTCCTTTACATCTGCGTTAAAAAAAAAACGGACCAGTGGTGTCTTTCGAGAAGCCATAAGAAGAAAAAGGCTCATCACAATTCTAGAAGAACATGAGCAACATACAAATTATCAAGTCACAGAGCTCACAAATATATAAAAGGAACATGAAACATGCACTTCTTCAAATAAACATGTCTTTAAGGCTGATGATTAAAATAAAAAAATGCAGTACAACTTCCCTGACGTAATATACTGATGAGGAGATTTCACACAGGTCAGTGATGGATAATTTCCTCAAATAAAGCTTTTACATTCTATAGTGCCTATTCCTTTGTTAATTTTAATCGTAAGTGTTATACATATCAGACCGTCACTCGTAAATGCAAAGCATAAGCCCATTCATTCTTATAAACTTTGTACATTTCCTGTATACAGTCTGCCACTAATAGATTTCTTTCATTCACCTAAGGCTATGTACCTGTGCTCTAAAACATTTGTACCCTTTAGGAATATACTGATTTCTCTCTCAATAGGTTATCATCATCTGGCTTGTATCAGTTTTCTGTCTTGAATGCTCGTCACCTGTCAATGAATACTGCGTCAACATCGATAGCATGCAAATCACTTGTGACCCGATGGCGCTGTGTGCATGGCATTAAAGCAAGGAAAGGCACTCGAGACAATGAACGATTATTGTTGTGCAACAAAAGACTCCTTCCTTAAAGAGTGCGAACTGCTTTATGGGTGTAGCATGCAAACAGTGACCAGAAACAAGCGTTGCTCACTCTTCAAATCCTTTCGCAGCTTGTTCAGCTCTAGCAAGGTCCTCTTCATTTCTGCATGGTTCATCTTTTCTGCATGAGATGGCTGCAAAGTAACAAATAGGAATGATTAAATTGGGAAGGACTTCAACATAGCTGCCGATTTCCATAAAATTTTTCTTAATATGCCCAAATGTTAACGCTTGTTTGCGATTGTCATACACGTGCTAATGGTTCTGAGACATTCGTTTGCATGCAGCTTATGGCAGAATCCAGTAAAGAAAAGTACAAATCTGCATATTTATTGTCTTCTAAGTTCTCATTAAATTACTTAAATGCATACCGACAGCAGTGCCACCCACTTCACTCATTCAACGTATAGTTAACACTATTTTTTGCAGTGATTATGCGCATGCATTTCACAAATCTTATATTTATATTTTTTCGTGATGTAGACCATTCTAGTTGAGGATGCAAAACAGTATGCTTGCTTGTGGTGTTCCTGAGGAATCAACGCTGTTACCTGCTAAAGTACACTGTAAATTTTTATAAAAGAAAACACCCGAGCGCATGGCCTGCGCTCTGCGGTGGCTTCCTACAGCCCCATCAACCCACAGCCAAAGGAAGCACGTCGGCATTTGGCATCATCTATTGCCAAACAAAATAACGAGTCATGGCCATTGTATAACCTCTCCTAGATAACCCTGCTGCTCCATTTGATAATAGATGGGCCCGCCAAAAGCACACGCACTTTCTTTTGCTCTCGGTCGATGATGCAGTAGGAAGCCGCCACAGAGCACAGGCCATGCGCTCGCGTGTTCCCTTTCATAAAAAGTGACACAGCACATGGCCCATATCTTAAGTTTTATAGCATTTTTACATATTTCTAATCAAAAGTTAATGTTTTGGGGGCTCAGTAGCAGTACCTTTCGAGCAAAGATCTGCAATGAAAAAGTAAGCAGACAGTACGATGTTGCAATTTGCCTGATGAAAAGCTATTTCATTATTCTGTTTTCCTTTCCCGTTTCCAAAAAATTAACTTTATTAGAAATGCTTGCAAATATTTCAATACATACCCTATATCCGTGTTCTTTCTCAAAATTTTCTTCAAACTGCTTTACTTTCTTCTTCAACCCTGAAAAACAAATTAAGAGTAAGTCATACACTATGCCTTCAATGGAATGAATGTATATATGTATGATGAGCCTGTTTGAGTTTAATAGTGATTGATTGATATGTGGGGTTTAACGTCCCAAAACCACCATATGATTATGAGAGACGCCGTGGTGGAGGGCTCCGGAAATTTCGACCACCTAGGGTTCTTTAACGTACACCTAAATCTGAGCCCATGGGCCTCAGCATTTCCGCCTCCATCAAAAATGCAGCCGCCGCAGCCGGGCACGACATGCGGGTCAGCAGCCGAGTACCTCAGCCACTAGACCACAGCGGCGGGGCTTTGTTTAATATTGTACTTACCATGAACTCTCTTGGACAGTTGCTTCACAGTTGTTTGGCTGGCTTCTTCATCTTTAAAGTTCCTGCAATTGGAAGCCATTTTCTATAGTACTCACTGATTTGCAAAAAATGCATGAATAATGTGCGAACCCCCTAATGGCTACACGACCACAATCGCACAACACTCTGGCCACCGAAATTATTCTCTTCATTAAAGTAGTTTATTCCTCTATTATCTGAATAAAGTGCATCGTACAATTTGTGAGAGAGAGAAAAAGGTACAAAATTTCCCCCTGTACCAACTCCCGCCAAATATAAAGCGGCAATTCCCTTCATTAGGATCAATTGTTAGAAGATGACGGCCATTCGATTCCCTGAATTCAGAGCAGTGACACAGGGAAACTACAAAAGATAGGCAGCTTCCTCCCTATGAAAAACTCTACTAGATGATGGAATATACACAAGCACGCTTACGATTTCAGGAACTCATCTTGCTCAACAGGAGGAGATGGAGGCAGGTTTGGATCCAGGTGGAGGCTGCAAATCGACAAAAGCACAAACTTATAAGGCTTATTGTTGCTGTGTGATACAATATGATATTTGAATACTGCTCAGCTGGACTTGCACAGATACTACAAATGCCCAACTTGAGGCTTGTGCGAATATTCAAGTGCTTGGAATATTAAAAGTTATTACAGTCTTTGTGCTCACTTCAATTGAAATTTAAAGTTACCAAAAATTTTGTAGTATTCGAAATGAGCGTATAAATGTATTTTGACCACATGTAACCTCCTGTAAAGTTTTTACTGCAGTAAAGAAGTGCTAAGCCATGAAAACACCTGTCTAGGAGAAATCCGCACTACTGAGAAGCCCTATTTCAAGAGCATATTGCCCTCCCATCAATTCATCAACTTTTAAGTTTAAAAGCTTGTTGTTATACAAGCATAAATGCTCTAAGTATAGTGAATTCTAAAACTTCCTATGGACCAAAAAGTGGCATTTGCAAAAGCATTGTTTCAATTAAAAAAAATATTGAGAAGGTGTGTTAGGTGAAGATAACTATGCATATTTTTCAGTATGATATGAAATGAATACCGTATTTACTCGCGTAATGATCGCACCCCTAAATTTTGTCATCTAAATTCGACTTTTTTTTTTTTCCGCGTAATGATCGCACCCTGAACTTGCCGCATCGACATGTCATGTGCCAAGTCTAGCTGAACGCGCCTATCATTGTTTCTGTGATCTGAAAGCGGGCATCACTATGCTAATGTCGTAAATTTACTGATTTAAATGAAAGCATTCCTTATTTAGATGGAATAAACTGTTTTGACGCGCGTGACGTACTCACAACTTCCATAACTGACGCAAAGAAGAAAAAAAATGCGGTGGCTTCGCTCCACAAAGTGCTTAGCTCCGTCAGCCGCCATGTTTGTTTTGACATCCTGCACTGTTACAACGGCGGCCGCCTGTTGGTCAACCTGTGTTCATCCCGCACCAAGGTTTTTTTTTTTTTTTTTTTTCCCCGAGACCACATTTTTTTTTTTTGTGTGTGTGCTTTGTGATTGTCGGTTGAAGCGCGGTTTCACCATGGAGCAGTATGCGAGCTTTACTGCCGCCTTCAAGCCGAAGGCGCTTGACTACGCGCTAGAAGACGGCAACCGCGCTGCCGACAAACATTTCCGCGTCAACGAAATCCGGATCCGATATTGGAAAAAACATCACGACATGTTCATGGCTACTGACAGCACGCGATGGGCCTTCCGCGGACCCAAATCTGGCAAGTTCCCTGACATTGAAAAGGCAGTCCTCGAAAACGTGAAGGACATGCGCAAAGATGGTTATGCAGTGTCATTAGACATGATACAGACGCAGGCGTGCACAGTTTCCCAGAGGCTGGAAATAGCCACAAAGGACTTCCGCGCCAGTTCCGGCTGGACGACACGCTTCATGCGACATTTCCATTGCGCTCTCGACAGAACAGAAGATGACCCTCTGTGGGACAGTGAAGACACTGCCGGTTCTAACAGGGAATCGTGCAGTGACGACACTGACGCCAGTGCGGCTTCGGAGTCTGAATGAACGTTAGGGGGTCAGAGAGGTAAAAAATAAAAGAGCAGTGTGCCATGCGTGTAGCTCCTGCGTAATGCGCGCATTTTATTACAAAGGTAAGCCTTAATTTACATTTATTTTTGGTTATGTTATTGATAGCTACCGTAAGAATTCTTATTAGTGACTTTTTTGCGTTTCTGGTGCTCAGAATATTTTTTCACAAAAAGCTTACCCTGCGTAATGATCGCATCCCGAAGTTGGAGTCAATTTTTTGAAAAAAAAAAAAAAAGTGCGATCATTATGCGAGTTGATACAGTATTATTCGATTTCAGTTCGAAATTATTTGACCAAATCACTACTTGCTTCAAACTTGCTTCGAACCTAAATTTTACTATTCGCACAAGCCTGCGCAATTTGGTTTCCCTATTTCCTACTACCTCTTCAAAGCATGCAAAAGCAATGTACAGTACTCACGGATTCGAACCTGACATCATATTTTTTAGTATAATAACCACAATGAGAAATGGCTCACAACAGCTTCATCCTGTTGCTGCAAATATGGCCCCTAAAGCTTATATCTATATTGATGTAGGTGTTCCAGTCAAATTTACACAAATGATAGATGCTGGAAACCAAAGTATGAGCAATGTTTAGCCCTAAATTTTGGCGCTTAAATCCATCAGTACTGTTGAAAGTATGAAACATTTTAACGATGTGCCCCATCAAAAAAACTGTTTAGTAGATGAAATCGCTTACTGAAATATGACAGCTGTATGAATTCAGCAAAATTGACGAATTCAGGCAAATTCATCACATAATGCAAACATGCCATCAAATGCAAGCGCAAAGATTTCTGCCATATAAGTTGAGTGGCACTAGTTTTTACGTACACAAGTATGTAGCCTCTACCAGCAGTAAAACATGTCAGTCACTGCCCTTCTCACATCATTAGAGCGCTAACATTTTGTAATCGATGCACCAAGTTTACAGAGCAACCAGAGAAAGAAACAGGATAGTGAATATGTTTATGTCATTCCATTTGACAAGAACAAGTAAACAGTGTTAAAGTATGAGTAATCCATCAGTGACATCTAATGATTGGGATCACTAACCTTCTATGAGACAGGTAGCTCCTGTAAGCACTGGGTGACAATGGAGCCTCGTAAGAACTGAAAAAACACACAACAATGCCACTTTTAGAATGCACCAGAACATTGAGAGAAATCACAAAATCAAAAAAAAAATTTTAAGGGGTGAAACAAAAGAGGGAAAGAAGGAAAAATTGGAGACTCACTTTGCTTTCTGGAGATATGGCATTACTGGCTCTTCATCAACGAGGGCCTGAACCATGGGCCAGCTAAACCGATGTTCGGACAGAACAGGTTCTACAACAGGAACAGGTGCATACAATGAGCACTTTGAAGTGAAATAAGATAAGGCACACATAAAATAGGTTGCAAGCAATGCGAGATTTCAAATGTGAGAGCATACTGAGTATGTGGCAGAATGTCTACAGACTCTGTGTTCATATAGTAAACTTAAAGTTACCCTGCGCTTACAAGATACAATCACTTAATTATTCACTAAAAAATTGGGAAGAAACTGTTGTGCACTTTTTTAAACTGTGTATTGTCTACTTGAGTTGCATACCCAACACTACCCCTGTTTGAATGTTCTGTAGTAAAACCTTTGAGTCTGCAAGAGCATTTGCAATACATTTTACATACAGATGAATGCCTTTATAAGAGACACTGTTGTAAGAAAGAAATTAGTATAAGAGACACCAGTATGCCTTCATTGAAATAGAGGTGTTCATAAGAAAATGCATATGTGGTACATGCTTATAAGAGACACCTCATATAAAAGACAAGAATGGCTCCCTGGTGCATGTCTCTTAGAAAGGGGTTGAACTGTATAATCCAGCCTTTAGTTCAAGATTATAAGTCCTTAGAGTAAGCTAGCACATTCCACATCCCTTCAGGTACATCCTAATTTTGCCATTAGAAATAATACTAGGTCTGTATTAACATTCTATTTGCCCTTTCTGTTGTACTTTTATTTATGATGAAAAAACCCTAATGTTTAGTAGCCTAATCTGCATGCATTTTTAAGTATGCTCCAACTTTAAGTGAAATAAAACGTGTGTAGCCCCAGTTGAATGCAACTGCCCTGCATGCTTAACCATAACACTGGCAGTGAACTTTATGCCATAAAAATAATAAGAAACTTTAGAATTAAGGCCAATAAGCTTTTAGTAATCAAACTAATATAAAATGCTGACCTTCTTCACGGAAGCTGTTGAGGTCCAGCGGTGGGATGCTGTCTTTGCTCAGAGTGCTGGGGGTGTTCGGTACTGAGCCATCTGCTTCCTCTGGGCCTCCATTAACCTCCCGCCCACCACATGGTGGATGATAGGGCTCATCAATGTCCGCCATGGGGCGGTCTGCAGAGCCCTCTTCAGCTGCCTCGGCTCGTGTGCTCTGGTATCGAACATCTTGCAAAAGCAGCTGCACGTACAGAAGACATTGCATTAGGGACCCCTAAGAGCACGACACAAAGAAAAAGCACAGTGACGCTGCCAAAAGCTTCTACACAGCCAATGTCACTAAGAGCTTGACACCTATGTACTTGAAACACATTTCAAGTACGTTGTTCATCTGGTACAACAGTACTTAACGACACAAAGAAAAAGCGCAGTGATGCTGCCAAAAGCTTCTACACAGCCAATTTCACTAAGAGCTTGATACCAATGTACTTGAAACACATTTCAAGTACGTTATCTGGTACAACAGTACTTTTCTGTGAGTAGTCTATCGAGCGATCTAACGACGTACCATATAAACCGGACTATAGGTAGAGTGGGAATATAGGTCGACCCCCCAAGTTCAGGTTACCGAAAAAGAAAAAAAAGGAAAACAACCCAAAAACTGCCGAACCACATTTATTTGCGAATTGGGCGCACCACATCAGGATCGTCGGAGCTCCCTTCTACCACCATCGCAACTGCTCCTATTCGTCCGACGAAGCACCACTGTCTTCTGAAGACGAGAGTTTGTCGCTGGCCGCCTCCCACAGTGCATCGTCTTCAGTGCCATCCAGCGAGTTGCTGATGCAACATTTCTTGAAAGAATTTTCCACCAAGGGATCTGGCAAGGAGCGCCAGGCGAAAAGCACCCAGCCACAAACAGTCGCAAGCGGAGGCCTCTGTAGGCGGCCCGTCGGTGTCTTGGGGTTGTCGCCGGACATCCACTCTTGGTATTCCAGCCGCACTCGGTCTTTGAACGGCTTGTTTAGTACAACGTCGAGCGGCTGGAGGGTGGACGTCATACCACCTGGTATCACGGCAAGGTCCGTTTTCCCGTCACCGAGTGCGTGTTTCACTGCATCGGTTAAGTGGCCACGAAACGCATCCAACACCAGCATGCTGCGAAGACGCAGCAGTGCACCTGGCCGACAGTTCCACACCACTCGTATCCATTCGTGCATCATGGCCTCGTCCATGTATCCCTTTTTGTTGACGCGAACTACAACACCGGGCGGGAACACTTCCTTCGGCATTGTCTTGCGTTTAAAAATGACGAAGGGCGGAAGCTTTCTACCATCTGCCGTGCATGCCAGCATGATGGTGAAGCGCGAGTGCTCGTTGCCAGTGGACAGCAGCTTCACATCCTTGGCGCCGCGCTGCGCGATCGTGGTCGACGAAGGCATGTCAAACCACACGGGGGTCTCATTGGCGTTGCCAATCTGCCCCATCATGTAGTCGTTCTGCTCCCGAAGCCGGTTTACGAAGCGCTGAAAGTTTATGAGGTTGTCCTCGAACTCCTCCGGCAACTTTTGACAGATGGATGTGCGCCGCCGGAGAGAAAATCCTTTGCGTCCCATAAATCGACGCACCCAAGAGTTCGGTGCACGAAACTCTTCTCTCGTGAGCCAAGCTTCCCGAGTGAGTTCCACAGCTTTCTTGCGAATGGTATCCACGGTCACTGGCAGCAAGCGCGCACGAACTTCCCGCACAAAGTCCGCTAGCTTATCCTCCAGCTGCGGATGAACGGCATTTCGTCCACGAAACGACATTTTTCGAGGATTGAACATCTGCAGCTTCCCTTTCTGCACCCTCCAATAGCGCACGCTTTTTTCCGATACACCAAAGCGGCGCTGAGCAGCCATATTCCCGTTCGCTTCTGCGAACTCAACAACATCTAGTTTAAACGCAGCTGAGTACTGCCTCCTCGCACCGATTGACATATTCAGTGAACGAAAAAAAAAAGGCCACTAAAAATGCAGCGCAATGTCAAGCGGAGCGAAAACTCAGAACAGATCAGAAGCAAATCACGAACACAAAGAAAACAGGCTGCGATTGGATTTGGATGCAGATATGGCCGCGTCTGGCTTGACAAGCGCATGCAAGCCATATGTTGCCAGACAGCGTCGCACTTTCGGCTAGACGCCGCTATATAAGACGAGGGCATTAGCTTATTATTTTATTGAAAATATCTCGACTTATATTCCAGTTTATACGGTACCTGCCTATCACTGCCACGTTGAATGCCTTACAATACATAAAATATAAGCAGTATTTTCATGAAAGAAGAGCCAGGCAAAGCTTATGGACAAGCATTTTCATTTTTTGTTACAGTGAATTTCCCGACACACCACCATCACAGAATGCGAAACGAAGATTGTAAAAGGAGGAAAGCTTAATGCATTCTTAACAACCAGACCTCCACAACCCGTAGTGGCATGATGGCAGATGTACATGCTCAGCAACATTTTACATTAACATCCATTCTTAGTGACCTAGTTCTAATAAATGTGAGAATAAATGACAGACAATAAACCGTTTACAATAAAATGTTTCTAACATGTCACTGTTTTAAAAACAACTACAAGCAAGCGAGTGTAAACATGCAAAATTGCAATCACACATTCAAACAAAGACTTACTTTGCACAACAAGTACAATGTAAGTGTGGCACACAGCACGATATTCCCAGAAAGCAGAACACCCTTGTCACTGACCGGTTTAGGTCGTTCTGCATTCCGGCAGGCCTCGTGCCACTCTTGTGAGCTCTCTGGGCAAGGGCTGGATGGCGTCTCGATTTCACGCCTCTTGGGTTGCGGTGGGTGTGGACTCAAGTCGCGATTTGAGTCATCCCCAGACACCCCAGCTTGACCATTGTTCCCAGATGCCATCTGCAGTCAGGTAATTGTGATTAGTCATTATGACGACAAACAAATCATCGCATTATGAGAAGTAGTGGGAAACGACCAAAACTGCAGTATGTTTGCAAATTACAATGCAGCAGGCAATGTTTGTTGGCAATATAACATGTGTAAAAAAAAAATGCACATAAATAATACTTCCAGTCTACTATTAAAGCCATAAATTGAAAGCAGTCACATTAAGCATGACTCTCCTTCATCCAAGAGGTGCAATAACGTGAAACAAGTTTGTTTTTAAACATGTAGCTGTTGGTCATATACTGTAACAGTACAATTGTGTATCAGTCTACAGAGGTCTCACACAAACACATTTCAAGTATGCAACACCAGTCAAGATCCAATTAATAAAGACTTGTTTATACCAGCTCAAAACAAATCCAGGCTAAGAGCAAACACCAAATGTTTAGGAAGGAAGACCCATTAAGCTAGCACATTTAATCTGCCCAAGCAATCTCCAGAATCTTCCACAAGAAAGCAACAAGATTCTTGAAGTGTGCTAGGATTAAGTATGATGTGCAATTGTACATTCCCATTAGCTCCGCATGCTCTGGTAGTTCAGTGCCAGTAGATTTTAGGTGAAGCACCATTTTTTTATTCCTTCAAGCTCAAGCTCACATTTCCTCATGTGGTCAATGAGCCTACAGAGTTGAAGAACATGCATAATACAGCAAAAACCTCACTAATTTGAACTCGGTTATTTTGAAATTCCACTTAATTTGAAGGATTTCTGCAGCCCCGTAGTTTTCAATATAAGTTTGAGCAGATAATTTGAAACAGCGGTCAACACCAGTCCGGTTAATTCGAAAACTTTGTGTGCCATGTGCCCATTTCAGATCCCGATTTCACCACTATGCCCCAGAAATGGCAGCCCTTAGGAACCACAAGACAGTGCAGTGTAGAGATACTAATGAGTGACAGATGAAGCACCCCAGCCACACTTCTGCCAGCGGCAAAAAAAAAAGGGGGGGAGGGCGGTCTTGTGAATAATTAGAGTGTACACTTGCATAAAACAAAACGCTTCACTGCACTACAGCGGTGACACGCACGCAGCGCGTCGCATGCTTTTCGCAACGTCAACTCATCATGATTCATCCATTCTTTCTAAGAATATAACACAGTTACCATAGGTCAACCTGATGCAATTCACGAACCTGATGCAATTCACGATGTATGCAAACTTCCCATTGGCAGTTGTTTTAGCAATTCGCGCACTTGCACTGCTGGTGGAGTGCCTGTCTGTAACGCCTACTTCGAAAACTCAGATAGAAAATTTCAGTCATCATGTTTTTCAACTAAAACACATATCAAATTTGTCACACTGGCCAATATTAAGTGCTTTATTTTACAAGAAAGCATGAACAAAGGTCGCACCATGATGCGCTGACGCTGCGAGAAGCAAGTGCCATACTGCCCGCGTGTCACCACTGTGTTGCAGTGAAGCACGTCTTTTCCGCAAAAGCACATTTTAGCTGATCATGAGACTCTCTCCCCACCCACCCCCGCTGGTAGCAGTGATGCCCGCCGTTCACCCGGCGAAATTGGGCCCTGGCATTGAAGGAGAACGTAATCCTTGGAGCTGCGAACTAGCAAGCACAGCAAAAGATTACCTTGATTACTTTCAATAATTCAAAGTTTCTTGCATCCCACTATTTATGTTTAATTAATTCGAAAACCCACCTAATTCGAAGATTTTTCACAGTCCCAGTGACTTCTTATTAACAAAGTTTTACTGTATACTGCGACTACACCTTTGTCAGCTTATTTGCATATCACTGTACAAGGGAGAGTTGAAAAGAAAAAGCTGCGGGTCAGGCAGCCTGACGCACTCTCATTCCTTGTACGTTTGGTCAGTTACACACATGGCCATCGCACTCACAGGAGAGTATCCGTGCACCGCTTCCAGTGTTGTTACTTCCTCATGGCTGCTGCATCGACGAGATGCCAATTCTGGCTCCACACGGAGGCCAGTGGCTGGCCTCTCCTCAGAGCTTGATCGTGGGGCTGGAGTGTCTTCGCCAGAGATCCTGCGCTCCTTGCGCTTACAGCTGCGACCTGGTATGGCAGCTCCACTTGAGCTTCCTGGGAATGGACAAACAGCGGGGGAATTCAGAAACACACAGGGAGACCGGGGCTGCAATGAAAAAAGTTAGGACATGCCACCAAGTGGTCACAAGGTTATTTTACACTCAAACCTCATTGTGACAAATTCGTTTCTACCATGAAAATACTTAAAGTTTTATCCAAAAATTTATTATAAACAGTTATTTGTAACTGTATATATAGCAAAGCTATTGGTCACTTACTTTGTTATAACTAATAGCTAGTTATATTTGAATTCGGTACAGTACAATCTTGTTAATTTGACCTCTGTTAATTCAGAATTCAGGTTAATTCGGCCACGGCATCTGGTCCCGTCCAACATGAACCTTGTTCTATGACTGAAAACTCTCATTAATTCAGACAAATTCGGCCGCGCTTTGGTTGATTTCAACGCCTGACTGCGGTTGAGTCACAACGGGGAAGCAGCAGCGGATTCTGTCGGCGAAATCGCGGGGCCCTTAAACAACTTTGGGATCTGATTGCGGCCTCTGAGATTCAAAACTTTGTCCATGGGTTGTACATCTCGGAGGCTCTAAAAAAAAAAAAAAAAAAAAAAACCACACACACATGGTGGTCTAAACAACCAAAATGGAAGGCAGTGCATCGCTACTGTTATCAGCAGGCAACCTACAGATTTGCCTTTCCTTTTTTCTTACATGTAGAACACGTTTGCGGGATGGATGAGGTGGATTGCTCACCTCTAGTGTGCTTTAAATTATTTATCTGTACGTGATCAATGCCATCTACGGTCTTACTGTTTGCTGTTTTTTCAAAAGTTTGCCGGTTTTTATTTCGTTTTTATCACTGTGCATTTTTTGTGGGTGTATGTGTGTGTGTGTGTTTGTGTTGTCTACTTCGTGCGCGCGGGCACGTGACCACAATGCGAGTGATGCCGGGATGGCTTCTTCTCCGTCTCCTGCGGCCCCAATTGCCCCAACTCCCGCAGCAAAGAGGGCGAAGTACGAAGCAAAGGATTTGGCTGCGAATGTGAAAATAATGAAGGCATTGCAAGTGGGAGCATCTCGAAAAGAAGTGGTGGAAAAGTTCAATGTGAAGATAAGCACGCTGAGCCATTACGTAAAGAACGAAGAGCAGATTATGCAAGCGTATGAGGGGGCATGTTTGGCGACCAAAGAAACAGGCTTCGGGCAGTGCATCCCAAGCTAGAAGAAGCCCTGTCGTGCTGGATTGCCGTTTCGCACGATGCGCATTTGCCCTTGAGCGGCCCCTTTATCTGCGCATGAGCAAAGAAGTTCACAGTGACTATGAAAATTGATTCCTTCAGTGCGTCGGAAGGCTGGTTCAACCGCTTCAAGAAGCAACACGGGCTGGTGTTCCGCAACGTGTGTGGTGAAAGAGATGCGGTTGACGAAAGTGTTGTGCAGGACTGGCGGTCTGGACTATCTGCACGCCTTTCTACGTAGGAGCCATGCAACATTTTCAACGCTGATAAGACAGCACTGTTCTATAAGGCTCTGCCTGACAAAACAATCGAGTTTAAGGCGGACCCGTGCGTCGGTGGAAAATGAAGTAAAGAGCGCGTGACAGTTCTTCTGGCTGCTAACATGGCCGGCACAGAGCGGCTGCCACTGCTGGTGATCGGGAAGGCTGTGAAGCCAAGATGTTTTAAGAATATTAAGCAGCTGCCTGTCGACTACCAGTTCAACAGAAAGGCTTGAATGACTGTGTCAGCTCAATTGCCGCTTCGCGGCCAAGGCTCGAAAGGTGTTGTTCGTGCTAGACAACTGTAGTGCACACACGAAGGTTTCCAAGCTCGAGAAGATTGAACTGCTATTCCTGCCTCCAAACATAACTGCTTCCCTGCAGCCGATGGACCAGCAAATCGTACAGTTCGTGAAAAGCCGCAATCGATGGCAGGTACTCGAGCGGACGTTGCTCTTCATGGAGTCAGACAAGCAGTACGAAATAAGCCTGCTAAGTGCAATTCACATGCTGACATAGGTGTGGAACAACACATCGCATGCAGTAGTCGCAAACTGCTTTAAGCATAGCAGCTTCGTGCACGACGCTGCTGATCTGGTTGTGATGGCCGATGAGGAAACCGGCGAAGAGCAGGACGGCCGCTATGTGAGCATCATGCCAGCTGATGTGCCCCTTGGCGATTACTTCGCAATTGACAGCGATGTTGCCGTGGCCAGCACAGTGACCGACAGCAATATCGTCGCTGAAGTCTTAGATGGCAAAGAGGAATCGGCTGATGAGGACGTCAGTGATGCTGACGAGCATCCACGCAACACAATGACGGAGGCTGCGCATGCGTTGGCCATTTTGTAGGACATATGCATGCTTTTCTCGGACAGTGTGCGCGGACTAAGCCACCTGCAGAAACTTTGCAAAATTGTGACTTCGTCCCACATTGCGTCCGTGAAGCAAACCGCGATCACAGACTTTTTTAAGAAATAATAGTCTGTTGGTGTAGGAGACATTTATTTAAGTATTTTGTTCATACTCACGATAATTCGTATCCTCGGTTAATTCGGACATTTTCTGCGGTCCCGTGTAGTCCAAATCAATGCGGTTTTACTGTATATAGATATTGAATGTATTTTGCTACCATACTCCCTATAAATGAATGCTTAAAGACAGTCATCGAGGTGGCCCAAGCTTACTTATTTGCAAGATAACATTCTTACAAAGTAGCAGGAAAGCAGCAGTTGAATAGCAACCACTGAAATTTCTACTTTCGCTAACAAGTCACTTGCACTAATGCTGCATTTATTGTAGCCGATTCAAGTTCAATCTGCTTCCTAAACTAAGCCATGCACAAAGCTCAACACAGCACCTACCTTCTTTGGCTGCCCTGTACATGATGGCCTGGTTGCAGCGGTCATCAATCAAACTGAAGGAAAGCAACAAGTATTAATGGTTACACAGTTAGTGACAATATAGCTACAATGCATGTAAACATGTATTCACAAGACCGTCTATGGCAACAGGAGATTCAAAAGCGACTTCATAGAAGCCAGTTTTTTTTATTCAAGTTTAGAGTGTTGCTTACAGCTTGCATTTCCCTATAACTTGATAGAAATTGAATTTTCCAGGTAGAAATGGCTTTCTTAAATGATACTAGGTTTTACTAGCAGGAAATAAACGAACTAAAATTCAAACTTACCAGTTCCTACCACACATATGTCTACACGAGATAACCTCCCCCCCATTTTTCGCTCATAACTAAAAAAGCAGAAAGCAAGAAATTTAAAAAACACTTCATATAAAAAATAAATAAAGAAGGTTACTTTCAAAGGAAAGTGAACAGAAAAGTTTTTTTGTGAAGTTAGGCAGATCTGGCACTAACTATTTCACAACCAAGAAAAGAAACCAAAATAAATCACACAAAATGTGGCAACATACATAAATGTGCTCGTGACAGGTTGTCAAGAAGTCCCCAAATCTTTGATTTCCCTCTGAATACAGATATAAGTTAATGTACATTGCAAGTCTACAATGAAAGCATGCACCAAGAAATCAAGAAACCTATACCATCAATGAACTCTGAATAATCAGGCAGCAGACCGAAAACAAAAAGAACATTCTTTTGAATTCTCGAACCTCCTCGTTTCTTTCCTTCGTTTTATATTTTCCAGGAAAGTTTTCATATTGATGGAACTAGCACTTTTGATATTAGACATTTGAACAAACAAGGTTACCATCACTAACATGATCACAGACTGGTACACGACACCCACCTGTCAATCATGAGCGTCGGCACTGCACTAAGCGTATCCTGTTTCAGCGCCAACATGGCTTCATCCAATGGAGGAATAACAACAGTAAGAGGCTGCATCTGTGAACATGAAATGAAACCACATAGGTTTATGTTGGTGGTATAAAAATTTTTTCCAAAGCGTGCAATTTGTTAAAGCCACACCCCCCATATTTACATCTGAAAATTGCTGCAGCTCTTTGTACCTCTTTTTAAATGAGCTTTTGGAATATTGGTAGCTATGTTAGAAATACACGACCCCAATCTGCTACCACCACATAAGGATGTTCGAATCACTGCGTAGTGTCATCAACTTTGACAGCCTGTATTCTAGCCAAGAACGTACGTGCACAGTTCTGTGGGATTCTTGCGACATGTGAGGGCAAAATGCTCATACTTGGCCAAGATTATAATGGCATTTTGTCCTAAAATAAGATTCTTTTTGTTGGCAGGAGGTGCCTAAATCTTCAAGGCGAGAAAGGGGTAGGAAAACTTCTGAAGTACGAAGGGAAAGCAAGCATGTCACACAGCTTGTGCTGACAAAGTTAAAAAACATATTTGCAGTCTGAACTGTTGATGTGAAGCAAGCTGCAATTTAGTTATTTGTAGGGGTGTGCGAATATGAAATTTTTCAAATACGAATCGAATACGAATATTCATGTTCGAATATCGAATCGAATATCGAATATCAAAGGACAAATGCCTCTACAGTAACAATAATTTAAGATGTATTTATCTAAAAAAATACACAACAGCCTGTCTGTTAACACAACATACACTGTTATTTGGAACACAATGCAAGTAATGACTAGCTATTATCATGAAACATAATGACTACATATTATCATGGAGGAATATGAGTTGCTCCACATGATCAGGCAGGAGGTGCTCCCTCCGAACAGAGACAACCTCCCCTGCCACTGAAAAGGCACGCTCGCTTGGAACTGAAGTGGCTGGTATGGGCAAGTACTTGGGGCAAAGCTTTGCCAGGCTGGGATATCTGAAGGTGCCCACAGCCCGCCACCAGTCACATGGGTCACTGTCTTTCTTCAGTAGGGCTTCTTCAGAATACGCTTTAATTTCCCATTCTGAAGTAGACAGTGGTGTACTTGCTACTTGACTATTTGCAAGATTATCAAATGCACTCCAAACATCAGAGGATGGCTGCACACACTGTTGTGGCTCCTGCACTTTTGCTGCTGGCTGCACGACTTCCACAGCAGGGCATAGGGCAACATCCTGAAGCACCAGATCTTTTAGCCACACCAACTTTTGTTTGTTGTTTCTGAATACCGTTGACTTGAAGCGTGGGTCCAAAAACATAGCCAAGCATGCTTCTTTGTCCTCGGTATATAAGGGGAATCTGGTATTGAGAGACCTTGCCAGTTCCTTATGAAAGCCTGTTGTGCCGCTAAAGTTGCTGAGACAACTTAGCATACCAAAAATAACTGGTATCTGAGTGGAAAGTGATGGGTATTTGTCTGCACTAGTTATCACAGTTGCATCATATAAGGGCTTCAGTGCATCCAGATATTCAAGAGCCTCTTTCCATTCTGCTGAGCAGAGACCATCAATGCTGCTACTTGACGTTGCCAGCTCAACAGAGACAGCCTCCTTCAAGTCCAAAAGGCGGGACAGCATTAGGTATTGGCTGTTCCACCTCGTATCTACATCTTGCACCAGACGAAGCGGATCCTTGCCCATCTTCTTCTGGTACTCATCTAATCTCTTTTGCGCAGACGAGCTGTGCTTATAGTGGCCCACGATGTGCCTCGCTTTCTTGCACAGACGGTCAATTGACGGTGTGTTGGAGATTTCATCGTGAATTGCTAGCTGCAGGGTGTGGGCGAAACACGCACGCTCAGTCCACAGGAGTGTTGCATCCGTTATCTGTGACGATGTATTTGCGGCAGCCATCCGGTATTTCCCATTCCGCGCACATCTCGACAAGCATTTGCGCAATGTTTTCGGCGGAGTGGCTAACAAGTTCCATGTGGCGAGTGTTAAGCGTGAACCGCTTCATCCTAAAACTTGGAGTGAGAAGGTGGCAAGTGAAGCTCACATAACTTTCGTTGGCGCGTGATGTCCACATGTCGCTGGTAAAGGTGACTGCAGATGTTCCCCCTTCAAAAGCACTGCTGAGCTCGTCCTTCACTTTCTTCCGTGTGTCATCAAACAAGCGCAGAACAAGGGTACGTGAAAGCGTGGTGCGCGACGGTAGGCGATAGTTAGGCACAGCCTCTGCCACGAGTTCCTTAAATCCGCGGTCTTCAACAAAACTATATGGTTGCAAATCAAGCGCTACCATGGCAGCCACCTTGGCATTGAGTGCGTGAGTTTTCTTTTCTGACAAAGGGTCAGTACGGTGCACAAAATCAAATATCATTGACTGGTCTTTCTCTGGCGCACCTGCTGCAGTCATCCGGTACTCCTTCATCGCGGTTGGGTGCTGGTTTAGATGGTTAACAAAAGGACTAGTCATACCCGTCGGCATTTTAAGTGTTGCGCCGCATGTCTTGCACTGCGCCAACGACGACGATGTCTTCACAAAGTGCTTCCAGAAAGCGCTTCTTTCCCTTCGTTTTGGCACCGTGTCTTGATTATTCCTCCGTTGCGCAGGCGGGTAGTCATAACCTCTGCTATCTGCCATGGCACTTATTAACGACGCGAGTCCATCACAGGTTACAAAGGCTCGCGTCAAAACCGCACCATGTGCACCGCACACAAGCTAGCAGAACTGATCGTAGCGGCTGACAGCACTAGCCAACGCCGCTGACCCTACTAACGTAGCACTGTGCACTACATGGCGCACTACCACTACTCATGCGCTCTGGTGGCCAGCACAAAAAATATTTATATGCATATACAGATATATAAAACTGAAAGGTCTTTCAACTTTGCTGCTGATTGTTGACCGTCGCTGGCTGACATAGTGCCTCCATGCACTTCTGACGCTTATCGCCCCTCTGGGCAACGTTTTAATATCTCTGAACCCAGCGGAAATATTAAAGAAGAGTTATTTACCGCATGATAATCCAATCAAATATGCCATATTGTCGAATATTCGAAGTGATTCGAATATTCGAACTTTTCAAATACACTTTTTTCGAACCGAATACGACTAGTGCGAATTTAATATTCGACGAATATTCGAAACTTTCGAATATTCGCACACCCCTAGTTATTTTTTAGTTAGGCCAGACCTTTCCTACACAAAATTATGTCCGTGCACCCAGTACACTTGGAAAACACGAGTTCCAACAAGAAACAAAACTGAGCTTTCTTGTGGCCTGGTAATGTCAGCATGCATGAGAACCTGCATGCACCCTCAGGGTTACAGTCCAGCACGTGTCCACTGTACAGACGGCTGCACATTTCATTGCAGTTCATTGCAGCATGTGTAAGAACTCTTACACATGCTGCAACGAATTCCAAGTTTTCTCAGATCATTGATGCACTATAAAACATTCACAGGCTCATAATAGACTCACCATCCTTCCGCTGCATTTGCTACTGGTGCTGGCACTTTGAATATTCATGGTAGCATCGGCTGTACACGAGAGCTCCGCATCACTTTCGAAGATCGAATTATAGTGGTCAATGAAGTATGTCACCACCTGGTTGGTGACAGCCTGCTCCTTCAAGCCCTGCAGATCTTCACTGAACCTAGTCAGCAAAAGGAAACATGCAAAATACAATGATATTTTGCTGCTTCAAGCATCAAAATAGACGCATGGCAGGTAGCACTGCTTTTGGCCTCCTTGCTCAAGAAAACATTAATAAAAAAAATGAAGAGACTGACTTGGAAAGACAGAACTGTATATGAGATTGTGTCAACAATATGTTGCAAAACAAGCACCCACCTGAAGAGGTTTGGTCCAAAGACAATGCCGAGGGCACTCGGGTTCATGCGTGTGTGCTCCTCCAGCTCAGCCACCCGGCTCAGGAAATGGCACAGGTACTTGAGCACTGCAAAGTTGCTGGGTGGCAGCTGCTCCACGAGGCATTTGAGGCGCCGTGTGCACTCTTCTCGGTCATGCACAGTGACTGCAAAGGGGCCATTTGATCCGGTGAGCGCAACTGCAGCAAAAGTATTCATCAGCAGACTGCTGGCAAATGACAGCCTTATCAGGTGAGAAAGAAAAAAGAATGAGGCAGACAGGCAGAATACAATATCTTGCTTATCAGACTTTAAGTATGTAAAGGCACTTTATTGAGGCATACTCTACTAGTAAGCACAAGCACAAGTTTGATTCTTTCTGTAGTGGTAGCATTACAATGCAAGAACACAGGATTGCCTCTGTACCGAGTTTCTAGTGTACATTACAAGCCCTTAGGTGGTCAGCAATAACCTTGAGCCTCGCTGTATAACACCTCGCGAAGCATAGGCGTAGCTGCAATCTAATCCAATCAACTTCCTCTAAAGCCGTTTTTTTCAGCTGTGAAAACTAATTACTGTGCAATTACCGTAATTACTCGAATCTAACGCGCACTTTTTTTCCGGTTAAGCGAGTTCATAAATCGCATGCGCGTTAGAATCGAGTACGAACAAAAATTACGGTCAATCTATTGCCATCGGCAAATCCAAAATGGCCGCCCCCTATGTGCGTCGGCATGGCGCGTTGGCCATTTCTGCCTATGTGTTTCCCATGTGCGGCACTTCGTACGTGTGCTGAGGAGTTCGTCATCTAGTAGTGCATTAGCATCGACAGTGTGGAAGGGCCGACTCCAAAAACTTGAGTGCACCACGATGCTTATAAAAGAAAAGTCATCGCATGTGCAAAAACGTACGGAAATCGAGCCGCATCGCGGTCGTTCGCAGTTCCCGAAACGTGCGTGCGGGACCGGCGGAAACAAAAGCAGGAGATTGTCAACAGCAAAGCTTCACGCAAAGGCTTCAGTGGACTACAGCAGGGTCGGTTTCCGCAAATTAAAGAGCTGCTCGGCGAGTATGTCCTTGAGCAGCGAGCTGCACAGCGGCCCGTGACGACAGAACTGCTCCAAGTGCGGGCTATGCAATTAGTCTTAGAAAACGGTCTAATGCGGAGCCAGTTTAAAGCGAGCAGGTGCTGGCTAACTAACTTTATGAAGAGGAAAGGCTTTTTCCTCCGAAGGGGAACATGCATATGCGAAAAGTTTTGCGGAGGAGTACGATGAAAAGCTTCACAGTTTTCAGAGGTTCGTCCTAAACTTGCGGCGCAACAACGGCTACCTGCTTGGGCAAATCGGGAATGCCGATCAGACGCCTCTTTACTTCGACATGCCTGGCACCACAACCGTCGAGAAGAAGGGGGCGAAGCAAGTTCGCGTGCTGACATCGGTCCACGGTAAAACTACAGTGACGGCAATGCTCTGTTACACGTCAGATGGGCACAAGCTTCGCCCGTACCTCATATTTAAATAGAAGACGCTCCCGAAAGGAGTCGTTTTTTCGAGTGATGTGATCGTGCGGGCCAGCGAGAAAAATGGGTGCGCGTTGCAATCGGTGTCTTACGTTTTTTTTGTTTTTTTTTTCGCGGTGGAAATCAGGTGCGCGTTACAATCGAGGGCGCGGTAGAATCGAGTAAATACGGTACATGCAGCAGTCTACAACTGTTTAGTTATTCAAGAAATAAATTACAGCGACGAAGTAATAAGCTACACCACTTTCTGCAAGTGCCCTCGGAGTTTTACTGCATCTACCAACTCAAAAAAAAAAAGAAACATAAAAACCAAAAACTACTCTTCACTGCCTCAGAGCAGACAGAACTTGCTTTCCCACCAAAACACGCATATACTCACCCTGGATGGCGTCCAGGAATGCTTGATGCATGTCTGTGGGCATCAAAGGCTCGGGCAGCTCACGGAAAAGTAGCTTAAGCAGGGCAGCAGCTACTGTCACATCCCCTTCAGCCTCTAGAGGTGCGTCGCCTGACTGGTCAAAGCTCCAACGTAGCTTCTCGACCAAACGGGCATTGGCGCTCACTCGAAATAGGCCCTCTTGCCCCATGCCTGCAAAAAAATCCCATCTGGAGTCACTTACCACTGTTGCCAAACACACCAGGCTTTGCAAGGCTGCGGAGTGACAAACAGTGTGGTCCAGGATATTGTCGTGCACAATTATCTAGTAAAATCTTGTTAAACTCTTCCTTACTGAGTCAGTTGGCCAAGAATGATACAATGCGAATTCAAGCATGCATTTTGATAACCAAATGCATGCTTTGAGCGTGTTTTAAATTTTTTACTGCACCATCTGTTCAACAGAAGAATTCAGCAAATTGAATCAGATTAGCTTTATTGTGTGGACGAGTCCAGCTTGTTTTCGGTAGGAATGGCACAAAGCATGGGGACAAGCTCAACTCGTCTTCGGCAGGGAAAAGGTTAAACAGAACCTGAAGTAAACAGAAAAACAAGTTCCCCTTAGCAGAAAATTGGCTACTGACAAATATGTGAAGGGCTCAACAGCCACATACAAAACTAACCAAAGTAGAAGCAATCGTTCTACATACTTAAGTAACATGTAATTTCCATTAATGACGCTTCTACTGTAATTTGCTTAATTGTAGTACTGTGTATTTTCTTGCACTAAAGGCATTAGCTAGGCCAAAAATTTTAAAGCTCCCCCACAAAATCTTTTCGTATTTTACTGTGTAGAACTACAAGCAGTTAAACAATGAGTTTCGAAAAATTTAAGGCCTCCCAGCACTTCTATGAAGCACTAGAGTGGTGACAGTGCTACATAATCATACTTTCTTTTTCTTTTTTTCTGGGATAACTATGACACTAATTTATGTCTTTGTTAATAAATGTCACACCATGCCGAAAAACCACTAGAAAGTTTTCCAAGCACACATACTATACATTTATGTGTTCTTGCTTTTTTCTCACTATACCAAACCTGTCATACAATGAATTAGAGCTTTCCAGTTGTGTCACACAATGCCCTTTTCCACTACCTCATTTGGTAATGTAATGTAATGTAGGCACAATGAAGAGCTTGGAGAAGTCTGTGGCATTACAGTGAAGTCGTGTCTTACAGAATAAACTTCTTCCCACTTTTCACATTACCTTCTTGCATGTGTCTCTCAGACTGCAATTTCATGTGCAGAGCCTTGCTCGTGAGAATCTTTAGTACTACTGCTGCTTAATACATTTTCACTTACCAAAGAATTTCGTTCAGCTCCAGTACATTTGTAACGACAACACTTTTGCAGAGCCAATCAAAACTGAAATACACTTTCATAATACCAGCACTATCTTTTAATTTAGTTTTATTTGACTGTAATATATTGAACAAGCTTAGAAAGTAGTTATCTTTTTTTATTGAATACCCTTCTTGCATTTAATGGGAGATGCCGGTAGAAAAACAACACCTTTTTTTCTAAAAATTAGATTTTTCATTTTTATTTGCTTTTACAAATATACTTCCTCTACTTTTACAATAAAAGAAAATCTGAAGATTTCAAAAAAACTTGAAATAGGATAAAATCGCCTTTGAACAGCACAAGGTAGGTACTAAAAACTAAAAGAAGCTCATTGTGTAGAGTCCCCTAAAAATCATCACCTGGCCTTTTCTATTGCGTTTCACATGAGGATTTCATTAAAGCCACATGCTCAAGATAACCATGTTTGCCAAGCTCTCATGATGGAAGAACTAATCTTAAAAACACATCTTCCTCACATAGATGAGCCTTCACTCATACCTTAAAATGCGTTTTTCTTAAGATCCACTTTTGGGGAACTTCTTGAGTTTACATGTAAGGTCTTTGGTATTTATGATAGCCCATTTCCCATGACATTTTACCCACATATTCCTTATCATGTTAAGGGTGCAAGTATCTCTTTGTAAACTTGAAATTGCCCATATTATTAATACAACTTAAAGTAAGCAATTAGTATGGACTGGGCATTCTCAGAATTATGACATTACAATTTTTCTTGTCCCCTAAAATGTCTTATATACACTTTCTTGATAATTATTTAATGAGAGCAAGATTAGTTAATAACGGCCGAGAACAATAAATTTTTAGTGGCATAAAAAGTTCACTACCACATTTACTCACATAATCCTCGCACTTTTTCCGGCGGAAAACCGATGGAAAGTTGGGGCCTGCGAGAATTATGCGGGGAAAACTTTCCACGAAAACGTACAGAGCGAAAAAGAAAACGAAGTTTCCGCAAATCGGTATTCTCACACCAGCAACTAATAGCAAGCTTTGAGAAGTACTAATTAAAATTTACCTCGACAATAAAAGCAGAGGTTCAACACAAGGCAAGATCTATTTGAGACACGAAAAGTGCAAGCAAATAGTCGAGATTTAGAATGCCATACTTTCTTGTGGGCGTTGCGGGCGTAGTGGTAGTGTTTGTCACTCAACAGAAGCCCTCAAAAGGTAAGCGTAGGATGGCAGTATTTCGCTGATGGCTATTTAACAGAATCGTTCACGGTTTCCTTTTGAAGAAATAAAGTTTACATCAATCCCAGTCTTAGACATATGGCATGCCCAACACGTCTTGGTGGCTTTCAGCTGCCGTCACCAGTAGCGAACACAAAACTCGTCGACTCCGAAGGGCCCACCAGCGGCTCCGTTGCCGTAGTTTAGTGCATGATCAATGACTTTCAACTTGAAAGCAGCCGTGTAGCTTCAATATCGCCCCATAACGTGACAAGATTACAGACACAACGTACAAAATATGCCACAACGCGCACTTGCCACTTTGGCTTGGCTTAGATTAGATTGAATCTCCGTGCAATAATAGTACACTTGATGTTCAAGAGACGGCGCCAGATGGCGCGCGCTAGCATCATCAACGGCTGGAACGAGCAGATGACATTATTGTGGCAATTTTCGGGGGTGCGATAATTACTAGAGGAAAAAAAACGTATTTTTGTTGGGTGATGTGGGGGGTGGGAAAATTATGCAAGTGAAAGAATTATGCAAGTGAAAGAATTATGCGAGTAAATATGGTACTTTTTTAATGCTGTCATGACATAAAAGCTGTGCAAGTTACTATAAAACTAGTTACATATTTGAAATCAGCACAAAAGCCTATATATACAGCGAAAATTTTATTGCCCCCTGCTACAGATAAATGTAACGTTTTTTTCAAAGTACACCACCCCTTCACTCTTTTATTACCGTGCAAAAATGATTATCTTTCATATGTCTATAGCATGCATTGCAGCATACCAAACCGTGCACAATGCAATGCACTTTCCAAAAAACATATGTTGTAGAGCAACAAAAACATTTTGGATTGTATAAAAATAAGAAGAAAAATGTGGAATTTCGGGTTCCCAGCTAGTAAACAGTGCAATAGTAAACTATACATACAAAAATATTCAAAACTAATAAGAAACAGTATATACATCTTGAAGATAAATTACCCCAGCAACAGTATAAAAATAATACATATTGTACAAAAAATATTTCTTTCACACAGACGAAGAAAATCGGAACCGAAGTGCTGCTTCATTCTTCATGCCATGCGGTGAAGCATAGCTTGCTTTTTCAAGAAGCACAAGTGAGTTCATACACTTTTCTCAGTAATTTTTTTGTTTTGCGATAATAGCCTGCAGGTGTTGCAATATAGATGGATGCCCGTGATGTGAATAGGTAATGTCTTTATAACTCAGATGTCCAATGAACTTTTCAATAAACTTTGCATAGGTTGGCATTCCAATATATGCATCCAGGCACATTTCTTTTGTATTTTTGCACATCATAATAATTAGTCGATGGCAGTTTACGATAGGCTTTAAGAAAAACAAAGTTATCGAGTATGCCAAATGGCATGGCAAACTGGCGGCACAACGGAAACGCTGTGCATCGGGGAAAAGTGTCCGATACTGGAGGAGCCAAAGGCAGCGCATCACATCCTACAGCAACTAAAAAAAAAAAAAACTGTTTCATGAACGGACTGCAGTGCACCCTGAACTACAGGTTTTCCTTCTCACTTTAATCCAAGTGCCATCCTAAATAATCTGCATGCCATTCAAATAATCTGAGCGCCGAGCTATTTTATTCATGTGCCAAACATTTAATCCAAGCACCAACACATTTAATCCAAGCGCCAACTCACTCAGGCCGCGTGCCATTGAGTTTAATCCAAGTGCCACCATATTTAATCCAATTGCCAATGACTTTAATTCAGGTGCAAGTCAGTTTAATTCATGTGCTAGAAACACACAGTTAGCAACTATATGTAGTATAAATGTCAGAATAACGTAAACATGGCATCACAGCAACAACTTTTCCCTCGGCTATACATGGTAGCGCTTATGAAATAAAGTGCGCAGTGCGACTTCCCCAACATTTTGGTGTCATAGCTTCAAAATAAAAGAAACAGTCAGTAGTAATTGCATTTGTGGGTACTTAAATGTATTTGCTCATAGAGTCCATGTTAGTCTTTATTGCATTGCTACTGCTTCATTCCGGTTAACCATCTACACCATCGCATATGCATAGATTCGTGTTGTCTGCTGAGCAGACGGCATTTGGCTACTTATGCTCTGAGGCTACCGCAGTCGTCTGCTCAGCCCAGGGAGAACAGCGACCGACAGATGATATTCATTCGTTCTTGAAATCATAAATAACCACTTAAAAATAACAAACTTGCATTTAATCGGGTTCATGTGGAAATAAGTTGTTATAAAAGCATCAAAGTAGATACTCCTGTTTTCATGTAACAGGCGACGCTTAGTGTAGCTAAAGCGTGTTTACTTGAAACGTGTCTTTTCATACGGAAACATTTGCAGACGAAGAGAGAGCTTTGCTTGAAGTCATGGCTGGACGCAAACGAGGACCACACTTTAAGAACCCCGACGAACCTCGTCGAAAAAACAGCAGAGTATCGGTGGTCAACAGGGCTAGGATTGTGGACGTTTACAGGCGTGGCGGTGACTTAAAACAACTGGCCGACGCTCTAGGCATCAACATTAAAACAGCAAGATCGATTGCCGCTACCGACAGAGAAACATCAAAGCATGGTGGGGGTTCAAAAAGGAAGTTTGGAGATGACGTCGTGAGTACTTTGAGACGAATTGTCGACGAAACTGTACATTTACATTGAAGCAAATAAAGGAGGCCCTGGAGAAAAAAATGCCAGGAGTAACAATCAGTGCAAGCACAGTCGACGGCTTGCTGGATGCCCCCTGCTACTCCATGAAGCTAGTGACGCAGATGCCCACAGATCGCAACCGTGACGACATCAAGCACAGCCGCATGCTGTACGCCCAATGGCTGCAGTCTGATGGACCGCGTGTTTGCCGCTTCTATTTGGATGAGACTAACTTCAATATCAGGTGTTCCAGGAACTTCGGCAGGGCAGCTAAAGAACAACTAGCTGTGCACATTACTACAACGACAAAGGGAGTGAACTTGAACATTATAGCATGCATGTCTGCAAATGGAGTTATTCACTGGACTGTGGTGGACAAAGTTCATTGGGTTGTTTTTAATGACTTCTTCAGTGATGTTTCGGCCTGCGTAGAAGGTGATGAGCCAAATACTGAAGCTGTATTCCTTTTTGATAATGCACCTGCTCACGCTCGAGCAGAACAGGCGGCTTTGGCTAACTCCATGCACTCTATTAAGCGCCTGCCAGCGTACAGTCCCTTCTTTAACCCTATAGAAGAAGCCTTCTCGAAATTCATGTCACACGTGAAGGCCTACCTGAGCGAACGTCCTAATTTAGTTTTAGTGACACCGCAAGGCATGACGAAAAAGGAGCACAGGCGTTCTTTGCTGCTGGATGCGGCTCGCCACTCCATGCAACAAATACAGCGCGTGGACTGAGCGGCCTTTGATCGGCACAATTTCTCTTCCGTGCCTGCCGCTTTGCGTGAAGATGACTTGTGAACATCCGTCTCCGAGCCCTATGAGACAGTTCCGTTTTAATAAATACACTAACCTGTGGCTATGTTGCATTTCTTGAATAAATAGTAGTACTCACTCTTGTTTTCCTGTATATGTATATGTATGTATGTGTACACGCACGCACGCATGCACACACGCACACACACACACACACACGCATATATTTTTGTGTGTGTGTGCGTGCGTGCTTCTATGTGTGTGTGTAGAGATAGAGAGGGAGACAGAACAAATAATTTAGTGATTGCACTGAATCCGCAAGCTTCCAATGTGCGATGAGAGGCATAATGCCGCGCAAAAAAAACACGTACACAAAAAAAGAAAGCTAGGCCCAAGGTCAGTTGCGTGTTATTATCATTTTGTTTCCTCTGTGTTCGTTTCATCGCATTCATCAAGTACGTCACAAAACTAACAAGCTAAACGAACAATCAGTACTGTTCGTAACATTGGAGACATTTAACTTTGTTTGAATAAAAAAATAAGAGCATATAATAATGTAAAATAAAACTTCTATTGCCACATCAGGATGATCAGTTTACGTTTTATGTTCACTACAGGAAAAAAAAACATATTGGAATTATCTCTAATTCACAGTGCGTGCCGCGCGACGGCTTCCTAATTTCTTGAGTATGTAGCTGTCTTTGACCCATCACTGCCCGGGACCATGCTTTTAATCTCTTAGCATGCATTCCGGCACTTCAATAAACATAGTGTGTCGTTCGCATTACTTGACCTGTCCTGGTCATGTAATGTTGTAGTGTGTACCAAAGCCAATTATGAGCTTCAGTGAAGGATACTGAATTTCATTGCACTGTAAAATATTCAGTAATATGTTCCTGCGTTTTTTTAGTTTTCATTAAATTCATTTCACCTGGGCCAAGCACTCAATATACAAACTTGCGCATAGCAAAGTATAAGCACTCCAAACATGGCTTAAGCGAACCACGGCAGTAATTTTTTTCAGGAATACCATCGGCGAATACAAATAATAATGATTTATTCTACCTTCCGACTATTGTCTTTTATAGTATAGGAACTGCATTTCAATTGCACTGTCATTTTTACGCCCCGTATTCTGGTTTTTGTGCATGGATTAAACTGACTGGCACCTGAATTAAAGTCATTGGCAATTGGATTAAACACTGTGGCACTTGGATTAAACTCAATGACACGCGGCCTGAGTGAGTTGGCGCTTGGATTAAATATGTTGGCACTTGAATTAAATGTTTGGCACAAGGATTAAATAGCTCGGCACTCCGATTATTTCAATGGCGTGCAGATTATTTAGGCTGGCACTTGGATTAAAGTGAGCGGGAAAACCTGTAGATATGCTACTCACCGAATTATTCTGAGAGCTACGTGCAAGGTCACTACCCGTAACAGCGGAGTGCATCGGCGTGAAAGCTCTCGAGATAGCGTGCGACTCTGGCCTCACGATGGTGCAACTCAAGGGATCCCCATCGTGGGTGCGCCAATTGATGAATGGAAGGCCTTTGCGCTGAGGCGGCTTACTTCTGTCTTTCCGCAAATGCTGGATCAATAACGCATTGGATGGAATGAAGGACGATGCACTCTGGCACGTTACTAGTGAAAAGCGGACTTCGTCAGACTGAAGTTCGAACGTCTCTGAATGACAGCACATTGTGGCCTTCTGGTGTTTAAATACATAAGATTAGTGTCCAAATAAAAAGAAATGTCACCACAGTGAAGCTGGTTGTGTCGTGTATTTATCAAGGCAAGGGTGCGCCACGGTAATTTTCAATTTTTTTAAATTTATTTTTCGGCGATTTGAGGTTTGGGAGGTCGACCTATAGTCCTGTTTTTGCAGTAGTTGCAATCTGCTCTATCATGTCCCTTACATGTCAGTGAAAAGAATTTAAAGACTACCTCCACATATGTAATAAGCTGCACAGTCAAGTCAGCTGTTTTGGTAAAGCCTATCTTAGGTGAATGTTGTATTAATATGCATCTCCCACACATTTCGCTAGCATGAGAGAGATCAATCAGATGGTTTCATTTCTAAGTGAAGTCATCACGATGCACATACTATATACAAGGCACCCATTTTATGTAGCCATTAGCAGCTGCAGAAACTGCATGCATATACCAAACAGTATCAAGGAAAAAACATCTCTTTACCTGTGTTTTCTATATACTGGCACAGACGAACAACAACGAATGGTACTGAGCCCTGCTGTGCCAGAGAGTCGAGGGGTGCGCCAAAGATGCGAAGTGCCAAAGTACCAGATTTGCGACGGGCCAGCGGTGAGCCTAGCAGCTTGCGCACCCGTTCCATGCGGCTCTCCCCGCACACCTCTATGTTCTGCAACCAGCCAGTACAAAAACACTTTCAATGAAACAGCATGGACAGCATGCACGGTCGTGCCTCAGTATCACAACCCAAATCTTAAAGCAAGCTTTTCACAGTAGGGGTGTGCAAATATTCGAATATTCAGTGAATATTGCATTTGTAATATTCGTATTCGATTTGATAAACACATATTCGGAAATTTCGAATATTCGCACACCCCTACTGTGAAAAGCTTGCTTTAAGATTTGGGTTGTGATACTGAGGGTCGACCTTTGTAATATTCGTATTCGATTTGATAACCACATATTCGGAAATTTCGAATATTCGAACTAACTCAAATATTTCTCGAATATTCTATGTTTACAAATATTTGTTCGTAGTTTTGTGCAATTATTCAAATGCTTCGAATATTCAAACGAATATTAGGGTATTTGAATTTGGTTCCGTTCAAATTTATATTATTGAATATTTCGAAGTATTCGCAAGGAACAAATAGGTGAACATTTTTCTGAATGTACCGCCTGTACAGGTTGTTCCACTGCAGAGTAAGCATAGAACGAATCGGAGCACATTTTTTCGAATGTACCGCCTGTAGAGGCTGTTCCGCTGCAGTGTAGAGATGCTAAACCGTGCAACCACCTATTCAGAAGAAATCCACTCTACCACGAAGCCCCCCCTTCAAATTTCAAGGGGCCCCACAACACTTCTCAAGCATTGTCAGAAAACGCTGCCAATAGGTAGTCAAGGCTACCGAGGACCCGCAAGTCAAATACTATAGCGCAGCACGCGACGTGCGATTCACAATTAATTCTCAAAGTCAGCTAAACATTGCTCCATTCCCTCGGCAAATGACTCCACAAGCTCAGAAAGCACATGTGACGTTTTTTTTTTTTTTCCCGTGCCATCCCTGCCTGCTTAGCTTCCAGTGCTTTCGTCCGGATTAGAAGAGAGAATGCACTTGCAGCATGCGATAAATCTTTGCAACTCTGCCCGTACTGGATAGATTCTAAAAATATTTGCGGCGGTGAATTCATGAGGCAATAAATAAGCTTCTTTAGTGAAACCATTCCATGGCTACTTGAAATAGTGTCGCACGGCCCCTTTAAGTGAAGATATTACTCTTAAATCAATTCACTTTATTAGGCTTAAAATATAGTTATGACGGCTTATATGCTCAAAGTATAATAAATCTTAAAATGTTACGTATTTTAATGTTTATGACTCGCATTCTGCTGAAAGTAAAATTGCACTACTACCTAAAGTTCTTTCGACTTCTTTTGAACAAAAAAAAAACTTTGCATAAAGGCTCTATTTCGTTTTTAAAAAATTTTCATATATTCATCTTAAAAATATGTCATATATACGATTCGAATTCGTGTGAAATTATTAGACCAAAATCACTATTCGCTTTGAATCCGAAACTCACTATTTGCACAAGCCTATTCGTTCGCACATGTCACTGTAAAGAACTTACGATTTTATGCATTTGCCATAAGAGCCTCAGTAGATCACGCAGTGATTACTATGACTTCGGTGCAAATGCGATGATGCCTGCATGAAAATTCATGGGAGCGTGATGATGGCTACCAATAAATGCGCCGGCAAGTCATCGCTACAAACCTACCAATGATAAATATCTCAATCAGTCTAAATCATGTACTACCAGCACAGCAGTACGTGAGGCTTAGCGGTTTCGCGCTGTTATAGTTTAGCACTGTTACGGTTCATGTAAGCGTACCGACCACGCCGTCTGCTGCCGCGCCTCCGTCAGTAGGATCGCAAGTGCGTATTGCTCGTGGAAACGAACGCAACTACCCGCCACCGCATTGGCTCGACAAAATAGTCTTCACACCTTTGCTGGGTCGTGTGCTGAGCAAGCACGAAGAAAAAAAGTCTTTACGCAAGGGCAAATGCACGCGTATACGTTACAGGGCGCAGCGCTGATGAAGTGAGCCTAGTAGGCGATGCCCTGCACACAACTTGCTTGGGGCGCACTCAGTTTGACGTACGATGGTAACGCATTTCATGTATAGCCACGCCAGTTTTAGCCAATGGATCACTGTAGAAAAGTACGAGCACATGTCGAAGCCTGACGAGTCGTCCGTCAGCTGTGCCGCTACTTCAGCATGTATACCTTCTTCACAATTCCAGAATGATTTTGTGATAGCGGATATGGTCATGCGAATGAGCTGAAGTGTTTTTCCGTGCAATGGCAAACATATAAAAGGCCATGCACTTTCGGTAATGTTACAACGGTGTCATCACATATAGTTTTTCGTTGCTAACAGTGACACACATAAGGTGACAGACCAATTACTGCGTAGTTCCCCTGCGTTCCCGAAAGCGCCTTTGAAGATACGTCCTACGGGCATCGCGCTCGTGCGGCAACGTCTCCTGCAATCAACTCTCCGTTACACCATAGTTATGATCTTGCGCTTTTGCCAACATCAGTTTACTGCCGTCTATAGCCAGTACGCCGAAAGGGGTCGCGATGTGGCAAAAGAGTGCCCTCGCCGTTGGGAGTTGTGGCCCCGTCAAGAAAAAGGCGTATTTGGGGCGTCTTACTATCACACATCAGTAATCATCTATTTCGCGCGCTTACCTCGCGTTATCACTGTGCATGCGGTACACCTTGGTTACTACTGTGCAGATATCAGTGCAACACAGCGTTCTTGATCGGAAAATGGCAAACAAATTTGAAGGAAATCTCTGAAATCACGGTCTTTTGAGCCATAACTGATAGTGTGGGAACCTGGATAAATTGTGACCATTAGACTGCTTTAATAATCACTTAGATTCAAGTACACTGGTGCCCACTGTTAACACAATCAAACCAGCGGCCTCTTGCTCACTAGTCATCATGGCAGGTACGAAAGCTTTTCTTTTTGTTTTGTAATAAGTCCTACCATATAAAAAATATAAAAGGTTTATTCAACATGTGGATTGAAGCCAAGACATCATAGTCACAAGCTCAACTATCACAGTCTTATGCTTTCTGGGAAGTACAGATGGTGACATTTTTTTACTTTTGTGCACAATAACTGACTATAATAACAATTGTACTGTTTCCAACCTAAATATATGATTGAGTAAAAAATTACTATAGGAAAAAATTGCACCTCTTCATTATTCGATATTTGATTCGTATTCAAAGCTATGTATTCGTATTCAATTCATATTAGAAAATTTTGATATTCACTCACCCCTACTTTTCAGTACTGCAAGCAGTTTTTCCTAGTGACTTTTTATGAGGGCTGTCCAGTTACTAAAGTTCTGACATTTTAGTTAGTTTGGTTACGACGAATGCTATTAACCATCGTGGAAGAGAAGAGAGGGGAGAAGTCCTAGACATCCATATATAAGTACAGTACGGTGAAAGAGAAGACCACTGATTTACTTGAGCAAGCTCAAGTTCCTTGCCATTCTGAATTTCTGAGACACCAAATCTGCAAGTAGCCTAACAAAATTTTTAAAAAAAGGACAACTCTAACAAAATGCATCAAATTGAGATAAACATGAGAAATAAACAGTAAAATTTATTTAACTGTATACTGCTATAAATAAAGGAGACAATGAGAACCAACCAGATGAAGAACAAAGAACCAGCGTTACTTGCATCACTTTCACTACTGATTACACCCTGCAATAATGCAGGAGCTGAAGTTAAGTTACAGAACTGGCCAAATCGTGTGACCAGAGAGTCAAAGAATGTAGAGACCGGATTTTACTATAGTTTAGTTTTGTTACAAAACAGTTGCTGCGGAAAGATTTGATGTAGATTGCCTTAACTGCTCCGTTTCTCTGCTCATAAGTTGCAGCGGAATAAGAGAACAATGGTGAAATACACCAATTACAACTATGGTAAAATTTCATACCTACGCTAAATATTGATTCTAACTGAGAAGAATAATCGTTTACACCTGGTCCGAAAAATATTTTGAATTGTTCTTGTTTCACACATGACGTGTCACCTTACCTGATTAGCTGAGGTCATTTCCGCAACTGTGACGTCTGTGCAAAAAGTGGGTTTGCGCATCCTCAAGCTGTGACGTTCCAACTAACAGGCCAGCCTGGCAGCCGCCGTCTACTGCACCCGACTTTGAGAGAGATAAAATGAAAGAAACGTCAACAGTGTGCAACTCACAAGTAACTGCTTCATAATAAAGTTCATGAAGTGCAGTTTATAAAATTATGCATTTTTTAGGTCACATAGCCATAACCATACACTCTGAATTTAACACGGGCACTCATAGTTGCCGAGATAGATACTGTACCTATGAAAAAAAACTTTCTTTAATAAATATGCTGTTTTTTTTAAGTCCTCACATTAAACAGGAATAGGAAAAAAAGCAGGAGAAAATCGTACAGCTTCTACTGTTACAACACATGAAAAATCTGGCAAACGCTACCATAACAGCTCTCTACAGCCTACTGCAAAGGCAGGAAAAATGCCATGCAAGGGCAGCTTATGAATAAGGTCATATTCATTGGCACAATTCACTTCAATCGGACGCTAGCTCAATCTGGCAAAGATCCCAGTCCGAGTGCCAGTGAAATGCAGATCTCCTTGACTCTCTTCCCGAATAAGAGAGGGCACTCGACTCGCTGATGCCCATTCCAGGAAATATGCCGCACGCCTCAACACGTCGCATCCTCAAATGCAGCAAGCAAGACCAACTCAACGTGAACCGACGCATTGTCTCCTCCCTGTCACACGAAGGCCAACAAAAGCTGGAGTAAGCAATGCCCTGAATACATTACTGCTCTATCTGTAAGGTCCAACATTTTTTTAATTTATTTTTTGCTGAAACCGAATTACAGAATTTGACTGCAAGGCATACGAAAACCATGCTTGTGATAGCCTTCTGTGCAGTGTGGAAGTAATCTTAACAAAATTAGTTGTGAAACAGTACACGTAGTATGAACAGAGGCAACTTTATTAAGTGGCCCAGATGGAAATGGTTCTCTGTAGCACCCGCATGAGGAGCACTACCTTCATGGGCTGATTTGCAGAGCTATTGGAGGCTTACGATAGACTGAGAAATTAAACTGATAAATTAGTATTAGAAGTCCTAATTATAGCAAGAATAAATATAAAGAAAAAAAGGTCATATTCGGTACCCCGCCATAGTGCAGATTCACATGCTTCATAAGTAGTGTTCGATATAAGCCAAAGTAGACAGTGCACTCATTACATACCAATGAACTCATTAAATAGCAATAGTACAAATGAACATACACTGTTCATAAAAGTATCTGCAAGCAGCATTAACTCTGCCAGCAGTGTTATGTCACTATCGAAAAGAAAGCAATTCAAGGCTGATTTGACAAGCAAGGACTACAGAACAGGCAGTCATTCATGATCAACTGTAGGAAGCCACAAAGAGACCACAAATGAATGAGTGCAATATAAGTATATAAGACCACCAGTAATATATGCTGCAACAGCATGTTTGCAGAGCAGACAGATATCTAGAATTTCTTCTCAAGCATTGCCGTCATTTCTTTATGAAAAAAATTCATTCAGTTCTTTGTTATGATGTGCTAACATATTTTGCATCCCTCTGCTCGAGAGCGAATTTCGTGATAACTCTTGCAAGTAATCAGAGCAAGCTGGTGGACATGTCTTTTGAAAATAACGCTACTGTCAGTCAGAAAGGACCCCAAAAGGAACATCTATCCACGTGCCAACAAATCACCTTGTCTGCAGACCCCTCTTTTATTCTTTCTATCCATGTCTCAGTCTTCCTCGTACAGCTCGATCATTCAGTCTTTCCAGGCACATGTCGTCGGCACTATTAGAAGAGGGGCGCGAATTGACGCAGGTTTACAAAGGGGGACAAACTACGCAAGACATCACACACATAAACAGTGTGTGTCAGCCTATCACGGCCCATCAAGTATTAACACAAATGGAAAAAAAGTGATGCAGAGGAAGAACCTCGAGCACAAGGATAGTGGGATCCTACTCCAAAATATTAAATACGCCCCATAAATATTCTCTCAAGACAATTTTTTGACAGCAAGTGCAAAGCATTGTGAAGCTACATACAGCAGTACAGCATCTGCACAAGCACTAATGCTATACATTAGTTCGGCAAGGTAGCACTGCCTTTGAAATAGTGCAGCTTCTAGTTTTTACTAAAGCAGACCCAATAAAACCAGCATGCATGTACTAAGTTGAAAATCACCTGCTCTACACATTTTGAGATTGACTTGCTGTAGCCACTATAGTACGAGACAAGCGTGAGACAGTGGGACATAGTAAGCTGATACGAAGTACACAAACACTAACATGAAACCAGTGATTCATAGTATTCACACTGACACACTTGTGAATACTATGACCCTCATCAGGTTACTCTCACAGTACAATTAAAAAAATAATCATGTACCAGAACTCATCAGGGAAATTACAGGCACACACTTTGTGAAGCTTCCCAGTTAGAAAAATTCCCCTGAACAGTGTCTGCAAGCCATGCACTAAAAATAAACTTAATCATACTCACGGTTCAGTATGACGATGTTATTAAGACGAGGTGATGAATAAACGGATCACAGGAACACAACACACTTGGTGAAGCACAATGGATGAGTGAGTTACATGGCAACACTGAAACGTCCCGAGTAGTCCCCTTCTTATGGTTGCTTGAGGAACCGGCAGGAGACCAGCCGCAGTGACAGCATTCGTGTCACGGTGACTGCTGGTTAGAACTCTAGTGGCTCCTTGGGCCTGGCACTGTTGACGTGTTGTACGTCGTCACCTGAACACGACAGTGCTCGAGCACAA
Organism: Rhipicephalus microplus; assembly: GCF_043290135.1. NCBI lineage: Eukaryota > Metazoa > Arthropoda > Arachnida > Ixodida > Ixodidae > Rhipicephalus > Rhipicephalus microplus. The sequence continues at coordinate 283,971,102 of NC_134710.1, forward strand.
CGGGTCTCTCCTGCAAAATGTGAGGGAACATGCAATATAAATGCCAACTGCACAAATAATAAGGCACGCTAGCATAACTTTAATGCACACTAGCAAAGAACAGTAGAGCTACAAGGGAAAGTGTCATAGTGTGCGATTCACTTAATGGATCGAGTGATTCACAGGTCGAGTGGTGCAAATTATGTACACATTGTGGCGCTGTTATAATAACAGTGCATGTATAAACACCATTATCCAGCACTTGTATAAGCAAGTAAATATAGGAATCTTCCACAAAACTATCCAGTTTTCTCAAAACAAATTACGTTTCTACATAGTTCGCCTCTGGTATAGCTTTAAATTACTATATGCTATTTCACACCACTAAAGACGTCTTAATTTTCCTGCTCATTTTGCTTCTGAAACACCGATTAACTTTACGTATAATGCAGGAAATGTGGGCATCAAGGCATACATACAAAGAGTTGAACAAAATTTTCCGAGAAAAAAAAATAACATGTAAGGAATATTCGTAGATGCGCATAGCTGGAACGTTCTGAATGTTCCAGCTGTCTGCATTGCTTCCTAAACAAATGACAAAAGAAAGCACTTTGAGCCCACTTGTGACCAGCAGGACAGCTCGCGTTCACTCGGTCAACGCGTTCTCATGCGATTCTCAAAGAGAAAAGAAGAGAAAAGCGAGCCCCGTAACTGTCTGCATCAGAGTGCGACACCTCAACAGTAGCTCACGAGGGAGGGGGGTAAGGAGGGATTGAAAGGATAGGAATAAAGGTATAGAGATAGAGAGGGAGAAAGAGAGAGCGTGGCGCAGGGACAGCGAACGACAGAAAACGACGGAAGTAAGGAGGAGATAGGAAGGATGGACACGGTCACAGGAATCCGAGGACGGGGCACCACTCGGCGAGAGCTCTTGTGGGCGTCAGGAGATGGCATAGGGCGAGCCCAGTAGGCCAGAGTTGCGCTGTCGTCGGAGATCGCGGAGGCACAACCGGTCGGCACGAACGCGTTCACGCCCAACGCAAGCATTTCCTGACATCGTTATCAACCAGACCCACAAGGCATCACCACGCCTAATTTCTAACACCTTATTTCTGCAGGACAGACGCTTATATGTACTCATATTTTCTACGCACGGTCTTAGATTGGAACGAAACTGAGGCATCCTCATAGAATCTATTTATCCTTCGCTCTAAATAGCATTGCCTTGCAAATGCAGGTTTCCAATCTCTTACTACAGCGCTTTTCTTTTCTTTTTCTTCTTGTATGTGCTGTACTTATTGTATACATATGTATTCATTACTTTCTTGGCTTGAACAGTGAAAATTGTTGTATTTATTGTTTTGCATTTATTATGTATCTATTTTTACATTAATCGCACAACATATGAAGTATGAATGTGTGGTACCCGGCACGGTGGTCTAGTGGCTAAGGTACTCGGCTGCTAACCCGCACGTCGCGGGATCGAATCCCGGCGGCGGCGGCTGCATTTCCGATGGAGGCGGAAATGTTGTAGGCCCGTGTGCTCAGATTTGGGTGCACGTTAAAGAACCCCAGGTGGTCAAAATTTCCGGAGCCCTCCACTACGGCGTCTCTCATAATCATATGGTCGTTTTGGGACGTTAAACCCTACATATCAAATCAGAATTTGTGGTGTGTGTTTTTTTTTATCTTTTGTCCGGTACATGCGTTTTTGTGAAATAATTTTCGATGTCGCTCCTTGTGTTCACTATGAGTGTATGAAACACTCACCCCCCAAACAATCTTTATGCCACTTATTGTTTAAACTATGTCCTCTTGTAACTGCCCACCTGCTTGGACTTAAGGGTCTACAGTATGTAATAAATAAATAAATGAAATTTTCTCATTGGTTTTAACGCGCCGTACAGACAGATTAAAAGAGCAAGTGCACGTGTGCTCCTGCTGCGACAGCGGCGGAAAGTAGATAAGAGCTGTTTGTTGGGCAACCACTAAATCGGTGCCGGCCTGTCGCAAAACCGGCGCACGTCGACCGTCAACAAACAATCGCCAAGTTCCAGCGAGGAAAAAGGCATGAAGACTGCGCACTGCCAAGTACAAAGTGCTATCGATGTCTGCAGTACCATATGTTTCCAGTGAAATAGAACTGTCTCTTCCGGGCGATAATCTGACTACATTACGGTAGCCTTCACATACATCTTTGACACACACACGTTTCTACGAAAGCCACTGGATAGAGTTTCGGTATCCTGCTGGCAATTCGTGACCTTTAGGCTCGCTACACATTTGGCTTTAGTTTCAACGTTTCATATCGTGAAGACTAGCAATTCATCGCATCGGGACAAAAACGCGCGAAAAAAAGGAAAAAAAAAACAAAAGAAAAAAAAACTGGTAACAGCGCCTACCACACTATCACATGCATTTTTGCGCAGCGAGCCGGATGCACTGGTCGGCTGTCTCGCGAGAGCTACCTTAATCGGTACTAGTTAGTGAACAGTATATATCAAGATGTTGTTCAACAAACTACGGCCAACACCGCCGCGCACGCCCGATTCAGGCGATACAGCGCAGGTTCGCAAGGCTTCTTGAGGACGCACTGCAGAGTTCAAGTAAACAGTCGTGGCAACATGAGCACATTAAAGCGGCCACGGCTCCTCAACGATCGTTCTTGCATCGAAGGCACCAGACGAGCGCTCGCCGGCGACAATCGATCTGCAGTGGCTGGCGCTGGTTATATCAGTAAGTGCACCCACCAGTACAGCTACACCGGTGGCAACAATGCAGCAGGCACGCCACAGCGAGCAGCCGGTCGGCGGGAGCCAGTCAGCATCGGGCACGTGCGCTATGAATACTCGGGTACAAGTAAAACAAAAATTGTGGCTTTTTGCCTTCTAAGGACCCCCTTCCGGCCAATGGCGTCGCCGTGTCCACGCGGCAGACCGCCTTCACGAGAGGAATCGCAAAGCAGCGTGTCCCAATGCGGCCGCAACATCACATCCTTTGGCAGCGAAGAGCCACTTTTGTCATGACTCCCGGTCACGGCTGGGCTAGACTGCACCAAAAAAGCGCGCGCAGGTGCAGTCTTGCCCGGCCGTGCCCCGGTGTAACAGCACTCGACAACGTCTTGTGAGATGCAAGAGAAACCCTTGCACAAGTCGTGGTGGAACCAGCACAGCGATGCTAGACACGATGTCGCGCACAGCCGCGAGATGACAATATTGTTTCTATGGTAATTGAGGCTCCACGCATTACTACGTCATTTCCTTCCGTTGGCTGCTGGTATCGACATTCGATTGTGGCATGCTGACGGAGCTACCAACGCCGTCCGTACAGGTCCTTCTTCCATTTCATTTATGCCACGGCGAAAGAATATTATTCGTGCGCGCGGTACCCGTCCTTAGTGCATTCGCTGGGCGGATGCTGCGCTGAATTATCACCGGCGCTCTATCGCTCACGATTGCGCAAACACTTGCAGCAAGACACGAAAAGCAAACATGCGAGCAGCAGGGAACGCCGCCAGATTTGCCATGCATTCCACATAATTTTTCAGCGCAGCTCGCTCGCTTCCGTGTGTACATACATAAATTCACGAGGGGATGTTCGCCGAACGGGTCGCCCACAAGCAGCTAACGATGGCGCAAGTATGCACCGGGGCCCAACTCGACGTGACAGACGTAAAATGAGGACTTGGTCGACCGCAGGAAGGGGGTAATTAAGCGCGCAACGCAAGCACAGCTATGCGAAGAGGAAAGGGAACTCGGGCGGCCGCACACGCCTGTCACAAGCGGGCTTAGCAGTGGCAGCACAATATGTACGTACTGTGTTGACACAGACGAGCAGGCACGTGTTCACGACGTGTTACAGTACAGTACATGTGTAAGGAGCTAGCGACGTGCTGTCGATCAAAAGACGCAGAATAACTTGGCAAATTCACAACTCACGCTGTTCCCACGACAAAGGGTGGCCCAAATCAAAGGTGTCACAATATTTACGCTGGTGAAAAAGACGGAGAACCTGCTCGTCAATCGCTCACACAACTTTGGCGCTGGTGCAAAATGGCTTAGGGGGAGGCACGTAACCCCTCCGAAACTGAAAATTAAAAAAAAAAGGGGGGGGGGGGGGGAAGGCGAATCAGTGTTGGTTCGCCATACTTTCACCGTTCATGTGCCCTTCGCGGTGCAAGCTTACTTAATGAACACAGTTCATACTACGATTAGTCATAACGTCAACGACGTGTGCAACAAGCAGCGAGATGTGAATGCGTACCGCAAAGCGCTTTTTTTTTACTCATTTTAACATACGCACTATTACACAGAACCTTTGCGTTAGTGGTATATAAATGAGCGACGGCCGTCCTCGCCAATAGACAATACCCATTCATCCGGAATCGTAAGTGTTGCGAGGTTTCCGCAGGTATTCACACAGACGCGCGTACTTGATCAAACGTTCGTGCTGGGGAGTGCCATATGCTGAATTGATAGCCAGGCCAAACGAGAGCACGTCTGGCAGCACCTGTACAATGCGGTTGACTCATGTGGTCGAAACGAATGCAGGCACTTCTTACAACCAGCGGTCGCTTTTAAGATAACGTAGTTAGTTTTAAACTAACAAAAATAACTGACTTTTATAGTATATATACAGGCATGGATGCAGTTTAGAAAAAAATGTCCACACTATATTATACAAGTTCTACAACGCATTCTAGGATTGTTTTCGTGTGAGGCTCCCACTAATTAACTTCGCACGTTTCCAGCCCTCTTGCCAATTTCACAACAACGGTCTTGCGGGCAAATTTTAACGACGTTAACTATAAGCGGTGGCGGCGTGACGCGATTCAAATGGCACCTAAACGCCCTGAACGAGCATGGGATCCTGGTAATTATATCTCTGACTCACTAAACATGAGGACACGGTAAACAGTATACGCTTCTTGCTCATTGCACGCCTAATTTTGCTCGACTGCGCAGTGGAAATTAAACAGAGTATGCAACAAAGGTATACGTACAAACATTATGAACAGTTGATCGGAAAGCTTGATCTTAGAATCCAATGTTGAGCTCCCGAGTCTAACAACTGCTACTCGAAATTTCATTTTTTTTTTTATTCCCTAGTCTTGAATGACGAACGCCAACGTGTCGATGACTGACAAACGTACCCGAAGAAAAAAATTGCCGTAGTTATCCTGTCGAATGGCAAACCAGGAGCCCGGTGATTTTTGTGCAAAAAGCGGCCAGCGCAGTCATAAATGAAACGCTTCTCCAAAACGTTTTCGTCGTATACAAGGTGGCTATCAATTTGAAAACAAATCGATTACCGCCATTCCATTTTCATTCAGTGGCATCACCTTGTTCGGTTCACATTCCCGAACGGCTCACCGCGTAGAGTCGAAACGGGTTCCAACAGGGACGACATGAACAACGAGTCCCAATCTCCATGTCGTTTCTCGGGACGCAATAAAGTTATGTGTCTGTCATTCAGACTTGCAATTAGCCAGTGGGGCTGTGAGCGCTTTTGTGCTCCACAAGACGAGCGCGCGTACATCTCCACACCTGCCGCCGCTGCAGCGGCAGGAATGGGAGAGCAAGGGCTACGTCACGAGCGCGCACTTTCCCAAGTGGCCCACGAAGGCCAAAGTGAGACCAACCTGGCGGCGCCTATATTTCGCCGAAACCGTTCGAGCGCCATGGGGTCGTCTCGTCAGACAAGTGCGTTTCTGAGCAGCCTATTACGGGGGGTGGGGGCAAAGACACGTAAACAAGCGGGTGAAACGGGGTCGAGGCCTTTCGTTCTCACGATAACACGCCTCACCCGGCATATGCAATTTCTGCTCACCCCTTTCGCTCCCAGACGGAGCGGGAAGGCCACACACTCGGCGTCGAAGCTCTCGCGAAAAGCAGTATATCGCGCGGAAGAAACGAGCCAGCATCGCCGCGACCGTGTCACGCATGCACTGCCCAGTGGGACAGCTTTCGCGGGAAAGCTATAGCCGAGCAAAAAGTTACGCGCGCGATAACTGTAACATGATTGCTATTCCTGGTAGAAATAAATATAAAACAATCTATCACGACAGCGAAGCTGTTTTCTGTTTTTCAAGCAAGGTCAAACCACTAAGGCGACCCGATAGGGAAGCAGATGCACGCGCACCCATAGTTCTTTATTATTTTTTTTTTCTTAACGCATCGCCTCTGCCGTTTCGCTCCTCTGCTCGAAGCCTACTCGAAGACGCTGGAAGGAGGCGCCCCGATGACAAGTAAACAGAGTCCCGCGAAGGGGTGCTCTCAGTGCACGCCCTGCATGCCGAAGAGTCCGTGACGGACGGTTCCACAAGGGAAGCGAGCTCGCCGCCTTCAGCACAAAGGAGTGGCTTTTGTGCACCAATCTTGTGTCGCACTAACCGGCAGGAGCTTCGAAGACTTCTTTCCATCCGATCACGATGCCTCAACAGTGCGAGGTGTAGCACGAGCACTGTCCGGGTGCAACAGAACGCTGAACGTGAAAGCGACACCGAAACCTCGCTATAGAACAATCGCCTCAATCGTAGTAAGAGAACACCTTTTCTTTGCATCACCCTTCAAGTCGAGCCACTGCAGGCTTGTCAAGCGATGAGTAGAGAATTTCTACGGAACACGGTGTCACACGCGGGTGACGAGCCGGCAGCGCTTCTCCCATTCTGTCACCTCTGTCTGAGCATGCTTGGCTCAGCCGAACGAGCCGATGGCACGGTGTCAGAATGCTGGTCTGCATACGCCACCATGTCAGTGCCTTTTAATGGAACGCTACTTGGAGTTCATTTGTAAAATATTTTTATAGAGAGACGGGCCCATCAGCAGCTTTCGCTCACACGTGAAGATATAGGACACGTGCCTCGGGTGTTCATATAACTGCTACCGCACTAATGAAATACGTTGACAAACCTACATCACATTGGCGCTGGAGCTTTGAGACTAAATTCTAATCGTTGAAATGTTGCCCTTTTGCAGTAATAAAACACACAAACAAAAATATAGCTTGTAAAATGAATTCTAAGCCAGTGTAAATCACTTTTGTGGTCTAAAATGATTTAGTGTCTCCGTGTGGCACAACCGGCAGTATGAGGCCGTGGCTTATTGATTGATTGATATGCGCGGTTTAGCGTCCCAAAACCACCATATTATTATGAGAGACGCCATAGTGGAGGGCTCCATAAATTTCGACCACCTGGAGTTCTTTAACGTGCACCTAAAGCTGAGCATACGGGCCTACAACATTTCCGACTCCATCGGAAATGTAGCCGCCGCAGTCGGGATTCAATCCCTCGACCTACGGGTCAGCAGCCGAGAACCTTAGCCACTAGGCCACCGCGACGGGGCGAGGCCATGAAAAAAGTTATCCCAATGACGATTTTTTGAACGGCAAACAGCGTTCAGTTCACTATATAACGACGCAAGTCCGGTGAATACAGTGCACACACACACACACACATATATATATATATATATATATATATATATATATATATATATATATATATATATATATATATATATATATATATATATATATATATGTGTGTGTGTGTGACGCTATACATGCGGGAGACGTGGCCCGGCTCATACGCCATGTTTATTCCATTCTGCACTTCTTCCTCATCTACTTCTCCTAACCATCCCTGCCTTCTTACGTCACACGATTCCCCCTCCCCCCGACAGATGGTACCGTTTAAAACCTACAAAAAATTGAAGAAGCCAATAAACAGACAATGTCCAAATTCGCAGTATCACGTCCCGACGAAGTTCCACAGTCTCTTTAAATCTTCAAGCCCGAGGGAGCAGTCCGGTGAATTCTATAACAATTCTGGTGGGCGAGGCTGACTGTTGCGTTCCGGAGAGAGCGGGAAACACGTGTATACTGACAGTACTGCTAGAACTCTTGTTCAGGCTGCCCAAGGTTGGAACAGGTGTTGCATCGGCAGCTCGGATGTCGTCGGGGTTGTATTTTTCGCCGTGAATGGTGCAATCCTGATGCTTCTTGCTTGCGTGCTTCTCGACAGACTGTGATGGAGTGCCTGAGTGCTTACGGTTTGCAAGCAGTGCTTCCGCGTTTTTCTCGGCGCTTTCTGTGGTGTTGCAGTCGGCGGAATAGCAGGCGCTGGGAGCGTTTCTGGCGACTTTTCTTTAGTGTATGTTGATCACGACGCTCTTCAGGCCACAAGTATCTTGGCGATGTAGTTTTAGTTGTTCGTTGCCGATGTTGATGTAGGCGTTTTAGCTGTTGGGGTTCCTCTTGTTGCTTTTCTTGGTATTGCTGATGTTGCACTGTCTGACGGGGTGGACTTCCTTCGAATCCATGAGCCCGCTTTTCTTTGTCGGTTGACGTGACCAGCAAATAGTTCATACTTGTTAGGGTGTTTCGATTTGTGTCAGGCAATGAAGATAGTGCGCCAGAATTGGCAGAAATATCTGCTGAGGCTCTTGCAACGCCATTCTTGATGGATGTTTCTGGCACAGGGCACTGCTTGAGAGTATCCTTTCGAGCCTCCTGAGTAGGTTGGGCTCTCAGGTGGCTGGGAATTCGACGGCGACACTGCGAAAGGATCGGTTTGGTGATATATTATTGGGAATGACTGTCTTTCTGTGGAACGAACGATGCGAGCTCTTCTGGGGCATGAAACTGAACTGTAATTGACGGGCTTGACTGAGTATGCTCGGAGCTTCTACGCTTTATTCCGACCATACTGAACGCGTGAGACGCAAGGTGGGCGTTGTGAGCGACCGAAGATCCACGCGACGGAAAAGCAGGAGGTTGGTCAATGCGTGAAGGCTGCTTATGACTGCGATGACTGAGTTCGAATGCACTGAGAGTGTGTGTTCTAATCGAATCTTCATTAGAGTCTTGAAACCAGACGATCATTTCTTCTTTTTTTTTTGCCAAGACTCATCGTTATCGAATATGTGGGTGAGTTTTAAATGCCTCACCGGTGACGTAGTCGCTGAAGTTCGTAACCATCTCCCGTTTCGACTAAGATGCAGCGGTTGCGTGGAGCTCGAACAGGTCGAACCAGTCCTGTACAGGTCTATCGTCCACTGCTCCGGTGTACTTGGGGATAGGAAGGTCAGTCGATGATTCTGTCATAGTGCTGGTCGCTGTGTGCGGCCAGGAGATGATTTCGTAGTCGATGTATGGTGAGGGCGTCTTGTGGCGAACTGCGTCGATGATGAGACACTGATGAAGTGGCTGGGAGGTCTTCATCCTGTCGACTCGTGTGACGCTACATGCCGGAGACGTGGCCTGGCTCATACGCCATGTTTATTCCATTGTGCACTTCTTCCTTCCTCATCTACTTCTCCTAACCATCCCTGCCTTCTTACGTCATATATATATACATATATACATATATATATATACATATATATATATACATATATATATATATATATATATATATATATATATATATATATATATATATATATACATATATATATATATATATATATATATATATATATATATATATATACATATATATATATATATATATATATATATATATATATATATATATATATATATATATATATATATATATATATATATATATATAAGCTGAACAAATGCCCTCGACCGCTTTTCCCTAGCCTGCATGCGCACGTATGGATAATGTACACACTAGTGGTAAGCGGTATACCCTCTAAAGACGGGTCCTGTTGACAGAGCGTCATACAACGCCGATGGTGCATGCGCACGAGGCGATGAAAGCACCGCACGACGCGGCGCATGATCTCCACAAGACACAAAACTTGGTTCATGTTGACGAAATCGGAGTCCTCAGCGCGTGATATCTCAGCGTCCTTAAGGGTTTGTTTTTTGTTTTGTTTTTTCAACACATCCACGGTGTCACTGTATACAAGCCTGAAAGGGTTGTATACCGCTTCATACCGACGCGTCGCCTTTCTCGTGGCTCGTATACCACGCGTCACTCACGAGAGCACGTGCAACGAAAATCAATGTGCACGCGCAGTATATACACCATAACACGATGCTGATACCGGAGCATCGCGCCGCCTCGCCACCAACCGCTGTACGGCGTCCGGCGAGGACGCTAAGCTTGCAGTGCGCGGAATTCAAAACGAAAGTATACCACGGACTCTGCGCTCATGCATGAAACCGGTATTGAGCCTGAACAATATATACCACACGAACGTTCACGCAGGCTGGCCTGCACCGGTATCTAGTATGACGCGTTCATTCAACGAGGTACACTGGCACGTTGGGTTTAGCGTCGCAAAACCACCACGAGAGACGCCTACAGCATTTTCGCCTCCACATGCGGCAGCGGGGATTCGATCTCGCGAACTGCGGGTCAGCAGCCGAGTACCTTAGCCCCTACACCACCGCGGCGGGGCTCAACAGTTCATCATCCACCGTTCACAGCCTGTTGATCCCGTTGTTAACGTGGTCGTGTACCGTATTGAAAAGCGCGCTAAGCACGAAAAGGCATCGCGACATATCATGTAGCGATACCTTTCCAATCAGTTTAGTTGGGCATCGGCGCAGCGTGGGCTTGCGTCTCATCGTCGTTTGACTTCAGTCTCGGTCAGTGGCTACGCCAAAACAGGCGCGCAGGTTTTGGAGACTATATACGCGGTATAATCACTATCAGCCGCTCAACTAAGCGAGATAACAGCAAGTGTGTACGAACGAGTACGCGTTCATTCTGGACAAGAATCGAGTATGGCAAACAATACAATAACGAAATAAACACCGCGGTATATACGACCACGCCAGATTTCGGCACGCCCCAGATAACGAGAGAGCTATTCCCAAGAACTCGACCCTTATCTTACACTCGAGAAAATAAAATAAAAAAATTTTCTGGAGGGGGAGGAGAGCATATCTCGAATGATTGCCCGTCTCTGATAATGTGCTCACGTGCGCGCGCACTGCCTTGACTCCGAACAAAGTCGCCTTTATTTCGCTTCCACCGGATGCGCTATCTTCGGCATACGAAGTGTCCCGATATCTTCGAGAACACCGTGCGCAGCGTTATCCGGCGCGCTAAGGGGCTCCGCCTTTGTCAGCTATAGATTAGAGAAGGAACCGCACGTGAGCAATCGGCGTTCAAGGAGAGTCTTACGCGCGGCTCTGCAACGCACGGCCGGTTATCTCGACTATTGTTCCGACTCTTTTCTCCGGTCAAATGCTTGACACTTCGCTTCCTCTCCCGATGACACCGTTAGCAAGCGCGATCCGAAGCGGTCACCTTTTGACAAACCATTGCGTCAGCCATTATCGTGGGCTCGAGAGGAGTGGCGTTTCTCCGATATCAGGCCAACAGCTTCCGCAACACAAAGTTTGTCGAAGAAAAAAAAAGTGATCTTTTTTTCTTCTTTTTGTCAAAATGTACGCAGAGAGGGCTAGACTGTTGCATGCCGATATGGTACCAAGAAAACGCTATAAATTAGTTTGCAGCTGCCTTCGCTGCAGTATTTCACGCTGTCACTGTGTCCTGTACTTGAAATTAGATGTAGATTAATTAGGTATAGTTTCCTTGAAAGTCCAGCTATTCTCAACATTTCGATGATTGATTGATTGATATGTGGGGTTTAACGTCCCAAAACCACCATATGATTATGAGAGACGCCGTAGTGGTGACTCCAGAAATTTAGACCACCTGGGGTTCTTCAACGTGCACCCAAATATGAGAACACGGATCTACAACATTTCCGCCTCCATCGCAAATGCAGCCGCCACAGCCGGGATTCGATCCCGCGACCGGCGGGTCAGCAGCCGAGTACCTTAGCCACTATAGACCACTGCGGCGGAGCAAATCTCAGCCTCTCGCACGTCACCTTCGTACGCGTACTCTTCTGGAAACTTGACCGCAGAATACGGGTCCATGTGGTTAAACATACACCCCTTTCATTCGTTCGAACTTTCTCTCCAAAGTGGAAGCGGAAACAACCGAGCGGCTCCTCGTCGCTCGCTCGATGAAGGTTGCGAAATGCTCCTCACACTGCTTTGCCTCTTCCCTCTCACGGACAATGCCTATTCCGAGCCGAGGTATGCATGGAGCTTGCTCCAGTGTTTTAAAACACGTCCTATGAATCGAAACATCAGCTAGCTGGCTTGACGATGCGATACATTCCATAAAACCGCCGAAAACCACCCTAGCTGCATGCCACACCAGTACCTCATGAGGCAATTTGTAGATAATTCCACGCAAGCAAGCCTCGAGCGGCGCCGAAGCTCTGCCAACCGATAGAGCCAAAATAACGACCCGTTAAGTGGGCGGTCAGACGCAGGTTATGTTAACATAGCTAGCTTAAGATATACTCCTCTGCAGCACACGGATGCGAACGAGCAGGCTTATCGGGTCGTTTCGAGGCGTGTAGCGCACCGATAAGGCTGCGAGCCGCCGCTGCTGCTATAATACGCTTTTGAGAGCGCGTTGTCGCCTTGCACGTGTCCGCCCGCAAACGTGTGCAGAGATCTACAAACGCCTCATTTTCCATGCCCAGTCTGTTTGTCGAGCGTTCCCGAGTCTGGCAAACAAGGCCACACTTACAGCGTGCGCAGTGAGAGCGTACTTACATCTGCAGGCAGTATAGGTTGAAGGTGCGCCGCAGCGTGATACAAACGAAACATGCAAGCGACCTTCGCGAGGCATGCGCCCACCGATTATTTCGGCTGACTATTTCGCCAGTCCCTTCGATACTGGAAGGAAGGCGTGGAATTAGTCGCGGGCGCAGCAACCACATAGGACGTTGTGTGTGACATCAGGAAGCAAAAAAAAAAAAAAAACGGGAACCATTTCTTTGTTGAGAAAATGGGGACGAGCGAAACTTGGCACGTTCATGCGATTTTCTTACCACTTTTCTTTCTTTGTTTCTAACACTGTTTCTTTCTACCACCGGAAGACGGCAGGAAGTGAAACGGCTATGATTGGTTGCGGGCGTGGCCTGAGGGCGCGCCTACATAGTAGGCATCGTGCCTAATGGCTTAGGTTCCGGGCGCCGGAACACGAGCTCATGCCTTCACATCCAGGCAACAATGAAATGTGGCAATGGCAAATGGCAAGCTACCTCGATAAAGTAACAGACTACCACGTGAGAAACGGCTGATTGCCGACAAGCCTACTATCGAGCGAGGATCAATGATTGCAACAGTGCACATACCAATACGCACGTGACCGAAGCACCTTCGAGCACCTCATTTCTGCACCCAGCAGGAGCCAAATTTGAGGAGCTTGCTCGCCACGCTTCTAATGCTCGAGGCATGCCCCTTCACGTGTACGCTAGAGGCGCAGCAGTGCAATGTACGCACTACACGCCCACCATAACTTTAATTAAAGGGACACTAAAATCAAATAATTTACGTCAGAGGGAAAGCTCAATGTAGGAAAACATCTAAAACGACTGTGTTATACACACCAGTGCGCTACTTACCAAGAAATTAAGGTAAATGCCCAAGAACAAAAGTGCCGTAGATGGACATTCTCAAAAATGATCCCGATGACATCAGACAGACCGCCTACAATTAATCACTAGTAATCAGTCTAGCTGCACTAAATAAAGAACCTTCCGTACATCAAGAGATGCCATAAAATGCTGCTTGTTCGTTTCTGTTTGATTCATGAAAAAAAAAAAAAAGAACCGCCGTACGTTACTCTGGGGAATGGCATGAGTGGTTCGAAAATCTAAAGTTACTGTATATTCTTCCTACTAAAGGTAGCATATACAGTATCTCTACAAAAATCCAGTTTTCGCGTAGCTACACTGGACATGTGGTGCCATCTAGCGGGGCGAAGTTAAACCAAAAAACATCTGCAATGATCTTAGAGAGCGGGTGCGCGCGCCCGCCATCTCGGAGGCTATGGTTGTTGCTGGTATGGCTCCCGCTGCTTTCGGTCTGCTGGTACTAGCGCAGTAAAGCCGGGCAACATTGTGCAAGGCAACATTGACGTGAGCCGGTCCGGTCCATAGAGTTTCATACAATAATACCTAAAGAGGAATCTAGCGCTGCAATCGTGTACATTCATGAGAATTATGGGAAGTACAAGCTTCGGATTGGATCGCGTTAGCCGATAAACTGTCTACGGATCTTTTTCTACAGTTTCAATTTCGTTCTTCACGTAGAGTGGGTAGTGGGGTGAATGCAAAAGACTGAAGCTGCGCCTTTGTTGTTCAAAGAAGCTGAAAACTGCTAGGCCTCTCAAAACTCGTTGAAATCAACTGCACAAAGACGGCGACGCGAAGTAGACGCACCGCCACGCTGTTCTGACTCGACTTTACAACAAAACGACAGGTCCGTTGTGGGCAGACCACTTGAAGAGATGCACCTGGCATCGCAGCAGACGAAACGTTAGGTGTTTCTCACTTAGTACTGTGCTGTTATTTTTATAAATAAATATAACGTACTTTCGAGGGCAAGACAAGAATGTTTGTTTTGAAATTTTCTAAAGAATAATTCATTACATCTTGTTGTCAAATCTAGAACGCAATGGCAGAGCAATGCGAACCCTGATGGTTAAATTTGTCCAGGTTTCACTTCTACCGCGTAGTCACAAACAACTTTTGCAATAAAGTTTGCATACAAAAAATGGAGCATGTTTTAGTTAAACATAACTTTATATCACTTTGTTTTATACTCAGCAAACAAGCGTCGCAAATCTCAAGAACTTGATTCATCCGAAGCAGATCCGAAGCCTGTACTTCCCATAATTCCCATGGAGGTACAAGTGACGCTGAAGGAGCCCACGTAGACACTAGCGCCAGATTCCCCTCTAGGTATTATTGTATGAAACTCTATGGTCCGGTCAGTCCGCTTCTTGCGGAGGGTAATTTGAAGTGTGCTAACCCAATGCGAACCACTGAAACGTGATTTTATTTCTAAATAGGCCCTTCCTTGGCACAAGAAGTTTCTGGAGCGCTATGTTCATCAATCGACGTCAACTTAATAGTTGCCTTTAGTGTCCCTTTAGGTATTGAAGCACACACTATGCCATTCGTCATCCTGCTAATATGCGCGGTACCCACTACACACGTATAAGGCATTATGTGAACTTCGTGCTACGAAGGAGGCTCACCGACAGGCGGACCCCGAAGTGAGAGACCACGAATAGGAGGCCAGAGAACCTTGACTCGGGACCTGTATTGACATTGACTTCTCCAACTTTCAACTGCAACCTCTATTTCAAGATACCCTCGCCACATACTTCACCAACGACAAAATCGTACTCTTTAAAGGTAAACGCATCCCATAGCTTTGTAATCAGTAATGTAATCCTCGTATATCCGATCGCATGCAATTAATATATATGTAAATGATTACATCTTACGTATATAAGTGTATATACAATCAACACTATAACCACGTGTCACGTCTTGATGATGATGATGGCAGAGGACTTGTACGGACGCCTCACGGCTTCTCAAGATCAGTTCCGAGCAAGCTCTTCCATCAACATTCACTTCGTGGAGTTGGCGGGGTTCTTTTGGTGCACGACACCGTCGCCACCTAAATCTTCAATCAAAATAAACTTCGCCTGAGAAAAAAATGACGGTGGCGATGCTACTATACTGCAACCTGTGAATGATAGGCCGGTGCAACCGACCTGTCCATGCGACGCAATTTCATTTGGGAAGTGTAGCTGCAGTCAATCAGGCCACAGGCTTATTTGAAAGCAGATTACGAGTCTCCAAGACTGACCTATACAACAACAGCATGCAGCGAGCGCTATAAGCATAGGTTATAGATCATTAAACAGCGGCGCTGACGGAACCCATATATGGAGCTGACTGCGCTCGACGGGATTTTTCTCTCCACCTGCGAAGTCTGAAAGCAGCCGATATACATTAAATGATCGGGCTTCCGATGCCCTTTGAAAAGGCTATATAGACTTGCAAAAACAGTATACGTTCTATGTCCTTTTGAGTTTCTGAATGTGCAGACTAAAGTGAAAGTTAATTTGGACTCCACAAGAAAAAGTCAACGCGCATATGTCTGTCTGCACGGGTTTGTTCGCTTTCGCTTCACGGCTGCGCTGATAGTCACTGACTCATTTGTGTCCTTATGCGACACAGTCATTGAAACGTCGGGTCAGTCTAAATTGCGAAGCATCCTTAGCGAACTTCGGCGACTTAGGCCATATCTATCTATCTATCTATCTATCTATCTATCTATCTATCTATCTATCTATCTATCTATCTATCTATCTATCTATCTATCTATCCGCCTACGACTTTTAGCTCTAGTGGCCGTTTAGATAATGGGATCTATACTGAAATTGATGTGGCATAACATGACTGCATGACGAGCATAAGTGACTAGCCATAACATGAAAATCATGGCATGTATGCAATGATTTACATGTAATGGTCTTGCTGCTCTTGCGGTGGTTTCGTTCAAATGACATATTGCAAAACTGGCATGGTATGACATGACTGCATGGCAAACATAAGTGACACGCTCTAACGTGGAAATAACATGCATGCAATGCAAGTCATGAGTACACGCCACGCTCATAGCGCACTCGCGGTCGTTTCGCTAGCTAACCATATACCAATTTTGGTGTTACGTGACGTAAATAGACGACGAACACAAGTGCCAGGCGCAACCATGATAATTAAGATATGAAAGTGATGTACGGCATAGCTTACGTTCGCCCAGTAACGTTGTGCTGATTTTAAGGTGACATATCAACCTTCCTCATAGGTGCTTCACACATCATCAATTCGCATTGTAGGTGGGATCTGCGCATTTCTTAGTTTTTAATGTTAACATTATAAACTTAAGACTAAAGTGGCTGTAGAACGTATTTATTTCGTATGCAGCTTGCGAACGCGCGTATATATATGTTTGGACTGCATCCACTGGCAAATATGTTACTTTTTTTAATGTTGAGACATGCAAACTTCGAGCGAGGTGTTCTCACGTAAATCAAGATGGTATGTTTTTCTTTTCCCACGATCGGCACAGGGTATAAAGTTAAGTGAATGCAGGAACAGCGCAACCTAGAAGTAGTTACTTCGTAACTACGGAAGCGAAAAAACAAGGACAGAAAAGAGCGCTACAGCGCTCTTTTCTGTCCTTGTTTTTTCGCTTCCGTAGTTACGAAGTAACTACTTCTAGGTTGCGCTGTTCCTGCATTCAGTTATGTCCTACCAACTTGCCCAAGCTTCCACGCTTTATAAAGTTAAGGCTCTGCGCGTAGAGGTAGAGAGGTCTTGGTTCGAGAGGTTGTTTATGCACTCGAGTCAAGTGCGTATGCGCCGCTTGCTTGTTTACTGCATTGTTTTTCCCACACAAGATCAGTGGCAAATTACAGAATGGAAAGTCAAACTGATATATATATATATATATATATATATATATATATATATATATATATATATATATATATATATATGTGTGTGTGTGTGTGTGTGTGTGTGTGTGTGTGTGTGTGAGAGAGAGAGAGAGAGAGGGAGGAGAGACCAGGGCAAGTGCTGCTCAACGCAGCCGGCAATGAGGCGCCAAGCGTTTTCCCTTCGCCGGCTGCAGCAATGCAGCACCTCGCGCTGATTGATGGGTGCCGCTGGCCAGTGCGAGAGCAGCTGTAGCGTGTGTGAGAGCGACGATCTACGGCCGCGAGAGAGTGGCAGGTAGACCATGGTGCTATAAACCGCGCAACTCGGCTGAAAACAATTACTCCGCGTCGGTCTATAACTTCCACAGTTATGTATCATCGCATCTGGCAGTAATAAATTCGCGGCTACACAAATGCCACCTCTGGAAAATCTCGACTCGTAAACGCATGGTTCCGATTTATCAGCTGACTTCTCCATCAACGAGAGATGCAAAAGAGGCCCGCTACATTTAGCGGGCGCTCGATCAAGCGGCCGCAGAAACCTCCAATCAGTGCCAGTGTACCCCCCTGTTCGCTTGCGTTCCGCGAAATTTAAGTGTTCACGTGAGTATTATGCAAAAGCTTTTGACGTTCGATGGCAGGCTTGCAGACACGTTTCCACGAGTAGCTCACACGTTCGCGTAGACGACTTTGCCGCTCTATCACAGTGCCCCAGGGCTTGTTGCGGCCAGCTGCTAACGCTACTTACAGAAATGTCGATACGAGCTAAATATGCTCCAACACGAGGCATGTTGCTGCTTTTCATATGGAGGTTATTTTACAAAGGCGACGAAGGAATCTAATGTATTTGTTACGCAGCGAAATCGAGAGAATATAGCAGAACGCCGCCAGTGACGAGCAATAAAGACGGCAAATTACACCACAATAGAAGAGAAGTTTGAAACAGAATGATTTGGCTGCCACAACAGAAAAGAACAAAAGAGAGACGTAACTCCCGCATACACACAACACACATATCAGTGAAGTTAAACGTAAATTTAACGCAAGTGTGATTAGGCAAGGAGCACAACGTTAGCCCTTACGCTAAGTATTGAAATGTCCATATGTCGCCGCTGGCAACAGCCGACACCGAACTGAGTATGCAAATTCATTGGAAAGTGCTCCCTTTTAAACTGGTCTCCCGGTGTTCACGAATGGTGAGATCTTGGGTAAACTTAGCGCAGCCCCGAGGGAAGACCAAGGTACCGAGTGAGGACGATGGTCGGGGCGAATACCGGCAGGGTCTATCCGCGGAATCTAAACAAAGAGAAACGATCGATTCTGCACCAGCTCACCTCGATGCCAGTCAGCCGATGTCCACGGAGTGCCCGACTCGAGAGAGAAGTGGTGACAAAAAGCGCGCCGCTCCGAGAACGCCGGCCGGCAACTGCTGCGCCGGCTAGCGTAGTAGTACGGAGAGAGAAAACCGACTAGCTCTCGCAAACGTCGCGCACGAAACGAAGCACAACGGCGCAGTGACGCCGGCGGCGGAGAAGCGCTCACTGCTCGCCAGACACCGCTCCAAGGACGGCCAAGGAAGGCGACCACGGCGCATGCGCGCACGTGCGCGCTCGTCTGATGCGCCGCCGCGCCCGCCTCCTCCTCGCTCGCGACGCGTTCGATTCCGCGCGCACGACAACAGCAGCGGGGAAGCCGGCGACAAACAGCCGCCCTCTCAGCGGCGCTGATCTCGCCCAGACAGCGGCGTACAGCGAGATCGCTCGTCGGCCACACGATGACCGAGCGACTCCGTCCGCTCACATCGTTCCGAGGCTACTGTGTCTCCTGGCGCCGCTAAAGAGGAGGGCAATTGACCCCCCTAAGACCTTTCTCTCAAGAGCGAAGCAATTGAGCGAAGCTCAACCTAGCCACCCGAGGCTGACGCCCCACGACGCCAACCGCCTCCAACATCCCGTTCCCTCCATCCTCGACGTAAAATATAACCGAGATTTTCTAGCTTTACGTGAGAAGTGTTCTGTGTCGTGATGTACATGCTGATTTGACGAGTACCGAGTTAGCCCCTTACGAGGACTAGGCGAATCCAATTTACAATGCAGACCTCGACTTCGACTTACTCTATCCAGCCTAGTTCAACCACGTAACTTTCAATCCCCCCACCCTACCCATAAATATTGTTGCGACCGAGGTTTGCAGGCACCGGAGGTCCGGGATGAAGTTGTCGAGGCAGGAGGAAGAGAGACTTGAAGAGGGTTTATTTACCATATATAGATGGTGAGCTCTCGTACATGACGAGCTCATTCTTACATGGTGTGCTCTAGAATCTGGCGTTGCTCCACATGGCGCTCCTTTGAATGAGCCGGGTGGCTCATTATAAAATCTAGGGATCTGGGGAGAACACCTCCCCAGATCCTTAGATCACGGACCACGTGCAGATGGTACTATCCAATCACAGATAACACACAACTGGCGAGAGAGACGAGCATGCACGGCCCACGTGAACATCCAATATTGAGGCGTCATCACTGCACTCCAAGGTGGCGCCAGCGGGGCTCTTTCTCGTCCTGTGTGCCGCTGGTCGACGTGTCCCAAGCTCATGACAGCGTACATCAAAGGGTCCGCCGATCTGTTCGCTCAATTAGCGGGGCGATTTGCGGCGGCCGCCACGATCTCTTCCAAGGAAGATGCTATATTTGTTGTCCTCCCTCGAACGGCTTACGGCGGCGTGGTGACACGACGTCTCACCCTCCGTCTAGGAGGGAAAATACCTGGCGGGCATAGGCAGCCGGCCGGCCGCCTACTTGTTTGAGGATTAAAAGAGCGCCGCTTCCTCGTCAGCTCTGGCGCCAGTCACAACACTATGTGGACCACTTTCCTTATCAGAGAGCCGAGCCTACAGCCGAAATAATAATTTGGCGCACATAATAATTTGGCGACAGGACATGTTTGTTAGAACGCACATTACCTGGTCAATATAGAGCAGAGGGACTAGGGCGACCCCGCAAGTTCTGTACAATTACACATGCCTCGCAACATCACTCAATCCCGACATACAGCTTTCGCGTGACCACATACAATGAGCAGCTAGGCGGAAATATTCCCGATAATTTAGTTATTTTGCTCGAGGCAGCCCCAAAGTTTCGCGTATGTACGTCTCTCGAGTTTCCGTAGTACATACACGAAGAGTACTAATTTCATGAAACAAGACTGAAAACAGGAAACTACGACAGTACATAACCTAGGAAATTATTCGATATGCTATACCCTGTAATGAAATCAATCGCTTTTTCTCAGTTTTTTCTTCTTTTTTTCCATATGAGAACCTCTCTTTTTCTCGTCGCGCGTGGAAGAATTCGTTATGAAAGCGAAAGTGGTTTGCCTGAGATGTGGAGTAATGAAGGGAGATGTGGAGGTTGAACTATGAATGACAAGCTAAAAAGTAATAATAAACAAGACAGAAAACAGCGCACAGAAAGTGGAGGGACCCTTTAATCGTTTCTGCTTGAAAACCGAGTAAAACGCCATTTCAACCCATTTTCGTCCTTACACATCTAAAGCACACGTGTAACGTCCCTTGGCGCTGATCCGCAATCTTTGTTAAGCACTTTCGAGCTCTTCGGCAGTGACTCTATTTGTTTGTAATGAAATTTACCCGATTCGCTCAAGAAACTTCCGTTTTAAGTCCCCCCCCCCCCCCTCTGTTATCCTGCGCGGCGAACCGTATTGCTGAGCGCAATTAAGGACACCTAGGCGAAAATTTATAAAAGGTTATCCACGGCAGGTGCACGCACGACGACTGTTTGTTGAACCGAGGTGCCGGAACCTTTATCCGACACTCGCAGATAGCAAACACGGTCACCTGCTGAAGTCATCGGAAGACGTGCTCTCATGAGTCATATATAGAGTCAGTTCATGATGACAAATGAATGAAGCATAACTAAGCAGTATATGTAACACGCGAAATTGTGGTGGGAAGGGGGGGGGGGATGATGAGGTCTTTGATAATAATTTGTACATACTGACAATCGGCATATACCAATAACATCTGAGAAGTGACCAAGAATGTTGCAACATTGCTAGAACCCTCCCGTTTGGGGTTTATTTTTTCTCTTCTTACAAACACCGCCAATATGTATTGATAAGTCACCAGGACATAAAAATAACGACAATGCAGCAGCTATAGCTATATGACGAAAGTATCATTAGTTACTTTTCTACCCGTCCTATGTGTGAGAAGGGCATTTCAGTGTTCAGAACACGTTTCCGAATATAAACAAATAAGTAAATAAATAAATAATCAAATAAATACGCAGCGAATTTCATTTCATTACTGCACCACTTGATACGGATGGAACGTACATGTCTTTCTGGAGAATTTCGAAATAAGAAGTATTATACGAGCACCGGACGGACGCCTCATATGTACAAGACGCCAACATACGAGAGAGTACTTCTTTCTTTTTTTAAAACAGTAAACAAACGAGAAAAAGCGTCCATTCCTCCCGCTCCTGAACGCTTGTGTTACTATAACGATGGTGGT
Source organism: Rhipicephalus microplus (assembly GCF_043290135.1). Taxonomy (NCBI): domain Eukaryota; kingdom Metazoa; phylum Arthropoda; class Arachnida; order Ixodida; family Ixodidae; genus Rhipicephalus; species Rhipicephalus microplus. The sequence continues at coordinate 283,992,944 of NC_134710.1, forward strand.
AGAAAACATTTCATTACAGAAAACGTACCAGGGGGTTGCGGCATATTGCATGCTTGAGTGGCAAGACCCTATTGCGGGACGCCAATGGAGTTGGCCACTGCCCGAGCGCGCCTCACCAAGGAGCGTTGAGCATCCAAGGTGGAGCAGCCGAGTAGGTACTCCTCCCAAGCCTCTCTAGATGGGATGGGGAAAGGGGATGAAAAAAGGAAGTGGGTTGTAGGGGCATGAAGCAATGACGTGGTAGGTGTCGGCCAGGACCTGGCAAGTCGAGCAGATGCCACTGATTCCCAGCAAGAAATTCCTGGCGACCGCCGGACTGAGATAGGTGTTTGTCTGGAGGCGGCGTAATATTCGTTCGTCCGCTTTCTCCAGATAGTTAAGACTTTCTAAATGACCCGCTTCGGTGGTCTAGTGGTTATAGGGCTCGATTGCAGACCCACAGGTCACGAGATCGAATCCAGGTTTGAGGCCCGTGTGCTTCGATTTGAGTGCACGTTAAAGAAATCCCAGGTGGTCAGAAATCAACGAAGCCCTCCACTATGGCGTCCCTCATAATAATATCGTGGTTTCGGGACGTTAAACCATAACATATATTGCTACTTTCTTGAGGTCACTCGAGTGCTAGTCACCGTCAATATACCTCGTCAATATACCAAGAAAACATCGTTAGTTACTCTGTATAACAGGCCACTGAGGAAGGCTGATTATGGCCTCATAAAGTTCTTACCATCTCCATCGTGACACAAAGTGCGTTTTAAGTGTACGCACCGGATTAAGCCACCCCCGTAAGCCCTTCGAAAGGCGAACTCCATTCAATCCCCATAGTGTAACACGGGGCAGCATTATTCCACATTAATTGCCCACACATCTTTCGAGATTATAGCGCGCCGCGAATGTTCACTGTCACGATTTTTTCCGCTTCTCGTTCTTCTTCTTGGGGCAAACGCTTAATCGGAGTGTTGCCCATATCGTTCAATTCGCGAAACATACTTTTTTCCCCTTTTGGGCGCGGAATCATAACAACGCGCTATGGCGCCGTTCTCCCAAAAGGGCGCTGAGAAAGAAGGAGAGAAAGGCATCGACCATGGCCTGAAATGCCGTTATTCACCTTCTGGCCGACTTTCTTTTCCTGGAGCAGAAAGCCGGCTAGGGGCCACGAGTTCTCGGGCGAACCAGCGACCGAACCGTGGCGGCGGGAGCATATTTTCGAACAGCAGGACGCCGCGTGTTTTCGGACGCCGCTTGCGCGTGGCCGACGTCCCCCATTCCTCCTCTCGCTCTTAACTTGGCTCGTACGCAACGTAAACACGGCGTTTCCGCTTTGCCACGGTGTTACCTCCCCCCCCCCCCCCCCCCCGTCTCTCTGCGAATTGAACCGGTGCATCGTGCATACACACAGAGAAGGCATGCAGTCGGCGTGTCAGCAGCCTGTCGCAGCCACAACCGCCACGTCACTCGTATTCACGCTGGTGCCATGCTTGAAAGCAGGCGCCGTCGACGTACTGAGGCGCTTGTAGCGACGTCGCGAGTCCGCCTCGGTGGAACGGTGGCTACGGACTGCTGACCCGAACGAAGGTCGCGGGTTCGATCCCGGTCGCATTTTGACGGAGGCAATATGGCAGCAGAGACCCGTGTACTGTGCGATGTCAGGGCACGTTCAAGAACCCCAGGTGGTCGACATTTCCTGAGCCGTCCATCACGGCGTATCTCATAATCATATCGTGGTTTTCGAGATGTAAAACCCCATATATTATTATTACGGTAGCAACGCCGCGGCGCGTATAGCTCGACGCAAACTGACACAGCAGCTGCCTCCGAGCACAGCGCATCGGAGGCAGTAGTTCCCCTCCTTCTTCTTCCCGCCCCCTTCTGCTGCCCGACGAAAGGGTGAAGAGAGACAGAGGTGCCAGAGAAGGTGTCACCGCTCGGGACACGCGTTTCCTTTAGAGCACAGCACTTCATCTTTTTTCTGTTTGTATGAGCGCCGTTTCCTTTTAAAGACCCGGGGTAACAGCTCGTGTTGTTGCCAAATGCCGTTCGCGATACATGTCACACGTGCGAGCGACTCGGCCGCTGTGACTCTGCAGAATTCGCCGCGCTTTTGATTTCGTCGGGCTAATACAGTGGACGCCGGTACGAAAACTGTTATCGATAAATCCCGCACACCGCGAGCGTGGAGGAACTTCAGAAGAAAGGTGGGGTGAATTTTCCGCCATACCGACCCACAACGCTTGGGCGGCTGTGTTACAAACTTAAACGTTACACAAAGGAAAATCTATAGTGAACTATCCATGACCACAGAATGGAAGGCAGACAGAATCGAGATACGTACAAATTATGGTATGTCAGATCGAAGAGCTGGGCGTGTTGGTATAGCATGATTTTAAACAGAAGAAGCAAAGAAGACGACGGACGCCTTCTTTGAATGTCTCTCTTTTTGTCTATTGTCTTGTTAGCGCCTTCTACTTCGAACCAAATTATGCAACTCTATTATTATTATTATTATTATTATTATTATTATTATTATTATTATTATTATTATTATTATTATTATTATTATTATTATTAATATTATTATTATTAATAGAAAATCGAGAGGCTACTATAGTGTGCCTTATAAATACCTGGGAATTTGTGGCAATCAATGCATTGCAGCAGTCCCCAGGAGGCGGAAAGAAAACGACTAATACTCACGCGAGCAATGGATTTGCAACCAGTCTAACAGCGCCGCGTAACATTCTTCTACACGCCTTTCTTGCGTCTCCAAACAAATATGCTGGATGTTTCTTGTCTGAATGACTTGAACAACGTACAGCTAAATACCCCTTCTTTACCGAGTTTCCTTCTTACAGATCTTAAATGATAAACCACTGCATAAATCTTGCAAATTATGATACAGTATGCCCCGCCGCGGTGGTCTAGTGGCTAAGGTACTCGGTTGCTCACCCGCAGGTCGCGGGATCGAATCCCGGCTGTGGCGGCTGCATATCCGATGGAGGCGGAAATGTTGTAGGCCCGTGTGCTCATATTTGGGTGCACCATAAAGAACCCCATGTGGTCGAAATTTCTGGAGCTCTCCACTGCGGCATAGCCAGCATCAATAAAGGTTTTTTCCTCCTCCTCCTTCACTGCGGCGTCTCTCATAATCATATGGTGGTTTTGGGACGTTAAACCCCACGTATCATCATCGTCATGATACAGTTGCCTCAAAACCAATTACAATTAAGGCACAGGGGAAGCCTTCATTTTTATGGTCAAGTCTAACGAGAACATGCGCGCATACCCGACCACTCCACCAAAGCGAACACATGTAAGTCGTCATAATGTGACCGCCAATACATGTAAAGTCATGAGCAATATGAAAGGAAACACTGCAATTGTGTTCTTGAGGCCATATTTAAACTAAATGGGCAGGCACAGGCGCGTTCATAACACCAAATGTTCCAGTGGATGCGCTACATCATGTGAATCATACATAGCTTTTACATCTGTGCATCCCGAGTAATGACTGCTTAAACAGGAATTTGGTGTTCCCCTTCTATTGCTCACGAGATAACGTATACGCATACAGATGGGTTAGCAGGAACAACACTGGGAATTACGAACCAACGCTGATTTGACGAGTCACCGAAAGTAAACGATACCCCCCCCCCCCCCCCCACCCCACCATCTCTTTATTTACCTCGATATGCCCCTTCGGAAGCCCCAGGGAAGCAAAGGAAAAACTCGCTCACCGCATGCGTAGTTTCGAGAAAAGGCCATAGGGCTTCGGGCTAAGCAGTCGTCGCGTTGCTCGCCAAGGTGCCCACTCGGCCGTTCCTTTAAACGCGTAAACAACGAGTCCGCGATGCAATGACAAAGAGCGACGCGCGTCAGCGGCAAAACAGCCGAGAGCGCAGCGGAGTGCTCGTCTTCGAAGGCTCGTTTCTCTCCTCGCAAGGCACGAAACGGAGGCGGGAGGTCCAAATTTAGAGCGAGGCCGCGCACCATCGGCCGGTCCACCATAACGCCGAAATACCGGCGGGCCTTATTCATGCTCGCCCCCGGAAGACCTTCCTGCAGCCGCGCCGGTCGCTCAACCGCCGCACCGCTTCTCTGGTGCGTAGTACAATCACCCGCCACGGGAAGGAAGGAAAGAGGAAGCCCGCCACCGCCGACCCCATTCATGCTTCTCCGCCACTCACGCCGGCCACGGAACGGCGATCACTTGTCGTTCTTTCGTTCCATTTTTTTCGGGAACCATAGGTGCCTGATGCGGGCCCGCACAGGGCTCGTGGGCGATCCAGATGCGTCACACTGTGACAGGCAAGAAGCCGCACTTGTTCGCGCAAGCTGCTTCCTGCTAGCATGATTCTCCCATCGTTTGTGCGACGGACGGCAAATTGCGTTTCGCCGAAGGTACTCGAAAACAAAGAACACCCCGCGCGGAAATTCGAGAGATCGATGACGGAGCGTCGAGACTCCTCGCGACAACGTTAACGACCGGCAGTGCACAACGGTAACCCCGGCCGCCACGGGTTCGCGGAAGTTGGCACCCCCTTCATTTCATTCAGCACGCGTAAGAGACACCCGGGACGGTCGCAAGGAATTAAACTGACAGAAGACGCGCCTTGCGACGCGGGCCGAAGGGAAGACCTCAAGGCACAGAGCAGCGCCGACGACGAAACCTGCGTTCCATGTATACATACTCGAGTTACAGACGCGCGCAAGAAAGAAACTGTGCCGGCGTTACCTCGCACTGATCGAGTTTTAGCACAAATGGATTGCTTTGGAGACTACCGCTTTATGGGGGAGGCGCTGCGTCTAGCATGCATTAGAGTAATTAAGGCGTTCCTTCTGAAGCCTCGACTGTTATTCCATTTTTTTTTTCTGGCCCACCCGTGCGGTTTAGATGATGGCCATAGTTGCAGAGTGCACACGACAGAACTATAGCTATGCTGAGGCTCAGGAGGTATGTACAGAAGATGGCCGTGTTTGCAGTTTCCGGGCGCTAAAGTACGTGTGCTGCAAGCTATACGGCCACCTGCGCTACACATATAGCCAAGCGACCACACATAGAATGCAGATGTAATTGATATTTGCGCAACCATTGTGTCATGGCTGCAGACGAATCGACCGTCCACGTACAAACGTTGACAGCACCTGTGTGCCTGTGTTGGGAGTGATGAAAGCACTTTATTGAGTTGATTGTGCATGTACACATACGCATGTATGGACAGTGTATTGAAGCATAAACAGCAGCGGTTCTCAGAGAACCAACAAACATTCAAATGTTCTTTTTTTTTACGAAAAAAAGAGAAAAACTTTCCGACTCATTCCACGCAGAACGACACGCAAGTTATATCAAACAAAGAGTAAGAGAAAAAGATTAGAATGGCAGAATGTAAACAGGTGAAGAGCACGAAAGCACTTTTGTTAATATTTACATACAGAGCTCGGCATTCCACGAATGCTGACAGCGAGGCATTGGACGAAAGGCTGACTTATGAGCTGCCCCTTTTACATCTGCCCGAAAAATGCTTCATAGATGTCGTTTTTTTTTTTTTTGCCGAGGGACACTACATGGCACCGTCATGTAATGCCCGTCATGTAATGTCCCTCGGGACCGTTGAGGTACCAATAAACAAAACAAAATAAAATATAACAAGATTTTTTAAGGGCATGCTCGTGATGCTGTGAACGCCAAGTGCGATTCGTGTTCCTTTATTGTGGCCTTTACAAAACACGTATTTTATGCAAGCTCAACTGTATAAGAGCAGGCCATCGATTAACTGGAATTGCGGGCGACGAAAACTGGGGAAGTTCAATCGCAGCTATTCGCGAACATACGTTCGTTATATAATTTATGATAATATACGCTTATCTTTATTCCTAAAAGACAGACTGGGGCCAGGGCGCCACGCCCAAATTTATTGGTTAAATGAAATGGCCGCATGATATGATTATGTAGAGTGAGACATTATGTATCGTTCTTTCGCTTGAACCACGCGCGCGAAATACAGGGATGAAAGACTGAAAAATCGCCATTGTATAGAATATCGGCACTCGAGCCGGAGACGGAACTCTTAATGGGGCGGTCTATTCGCCTCGTCCGTGCTCGGAACAAGAAAAATGACAGCGCCGAGCGATAATAAAGTGCCAAATTCGCGCGCGAGCATCGCGAAATACACACGTCGCCGGTATTGCGGCCCCACCCACTCGTTACAAAAATAATGTACTGCGGTTTTACGTGGGCGAATCTCCGACGTAGTTGTTGAGGCTCGTTATTCTAAAATTCGAACAACTCCGAATTAATTATGACCACCTTGGGGGGTTACTTGACGCGCACCTATATCTTCGTACACTGGGCGTTTTTCTCTCCCCCCCTTTTTTTTCACTGGCGTAAAAGGGGGGGGGGGGTAGAGGGGCGGTAAGGAATCGATGCTCTTGCGCTTTCTTTAGTTTTGCAGCTGTATAGATACATGAATACACAATAAAACGAGCAATCTCTACACAAATAGTGCTTCAAATCTCTGTCTCGGGAAAAATTGGCCCCGTATCTGCGTGATAATCTGCAAATGTCGTCGAAAGACGATATTATTGTGTCTGGAGAGAGTGACCAAAACGTTTATTTGATGTTCTGCGCAAGAAAATCGGTGAATGGTAATTTGGAGGCGCTGCGTCAGAGTGCCTCGAGCGCGCAGCGGAGGCGAACGAGCGCATCAAGTCACGTTACACGTGAGAAATGAGCGCTATCTGGCAGTTATCCTGGAAAACGGGGCGTGCGCCGTGCGCGCCCGTCTCGGAGGTGAGAAGGTGTAGAACGCAAGGCGACGGGTAGGTGCCACCACCGTGTCGTCTTAGCAAAGCATCGGAAACAATAGCTTTTTCGTGCAAGCGTCGCATAGTCAGCGCAACGTGATAAGTGCTATGGTCTTTAGAATTACTTATGTATGCATTTTTCAGTAAAAGATGCACATACAGAATATATACGTGTTGTTATGGTGCCTCAGATATGTGCAATAATTGCTTTTGAGTTGACAATCGCACAAGTATGAACGCTGAACCTTGAGCAACATTAACATTGGTGGGCGCTGCAGATGGAGTCGGCCATTTAGGGTATCGGCTGGTGCAGTTCAGAATACCCGGTACCGTTAAGGGTGGACAAACAGACAAATGGACAGACAGACAGACAGACAAAAATTATCGTGCGAAGGTCCTCAAGAAAGACGATCGTCTTTACAAAAAAAAAAAAAACTTTCGGGCTGCGTTTCTGTTTTTCACTTTGACCAGGAATCGAACCCACACCCTCGTGCTTAGCAGCGCCACAGCCCCGAAGGCCACCACGGTCAAGAACATTTTTTAAAGAATATATGGATTATTGTGAGTGCGGCGCGGCGGTACAGACCTCTTCAAAAAAAAAAATATCAACTCCTTTGTGGATATTATAACAAGAGTATTAAAGCTGACGTCACAGCTTCGACAGTGCATTTTACGGGGAGTCACGCACATCAGTAAGTGCCGAAAGAGGGTTATAACGGCGCCCAGTGAGGCTTAATTCGTTGACAAGGCGAGTAGCTGCGAGAACGACGACACCGTCAAAATGGCGGGGGGGGGGGGGGGGGGGTGCACCGAGAGGGTGGGCACCATCGCACACCACCTTGCGTGGCATAAAAACTCGGATGGTGGCGGCGGCGAAGAACGCCCTCTTCCTATTTTTACGCGCCGAGGTCGTCGGTCGGCGCGCCTAGCGAGCCACCACCGCCAACAACCACAACACACGGCCGCCGCCGGTCGGGGACACGAACGACGTCAAGAGATGTGGCACGCACGCCAGGATCCCCCGCAGAGCCTGCTCGCCAGTGTTCTGGCCGCGCCCGTGCGAACAAAACATGCCCACACCGCAACTCGAAGCGCCTCGAGGCAGTATTTATTATTTTTTAAAGACAATATTCTTTCTTGGGGACCTCCGACGCAAAAATTTTGTCCTGTCTGTCTGTCTGTCTGTCTGTCTGTCTGTCTGTCTGTCTGTCTGTCTGTCTGTCTGTCTGTCTGTGTGTTTGTCCACTCTTTACAGTAACAGGGCACTTTAAACGGCACCAGCAAATATCCTAAACGGCCGACCCCATCCGCAGCACCCACCAATGTTGCTCAAGGTTCAGCGTTATTACTTGTGCAATTGTGAATTAAAAAGATATCAGAACCCCCTCAAGCCCCCTCTAGTTACGGCCCTGGGAGCCGGCTCACTAAGCTTTAGGGACCAAGAACATGGAATATATCACCGCCGAATAACATATGCACCGAATTCTTTTTTTTTCCTTGTTAAAAGTCGTTGGCCTCAAGGAGGGGTCATGACACGCGTGTTTACGCACAAGCAGTTTACATACGCTTTACATGCAGAATTGTTCGTATAAGAGCAGACTGTGCATTGATCTGAATTTGACCTATATGTATATCTTAGAACGAACGAAACTACGTTTATTTTTTTAAACTCTGTCTGGAGTACGAATAAAATTTCTATATTTATCCCGGCCAAGAGGGCGAAAATGCGAGACAATCTCGTGTACCCTACACATTGAACGCACGTTCCAAAACAACGCCGACCAGGTGATCAAAATCAATTTTGAGCATACTCTTTCGAGGCAGACCCAGCACATCCCACCGCACAGTTACGTCACTCAATTCTATAGGGCATTTGCACAAGCCACGTTTTAGGGGCGAAGCTGCTTAAGGCGTGGGCTGTGCATCCTCTGTACGTAACCACCTCTCATTTAGTTCTTGCAGTGTTCACTAGATGGCTGTACTCGTGGCTGATGATTAGAGTTACTGTATATGCTACCTTTAGGTAGCTACCTAAAGGTAGCATATACAGTAACTCTACTGATCATGAAAAGATGTAAGACGTTATAAACTAGACGGAGGTACTTGTATAGTTGTTGATGAAACATGCAAGATGTTATAAAATAGGAATGTTGTCACATATGGCGCGTGTCATTGGTGGAAGGCAATCGTTTGATTTAGTGCGGCGACGTACGCTAGGGGGAGCGTTGTAATAAAATTGAGTGGGGAAATGTACGGAATATTCATGGTTTACCAGGTTTACCTCCGGAGCTTCGCCCACTCATCATCATTCACTTCGTGGATATGGTGGCACTTTTTTTCATACGCGTTTTGCGAAGCGCCTAAATTGGTCAGAAAAATGAAGCCAAACGACGCAAAAAAAATGTAGTCGTTCTTTTAAGTTAAAACGGTACGTCAACGCACACGTGTCCGCCTTTTTTTCTGACGAGAGTTACGTAACAGATCGTAACTTCTCAATAGAAAATCCACCACAATATCTGCTCCGACATTATACGACTCCCACAACTGCTTCGTTCTTAGTTTGTTTATCGTTCACAGCGACTAAACGTGACAAATTAACAGCTGTTAATAGTTTTAGAATATGGTGCGCAGAGCTTTGCATTAGCGTTCTGTCGAAATTGCGCATGCGTAGTGCGCTATCCTCTTTCGGGCCTCCGTTGAGTGACGTAAATGGCGGGTTTTATACGCAACGAACGCTATATATCTTTCCATAATCTACACTAAAACTTCCCAATGACTTCACACATAGTCGCGGCTACAAGAATCTGTGGCCGTATATATGGCCGAGATCATCACGCTTAATTCGTTCATTTCACTCGCGAACCCATGGCGCAAATACAAAGGCCGACTAAACGACTTCAAATTTATAATCAGGTAGCCATCCACGCTTGCACGTAAAGCAGACTTGCATGCTGCTATGACCCTCTGCTTTGAACCCAGCCGCAGTGGCAGTATTATTTATATGACGGAGGCGTAACGAAAATAAAAGAAATCCGATCTGTGCAATAATAATAATAATAATAATAATAATAATAATCTGAGGGTAAGAAGTAAGCTTTTTTCGTGCCGTTGTTATCAATAGTAGGGTGGTATTTTCCTATCTCACGGGCTTTCTTTATCGGACAGGAAAAAGATAGGAGGCAATAATTAGGTCGCTCAAAATGTCACAGAGGAATCTACACAGATTACAGATGCTGCAATTACATAAGTGAGTCCTTGATAATTAAGACAAAGCATGTCACTTAAACAAATAATCATTATAGTTCACTAATTAGGTATCACTAACAAAAAATGCCGGCATTATTGCTTACTGTACAGCCCCTAGACGATAATGTATATACACAAGGTTTATAGTTCACTAACGCAATTCTTGTGTAAAAAAAAAAAAAAACTTGGTGCGAGATAGTTGTGACAACTCATGCAGCGCACCCTATAGGACTGCTTGCATGGTCCACAATTGCGTACACGCCAACAAGCGACTGCGGTGTGTTCGTTTAAACCATAACCACAATACAGCGAAAATTACTGAGAAGCACAGCGCAGCGCGCGCTAGGTTACTCAAAATATTATTCGAAACAATTTTGGCAGCGCCCCGAGCATCTCAACCGACCGCATGTTCTAGTATACCTTCCACAGGACGCGCCTTATTGGCCACCATAAGGTATGTTTTCCCTGAGTCGATTACCCACTTTAATTATCAATCGCTTTAATTGATGTGAATTATCGACCAGCGCTATGTATGTACAGTACATAACGAACCAACCACGCAAAAGCGCACTCTCCGAACATCTGTTTGTTAGAAGGTGCCTCGGTGCAAGAGTTCCCGACGTTTCGAATCGCGCTCAGACACGTTTCGCTTCCACGCAAGCTGCCCGAGCGAAAATGACGAACGTCCCGTGCAGCCGGCGGGACACACCTCCTGAGCGTTCTCCTCGCGCACTTTGCCTGTCAACTGACGTCAATGCGAACCACATCACACGCAGCAAGACCTCTCCGACTGCTCGCCCTGAACGTGCCCGCAAAGACAGCCGTTTCGCTCGAAACTTTTATTACTAGAAGAGCCTTTCGCAAGGTCGCCTATACGTGCCAGGGAAGAATTTCGCGCAAGCAGCTGGTACATGGCACGGCGCCCGTAAATTGCGCGCGGTGCGAGCTGTGCTCCGACTTAAAGCTGGGGCTCGTTCCGACACCGTCACTGTGGGTGCGAGAGCAGCAGAGTGCGTGAGGTACCGCTGACAATAATTATAAGCAGGCGGCACTGCGACCACAAGCTATACTGTGAAGCAGAGGGAGAAAATAAAATACCGAACATAATTTAAAAATCGGCTTCAGAAAAAAAAATCGCGACATGAAAACACCGGAAATTTTTTAGCAGCTCGAGCACAGGACGAAGCAGCAGAGGTTTAAAAAAAAACTCGCCAATTTACAAGATATATATCAACCAGCCCAAGATTAGAGGATGGGGCACAAACGAGGCGTTTCATACAGGACCCATGACAATAAAAAAGAGACGGATGTCAGGGGGGAGGAAGGGATACGAACATGTTCTTCCAGGCGTGGCGTATTCGAATGAGAACTTCAGTGCCACGTCACACCTGAACGCGAAATCAACCTTACATGAGTCTTTTTTTTTTTTTTCGAAGCTGACTCTCCCATGTTTCGCCGAACGAATATCACCGAGAGACGCAGTACACACCACGTGGTACACACAGAGTGGTGACGCCATCAGTTGACCGCCAAACGTGGAGACGTAACATAGGGGCTCACATCCCACCCCCATGAACATCAACCACAATAAAATGGCCTCGGCGGCGTTCTCTTCCCACCTGAATCAACACGTTCGACAAGACCGCACGGCGCGGAACGGAATCAGGAGTGGCCCAACAGTTGCGACCGGTTGCACGACAAAGCGCGAGTGAAACGAGCTGACTCACCCATGTTCCCCTCCGCCTCACGGAGAACGGATGCTTCGCGGAAAAGACGCCCCCCCTCCCCCTCCCATTTTTGGCAAGACCCCGCACAGGTCTGGGGCAGACGAGAGACACCGCCCACCGATAGCGGCGCCGGAACGCATTCCATGGCCCACACAAGGGCACTTCACCTGTCGCTTGTTACGTCATTTGCAGCAGCCACTTTTCTTTTCTCCCCCCTCCCCTCTTTCCTGCTACCGTGATTAAATCGACGACGCGCGTGCGGCGCTCGAAATATCGCGGCCGATGACGCAGGCGATTCTAGGGTTGCGGTGCATTGCATCAACACTTGTCGAAAAGGAAAATGGAAAGTTTCTCGCGCCTTCCCAAATACACGTCACTGAGCCGGCGTGCACCCGGACATGATGGAAGCTCTCTCAGCCCACAATGTCATATATCGTCAGCTTCTTCATCAGCAGTGGCAGACTGCTTAACCACATTGTAGAACAAAGGTTTCCATCGGAAATTCATGTTTCCTTTCATGCGTCGACTCGACGCATCCTCAGAGAGGGAAAAAAATGATAGACAATCCGGTTACTATACCTTTGGCTGAAGCGTCTACTGCCTATTTACTAACTACACAGGTGCGTGTCGGCTTTAATTAAGTCTGCTACATGCATTTCACGTGTTCAGTCGCAGTCCACAGAACAAACTACTCGCATTTACCGCAGTATACGTACTAACTGCCCAGCAATAATACTCGATTTTGAGTCTGGTGCAAAATTTAGGTAAAATTGTAGTCGCTTTCAACATGCAAAATTACCAGTAATGTGCAACAGTGTGCATCTCGATCGACAATTATGCGCTAACAATTCCGCCCCCAATTTAACTGATTATATGTCCAAATACGCGAGTTCTCTACTGCACGATGCTTCCTCAATGTACGCCTACAAATGCTACTGAAAATGTAATAGTGAACCTGCCGCAGAACAGAATTATTGTTCCCTGCACGTGCCACTCTCGCTCATCGTTCGTTCACGAGCTTCCGGGCGTAGTTCTATACATCATAGCACCGCAACCTGAACCATCCGCGAACACAGGATTCATTCCGCCACATGAATCAGCCATCAGTTACTGTTACGGTAACGAATGGGCTTCACGTAAACATCAATAGCTAATAATCAATTACTGGTAGTTAATGTAGTGGGATAGTCTGGGTGAACAGTCGAAGAGTCTCAGATAGGCTGGCCGACGTTCCGGTAGGAGTACCTATCTTCATCAAAGGCGCCTTGTCATCCTTGGAGTGTTAGTTTTAAGGGGTTAGCCCCATTAAAACTAACACACCAAAGATGACAAGGCGTCTTTGACGAAGATAGGTCCTCCTATCGGCACGTCGGCCAGCCTAACTGAGGCACTTGCATTGTTCACTCCGACTCTCCTGCTACGTGCTTCCACCTGTCGGCTCCTATATTTATTTTGGTTGTTAACGTAGTAACATCTGATGACCGCTTCATTTGACAAAATAAATGCCGTTAAGATTACGGAAGAATCAACAATCGTAAACTATTTTACATGCGAAGCAGCTTATAAACGAGGCCTGCACTCTGTCGCGCCGGGGCCGCAGTACTAGATGCACCCAATAAAGCTCAGCGAAGATCCATCCACTTCACGGGGAGATACGGACGATTTCTGCCATCACGGCAGAGCACATGCAAAGTACCCACTATGCGCCGTGAAGATGACGATCCAGATAACAACACAGCAGTTGTGATCAATAAACATTGCATATAACTGTATACCTCTTGGCACTCATTTACGTGCGCGACTGGTAAATGCCACGGGTGGGTTCTTTACAGTAAAACCAAACAATCCAATTTCTCTGCCCACTCATCATAATTCGTTTTGTAGATATGCCGCGACTTCTTTATAACATGAAAGCTGTTCAAAGTGCGCGGCCATAATTAATCGCTAACTTCAAAAAACAAATACAGTTCTAGTTTTTTATTCAGTTTTAATTTACCTATCTCATGCTTGTATAAAAGCATCGTCATTATATTGTTGTCCATAAGGACGAAGCAAACGAAGACAGGTGAACGCGCTTGCTACTGTGGCTCGAGAGCTCGTCGTCCATTTCGTTTTCGCCACTTGCATAGGTCACTGCTAATGCGCCCCTCGCTCATGTCGTCGAAGACACTGGCGCGACACGCCCGCCTCCTTGACACCTGCGAAGTTGCCGAGAAAGAGCGCCGTTAAACATACTACGAAGATGAGAGCCAGCGGGAACTGTCAGCCTGTGAAGAACCGGCCGGGCACGTCAACGCCATGACCGGCTTCGACAAGCCTCCTATAGGACTAGATTCTCGAATCAGTGGAGCTTCAACCCGTGAAGAACCAGTCGCGGACGTCGAAACCATGACCAGCTCCGACAAGCTTCCTGGCGGAATGGAACCTGGAGTCGGTGGAGCTTTTACTGACAAGACACCAGCATCAAAAACTAAACAAGCCGAACCCAAGAAGAGCGAGCCGGTCGCTTCGACCGATTATCACGTGATCACCCTGTCCGAGGAGCAATACATGCACCTGCTGCAGTCACACAGCTGGCCGAACCAATCCAAGTCAATCATCAGCATACATCAGGAGAAGAAGACCGAGCCATCGTGCAAATCTTCGGGCGGCCAGGAGCCGCTGACTTCTCAGCCAACTTTGGCGCAGCAAACAATGGCGCTGCAGACGCCGGCCCAGCAATTGCCGGCAGTGCCGACACCAGTAGTTCAAACAGCAGTACAGCAGACGCCAGTGCCTATTGTACCAGCACAATACGTACCGGGGCAGCAAACCACCACCCTGCTGGCGGCGACAGAAGTGCCGACTATGCTGACGCCCATTTTTCGCTGGATCATCGAGCACGACCAACGGAAGCTGTCGGGCAGCGGCGGCACAGAAGAGATGGTCACGGAACTTATTCTTCCGGCCGCAGCCCGCAAACTAACGCACAATAGCGTTACGGCCAAGCCGGCCTCTCCGAGAGCTGCTAGGAAGAATCTGGCCCAAGCCGAAGCCAAAGAGAGCGAGCTGAGTGCCTCGACCGAGTCTCACGGGATCACCCTCTCGGAAGAGCAGTACACAAGCTTGCTGCAGTCACTCAACTTGCCGATCCACTCCAAGCCATTCACCAGCACCCAGCTGGAGAAGGAGGCCGAGCCACCGGGCAGATGTTCGGGCGGGCATCAGTTGCAGACTCCTCAGCCGACTGAGCCGCAGCACACGATGGCACAGCAAATGCCAGCAGTACAGACGCTAGTGATGCAGCAGACACCGCTGCCTATTGTACCGGCACAACAGACACCGGAGCAGCAAACCACCACCATGCTGGCGGGGACAAAAATGCCGACTCCCATGTCTCGCTGGATCATCGAACACGACCAATGGACGCCGTCGGGCAGCGGCGGCACAGAAGAGGTGATCACGGCACTTGTTCTTCCGGCCGCAGCCCGCAAACTAACGCACGATAGCGTTCCGGCGAAGCCGGCCTCTCCGGGAGCTGCCAGGGAGAATCTGGTCCAGGCCGAAGCCAAGGAGAGCGAGCTGAGTGCCTCGAGCGAGTCTCACGGGATCACCCTCTCGGAGGAGCAGTACACAAGCATGCTGCAGTCACTCAACTTGCCGATCCACTCCAAGCCAATCACCAGCACCCAGCTGGAGAAGAAGGCCGAGCCACCGTGCAGATGTTCGGGCGGGCATCAGTTGCAGACTCCTCAGCCGACTGAGCCTCAGCACACGATGGCACAGCAAATGCCAGCAGTGCAGATGCTAGTGATGCAGCAGACACCGCTGCCTGTTGTGCCGGCACAACAGACACCGGGCCAGCAAACCACCACCCTGCTGGCGGCGACAGAAGTGCCGACTATGCTGACGTCCACGTTTAGCTGGACCATCGAGCACTACCAACGGCCACCGTCGGGCAGCGGCGGCAGAGAAGAGGTGATCACGGCACTAGCTTTCCCAGCCGCCACCCGCAAACTAACGTATGACAGCGTTCAGACGACGCCGGCCTCTGCGGGTGCTGCCGAGGAGAGCCCTGTCTTCAGCGTAACGGCTGTGTGATGCAGCAGACGACCCGACCATCAAGCTGCCGACGCCGACAACTGTGCCAGCATTCCGAACGATACCCATTTTCTCGCCAACCAACTGCGTGCTCACGCTGCCGCCCGTCGTTCTCGGGGTGGCTCCGCATGGCCAGGCGGTGATGTCGAGCATCAGTTGCACGTGGCACCTGGACTATGTGCCAAATGGACGTGGGCGCATAGGGCGCATAGAATGGGTTCTAGCGCGCCAGCAGGCTCATATTTCGCAACGTCACATCGTTACGTGACGTCCAATCGCATAGTTCGTATAAGCATAACGAACAATAAGGCCAGTCAGTTTCCACACGTGCACGGACAACGCAGTCCAAGCAAGGAAACTGAATTATACTTCGTTTTTAATACATCAGTCACAAGCAAGAACCGAAACGAAAGTTTATCGCATACACGCTAGTTGTATTTAAATAGATGGCACTATGTAATAAAGCACTACCACGAGTCGCGTGCCATGCAGTTACGGCACTCGGCATCGAGGCGCTCTGTACCAGCCGAAAACTTGATGACATCCTGAAGTTTTTACCTGAAGTAGGCTATCTTCTTTTAATTTGTTACATTCCTGACAAGCGATGAACCCTCATATATGTGCTCCATGTTTATTCATCGCGGTATTTCAACTACAAGTCGTCAACATTTCGGCCCTTTCTGTTTTTCTTCACGGGGATCGTCACCGGGACTCCACACAGCTTTTCTCATCAGCTAATGAAGACGCCATTTTACACCACCATTAGATCCGATTCTCGTACCACAAAGTGAGTGCGTATAATATTCTCAGATGGGCATTCGCACGCTATAGACCTCAATCGATCGGTTAAGAGATAAGTGTGTTGATTTGTGGGGTTTAACGTCCCAAAACCACTATATGATTATGAGAGACGCCGTAGTGGAGGGCTCCGGAAATTTTGACCACCTGGGGTTCTTTAACGTGCGCCCAAATAGAGATAAGTGTGTTACAAAAAAGTTACGGTGCTCTTCGACTCTCTCTGTCCATCGCTGCATAAAACGCCCCACATCACCATGATCACCATCACATTGATCATCCACGCACGTTTGCTAAATAAGTACTGAATTGTGCGGTTTCGCATGCCAAAATCAACATATTGCGAGGCACGCCGCAGTGGAGGTTTCCGAATTAATTTTCACCCGAGCTTCCTTTACGTGCTTCTGATTTCAAGTATATACACAGCGCTGTTTTTTTTTTTTTGATGTCGTTCTCCATTGGAATGCGTCCGCCATCGTTGGGAATCGTCTTTCGCAGCTCAACGCCGCATTCAGCAATCTTCTGCGGCAGCCGCTTATCCAACAGAACACACGCAAATGCATTCAAGAGAGTCCGCCCAACATATATCCGAAACGCAGCACACTTGACATTTCCGCGTTGGAGAGAGACGAAAACGCTTTCGTTGTTGGCAGTATATATACCTACTAGGTCCTCGTATATTGCGCGCACGATCTGCTTCGTTACAGCTCAAACGTGTCGTCTTGCGCAATCTGCGCGAGCATGTGCGCTGCATGCGAGCGTGCAAGCGACGCCTTGTTGCGCCACGATGCCTGCAGCGCGCCATTACGCGAAGAGATTTTGCGCGTCTGTGGAGAGGTATACTTGTCTGCCTGCCACGTCACCCTATCGCAGCGGCCGGGGTCATGTAGTATATACACATAATAGATCAGCACACTGTGCATGCACGGTCCCTTCTAGAGACTGTATATACGCGCTGTATCACAATAAAAATGTGGCGCTTAATAGAAAGCCAGAGATGACGTCATTGAGTTAGCTGAACTGCTGCTCGAGTGCGTGATCGCGTTCCACGCGCCACCCCATCTGTGCGATAACACCAGAAAACACCTCGCCAATTGTTTTAAAGTAGGGCCGCCATGTCAGCCTGTTCACGTTGCCATTTTGGACTGGCACAGCTATATGAACGGTATAGGAGCAACATAACACTCGCACGCACGAAAACGGCCGGATGCATTCAGCGTTTCGTGACTTTTGTCATTTTGACACTAGAAAATCTGAAATTGAGAAAGATATCGTGTAAAAGCGTAAGTGTGGTCACGCCCATGAATCACAGTAGAAAATAATGAGGGTGTGCAAATATTTCAAAACCTCAAATAACAGCGTCCAAATAGCGCCTATTCTGAATACCAAATATGTTTCAAAATCTTTTAACTGAATAAAGGCGCGCACTCAGATAAGGACACTATAACAGGAAATTGGACACACCAAGACCGCCTTGCTCGCAACCGTAATGTTTATTCGAAAGAAAGGTAAGTACACATATACCACTTCTGTCACATGACCTGGTATTTCCTGTTCTAGTGTCTCTGTCTAAGTGCGTGCCCTTATTCAGTTAAAAGATGAAACAATACCAACTAGCCCAATTATCCGTGCTACTGCAATGTTTCAAAATATAGTCCTCGCACTTTCCCTGAATAATCCGCTCCAACGAGAAAACCGCAATGGAACGCAACATTGAATAATCTAGGGGTAATTTTCATGTTTTGATCATTGCATTACCAAATTAGAAGCAGCCGGAGCTTCTCCAGGACTGTCAGCCCCGCCGCAGTGGTCTAATGGCTAAGGTACTCGGCTGCTGACCCGCAGGTCGCGGGATCGAATACCGGCTGTGGTGGCTGCATTTTCGATGAAGGCGAAAAGGCTGTAGGCCCGTGTGCTTAGATTTGGGTGCACGTTAAAGAAACCCAGGTGGTTAAAATTTCCGGAGCCCTTCATTAAGGCATCTCTCATAATCATATGGTGGTTATGATACGTTAAAGCCCACGTAGCTATCAATCTGGGACTGTCAATTCTATATATATTTTGGCCACCAAATGAATATCTCTTTGCTTGTAGAGGTACTACATCACAGAAGCGGACATGTAATAAGGTCGCTTCATAAGGTTGGTGGTATTGTTGCCTAGGTGGCGGTAGTGAACTGTTTAATGCACCCAAAAAAGAAAGGACCAGTACAAATACTGCTTGCGGTGTCTTAAAAGAGGTTGCATTGTCTTAAAAGGAGGATCGGCCGGGATCCCTCGCAATACCGCAGCCTCCACCGCACGCTTGTTGAACCAGCGTTGGTCTTCTGGCTCGACAGTACTTTCACGACTCGGATCTGTATGTGTTGTCTCTTCGTGACGCATCACAAACCTCTCTCACATGTTGTCGCCATACACGCTAAACATGAATAAATAAAAAAGAGGCCAAGCAAGTTTGCATAACTGTTCTTACAGATACAGTATTGACCAACTTTTTGTGTAGTTTTTTGTTTAACTACGCCGGTCACGATGCGAAGGAACGGGAAACGAAAAACTGAACATCGCGGGAATCATGGGACAGCTGACAGCGTTAGCATCACTTCGCGAACCTGAATTTAGGTCCAAGTTAATGAACAATCAAAATTTTTCCCTCACTACGGCACACTTCACAATCATACACGTGGTTTTAGTATGCAAAGCCCCTTATTCTTGAAGGTCCTCACTTCAGGACATAACCCCCCTCTCCCACCAATTTATTTTTTATTCGTGCCTTATCAGGCCACGTAGCGCAGCGCTGCAAAACACTACCAGCCCATGGCACCTTCCGGTCCACGGCACCAGATGGGCACTCTAGCCCGGCAAGCGCTTCACTGTTGCCATCAATTCGGCGTGGCCCTACACTTTTCATGGCGGCGGGCAACATCGAGAGCAATTCCAGCGCAGACAACCGAACAAAGTCGAAACGTTGCACTTTCAGCGGCGAGCCCAGACGGGGTGCGGCTGCGGTAAGGTGGACGACGTCAAGCCACCGATAACGACAGCAGTGCATGCAATGCTATCGGGCAAACCTGCTGAAAACGTGCAGCAGAGCGCGCACGGGACTTGTTTTTCCCTCTCGCGACGCGGCGGCACGTGTTGTCGCCGCAGGACAGGCGTGCGAATATTTGCGCCCATGACGTCAGCTCACAGAGACCGCAGCGTCGCCTTTTATCATCATAAGCACGAATTCTTTCACGTCACCAAGGACAACATCGCACGGGAGAGGAAATGCCAACAGAAGGAACAGCAGGGCGAGCTTTTGACATGACGAGCGATAAGGACGCGACGAAGACTTCCTGGTGGTACAAACACCCCGGACTCGCAGAGTCACTGAATTGATTGATATGTGGAGTTTAACGTCCCAAAACCACCATATGATTATGAGAGACGCCGTAGTGGAGGGCTCCGGAAATTTCGACCACCTGGGGTTCTTTAACGTGCACCCAAATCTGAGCACACGGGCAGAGTCACTGAAGGCGACAACGATGGCACAAAGTGGAGTCGCGATCATCTCGTTCTTCACCACACTGCCCCGGTGAAGAACGCCCGCGTCGCAGTCACCCGATTATGGCCCTTAGCGACAAATATCTACTCACAACTAACTAGACGGGGCTGATTTCGAAGACATCGAAATGCAGCGGTCATGCGAAGGCCGGTTATCAGAATGCGATCAGTTATTGAGACTACTGCCGTGCACGAGGCCGCGGCTCCCGGGCACCGACAACGCAAGTCTCTTCCGCTGAAAAAAAAAAGAAAAAAAACGTCCCGTGATCGCTAATGCTAAGGTATACATTTGTATACTTATCGGGTGCTATATCGAAGTCTGTGCCGTTTTTAACGCGGCGACAGGGTCGCCTGATGCATTACTTAATTAACGTAAGTCGTACATTTGAACAGAACGCGCGCCGCTTTTCGTGGAAAGTAGGGGAGCTGGCGAAGTGGTCGTGGAGATGGGCAGGGGGGGGGGGGGGGGGGGGGCTTTATTGCTCGAGAAATGCCCGCGCACCGAACTGGCTTGTAATCGGGCTGCATTTAACCGGCGTAGCGAGTGCTGCGCGAGCGCTCCCCCTGGAAGCGGGCGCGAATTCGAGAGCGCACGCCATTTCCCCCTCGCCCACCGTACGCTCTCAGATCCCGTAACAAGCGTGCACTTTCCCCGCTCGGCGCCCATCGAAGGCCGACTGGGTAATGCATGCGAAGACGCCGTTTGTTCCGAGTCCTCCGGGCAGGGCCAGTACAGCAGCGGCGCTCATCTAGTTGGGCCCTAGTTGCGCAAAGCAGCAAGAGGAGACGCGGGCCGAGAGAAGAGAGAGCGCGGAACGGGAAAGCGCCACGGTTCTGGGTACACGCCCTCTCCTTGCATCCATCCTGGCAGAGATAGCAGATCATGGAGGAAGGATGGGCAAAACAAATTCCGCATCCCCCTTCTATTCCCCCCCCCCCCCCACCAACACCTCACGGCTAGGGACATTCACCACGTGACTTGACCGCTTACGACAGTGCCTTCTCAGAAGCAGACCTTGAACACGTGGGAAAGAATGAAACAAGTTGTGCACGGCACGCTGCTATTCCGCTCTTCTAGAACATCGACAACGCAGCGGCGGCACCAGGCTGTCCAGGGAAGGCGGGCTTATTCGCACGCTACGACTTGCAACTGCACGGTGCTCGCTGGTCTTCCCTTTGTTATGCG
This sequence comes from Rhipicephalus microplus, assembly GCF_043290135.1. Lineage (NCBI taxonomy): Eukaryota > Metazoa > Arthropoda > Arachnida > Ixodida > Ixodidae > Rhipicephalus > Rhipicephalus microplus. The sequence continues at coordinate 284,014,321 of NC_134710.1, forward strand.
CGCATGGTAATGCAATCCCTGCTTTTATATTCGCGGTGCGTGCGTCACGAGGACACGTAGGCTCTTCTTCAAGGTTAAATTAGGAAGGAAAGCGCGACCGCGGAGGTGTTTTTCCTACTCCACTGACATGGAGAGAGAGAAAAGCGTTATGTCTGTACCCGGACTGGCACGACGGAGTGAAATAATACACCACGCCAGAAAGTGGTGCCGGCAAAACACGGCCGTCATCTCGCAAGGACGACGGGTTGTTCTGATCGCCCATCCAGCGGCGGGACACCGAAGTGACGCAACCATGCTGCCTGCACTACACCGGGCGCCCTTTCGCACTGACAGATAGACGAGGGTGCATGCCGTCCATCGTAAAAAAGTAACCGCATGACGTCACAACGGCTGTGGACAGTAATTGTAGATATTTGCCGCTTGGCCGCCCACGCAGTCTGAAAGCCAGCTATACGTGGTATGCGCATGGTATATAGAATAGCCGAAGGCAGCGGTTCTTTTCAGTTCCACGAGTCAGCCGGCTCTCACTAAGCCAGTCGCTTCAGTAGTGATGAGACCGACCACTATACTCCTGCATAACTTTTCGCTCGCGTGATTCGCTCTAACAAAGAAAGGGGACAGACGCAGCGACAGGGCCTCTCGACTTGGCAGAATACATGTAAATGGAGTATTTGCTGATCATGGGTAATAGGTCGAATTACATTCGTGCTTATGGCTTAGGACGCCCCCAAAACCTTGCTTACTATACGTTCTGTAGGCCAGCGGAAATGTGGAACTGCACTGCTAAACGTTGCGTAATCGGCTAGTATTTTTATAAAAAACTCAACAATCTACAAAGTCACGCAATAAGCACAATCCTCATAAAGGCTGAACCACCACGCTTGGAGAAGCCACACAGGCACTATAGCCAGAGATCCTTCCCTTTAGTTTTTTTTTTTTTTTCAAAAATCGCTCAAGGGAGAAAAACAAGGACAGGACGCCATCGGCGAGGCACACGATGTCCCGCAGGTATGGATCGCTATCGTTCCCTCATGGTCAGCTTCGACAGAGTCAGTAAACGAGGTTCTAGAATACTGACTACAACATTTCGTCAATCAGCATCTCTGAAACACAATACGCACGACATAGATCGCAAAAAAAAAAGTGCCGATTGGGCTATTTCGTCGCCTGGTTTTCTGTTTTCGACAAAAACGAGAGAGAGAAATAGAGAACAAAAAAGCGGCGGGGGGGGGGGGGAGGGTAGAAAGCAAGGTGAAAAATAACAGTGGTAAACGACCCCCCCCCCCCCCCCCCTAAAAGCGACAGCACGGACTGCAGTTGCGTTCCACACTGCTGCGAGCGTCCCGAGTCCCCTGTGGCAAAGGAGGCGTACGTTCTGCTCCAAGAGCAATGACGTCAATGAACACGCAGGCGAGCGAGAGCTCCACCTCCCTTTGTCCGCGGAATCGATGTGGCGCGAACACGTGACCACATTCCGTCGGAAAGAAAGAAGGAAAAAAAAAACACACCAGCGTGTACGGATGACCTCGATGCGCTCAAGGAGTGGTACAAATGTGCGGACTCAGAAGTACAGCAGTGGATTACTGAATCGCGACGCCGACCTTTGTCAAGTTCACAGCCTCCAGTGCCGATTTGTAGAAAAACAAAGATGTTTTTTATGATGAAAAAAAAACGGGTGTGGCACAAGCTAAGGGGGCAATCAACCCGCCAAAGGCGATCGCAGCAGCCGCACATACACAGAGCCTTTACGACTTCTTGGAAGGAGTGGCGCAACAATTGGAAGCCCGATACTGCACACACGTGCTACAGCTGCCCTAATAATGTGATCAGGTCTCGAGACCGGTGCGAAGGAGATAAGCCCCTTCCAACACAGCTGAGCTACTGAGTAGCAAAAGTAAAAGAAACAAAAAAAAAGTGCTGATAGCAGCCTCCGGGTTGAGAGGATTCAACGGAAAGATAATTGAGATACTAAATAGTGCGGGGAAAGAACTGCCCGCTAATATGCCCCAGTCAACGAAGAGGCTATGAAAGAAAACCACCGGTGCGCACGCCAGCGCCGTCACGTTCGCCAACGATGCGGCTCCTGCATGGCCCTCGCCGCACGCACACGGAGGAAAAAAAGGAAAACAAAGCGTTTTTTTTTTTCACTTCCTCAACGCTGAGTTGCCCCCACGTTCTTAAGGCGCCGCGCTATATGTGGAAGCGAACTCCAGACGGGCTTGCCTCAGCGGCCCACTGCTCGCACACCGAAAGGTCCTCCTGCAAGCGTGTGCAATACAAAGACCCAGGGGCACGTGCCCAGAAGGCAGAAAAGCATACGCGGTGCACCCGCCTGCGTTAGAACAAAACGGCAAGCATATCCTTTCCACGCTTCTTTATTTTTCGGACACTGTATTAGCGGTGGACGTTTTCTTTTTTTAGGAAGCGACAGCGTCCATTTACTCGTAGTCACGGCTTTAAAAAAAAAAAAAAAAAAAAAAAAAAAAAAACCTGCCGGGTGTCAGCAGGGCGCGCTCGGCAAAACTTACTTCTTTAAGTCAAGAAGTTCGAGCTAACTGCTATCCTAAGAAAGTGCAGGCAGCACTTAGTATAGTGAAAATTAAGTTGGCTAAGAAAAAAAAAACAATTTATACATATCGTTCAGGCAAAGTCGAAAACACAGCTCACGTAAGAGCACGACATTTCAATATTAAAATAATTAAAAACGAAAAAAATCCTTACATTCTACGCATTATACGTCAACCAATTTTCACATTTGGATATAAGTTAACGAAAAAACTCGCGACCAACGTATATAGTTGTGTTTCGTGTAGTGTGTCACGTCAGGTAAAAGGCAAGTATAAAACAGGATATAATCGAATTTAGCGATGCTGCTTCTTCGTACAGTCAACAAATGCATACGTGCAAGTAACCTGCAGTGCTGCACTCAGCAGAGGAATACTATATTTAAGCATTTAAACGTCACCGCAAGGGCACAACGTAAAGCGATGGATCGAATAGAAACACGTTCAATCCGTACAGGTCGTCACGTCCCCCGACGCGGCGCTAGATATCAAAAGAAAAAAAATTATAAAGACAGCAATGTATCTTTATTCACTTTTTTTTTAAATTTCTGATGCTCCGAAACTGCTACAGCAGGAAAGCACTCATGCAACATGGCAGCTGGGCTCTTGCTGATTACGTGCATATGTATCCCGCGACCCAGCACAAACGAACTTTGCCGTATCAAATACTACGGCGAACAATTTAGGGGATCTCTCGATTTATATAAGCGGCTGCAATGTTTCTGAGGCATGGGCCAATGATCGGAAATAGAGGCCGCGGAAAGCGCATCACAGCTGTTTACACATCAATGTTCAGTGCCCCCTGTTTTTTTTTTGTTTTTTTCCTGAGACGCTACACCATGTTCCTTGCAGAGTATCCCAGGTTCACCACCGAGAGGGGCTGACCATAAATTCAAATAAAATAAAATAATAAAAAGAGAGATAAATCAAACAACGTCGATAAGGAGGTGGCAAGAGTTGTATGTTAAAGATATAAAAGCATAAGTTTAGTAAAAAAAAAGGGGGGGGGGGCAATGAACCACCGACACAATGAGTTAAAATTAACTGCATGGCGATACGTGCGCATGGAAACTACGATGAACACATCGGTTCGTCCTCAGAGAACATAGGAAATTGATGTTTGGTGGGCGCGCGTAGTTAATTAGCATAGCGCTACGTATAGCACACGTCGAATAGTTAATATTATTTGAGGGCCCAATTAAACGGAGAGCCTGCAGCCATCGTACTGCAGGGTCCCAACAAAGTCAGGAGGATGTCGTTTGGGTTGTTGGCACATCTACGACAGGTGACCTATCAGTTCGCTCGTAGTGTGCGCCTTAGTAAAAAGAGGGGGGAGGGATGACGTCATTCCCATTGTGTGCGCCTCGCTCCCCTCGCTACGCGGCGCTGCGTTCGGTGTCTGCGCTCCACAATTATGCTCCGAGATGACGTCAGGGCACGCTTCGAGCGACGCTCGCTTCATGCTTTCCTCGCACCGAACGCTTGCTTGCTGCTAGCGCCATTCAAGACAAGTGAACATGAAGGTCGCCTGAAATGTTCGTTGTCGCCTTTGTGCTGCCCTTAAAGGAGTGCTAACACGATTCTGAGACATCACAGCCTTTCGTTTCCTTGTCCTGCAGAGCTAACGCTCTTGACATACCCGAGCCAGCTGGCAGAACGTATAAAATATGACCATTTGATTTTAAGGTTTACGTCACCCAGCAGTGTCTGCCAGCCAGTCCTAACGCAATAAACATTATCACGCGAACCAACGAAGTTCACTGGGTTTGCGAACTCCTCTTCCTGAGTACACTTCAAATCACCAGAATCACTGTCAGAGCCACTGGAGGACAACACACCAATCGCTTTCGCGTGCACCGCGTTCAATTTACAGCAGACGATAGGCTTGGCTTGCTATAGTATACGTCGCTAGTTGCTGTTCCCACGCGACAAACGTACGTCATACTGCCTTGACACGTCACTGCGAGACCAGCCCCTCGACGAATGAATAGATGGATGCATGGATTGATGGCTGGTTGGTGGAACGTTATAGTACTGAGGGACGCCACCCCCTCGTTATCAAAAACGAAAGCGGTTTATCGAGACAGTGGTAGAAAAAAAATATTCCGTGCATTCCTAGGCACCACGACACCATAAGGTTCTCTACACCAGCGCTTCTACTTAAAGTGAAAATAAGTTTATTGGCGTGGGTTGCGCCGGCGGCTCCACGAACAATAACATGATTTTTCTCTTAAAAGTCACGTCTGCATACTTTTAAGTGTCATCGAGCCTGCGACATCGTTGGTATTTTACATACCATCAGTCAGATCTACTTATTATGCAGCGCGACCTCAATAATCATGTCGCTTTTCTTCCTTCATACTTTGGTCATGGCATTAACACGGTGCTCCACCGAAACGCCAGCCAGCATGACAAGGCCAAAATGAGAACGTTTGCCAAAATGAGAACGAGGCCAAAATGAGAACACGATGCAACGTGATTATTCTCTCTCTCTCTCTTTTAACGATACGGATAATCGATGATACGTGAGGTAATTCTGGGGAAAATGTGAGCGAATTCAGAGTCGACTGTCAATTGGTTAATTTCTACGCGAACAATGCCGCATTTCGTAAGCTTCGATATTGTAATGCAGTTAGCCACCAAAATGTGAAAAAAACTATACGTATACAGAAGACTCAACATAGCTTTTTAAGCAAGCAGCATGTATACAAAGTATGGTACGAATATACAGTCGAATATGACGTGCTCGCACTCCATTGCACATTTCTTAAAAGAAATAAAATTGCTATAAAATGTTGATCTGGATCTTCTTCTTCGAAAGGGAAACTGGTTACGTGCGGTACATACTCAGTGCTTGCATAAAAAGGAAACTAGATTCAACTTGAAATTATGCGCAAATACGCCCCGACTACCAATACCTAAAATATTTTGTAACTTTTTTTTTGCACTATATCAAAGTCGGGGCATCAGTGACTACCCGCCAGGTAAAACATGACGCGAGGTTATACCACGGCGGTTTCATTTCCGTGGGACCTAAATGCCACAACGCTGATTTAATAGTAATATATTAAAATAATCGTTCGGGTTTTACTTCTCAAAACTATTCGATATGATTATTGTAGTTTTGAAATTATCGTAGCAAGTAGTGTTCTCGTATCGAGGTACACGGGCTTCTGGTATATCGCTTCCATCTTAATGGAGCCGTCGGGGCCGGGATTCGATCCCGCGACCTTCAGTTGAGCAACGCCGGCCTATATGCGTAGATTTCTAAGCTCGTTCATGAGCCACAGAGAGGTAAAAATTTATCAACGCAGGCATGCCCAGCAGGTACGCCTTCCTAACGCGCACTTTCCCAAACTCAGCGAGGCTTTGGCAAATAAAAATGATCTTAAAGTTCGACTGAATCACTCACCACATTCTCTTGTCTCGATTAAGACGACACAAAGGGCCGTGCGCTTATAAATCAAGTTCGATTACCGCACACTCAATTATTTCACTCATAGGAAAACAAATTCGTCGAAAACAAAAAGAAGTCACAGCACACACATGCCTGCGAATGCATCGGAACCTGCTGATGGTATGCAGCTCGTTTTGGTTCCATTATAAAATACAGGAGTAAGGGCTACCCACGTTGGGACGACTCACTGAGAAAAGCTTCATTGGCAAATCCGCAACTTGGTCACGGGGCATGACATGTGTCACGATTACACAACATCCGTTGCCGCTATTGGCCGCGAGATCAAGCAGAGTCACCGCCTGGTGGCAACTGGCCGAAACGGTGAAGTGTGGATAGCGCCTTGCGTCGTCTGCTAGCCACGTCGTGTTTCCATGTGCGCGTACATCCATGCACGTTCCCAAAGCGTGGTTTGTACGGTCATGATAGCACGAGTGCAACTGTTTCTACGTACGTCTAAAACGACGTACGAAAGCATTTGGTTTTGCTCGGCTGCTAATGCAATATAATAATATAGGTGAGTGCAACTTTCCAGAGTGCTGTTTATTCTCGTCGTACCCTCTAATCGGCATAATAATTTCAGAGTGCGTGCCACTTTCTGTTTCAAGCACATCGCAAAATGCTCTTGGCAGCCTCCTAAACACGAGGACAACAAAATGGTGTGTGAATGCAGCGTTTTATAGCGACTCGATTGTTAAAACGAAAAACCGGCTCTAGGACATGCACTTGCGCGTTGTTGGTAGGTGTACAACAAGTAATTTATCGATTATGCGAAGAGCCTGATTTGTGTTTATCTGGCCGTGGTACCTGTATATAAAAATAATGATATCACATAAACTGGGACAAATTGGTACTTAAACTGTACTTAAAACTGAATTACCGTGCCCAACCGTGTGCTTAGGTTTAAGAACGATTTCAAGAGCCCAGACGTTGAAAATTAATTTAGACGGCATGCCTTATATATAATGCCGTTTGATTTGAGTGAAAACTTTCATTTTTTTTAAAAGTCTTCAGCGTTTGTGTGGCTTGTTAGTGACCGACGGAAGGAAGTGGTCATTTTTTGTTTGAAAAAAAAACACGCTTGTCCCATTTAACCAGGCCTTTATTGTAGCACTGTCATGCACGTAATCCACCGACGAAAGCTTTCTGCTGAACTCTTACACAAAATTTTCATATTGTTACTGGTGCAAGAACATGTGCGTACACGTGGTAAAAGCACTGTAGCGCAAAGCAGCGTCAGCCACTAAGCTTTCCTGACTAGACTTATCGAGTGTCCTACATTTCGTGGTGAACAGAATGAGAGAAAAAAAATCATATGCGCATAAAGTGCTAACGGTGGTAGTGACTGAATCGCGCAGATATACGGGCTTTCTACGATCTTTCTTTATGCTTTTTAGTATGCAGAAGACAACGATGCAAATAAGTAGTTCAGCCACGCTACAGCATTGCGTAGCAAGCGGAACACATGCTAGCCATGCATGTGGAAACAACACAGCAAAGGCATGATTTAGTACGAAAGCGTGAAGAGAGTCTCCCAGGGTGAGCATCCCTACGACAGGCAGATTGCGATTTACTCGCGGGTAACGTTAACGTTGCATAGACGTCATGCACTGATTCGGTATAGATTAGCGTAGATAATAACAGTAAGCAGTAGTCCAAACATTTATTCGCCCAAAATCGGCTAAGACCGCTCGCAACGAAGCACCGCTGCATGCATTTGTATACGCGCCGCCGACCGCCTATCCATGCTTGCGCTGTAATGGTGCTGCCACCTATAGCCCGATCTCACCGCGAATACGCGCTCGTATCTGTGCGTCGTCCACTTCAACAGTAAATCAATTCTCTTCCTACTTTAAACTAAACAGACTTGAATAAAGTACATCGAACAAAACAGTATATACAAATACCGAGAAATCAGTAAAGCTTGTGCAACTCGCCCACCATCGCGCTAAAGTCGCCTTCATTGCCCGGGCAATGCACCTGTACGTTCATTGTACCGTTCGTAACAAAACCATAAAAAGAAATACGTACGTTTTTTTTCTTTAATTTTACAGAGCACACAATTTGGCCCAGAGAGAAGAGATTGTGCCATCGTAGAACTGATTACGAAAGCGTATCGTTGGTTTCACTATTGCGCGAAGAGTTCGCTAACCCTTAATCCTCTCTCTCTGCATACAACATGTTGCAGTATACGTAGCTCTCTGCACTCCGGAAACGCGCCTTAATGGACCCTCGACTACACTTTCACGGGCCCATCCACTGAAGCGAACGCAAATGGCGATAACAGAAAGCCGGGTAAACGAGATACGCGACCGAGGATCGAAGAAAAAAGCCTCTCAGAAGCGGACATGTACTCCGCTTTGAACCAACTCACGTTATGCAATCGAAATCGATCATCAGAACTAATTCATCCGTTCTCGCGAAATACGTACAGCGTCACCGAACAGGGCGGAGGTGCATGCTCACGGAGTTAAATCCGAAGGTATTTTTTTTTTCGCGTGCGTGTGTGTGCAGTTCTTGAAAATCGCGAAGCGTTCCCACATCTGTGACAACCCAACGTAATTTGGACAGAAAACGTTATAAATGCGAATCGCGGCTGACGTGCACGGTCGCAAACGCAGTCAAAACGGGCCATTCACCACTGATCGCGTTCTTTCCGAGTTCTGCACGCAACAACGACAGAGGAACGTCGATACACTTGCGTGACGTTCACGTGCGCCGGCCTTGAATTGCCCAACTCGAATGAGACTTGAAGCGAGCTTAGTATCATACCTCACCATTTTTCGAGGCGCTTTACCAAAGGTCTCTGTGAGCGCGCGCGCGTGCGTGAATGTCAAATAAGATGCCGCAATCAAATCCCCCCCTCCCTAAAAAAGCCCCTTTATGAACTATGCATGTACACAAACAACCGACATGATCATTTTCCACTAAAATAAGGACTACTTCTCATTGTCTAAATTTAAGATATACACATAACATCGTGCGGCGGGCCATCATGTAAATCCTGCATCGTGCATTTTCAAGTCATGTGACAGCATTCGACCAACCCGCCACGTGCTCTGTTCTAGGAAGTCACACTGTCCCGATGCATACGACAGCCTGCCGTAACCATGCAGGCAGCATTTTGAGAGCTCGCGCAATATGCACCAAATGACATATTAATTTCGCATTTCTTAAAGTATAAATAGGAAGTGACTGTGTAAATACCGTTCACAATGCCTAATCTGAAATCTGTACAGGATCTCGTACCAGTCTGATCGACTCTGCGAATTTCGTCATAATACACAGTGCGCGGGTGTCCCAACGTGCGCTACAAACAACTCTCCTTCTTTGTTTCACTAAAACTGTGAAGCGTTGTGGAAGCTCCAACTATACAGCACCAGCCGGTAGAGAAACAAACCAAATAGAGAAATAAAACGAAATTTGGAATTCTAAAAGGCTGCTCGCGCTTTTGAAAAACGGTTCAATAATCGCAGACGCGCACGGGCGGCTTTTCTGCAAATCACGGCACATCAATCAGGATGCCGGAACAGTAACGACGCTACCTATATAGCGTCGAATGATGTTTCTGAATAGGTTATCTACACGTGGGCCGCCGATCAGCGGAGGCCGCGCACGATATTCTAAATAAAGGCGGGAAGTTTTCACGGTACCCCTTTAGGAGCGAAGCTCCTCGTAATCTAACCTTGTCCCGCGTCAGGCGTAACCACCACTCGCTCCCAAACAGTACATTAGATGGCGCTGCCTGATCACCATTTTTCGTCTCATTTCCTGAATGGCGTTGGTCCAATATAAGTGTGTGCAATAGGACGGATGGAGGCACCAACGGACGCACGAACGGACAGATTGACGCTTCGCTCGACTCATCATCAATCACTACGTGGATATGCTATGATTTTTTTTTTTATATACATACGGACTCGATCGGTTGGCCCACGCTTGCGTGAAATCGGGGAAACCGTTCGCCCTCATCAGCTATATACTCCCTCGGTTTCCATTCCAGGAAGGAATCAGGACGCGTGGGCCCCCGGCAACAGCTCGTCCGTGGTCCGCTTAAAGGGAAGGATCGTTCCCCAATTAACGGCAAGCGCGGCCCCGCATGCGCGGGCGTCGCAGGTCTACTGCTAAACTATAGATGAGACGGGGCTGCCTCGGAAGCACGCGCAACACAGCCGCTGGTATATCTCAACCGTAACGAGGCGCGTCGCTGCGCAGTGGCCTAATCTCGACGTATAAGGTGACGACGACGAACGCTAATCTAGTCTGTTTCCAGGAACCTCGCCACGAGTCGAGACGACGCGCTTGCACAACGATTAGGCAGGTGGCATCAGGCTATTTATATAGGCGCGCGTAATTGTTCGTCGTGTGAACGCCTGTGCGACCGCGCCGCGGTCCTTCCTAAATTACACACACGAGCCAATAATTAATTAGAGTTAAGCCGCCCTAGGAGGCCGGAAAGAAAATATTATGCTATAGACACCTCATATACGCCCACTGCACAGCTGAAATATCAAACTGGTCACTTACGCCAAGGGTGGATGGCCTGTACCGGTGCGCGAGAGCCCTCAAGAACGACGTAAAATGATTACGTCAAAGCAAACAGAGCGAGAGAGAAAAAGCCGTGTGGCGAAGAGATGCACCGTGAAGTTGCTTATTCCGCTATCCTGCCTGTGCGGCAACATAGAGCCCCGTATACATGCATCTTAAATCGAACCCATATTCAGACGAGTAACTAGGAAAAACAACGTTATAGAATTATAGTTTCAATCACTTCTCTGAGACGCTTGAGCCTAATGCGAGATTAGTTGAGACGAGTGGGTTGGGAGCTCGCAAAAAGTTTTTTTTTTTAAGTTATCTATTCATTTTTGCGATATAAAGAACTTGTTCGGAAGCATGCCGACCGGAAAAGCGAAAATAAGAAGAAACACGCACGCTGAAGACAGGTAAGGTATCAAGTTTCTATAGCACACGAACCCCCGAAGTAACGATAAATTCATAATACACCTGCAGCACAACTGTCGACCCCGGAGTATCACGTGAAGTGATGAAATTGAGAAATTTGCGGCCGTGAAGTGGAATCAGATCCGCAGGACAGGACTAACTGGGGATGAGTGTTAGAGAATTTCGCCCCGATGGCGCATATAAAAAATAGGGTTATGATTATGACCATTACAATGATGATGAAGCGGTATACCCGTTCGGAAAACTCACGCCCAAAGATGCTTACAACGGCGAATCATCCGTCACTATAATTGAACTTCAGCGTCCCTCTGGATAACTTTCGTGCGAATATTGTGACTCATTCATTAATTTCAACCACATAGTGATTGCATATATACATTAGCGAGGGGATCGAAGGGGCAGTGATGTAGGATATATGACCAGCAGTAAAAATATATTCAGAAATGCGCATCGTTTTTGTTCTACAGAAATAGTTAACTTTAATATCCCGTACTGCTAGCATATCAGAAATGAAATCTAACCTTGACCTACCCAATTTAACTGTCCGGAGGAAACTGGCGCGACTGCATTTTTTTCATAAGATATTTTTTCACAATCCATCAATGAAGCGAGACCTCATTTCACAACCGTCCTACCACTCATCGCGCATTGATCATCAGCATAAGGTTGCAATTCCGTTTTGCCGCACCAAATTCTTTTCAGCAGCCTTCTTACCGAAAACAGCCGCCGATTGGAACCACCTTCCCTCTTCCGTTGTATCAATAACAGACCCTTTGTTATTCAAGACTGCAATTTCTCAGCAATGCTTGTAACTATACGCAGTTTCCATTATCTATCTTTGTCTTGTATGTGCTTGAATTCTTATACATTTTTTAGTTGACTTATGTTGCCTTCCTGATTTGCGCATCTGATACTTGTTTCTTTATTTTGTCTTTTTTTCTTGTGTGTTATATATGTTGTACCCACCCCCTCTGTAATTAATGCCCTACGGGCCCTGAGGGTATTCTAATAAATAAATAAATAATACACGGACGTAACTGCACGACTAATGAGACACATTCATAATAGCAAGATACTGAAAAAAAAGCAAACAACCCTGTAAAGCTGGCAAACTAGAACAATGGGAGCAGGTTGCTTATCACTTGTTGAGAAGGAGCAGCACTTGTGATAGCAGAACACGATGACGCCAAGCGAAATGGTAACCTGACAACCTAACTTGTGCATTCCCCATTTATTTGTATTCTTTTTTATTATTGTTTTCTTCCATCTTTTTTGAAATCGTTTTAGTCCGCTTCCGCATCGCTATAGACGGAGGATGCTATAGTGGTATATAGACGCCGGCAAAAATCTCCGTTTTTCTAATAGTCTCTTTCTCTCTCAATGAATGTTCGAAAGCGTTGGCATTGCAGTGTAAAATGCTGACTTTGAGACCATGATCGTGACAATAATGGAGGACAGGTAACAGAGAATTTATAAAAAATAAGAGTAGGATTATATGTTACTGCTATATCGATGGACATCGCGAAGTTCTTCAGGAAGGGGCCCTTTTTGGTTCACAGACTACGCTGTAAATTCAAGTGTTATCCATTCACCGTTCTACACGTAGTATTTTTATACAGTGCCCACAACAAAAGAAGCTGAACAGTCAAGCACTATAGATCTACTATACGCATTAGGGCAACGCTGCGGGGATCGGCCCTTGCGAGCTCAGAACGAGAGAAGGCGCAATCCACTCGTCGCCAGCACGCTTCAACTGGTAAGTGAACCATGGCACCTTTGGATTCACTTGTAAAGGGCCCGACAAAGTTAAAGAGAGAGCGTTGTTCGAGTTTAGAACTCGAGAGGCCTAACACTCCTGGTAACGGCCCTTGATGGGTAGAAAACCATAGACAAAAAAAAAGATGACGCAGTCTTGGAGCACGGCAAAAGGGGACAATAAAGCTTATTTGGTAGGGAAACGATGAACGCACCACAACCGGGCAATACCGAAAAGAACGGTCGAAACGGAGTTAAGGTGGTTACGACATCGCCACCACGGGACCCAGCAGGCTGGTTACCACCGAGAGAGAATACCGTCACGTGGCCCCATCCCACCTACGCGTTAACAAAATGGAGAGTCGCCGCAGCGAAAGCGAGAAGAGGAAACGCGCGTACGATTGGCCTTGGCCTAGACCTTGGTGTATACGCCGGCCGCCACTCCAGTACTCCAGTCTCTCCGCATTGGGGCCGCATCTGGTGGCCCGAACGACAGATAACGGCGGGACTCTCGCACGCTTGCGCCGCTCCGCGGCAGTTATTGGCAAGCGTTGCGCCACCCCGACACAGCCGTGACAGCTCATAATCGTGCGGTCGTTTCCGCATGTTAGTGTGCGGATCCCACAAACACCTGCTCTAAAACGAACACGAACTTCTTACAGGAGCCAAAAGACATTTGTCGGACCAACTATTACTTGTGATATGAGCATATGATTAAAGCTACCGTCGTTGCTTCGTTTTCGGTTGTTTCTTTTTAACGTATTTTTATTCTCTGGAAAAAAAGCTGTCGTCTTCCTAGCAAAGTTGCGCTATGCTTACGTGACTGACACTGCAAGGAAGATGCAACTTATCCTTCAGTCTACGACAATGAGTCGCTTCGAACATATTAAATACAGCACACGTACTTACTACGCCACTAATGGCATGCAAGAGAGGCATCGCGAAAGCCCTTTCAGCCACAATAACCCCAACGTGGTTATTCGCGAACTTCTAACGTACCAGGTAAACCCCACGCCCTTCAGGAGCCGCTCAGCGTTCCCAGATTGAGCCATCGACAGTGACAGGCCTGCTGGGCAAACATTGCCGCCAGTGTCGGTCAGAAGCATGATGGATTTATTCCTGTGTGCCCAGCTGTCCCATGTTTCATTCAAACAGCGCGGGTGTTTCATTGAAACTACGCGAACGGTTGCGCATGCCGTTCGCACTGTTGAAAGTGTGCAGCCCGGTACGTCGCGTTCACAAGCGACGCGCTTCAAGGGAATCTGCAACACTTCTTAACGTGGTCAGCATGACGCTCCCTTTTCTTTCGACAAATGATGCCATAAATCCAAATGAACCCGCCATAAACGCGAAGTCTGCGGCCGCTGGTTGACTTGAACATCGCGAGCTGCGCAGTTATCTCGGTCGACACAGGATGCCGCCACGTGCCCGCGCGCTCTAGAGTGCCTCGATGGCAGCGATCATATTGACAGTAAGCCGCGTGTTCGAAGAGAAAAAAAACATGCATAAAAAAAAGAAGACAACGCTCAAGGTAATCATGCCCACTTACGAACGGGTGCATCCCCACGCCTTCTTGTTATCACCCTTGCGTAGCTTCGAGCGCACTCACTGGTACAAAAGGTGGTGAGAGCGGTGAAAGCGTGCTACTAATCCGAGTAACTCCGCCCGTACTTGACAGATTCTAAAATTTTTAGCGGCCGTTTATTACATAGACAATAAGCTCTTTTGATGAGGCCATTCGACGATTGCTTAAAAAAAGCGTTGCAGGGCCCCTTTAAGCCGTTATTACATTGACATACTGCGCTGAAAGTTTTTTCGCCCCGAACTTGACACTGTATCATGCCGCAACATGAGCGAAGGAAGCAAAGTTAAAAAGGACGCGAATAAGACTTCATATCCCTGTAGTACACGAGTGCCTGCAGATCCGTAAATGTTTAACTATACGCTGATCGTGACGCAATCATAAGACACGGTAGAGCTTCAACACTGCAAAGCCAACAGTTCGGCCTTCAACCTCGTGAAAGTTTCTCTGTTTTTCAAGTATTCTGTTTTTCAAGTATTCTATTTTCAGTGTGACCCCGTGGGACGTTTCTACTGAAACAGGCGTAATTGTCAGAGCACAGGCGTAATTGAGAGCGCAGGCAAAAGCGTATATTGTTACGAGACACTCATTAATTACTCACGTGCAAGTACGTCTACTGCGCTGCCCCCTCCCCCTCTAATGGTTTCTCCTCTTCATGTGTGGTGCATTACCCCAGGGTTCGGCCCCACCTTTGACCAAGCGACGTCGTCATCAGATGACGTGATAGCGTGTACTACGTCATTCGCCATGCCATGTGACGTCACAATTTGAATACGGCTCGTCATAATGACGTCCCATCAAGTCACCATAGATGGCGTGTAATTTTTGCGTCGTTTTTGTTTTTCACGCCGGTTGCGGAATTTTGGACTGCCATATATATATATATATATATATATATATATATATATATATATATATATATATATATATATATATATATATATATATATATATATATGGCTTTTGCCCTAAGTAACACATCATGAGCACCATCATGTCGATACAGGGTGTACATATATGTCTTCAATTCCGCCATATATATCCTAAAAGTCATAAGTGCAAGTGAACCTCTTTACGGCCTCCGAATAAGCCTCGCCAATCAACAAAGCACACTAGCTTTGCACGATGGCTGCAGAAGTCTAATCGGCGGTCCGTATACACATATTGTTGTTAGTTGCCAATACATGGGCGCGCCGGCCACTGCGCGTTTCCGTAATCTTTATCCACTACAAACGGCAACATTAAACATAAAGATGTTAGTGAGAGCAAGCCTCTGAAATTGCCTATGCAAACTGTGCATGGAATTTGATCCGCGCTACATAGGCCCTAACATGCCTCGCACCATTTGCAGACCACGTCCCACGAATATAACTGATCAAACTGGGATTTTTAATAAGGGCACGATCAAAGCGGACGCTTTACAGCCGGACGTGAAGTGCAGCCTTTCCATATCCCTCGTCACGCGAAGCTTTTGTAAATCTCTCGTAAAGGTCAATAAGTGGTGTTCATCCTTGTAAAAGATAAGTAAGCCACGCGCTCGCGGCCGCAGAGCTATCTCTGAAAGAACAGTATAGAACAAAAAGAACCACGTGAGCGAAACTCGTGAATGAAAAATACGCCCTACGCAAACGGCATCGTGTAATCATTGCATGTCAATCATACCTGCGAACAATAATATCAGCCCGTTGATAATACCCGCACTACCGCCAAAAACAGCAATCTTTTTTGACTGGAAACTGCAACTCCTCACGCGAAAGTACGCGCACCTAACGGCCCCCTTTCTGCAGGCCAGAGCATTATTCAGGCAATGTTGCACGCACTCTGAATGATTCGGCTGTATACGATCGCGTGAGCAAAAGGACGTCGATATCGGCGATCACCTTCGATATAACCCCACAGCGTTTACAGCCCACGAAGCCAAGAGAAGCCATGCACGGGGGAATTAAGTAATGTCACAGCGACTGAAACCCGTGCCACACTGGCCCAGAAAATGACATATTTCGAATGCCTTATTATTTATTGCCATTTTCGCGGCGCCACATCTGCAAAGCAAATGACATTCGCCCTATTTAGATTTGTCAACAAATGACATCGCCAGAACTCATTCGACTGAAAAATTCGTAACCCTGCCGCGGTGGCCTATAGTGGCTAACGTACTCGGCTGCTGACCCGCAGGTCGCGGGATCGAATCCCGGCTGCGGCGGCTGCATTTTCAATGGAGGCAAAAGTGCTGTACGCCCGTGTGCTCAGATTTGGGTGCACGTTAAAGAACACCAGGTGGTCGAAATTTCCGGAGCCTCTCTAGTAATCATATGGTGGTTTTGGGACGTTAAACCTTACATATCAATGAATGAATCAATACATTAATGAGAAATATGTACTATCAACACAAACTTTGTTCACCGCAGTGCACATAAAAAAATAAGAATTGAAATAGCGTCTATAACGTCAAAAATATTTTTGACATGATTTTAAAGAAATTTCCTGTTATTCCCTAGCTGCACTATAGCGAAATTGACGTCATAATTGCAACGGATTCGATGTTACGGGCAACATGTCGGATTCTATAGGCTTAGAATTCAGCACATAATGGCCGAAGTTGCTGTGGTCAGTTGTAATTATGTTATAAAAAACCAGCAACGAATTCAATCAAATGGTACATTAATATGATTTCTACTTTCCACTATGAACGCAGTGTGCCTTGATATTTTATTACTATGCGAAAATTGCTGGCTTCGAATGTCACTGTCATCGACATCTTCAGGTGAATTGCCATTAATTTATAAGCGAGCGGCAGATCCGGCGAAAAGTTGTCATTTAGGAACTTGATAACTTAACTACTAAATGTCATTTCTTGTGTCTGTGTGGCACAAGTATATTAGACAGAACCGAGTCCAATACAGCTCGTTCTGCGGCAGAAAAAAAAAACGTATTAAGTATTTTTTTCTTTCTTTTTCCAGACGGATAAGGTGCAATAACACGCGCTCTCCAAACAGAAAAAAAATAGACACGCATAAAATAGGTGGAATAAGTTAACAGAAAGGTGCTGGTTGTTTGAAGGAGGGAAGACGACGGGCGCAATACCTCCGGCTTCTAAAACGAGCAGCGAACAAGCAAGCCCGCTCAGTGTGCGAGTCGTTTGCGCAAGGGCTAAAAAAAACTACGGGGTAGCGTGAAAATGAACATTCCGGAAAGCGTGCCAACAAGTGGCGTTTTGTTTATTTAAAAAATAAACGGAGCTCCCTCTCGCTGCCTATAATTACGACGCTCCGATGGGACCGAGAGCGAAGTATCACGAAATAAAAAAATACTTATAATAGAAATATTTCATGAAGGTGAAGTAACATGTTTTTTTTTACGACCAGATGGGTATATAGACTTTGCGCCTTTGCGCGGGAATATAAGGTTGATGTGCCGCGAGACGAAAGTAACGCACAAGCAACGCAAGGAACTAAATTAGCGTTATGAACGGAAGGAACGTTTGACTATAAATAGTGAGTGTTCAAATAGAATTTTTTTAAAACACTGAATCCCATTGAAATAAGGCACTCAATTACCTTTTTTTAGTTCTTTAAGTAAAAATTTGAAAAAAAAGGCAGCATACTCCACGCCTGTTTTCGGCTTTGAACGTATACATATGCGCTGCAGCAGTTCTCAGCAATTCACCCAAGCTTACTTGTATTGCTTGTTATGTTTTGTATTACCATTGAAAATGACATTCACCACGTGGGAATAATCACGTTAAATACTTCCTGCATACTTGTGCAGTCTGACCGTATGACATAGTTAGGCCGCCGAGAATCATTTCTCTATATATGCCAGTTCGAATCTGTCTTCCCCGTATAGTATATCTGCTTAAAACAGAAACCTGCGCCATGTCCACTGTCAATCATCATGATTTTCATGCAAGGATAGACTGTTTGTATGGGGGCAGTCTGTTTGCACCTCAAAAATCAGGAGACCTGAGCAGCACGTCACGTGTGACTTCATACCACCGCTGTACGATTTCTTATAAAAGGCAAGAGTGCCTGGCGTTGCGTACATATCGCTATTTTTCCAGTGCCACTTATTGGGCCGTGTCACTGAGGAACCAGTAACCTACGCCTTGCAGCTTCGCAGTTCTAACTTATTTTCTAGCATTATCAATTTACTACAGTCTGTGCCTAGGGTCGACAGCGACAGGCCACTCTATCAATGACGTCACAAGCACCGTTCAGGTCACGATACCATGGCGCGAATGGACTCTCCCGCATGTATGAACCATGTTCGATGCTTGAAGCTTCTTACCAGCTCTGTGACGTATGCCTCGTTTTATCCGCCGCCGCGGAGCTGCACTTGCGTCGGTTCAAATCAAAACGGATGCGTCGGTAAAACTCACTGTTTCTTCGCTCTCACACTATGACGGAGCTGCATGGTTGTGACGACGTGTCCTGACGATGAGAAAAAATCACCGTTGTTTGTCCGCCTATAAAAACTATGTTGTCAACTCAATGGCAAGAGACGAAATGGTCAGATGAAAAAGCGCCATAGACGCAAGGCAAGACTTTCAGCTCTTAATTTCTGGCACAATCCCCCCCCCCCCCCCCCCAAATATTTACTTTGAATCGTTGGAACACGCTCTAGATAAGACTCCTAATTCATATTTTGCACTTCTTCGCAATTAGCACTGAAGCGAAAGCCTATAGACATAGAGCTCGCAAGTAACAAACGGGCCAATGGTGCGCACGTATTATGTTATCGTGAGAAGGTCGGTGGTATAACAATAAAGTTTTACGAATATGACATTGAAAACAGATGCTCTTGCGCCTGTCACTGGACGTAAACTCCTGCCACTACAGTACAGCTGGCGAGACTGAACGAGCCTGCCGTGTATTTCGATCGTGTCACCCGGAGGACAAGCAGACTTTTAGCAGGCGGTTAGGTCTAAGGCCACTCACACAGCACACGTGCGCGAATGTTAACCCCGACAACGCCGGCGTTTGAAAGGACTTTGACCGGGGCAGCGGTGTAGTACGTACAGCTGCAGTGCTATCCGCCGCGGAATGTTCAATTAGACTAGCGCGGCACCAAAGAAGTAAGAAAAAAACGATGGTAAAAAATAAGAGAAAAAGAAACAATAGAATGGACACGACGCGCAGTGCGGTGAAGCCGTTTCCTCGAAAGAGCGAGAAGCACTTGTCCATTAAGAATCTCAAGACCACTGGGCGGTACACGATAGGCGAATGGGGAGAACTGAGGCAGAAAATAAAGCGATAAGTAAAGATACGAATAAAGCAGCAATAAGAGTGAGGGAAGAAACCGCACAACACAGGGGAGTGTGTTGTGCGGGAACCGAAATAAACAAAAACGACCAAAATAGACCACCGATTTACAGCCGTCTATTCTCGCCCGCGGGAGAGGAGAGGTAGTTTCCTTCGCGAGCGCTGCAAGTTCGGCCAGTCGGGCAATAAGCGAGAATGTTTTGGCGGGTCCCCGATAAGCCCTGCCCCGCGCGCCAAGCGGGAATCTAAGCTTCCCGGAGGCGGAACAAAATGGATTATTGGCAAATATACGCACAGCAGTTTCCACTATATATCTGAAGGAAAGGAGGGTGTAGTTGACTTTCGTGAGTGCGCTCAGGGGTTACAACTTTGTTGTTGTTTTCAGCGCGCGAGAGGTGCCCAGGAGGAAAAAAAAATAATTGAAAGAAACGGTAGAAAACAAAGCAACGTATCTCCTACCGAGAGAGCTGGCCGCGGGAATTTTCCGAGCGGTTTCCAAGGCCACCGCCACTTCCGGCGATCCCCTCGAAACTGAAAGCGAGAGAGCCGCGCCTGTGGAAAAAAGAAAGAGGGTCGCTTCTGAAGCCGAGGTGGATGATGGAGACGAAGGGCGCGAAGATGCGCGCGCGTCCTCCAGGTTCTCGCAGCGGCGCTCGTCTGGACGGGAACCGTGGGGAAGGGTTTCAAAGACTCGGACGTGACTCATCGCGTTGTTTACCAGATTGTGCGAGCAGATACTGCACAGTGCGCTCGCTGGCGTCCCCGAGGCGCAGCCATGCCGCAGGCCACTCTTTTGAATTAAGTCCAAGAATGATGACCTCCATCCACTCGAGCGTCGGCATCGATAACCACCCCTATGTATATGTGTGCATGAAAAAGAGGCAGGGATATGGCGCAGCTTCCTATCGAAAGGTCTTCCCGCGGCACACGCTCCCGCAAGGCACCCTGCTTTACGGCCCTTCGCTCTTCCGTCGTTTTCCACTGAAGCTTTCCAAGGACACACAAATAAGGCATGAGCGGCGTGCGGTTTCGCCTTTTATCCCACTATGTATAGACCAAATAACGGTTGACGGGGTCGTACTTCGTTCGTATCGGCGGGGAAGACTAGTAATCTAGACCGCTGTCACGCAGTGTGAACGACAGCTACGCGAGAATTTACGGGGAGCCTCGCTGAAAGCGACGTGCGTCACCGTACATGCATGCACTGTATGAGATCGAGAGAAGACGTATAGTGGAGTTGCATGTAGGCAGTGCTTCACGAATGATTACATACTCCCAAACATCGACAAGTACTTCAAGCTATATACTTGAGTCAACGCCTCAAGTATATAGCACGCAGATACGTCTTTTGTGTGATTTTAAATGAATATTGGGCCCATTTTTTGAAACACCCTGTATATATTTCGCTCTTTGTATTAGGCCGCCGCATACTGTGTCTCCGTGGCCCTGTGCCGAAAAGCATGGTATACGAACGATAAATAAATAAATAAATATAGAGATGAATAAATATATAGTTAAAGAAATAACAAACAAACTAACTAATGGCATTCTGCGTTAACTGGCCACAGAAAATGCGTCACAAGCACTTGTGGAAACCTGTTCCTAAGGATCCTGACATTATATTTGACGCAAGCGCAAAAACATCAAAATAAATTAAACGCAATATTTTATTTTGAAATCCTTTTGCTCTCAAGCATGACACTTTTGCGCAAAAGACGCTATTGGTGTACAAACATTTCGCGACTTTTTTTCTGCCCCCCTCCCACCGCGAATTCAGACAAAGCTGGAGTCCCCGGAAAATTTCTGGGGATTTTAAAAAAACCATAACATCAAGGCCCATTCGCACATGTGGGAGTCGGCGGCTTCTCTCTCTCTTTCTCTGTATATCAATTTTGAAGCGTTTTTTTTCAGCGTTCCCCGCTATAGAATGAAGTACGTAAGTATGTTTTTAAGCCCCTAGCGCTCTTGGGCACTGCACGGTATTGCCTGCAGAATTTGACAGTGACAACGTTAGAATTTATATTTCAGTCATCGGTATGCAGCGTACAAGCATTCAGTCCTGTCAGTGTGTGAGCAATAAATTGCACGTCTATAGTATTAGTTAAGGCAAAGTGGAACGGAATTCCATATCGGCTGAATTTGTTACACATCGTTGGTAAGTATAGCCTTTACTACTGAAGACACAGAGCCAGATCACTCTTGTTTGTTGTTTGTTGCTTGTTACAGAATGCTTTAGAGTGCACACCCGAATACACGACGCGTTCACCTGATGGTTTTCGTTCAAGTGAACATGACTTTGTTGCACATAGTCATGGTGTTGAGTGCGATGCACACGACCTCCCAACGCGATCTACGATTGCGCAAAAGCAAACTGTTCTTGCTCGAAATCTCTAGTGGCTAAGTTATACCCGGCTGCTGACCCGCAGGTCGCGAGATTTAATCCCGGCTGCAGCGGCTGCATTTTCAATGGAGGTGAAAATAATGTTTACGCCCGTATGCTAAGATTTGGGCGCACGTTAAAGAACCCAAGGTGGTCGAAATTTCCGGAGCCCTCCACTACAACGTCTCTCATAATCATACGCTGGTTTTGGGACGTTAAACTCTATACATAAGACTCAATTCTTGCTGGAAACCAATATTTAGCCGTTTCGAATCTTCACGCAGCTTTATCTTAATAGTTTAACATGCAAATATAATGTACTTGTGGTTTACAATTTTCCCCCTACCGTTCAACTAGACAGCTGGCGGTGCATCTTAGTGCATTCACAATGGAAGAACGTTACATGCGCAAGATAGCAACTGCAAAGGCTTGGTGTATATGCGAAACAGCTTATGGTCGAGCCTGCTCCCTCCCAGCGCCGTCCACGTCACACTGCGCATGCGCAACAGCTGGCCCAAGCTTCCGGAGGAGACCGCAGGAAGCACCACGGCAGCTCCACTAGTAGGGTTCCTCGATGCGCGCGCCCCCTGGGTGCGCGCATCAAGGAATGATCCACGCGCGCTCCGCTCACTCTCCCCACGGCAACGCCACCGCTAACGGTACGTTGCAGTGCTGCGGAGTTGCCACTCGGAATTGCAATGAATCCGAAATCATTCCACATTGTTGCCACCCCGAAATGGAACAGAATGGCGGCAAAGCTTGGAGGAATGGAATGGGAATAGAATTAAGCACATTTTCACGGAATTAAATGGGAACGGAATGACATCTTTTCCCAAAATTGACCACATTTTCGTCGACGTGCTGTTTTTCAAACTTCAAACATTAGTAAGTGAAACCCTCGAACTTAACAATAAAGCAGTATATTAAAAAGGCTTGGCTGATTACAGCCATGGTACATTTATAAGCAACGCACCTACTAAAATTCTGCCTTATATAAACTGTGTTGCTTCACATTTTTTTTTCTATTCTTAGCGTAACCACGGCTTTATGCCATGGTATCCATTTTATACGATGGCGGCATACCCACGTGCCTTAAACCATGTGATGTTTTCTCCTCGAGGCGCCTCAGACACTTACTCTCTCCCCATCCTTCACTTTGTTTTTGCCTTTGCTACCATCGGCGACATGAACGCATATTCGAAAAAGTGCTTCTCTAAGTTGCGATGAGTACTGACACCGGCGCGATGCTTGTGTTTACTACAAGACTTCGTATACTAGCTTGCGCGCAGTCTCGCCATAGATTACTCCCTTTCTTTTTTGCAATACTGCCCCCCCCCCTGCCTGCCCCGCCACGGTGGCTAAGGTATTCGGTTGCTGACCCGCAGGTCGCGGGATCAAATCTCGGCTGTGGCTGCTGCATTTTCGATGGAGGTGAAAATGCTGTAGGCCCGTGCACTGAGATAAACACCAGGTGGTCAAAATTACCGGCGCCTTCCACTACGGCATCTGTCATAACGATATAATGGTTTTGGGACGTTAAACCAGCATACCAATCATATCCCCCCCCCCCCCCCCCCTGCCTACACACTTGGGTGCCTTCGCCTGAAACTCTATCGCAAAGGTCTGTAGGTCTGCGCCGCGCCGCACACATTCACACACGATGAAGAATTGTGTGCTGTCTGAACTGTGTCTGCGATGAACTGTTGTACAAGATGAACCGTCCAGAGAGAGAGAGAGAGAGAGATATAATAGACTTTTGAAAGCATTGTTTCGAGTAGCCAGCCAAAGCAGGTAATCCGACGTAACAAAGGCAAGATCCCACGTAACCAAGCCTCCCCGATTCCCTATACGCGACGATTCGCTAAGTCGTCATTTTAGCATTAACGCATTTAAGCTTAAACAATATGAAAACATCATTCGGTTAAACATGCACGCTTAGAAAAAAGGCCTTCTTATTCACTAGCTAAATACTAACCGTATACCTGCCACAAAACGCACGAACCTTCTAGTAAGCGAACGTAAAAATGATGGTTAGTGAAACTTGCTAGTTTGCAAAATAAATAGTTCGCGAATAGTGCTGATCGAATACATTACTAAATTTTTAGTTAAAGGGCGTTTATATGTGCATGCATATTGCCGCATCATCATTATTCAATTATAGAAGTATATATAGGATACGCGAATACATGCGTACACGTAGATTAATTAGTTGCCACTAATTACTTCATCTAATTATTTCACCTAAGTACGCATCCCAGCAGCATACATAAATGCATTAACGAACCACAGTCGAGGATATACACGCAAGCGCACACACAGAATATCAAGACTTAGCCGGTATTGTATACTATAACAGCCATTTTAGGGCTATTTATGCACCTATTTTGCAATAGCACACTGTCTACTGGTTAGCAGCCATACAGTTTAGAAAAAGAATGGATGTTTTGTACACATCGTCATCTACCCTTCTATATTTGTGTGCCATCATTTCGCACGAAATAGTTTATTCCAAATCAATCGAGAAAATTATTGGTCTAAAATTTTCTTTAAAAAGTCACGATTACTGCGAGAGATACGGCGGTGTTTACGAGAGATCTGGCAACGTATGTGGCTTAGTAGTTGCCTAGTTAAAAAGACAAAGAAATCATTCCTGCTTAATAACGGCAAAAGTTTCAAGCTTTACTATGGCTGCTGGCTATAGTGAAAAAATGCCACAAAGGTAGTAAAATACGCCCGAAACAGGCAAATGCATTCGTTACCAAATGTTAACTTTTTTTTAAACGATTGTGCTGACCCTGCAAACGAGCGGGAGAACTGCCCCTATAGGAACTAGTAGTGTGGTTGTACTGCAAGAGATAAGTCACGAAGCTCTCAATCGCGGTAACGTGTTTAGCATAGTTTTACAGATCTTATGCATCTGATGACATCAACTTTAGGTCATTAAAATCATTCTTAGCTCGACAAAGCTATCAAGATATACCTTTCGTACGTTGAGGAATTGTAGGAATGGGATTGACCTGCCTGGCCATTCCCGGAGTGGGAGGTGGGAGTGGGAGGTGGCCATTCCGCAACAGTATAGTACGTCGAGGGCCACTGGCAGCAATGCTGCTGACTGCTGTGGAGAAGAGGGCTGGAGCAGCAGCCACATCTTTATAATAGCGAAATCCGAGATTGCAAATCCTCTCCACTCAATGCGCTGTAGAGTCAATCTCGTCGGAGTGCTCTCTCTTGTAGATTACCCGCCACGGTGGTTTAGCCGTTACAGTGCCCGACTGCTGACCCGAAGATCGAGGGATAGGATCCCTGTGGTGGCGGCGGCTGCGTTTTCACGGAGGCGAAATGCTTAAATCCTTGTACATTTAGATTTAGGTGCTCGTTCGAAAGCACCATATGGTCAATATATCCGGAGCCCTCCACTACACCGCCCCTCGTAATCACATCGCGGTCTTGGGACATAAAACTCCAACAATGGTTAGTCAACAGCAATTCTAAAAAGCGCCGTCCTTTAGACGCTTGCGCGCTAGACTACAGCGGCTACAGAATTCCAGCCACTGAATGGCACTCACACCGTAGCTGTGGCATTGCAAGGATATGCGTCCGCTTCATCTACGGCAGGTACCGGGTTCGATTCACAGTGCAGGTCGGCCACCCACCGGTTTATAAATAGGAGACAGGCGGGCTCCGGCGCAGTGACGCGACATCTCGTGGTGAAGCTTACTCTGCCTAGAGAACTCACAACCCGTTGCGCGGGTACCTGGGCAATGACACTCTGAGGAATAGATGTGGTGCACAGAACTCAGAGAGGACTGGATTCACATGACGAGACGGATCACCTGTTCAGAAACGAGCACGACGTAGGACCTATGCTAGCACCGCCCAATCGTATCGACGCACAAAAAGGAGCTGCCGACTAGCCTCGATGCGCGCGCCCTAACGGGAGCATCAAGGAACTCTACTGCCGACGCGCCGCTTGCGGCATCTTGTGGTATGACTCACTCCAGCTCAGTCACGTCGTCAGCACACTGACCATAAAGAAGCAACACGGAATGACGCTATAGACCAGCCACAGGCGCGCAGGCATCGGCGTTTCCAGTTTGCATGCCATGGCGGCGCGTCTCAGAAGGCGCTATAACAAGCTGGCCCAATTCGGACGCGTCGACAACACCACGCGTCATCGCTTTTGTGCGCCGAAGAAGAGGGTTGATTGAAAAGTGGCAGGGGATAGGCGTGTGCCCCCGAACGGCTTGTCAGCAACCCTGCGTTGCGCAATGTGGGCCGGTTTCGAAAGCAGCGTATAACGGAGTCGACAGCCAAGTATTCAACCGACCCTGACTCAAACCTGACACTCGCATGTGGTGAACTGTCTACACTCGAACGGCATTCGCCCGAAAACAAGTCGATTGAAAAGGGGTGTTATACTGTCAAATGCGCGACGGTACCAAACCCCGTCGTCCTTCTTTTCATCCTTGGACAGGCAGACTGTGATCATTGGACCGCAGCAAATGATGTTCTTCGGATTATAATATGTCAGCAATTACGCATTTACACATGTGCACACACGTTCCGTTACATTCACAAGCGCGCAAAGCGGTCGCTTTCTCTACAACCTCTGAAGGCCACCGCGCTGCAGCGGGCGGAAGAGACGTGGCGTAAACAAGCTCGCCTAGTCCCGCAGCGCAACGTTGCGACATTGAGTGCCGACGGGATCAAGTGCAAGCTACAGCGCTTATTAAGCTGGAAGGCAGGCGGCTGGGAAGGGCAAGGAGACCTCGCCTTCGCGCGGCGGTATCAACTTCGAAGCACGGACAGATGGAAGCGCGGCTGCGTTGCACAAGCTGTGCCTTGTGCCATGCGCACTGTAAACAACATCTCAACTTCTTCAGTGGGGCGCCGCGAAAAAAAAATAGAAGCGCAAAAAATGTAACTAAAGCATAGCATAATTATTTGGAAGATGATTGGACAACACATCGGATTCTGTTAGATTACGTCAACCAATCCTCTACCCGGAAAATAATTTCGGGGCTACTCAAAACGCGCCAAGCATATATATATGCGTCGTGCGTGACCGTCACTCACGTGAAACGCCCGTGGAAAGCTGCCACGTCGCGAAAGTAGAAGTGTGATTTCAGAAACAACCTTAATAAGAGTTTCTGCCAACGAGTCAACGACCGATTCGCAAGTACCATCGCCTAAAGGTGCCGCAGTGGAAGATTCAATATGGTGCCCGAAAAGAGCGTCGGATCCCCTGCACGCGTGTGCGTTCTTCATATCTTCTGCTTTTCTGGCTTAATTGGTGCTATAAGATGACTGCCTTTTTCGAAGTCGCTGTCACTAAGCAATACAATGCGTGGCGTGGATGCTTCATAGTTACGGATACGTTTATTGCTTCATCGAGAGCGGTCCTGAACGTCAAAATTTGCAGTGGCGGAAAGGGCTGCAGAGCACCGTGTCACTGTGCAACGGTTTAGCCTGCACAAGTCACGTGTCCGCACCAGCTAGAATTTATTCATGACAGGACAGCTTATGTTCACGAAAGCGCAGCATTGACCTGTGCCGAAGAGAAAGTAGCTCCAGCCACGAGAGGAGAGCTCGTGGGAAGCGTCAGCAAGTGAAGCCATTGATTGATAAGTGGGGTTGAACGTCCCAACACCACCATATGATTATGAGAGACACCGCAGTGGAGGGCTCCGGAAAGTTCGACCACCTGGGGTTCTTTAACGTGCACCCAAATCTGAGCACACGGGCCTAAAATTTTTTTCCCGCCTCCATCAGAAATGCAGCTGCTGCAGCCGGAATTCGATCCCGCGACATGCGGGTCAGCAGCCGAGTACTTTAGCCACCGCGGCGGTGCCACAAGTGAAGCCGAAGAATTTACCAACGCCTAAAGGAATAAATGTTGCCCGCTTTTAAAGCATCGTCGTTTTAAGATAGGAAACCGCATGACAGCTTAGGCAGGTTATATAAAGGTACGTTAGCTTGTTTTGACAAGTGCCGTTACAGACTTCTACACCATCATTCTTTCTCATCACCTTTCCCCTCCCCCAGTACATGGCGACAAAGCAGACACTTCCACAGGTTAACCTCGATGGCTTTCTTTGCTGATCGTATTTTTTTGTATTAATAGTGCGTGGTCGCAGAAACTTCCTTTCGCTCTCATCCAAACACCACCTATTTACATCGGTAGCGTAATTTATTTATTTTTTGCTCCATATTCGATAAGGAGGGGGGTCAATAAACCTTACTGATCCCAAATGGCAGTGGGCATGGGGAAGCGACGAAATGGAGGCTGACTTAATTTTCTGCAGCACTGGTGGTACCGGTGGGAGGCAGATGCGATTGCCGGTGATTTCTTTAATGTTGCGCAGATGATGCGCAAAAAAAAACGAATAAAAATGGCAGCCGTATCTACATGTTTCACTGCAAATGTGGTCGAAAGACGATAGTCTTGCGTCTGGAGATAGTGAACGGAAATGGGGGGACCCTTAAGCTTCGCCTTTAAGAGTTGAACGCTATAGCGAAATCCGGGGCCCCTAGTGCGCCCTTCAACCGTTAAGTGTATACTTAATAATATGTTTTGTCACACACACACATACACACACACACACACACACACACACACGCACACACACACACACACACACACACACACACACACACACACACACACACACACACACACATACACACACAGAAGATTGTACCAGCGCGCGCGCATGAATGGTACATACAAAATTTTGATCCAAAGCAAAAATCGCATAGCCTCCAAGAGATACGCTAAGCACGCGTTATTAAGTCTCTCACAATGCCTCACAGATGGCAGTACATTATCTAGCGTTTGCTGTTTGCCTGATCAACGCCTCTGGAAAGGCATGATATGTTTTCCGTTAGATGGACATAGTTGTCCATATTTAGAGCTGTTTGAAAGTTCCTGTGTGTTTTTAACGGCGATGGCTGCACCATGCCGGTCTTTTTCGACGTAGTTTGATGGCCCCCCAATTGCGCCTACAAATCATCGAATGGGCTTGTTTTCGTCATGACACCTGTCAAACAAAATGCGTTAAGGAGAGTCCTTCCACTACATGATATTTATGTAGTGTTTTTTTCCCGAAGCAGCTGCAAGTAGCATCGTGGCTTTGTGGTAGAACACCTGCTTGCCACGCGAATTTGCGTAGCAAGCAGGGAACCTGGGCCGTTAACGGCCCGGGTTTCTTGCCCGGTGGGACCGTAAATTTTATTCTTTATTTTATTTGATTCTTACTCAATTTTTCACTCACAAACGATTTTTCACTCACACTCAACGGTGCCGACGCCGCCGGCGTAATTTCTGCTACACCAGCTCTCTAACGCCTTCGCGTTAAAACGTTTCTTTGATGTTCTGCGCAAGAAAATCGGTGAATTGTATTTTGAAGGCGCTGCATTCGAGTGCCTCGATCCCCACAGCAAAGGCGAAGGAGCGCAACGAAGAGCGTGAAACACGAGCGCTATCTGTCAGTTATCTTCAAAAACAAAGGATGGGTGCGCGCGCCTGCCTCGGAGGCGATAAGGTGTAGAACGCAAAGCGACGGGCAGGTGCCGCCACCGTTACAAACTGTCCTTTATCGTTACAGAGGTTAGCAAAGCGTTGGAAACACTTGCCTTTTTGTGCATAGCGTTACAATGTCAGAGCAGCGTGATAAACGCTACGGCCCTTATACAGAATTACCTATGTAGGCCTTCTCTAGTATAAAAAGACACATGCAGAATATTGACGTGTTGTTATTGCGCTTCAGATATGCGCAATAATTTGTTTTCAATTAACAATCGCACAAGTATGAACGCTAAAGCTTGAGCAATATTGGTGGGCGCAGCGGATGTGGTTGGATTTTGGCCGTTTCGTGTATCGTTTCGGCGAACAAACAGACAAACGGACAGACAAACAGACAAACGGGCAGACAAACAGACAGATTAAAATTTTAGCATCAAAGGGCTCCCGAAAAGACTATCGCCTTTTAAAAAAAACTGGTAACACTGACGCGACGATAGGCCGTGACACTGCAGGCGGTCACTCCCACAATCTTTGCGAAAATTTCCGCCGACGGCCGTGGGGAGGCGTGACTGACGGTATACGGAACTTCGGAATACAAAGCGACATACCTGGTATGAGATAGTGCGAGCCTTCTGTTTTAATCAGTGGGCGCACTTTCAGGCCACGTCATTGGCCAGGGCGAAAGTCGCATGTTCGACAGGAAGGCCAGCCGTCTGAAGTGGCTAATGAAAACAGCGTAACACTGTCACAATTGAGAGTACGATACGCTATGCCGCGGTGTCAGAGCTAACAGCCTCATAAAATTTGGGAGGTGATGATCCTTACTGAATCACCAACGAAACGCACACTGCCGAAGGGCATAGCCACGTAGCTAGTTAGCTGGGCCCGCCGCGGTGGTCCAGTGGCTAAGGTACTCGGCTGCAGACCCGCAAATCGCGGGATCAAATCCCGGCTGCGGCGGCTGCATTTTTGATGGAGGTGAAAATGCTGTAGGCCTGTGTGCTCAGATTTGGGTGCACGCTGTATAGAGAAGTCCAAGTGGTCGAAATTTCCGAAGCCCAGATTAATATTTATTTCGGCGCCAGATGTATTATTTCATTGGGGACTCTTGAAACTATAGTGATCTTGATCGTTAAAATTCAACGCCTGCAGCGGCGGAGGAGAGTTCACGCGACAGTCGTCAGCATGATTAGTAATAACCAGTACGCGGATCAGTAACCTCATTTATTCGCGTAAGGAACACGCTGCAAAAATTCGGCTTATACCAATAGTTCCAGCGGGAGAGGTTTCTATTATTACGGCTTTATACAGTTTCCACCATGATAGCTGCCTTTGCGAGTTAGAAAAGCACAAGAAGCGACAGCGGCCAATTCGAGGTGCTTTTCCTGATAGCACAGTCTGCGACTCGACGAAGCTAAAATTAATTTGTATGCGAAAACGCGATCGACAATACCCGATTACAGAACTCGCCCCGCCGCGGTGGTCTGGTGGCTAAGGTACTCGGCTGCTGACCCGCAGGGCGCGAGTTCGAATCCCATCTGCGGCGGCTGCATTTCCGATGGAGGCGGAAATGTTGTAGGCCCGTGTGCTCAGATTTGGGTGCACGTTAAAGAACCCCAGGTGGTCTAAATTTCCGGAGCCCTCCACTACGGCGTCTCTCACAATCACATGGTGGTTTTGGGAAGTTAAACCCCACATATCAATCAATCCGACTACAGAACTCGAGCCGGCAACAAACGCGAGATCCTATAGATTCCAGCCGCTAACGACAGCACGACGACGACGGCGGCGTCAAAACGCGCGCACAGAGACGGCGTGTACACACATCCGGTCGGTGCTTATGGGAAAAGGTCGAGGTCACGAGGGGCACTCCCGCATAGTGCCACACGCGCACGCAGATGTGAGCGGCCGCTCGGCGTCAGAAGAGACGGTCGTTGTTGGGCGTAGCACACTGTGTGCCCTTTGTGTGCGCCACGCCCAGACGACAAGACCAATGAACGGAAGCGAGCGCCGGACTCGGCGGGACGAGCCCATTGAAGCCGGTGAACAATGGTAGAGCAGAGCATTTAATACTGACTGCTTCAAGAAAGTCGTTGAACGGTGATAGATATAGTGCATGACAACGCAGACGTCGCCCAACACATATAGACACGGGCGCGTAAGCGTTCGCTGCTATAGAAAATAGCAAGGAACGAAGTGTTCGCTTCTTTCCCAGTCTTCGAGCGCTTCCGAGAACACAACTTACTCTTGACATGAGAGGGGACCAGAGATAATGTATGAAGAACGATATGCGGACATTGTATAGTACTTAGTAGATCCGATTTGCATATTACCTAGCAACTTACGACCATTAGTAAAACCTACTGCGACAAAAAACAAAAAAAAACAGACAAGGAGTGGGGGCGAATGGTGGTACAGAAATGAGTGAACGAAGAAAAGAAAGTCTAGAAGAAAAAAGAAACACGCGAGTGCAAAGTGCATGTGTAAAAGACAGTGCGATGGTCCCTCACATTGCCGGCATAACAACAGGAGCGCACGGGCTATGCGGACGTGCCGGAGCATTTCCCAGAGCAAGCGGGCGGGCTAAACAAACCGCTCAAAAACAAACAAACGAAAGAGGAAGGGGACGGAGGGGGAGATAAACAACGCTCGCTCCATCTAATGACGAACAAAAGCGCTTTCGGACGAAGTAATTTGCTTAATGAGCAACCGACACGACTACAGCAGAAACCATACCATGCGCGACACCGTTCAAGCAGGAGTCAAACAGTGGGCAACAAGACCAAAAAAGAAAATGAAAAAAACGTCGCAGCCTCACGATAGTCCGGATCACGATAGTCTTCTCGGAAAAAGCTGCACGCTGACTGTCTTTCAGGTGTTACGACATCAAGCGAAAAAAAAATGTGAAGCACGAAACAGCTAACGGGGTCCATTACCGTATGGGGCACCGCCGTGTAGCAGGTTTGCCCGCGGGCTTCAATGAGCTCAACTCACAGCCATGCATTGTTTGGTGCCCTTGTCGCCACCAGAGAATTCACAAACCGGAAGGGCAATTATTTGGAAGAGCGGAATAACACAAGCAAAGGAAGCATATGCCGCGCACCTTTTACTGCGTCCCTGCGGCTTATGGCTCAATAATAATAATAATAATAATAATAATAATAATAATAATAATAATAATAATAATAATAATAATAATAATAATAATGAGAACAATTTATCATAAGTTAGTTAGTTAGTTAGTTAGTAGTAGTAGTAGCAGTAGTAGTAGTAGTAGTAGTAGTTTGTATTGCCACTGTTGTCATTTTACTAAGGATTGGCCACAATTGCGGGGAAAAAATACAAGAACTACACAGTACAATATAAATAATGCCCAAAACTGCTACGAATGAACACGAAAACTCCAGGATTATAAAGCAATGAAAGCACTTGCACGTTTCTTCGAAGACGCCACCATTTCCGATAAGCACTGGTTCAACTACTTGTCACGTGGACTTTGGTACAACGGAAACTTTTGTATTACCGACCGAGCGCAAGAGCGCACCACCTCATTTATCAATGATTGCGCTACACATTGACGAGAGCGAAAATGTGTACAGCCGTCACTGGCAAGCGGTGACAATTCCTGCATACATGTACATCTCAAAGAAGTGTTATTATTTATAAAGGGTTTCTAAATCCCGGTAATGTTTTTCTTTCTTTCTTGTACGGTACAAGAAAGAAATAAAAACATTACCGGGATTTAGAAACCCTTTATAAATAATAACACTTCTTTTTTTTCCTTTCATATTGTTTCTGAATACGGACCTCGGGTCTCCCGTAAAGCAACATACATATAGCAGACGCGGCAGGCCTTGAGCGGTGGTACCAAAGGGACATATCAGGCGGCTTCGTGCGGCGGCGCAGCACAGCGGCACAGGAGGAGGCAAGGCTGAGGGCAGCGTTACGATGACGACACCGCGTGGGCGGCACGCAGCAATCTCCTCGGCACAACAGCCGGCTGTGGGCCACGCAGAAGAAGGAGGAAAGGCACGCTCAGTCAAGCACAGCGAGGCTAGCCCTAACCCGGTGCTTGCGTGCCCGTCCGCAGCGATCGATGGAGCCACACCGGCTGGCGCGGATTCGCAGAATGAGCAGCGGGCCAGCTGGTACCGAAGAATGGCCGCTGGCCCGCCTCGGCAAAGACTAGATAGAGGAACGGGGCGACGCAGCGGCTAGCTCAACGCCTTGCTATCGAGTAGTGGGTATCTTGGTTATGAGTCGGCGGTTCACATATAGTATGGGTAGAATGACAGAGAGCACGAAAGAATAACAAAATGCATGGACTAAAACAAATTAAGAGAAAACACTACGAATCGGCAACGTTCCACGCTTCATGCGTTATTTGGATGATAATCCTTTTTTTTTTCATTCGGTAAAGATGCGGCTGGAAGATTGGTAGCGCAAAGGAGGGTGGCATCAAAGCAACAAAGCAAACTTTGTGTTGCGAATAATCTAGGCCCGGATTCGAGATTTACCTCGTTCGCATGTGCTCACTGCCACTGGCTTCACCAATGGCACTGAGCATAAGAGGATTCGTTGAAAACTTTCTCTTCGCAACAATTCGTCGTAAATAGTTTTTGTGAATACGGGCCAGCAACTCACATGGGCACATCTTTCGGCAATTGTAGAAAGCAGGTCACTGTCGATTTTTCAAGGAGCATAAAATGAAACAGATAAATCGGCACCATCAGCTGGGCTTCATATTTTGCCCCTAAATTACACTTACGCATGAATCAATCGAACAATTATCGTGTCCGCTACACGTTTTCACCTTGAAGCGCCTCAACGCTTATAAATACGTAGTCGTCATAATAGGGAGTTCTAGAATAACGTTTGCAGGTGTTGCGGGCGTTGCGTTAATTGCGGGCGTCATATGAGCTTTAGAATAGCGTTAGCCCTCCTGCAAACCACAACGCACGATCGCAGCGACACCATAGCCTCGAAACCATGCAGCGTTTGCGGGCCGCATGCAGGCCGCACACGCCGCCCGATATTTGGGATTTTTTGCGAGCGGGCCACGAACACGAATGAAGACTCGGGTTACGACGCATGCACAGTGGCAGCGACCACACCGCAAGGGCTTGAGGTGCGCTATCCTAATGTCGTCGTTTTGTTCTCGCGCTATAATTACCAAACATGTTTTGACGACGAATTTCAAATATCGTGAAAACTTTCATTAAAACCTATCAAACCAATGAGCTGATCGCAAAGCAGGTGGATGCCCATTCATGATACGTCTCGATTGAGAGCCGCTAGCTTCTCTAACGTATCACGCTCAGCGTTCTCAAATTGCCCTCCCCCCCCCCCCCCCACCGTCCTCCCTCGGCACTTTTCCCGCGCCTATTCACGACGCCTTTGAGTAACGCCATTCAGAGTCGTCAACGTATCAACGTATTAGGCCCAGTCTTCTCACACTCCTCCATCTCTACCTTTTCCCCCTGCATCCATTCACAACTACATTAAATAACGCCTATCCGAGTCGGATAATGCAAAGTTAATTCTCCAAATAACGAGACTTGACAGCATTCTACAATCAGCCGTCACCTCAGCTTTTGCCCGGTTATTACATAGATTGCTGTCATGAGCGGGAGCAGGAACGCTGACCAACCTGTAAACAATATTACATGCACCGTGCATGAAAACTGTTGCGAACACGCGTCCTGTAATAACGTCGAAACGTGAAGTAATGACTGAGTTGTGTATATACATGGGGCATCGTGTTGCGTCCCGCTGCCAGTGACGTCTTCGAGGCGAGCGCGATGTCGCCGCCACTCAGTTCCGCGAACGCAGCGACTGTTGAGGCTGACCATTGTGTCGCGGGACGGTGCGCTGGCGCCACGGCTGGGCCCTGCGGAATGCGGCGGCGGTTTCGGGGAACGAAAGATTCGTCGCTGCTTCTTGGAGGGATGGGTCCACCCGGAACAACTGAGCATAGAGCTGAGGGGAAGTCGGGTTCCGGGTGGACGATTCACCCCCTTGATCCCCCCCTCTTACTGCGGGCCGCCCCTGCCTTTCGTGAAGTGGACTGATGGACCGAGATAGAGGGAGAGGGGCGGCAACGAGAGGGATAAAAAGGACGGAGGAGACGGCGGGCGGAGAAGGGGGAACAACGATGACCAGTTAACTTTTCTTTGAATGCAAATAAATTCCTTTTTTCAAGTTTCCCAAATGGACGTCCTGCTTTCATGACCTGCCTGATCTTGGTCATCCCACCCAATCTACCCCGACGACGCTACAAACTGGATGGCAGCGGTGGAATCAAGAAAAGGCATGCAGAAAACTGCGGACGGAAGATCGACTTCTGTGGATCCGGGATCAGCAGAAGGAGACCTCGTGGCTCCGGGAGGCACAACCGTCGCAGTAACGGCATGAAGTTTTGGACGACTCCAGGAAACTAAGGACGAGCAGCAGAAGGCAGACCAGACGATCTGGGATCGGCGGTCCTGTGAACGTGGCTCTGGGAGACACGTCCTTCGCCAGCTCGAGGTTGGAAGTAGCTGCGGACGGAAGATCGACTTCTGCGGATCCGGGATCGGCAGAGCGAGACTTCGTGGCTCCGGGAGGCACAACCGTCGCAGTAACGACTACCGGAAACTAAGGACGAGCAGCAGAAGGCAGACCCGACGATCTGGGATCGGCGGACCTGGGAACGTGGCTCCGGGAGACACGGCCTTCGGCAGCTCGAGGTTAGGTGAGTGCTTGAGCGATCACGTTTTGC
The DNA here is from genome assembly GCF_043290135.1 of Rhipicephalus microplus. Classification (NCBI taxonomy): domain Eukaryota; kingdom Metazoa; phylum Arthropoda; class Arachnida; order Ixodida; family Ixodidae; genus Rhipicephalus; species Rhipicephalus microplus. The sequence goes on from NC_134710.1 coordinate 284,050,564, forward strand.
CGGACGATAAGAACAGGGTTCTATCGGGCAATTGGCTCTGAAGGGCCGCCACAAGTGGGCGGTGAATATTGCAGAAGTATTGGTTGGCTCTTGTGAAGATATGGATATCGGAGTGTTAAAGAAAGAAGAGCTGTTGCTGTTAGCAGTAGAGCTCAGCTTGGATATCAATAGCAGGTTAAGGAAGCCCGAAATTCGCAGTGCGATAATCGAAGGGGGTTTCGAGGAGGACGAGCTCAGCGAGGCCTGGGAAAAGATATGTGAGGAGAAGAAACAAAGGGAGGAAGAAAAGAGGGAAAGAGCGGAAGAGAAGGAAAGGCAGGAAAGGAGAGAACAAAGACAGGCCGAAATTGAGCTCGAGAGAATAAAGCTAGAGCAGGCGAGATTAGCACGCAGTGCAGATGCGGCGCCGCCGCATACTGAGAACCTGAAGATGACGAGTTTGCTTCAGCCGTACAAAACAGGCGAGGACATTGGTCTCTACCTGATTAATTTTGAACGGATCTGTGAGAAACATTCATTTCACCAGGACACCTGGCCAGAGCGGTTGCTTGCGTTGTTACCGGGTGAGGCCTCGCAGGTCGTGGCCAGACTGAGCGCAGCCGAGGCAGGCGTATACAGTTCAGTGAAGTCGACATTACTCGCAAAATACAGGCTCTCCACAGAGGAATTTCGGAGGAGATTTAGACGGGAAAGAAAGAAGCCTGGTGAAAGCTTTGTTGAGTTTGCGTGTAGCCTGAGTGATAATTTTTCAGAGTGGGTGAAAGGAGCAGGTGCGGATAACTTAAGTAAACTGAGGGATCTAATTTGTTTGGAGCAGTTTTATGACACCCTGCCGGATAACGTGCGCCTGTGGGTCAAGGATAGGCAGGAAGGTGTGTCTGTTAGGAGTGCAGCACAGCTTGCCGACGAGTACGTGGCCAGTCGAGGCTTCAGGACCCCGATCAACAGCGCACATCACTATCAAAGGCCTGCACCACGGCCCCAAGCTTACACTCGAGGACCGCAAAGCGCAACAAAAGAGCGAGAGGAAACTAATCAAAATTCGGCGCGTGCTGAAGGCAAGCTGAAAGAGCAGGAAAAGAACAGAAAGGAGGTCAGAAATCATTTAGAAGAGTTAGAGTCGCGAGCTAAGGCGCTATGTTTCAAGTGCAACGAAACAGGTCACTTTGCCCGAAACTGCTCAAAAGGTAGGCCAGTGTTTGCTTGCGTAAGCGATCACCCGAGTAACCTAGATCTTTTGAAACCTTACACGACAGATTTAATGGTTAATGACAAAAGGTGTAGGGTACTCAGAGACTCCGCGGCCACTATGGACGTAGTCCATCCGAACTACGTAAAAAGTGAAGACTACTTATCCGAATGCGCGTGGATAAGACAGGCCGTCAGCGAAGATTCAGTGTGTTTACCTATGGCAAAGGTACACATTCGGGGTCCTTTTGGAGCGATCGAGACAGTAGCAGCAGTCTCCCGTGGGCTACCAGAGGGCTACCCGTACCTTTTCTCGAACAGCTCGGAGTCACTACTCAACGACAGGGGGTGCACTTTTGCTGATGCCCAGGTCATGGCTTTGACGAGATCGAAAGCACGCGTATTGGCTCAGCAGCTGCGTTACGGGGAAGGGGAAGGTGCCAAAGCGAAAGAGTTAACAACTGAATCCGAAGAAGTTAAGCCCGACGAGGCACTTATCCCTATTCCTCCGACCGAAAATCCGGAAAATGGTCAGATTAAGAAGCCGATAATTGAGAAAAGAAAGAAACCTTCGAAAGGAAAAGATCATAGTTTGCAGGGGTCCGTGTTGGCCCCAATCTCGCACAGCTACGAGCGCATGCTAGGGGTTGACAGGGAAGCGTTACGGCTGTCTCAGAAAACTGACCCTAGTATAGCGGTTATGAACAACGGAAACAGTGAAGGTGTTTCGTCAAGAAACATCTCTTTCGAAGTGAGGAACGGTATCCTATATCGTAAATACCGAGATAGGCGAGGGCAGTGCTACGATCAATTGGTGGTGCCATCACCATACCGCAAGGACCTACTCAGTCTTTGTCACGATCACTCATGGGCAGGACACCTGGGCATAAATAAAACCAAGAAAAGATTGCTACAGGAATTTTATTGGCCGGGGTGTTTCAGGGACGTGCAGAATTTCGTGAAGACTTGTGACGCTTGCCAGAGAGCCGGTAGGTCTAACGACAAATGGAAGGCCCCGATGGTAAAAGTGCCCATTATTTCTGAGCCCTTCCGCAGAGTTGTTGTAGATTTGGTGGGGCCGTTGCCGAAAACAAGTGCGGGGAACAGATACATTCTCACACTATTGTGTCCTGCAACGAAGTTCCCCGAGGCGGTGCCCTTACAGGAGGCAACTTCGGTCGAGGTAGTCGATGCGTTGCTTTCTATATTTTCGCGCCTCGGTTTCCCTGCCGAAATGCAATCGGATCAGGGAACCGTTTTCACGAGTGCTCTCACGACCATGTTTCTCGAGAAATGTGGCGTTAAAATTTTGCATAGCTCGGTTTACCACCCACAAAGCAACAGTGTGGAGAGATGGCATGCTACCCTAAAAAAAGTATTGAGAGCTGTTTGCCATGAAAGGAAGTGTGATTGGGATGGTTGTTTACCGGGCACGCTATTTGCGTTGCGCACAGTGCCACACGAGGGAACCGGGTTCGCACCGGCAGAGCTGGTGTATGGCCGGAATCTTCGAGGTCCGCTGAGGCTAGTCCGCGAACTGTGGGAGGATGATCGGGGGCCTAAATGTGTGATCGAGTATGTGTTGAACCTAATGCAAAGGTTACATAAGTGTCGTGAGATCGTGAAGGGCAACCTAGAGGCGAGGCGAGACGCTTCAAAGCGCTACTATGATAGAAATGCCAGGACGCGATCATTCAACCCGGGCGACAAAGTGATGATATTGAGGCCTAATCGCCAGAATAAACTGGAAGTCCACTGGGATGGACCTGCCGAGGTTATCAGTCGCCTTTCGGAAGTAAACTACACCGTGAGATTACCTGGAAGAAAACGCGAGGACAGGGTCTACCACGTAAACCTAATGAAGCCATTTTTAGAGCGAGCAGCAATTGTTAGCATCGCCATGAATGTTTCAGAAGAGGTTTCTCTAGAGGTACCTTGTTTTCCTGGGAACACGGGCCCTAGTGTAGAAGAGATAATCGCGTGTGCAGTTAACAAAGACGAGTTGGGTACAGCTAAAGTCGAGGATCTGAAGAGCCTTATTCAGGAATATCTGGAATGTTTTGGGGAAAGGCTCGGAAGGACTCATTTGGTACAACATGATATCGAGCTGACTACAGAGGTCCCTTTTAGCTCGAAGGCGTACCGCGTGTCTCCGCGACAGCTGGACTTAATGAAGGCGGAAGTTAAAAGGATGCTTCGCCTTGGCGTGATCAAAGAAGCATATAGTGACTATTGCTCCCCTTTGATGTTGGTCGAGGTGCCGGGGAAAGAACCACGGCCATGCGTCGATTATCGCAGGTTGAATGCGATCACAAAAGACCAGGTGTACCCGTTGCCTAACATAGAGGAAAGGGTGGAGCTGGTAAGCCGGGCTACCTTCATTTCAACCCTAGATTTAGTGAGAGGATATTGGCAGGTGCCCTTAACTGAACGAGCAAGTCGGTATGCAGCATTTGTAACACCCTTTGGCGTTTATCAGCCCGTCACCATGGCCTTTGGTTTGAAAAACGCACCCTTCTGTTTTTCAAGGTTAATGGATCGGGTGCTAGAAGGACTAGAAGAATTTGCGGTGCCATATCTAGACGACGTGGCCGTATTTTCTAATGATTGGGAGTCTCATTTGCAGCACACACGAACGGTGCTTGAAAGAATCAAAGGGGCGGGCCTGACTATTAAAGCCGAGAAGTGTCAGTTCGGCCAAGCCCGTGTCACGTATTTGGGACACGACATAGGGCAGGGAAAACGGGAACCAATGAAAGCCAAAGTAGCTGCGATAGTCAACTTCCCAAGACCCGTAAACAAAAGGGAGGTGCGAACATTTCTAGGAATGACAGGCTATTACCAGCACTACATTCCAAATTATTCGGAGCTCGCCAGCACGCTAACCGACAGCCTGCGAAAACCTGAACCGGAAGTGGTAACTTGGAGCACCGAGAGGGAGGAGGCCTTCCAAAACTTGAAGAAAGCTTTGTCTTCTCGGCCCGTGCTTGTCGCGCCAGACTTTAGCCGAGAATTCATTCTCCAATGCGACGCCAGCAACCGAGGTCTAGGTGTCGTCTTGGCCCAACTTAACGAGGGAGGTGAAGAGCATCCGGTGCTCTATCTCAGTCGGAAGCTGACTCCCCGAGAAGAGGCTTTCAGTGCCTCGGAGAAAGAATGTTTGTCCATTGTGTGGGCCATTCAAAAACTAGGATGCTATATTCAAGGCACAAAATTCACGGTCGAGACTGACCACTGCCCGCTTTCATGGCTGAAGCAAATGTCCAATAAAAACGGGAGGCTGTTGAGATGGAGCCTCATACTACAGGAGTATAACTTCGAGGTCAAATATAGAAAGGGGAACCAGAATAAGAACGCCGATGGACTGAGCCGTGGATTTTAGAGTCGAACACTGATTTTCTTGTTGCTGTTTCTTTTTTTACTGATGTGTTTCTATCGCGGCTGAGGTCACGGCATTTAGATTTTTTTCCAAGGGCTGACCACCACAAAAAAAAAAAAGAAAGAAAGAGAGGGCAATCATGGGGTAAAATTATGGCAGTTTTGGCGTCCGGTGGGCGTGTCGCTCGGGCACGCCGACCAGAGTGTGTGTGCTTGTGTTGTGTATCCCTGGAACAGGGTTATTGGTGATGCGAGTGCTGAGGCCCAGAGAGGCCGAGTGTTTGCACATGTCGTCTCGACGCTTCAGGTGACCCGACAGTTGGCCACCCTCGAGTCGAGTCTTTCGGCGGCGGAGGAGTCTGTTGCGTCCCGCTGCCAGTGACGTCTTCGAGGCGAGCGCGATGTCGCCGCCACTCAGTTCCGCGAACGCAGCGACTGTTGAGGCTGACCATTGTGTCGCGGGACGGTGCGCTGGCGCCACGGCTGGGCCCTGCGGAATGCGGCGGCGGTTTCGGGGAACGAAAGATTCGTCGCTGCTTCTTGGAGGGATGGGTCCACCCGGAACAACTGAGCATAGAGCTGAGGGGAAGTCGGGTTCCGGGTGGACGATTCACCCCCTTGATCCCCCCCTCTTACTGCGGGCCGCCCCTGCCTTTCGTGAAGTGGACTGATGGACCGAGATAGAGGGAGAGGGGCGGCAACGAGAGGGATAAAAAGGACGGAGGAGACGGCGGGCGGAGAAGGGGGAACAACGATGACCAGTTAACTTTTCTTTGAATGCAAATAAATTCCTTTTTTCAAGTTTCCCAAATGGACGTCCTGCTTTCATGACCTGCCTGATCTTGGTCATCCCACCCAATCTACCCCGACGACGCTACAATCGTCAGTCAATGTTCTATAAAGCCTGCAATCACTCGTAACAGTGGCAGGTATAATCCGGGCAAGACCACGCCACGAAAATAACTACGAGGCGGATGGCTAGCTCCACGAGTCAACGGAAACGTTCGGCGAGATTAAAATATTAGAGCGATACGGCAATGAAGCGTAGAAAATAGGCAGTCGATTTCAACAGCTGGGCAAGACGACTCCGGACAAGGTAAGTCAGCGACGGTCGCCGTACACATCGAGCGGTTGGCAGCAAGGACCTTCGGAAGCACAACCACAAACGCTACCCAGTGCAGCCTCTCGGTGTAATGTAAAGAAAAAATGAAAATAATAAATAAAAATACAACTCGATTGAATGCGATAACGTTTAATTAGTTCGGTTTTTGTTACAGACCGATGCATAAAAAGCAAAATATACGCGTTTCGGTGATTGGGCTGCGTTGTCGGTGCATGAGCGGAAACACAGTGGCCTTGTTATTGTTTGTTATGCCAAGAACTCATGCACTTACACGTGACATGACGGCGCAAAGTTGTGCAATATAAGCCTGTTGGTATGCTATAACCCACGCTACGCCCACGTGCAACTGGCCTATTCCACGTGCCACGCGCAAGGGATGGTTGGTATCACCGCCTGGTAATTGTGGGCCATCCCGAGAACAACGGGCGACAGCGTGAGCATGCAATTGGTTGGTGAGAAAATGGGTATCGTTCCCTGGCCTAGTTGTCGGTGTGGGCAGCTTGACGGTGGAGTCGTCGGCTGCATTACGCAGCCGTTACGCTGAGGACAAGACTCTCCTCGGCAGCACCCAGAGAGGCCGGCATCGCCAGAACACTGTCATACATCAGTTTGCGGGCTGCGGCTGGGCGAGCGGGTGCCGTGATCACCTCTTTTGTGCCGCCGCTGCCCGACGGTGGCCGTTGGTAGTGCTCGATGGTCCAGCTAAACGTGGACGTCAGCATAGTAGGCATTTTTGTCCCCGCCAGCACGGTGGTGGTTTGCTGGCCCGGTGTCTGTTGTGCCGGCACAACAGGCACCGGTGTCTGCTGGGTCTGCACTGCTCGCATTTGCTGTGCCGGCGTCTGCAGTGCCATCGTGTGTTTCGGAACAGTCAGCTGAAGAGTCTGCGACTGCTGGCCGCCCGAACATCTGAACGGTGGCTCGGCCTCCTTTTCCAGCTGGGTGCTGGTGATTGGCTTGGAGTGGATCGGCAAGTTGAGTGACTGCAGCAAGCTTGTGTACTGCTCCTCCGAGAGGGTGATCCCGTGAGGCTCGGTCGAGGCACTCGGCTCGCTTTCCTTGGCTTCAGCCTGTTTAGTGTTAGATGTTGGCGTCTTGCCTGGAGAAGCTCCACCGACTCCAGATTCCTGGTCGACAGGAGCATTCTCGGAGCAGGTCACAACATTGACGTCCCTGGCCGGTTTTTCGCTGGCTGAAGCTCCACCGATTCCAGATTCCAAGCCACCAGGAGGCTTGTCAGAGCCGGTCACGGCATTGACGTCCCCGGCCTGTGCTCCACCGACTCCTGATTCCAGGCCACTATAGTGGCCTGTACGAGGCTGAACGAATCCACTCACGGTTTCGACGTCCCCGGCCGGTTCTTCGCTGACTGAAGCTCCACCGATTCCAGATTCGAAGCCGCCAGGAGGCTTGTCGGAGCCAGTCACGGCACTGACGTCCCCGGCCTGTGCTCCACCGACTCCAGATTCCAGGCCGCTACGAGGCTTAGCAAAGCCATTCACGGTTTCGACGTCCCCGGCCGTTTCTTCACTGGATGCTGGAAGCTCACTGGAAGCTCGGCCGACTCCAGGGTCTAGGCTGCTAGGAGGCTTGTCGGAGCCGGTCACGGCGTCGACGTCCCCGGCTCGTTCTTCACGCGCTGAAGCTGCACGTACGTCAGGTTCCCGTCCTATAGGAGGCTTGTCGAAGCCGGTCACGGCATCGGCGTCCCCGGCCCGTTCTTCACAGGTTGACAGCTCCCGCTGGCTCTCCTCTTCTTCGGAGTACGGATGACAGCACTTCGACGACATGGGTAAGGGGCGCGTAAGCAGTGACTTATGCAAGTGGCGAAAACGGAATGGACGACGAGCTCTCGAGCCACAGTGGCAAGCACGTTCACCGGTCTTCGTTTGCTTCGTCCTTATGCACGACAATATAATGACGATGGTAGTGTAAAAGCTTGAGACAGGCAAGTTAAGACAATAAAAAAAGAAGAGCTATATATATTTATTTGGTAAAATTAGCGATCAAGTATTGTTGCGCAGTTTGAACAACCTTCTTTTTATAAAAAAATTGCGACATATGCACGAACTGAACGATGATGAGTAGGGGAAGTAGTGGGATCATTCGGTGTTACAATTTCGTTTTGCCTTCATTATTAGTACTTTGCGATATCGAATATAGCCATAAGTTGGCAAAGACAAGGTCTGGGCACGTTCCCCTGGTGATTGTTATTAGTTGTTTCCCTTTATACGTAATGCAGCTACTGAGACGTCTACCGCAGAAGTCAGTCGCTGTCCGTGACCATCAAGTTGTTGTTGTTGTTGTATCCTCTAACATGGCTCATACCCGCTCAGGGGGATTGGCCAAGAGTTGATGATATTCGTCATAATCTTCATAGTCATGGCGTATAGTGGTACCTTGCATGAGCGGTGCCGTGATGGCAGAAATCGCACACATCTTCCCGGATTGCTCTAGCCTTTACCACAAAACCATCTAGGGGGCGCTACGAGTACTAGCGGCGGCTACGAATCGACAGCGGCCAGGCTTCGTTTAAGCCATAACCGCATGCACGCGATTTCCTAGTTAAAGCCACAAGCGGCAGCGACAAACTTGCTTTGTCGCGCCGTCGCGTCGAAACGGCTGCAACCGGCGACAAAGTATCATTGTTGCTTGAATGAGAACTATCGCACTGTGACGTCCCCGCAAAAGCGGACCGAACCCCGGGCCTTTCAATATGTTTACGTTCATTTCTTAAACCCACGCATTGGAAGAAAAAAAAAACAGGAAAAGAAAACTTTCGGGGTAACAAATGCAAATTTCGGAGTGGAGTTCCTGGAAGGCTTCTGTCGACGGTTCTCGCGGGCCCACCGCGCGAACACCTAGACTGGGTGACGCCTCGTTTTCTACGGACAATATACGGTGGCGATGCTCCACGCGCGCCCTTCCGATTTATGGTATGGGAAGGGGGGCAGCAGAGCACCTTTTGTTGGGTCTGTACACGCGACCCCGCTGTAGCACCTGTGCCGGGCCAGGCCTGACATTCCGCCAGCCTCCGCGGCTCCAGGGCTCATTACTGCTTTCTGCCCGGATGACCACCTGCGGGGTTGAAGGACGAAGAAGCGGCGGCAGCGGAGAATTCTGCGGGAGACATCGGGTTGCATGAAGGCGTCGAAACTCAATCTGGACACCGAGTCGTCGGGCACCGGAAACCTGAGCAATTGGGGCGGCCGAAAACATTTCGACACAGCACTGCAGCGAACTTCGGGGGTCGGCCATTACAGACGGCGCGCTTTGTCGAGAAGATTGGGACTCCTGGTCGCCCGTAATTCACGTGTCATCAGAGAGCTCGCCCATCTCCCTCTCGTAAAGTTTGAGTTTGTACATTGTTACTTGCTTTACTTTGCTAGGGAGAGGGCTTTCTACTGGTGTAGGCTGCGGGGACGGCCGTTGAAACTCACACACTCCGACCGACAAGAAAATATGCCGCAACGATAGTGGCGATTAGTTTTGTGCCCCGGAACGGCGGAGTCGTAACCCTAAGAAAAGGAGCCGCGGGTCAAAGGAGAGGGGGGAAGAGAGGAGAGGCCTGGAGAGTCATTCCCAGGGCCCAAAGAAGTACGCCGCGACGACCAAACAGACGAATTGGACATCGACGCTAAGAACCAAACTTGGACCCCGACTCGACCAGCCAACTCCGAGGCCCCGACTACATGGACGTTTCGTGAGACGAACTTCATCTCCCTTACTTAGACGAGCTTTGCGGGAAGGGATGCAGCAGCGGCACATTGAGACATTGCGTAATTTTATTGATTAATGGCCTGATCATTTGGGTCCTCGTGTTCTTTTGTATTTACGCACCCTTGTGTTGTCGCAGTTACTTTATGTATCCTGTGTCGCACGTCGCGAGTGTTTTTCTCATGCGTTACAATTTTTCGCAACAGAATTGTCATATGCGGGCAGCGTGTTTGTACGCCATTTGCACTTGCCATTAAATGAAGTGGGTCAGTAATTGAGAAAAAGTTGTAGCGTCTCTTACTTCCCGGCCCCAGCACGAATCCCTGAGTGTAGAAAGAGGCTTAGACACATATCCAAGAGGGAACCGAGGACAGGGGGTTTTGAGCGGCCTTTCCTCTCTTTGACGGTCGGTGGCGGGGGACGACGTATCAGCATGCATACCCATGAATTGCGAATAGAAGTTTAAAAGTTGGTAGACGACAACATGCCAAATTTATCTGTCTTGTGTGACATAAATAAGCCGCAAAAACATTTCCAGCCTTCTTTTTTCGCAATTTTTTGGTATAACAACGACAGGCTGCCCAGATGTGTGTGCTCCGACGGTTAAGGCACGTTTACACTAGCCTGACCCGACACTGACATGACCCCGACGAAAACACGAGGCAGACGCAAACCATCCGCCGACGAGTCGCCCGCCGACGAAGTCGCCAGACCACATGGTCACACTAGGCCGACGACGCCAACGACGCCTCAAAAGACATTTCATCGTAGTGCAACATGATGAGAAACCGAAAAGCCCACCAAAACGTATCCGCAAACCTGTCGTCAGCGTGTCTTCGGGAGATCGGCGGCTGAGCAAAAATTCGCACCATGGCACCATGTGTTATGGCGTGGGCTGCGCCGCGTAGCCGAAGAGGGGCAATGGCAGGGCGGGGAGCATGGCTGAAAATGAGGTGCAGGTGTGCAAGTTTAGTTGGTGTGGCAGCGTGTGCCTCCAATGTAACTGCGAAATTGGCCAACGAAAGACTGTGGATTTCGAGCTGACCGGTCGTGCGCTTGCGATCTCCCGCGTCAGCGTGGCTCTGGCCGACTGGACTCGCCCTACGTCATCTCCTGCCGCCGACGACCTTCCACCTCCGACGACAGTGCAGCTCTGATTTACTGGACTTGTTCTACGCCATCCACCGACGCCGAAAGGAGCTCTCGCAGGTGCGCCCCGTCCTCGGACTCCAGTGACCGTGCTCCATCTTTCCTATCTCTTCTATCCCCTCGATTTGTCCTCGCTCGCTGTGGCTTACCACACGTCTCTTCTTCTCTTCTCCTTCTTCGGCTTTCCCACATCTTTACTCCTATCCTTTTTATCCCTCCTCACCCCCATCCCTCGTGAGCTACTGTGGCGGTGTCGCTCTTTGAAGCAGACAATAACGGGGCTCGCTTTTCTCTTCTTTTCTCTTTTCATAGCCACTCCCGCCCCGCCGCAGTGGTCTAGTGGATAAGGTACTCGGCTGCTGACCCGCAGGTCGCGGGATCGAATCCCGGCTGCGGCTGCTGCATTTCCGATGGAGGCGGAAATGTTGTAGGCCCGTGTGCTCAGATTTGGGTGCACGTTAAAGAACCCCAGGTGGTCAAAATTTCCGGAGCCCTCCACTACGGCGTCTCTCATAACCATAGCGTGACTTTGGGACGTTAAACCCCACAAATCAATCAATGAACGAAAGACTGTGAGCACGAGAAGGCGCGGACGGGGTCATGGAGAGACCAGCCGCGGACTGTTTGTGTCTTTGTAGTGTACATAGACCGACGACAAGACAAGACACTTCTAACCGTACAACCCGCAGACCAAATTCCGTGTCGTGTCTCTCTAGTAAAAACGCACATTTACGACGAACTTCGCACGACGATTTCACATTGTAGCAAGCGGCCAAATTGTCACAAGCTACCACCGAGACATCAAAACAAACATTCGATAATGAGATTTAAGGCAAAATACGGCCACTCTCTCCGCGTGAGATGAGAATGTAAAAAAAAAACGTAGTCGATACCTTCCATTCCATGAAGTACGCGCAGATAACAAGCATCGAGAGCAAATCGCAACCGAAGCGAGGACGAAGGACGCAGCCATGTTGCCGGAAATCGCCGCGCTGGCTTCCGGGCGATAAGCGATGTTTTCTAGTTTTCCAGAAACGCGCGACGCGACAAGCGGCGGCAACGGATGGGTCTCCGCGGCAGCAAATCTTGTCGCTCCTCGCTGTCGTTGGTCGCTGTCGCGAGGAAATCGCGTGCGCGCGGTTAGGAATTCATAAGCTGCTTCGCATCTAAAATAATGAATGTGAAAGTTGCCTAGCGTGCCTGTATTTCAGACGAGGCGCACACACCAACCGGCGAAGGAGAGAGACTACGCGCATCAGAGTCGCGGGTGAAGGCGCTCGTCAGCTTCGGCGTGAACAACACGTGCACGTCGTCGCAGAGCAAGAAACGCTGCACAAGAGAGGCCACCGATGACGGCTGAGAAGCAAACAATGGAGAGGCCGTAGTGCCAACATCAACACACACACTCGCCCATTAGCGACGATGCATCGGCGCTGCCCCGGAACGCGTCACTGAGTGAATCATGCAGCTGCGCGATATTTGGACGAGCGCCCACGCGTGCGGCTCGTCTAGAGATCGAAGTCGCTGCAGCACTGCCTCGCACATCTTTTTGATTGGCGCCAGAACATCGTTCAACAGCGTGTAACAAAAAAAAAACAGTTCTCTGCGCCATCAAGCGCGCATGTATCAAATAATAAAATAAAGAAAAAAACGAAGAGACGAGCGTTTATCGAAAACCAAGGCGCTCATCAGGTGAATTGGTGTAATGACAGACAGAGACAGATAGAGAAAACTATAGCCCCGCGAAATGCACGCGACGCGATACATACGAAAAGCCATGTCGCAACCACAGGTGGGAGAGGGAGGGCAGAAAATAGCACCCTTTTCATGCTTTTCCGAACCACTATGTATGCTCTGACACAAGACGACGAGCTGTTAGAGTAACGTACGTATGCAGCCACCTTGAATGAGCGACCGTTGCACAAGCAATGTGGCTTCCCACGATATAGATGCGTATATTCGAAGATCATTTCCTTATTACGGTCAGTTGCGCATACGTGAACCGCAGTTGCCGCTGACAACGTAGCCGACTGGTCGGACGATCGAGCAGATTGGGTCTCGGCCGTTGGCGATTCTCGGAACACGCTGAAAGGGCGATCAGAAGCCATCTCTTTACGACACCTTCCTGTTTTGAACGCCGCTTGATTCGCTCCAGCGAAGTGCTCGCATGCGTGTTGTGCTGCGAGAACATTGTGCAAACTGCCGATAACAGCCCCTGGAAAACACACGACTGCGTGTCGCAAAGCACAATCTGATGGAAGACAACGCTAATAAGTGACAGGATGCACATACGTGCGCTTCTGCTGTCTTCGGGGAACCGCCTCATTAGAATCAAGCACTCAAAGCAGCTCGAACCTGACGTCAAGGCTTGTCGATTAATACTCTGCAATTGTGTTCGTATTCAGCTTTCAACAATACCTTTTTCATTTTACGCTTGACAGGTTTTTTTCTTCTAATTGTACACACGAATAGTTTCCGTGCAAGTACTTGGCCTTTCTTTCTCTCTCTCTCTCTTTGTGAGCGCGATTGAGCGAGAAATAGAGGATATAAGGGTTCGGGTCGAGACAATACATATCGCGTTCCAACGCTATTCTACTTCAGGTTTCGCAAGTGGTTATTCCCGTGGGATCTTTACCATGTATTGGTTTTTTTTTAACTTGCACTGACACAGTACACGGGCCTCTACCATTTCGTCTCTAACGAAATGCGACCGTCGTTGCCGGGATCGAACCCGCGACCTTCGGGTCAGCAGCCGAACATGGCAAGCACTGCTCCACCGCGGCGGACGGAAGAGGCGACATGCTATACGGACCCACGTACTGAGCGATTCCAGTGCACGCTATAAAGAACACAATACATATGGTAGAAATTTCTGGAGCCCTCTACTAATAGCGTCCCTCATATTCATATCGCAGTCTTGGGAGGTTAATCCCCGGATATTTGTAGTACGCTTGAATGAGTGCCAGTTTCCATGTCAGCTGGAGCAAAGTTTTCTACCAGCCCTCACTGCCCGCGAACAAAAACGCGCATTTAGCGGCTGCTTCAAACTGCGTGTATACACTCTGTTTGCAGCACGGACATAACGGCCGTCGTTTCACGTCTACAACCACGTTCTCCGGGGTATAGCCAGACGACGGCGGGGACGACGTTCAACCACAAATTGTTCGCCGTCATGTGAGGCCCGTTCCGGAGCTACACAAAGCCCCGAGAAATGTACACTTCCGTAATCTCTATAACACGAACGCAGCAGGGGAGCGTCGCTAATACATTGCCCAGAGCCCGTGATGGGGCGTGTCATATACATGACTCCCCTTGAACGAGTGCTCATGGATGTTGCTTTTGTAGGACCAAACCATTTATTTAGCGTCGAGATATGTCCTGTCTTACTCTATCTTTGAAACGGGGTTTTATTTCATTGTGCATGTTTCTAGTGTTTTTTTATTAGTTTAACATTCGCAAACCACGATATGATAAACATCGTATGGAGGGCTCCAGAAATTTCAATCCCCTGAGGCGCACCTAAACCTAAGCACACGGGCACTCAAGCATTCTCGCTTTCATGGAAAATGTGGCCGCCGCGACTGGAATTACACCCAGCGACCCGCGGGTCACCAGTCCAGCAGCATAACCAGTATATAGAACACTGTGCTTCTTTTCAATCTTTCTTCCCCATTCCCCCTTCCCCTAGTGCAGGGTAGCAAACCGGATGCTCCATTTTCTGGTCAACCTCCCTGCCTTTCCCTCATTTTATTCTCTAGAACACTGTGCTTGACGGGTTTGCAAGTGCGTAAATAACTCAGCACAATAAATGAAATCTGTATATGCGTAGCCCGGTGGTCAGAAATTTTGACTACATTCGGAGAAAAAGAGACCTCATTATAGACAGCCGCAACAAAAAATCACGCCCCATTTGCATGACTCGTTTGCAATTTTAAATAGTAATACACACCTATAAGCTACGATACGAGTATGTGTGAGGAGAAAGTCGTACTGGAGACATTCGACTATATTCGACCACCTGTTCTTTTAAAGTGCATCTAACCGTAAGTGCAAAGGTGTTATTACATTTCGCTGGACGTAAAACCCCCGATATTATTATTATTATTATTATTATTATTATTATTATTATTATTATTAATATTATTATTATTATTATTATTATTATTATTATTATTATTACATTTAGCCCTCAAGAAAACGCGGCTGAAAATCTTCGCACCTGCATGACCGAGCTATTAGGAATCTTACCTTATAAAAAGCTACGACGGCGAGTACGCGTTTGTGACTATATAAGCTGGGCACCAGCCTCACCTTGTAATCTTCAACGAGCCACACCGTTTCCGCGTTTCAAATTTTATGTTACCGATGTAACAGAGAGAGCACCTTCACCCGTCTCTCTCTCTCTCTCTCTCTCTCTCTCTCTCACACACACACACACAAACACACACACACACACACACACACACACACACACACACACACACACACACACACACACACACACACACACACACACACAGCGACACGGGGAGTTGCTATCCGTGTGTCTTCTTTTTTTTTCCTTAAAGCGTTCTTCGACGCGTGCGCGGTGTCATGCGGTCAGGAGTTCGTACGTTATACTTGACATAACCTTACCTAACAAAGCCTAATCTAAAATGAGAATCTATAACCTAAGTAACCTAGCCTGGCCTAGCGTATGCTCAACACGGAACGACGGGCCGAGGTGAGGCCTTCGGGAGCCCTCTGCCCCGTATCACACCCGAATATCCGCGGTGCGTTGTCGCTAGGGGGAGCTGCCTTTAACGTATCGATCGAAGCTTTCGCGGTGATGATGCCACCCAATGAGCACTGCGCGCGTTACAACACTCGCGGGCTAACAAAATAACAACTGTGCCCGCCCGAATGACTGCTTAGCCCGATATATATCTTTCACTTCTTTGCTCCCCTTCCCCCACCCTCTCTTCCTCTCTGCTATCTCCTCCGCAACTTTAAGACAGACGAATCCTTTGGTGTTTCCGATGGAGGCGGAAATGTTGTAGGCCCGTGTGCTCAGATTTGGGTGCACGTTAAAGAACCACAGGTGGTCGAAATTTCCAGAGCCCTCCATACGGCGTCTCTCATAATCATATGGTGGTTTTGGGACGTTAAACCCCACAAATCAATCAATCCTTTGGTGTCGAAGCACGCCCGGCCGCCGCTAAGTCACTCTTCTCTTGCTTATCGCATTTCAAAAGCGTGTCCCTCTGACACCCGAGCGCGCACGCGCCACTTATTTCTGCCGAAAACATGTTCCCCATTTTCTTCAACGCTCAATCCTACACTTTAGCGTTTTTGTACTTACTGCGCCGCGCACTTCTCTCTTTCCCGCTGTCGGCGAGCGGAATTGCGCATAGATATGACGACGAGTGCCATTGAGCGCTTTAGTAAGAGCACAGTGTTCGTAAGTGGAGAGTGTGCACACGACTATGTAGCGTATAGCGCGCGAGTTCGACCGCTCTACAGAACCATAAGAACAGGAGAAGAACAAAAAAGAAGTGAGCAGCGACGGCGAGGCATTATTGGGTTACCGGAGCGCGTCGACGAGCGATTGAAATCCAATGTCCACCGCACAAACGAGGGGGAGGTTGGGAGACAATCGGAGAAACGCTCATCGACAAGACTCGGTAGCATCAGAGAAAGAACGCGATGAAGGCAGCCCGAAACTCGCGCTGCTTACGAACGATGACAGAGAGTAAACAGAATGGCACTTAAGGACGCGCGGCCGAGTTACGCGGCACGCTCCTCGAGAGATTTTTATAACAACGGACACAATAGCGGGCCACGCGCGGCGCTCTGCCTGCTCTGCGCGATCGATGCCATCTTTTGTTTATACTAGACGTGTTGCAGATCTTCACGGTGGCGCAGTGAGCGCATACAGTGACTCAACTACAGGTAAATGACCAGTTATATGTTTCAATGGACGCTAAAGAGAAACGCTAAACCAGTTTATACCGATAAATCATTACCAGGTGAAAAACGAAAAGTTGTTATAAGTTGAACTACAGCACCTTTCGCGCGCTCCAGTTTAGAGCTTCGTGACGTCAGTGAGACGCAACGAAACAATAGACAGTAACTATAGCTTTCATTGCCTGCTTTCTCCTAATAATGGCCGTTGACGCTTCAACAGGCCTGATTCTTGTACTTGTTTGATCTGATGCGTATAATGAATTATTATTATTATTATTATTATTATTATTATTATTATTATTATTATATCCTGAAGCTCGCTGAGTATGGTATTTGGCTACTCTAGAGCACAAAGCCATCCATGCAAAAAAATAAACAGAAAAAAATACCCCACGCTCCCTTTAACAAGAAAATACCGTAGTAAGAAAAAAATAATGTATTTAATGGAATGAGCTTTCTTGCCAATGCATGCAGCAGAGCACCCACATCTATTCTTACAACGCGCATCTATTCTTATAGCACTGCGAGTGCAGCGCCCACTCACGCCACTTGGGCCTCGCGGTTCTGTCTCCAAGATAATGAGGGTAGGAAGCGGGTTCGAATTGATTTTTGTCTATGCAGACTTCCTAAGCAATTGAGAAGCGCTAATCTTGTCAAATTGCTTTAGAACGCGATTAAATCAATTTCAATCCGCTATTTGTGAAAAGACTCACTTCTTCATGATGCGAATGAAAGCTTTAATTTCCAATCAAAACATTAAAATATCGGCTAGCTTTTCGTGTTTTCACAAACACAATTTTATATCGTACATTTTACTACTAGATTTAAACCCTAGACAAAGTGATTGAAGGCGAGTTCGAAAACGACGAAACGTTGGCAATGCGAGTACAGACACAGGGTGCTCGGTGTCAGATGGTGTCGGCCCCCTCCTCCTTACCATTACCATCTTTTCTTCCTTTCGCTTTTGCGTGTTTCTGACTCGGTGAACACCTTTCCCCACACTCGCTATTTCTCTATCCGCGCGAGCGCGTTGCAGAATGGCGATGTACTAAGCCCTCTCCCTATCTTTTTTAGTTTTGTCGCTTCAAGAATATGAATGTGAAAAAGTATTTCTGAGGAATGTATACTGTTTCTAGCCAAAACTTTAGTGCATATCTCACCCTCCCATTTCCCGCCATTCGCGTCGAGGTATCTGTTGCCTTAACCTCTCCACAAAAATACTATAAAACGTTTAGCTCAGCGCTGCTTGTCAATGAGAGGCTGGAATTCCTCATCAGTGCTTCCACGAGAGGCAGGCGAAGCCTGTCGCACTTGGGTTACACCCCGACGAGGAACAGGGTGAGCCCCACTCTCTGCACCGAACCAGCACGGAGAGCTGAAGCACCGAACGGCAGTAGGTGTGCTGGAGCAGTGGCCCGTGTCGACACTGCATGCACGCGCGCGCTACGGCGCCTGACCCGGCCCCCCAGCCATGCGCGGGAGGTGCAACGCGCTCGAACCACGCAAGCCCGGCCAGCGGCAAAAGCCGGCAGAGCGCCCCGTGCTCCCGCACAATGGGCCCGGGCCCGGGCAGATAGTGAGGCGCCCCCGTTTCGGGCCCCGCCCCACCTTCCCTCTTGCGAAGCGTCAGAGCGGAACGCGCCGCCGAGAAAGCGAGGCAGGCCTCCCACGCACTGTACTGCATCGAGAGACGTACGTGCCGCTACAGAGTGAACTATACTTCAGTTGCCCGCTGCACCGCATTGCCTGATGCATGATCATGCAACCAACAGGGAGCCGTCACCAATAAAAGCGGCCCCGCACGACAACGTCCCAACCAACCTTGGCTGACACAGCGCGTCAATTTTTTGTCCAATTTGCATTCTCAAAAAGAAAGATAAAAGGACCGCGACGAACTTTCGGGAAGAATGAATGGGCGGATAGATTAAAAAAAAGGAAGCCACGCCACGGCGCTGCTGCTCGACATTCCCATTTTTAAAATTCCTGGGCGCCGCCCAGTTTTCGGCTCGATCCGGCTTCAACGCGAAATCCTGCCCGGCACGCCTGTATAAAGGTTGCTCCAGTCAACCTGGTCGGTTACGCACTGAGTGACAGCCCTGACCCGACGAATCATTTTTGCTTATATCCACCGGCCGCGCAGAATAGTGATGGATGGCCCATTGATGCGAAGGTTGAACGAAGGCTACTCAATTGAACCGTGCGTACCATGCCACACATTGCTCGCGTAAATTTGTCCTGACTTTAGCAGGAAGCGGATTTTAGGCACTGCAAGAATTAGCTCCTGCGAACAAGTGTCAGGAATGCAGCCTATCACGTGTGTTTCTCCCTCCCTTCAATTCCTTTTAGGGGCGAAGCTCCTTAAGCCGTGCGTCGTGCTGTATGTAGTAGTAGTAGAAGGTGGCCACCTCTCGTTTAGTCTTTGGAATGTCCGCAGGATAGCGGTGGTTCTGTATGGTGAATATATGATGAAAAGATGTGAGATGGCGCTACTTGAAGTATTCCCTAGAAGGACGGACGGACGGACGCACAGAGGGAGGGAAGCGCGGACGGATTGACAGACGCTTCGCCCCACTCATCATCATTCACTCCGTGAATATGCTATGGTTTTTTTTTTTTGCACCGAAGGTAAAATGCTCTATTTCTTCCATGTAGCCCCTAACGCATTTATATGCATGTCCCCCCCTCTCTCCCTATCTCTCTGTGCCTTTTCTTTGGTATTGAACAGTGAGGATTTGTGCATAGACAACAACAACTAAGCCAGTAAATCACTACATATATAGTGCAGTCTGTAGGTCTAGTTTAACTACAAACGAATGATCGTGTAGAAGTAACAAATTATGCAAGAATTTTCGCACTGGTGTGTTTGCACTCGCGTCTGTGTTTTGCTTACTTGAAAAGTATCCTTCATCGTCGAAGCTGTAGGAATTATTAAATAATTGCTGGGAACTATATATACAGTCACTGTTTTTAATAGAATGGTCACAAGGAAATTAAAGCTTGAATTTACACATATAACGAGAAGACTGAATTACTTCAGTTCCTTTGAAACATTTCGTTTGTTATGCAGATGCATGAATGTGAATGCGCGACCTCGGAGTAATGCACGCGGTATGACAAAAAAAAAAAACTATATATCGGAGCTCCCAATACCCGTGTAAGTGAGGCAAGTATAAGCACACCATGAGCATACACACAGCGGCAAGTGTAGCAATTTAAGTAGATACAGAATAACGTGGACGATAAACAGAACTTTACGGACAAGACAGAGGCCAGTTTTATTAAACATACGAATGCGCAACTGCGCTGTTAGCCTCGCGACCGAGCAGCCCCTACACCCCCACACAGATGCCCGACGCAGCGATACCCGAGGCCACGCGCTGAAGGAAAGTGGACAAGGTCGCTGCGGTCAGGAGCCGGCCAGGTCACGCCAACCGCATGAATGGAACAGTCACAGGCCGATGCCGGCGCTCTCGAAGAGGGCCGCCACTCGCACAAAACCACCGAAGCCATACGAACATGAAGCAGGCTTTCTTTGCCACCATGGAACGGTGAGGACCGCGAAAGCCATTGACGCAAATGAAACGACAAATCAATAAGTTAGGTGCAGGGAATCCAGACGAATACGGTTGATTGTTAAGTGTCAAAAAGGCTGTCATGCAAACATGGTTCGTCGGTACAAACTACGTCTTGCCCCGATTAGCGAACATGCGATATTAGCACATGCAGCCGACCCCAACGAAAGAGGACCTGCGAACAGTGGTAACCGTAGCCGATTCGGTCCCCTGGGAGCATGTTTGCACGCCTGCCTTGAACAGTAACGTGAACAGCGTGTTCTGTGTTGGTGCTTTAAGTTATGTTATTCTTTTTCTCAATGTTTTGCCCCCTGTGAAATTCTATACATAATTCCTTATTGACCCCTCTCCATGGGCAAGCGCAATGTAGCCAACTAGTGACTGGTTAACCTCCCTGCATTTCCTCTTCAGTCGTTCTGTAAGAGTCTATAGATTTTCTCTAAACCAGGATAAGCAGACAAGAAGACTTCACTAGGCGAAGGCATGCAACACATTTCGGGGTCATTGACATCATTCTTTCTTTTTTCGCCAGCGAAAATAATAATAATAAAACGAGCAGTCAGTCGGTCCCGAACCAACGAAAGCGGGTCCAACTGGTATACAGACGTCGCCTAGATGTCAGTAAAGCTGAGCGAGCACATCTGAGTATGCGGGCAGCCGGCGCTCTTTGCGATGTCTGCCAGCAGAGGAGGCATAGGCGCGTTGTGTTCTACGGGTGAAGCGCCGCAGCCAGCGCCTCCACGTGTCCTAAATGGCGAATCTTGGCGCCTAGTATTTACTTAGGTCCAGGCAGTAGTGACGAATGCTCCAGGTGTTCGCGGCCAGAGGACAGCTGAAGCAAAAGTGAGCCCGACTGCGCGCGCGCTGGAATCTCGTCTACCCGGGCGGCATGCTGCGAGCGCCGCTTGCACGTCTACGATGTCTGCGCGAAGAATCGCGTTACGTTAAGTCTACCAGAGAGTGTACAAAAACGCGCGACGCTTTGTTTTGCGTCCAAACATGCGACAAACCGCGACAGCGGTTACATGCAGTCCGATGCGCAGAGTCGTGCTTATCAAAACAAGAGCGCAAGAAGAACGACGAAAAAGGAGGATCACTTTTAGTCTTCTACGTTTTTTCGCGGCAAGTTGTCGACGTGACATTTGTCGCGTCTGTTTCACTGACGAAGTTGTTTTTTTTCGACGTCTTTCGCACTTAGACTAAACGTTCCCCTTAAACAATTGAGCCCGGCTCTCGGAAAGACAAGCGATATAATGGTTCGTCACTAAAGAAAACACGGCAAATACCGACGATGGAGCTGCGTCGAGTTTCGCATTAGCGAAGGCGGTGAACCCATGGCGCAAATTACGACAGAAAGTCTTCGTAAATACGGGCCTCTGCTGCGAATCGTAAATCCGAAACACTAACGAGGCTTCGACTAGTTCGATTAACTTTATTGAGCGCACGTCGCGCATCACCGGCAAGTTCCAAATGCTGCAACGTACACTTAGCGCCGCGTGCCACTGCGCTTTCTTCTGTGTCTAATAAAGAAAAAAAAAACGAACGCTTATACTTGGACTTCTTTCCTGCGCTTTCTCTTGTCTTTTCCGAGGCAACATCATTTGCGTTTTTTTGTTTTACAGGGCAAAACGTGCTATGTGAGCTCGCGTTATTATTATTCTATTGCTGCGTTCATTTTAACGACCAGAGTCGAAGCGGGGAAACGCCTCGCCACTGAATGACCACCGTGGCCGATATGTAAAACATCAAGTACTGGATGGAAATTCTTTTTAAAAGGACACTTAGGAGCAAAAGGATTTCTCGTGTATTAGTAAAGTACAATTTCCCAACCGCGAAATCACCGCACTTGCAGCGACACGACGTTAGCTAAGCGCGAAAACGCACAAAGAAAAAATGCGGGTGGAGACGCCACATGAAGGTTTCCGCACTAAACACCAAGGCGTAATATATTTTGAAGGCGTCTACTGGGTTCTGCGTCACTTTTAATCGATAAAAATTAAACACATCGTAATCTGTTGGTGCTATAGACTTCGCATACGAAGTTTCAGAAAATTTCATTGAGCGAATGTCCCTAAAATACAAAGACTACATTTTGAAATTTTCGTGACGCGCGGAAGTTTCAGCGCGAAATTTAAACAAAAATGACACTTCTACCTCGATTTTCTCCGTCAATATTATAATAGTGAAGCATACCTAAGTAGAGTTCTCAGAGAGTATAGTTTGTTGATATAAACCAAATCATTCTATCTCTTTAGTGTCCCTTTAAAGGCAATCTTAAAAGGTATTTGGGAACAAGGCCCCTATACCAAATCAAGCGTGCTCACGTGGCTACTAGAGTCCGCCGAAGTTACACCGTGATTATGAGCTCGGCTGCTGAACCGTAGGTAGCAGGTTGAATTCTGGTCGCGGCGATCACATCTCCATAAAAACAAAATGCTATAGAGGTCCGTGTAATGTGCAATGTCATGTACAGGTTATAACACAGAAGGTCGAAATCTTCCGAGCCCTCCGTCATACGACCTGCCTCACTATTATTTCACACCATGGTTTTGGTACGTAAAACTCCGGATATTATGATTTTTACTCGCTGCTTATGTCAAACAGATTGGCGTTCCGAGCACGTTGGGCGGCTTTGGCAGAGTTTAATTATGTGGGAGAAATGCTGAATTAACTATATTATTTTACTATTCACTGCTAGTTCAACGTCACTTTCCGACTACCAAGCACTACGTGACCGGTATCAAAATTTTTTCAAATCCAGAACATCCAATGACGCTACATAGAACGGACTTTTCGGCCCCGTGATTATAGAAACTCTTGAGCTCAATTCATTATATAAAACGAACCCTTGCCAGCAGTGACGGGGAGAGGTGCTATAGGTAGCCCGGAATCTTGCGTGCCCTCACGCGGTCCCACATACTTGAAACTGAATAGCTGTTTCAGGGTGGCAGTAAGCAATCACCTAGATCAAGCATAATACGAACACGCTGTAGGCAGTTTCCACGCTCTTATACTCATTACCGGACGCTGACAGTTCAACTAACGACGAATATAAACGCAACGCCAGGCAGGTCCTAAATTTGGCAAGCCGTATACACGTCGAATTGGCCATTTTATATAACAACTCTATCCACAGTGACTTGTAAACAGGTTGGAATAGCCTTCTAAAATAGTTGCTGGCTGCTTGCCATTCACAGGAAAGTATACAGGCGGCAGCCGATCGCGTCGGACCGTGAATTGTTCTGATAAGGTCACCACTGAAATAAGCGTGACAAAAATTGCGCTACTAAAATTGAGTGGCGGGGAAAAAAAAAGAACACGCACATCAACGAGACAAAAACGAAATTTCAGGAGCCTGCAAACCTTCTTCGATGAAAGCAACAAGAAATACCGGTACAGCATGCTCAACGCATGACACATAGTGGGCGCAGGCGGCCAAAGAAAGCTTTCCCCTCTCTAAAAATAAGCAGCCAACGGAGAAACAAACCAAATAAAACTAAAAAAAGAGCGATCGCTGATTTCTTCGTGAGCAACCATGCATGCTTGCCGAGCACCAAGCCAAAACTTTCTGCGTTCATGTTCGGCAGCTCTCCTCAGAATTTTCTAGCGCTCGCTTTCGCAAGAACCCGAGAGGCGGGAGCGGAAACGCAGTTTAAAAATATATGTACATGAAAGAAGAGGCACGTTCGCACGCTCCCTCTCCGGTACAGATCACGCGGGAGATGATATGGAGAATGCATGTAAGCCTTCGCCTCCTCAACAGCGTACAGAGCAGCGTCACTGTCGCTCTGGAGCAATCCAATCGAACGCGTTCGTGAACACGCGATAAGGCTGACGAATAGCCAGCCGCATATATATATATATCAAGAAATCAGGACGGCGTATTGCGGAGGAAGTCCAACTTCCTACGGAGAAGAGCGAAAATTCTCCGCCATCGTTGGGCGCGACAGTGCTTGCGCAACGCCTTTTCTCGCGCGCCTATGGGTCTCTCGACAAGCACGCACAACGCGCTGCCGTTGCAGTATCAGTGTTTGCTCAAGCGTCTCCTAAAGCTGGCACTGCCCGAGGAGCCGATGTCGAGCTGAGCCCTCGGCCCGCGCGCCGAGTAAGCAGCAGTGCTGCCAGGGATTTTCCCTCAAAGCGAGGAACGAGTTATACACGTTTTCTGGTGGTAAACACCGGCCCAAGCGGCGAGAGTGTTTAAATATAGATACACCGAAGGGCATCAAAATACTTAGCCACCTAGTCGCCGCTCTCGCTGCAATGAACGGAATAGCGTAATACAGCAAGATGAAGACGGATATAGAGGTATACAAGCATGGGCGCGTCTATTTCTGTGTAATCATTTTATTAACTTCGTTTACTCATTCGAGTATTTGTTGACTCACGACGCTTGATAACGCAGTTTCAGAGAGAGAGAGAGAGAAGCAAAGGAAAGGCGGGGAGGTTAACCAGCAGGGTTGCCACTGACTTTCGAATGGAATTCGCCAAATGACGAGTGAAATGTCGCCAAAAGTCGCCATTTTTCTTCAAATGTCGCCAAAAATGTTGCCACTGTACATATGTGTGATAGTGATAAAAATTTCTAATCATATATAGCCTCTTGGAGTACGGTACCATCCATAAGCCCTAAATTATTCTGATATTTTTAAATGCCAATCACATCAGCCACTTCACCATGGGAGCACTGCCAAAGGGCATGCGTAGAATGTAGCAATGTCCCTGAAAGTTAGCGCCTCATAACACGTTTGTGATGGTTTCGGTTGAAACGAATACATGGATGAAGCACTCACTACAATTACAGAAGAACGCCGTGAGTAGCCTTTCAGCATATTTAGAGAATTTCACAATGGTGGAATCTTGAGTCCGATAATCGAAGAACTCCATCACAAATCAACGGGAATAAATTCCAAAGTACACCGTATAACCGTCGCAATGCCCATACCACACACTCTGTGCTTTCGCTAACATTGACCTCACTGTAGTTTCTGAAGGCTGCCCAGAGAAGCCCGACTTCATGACCCTTCCCAAAAGTATGTTAATAACTCAACATACCAAAATTAGGGAGTGCTACAGCAGTAAAGAGGTCGACAAGCCATTCATGACAGTTGGAGCCGCGGTCCGAACACGCGGCTTAACCATCACCTAGCCACTTCAGACGTGAAACTTTGAAGACGCCTAAAGATCTCAGAGCACCCAAAAAACGTAGTAGCAGCACGGCCTCACGGCGCGCGAACCGGTACCCTGGCCTAAATTGCTGGGAGGCTGCTTGTGGACGCACCAGAACGCCAGTGCCTCCAGGATCTATGTGGATTAGGAGATACACACGAGAAACAGCACAGGCGCACTAAATTGCGAGTTAAATGCGCCTTGTATAATGGGTGTAAGACTAAAGAAACTATAGAATAAACGTGTTGTCGCTTATTTGTTTTGAAGATTCTAGTATAGAATGCATAACTCAGTCGAGACCTTAGCCGAAAGTTGCCGAAAATTCGCCATGTCGCCAATCATAATTTTAGGTCACCACGGGTCTCTCAAATTCGCCAATTTCGCGAAAAGTAGCTACCAATGGGCACCCTGTTAACCAGGCTGCACCCGGTTTGCTACCCCACATGGCGGAAGGGGAGGAAAAGAATATAGAAAGGAAGGATGAAGGAAAGAGCCGGGAAGTAATACGCTTGCACGCGTTGCGGTGTGTACCATGCATGACAGTTTCAGAGGTGATAATGACCACAGTTAACGTCGTCTTTACGGTGTGTTGTCGAGATTACGTGACGTATTACCAAATCAGAACTCATGAATCTCAATGCTAGTAGCGAAACGACCGGCATCAAACCAGTGCCTACAGTCATTGCGAACAATGAAGTAATGATTTCAGCGTACTGCAGGTATTACATATGGTGCGCAATGTGAAACATACCCAAGTAGATACACCACAGTATATCGCCGGTATTGCAGATGGAGCAGGTCATTCTATAAAGAATGCAACTGTAGCGCATATACGATGACACGACAGTTATGCAAAGGGCTGTACAATCGAAGTGAAATAGACGAATAGAAAGACGCAAGAAGTATAGGCTGACAAACCCCATTCATCCTGTCTCTTTGTTGGTTTCACGGGAGTGTCAGTGACACGCGCGAAACCGGTATTATGCCCGCGAATTAGTGCGCCGGAAGGTAAAAAGACGACATTTTTTGCAGCCAATTTCCGACAGTGGCAGGGGAATAAGCGTCACACACTCATATACTACGCGAGCTTCAATTACGCTGCTCCAGTCAGCGCCTATCTTGCAGATACCCTCCTGACACACGACAGTCGGACCGGATAGCACGCCTCTCAACGCGACCTTGCACCTTAAATCGCCACATAACGAACGAATGTCATCGCACCGCGAATAAATGACGTCGCTGCACGCCTGCATTCCGCAAGCACGCATTCGAAATGCCAGGAGGCATACAGAGACAGCAGGCTGTTCGCACGACGAGCCCGCGTCAAGAGCGACGCTCATCAATGTCAGTGGGCCGAAGCGCGCGCCGGTCCATCGGCTACTGCGAACGGAGTGTCGCCTGCAGCGACATACGTGCTCCCCGCGACGTGTAAGCCAGCGTAACGACTGAACATTTCCTCCCTCCAGAGGCACGCGGGGCACTGAGACAACTGCAGCGTACTGCCCACCCCCCCTTCTCGCGGCGGAGCGTGGGTCAACCCGTCTAGACAACTCACGCTGGCACCTTGAGCGCTCGTCCCGCCAAGGGTTGGACGACGCCGTCGCTCCACTCAACAGGCACCCTCGAGCGAATGTCGCCGAGGTCGACTGCTTATACATTTCAGCTGCCACCCTCTGCGCCACTTGGCAGAGAGAGCGCTTCGGATGCCATTATAGAAGAGCAGTTGCGACGCACATCTCGGTAGTAAGACGGACACTCAGTCCTATGAAGGTTACGTTTCTCCAACTTAGGTCCTCCGTTTCTTTTTCGCAAGTGCCCGACTGCAGCCGCTGGTCAGCCCTAGCGAGTATTCAGGCAACGGGCGCTGTTCGTATTCAGATGACTTCCCGTTACCAGATTAACGTGCCGCCTAAGAGAGCCGCATCGAGAACTAGTCCACCGGCCACGTGGTAGACACCGTCAGTAAGTGTGGAGTGATCAAAAGCTGGCATCGAATCAGCAAACGTGTCTTCAATCTCTTCTTGTGCGTATGCACAAACGGGCAATTATTTATCAACCAGAAAAGAACACTTCCGCCACAATTTCGCGCCCAGCTGTGTCCGCATCGACAAGACCATTCGGGGCCGTCACACCACCAAATGCGAGAACGTGCCAGCCAGAGAGAGAGAGGCGGAACGGCAGCGCCAGCAACGTTCGCCAGACGAGCGCGCAGACCGTCGGCGAAGGTTGTTTACCCGGCCAGCCCAAAGTCATTGTCTTCACGCATGCCGTCGTCGGCCCTCGGGGCGAGGTCGCCGGCTGGGAGTGGGTCGTGCCGCAAAACAAATCCAAGGCGACCGCCGGCGCGGGCAGAAGCCAGTCGACAGAGAGAAAATGGCTGCCCTCCCTTTTTCAGCCGCTCTTCCGTGACGGCGCACGCTATTTCCGTCCGCTTCGCACCGCACGTCGTGAGTCCCCCACCGGCGTTCTAACCGCAGGAGCTCGCCGCCATTTGACCCCTTCCCTGGAGAAGAAGCAGTCGATTAGGGCCGCGCATCCCGGCGAGCAGCGACTTCACTATTCCGCTTATAGACGGCGGTGAAATTTTACAATGAGCTTCTTTAAGCTAGTCACTTTCCTTTATTTTTGCCTGCCTCAGAGCGTAGCCTCGCATTCTAATTAACTTGTTCGGGGAAGGACTATGTCAAGTCAAGAAAGTCATCCACCGAATACACAGACAACACTAAAACGCTGTTCTCTGAGATCATCGGCCAGGCCAGGCAACGATAACACCACGTCACTGCTGTTAAAAAAGGGGCCGCCTCGTGCACATGCGCCTTTGACTGATCGCTGCTGCCCAAGACTTGAACGCATGCTCGCCTTGTTCTCCCCCTCTGTCAAATTATATATATATATATATATATATATATATATATATATATATATATATATATATATATATATATATATATATATATATATATATATATATATATACATGCACCGAAGAAGCTTTGGAAGAAAAAAGACAGAACTTAGCGGTTGTCGTAATTGTATTTACCAACAGCTTCGACCTGTCTTCGTCAGTGTTTACGAGCAAGTGCGGCGCTATGTGTTTGCATCTAGTGTCTGTATATATATATATCTTCGCCTTCGGCTCCCAAGCGTAGGGTAAACAGCCGCGTCGGTTGTTTACCCTATAATCTGTGTTTGTTTTATCTCACTCTTTCCAGTCGTAAAAGATAAGATTGTGCGTGTATAAAAAAATATTGAAGCCCTGAACTGAGCGACATAGCACGGCCGCTCGATCACCCCGAAATCGAGCTGCCGTGGCTGTAGTAATACCGCCTAGTGGACTACATATGTAACTAAATCTGTCCGTGCGCTCTATACATCCTATACAAGCTTTTACGATGCGGGTGTTGTAACGCTAAAGGAATTGAGTGTTGACTATGTTCGATACAAGCGCACGAGCGAGTAGCGCAGTGTTGTTTGTATACGCCATTCATGACAGTGGTAGCACAGATGTGGTCTTCATATACTCCAATTCATTTGCCCTCATTTGGCTAAACATCCCTTATGCGGTTGGTTGTCTGAACAATTATTTGTTCAGCCATCGCGATCGTAGAAGCGAAGTGCGAACTATGTCTCGCGATGACTTGCCACCCAATCTGTGTTTTCCGAACCTTTGTGTTGGGACGGTCAACACGCGAGCCGATGTCGAATTTCGATCGTGGGACGTCCCTTGAGTCGCGCGATGCAGTCGAAGATGCCAGCAGCGTGAAAAATTGCTCCCAGCTCAGACAAATACTCCCGAAGACCTCCACTGGACTATAGTATTGACAATATCACGGTAGACTGGCAACACCGAAAATTGGTGTTCCGTAGTGTGAGGTGTGTTTATGCTCACACACGTCTCTTGTCATACATCACCTATATCATGACGAGGGCTTAGCAATAGCACACGACTGTTTTCCTCCGGTGATATAAATAACAATTTTATTTGAAAAGTATCGCGTATTGTTGAACCTCAAAAACACAACATTTCCGCCTCCATCGAAAATGCAGCCGCCGCAGCCGGAATTCGAACCCGCGACCTGTGGGTCAGCACCCGAGTAGCTTAGCCACTAGACCACCGCGTTGGGGCTATGCAATACTGCAGTATTGTTTTTCCCATTGATGCCACTTCAACTTGTGTGTGTAATGCTGATAAAAGTACACCAAGTAAAACACGGTTCTGAACGCACTTCGCAACGCGCTTATAAAAGAGCGTGATTTCTCCTCTATACTGTGGATCAGTTTCCCTTCCTGCGGTAATGTAAGTGCATTCATACGAGTTTAGGTCGGACCCAACATAGCACATCATGTCCCTCTCGGAGTTCGTTTAATTCCTCTCTCCAAGTACATTCGGACTACGCACGAGGTCTTCTTCTTCTTGTAACACGCGGTATTTGAAAAAAAAGTGCGTTATCGGAACACACAAAAAAGTAGTAAAGCTTTTTGCAGGGCTGGGTGCTTCATATACAGCCTATAAAAAAAAGGTTCATTACGCGAAACACAGAAACGAGAGGCACGCGTCTATAGCGATAAATAACATACTTACGCACTTGCAGCGTTCCTTACGAGCCACCTTTCTTAACGTCTGACTCTGCCCACACGGCGTTATGCAGCGGACCCTTCAAAACCTTACTTAGCTCCGTGAGACCAGTTTGTACAAATACAACGTTGATGGGTATGACGGGTTGCAGTGCTGATCAAGTTCCTTAGCGCAGCGTTTTACCCAAAATCGCACCCCAGAATTAATTTTATGGGAAATAAAATAGCTCGTCCATACTGCCATAAACCGCATACGTGGGCGTCCGCAGGACTTTTTTTTTCTTGGGAGGTGCAAACCCATGTTGTGTCATGGTTGAATAGGGAAGGGGGGGGGGCAAGTGTGGCCTTGGTCGGGGGGTATACACGTGTACATAGCTTGAGGGGGGCAAGTGCCCCTTTTGCTCCCCCCTACCAACGTCCATGATCCGTACACTCTATTAGGAGGTTTTGCATAAGCATTAAACAGCTCGTTTGTGCTGGTAGGGTTCTATAGCGTCAGCAAATAGCTATGGTAATGAGATATCTGCCTGCGAGACGCTTAACCTCGAGCAATCAATAAATAGTTTTTTGCTTGCAGCTTCTAACCCTTCCTTTTTTTTCTTTTTGAAAGGGCGGGTAACTGAAAGACTGCTTGTTGCCTTCTACCTCGAAGGAGCCTTGACAAGCAAAAAAAAAAAAACAACAAGAAATTGTAAGAGTGGCTTTGCTATCGTAATCTTAGCGGTGCTGGGAGAAAGCCTTAGCAACAAAGTCGTACGCCGAAAGCGCACCGTCTAGAAAGCCCAGGGCGAGATAGAAACCCGCCGATGTAAGAGGGTGCCTTTTACTAGAGAGCTCTGACGACATTACTAACTACACAACACCTGTGCCTGGTGGGGCTGCGCATCGGCTTCGCTACCACTCATTTCTACCCTGCCACCTGTGCCGCCGCTTAAGCCCTTCACCTCACCCCTCCTCCCTGCTTGCCTCACTCATTCGTATCGCGTACACTCCTATGTTTCTCTCTGCCTTCCTCTTCACCTCATCCTCGTTTACCTTTCCCAACTCTTCAATGGTATCAGCTTGTGCTTCTCCTTCTCGCTCCGCGCTTATCCTTTCACCTTCGCTTACCTTATCCAGTTAAGCTGTGCTATAGGTATTGCCTTTCGCCCATGCTTGGCTTACGCTACAGTGGCTAGAATAGCCACTTTACTTACGCTATGCTTCCCTTTCAGCTACCGGCTGCGGCGACGGCAATTTAGATGGAGGCGAAAATGGTGTAAGCCCGTGTGCTCAGATTTGGGTGCACGTTAAAGAACCACACGTGGTGGACATTTCTATGGCGACTCTCATAATCATATGGTGGTTTTGGGACGTTAAAGGGGCCCTGCAACACTTTTTGAGCATGGCCAGAAAACGCTGCCTATCGGAAGTCGAGGCTCCCGAGAACACGCGAGCCAAATAATATAGCACAGCACGCGGCCTGGAATGGACAATAAATTATCAGTTAGCTAAAAATTGCTTTCTCTTCTCTCGAGAAATGGCGGAAGACGCTCAAAAATCGCGCGTGAAACGCCATATATCAGCCATTCGCTGATTTGAACAAGGCGCGCTCAGTTGTTACACCGATCACCGCGACTTTTCCACACGCCCACGCGCGACCACACGAAAAAAGCCCAGTATTCGAAGAAAAACAAAAAATGATCAAAGTCACGAGGCGCGCGTGACGTACTTTCTCTGCCCCCCCCCCCCCCCCCCCCTTCTTAGCCTCTAGAGCTTCCGCCGGGACGAGAGAACAGAGAACGCGATTTCAGCGTGGGACAATTCTTCGAAACTCCACTCGTACTGCACGAATTAAAAAAAAATCTTAAAATAAATTGCGGCATTAAATCAGTGAGGCAATAAGCTGTTTCAGTGCATCCACTCTATAGTTTCTTTTTAAAAAGTGCTTCAGCACCCTTTAAACCCCACATATCAATTAATCAAGCTTCCGGGCGTAGTTATATGCAAAATCATAGCGCTGCAACCTGAACCATCCAGGAAAACCGGATTCATTACACCATATGAATGAACTATCAATTACTGGTACGGTAACGAATGCGTTTCGCGTAGCAATCCATAACTAATAATCCATTACTATTAGTTCACTTAGCAATAACTGATGGCCGCTTGATATGAAAAATTGAATGCGGTTAAGATTACGCAAAGATAATCGATGCTTAAATATTTTAGACGCCAAGCAGCTTTCAAAGGACACGTGCGCTCTGTCTCCCTGAAACGGCAGTACTCGTAGCGCCCACAAGATTGCTGTGCGGTTGAGCGCAAAGCCATCCCCTTTACAGGGAGATGTGGGCGATTTCTGCCTTCATGGCAGAGCACAAGCAAGGTACCCACTATACGCCGTGACGGTGACGATAGTGCTCATGGCGATAAGTAACAGGCGCATTCTAGATCTCGGATCCTCCTTGTGCCATCGCGGCCGGGATGATGTAGGTATCCACTACAGACTGTTTTCCGCAGCTAGTTTGTCTATGCAAAACTAGATGGCACCACCGCACCGAAGCGCCATGGCCTTCTTTTCGGCGGGGTAGCCGCGATGTGGCCTGCAGCAAACGTTACCTGTAGCCTACGGCGAGAAACGGTGGGGGTGGCGATTCTTGAAGAAGGAACGATGTGCCTAATTTCTGCCAGCCATAAGGCAACACAACGCAGTGCCTAAGAGAAGAAAAAAAAAGAGAAACAGGCTGCAAGGACTATGCACTGCGTCCGCTTTGCTCGCCTTCTCTCCGGTAGTGGCGGCGAGGGCGACGGTGAAGAAGTTGAAAGGAGAAGGTCATTAGATCACGTGCTCAAACGTTGCAGCGCCCATTCGCCCCTGCGGAAAACCGTCTATACGCCATGAGGATGACGATGACGATTTCTGACAGCGACTGGCTTGTGCAGTGGGCGTCTCGATACGCTCTACGATGCATTTCGTATGACTGGAAATGACCAAGCACCACCAGGGGACGTGCACAGACCTTGTCTTTACCGACTTCAGGCTAGATTCGATACAACAAAGCGCTGAAAATGAAGGTAAAATGAAATCCACAACTCAACAGAACATACCAGTTATAACCAATAAACATTATATGTTACTGCATACAACTTGGAACTCATTTACCTGTGTGAGTGGTCAATGCAACGCGTGATTTATGGTAACACCGAACGATCCCCCTTCATCACCCACTTATCTGCGTGAATATGGCATGATTTTTTTACAAAATGAAAGCGTGAAGGCCGTTCAAACTGCGTAACAATAATTATCTGCTAAAGGCACCAAATAGTTACTTCTTGTTTTTCATTTTTTTATTTACCTGTCTCAAGCCTTCATAATAGCATCGTCATTATATTTTTGCGCATAAGGACGAAGCAAACGAAGACCGGTGAACGCGCTTGCTACTGTGGCTCGAGAGCTCGTCGTCCATTCCGTTTTCGCCACTTGCATAGGTCAGTGGAGATGCGCCTCTTGCTCATGTCCTCAAAGAACCTGGCGCGACGCGCCAGTTTTCTTAACATCTACGAAGTTGCCGAAAAGGAGCGCCGTCAAACATACTACGAAGAGGAGAGACAGCGGGAGCTGTCAGCCTGTGAAGAACCGGGCGGGCATGTCGACGCCGTGACCAGCTTCGCCAAGCCTCCTATGGCACTGGAATCTCGAGTCCGTGGAGCTTTAACACGTGAAGAACAAGCAGGGAACATCGACGCCGTCACTGGCTCCGACAAACCTCCTTGCGGCTTGGAATATGGAGTCGGTGGAGCTTCAACCCGTAAAGAACCAGTAGCAGACGTCGACACCATGACCAGCTCCGACAAGCTTCCTGGCGGAATGGAACCTGCAGTCGGTGAAGCTTCTACTGAGAAGACACCATCATCAAAAACTAAACAGGCCGAAACCAAGGAGAGCGATCCGAGCGCCTCGGCCCATTTCCGCGTGATCACCCTGTCCGAGGAGCAGCACATCCACCTGCTGCAGTCGCACAGCTGGCCGATTCAATCCAAGTCAATCATCAGCATACAACAGGAGAAGGCCGAGGCATCGTGCAAATTTTCGGGCGGCCAGGAGCCGCTGACTTCTCAGCCAACTTTGACGCAGCAAACGATGGCACTGCAGACGCTGACCCAGCAGATGCCAGCAGTTCAGAAGCCAGTAGTGCAAATATCCGTACAGCAGACGCCGGTGCCTATTGTACCAGCCCAACAGGTACCCGGGCAGCAAACCACCACAGTGCTGGCGGCGACAGAAGTGCCGACCATCCTGACGCCCACGTTTCGCTGGATCATCGAGCCCGACCAATGGACGCCGTCGGGCAGCGGCGGCACAAAAGAGGTGATCACGGCACTTGTTCTCCTAGCCGCAACCCGCCAGCTAACGCATGATAGCGTTTCGGCAATGCCGGCCGTTCCGGGAGCTGCCAGGGAGAGTCTGGGCCAGGCCGAAGCAAAGAAGAGCGAGCCGAGGGCCTCGACTGAGCCTAACATGATCACCCTATCCGAGGAGCAGTACATCAGCTTGTTGCAGGCACTCAACTTGCCGATCCACTCTAAGCCAACCATAAGCATCCAGCAGGAGGAGGAGGCCGAGCCACCGTGCAAATGCTCGGGCAGCCAGCAGCCACAGACTCCTCACCCAACTGTGTTGCAGCAGACGATGGCACTGCGGACGCCGGCGCAGAAAATGCTAGCAGTGCAGACGTCAGTACAGCAGAGGTCGGTGCCTGTTGGACCGGCACAAGAGACATCAGGGCAGCAAACCACCCCAGTAATGGCGGCGACAGAAGTGCCGACAATGCTGATGCCCGCGTTTCGCTGGATCATCGAGCACGACCAACGGAGGCCGTTGAGCAGCGGCGGCACAGAAGAGGTGATCACGGCACTGACTCTCCCAGCCGCAGCCCGCAAGCTGACGTACGACAGCGTTCTGAGGACGCCGACCTCTTCGGGAGCTACCAAGAAGAGGCTGGTTGAGGCCGAAGTCAAGGAGAGCAAGCGGAGTTCCTCGACCGAATTCGTGATCATCCTGTCTGAGGTGCGGTACACTAGCCTGTCACAGTGGCCAAACTTGCCGATCCACTCCAAGCCAATCATCAACATCCAGCAAAAGAAGGACAGGTCCTCCATGCGAGAATTCCGGCGGCCCGCAGCTACAGACTCTTCCGTCAACTGTGCTGCAGCTGACGATTGCACTGGAGACGCCGGCATAGCAAAGGCCAACAACAGTGCAGATGTCAGTACAGCCGACGTCAGTGCCTGTTTTACCGGCACAACAGACACCGGGGCAGCAAACAACCATCGTACTGGCGGTGACAGAAGTGCCGACTATTCTGACGCCCACGTTTCGCTGGATCATCGAGCAGGACCAACGGCCACCTGGCTTTTTCACCCGTGACCGGAAACTGACGTATGACAGCGTTACGATGACGTCAGCCTCTGCGGGAGCTACCGGGGAGAGTCCGGTCTTCAGCGTAACGGCTGTGTGATGCACCCGACGACTCGACCATCAAGCTGCCCACGCCAACAACTGTGCCAGCATTCCGAACAATACCCATTTTCTCACCAACCAACTGCATGCTCACGCTCTCACACGTCGTTCTCGGGGCGGCTCCGCATTGCCAGGCGGCTATGTCGATGGTCACTTGCACGCGGCACCTGGACTATGCGTCATTGAGACGTGGGCGTAGCGCGGGTTATAATGCGCCAGCAGACGCATATTGCGCAACGTCACATCGTTACGTGACGTCTAAGCGCATGGTCCATATTTTCACAACGAACAATAAGGTCACTGTTTCCACACATGCACGGACAACGTAGTCCAAGCACAGAAACACACATATATTTGGCTTTTCACACATCAGTCACAAAAGAACCGAAACGAAAGTTTATCGCATACACGCGAGCTATATTTCTATAGATGGCACTATGTAATAAAGCGCTGTCGCGAGTGACGTGCCAGTGCCAGTTACGGCACTCGGTATCGAGGCGCTCGTTATAGCCGAAAACTTGGTCGACTGAAGTAGACTTCTTTTGATTCGTTACATTCTTGAATAGCGATGAAACTCCCTATGTTAACACCATATTTATTCACCGCGGTACTTCTACTACCATTCGTAACAATCCGGCCCTTTCTGGTTTTCTTCACCGGGATCGTCACCGGGACTCCACACAGCTTTTCTGATCTGACGCCATTTTACACCATCATTAGTGGCAATTCTCGTACCACAAACTGAGTGCGTATAATATTCTCAGCTGGGCGCTTCCACGCTATAGACCTCGATCAATCGGTAAAGGAGAGATAAGTGTGTTATATAGAAGTTACGGCGCTCTTCGACTATTTCTGTCCATCGCTGCATAAAACACTCCACATGACCATGATCACCATCACGATGATCATTTCCGCACGTTTTCCGAACAAGTACTGATTTATGCGGTTTCACTTGCCAAAATCAAGATATTGCGAGTCACGTGGCAGTGGAGGATTACGAATTAATTTACGATGCATTTCATATGAATAGAAATGATGATGATGATAATGATGATCCTTGATACTCTGGCGCACACCCACAAAGGGGGATCGGCCAAGAACCGGGCGGCAGGATTTTAACTAAAAGGCTAACGGTTTTTCAAACAAAACGTAATTTTGGGCTGACAAAAAAATATAGAAAGAAAAGCCGAAAATCGAAAAAGGAGTATATCTGAGCAGGGAGCGATGCAGTAATATATATATATATATATATATATATATATATATATATATATATATATATATATATATATATATATATATATATATATATATATATATGCTGATTAACATGGCAATCGCTTTGTTTCAATTATGTATTCGAATACCGCAGAGCAGACGTCCCTGTGGCTATAACCAAATTTATTGCTCCTAAACGACAAAATTACTGCCACATTTAATTCTAATCCCAATTTTTCAAGTGGAGCTTTCCAGGTATCTTTTCCGCTGATGAGAATATCGGCGACAGAACAAAAATAAGTGATCTATCGTTTCCATTTCTTCGCAAGTCTGACATAAAGTTGACGCCTTTAGACCAACTTTATGCAAATAATAATTCAGTTGCGGAATTCTGCAACGCAATCTTGTAAAAGTAACTTCCAAGTGCCGTGTTGCACACCACTGTCTATTCCAGCGGCATCTTAGATGTGCGAAATCTCGATATTTATCCAATGAGTAGCAGTCGTATTGATGCAAACAGAGGGTTCTAAACCTTATTGCTGTCGCGTAAGCCGTATCAGGCAAAATCGGGATAAGGGGACCGCTAAGAGATACTGTGGCTAGTGCATCCGCCATCTCATTGAGATATATGCCACGATGGCCTGGTACCCATAAGAGCTGAAGTTTTTTCAAGTTTGTCGATATGAGTTGTCGAAACATGTTCATAAGTGTTAAGTTGGCTCCTGAAGACAGAGCAGCACATACTGAAAAAGAATCTGTAATTACGACTGCTTCCGATTCGCCCAAAGGAAGTTTCCGTAGTGCCAGTACAATAGCAAATAATTCTGCTATGAATATTGGTGTGTAATCTGGGAGTCTAACCGAAAAGGACCACTCAAGGGAACGTGAGAAGATACCTGCCCCAGCCTTTTCATTTGATACGGATGCATCAGTCGCAATTATGTTGTTCATGTTCACATGTGCCAAGTAATCCTGCAGCCGATCATTTAAATATTGAATGGCATTTTCTTTGCGTTAGAGGGATAAATATTCTCAAATTCTATCTTAAGATCTAAATTAAGGTTTTTTGTTGAGAAAATATGTTTGATTTTGACGTTCTGTGGTTCTAGCAGTGCTTGAACGAACAAGATCTGTGGGCAGTGGAATCGTGACCACCAAGTTTCAAAAAATAAGCTTGGTTCTTTAATAAAAGCATAAAACGATGCTCTCGGGGGCACAGTGTATATTTTTAAAAAT
Source organism: Rhipicephalus microplus (assembly GCF_043290135.1). Classification (NCBI taxonomy): domain Eukaryota; kingdom Metazoa; phylum Arthropoda; class Arachnida; order Ixodida; family Ixodidae; genus Rhipicephalus; species Rhipicephalus microplus. The sequence goes on from NC_134710.1 coordinate 284,088,335, forward strand.
GTTTGGATAGTAAGCATTTTGAATTTTTTCAACAATGACGGTATACGCGCTTCCATGTATAGCACATTGTTAGCAACAAACTTGGGCAGTCCAAGGCAAAGTCGTAAAGCCTCCCTTTCTAATAGTATTAGCGGTCTCATTTTATATGTCGCACTGCCCGAAAATAAGACACCGCCGAATTCCATGATAGGACGAATGTACATTTTATAGACCATTACCAATGTATTTCTTCGCAACCCCCTTTTTATGTTGCTGAGCTTGCGTAACCACCCCATGGCTCGTGTTGCTTTGGACGCAATGTAATCGATGTGGCTTTTCTAATTTAACGAGCTGCTATATATGATGCCTAAGTATATGAGTGAATCCACCTGGGGAATCTGCTCTGTTCCATACATCAAGGAGATGTTGACAGGATCCCTGAACGAGAACGCTAGAAGCGCGCTTTTGTTTACGTTTAGTGACATTCCAATTTTTTCAAGCCATTCCTCTATCATGTTTAGGTAATTCTGTAATGTCCGATAAAGTAATTGCAGATCACTTTTTGTCGCAAAGAAAGCAATGTCATCTGCATACACATATAAATGAATATCGCTATGTGTTGGAATCGAACTGAGGAAGATGTTAAACAACACCGGTGAGAGCACTGCCCCCTGTGGTACGCCACGGTATTGTCGATATCTGTTAGAAAAACAACCCCCTTTGAAAGCAATAAAACTCTCTCTTCCTTAAAAACTCTGCTACCCATGCTGTCATGTAGTTTGGTAAGTGTGACATTTCCATCTGCTCTATTAGTATTTTATGCTCCACTTTGTCATACGCCTTGGCCAAATCCAGAGTAACTAATGCACAATACTCTCTTCTACGCCTAGCCAACTGTATACGACTCTCCAAATCCGCGTGCGCACACCATATGGAGCATCCCGATTTAAAGCCAATTTGACTGGAGTTCAGTATTGACTTCTCCTCAATGTATTTTATTACACGTGCATTCAAAACTCTTTCAGTTAGTTTAACCAAATTAGATGTAAGAAAAATTGGCCTCACATTGTCAAGTGTGTACCCAAGTCCCTGTTTTTTAAGTATCGGAATAATTTTTGAAGGTTTTTAATCCGCCGGTATCCAAGAATTTTTCAAAGAGTAATTAACCATATTACAGAGTTCATGTGGGGAAATGTCATATAGTAATTTTATCATTGCTGAGGTTACTCCATCTGGTCCAGGTGCTGTAGGAGGTAAGTGCCTCACTACACCCGCTGGTTCCGCTAATGTCACCTCATTGAACTCCTCCCCTGCAATTGGCTTTACTATGTGTCTCGGCATTGTTGATCTGAATCTTTCTTCTAATCCTTTAGCAACATTTACTAATATTTCAGTGAGTTCGCTAGGCGATAGAATTGAAGAATCAATATTGTCTGATGGTGGTATCATTTTTCTGGAACGCCAAAATCTAAAAAGCGCTTTTTTGTTGTAAGGTTTTCAAAGATAGCTAAATTTGTTAGTGTCATAGTCATCTTTTGCTTTGCGTACTGTACGTTTAAAATCTGCTGCCACGTATTTATAGTCACACCAGTATTTTGGGCATTGGTTATGGATAAGTTGCTTCCACGCCGCTTTTCGTTTTCTGGAAATGACAAAGCACCACCGGGGGAACGTGCACAGACCTCGTCTTTACCGACTTCAGGCTAGAGTCCATGCAACAAAGCGCTGAAAATGAAGGTAAAATGAAATTCACAACTCAACACAACATACCAGTTATGACCAATAAACATTATATATTACTGTACCCAACTTGGCACTCATTTACGTGCGTGAGTGGTCAATGCCACGCGTGATTTATGGTGACACCGAACGATCCCACTTCTTCACCCACTTATCTGCGTGAATATGGCATTATTTTTTTTACAAAATAAAAGCGTGAAGGCCGTGCAAAATGCGTAACCATAATTAATCGCTTACCGTATCGAATAAATACTTCTCGTTTTTTACCCGTCTCAAGCCTTAATAATAGCATCGTCATTATATTTTTGCGCACAAGGACGAAGCAAACGAAGACCGGTGAACGCGGTGTGTAATTTTATTCAAGAGTCTAAACGTTTTTCAACATAAAGCCCACGTTAACAGGTACTCAAAAAATCGGGTCAAAAAGTAATTTTCAAATCTGGAAAAAATCCGTGACATACCAAATTAATCGGCTTTGGCAAAGCCAGCTGTCTGGTCGGCTCCCAAAATCAAGTTATAGCTATTAGTGTCTACTTTCTTGTTGATTCTTTTTTTTCACTAAATCTTTCGTTACTTTCTTTTATTTTAACATACTGTCTTCCCTATACAACTCCCCCTCCCTTTTTTTCGTTGTAAGCAATAATGCAGTTATCGTCCATATGAGACTATATGTTTTCTTGGCCAATCTCCCAGAGTGGGTATGAGCCATGGATTATAGGCTAGAAACAAACAAACAAACAAGCTTGCTACTGTGGCTCGAGAGCTCCTCATCCATTCCGTTTTCGCCACTTGCAAAGGCCAGTGCAGATGCGCCCCTTGCTCATGTCCTCTAAGGCACTGGCGCGACGCGCCAGTTTTCTTGACATCTGCGAAATTGCCGAGAAGGAGCGCCGTCAAACATACTACGAAGAGGAGAGCCAGCGGGGGCTGTTAGGCTGTGAAGAACCGGGCGGACACGTCGACACCGTGACCGGATTCGCCAAGCCTCCTATAGGACTGGAATCTGGAGTCTGTGGAGCTTTAACACATGAAGAACAAGCAGGGAACATCGACGCCGTGACCGGCTCGAACAAGCCTCCTTACGGCCTGGAATATGGAGTCGGTGGAGCTTCAACCCGTAAAGAACCGGTAGCGGATGTCGACACCATGACCAGCTCCGACAAGCTTCCTGGCGGAATGGAACCTGGAGTCGGTGAAGCTTCTACTGAGAAGACACCATCAACAAAAACTAAACAGGTCGAAACAAAGGAGAGCGAGCCGAGCGCCTCGGCCGATTTCCGCTTGATCACCCTGTCCGAAGAGCAGCACACCCACCTGCTGCAGTCATACAACTGGCCGATTCAATCCAAGTCAATCATCAGCATACAACAGGAAAAGGCCGAGCCATCGTGCAAATTTTCGGGCGGCCAGGAGCCGCTGACTTCTCAGCGAACTTTGACGCAGCAAACGATGGCACTGCAGACGCCGACCCACTAAATGCCAGCAGTTCAGAAGCCAGTAGTGCAAACATCAGTACAGCAGACGCCAGTGCCTATAGTGCCAGCACAACAGGTACCGGGGCAGCAAAACACCACCGTGCTGGCGGCGACAGAATTGCCGACCATCCTGACGCCCACGTTTCGCTTGATCATCGAGCCCGACCAATGGACGCCGTCGGGCAGCGGCGGCACAGAAGAGGTAATCACGGCACTTGTTCTCCTAGCCGCAACACGCACGCTAACGCATCATAGCGTTTCGGCGAAGCCGGCCATTCCGGGAGCTCCCAGGGAGAGTCTGGGCCAGGCCGAAGCCAAGAAGAGCGAGCCGAGTGCCTCGACTGAGCCTACCATGATCACCCTGTCCGAGGAGCAGTACATCAGCTTGTTGCAGGCACTCAACTTGCCGATCCACTCTAAACCAACCATAAGCATCCAGCAGGAGGAGGAGGCGGAGCCACCGTGCAAATGCTCGGGCGGCCAGCAGCCACAGACTCCTCACCCAACTGTGTTGCAGCAGACGATTGCACTGCGGACGCCGGCGCAGCAAATGCTAGCAGTGCAGACGTCAGTACAGCAGAGGTCGGTGCCTGTTGGACCGGCACAAGAGACATCAGGGCAGCAAACCACCCCCGTAATGGCAGCCACAGAAGTGCCGACAATGTTGACGCCCGCGTTTTGCTGGATCATCGAGCACGACCAGCGGAGGCCGTTGAGCAGCGGTGGCACAGAAGAAGTGATCACGGCACTGACTTTCCCAGTCGCAGCCCGCAAGCTGACGTACGACAACGTTCTGAGGACGCCAACCTCTTCGGGAGCTGCCAAGAAGAGTCTGGTTGAGGCCGAAGCCAAGGAGAGCAAGCGGAGTTCCTCGACCGATTTCGTGATCATCCTGTCTGAGGTGCGGTACACTAGCCAGTTGCAGTCAGTCAACTTGCCGATCTACTCTAAACCCATCATCAACATCCAGCAAAAGAAGGACAGATCCTCCATGCGAGTGTTCGGGCGGCCAGCAGCTGCAGATTCTTCAGTCAACTGTGCCGCAGCTGACGATAGCTCTGGAGACGCCGGCACAGTAAAGGCCAACAACAGTGCAGACGTCAGTACAGCAGACGCCTGTGCCAGTTGTACCGGAACAACAGACACCGGGGCAGCAAACAACCATCGTGCTGGCAGCGACAGAAGTGCCGACTATTATGTCACCCACGTTCCGCTGGATCATCGAGCACGACCAACGGCCACCTGGCTTTACCAGCCGTGACCGCGAACTAACGTATGACAGCGTTACGACGACGTCAGCCTCTGCGAGAGCTACCGAGGAGAGTACGGTCTTCAGCGTAACGGCTGTGTGATGCACCCGACGACTCGACCATCCAGCTGCCCACGGCAACAACTGTGCCAGCATTCCGAGCGATACCCATTTTCTCACCAACCAACTGCATGCTCACGCTCTCGCCCGTCGTTCTCGGGGCGTCTGAGCATGGCCAGGCGGCTATGTCGATGGTCACTTGCACGCGGCACCTGGACTATGCGTCATTCGGACGTGGTCGTAGCGCGGGTTATAATGCGCCAGCAGACCCATATTGCGCAACGTCACAACCTTACGTGACGTCTAAGCGCATGGTCCATATTTTCATAACGAACAATATGGTGACTGTTTCCACACGTGCAAGCACAGCGCAGTCCAAGCACATAAACACAGATATATATGGCCTTTCATACATCAGTGACAAAAGAACCGAAACGAAATGTTGTCGCATACACGCGAGCTATATTTATATACAAGGCACTATGTATTAAAGCGCTGTCGCGAGTCGCGTGCCAGTGCCAGTTACGGCGCTCGGTATCGAGGCGCTTGTTATAGCCGGAAACTTGGTAGACTAGAGTAGACTTCTTTTCATTGGTTACATTCCTGAAAAGCGATGAAACCCCCTATATGTGCAGCATATTTGTTCACCGCGGTACTTCAACTGCCATTCGTAACACTCCGGCCCTTTCTGGTTTTCTTCACCGCGATCGTCACCGGGACTCCACACAGCTTTTCTAGTCGGACGCCATTTTACACCATCGTTAGTGGCAATTCTTGTACCACAAACTGAGTGCGTGTATTATTCTCAGCTGGGCGCTTCTACGCTATAGACCTCGATCGATCAGTTAAGGAGAGATAAGTGTGTTATATAGAAGTTACCGCGCTCTTCGACTATGTCTGTCCATCGCTGCATAAAACGCCCCACATCACCATGATCACCATCACGATGATCATTTCTGTACGTTTTCCGAACAAGTACTGAATTGTGTGGTTTCGCAAGCCAAAAGCAAGAATTGCGAGGCACGCGGCAGTGGCAGATTACGAATTAATTTACGATACATTTCGTATGACTGGAAATGACCAAGCACCACCAGGGGAACGTGCACAGACCTCGTCTTTACCGACTTCAGGCTAGACTCCATACAACAAAGCGCTGATAATGAAGGTAAAGTGAAATCCACAACTCAACACAACATACCAGTAATGACCAATAAACAATATATATTACTGAATACAACTTGACACTCATTTACGTGGGTGAGTGGTACGTCAATGCCACACGTGATTTATGGTATCCCGAACGAACCCACTTATATGCGTGAATGAGCATAAATGTTTTTACAAAATGAAAGCGTGAAGGCCGTTCAAAGTGCGTAACCATAATTAATCGCTAACCGTACCGAATAAATACTTCTCGTTTTTTTCATTTTTTTACGTGTCTCATGCCTTCATAATAGCATCGTCATTATATTTTTGCGCACAAGGACGAAGCAAACGAAGACCGGTGAACGCGCTTGCTACTGTGTCTCGAGTGGGCTCACCATCCCAGTTTTGCCAGATGCGGCTTACGTGACAGCGCTAAGGTTCAAAAATGCTTGCCTGCAATGGGGAAAAGGTAATTTGGATAAATTAAAAGATTTCGAGCATTTGAGCTATTGCTGGAATAAACAGTGGTGTGTATCTCGCCAGTTAGAGGTCACTTATACCAGACTGCGCTGTGCAGTTCCACAACTAAGGTATTACCTTAACAAAGCTCGGCTCAAGGCGTCACCGCTATGCATTTGGTGCAACGAATTGAAACAAATGAACATTTCTTTTTTATTCTGTCATCATTATTCTTATCAGAGAAAACGATTTTTAGTAGCCCCATTACAAAAGATAGGAATAGAAGTAAATCTACCAGTAATTTTATCCTTGGCGGAACTACATTTGGTTACTTCCACAGGGATGTATGCTCCACTGTGTTTGATTAGATCAACGAAACTTAAAGATTACCGTGCTTTAGCTTATAATTCGTAGTTATGTCTATCAAATACAAGAGATGATTTGACCGCTTGCTCAGCAAACATTTTAGTTCTTTAGTAGTATTATTTTTAAACCACTTTTTCAGATTGGCTTGATTTTCATTTTAGTTTCATTTCAGTATCCTGCCGCCCGGTTCTTGGCTCATCCTCCTCTCTGGGTAAGCGCCATCCATCAGAGGTCATCAGCATCAGCATCATCAGCTCGTCGTCCATTCCGTTTTCGCCACTTCCATAGGTCAGTGCAGATGCGCCCCTTGCTCATGTCCTCTAAGACACTGTCGCGGCGCTCCAGTTTTCTTGACATCTGCGAAATTGACGAAAAGAAGCGCCGTCAAACATACTACGAAGAGGAGAGCCAGCGGGAGCTGTTAGGCTGTGAAGAACCGGGCGGGCACGTCGACGCCGTGACCGGCTTCGCCAAGCCTCCTATAAGACTGGAATCTGAAGTCCGTGGAGCTTTAACACGCGAAGAACAAGCAGGGAACATCGACGCCGTGACCGGCTCGAACAAGCCTCCTGGCAGCCTGGAATCTGGAGACGGCGAGCTTCAGTCCGTGAAGAACCGGCCAGGAACGTCAACTCCGTCACTGGCTCCGACAAGCCTCCTTGCGGCCTGGAATATGGAGTCGGTGGAGCTTCAACCCGTAAAGAACCGGTAGCAGACGTCGACACCATGACCAGCTCCGACAAGCTTCCTGGCGGAATGGAACCTGGAGTCGGTGAAGCTTCTACTGAGAAGACACCATCATCAAAAACTAAACAGGCCGAAAGAAAGGAGAGCGAGCCGAGCGCCTCGGCCGATTTCCGCGTGATCACCCTGTCTGAGGAGCAGCACACCCACCTGCTGCAGTCGCACAGCTGGCCGATTCAATCCAAGTCAATCATCAGCATACAACAGGAGGAGGCCGAGCCATCGTGCAAATTTTCGGGTGGCCAGGAGCCGCTGACTTTTCAGCCAATTTTGACGCAGCAAACGACGGCACTGCCGACGCCGACCCAGCAGATGCCAGCAGTTCAGAAGCCAGTATGGCAAATATCAGTACAGCAGACGCCGGTGCCTATAGTACCAGCCCAACAAGTACCCGGGCAGCAAACCACCACCGTTCTGGCGGCGACAGAAGTGCCGACCATCCTGACGCCCACGTTTCGCTGGATCATCGAGCCCGACGAATGGACGCCGTCGGGCAGCGGCGGCACAGAATAGGTGATCACGGCATTTGTTCTCCTAGCCGCAACCCGTAAGCTAACGCATGATAGCGTTTCGGCAAAACCCGCCGTTCCGGGAACTGCCAGGGAGAGTCTGGGCCAGGGCAAAGCCCAGAAAAGCGAGCCGAGTGCCTCGACTGAGCCTAACATGATCACCCTATCCGAGGAGCAGTACATCTGCTTGTTGCAGGCACTCAACTTGCCGATCCACTCTAAGCCAACCATAAGCATCCAGCAGGAGGAGGAGGCCGAGCCACCGTGCAAATGCTGGGGCAGACAGCAGCCACAGACTCCTCACCCAACTGTGTTGCAGCAGACGATAGCACTGTGGACGCCGGCGCAGCCAAAGCTAGCAGTGCAGACGTCAGTACAGCAGAGGTCGGTGCCTGTTGGACCGGCACAAGAGACATCAGGGCAGCAAACCACCCCCATAATGGCGGCGACAGAAGTGCCGACATTGCTGACGGCCGCGTTTCGCTGGATCATCGAGCACGACCCAACGAGGCCGTTGAGCAGCGGCGGCACAGAAGAGGTGATCATGGCACTGACTCTCCCAGCCGCCGCCCGCGGGCTGACGTACGACAGCGTTCTGAGGACGCCGACTTCTTCGGGAGCTGCCAAGAAGAGTCTGGTTGAGGCCGAAGCCAAGGAGAGCAAGCGGAGTTCCTCGACCGAGTTCGCGATCATCCTGTCTGAGGTACGGTACACTAGCCAGTTGCAGTCACTCAACTTGCCGATCCACTCTAAACCCATCATCAACATCCAGCAAAAGAAGGGCAGATCCTCCATGCGAGTGTTCGGGCGGCCTGCAGCTTCAGACTCTTCAGTCAACTGTGCCGCAGCTGACGATCGCGCGGGAGACGCCGGCACAACAAAGGCCAACAACAGTGCAGACGTCAGTACAGCAGACGCCTGTGCCAGTTCTACCGGAACAACAGACACCGGGGCAGCAAACAACCATCGTGCTGGCGGCGACAGAAGTGCCGACTATTCTGACGCCCACGTTTCGCTGGATCATCGAGGACGACCAACGGCCACCTGGCTTTGGCAGCCGTGACCGCAAACTGACGTATGACAGCGTTACGACGACGTCAGCCTGTGCGGGAGCTACCGGGGAGAGTCCGGTCTTCAGCGCAATGGCTGTGTGATGCACCCGACGACTCAACCATCAAGCCACCCACGCCAAAACTGTGCCAGCATTCCAAACGATACCCATTTTCTCACCAACCAACTGCATGCTCACGCTCTCGCCCGTTGTTCTCGGGGCGGATCCGCATGGCCAGGCGGCTATGTCGATGGTCACTTGCACGCGGCACCTGGACTATGCGTCATTCGGACGTGGTCGTAGCGCGGGTTATAATGCGCCAGCAGACCCATATTGCGCAACGTCACAACCTTACGTGACGTCTAAGCGCATGGTCCATATTTTCATAACGAACAATATGGTGACTGTTTCCACACGTGCAAGCACAGCGCAGTCCAAGCACATAAACACAGATATATATGGCCTTTCATACATCAGTGACAAAAGAACCGAAACGAAAGGTTATCGCATACACGCGAGCTGTACTTATATAGATGGCACTATGTAATAAAGCGATGTCGCGAGTCGCGAGCCAGTGCAAGTTACGGCACTCGGTATCGAGGCGCTCGTTATAGCCGAAAACTTGGTAGACTGAAGTAGACTTCTTTTCATTGGTTACATTCCTGAAAAGCGATAAAACCCCCTATATGTGCAGCATATTTGTTCACCGCGGTACTTCAACTACCATTCGTAACACTCCGGCCCTTTCTGGTTTTCTTCACCGCGATCGTCACCGGGACTCCACACAGCTTTTCTAGTCGGACGCCATTTTACACCATCGTTAGTGGCAATTCTTGTACCACAAACTGAGTGCGTGTATTATTCTCAGCTGGGCGCTTCTACGCTATAGACCTCGATCGATCAGTTAAGGAGAGATAAGTGTGTTATATAGAAGTTACCGCGCTCTTCGACTATGTCTGTCCATCGCTGCATAAAACGCCCCACATCACCATGATCACCATCACGATGATCATTTCTGTACGTTTTCCGAACAAGTACTGAATTGTGTGGTTTCAAATGCTAAAATCAAGATATTGCGAGGCACGCGGAAGTGGTGGATTATGAATTAATTTTCACCCGCTGGGCTTCCTTGACGGGCTTCTCATTTCTTAAGTATATACCCGGCGTTTTTTTTTCTTTGTATGTCGTTCTCCATCGAAATGCGGCCGCCGCATTATTGGGTTGTACTAGATGCGATTGTCACCTGAGCAGCCAACAGCAAGCAAAAGTATTGTCAACCTATATAGAGACTGCGTCCCGTTTAAAATTCATGTAGGCCTAAGATAGGCGCAGCCTGCACTAACAAAAGCTCATTGAGTCGTATGCGGACAAATTCAGAGTGATACATGCTCCAGTGAGGAGGAGGAACAAGAAGAAGGAAAGGCCGGTGCATCTTCTTCTTTGCTTTTTTGTAAGCAATAGTGCATTTACCGTCCATAGGATACTATAAGTTTTCTCGTACCATCCCCCAGAGTGGGTATAAGCCCTAGACTCCGGGCTACAAACAAGCACACAGGAAGGTCAACCAGACGAGTGTTCAGTTTGGTATCTTACAGTGGGGTAGCGACCTACAGACGAAGAGATAGATAAAGAGGAGCGAACATGCAAAAAGGTACACGTGATAAGGCTGAAGAAGTGATTGCTCACCTTCAACACACAGCAGAAAAAAGATAAGTGGGTGAAAGAGATATTGTTCCCAAATGTGTACGTGAAATATAGCCGGCTGGCAACGTGACGGATAATTCTGGAGGTCCATTGTGGAAGTCTGAAAACCAAACACAGTGCTGCACGAGCAGTGTAGAATTCTGAAAGGAATCATACTTACTATTCAAATACATACACAATGAGTGAACTAATGATTTCTCTCGATCGACCGGCCTTTCTGAGCAGTTGTAGCCAGAACGCCCTTCCCGTGTGTGTGTTTTTCGTTTTCTCTTCTGTGCACGTGCGTTTTTTATTTATCTCTACACGCTCTTTCTTGGCCCTATTTCCGCACCCCCAGCGTTGGGTAGCAATCCGGAAGCCAACATCTGGTCAACCTCCCGGCCTTTCTCTTTTTTTTTCTCTCTATTTCTCTCTGTATCTCTCTTGCTCGTACCATTGTTCCTCGTTTGAAACAGCAAGCATATTGGTTTGCGTTTTTTCTTGCATGTTCGTGCTGACATTGGTTTATGACCATTAGTGTTGTGCTTGGAGTGAGGCACTTCATGAACACACCACACTCACGGACACACACCTCCACTCTTTATTACTTTTAACAGTAAAGAAAAAAAGAAGGTCAATATGAAGAAAACAAAGGCAAAGGTATCGCTTCGCATTTCTCGAGTGATTCTTCGCATACCATGCACGGCCTCGACGGTCACAGAAACTTACTACAATTCGTCCTTGGCAAGACGGCCGTTTGAATCAAGGCTTGCGAGCACTTACTGAGGCTGGTGCAGCGCAATGCAGCGTGCATTGTTGTCAGACGCCGGCTACGCCAGGCCTCGGCATGCTTCAAACGGCTGTCGCCAAACCAGTCGAATAAGTAACGCCACCGTGGAGGCGCTTTCTACAAGCAACTGCTAGCCGGAAAGCGAGCAGCATGCAAATACGTAAGGCCAGTGTCAACTTACAAGGGTGACAGCTCGAATTCGCTGCCGACGTAACGAGCGCATCGTAATAGTAAGGCGGACAACGTCTCGAAATACGAGTCGATACCCAGCTGACACGTTCCCACGGGAAAGTCGGTCGGCGTGTTGTATTAAAATATGGAATGCATATGCCACGAACAATAATCACCGAAAGGGAGACGTGTGCCACACAAAACAGATGCTCATTCAACGCGCGACGAAATTTCTACCTCCGCTCCCAGCTTTAACTGACTATAGTCGCTTACAGCCTATAAATAAATATAAGCTCCGCCCACAGAGGTCACCGTTCCACCCAGGCATAATTTTCATAAATGACATACTCATTGCAATCGCGTATTTACGTGACGTAAATAGGCGAATGCAATGAGTGGGGCATTTATAAAGTTTACGTATTTTCTTTCGCGTATTTCTGGCATATGACTTTGTCTTTACAGGCACGCGTTCATTTCGATAGTTTTCGTACGAACGATTTTACTTCATTTCAAATTTCATCATAAATTGTGACTTCACTACTGAGCCAAACGTAACATTTTAAGAAGGACGACAAACTTTTAATTCATATTAAGCGCAGTGTTTGCATTACCAGCGAAAAAGTGCTCGCGGTTCAAACGTAAATCGCCAACCATTGCTATGTTCCACAGGAAACTGACAGGAGCGCTGCAGTACTGGGGCCAGGGTTGCCATATTTGACTACTTTACACGAGATTGGCTACTTTTAAAAGGCCGCGGCGACAAAAAAATTTCGTTGGATACTTGGCTATTTTTTTGCTATTATTCTGGAGCTGGCATCAACAGATATTATACGCTAAAGACAAGCACAACTATTGAAAAACACGTATTAAGTATTCACTCACAGCGCCGGCTACGACTCCCTCGGTGTAATCACATTTTTTTTACTCAGTATACCGGAAGGAACTGCGTGCGCCCACAACGCGTCGCGGCCACCATGGTTTTCACATGAATAATGGAACTCGTATAGGTTAGCCATGAATCCCAGTTGTGTGTTTCGTTGTGCTAGCTGGTCAAACATAGTAACAGGTGAAAACAGCGCAATCTATAGAAGACACGAACGAAGAAATACAGAGGGGACGAGCGCTGACTAACAACGGTTACTCAGCGCTCGTCCCATTTGCGATTTCTTCATTCGTCTCTTCTAGTTTGCGCTGTTTTTTACATTTTACCATATAGGTTAGGCAGCAGTATAACGTAGCTGGCGGGGACTCATTCATCCTTTCTAGCCGCTATCCACCTCACATGCTAATGTTCTGAGCTGTATAACGGCACCAACCCTATAGGCGAACGCTGGCAAAAAGTGTATGCGCGCGGCTCATAGAATTCTTGCGCAAAGCGCGCGCATACTGCTGGTTTTACAGTCATTTTTTTTCCCGTTCCGGTTTAATATTTTCACTGCCAGCGCTGCTGCTCTTGTCAGCCATGACGTTCGTTATGTCGACTGTTCTATTTTTTATTCGTTTGGAAATGACAGGCCCGTTTTTTATCAACGCGTGTACGCACGATGCACTGCATGCGTTTCCTACGTGAACGTGTCTAATCTGTTGTTTGCATGATCTCCACGGACTCCACCAAAAAAGAAAAAAAAAACATTTGCATGCGAAGAGCCCAGCTGGTCTTGTTTTCCCAGTGACTTGAGCTGCAGACTGCACATCACGTCATCTGTTAAGGGGGCCGAATACGATGAATGCTTTGAAAACCTTGCCAAGAGACGTTGCCGCGAGCCCGTATTGAGGAGCAAGTGCGGCACCTTCGTTAAATTGAGGATGTGAGTGCCGGCATGCCAGAAATGGTATTCTAGATCAAAATATAAACTTACCGGGATGTATCAGGTGCTAATTCTATGCAAGCCATTGCAAACATGGTAATGAAACTTGTTTCTTTTTTTCTCTAAATCTAACGCAGAAGCGGAGGGAACGTTTTCTGTTGTGCCTGTTACAAAAAGAGACTGAAGGATCAAATGTCACACGAACTTCTCGCGATCATCAGGATCAAATTTGGACTGAATCTGAAAGATGTTACAAGCTCTACATTAACGTGATTAAAAAACTTCGCTACGTTTACTGCGAAATACGAAGTACTTTGCCCACCCTATTTTAACAGTGCCACGGGGCACGCGGGCAAAAGGGAACTCGGTTATCTGCACATCATTGTCGGTGCAGTATTAACTGCCAATTTTCTAGTCTTAATGCCTCCTCCATGTAGGAAGTCACGTAATCTTTTTTTTACTCTATTTTGGTGTGATAAGTATTTCTGTGATGAATATTTTTGCATTTTTAAGCATCAAAAAGTGGCGATAATGTAACTAAACTGAAATAATGTAGAACTAATTTTCTGGCTTCAAAATAAAATGGCGGCTGCAGGTTGGCTTGTGTTCTGGCTACTTTGGTTAATTTTGTGGCTGTTTTTCTCTTCGACGATCTGGAAAACCTGCTCGGGGGGAGCGCGTATTTTTTCTTAGGTTCTAACCAACTACGGATGTATTTTCTTTGTGTACACGATCAGCTGAGGTATGTATAGGCTCATCCGTACAAGACTTGCATCTGCGGCATGAAAAGAAACCGCCACGACATGGCTACGATACAAGCAGTTGGCGCTATTAATTTCGTAACCGGGCCATTCGTTCTATTAAGGCGAAAGCCTAAACAAACACGAACAGTGACCGGGGGCGTCAGCACGAGCGATGCGAAAGATGATCATCGCGGGATGACGTCCCCACGTGGAGTCACACGATGAGGTCATGGCATTACATCGCCGCTTGATAAAGGGCAGGCCGATCACGGAGGCCGTGCAAAAGGCCACTCACTGCAGAAAAATGTCATTCTTTCATTTTCTTCTATAAAAGATGAACACAATCGACTAAGCAGAAACACAAGACAGCTTTCGCCATCAAGTCACCATGTGACGACGTTTTTTTTTTTGCTTGCCTTTCACAAGGCGAACTTGAAGCAACTTGATCCTCCATACCACCCCTCCTACGTTTTTCCCGTACGTTCAAACCCCAATTATCATTTAATTACCCATAATACAATAATATCATCTGGCGCTTTACGTCCCGAACCAACAATATTATTAGAAGGGACGCCGTAGTGCAGGGCTCCGGAAATTTTGACCATCCATCTTTAACGTGCACGGACGTCGCAGAGTACAGCCGGCCTCTAGCAATCTGCCTCCATCAAAACGCAAGTGCGCCGCGGAAAACACTGGCAACGCACTGGAGCTATATAGACACAGGTCTTCAGTTAAAAAGTTCGCGTCACTCATCGTATACGTGCATGCATATATCTAGTATCAACTATATCGCGCAGCGATGTTCGCTGCGGTGAAGCTTCAGCGCGGCGCATGAACAAAGTGTGCAGAAGCTGTTAGTCCTCTTCGGACGAGTATAGAGAGAGAACTTATTTACAGAAAGGCAGAGAGCTGAAGAGTGCATAGCTTTGTTTGAAAGCCTTGCTTGCCTTTCCAAGAGTATGTGAGCGACCATCGTATGACGGAACATCACAAATTGTACATATATTACAGATTTATTCTACTTGACGTATCTCTTTTATGCGTAAAATACACTTTTTTTAATTTTTAGCGTAGCTGCCTCATCGGACACTTGTACGCATTCAGCTATAGGATTCACACAACTAAGGCAACATCACTAGCGAGAAATCTTTCAGTATCAGCTTCGTTAAATATTCTATATACATGCTAACTAAGTCTTCAATTACTCAACTCAGGAGTAAGAACAAACCCTGCAATCGCGCAATTGAAGTCAAGGACTAGTGAAGTTAGCTCTGCAGAGCAGCAAACTCACTGCTAGCACCGCTGTCGAAATAGGGCTTCCGAAACTCCGCCACTTTTCTATTCTAAGAGCAGGAATGACTCAACTGCATGTACCATAATAACTGTACCTACGTTATAACAGGGCATGTCGCGGGATTGAATCCCGGCTGCGGCGGCTGCATTTACGATGGAGGCGGAAATGCTGTAGGCCCGTGTGCTCAGATTTGAGTGCACGTTAAAGAACCCCAGGTGGTCAAAATGTCCGGAGCCCTTCACTATGGCGTCTCTCATAATCATATTGTAGTTTTGGGGCGTGAAACCCCACATATCATGATCATCATACGTTATAACTGGGCTGATGTATGTACTGTATTGTCAACAAGACAAATGAGCGGATGTACACGCTACTCTGCCAACTGTTTTCCTCTCAATTATCGCAACTATGTATATAGTATAATGCCTTGCGATTCCTTCTCTCTTTTTTATTTGTTTATTCTAAAAAAACTGCTGCTGTTTTTTTCTCAGCTAAGAATATAGTCTATAGCTTGTGCGCTTAGCTGATCTAACCTAATATCGTAAACGCAACACTAAATCGACGGACTCATAAAAGGATTGCTTTGGAACAAAACTAAACTGCGCGAGTGACTATAATTCCCCGTTCCTGATGATTCTCTCCTGTTTTAGTTTTTGTGTTTCCGGTGAATGTTCTCTGAATCTTTACTAACTGTTAAGAGCACTACGGTTTCGGATATGATGGCGCTGTATAAGGGCGCTCCGGTTGTCCTAGGCCTATGCTACACCATTAGGAGCCTAGGAGGTCCCACCTGCATAGGCGGGACCTCCTAGGCTGCTAACGGTCCAAGCGGGACCTCTTAACAACATAGGAGGTCCCGCCTGCGGTTTACTACCTTGGGACCTCCTCCTGCATACGTACTCACAATGTACATTTCTGATGCTAATTAAGAAACATTGATTGATTGATATTCTCCAAATACGTATTATGCCACTGTTATACATATTGTACTTACATGTTAAGCCAACGCGTATTAAGCACGACAAAACAAGGGAAGCGATTAGACAATTACTCGCTAATCTCTCTCATTTCTTTTTCATATTATTTTACTTGATACCTTCATTAAAGGACGACGTCTATGCCCAACCGTATATGAATTTCTCTGAGTGTATTAAAATTACACATTCCTCTTAAATTTCCATATACACATACGGAATTGGAATTTCGTAAACAACGGCTCATTAAGACAAAGCGAACCTTGTCTATGAATCACGAGTAAGAACGCATGGACTCAGACGCGTTTGCGGGCTGTGAAGACAATACATTTGAGTAGTACCTGGACAACATGACTCATTATGGCCAACCACCATCTATCTTTACGCTGTTAGCAAATAGCGTAGCACTTTGAAGAAAGAATGCAATCCTTGAAAATAGAATTAGCATATTGAAAACCTAGTTTTTCTTTAACTTCATTTTCAAGTCATAACACCAGTCTCGCACCAACATTTAGTAGCGACATTTTCAAATGAAAACCATTTTCCCATATTCAAAAAAAAAAAAAAGACTCGCTTATGACTAGTTTTTTTTTTGTTTCTTTCGTAAAGGAGAAAATACAAGTCTATACCTGCACCATGTCTGACTTAACCGTGGCAATAAACTGTCTGGGCGACCGGATTCTGTCTGAAGCGATAATTCTACAACAACATCGTCACCTGTCAACACGTCAAAACCAAGCCGCATTATTGCGCCTTTTACGATCAACGGCATTGCGCGAGCGCCTATAAAGCTGCTTTCTCTCCCTCTTATGGTGTCCTCGGACATCGTAGCCAAATAAAAACTCGGCCCTTATTAACCTGTTTTCCGTTCCTATGTTTGTCTCTTTATGCCTTATTCCCACGTTTCTCTCCATGGCTCTGCCAGCAGTCTACCGGTGGCACATTTAAAGACTCCTGTTAAACTTTCCGAAAAAAAAAAAAAGCACTCACACGCAATTCATGGGGCCATTCCGAAGCCTCAAACAAATGCATCTGCATGTACATTCGGATATGATCCACTGATTTCCATGTCGTGCTACGAGCCATCAACCTCCCCTGAACCTTCGATCCCTCTTTGTCCCTTGCCCACCTCGGGTCGATTGTCCACACAGGCGAATGGGAAGAAAAAAGGGTCGAACGAACATGCCAGTATGCCCAGGCCGGCGCTCACGAATCGAGTCTAAACTGCTTAAGAGCCCTCAAGAGTGAGGTTCACGAAATGAAGTTGATTAATTCCTGACGCACAATATGAGCACGAAACTAATGTGGGACAAGGCAAAGTAGGCTGCAGGACAAGCCCAACGGCATGCCCTGTAACCTTCTTCGTCTAACGAATCAACAAATTTTAAACTTTTAATTTACCAAACAAAGCAGCGTTCCCGAGCGCGTACACTTCGTGTCGTCTTATATATATGGAAGTTTTCTGCAAAGTCTACTGCAGCATTTTGCTGCAACTCTAGATCGAAATGCAGTCGCTAATTTGGGTTGGTAAAATATGGTTTGGGACTCCACCACGAGGGATGTGGAAGTAGGGAGAAGGAACGTGGTCATTACCCCTTCTCCTCGTAACTCGTAAACAGTATATATATATATATATATATATATATATATATATATATATATATATATATATATATATATATATATATATATATATATATATATATATATATATATATATATATATATATATGAGATCTAACAGACAGTAATGCCAAGGAATGTACAGGGGAAGTTATTAGAACCAATGGAATGTAAATAACAAGAAAGAAGAAAGAAAAGTGGATGAAAAAATAACCAGCCGTGAGCAGGAATCGAAGCTACGACCTTCGAATAACGCGTTCGATGCTCTTAGGTATACACTTCTTTCTCTTATATATATATATATATATATATATATATATATATATATATGTAATCACAACGATTGTTCAATTATTTGAGGTATAAAACATTGCTATACATTCCTCCTCCTATAAACTTAAGATCATCAATGCCTTGCACCAAAGCAAATTCCAAATGCGTCTCGCCTTCCATTGTCCCCCCCCTCTCTTTTTGTTCATTGTCATTTAGGTGGAGGCGGGGCGGGGGCGCCGTTGTAAAGCTTTTTATTACACGTTTACGGCATTGTTGTCATAGGCTGAACATTCGCGAGAGGTAAGCGCAAGTCAATCGATGTTAATCTGACAAGAGAAAAAGCTTGTAGACGAGTTGCGCTGCGACTATACGCTCGATGACGAGCGGATCGATAAAGGGAACTCGGCCACCGAGCCTCTGCCAGCTGCTTCCCTACGCGTGGTCAGGTGCTTCTGCTCAGCCATCGACATCAACAACTGTGGCATCCTTCGCTTGCTGCCTTGAAGTCAAAGCTTACCCGGGTTACACATACAAAGAGCGAATGATTTGGGAGTAAGAGAGAAATAAAGCTGGTGATAGCTTTAGATGAATTGACAAGGCTGACTCTGGTAGGACATAAGGAGTTGTGTTTCTTTTTTTTTTCTCTGATAAATTTTAGTGATTTCCATTGAGCGATAAGTGCACCAGTCATTTGTAAATGTTTAGGTTTATACGTTTTAGAGAAAAAAAAAGATAGAGAGAGAAAAAAAATACTGCGGTTTCGTCAGAGTCTGATATCATTCAGAATTGAAAAAATACTATCCCAACTGCACTCGCTCATCTCCACCCCTTATTTGTGCAACTTCAAGTCAATGGGCCACCGATAGGTGTTTGTGATCAGATGTTTGGAACAGCTTACGTAGTTGTTCTATAACGGAACCTACATCGGACACCAAACTAGGCCTAGCACGCGAGCAAAGGCATGGCCATAGATCTGCTTTCACAGCAGGTCGCTGCCCTGCTATCCTCGTATGCACGCGGCCAACGTAACTAACGTAACCCAACAGCTGCGCGAGGCTGGGCGTGCCGGATTCATATCCGGCCCTGTCGACATGGGTTGGACCGACGAGGTTAGCCTGCCGTTGCAACGGCTGCCTATCTGTCCCCGTGAACAGGCTGAAAAACTCGAGGCACGGGCCACCGGCGCAGAACAGCTCGAGAGAACGGCATTGGAAGCAAATATCGATTTGGCCGGCGGCAATGCGCCCGCCGCCGGCCGACAGCGAAAAAAAAAAGGTCGCTCGTTGTCGGCTGGTGCGCGAGAAAAGTAAGCGCGCCGCGACCTTATGTAACAGAGCCGGCATATTGTTTTCGCGCCGTTGGGAACAACACCGCTGGAACAGCACGTGCTGCTTAACCCGGCTGTCTCACACCGGCGCCTCCGCGGGGGGTCACAACTGGGTGCTCCACTGTTTACCTGTCATTATGCGGCGCTCGCGCGCGCTCATGCGCAGCACCACTCACGGCTGCCATTTACGATGCAGAAATCGAGTGACAAGGAATAGCCAAAAATAAAAAAAAGGGGTACTTACGCTTAGTGACGCAGTTGGAAGAGAGGAACTCGAGCGTGGAACTGAAAATAATAGGTTATAGATTTGCGAAACTGCTTCTCCACCTCCGATCGGCTCCCTCGGACGGAGCCGTCAGCTAGCAACAGTTCCTGTCTGTAGACACACTCATCTTGGTCGCCGGCACCTGCTGGACGTGCGAAGCACGCGTCGTCGTCCTCGCACCGTAGAGAGCCGCGTTGCCGGCACCACGTTCGCCTTTCCTCGTCGCTCTAAAATGGCGGCCCGCCGTTCCAAAGCAAAACAAATCTCTCTCCCCTTCCTCCACCGTCGTTTTTTTTTCCGCCGAGAGGCGGTGCTGGTCGGCGCTAGTCAGCGCATGCGCGCCGCGCAGTTCCTCCACGTTTCAACTCCCAGCAGCTGGAAGGGACCCGAAGAGCACCTAGGAATCCGGCAAGGGAAAAAAATCGAACCGTTTTTCCTTGCTCCTGCCCTGTGTGCTGCCCGCCGCCGCCTGATGGTTGTCTTGTTTTGTAAGCGTGCCTCGGCGCGGAGAGCGGCGGACGAATCCGTGTCCTAGTTTCCCGCGTCGGCGTCTGGGAATGGATACGGCGACGTCTTGAAGTAAAAGAGAAACGAACCTGTTGTGTTTCCTTCGAGGACGGATGCGGTGACATGAGCAACGGCGAGCACCAGCTTTTGTCAAGAGCATCTCACGTCCGAACGGGTTGCACGCTGGTACCAGCAGTGACAATAGGGTTAATGGCGCTCGAAAGATGCCGTCGAAGGTTCCCTTCATCCTTTTACAGCGACAGCAGTCGTGGGATCGACACTGGGTTTGCCTCGACTGTGTATTCAAGCCGTCTCGTCGACGACCGCTATCGATCGACTTGTTTTTGTCATCAGGCCGCCGCAACCAACATCACCATCACTTAAGAACTCATGCAGACTTGTGCACACCATGTAACAATTCGGTTAACGAGCAAAAATAATCTTGCTTTTGTTCTTCTTGGAACCCCCCATATATATATATATATATATATATATATATATATATATATATATATATATATATATATATATATATATATATATATATATATATATATATATATATATATATATGTGTGTGTGTGTGTGTGTGTGTGTGTGTGTGTGTTTGCAGACGCTGCAGACCCTCCTCGGGCCCATGCAGGAGTCAAAGACAAGAATACAATAACACCATGTATACTGATACACTGAATAGCTTATACAAATAATAGGTACATAACTGAAAAGTAATATCTATGTTTAGTTATATATATATATATATATATATATATATATACATATATATATATATATATATATATATATATATATATATATATATATATATATATATATATATATATATATATATATATATATATATATATATACGGTAGAAAAAGAGGTCGACAAACGTGCGAAAAAAAAAACACTAGTTTTACTAACGTTTCGGCAGGTGGGCCTGCCTTCGTCGGAGTGAATGCCATCATTCACTCCGACGAAGGCAGGCCCACCTGCCGAAACGTGAGTAAAACTAGTGTTTTTTTTTTCGCACGTTTGTCGACCTCTTTTTCTACCGCATTTTCCACCGGATCCATTGAATTTCACCCCACCATATATATATATATATATATATATATATATATATATATATATATATATATATATATATATATATATATATATATATATATATATTACCATTAAATACCAAATATTGTACGCTTGTGCGCACATCGAGAATACATACATATGTGGGCAACGGAGCCATGGCGAAGTCTGCAAACACAAAAGAGATTGCACGGGACAAATAATAAAGCAAACAGTTCTCTAAAATCAGGCTAACAGCATAGTGGGAGAACTTCGGCCTTGTTGGTAAGAAACTATATTTAGCGCAAGGTAACAAAGGACTACGAGGCAACACTAAACATGCGCTGATTTGTACATTTTATCAACAGTGGATTGTCGGTCACTTGATCATTAAATTAAAACATTTGCGGAGCAATTGCAATATTTTTGACTTCAAATATACAACTGGTCTTGTATTACGTTCTAGCACGTAAGTTTATGTTCGAAACTGCGTGGCCTTACAAGTAGCAACATGTCGCAGAGCGCACCATCCCTTCTAGATAGATGGCATCAGATAGTGTATTGGGCTAGGATGGGCTCAGATTTTTTTCTTTTTTCTTAGGGTCGTCTCTAGAATACTGCAAAGACTTAAAATTCGGTGGTTCCAGCCATATGTTGGCAAAACTTGTGGAGCTCACTCAGACTCACTCGTGAAATATATTTCGAGCTTTGGACTACTCACTCGCACTCAGAGTGACGAAAGTTTTCCTTAGCCGCACTCGCTTGGATTCACACTCATGAAACTTTTCTTCAACTAGACTCACTCGCACTCAAACTCATAAAAATACTACTCACCGAGACTCACTCAGACTCACAGCTCGATCAGAGTCTGAGGGAGACCGAGTGAGTCGGCTCATGAGTCCATTAGCCTAAACTTGGCTTTTTCGACAATTGTGTGAATGCTTTAATGGGCGAAGCTCCTTATGGCGTCCCTTGTGCGTCTCTCGTTGGTGTGCGTAACCACCGGTGACACATACCCGAAAGAGTGGTCCTTACAATGTCTGCTGGATGGCGGTACTTGGATAAGATGAATACATGATAAAAAGATGTGAGATGGCAGTACTTGGAGTGTTCACTAGATAGATAGACGGATGGAATGACGGACTGACGGACGCACAGACGGACAGACAGACAGAAGGGCGGACGCACGGACGGCCGCACGAATTGACGCACGAACGGACAGACGGCACAATGAACGTACGGACGGATGCAAGGACGGATGGACACACCAATGGTCAGACGGATGGACAAACGCACGCACGGAAGCACGGACGGAAGGAAAAACAATTGTACGGATGGAAGCACGGGCGGACTGACGAACGCTCCGCCCCACCAATCATCATTCACTCCGTGGATATGCTTTGGTTTTTTTTAACACCAATTCTCCAGTAACCGGTGCTCGTTTAGGTGCCGTTTCACGCTGTATCTTCCAAAACGAGTTCTGAGTGCTTCAAAGGTATACGGTAATTTTTTTGAAGAGATGACAGCATAAGATATATTTATTAATAATTTACCTGGAAGAGTTGGGGGGAAAGGTGACGACAACTACCCCCCCCCCCCTCTACGTAATTCACGCCTCTGATAAACAAATATTGAAATGGCGCATGCATGAACGACAAAGGCTTTGAAATGTCTATCAGTGAACGTCAGCATAAACGGGAACCCAAATAAGGCAGATAGTATAATGCTGAAGATGACTAGTTAAGGCCTATAGGTCGGCAAAAGAAAGTGTAACTCAGACACACTCAAGAAATGCAGATTGCGCTTTGGACGCACTCGGACTCACACTCACCCGGTGCCCGCAGTTTGACAGAGAGAGAACAGAGATATTACGCAACTTGAAGAAAGGTTGTCACAAGCACGGGACATTGCAAGATTTCATTTTTCCTGGAGGACCCATGGTGACGAGGAGGAGCGTGCAACGGATCTGATGGCTTTCTGGCGAAACACTGAGCTCAGTGACATTTGGTGGCTGACGCCTATAATTTGAGGAATGTTCAGGCAAAACAATTGCCGGCCTTTAGGTCACGCTAACCTTGCCTTTGCAGCTTCACAACCACCACCACCACAGTCGCGCAAAATCTGTGTGAGCCGAACTCACTCGGACTCACACGCGCGAAAATTTTCTTCAACTGGACTCACAGAACTCACACTCACGAGAATATTCGTCCCCCGGACTCACTCAAACTCAGACTCACAGCTTGATCTGAGTCTGAGTGAGTCCGATTGAACACTTACAAGGGTTTTCCGCTCCTGTCCGATTGCAAGAAGAGTCAAGACTCCCTTGACCCCCCCCCCCCCCCCAACCCCCTTATTTAGGCTACTGGTAGCAAGCACCATTTGCTATCACTACAGTTTATGCGCAGTGGAGGTGAGAAGGTTTTTTCGCCTAAATTTGTTTTCTGGACGAGTGAGTACTAGAGCAACACCACCTAGACATTCAAGGCCAGAAGGCTGCCGCCATGACGTCATGAAGTGGTGGTGGCGGCTGCTTGGCACCAAGCAGCGAACAAACAGCGTGGAAATGTTTTTGGTAAAAAAGCGTCACATATTTTAACGTCCTTTTAGATGCGAAGCAGCTCTCTGACTAGCCTGTGTAACGCTGTCCGTCCCTGTATCCGTACCAATGCACCACCCCGCGCTACCCTCCCCGCAGTAGTTTGGGCGGGGCCAAGTAGGTTATGCTCTCCTTCAACGTGCGCGGTGACCTCACTCTTTCCCTAAAATCCCTTGATCTTGGGAAAGTGCTGCCATCCACTGTGCTCGCCGCCGCGCGCTCGACCTCCTCGCTTCCTCCTCTCCCACCTTTGCGCCCTCCCCGTCTCCCACACTTCTTCTGGACGATGACTGGTCTCCTTCGCGGTTACCGTTGGAGACGCGTGGATCTTGCGCTTTGCTTGTGTATTTTTCTTTTTCGCTCGCGCCATTTTTCGCCGACGCTGCGCGTAACAAACATAGCGCGCGCTTTGTTTTCTAAACTTTGTGCGGGTTATTGTTTGTGCGGGCGCTAAGCCATGCTGTTGCGCCTATGACTGCAATAACCACAGTGAAATTGGTTATGCACTTTTTATGATACCCCAAGGTAAACGCGAAAGCTTGCGCAACAACCGTGGCTGCACAACATCGGCCAAAAAACTTTGTTCCGACAAAGGACAGTGTACTTTGCGAGATAAGGTGCCTTTCTTATTGCTCGTATTAAAGCATAACCGAATGCTGCATTTGAAATGTTGTTTCGGTCGGCTCATCAACATACGTGTTTTTTTAGGGGCGAAGCTTCCTGCGTCGTGGGTCGTACGTCCCGTGTCACCGTAGCAGCCAGTTGCATTGCATTTGATATCTAATAAAAATGGTGTCACAGCCTATCCATAGAGTGAATGATGATGAGTGGGACGAAGCGTCCGTCAGTCCGTCCATGCTTCTGTGCATCCGTATGTGCATCCATACCTCCGTGCTTGCGTTCGTCTGTTCGCACGCTTCGCTCCACTCGTCATCATTCACCTCGTGGATATACTGTGATTTTTTTCTCGGCTATTCGTGTGTTCTTCAAAGTGGAGTTGTCATCACTAGGCTGAATCCCTTTGCTAGAGACAAAAATAAAGTGGAATTGTTGGACGTTTTTATACAAAACTATGTCAGGGAAAGTTGCGTTAAATGTACTTTGTTGCGTTTCACCAGCCACTGCTAGGAATACCCGCCGTAAACATGATCGATCCTTTACATCCAAATTTACACGAGGTAACGCTCACAAATGCAGTTGTTTTCCCAGAACAGTGGATGAATGCAAGTCACTGCCTCATGAGATCTTTTTGCTACGTCGCTGGAACGTTATCTACTTGGTAAGTACAGTGTTCAAATGTGTTATAAAATTTGTTGCTGTTTCACAGACATGTGACCTCTGTCAGCATATGGATACACGCTTTTTGTGCTGTCACAAATTACTGGACGAAGTATGTCTAAATATTTAAATAAAATAAATAAAAATAATCGCCTTATACTTATTCACCCCGCACGCACCTCGGCAATCGTCGAAAATGCACAACTCTAGTCTGTTTCGCTGCGAACAACCACGTGAGACAAAACAGCTTCTCGAACGCGCTTTTTGTGGCTGTTAGGATTCGTTTACGAGAACTTTTGTCAGATATAACAAATGAATGGATGAATAGAGATGACACTAATTGGCACTCGTTTCCATAAGGGTATTTATTTCGTTATTTGTTTTTTTGGAGGGGGAATCAACACGCAAAAATCATGGAAGAGATGCGGTCCATTGAAAGAAATAAAAAAATACAGAGGAGCAGCGCAAAAAAGCGATAGCGAGTGAGCCATTTTCTAGGAGACCATGGTCGCAATTGTATTGGTCAGGCCTGCATTAGCATGTCTTCCATTCCCCAATAAGAAACTATATTATCTTTTGTACTAGTGTCACATGGGTACTTCTGACCAGAATCAGTCAGCCCGGATAGGATCTTTTGGTCGCTATCGACGCTCAGATTATGATAACATTCCTGGTGCAGAGATTCTCTTCTCACACGTAACCCAGTAGCTACTTTCTTTGAGAAAAACCTGAAAACGCAGTTCTAATTAATATTTTTCTTATGTGTCTGTTATTGTGGTAGATGAGTCACTATTGGCGACACTTGATCGTATTGACATTGCTCAAAGGCCTTTTTCAGTTTGGAGACCACTGCGCAACGCGTAGAAGATGAACACAAGGTTAAATGATTCACCATCCACAATCATTGCGATATGTGACACTGCAAGTACCTGTGTGCTATACTAGCGCACAAGCACGAAAGAAAAGCCAGACACCGACGGACATGCCACAAGCGGAACTGCATCATATGCAAACGTACAGCATGTTATGAAGCGGCAGAAAAAAAAAATCCGCATCATAGAGCTCCCCGTCTATGCCCCACTTACACGACCTTTGGAAGAATATAATCCTTTAATAAACGGTTGCCTCAGTGTTCCTAATTTTATTATCACCATTTAAAAAAATAAGCACTACTGTGGCGCGCAAGCTCCCGCGAATAAACCGCCTCCATTGAACTCTGCGGCGCACCCGCGGGAGCATCGGCGAAAAATGGCGCCACGCACCGCGTGTACGGCAGGCGGAAGAGGAGAATCGAGGAGGAAACGCGTGCGTGAAGGAGAGTGTCGTTACTTTCCCAAGATCAAGGGTTTTAATCTTTCTCTCGCCTGCCGCGCGCTCGCGGCGTGTCACTTCTTGCTCGCTTCACCTTCTACACCACGTTCGAGCGCACATGGAGTGAACACTCTTAGGCTCGTTTGTCTGCGATGAAGAGGACGACAGAAAGCGAAGCTCCTTCGTCCACCTAAATATGCGCGGAAATGATACGGCTCAATCCGGTCGTCACCGGCGTTGAGAAGTTAGCAGAGTCGATCGCGTTCGCGAATGGCACCGTCGTGCCTGCATCACGGACGAGGCGCGAATCAAAAACGCGGATCGTGTCCGTGAGCAACGCTGCTGCTTCGCATGCCATCACGGTTATCTTTGGGAAGATGTCGTTTTAACGCGATGGCGTTGAAGAGGTCTTTTCACCTAGATTCTGGCGTCGGTGTCGGCGTCGTTTGTTGTGAGCAAAGAATCATCATCTTATGCATTACCGAAAAATCAAGAACGATGCAAATAAAAAAAACAAATGAATGATAAAAATCCTGGCGACCAAACCAGGATTGCTCGGGTTCAAGTGGGGATCGGAACACGGGTTGTTTGCGTGGCAAGCGGAAGTTCTACCATAGTGCCATGCACGCCTCTGCTTGTGAAAGCAGGGAAAAGAACTTCCTCTGCTTGGAAATGTAGTGATAGTATCTTTCATGCTTCCCAAACTCACGCGTCCTGTACACATGCTTTACAATGCAGCATGAAATATAGCAGTAATAATGCGTGGTATAAGCGTCCGTTGCCAACGGGCGTCAGAATATGTGATTATCATAATGGCTCCGTGGTTGAAAGCCGATCACTCATTACAAAATTCACACACGCTACTGCACCTATTTCCTTAAGGCCACGTAGTGGTTGTATGGAAAATTTTAAAAGGTTTCATGCACTTAGTGTTTGAAGTACGCACAAGGAACAGGATGTCTATCGCGTTCCACTCCTAAAGGGAAAGCTTGAGGGTTTCCTAAGTTTTTTTTCTCTTTGTGAACTAAAAAGTGCGCTTCTTATTTATTTATTTATTTATTTATTTATCTATTTATCAAATGCTGCGGACACGTAGTCCAAGCAGGGAGTGCAAAGAAAACGGTACAGCAGTGAACATATCGAAAATAAAAAAATAAATGAAAGAAGAACACTAATACAGAAATAGAGTAAATACGTTTGGCGAAACTCAATACAAACAAATTAATAATAATCAGCATTTTGGTGTCGATTCGATTACGCAATTTCATTCAGTTATTGTACGAGGGAAAAAAAGAATTTTTAAATGTATTCGTGTTCGCGAAGTAGGGTGTTAATGCATCTTGTCTACAGTAACGAGTGCTTCGGGTTATTAGGGGCGACAGATATATTGATGAGTCTAGGGGTGTATTGTTCGTGTAAACTAGTTTGAGAAATTCCGTTCTGTGTTTCTGTCTTCTCATATCGAGCGGTTCAATGCGGTTAGCGTTCATAAGTTCTGTAAGTGAGTCCTGTCATGAGAATTTGTTAAATATAAATCTAACTGCCTTTCACTGCACGTGCTCGAGGTTATTGATATTAGTTTTTGTGTACGGATTCAAACAATACATGCATATTATAGTTCGGTTCTGATTAGGGTGTTATAGCATAGCAGTTTTACGCCGGGAGATGCTTTTTTAAGTTTGTGCCTCAGGAGGCATAATTTTCTGAAGGCTCAGGAGCAAGTTTTACTGATGTGGTCATTCCATGTTAACGCGTTGTTAAATGTGACTCCTAGATACTTGTATTGGGTTACCTCATGCAGAGGGGGGGGGGGTGAACTTAATTTATACGTATGAAGCAAAGGTGATTCCTTATGTGTCATTCACATTAGTACGCTTTTGTCTGTGTTTAGTGTCATTCCCCAGTGCATGCACCTGTCAAGAATATTATTTAAACTATTATGTAAGCTAATTTGATCATAGATAGAATCAAGGGCTTTAAAAGGCACACAATCATGAACTTATATTTATTGTTCTGTAGTAAGCATAAACATATATGCGACTCCACGAAACTCCACGAAAAAAATAGCGCATAGTAGAAAAGCACAGCGCTGCGTTCATCTTTCTTTCATTCAATGTTAGGGCGAAAACACATACTCTTTTTTTTCTTCCCACATTTATCATCTTCAGTGGCACTTGCCAGCAGGCAAGACTAATAATCAGGCATTTAATAAATAAAAGAGAGGAAACCTTATAACAAATCGTGTGACAAAGCTGCTGTGTTAGAAAAGACAATAGGAGACGCATAGCATGCTTTCTGAAGAACATTTACAGGAAAGCCACGTCAAGAGCTATTTCTAACTCAACGTTTCGAGCTTTCTCTTCTTTCATTTTTAATGATGTGCCAAGCTCTTGTCAGTCAATCCGCAGCAAAGTTTTTTTCAGAAGAATATTAGTGCTTCAACGTAGCACGTACTTAGGCACCAGTTCACAAGGGTGTCCGTCGTCGCCAGCATCGAAATCTGAAAGCTCCACGGTGAGGTCTGTTACCACTTGGCGCTGGTTTGAGAGCTTTATAAACACTTATTGTTTTGACAGTCACTCCTCTACTGCGCTAGTAAAGCAATGCTAAAAAGCTGACTTTGTGCTTTTGATGTTGAAAGCTAAGCTGCAGGCAATGTACTCTATTTGCCTCTTCTTGGGGCTTCCTCTTATTGCGTACTCTTTTGAAAAGTACGTTGGACAACTCGGAAATTTCGGTGGAATTACGCCTGGAAGAATGCACGGACTGAGCAATGTGTGGTCACCGTGCACTCCCCATTTCTTTATGAATGTATGAAGCCTCTTGTGTTTTCTCTTTGGGCTTGCAGTGCAGCTTGCAGGCTTAAAAAATAAAATAAAATAAATAAATAAATGAGATCTCATATTCATGAGACGGACGGCGCAGTGGCTTCGCAATTAAGAAACATATTCTGAAGGCATCACGAGTGCCACCGATGCCAGAAAAGCACATCAAGATAGTAATTTGCCCACAGGGTGGATTGAATTTGGAGAAAGTCGGTTCTACAACTGTGGGCAAGGCTATCGTCGAGGCGACAGGCCTCACTACTGAGCAGATTAAAGAAGACGTCATTTGCCCCGACTTCAGACAAAGTATCTTGGTGGCTAGTACAGCAGAAAGGAGCAACGCCGAACGCCATGTCAGAATCAGGTCAGTAAGAGTGGCGGACAAAGATTTGGAAGTCAGTGCATACGAGACTGCCCCACTCTCTACGCGTAAAAGGGGTAATTCGCCATGTGGACATTATAGATAGACCTGCTGCACTTAAGCGGAACATCGTTAGTGATCGCAATCCACTGGCTCTTTCCTTCAACAGAATCAAGAATACCGGCTCGGTAATCATTGTGTTTGATGGCTTAAGAGTCCCCAAGTTTTTAAGGTATGGGCCAACTTTGGTCTGTTGTTACTTGTACCGCAAGAAAGTCGACGTATACTACGTGTATGGGAAGCTTGGACACCGGGCGGATGTCTGTCCTGCGCCCGATAGCCTTGAATGTCGGGGATGCAGTGCTCGGAATCCTGCAGAGGACCATAACTGTGAGCGTTGTTGAACCTGTGTGGAGGTCGACACCTGACGGCGGACAAACAATGCTGACAACAGTACCAGGTTCCCTACGTGTGGCGGCTTGCATGTGGGGGCTTGATGTGGCAGGAGTAATTCCCTGCGCTATAAGTAATAATGTTTGGTTATATCGTTGCACTTCAACAGCTGGTCCCTAAACTCCAGAGCGGGAGATTCTGCCGCCTCAGGTATTGCACGGCACACTAATCCTCGTGCCTCCCTGTGCGCCACCTCGTTGAGGTTACGTGGGGCTCCCTCCACTGACCCCATGTGCACCGAAAACCAAGTACTGGTATGCCGAAGGATGTACTTACCCTGCAGCAGTCTGTAAGCCGGTTCGCTAATAACTACCCTCGAGAAGGCTTTAATTGCAGAGTAGGAGTCACTAAATACTAAAGCTCTTCTTGAATCAGTGAGTGCTAGGGCAATAGCCACCTGCTCAGCTACCGCCGGATCTTTAGTATAAACGGAAGTGGCTTTTCGAACGCTCGCTTTCCCATCTACCACCACCGAATAAGCATCTTTCCCGTAAGTCTGACTGCGTTAACAAACGCAGACTCTTCCTCCTGATCCTTTGCTTCGCGCAACAAAGCACTAGCTCTCGCCATTCACATCCCTACATTATGCACAGGGTGCACATTTCGCGGAAACTGACGAACCATGATATTAGCCCTGATGTTCATGGTTAACCCGTATAGGCGCGCACTATCAAGAGTCGCCACTGATTCTCCGATTGGCTGTAAAAGATACCTACCAGCTGGCACACCCAGCAACGGCTCTCTGTGTGCTATACGCTGAGCTACGGCAATTTCATCATATTATACAAACACAGCTGCAACATATCATTTGACGTACTCACAGGCAAACCGAGCGCCGCCTTAACGACTTTCTCAGTCAAGCTTACAACTTGTCTTTCTCCCCCTTTTCCCAATCTAGCATAGCAGCTAGGTACTAAATATGGCACAAAATAAATGGGTGAACCAAGCGTATCGCACCTTCTTCTCTTAATCTTCTATGCCTGTTAGAGATCCTTCGGATAAGTCTTATGGCCTCCTGTGTCTTTTTGGTAATAAGCTGAATAGTTATATTATCCGACCCATTTGCTTCCATTACAAAACCAAGGACCCTAAAAGGATCGACTTTTCGTACCAATGACCCATCGCTAGTACGAACTGTGATGCAAGTCTCAACTTCCAGTATCCAATCCTTCGGCCTACGACCTAACTTCTTGGATATGAAGATTAACAACTCCGACTTTTCAGAGGAGCACTTGAGTCCCATACGAGCCAAACAGTTTTCCGTAAGCGTTACCATCTCTTGCAGCCTAGCCTCAAGCTCTCCGTCATTAAGTCAACACTCCAGACTGTGACGTCGTTCGCGTAGATAGTATATCTATAATACCCTCGACAGTGTCCAGTACGTTAGCTTGCTTTGACATCGCCAGATTGAACGACATTGACGAGAATACCAATCCTTGTGGTGTACCTCGGCAACCTAATTATAAGACTGAAGACTTGATCTCCCCTAACCAGAGACATGTCCTTTTATCCTCAAGGAAAGCCTTAACAAAGAAAAAAAGCCGTTTATACAGATTCAATTCTGACAGCACATGTAGAATGAAAGAGTGTCGGAGATTGTCGAAAGCTTTTTCCACATCAAGTTCAAGTAGTACCTTAGTAGTCATTGTCCACCGATGATGTAGGTGATGCTTAATCCTAAGCATGGTATCTTGAGTCGAGAGGCCGGGATGAAAACCTATCATAGAGTGCGAAAAACCCCATTGTTCTCAACATAACGTGTTAGACTATTTAAAATGACATGCTCAGCGACTTTCCCAAAACACAATGTTAGCGAAATTGGTGTGAAATTTTCCAGCGCTATAGGTTCTTGCCCGGTTTTGGTATGAGAACAGTAGTCGCAAGTTTCCACTCTTCTGAGAAAGATCCTTCCTTTCATCGGCTATTTATCACCCATGTAAGGAACTCACTATACCCTCGTCTAAATTCCTTAACATTTTATTAGAAATGCCATCGGGCCCTGAAGCCGATCGACTAGTAAGATCCTGCAATGCCATCCTTATGTCACTTTCACTAAATTCCTTAGCCATAAATATATTCTCATACCCATTGATTTCCAAACGAACGTCAGATGTATCCTGGCAGGTTTGCAGTGGAAGGTACCTCTCAGCCAAGTTCTTCAGCACCTCTTCCTCTGATGAGTTTCGGCACGCCTCATGAACCAGATTACCTATCACTGTCCTTTGATTATACTTAGAATTGACCTCATCTAGTAAATATCTGAGTAAATTCCAGGCACCCCCCCCCTTTTATTACCACCACCCACAGAATTGCATACTTCATCGCATTGCTGCTTGCCCAATACCCGACAGTGATCTTCGATTTCTTTATTAACCATTCCTATAAGCTTTCTGAGCCTTCTGTTCAACCGCTGACCCTTCCATCTCGGCAACAGTGACTGCTTCGCTTCCAACAAGTGTGCCAGACGACTATCCATTTGATTTGTGTCCATATCTGTTTCAAGTTCCTTAGTGGCTGTCTCAATGTCACTCTTGAGCTGACTAGTCCAGTATTCTAAGGTCAACTCATTCTGCTGATCTTCGTCTCTCTGTTCTCTCCGTTTTCTAAATGTATCCCAGCCGACAAGCTTTAATGTTCGCTTCTTTTTAGGCCACCTCTAAAGTAATCATATGTATGTAATGATCGCTGCTGAAATCTATATTTGAATTTTACCAGGGCGAATCCGCCACCCACGAACAAACGTAAGATTTGGTGTCGAATTTCTACATGTTGACGTGCCGCCACGAGTGGTATACGAAGGGTCTGTAATGAGAGATCAGTTTAAGTCTAGGGCTTGTTGCCATAGTCTCTTGCCTTTGATTGTGCTATAGACATACTTCTACACATGATAGGGCGCATTAGTTCTCTCCAATAAGCAACGGTGCATCCTTAGCGAGATTGGCAGCCTTGCTCAAGAGAGCTTTGAAACTCTGTTTCGTGTCGTTGGGGCTGCTGTACAAGTTAAGCAGGTAAACGCTCCTCTGACTTGCTCCTTGCTGACCTGAAATCACCTCTACCATAATATATTCAATCCTGCAATCCGCCATGTGAAGATCATGCCTAACATACGCCAACCTTCTGCTGATGAGTGTTGGGAGCCCTCTGCCCTTTTCATTATCTTTAACCTCCACTTTGAAACCGGTTAAGGTTACACTGGGTGTCAGAGTTTCCTGCAACATGATAACCTGAGGTTTCACGTTGCCCGTTCTAAACAAACTGCTGCAGGGACACCTTCTTACGATTGAAACCCCCACAATTCCACTGCCAAATATTAAATGAACTATTTTATGAAGCTGGCATCTTAGCTATGTAAAATTGGTTTACTCATGTTGAGTTTAATTCCACTAGGGAACTTG
Source organism: Rhipicephalus microplus (assembly GCF_043290135.1). Lineage (NCBI taxonomy): Eukaryota > Metazoa > Arthropoda > Arachnida > Ixodida > Ixodidae > Rhipicephalus > Rhipicephalus microplus. The sequence goes on from NC_134710.1 coordinate 284,121,858, forward strand.
TACTGGTTGGCCAGCAGCTGAGAACACTACCGCTCCATAGCAGCAAGCAACGTCTCGTTAAGATGTACTTCAATTTTACCTAATCTCTGATCCGTGATATTTTCTCTCTCTTCTATCCGCTCGAGTCTAATAATTATCTGATTCATACTTTTCTGCAATGTCGCCATCATTTCTTTAGGCTCAGAACCAACCTTGGCCTGGGCCCGCGCAATCGAGAGCACCCTCTTTTTCCGAGCCGGTGTCTCCTCGTCAGCCACGTTCTCTTTAGGAACGTCCACAGACCTCGGTACCTCAGCCGGGCTATCAGGTTTCCTACCCTCACTAGTGCTGTTACCGGTCTGTAAACTTCTCTTAAGTTCAGCTACCGTTTTCAAAAGCCCTCCAATGGATGTTTTTAAGCTATGATTTTCTTTCTCCGATTGTGTGATCCTGTCCTTATCCCGATTACAACCCACATGCTCTTGGCTCTGCTCACATGTTCGGCCAGTGATGGGTCCACCCTTGACCTTGTCAGCCCAGGTGATCTGCCTTCCAGCTGCGCTGCCGCCTCCACCAATAGATGCAGAGCGGTTCCTTGAGACTGGACTTCTATACAATGAACGTCGTCCCGACTTCGAACGGCTCCCAGAGCGCGAGCGTCTCCCAGCACGTTGAGAGACGCTTGCCAGCTGTGCCGCCTCGACTGCTTCTTCTTCCGCTGCTAGTTCCACCCTGGCTCGCTCCTGTCGGAGAATACGCACGACGTAGGGAGCCTGGTACCGTTGTCAGCATTGTTTATCCGCCGTCAGGTGTCGCCCTCCACACAGGTTGCAACAACGCTCGCAGTTATGGTCCTCTGCAGGATTCCGAGCATCGCATCCCCGACATTCAAGGCTATCGGGCGCAGGACAGACATCCACCCGTTGTCCAAGCTTCCCACACACGTAGCATACGTCGACTTGCTTGCGGTACAAGTAACAAGAGACCAAAGTTGGCCCATACCTTAAAAACTTGGGGACTCTTAAGCCATCAAACACACAATGATTACCGAGCCGGTACTTGTGATTCTTTTGAAGGCAAGAGCCAGTGGATTGCGATCACTAACGATGTTCCGCTTAAGTGCAGCAGGTCTATCTATAATGTCCACATGGCGAATTACCCCTTTTACGCGTAGAGAGTGGGGCAGTCTCGTATGCACTGACTTCCAAATCTTTGTCCGCCACTCTTACTGACCTGATTCTGACATGGCGTTCGGCGTTGCTCCTTTCTGCTGTACTAGTCACCAAGATATTTTGTCTGAAGTTGGGGCAAATAACGTCGTCTTAATTCTGCTCAGTAGTGAGGCCTGCCGCCTCGACGATAGCCTAGCCCACAGTTGTAGAACCGACTTTCTACAAATTCAATTCACCCTGTGGGCGAATGACTATCTTGATGTGCTTTTCCGGCATCGGTGGCAGTCGTGACGCCTTCATAATATGTTTCTTAATTGCGAAGCCACTGCGCCGTCCGTCTATGCCCCGTTGTTCAGCCAGCTCACCTTGTGAACCGTTATCACCTGGTGCAAGCTTCGTTGGAAGTCTTGATTTTCGGTTGGGCACCGTGCGCCATCCTAGATCTTCAGTGAATTCCTCTGCTGACAGAACTTCCCCTTCAACTTGCATAGCTGCCATGCCGGACACGCGCGTCCCGCCACGTAGGGATACAAGACGCTGTGCCTAGTGCCTGGCCAACGCAGCGGCAGCAGAAAAGTTGAGATAATGTCCAGAAAAGCAGTGGCCCACCTCAAAGTTCAATATCTGCCTAATAATGTCCTCTTCACGGATCAGGTGATCTCAAATATGCACCACGCAGTGATAAAAATGCTAGGGAAGAAAAGTCGTCATGGCCAAAAGCCATCGTGGTCGATTACGACGCCTCCAGCGACTCGTTCGTAGTACCTGGAATTCCGCTACCCTTCTCGGCCCAAGCGCTGTACCTAATAACGTGCAGAAAAGAATACACCCGAGTGACTCATAAGCCTACGACCACACCGTCTACCTAAGGAGACAGCCAAAAGCCCGCTTTATTGGAAAATAGAACTTTAGTATAGAATGCAACGGCTTCAATGACCCATTACCATCCCACTCGCGCTTATGTGAAACCCATGACCCCTGTTACGACCGGCCATAGGGAACCAAGCAAGAAGAGTTTGGGGGAGAACCGGTTCTTGACCGACGAGGTCGTCCACCCCCACCTCCCCATTCAGGCTCCTCCTCTCACCGGGAGAACTCCGGAATCTGCTGTGCGTTCGTGACCATGTTTGGTAACATTTTAGGGCGCCGTGACCATATATGGACATCGTGTTAGGTTGTGCCACTCCATGTGGTATGAGAGGTGTTTCCCCCTCCCTCGTGGCCGAGGTGCCGGGGACACCGTATTGGCTGACGATGCGGACAAGGCGCCCAGTGTCAACAACGCGGCGCTATAAAATGCCGATGACGTTTTGTACCACTCTCACTCTTCTCTCTTTGGATCAGTTGGTCACTTCTCCACATGTAAATAAATCTCTGTCGTTCGTTCGGGCGCTTCTTCTCGCTGAATTGTTGGACGATGGATCCTGCGACGGGGCCAGCTACCGCAAACGAGACCGGCAGGACCCGGAGTCCCAACAACTGGATGGCAGCGGCGGGATGCCGATAACCCCGAAAGCGACCACTGGACGGAGTGAGCCCGAAGTTCAACAAAGGGACGACAGGAGAAGGATGACACGAGCTCATCGACTTCCAAAGGGAATCGAACGGCACTTCTGAGAGGCACGACGCCGGAGACATGACTGCGAACTGGGTGAGTGCCGGCTTTCTCTGTTAAATTTTACCAGGCATTTACTCTATGTGTTAAGTAAAAGCTGGTAGAGAGGGGCTGTCTTGGTCATTGGGTTAACAGGTAACTTGCGTCAGGCAGAAATTGTGTGATAGCTTGGTTAAGCTCTTTCTGTCAGTGGCGTCAAGGTTAACAGTGGCAGGACAGGATTCCGTATAAAAGCTTTTTGAAGCTTTATTTGTAGACTAAGTTAACGGAAAACTTGAGGCAAGGCAGGAACCTAGAGCTGTCGTTGCCGTCAAGGTTAATTAGTTGCAGGACAGGAATCTTTGTGGAACCGAGACAGCGGTACTGGAGGCAGCCATGAATCTGAAATCCCTGCGAAAGTCCATGTTGTTGCTACTTGCAAGGGAGTTGAATCTGGAGGTGTCGGACTCTCAAAGAAAGCCAGAGCTGATAGAGGCGATTCTCGCATTGGGGGCGGACGATGATGAGCTGTCAGAATGTGTCGAGGAGATTCAGGAGAGGCAAGCGGCAGAGGCCGAAAGAAAGGCGGCCGCGGCCGAGGCCGAAGAAAAGGCGGCGGAGGCCGAAAGGAAAGCGGCAGAAGCCGAGGCAGATAAGAGGCGAAAGCACGAGCTTGAAATGAAGCGCCTCGAGCTAGAGATTAGCCATAATAGTAGAGCAGGAGGCAGCGAGGCATCCGGTACCGCAGAGCGGGTCAGGTTCAAAATGACGGACCTAATGAGATCGTACAAGCTATAGGGGAGGACATTGGGCTGTTCCTCGTCAACTTTGAGAGAACTTGTGAAAGGCAAGGTTTCAGCCAGGATACATGGCCTCAACGCTTGTTGTCTCTACTTCCGGGGGAGGCCTCAGAAGTAATCGCGCGCCTCACGAAAGAGGAGGCTGACGAGTACAGTGAGGTAAAGTCGAGCCTTCTCAAGAAATACAGGTTGTCAGCGGAAGGTTTCAGACAAAAATTTCGCAACGCCGTAAAAGAGAACAATGATTCATACCCGGAGTTTGCTTAAAAGTTAATGGCCAACATGGGGGAGTGGCTCAAAGAGGCAAAGGCGTATGGGAATCATGACAAGGTTCTCGAGTGTATCGGTCTGGAACAGTTCTATCAAAGGTTACCAGAAAAGGTGAGGTTCTGGGTGCAGGATAGACCGGACGTGAACACCGTAACGAAAGCCGCAGAGCTCGCTGAAGAATTCGTTACGCGCCGCGCCCTCGGGGCAAACAGCGAGCCTAAAAGGGAAAAATTCCTACTACCGAATAGGGCGCCGTTTAGAAAACAACCGACAAGTCTCGCACAAAAGGGTGAGGAAAACAATTCATCTAACCATGGGGCGTCGGCAGAGGCAAGCAAAAGGAAATTTGAGGCGAGAAACCGGCTGCTTGTTTCAATTGCCACGAAACAGGGCACTTCGCGAAACACTGCCCGAACGAAAAGGTGGCCTTTTTATCTATAAATGAAGCCGACGAGAACATAAAGTTGTTAGAGCCCTATATGTACGACCTTACCGTGAACGGCAAGCAGTGTCGGGTTCTAAGAGACTCCGCAGCCACTATGGACGTAGTTCATCCGTCTTTTGTTCAGTCCGGACAGTATTCAGGAGACTGTGCCTGGATTAGACAAGCCGTAGAAGCGAACAGTCAGTGCCTCCCCGTAGCTAAAGTTGTCCTTAAAGGCGCATTTGGTACGTTGGAAACGGAAGCCGCGGTATCGCCATATCTACCGCCTCAGTATCCTTACTTATATTCAAATAAGTCAGATCAAATGCTGAAGGAGAAAGGTCTAACGTTGGGAGAAGGCATAGTGCAGGCACTGACTAGATCGAAGGCACGTGCGCTGGCTGCGAGAGCAACATTCACAGAGGCAAACAAGCCTCAAATCGACAACGGGCCTGGTTGCGAGTTGGACACCGCGGTAACAAATCTACTTGTGCGAGAACAGGCTGCAGAAGCCGTAGTCGCGGAGGCAACCATTCCTAAAGGCGACGTTGAACCTCCTCCCGAATTGGAAGGTGTCAATTACGCCTCGTTGACCGAGCAAATAGAAAATGCCGTTGCTCCCAAGCCGATTCCTGGTAGTACAGAGGATAGCACAGAGGGTGACACATTCCAGGTACTAGGAAATACAAAAGAGGTGTGTGTCATGCCAACTTCGCATAATTTCAGTCGGCTGCTGCAGGTGAGCCCCGCTTCATTAATAACCGAACAAAAGGGGGACCCGACGCTTAAGCAATTCCAGGACAAATCGAAAGAGGGAATCGCCAAACGAAATGTGAGATTCCAAGAGAGGAGTGGCATACTCTATCGAAAATATCTAGATAGGCGAGGAGTAGAGTTTGACCAGGTAGTCGTACCTCAGGCGTATCGTCAGGATTTGCTTAGTTTGGTGCATGGAGAATCATGGTCAGGCCACTTAGGCGTAAAGAAGACGAAAAATCGTCTTTTACAGGAATACTACTGGCCTGGATGCTTTAAAGATGTAGAGAGGTTTCTAAAATCTTGCGATGTGTGTCAGCGAGTGGGTAAGCCGGGAGATAAGGCGAAATTTCCAATGAAGCTGGTACCCGTAATCACGGAGCCCTTTCGTCGGTTGGTAATTGACACAGTAGGTCCTTTGCCCAAGACAACTTCAGGCTACCGTCACATCCTGACCTTAATCTGCCCAGCTACTAAATTTCCAGAGGCGGTCCCGCTAAAAGAGCCAAGTTCCGTCGAAGTAGTGAACGCACTTCTGTCCGTGTTTGCCCGGGTAGGCTTTCCTGCCGAGATACAATCAGACCAGGGCACCATTTTCACGAGTGCCTTAACGACAACCTTTCTAGAGCGGTGTGGCGTGAAATTATTGCATAGTTCAGTGTACCATCCGCAGTCGAACTCGATAGAAAAGCTTCACTCCGTGATGAAGCGAGTGTTAAGAGCCTTATGTTTTGAACGAAAAACTGACTGGGAAATGTGCTTACCTGCAACGATGTTTGCACTAAGAACTGCACCACATGAGACAACAGGGTTTACGCCAGCGGAACTTTTTTACGGCCGCAGACTGCGATCTCCTCTTCGTATGCTGAGAGAGTCGTGGGAAGGTCAGGGTGATGATCCTGTAGTAGTGGAATATGTCCTCACCTTATTGGATCGTCTAACAAAAGCCCAAGAACTGACCGAGAGTGCGATGACCAAAGCACAGCAGAAGGCTAAGCTTTACTACGATCGGACAGCTAAAGCGCGACACTTTGCTGTAGGAGACAGGGTCATGTTGTTGAGGCCCTCCCAAAAGAATAAGCTTGAAGTGCAATGGCCCGGCCCGGCCGAGATTACTCGAAAATTGTCTGACACCAACTATGTGGTAAAATTACCAGGAAGTCGTAAGGTACACCAGGTGTATCATAGCAACTTACTCAAACCCTATAAAGAGAGGGAAGCCATCGTGAACATGACTTTAAATGTTCTGGAAGAGGTTCCGGCAGAAACTCCTGAATTAGCTCCCGAATCGGACGAAGTCCCGATCGAGAAAAGAGTTGAGGATTTAGTATCAAAGTCACAGCTGACAATGAAGCAGAAGCAGGAATTGCGTGGTCTTTTGACCGAGTTTCAGGACAGATTTGTAAGCGAGCCAGGCCGGACATCCGTCCTCACTCATGACATAGAGCTTACCTCGTCGGAACCGGTAAGATCTAAGACGTATCGGGTGTCACCTCGCCGGCTTGAGCTAATAAAAGCAGAGGTTAACAGGATGCTGAAATTGGGCGTGATTGAGCCGTGTGAAAGTGATTACACTTCCCCGTTAATTCTTGTGGAGGTACCCGGCAAAGATCCGCGTCCTTGCGTAGACTATCGTAAGTTAAACCTCATCACCAAGGATCAGACATACCCAATTCCCCACATTGAGGAACGCGTCGAGAGGGTAAGCAGCGCGCAATTTATCTCAACGCTAGACCTAGTGAGAGGTTACTGGCAGGTGCCGCTCACCGAGAGGACGAGCCGGTATGCTGCATTTATTTCACCATTGGGGACATTCCGCCCTAAAGTGCTGAGTTTCGGCCTAAAGAACGCGCCTTACTGTTTTTCAAACTTAATGGATGAGGTTTTGCGGGGTCAAGAGGACTTCGCATTGCCTTACTTGGACAACGTCGCCGTGTTTTCCTCGTCCTGGCCAGAACACTTGGCGCATTTGAGAGCAGTACTGACACGCCTACGCGAAGCAGGTTTAACGGTAAAGGCGCCCAAGTGTCAGCTAGCACAAGCAGAGGTACTCTATCTCGGGCATGTTATCGGTCGAGGGCATCGCCGTCCCTCTGAAATGAAAGTGGCAGCTATCCGAGACTTTCCCCAGCCCCGAACAAAAACCGATATTCGGGCTTTTCTTGGAATAGCTGGTTACTATCGTAAGTACATCCCTAGATATTCCGACATTGCCAGCACTCTTACTGACGCGTTGCGCAAGACCGAGCCCCAAATGGTCGACTGGGATGACGAGAAAGAAAAGGCTTTCCGCGTTTTGAAAGCGGCCTTGTCGAGCCAACCTTTGCTTAGTTCACCAGACTACTCGAGGCCTTTCATAGTCCAATGCGACGCTAGTGATAGAGGCATGGGGGCAGTTCTTAGTCAAAGGGATGAGGGGGATCAAGAGCATCCCGTCCTCTATGTTAGCCGGAAACTCACCCTTCGCGAGCAGGTTTACAGCGCTAGCGAAAAGGAATGTGCGTGCTTGGTTTGGGCAGTCCAGAAACTGGCTTGTTATATTGCCGGAAGCAAGTTCATTGTAAAAGTGGACCACTGTCCTCTCACCTGGCTACAGACCATGTCCTCTAAGAACGGCCGCCTGCTGCGTTGGAGCCTCGTTTTGCAACAATATACGTTTGAAATACGCTACAAAAAGGGTGTACTCCATGGCAACGCTGATGGCTTAAGTCGTACCCCTGACGCGAGAGGATGTCTCGAGAACTCTGGCATTTTTTTCCTGACCTAGACAAGAGCTAGTGATTGTTTTTTTTACTCTTTTAGGTGTACTTGTTTGAAAACGTTGAAGACACGGCTATCCAGGGTTTCGGGTTCGGTGTGCTTCCAGTGTCGTTGTTTTGTGTCACCTTAAAGTGTGAGTAACATTTTGAATAAATTGTGTATTTCCTTTAATATCAGTTAAAGGGGAAAATTGCCTGGTGGAGTTTGGCGGAATTGTCCGGCGCTCACCGGCTTAGTAGTTGTGTTTTCATGTGCATATGTGATGTCTGATGAGCCCACAATGAAGCAGGTGTTGCCCTCTACTTCATCAAAGATGGTCGTCACCAAACCGACTGCCGGCGCTGATCTCTCCGGACAGTGGCTGCAAACCTCAGCCCATCGAGATCTTCACCCCCCCGCCTGAGAGACTGTTACGACCGGCCCTAGGGAACCAAGCAAGAAGAGTTTGGGGGAGAACCGGTTCTTGACCGACGGGGTCGTCCACCCCCACCTCCCCATTCAGGCTCCTCCTCTCACCGGGAGAACTCCGGAATCTGCTGTGCGTTCGTGACCATGTTTGGTAACATTTTAGGGCGCCGTGACCATATATGGACATCGTGTTAGGTTGTGCCACTCCATGTGTTGTGAGAGGTGTTTCCCCCTCCCTCGTGGCCGAGGTGCCGGGGACACCGTATTGGCTGACGATGCGGACAAGGCGCCCAGTGTCAACAACGCGGCGCTACAAAATGCCGAATACGTTTCGTACCACTCTCACTCTTCTCTCTTTGGATCAGTCGGTCACTTCTCCACATGTAAATAAATCTCTGTCGTTCGTTCGGGCGCTTCTTCTCGCTGAATTGTTGGACGATGGATCCTGCGACGGGGCCAGCTACCGCAAACGAGACCGGCAGGACCCGGAGTCCCAACACCCCCTATTTTAGGCACTCCGCCGTGCTCCCCGCCAGGCTGCAGAAATTAGGTGCCTTCTTCCTTTTCTAACCTCTACCACCACCCACCCCTTTTGTTTGCTGCCTCTGTCTTTGAACAGGCACTCGCATGGAGGAAAGAGGAAACAGTGTAAACAATTTGCATACGGTTGGGACACCAATTTGTTGAATGAGTGTTTATGCGGCTCTCCAGTTCTTCGTCTATAGCGCGCCGATGGAAGCTCCAAAGTTTGCGAACTTGCTCACCACTCTCTGGAAAGCCCGGCCGCGAGGAAAGTAAGCAGGCGACAATGCACCGCCGTTATTTACGTCGATGTGCGTGTGGTTCCACGTTGTTCGCGTTTCCGTTTACATTAGAAAATAGCAACATTCCACGTATGTGTGGCAGTTGAAACTTCTAGAGATGTCTAATAATTGCTCTAGGGTGGGGTTCTCAACACCTACTAAAATTCGCCCGCAACACGGTTTTACTTATGTACCGCAAGGCCTTATGAGAAAGAGTGATGGAAGCAATGTATCATCACCGTTCGTTGAGACAGACGAGCCGCTCCGACATTGTACGAGTAAATTTGCCGCTTCTCGTTCTCAATCTTTCGTTCTGCTGTATCAGCGCTCGTTGGATGCCCTCGATCAAGTTGACACTTGTAAAGGACGAAAGTTGTCGTTGCCTAAGCATGTGCTGGTTCAGTTCTACCGCCGTGCAAGGGCACTTCGCTCGAACGTTCTGTATTTATTATTTACAGAAACAGCCATACGGTAATCGTCGTCGACTTCAGAAAGAACAAACAGTGATTTGAACGTCTCATTTGTAATTAAAACAAATGAGATGTTCACCACGAGCTCCACCTCATATCTGGGCCTTGTTATACAGGCTGGCCTCCGCGAAGCTCCAATGATAACGGCTTGACGATTCACTACTCCTAGACAGCCGTGCTGATTGTTCGTTCTCTTTCGCAGTAGGAGGTGATCACATGTCTCTTCGGCAACCCTTTTCAAAACTTGTCACTGATCCCGCGGCGTCACCTTTTTTTATACTTTTCAACAGCCCGACTGACCACACTACACCATCAAACACGACTCCTCTGGACGAGCGAACCCCGCTATACCTTGAGCAACAGACTTCACCGACTGACGCCTGCCTGACTGACCCTTCATACCTCCGTTGCCGTACGCTTGCTTGGGCTGGGCTGGGAAGCAAGGGAAGCTTCTGCATGATTCGTGTATGCGTAGCACAGCGAAAGCTGGGGGAAATGACCACATTCTTCTCACAGATTCGTCTGTGGAATCAGACAGAGCCACTTCGCTTTCTCGAGCTCTCCCAATCTTGTGTGGTTTTGGTGCTCGGATGTTAGGAGGATCCCATCGCTGCCTCCTTTTTGTCAGGACCGAGGCCGCTTGGTCTCGACTGGTAGCTGGCCCTCGTTACCGGACTCGTACACTTACATGTACACTTGCATGGAAGCCAGAGGTTTATTTACGTTTCATAGAGAAGAGGAAGAGGAGGAGAGTAATGTACAACAGTCTTCCGCTTATATAGCACGCCATCGGATATCTCTGAGGCACCTTGTGTCCGCAGCTTCCGCCAACAAGACGGCTCGACGACCCTTGCGGTGAGGATGAGAGACTGAGAGGGTGAAAGGAAAGAAAATAGTGTCGTTGACCTCCAGGGGGCGGTTGGCCGAAATAGTTAAGTGGACACTTTCTTTTTGTGTGTCACCCAAAAGGACAGCAGTCCTGAAAAAATATCTAGAAGCGTCTACAAGGCCATTCGGCCAGCTGCGCCGATATTGTGAAACAAAGTGGAACGTCGCGATTCAGTTGTGTTTGTTGGAGAAGCACTTTCCGAGATAGTTCGCTCACTTGAACAATCTATGGGCACCTTCCGTGACAAAACAACAGCGTCCACCACTCATTGCCTTCATCAGCGAATCTGTTCGCCTAACTTTCTCATATGCTTCTCTGTTAACATATTCCCAAGCCGCACACACGTACCTTTTCTCTGTGTATCTGCAGAGCGCATATATTGACACGAGCGTCGCCTTGGAGCAGGTTGACTTGGCGCTGAATATGCTGGAAGAGACGGGAACTAACGTGGAGGCAGAATTCTACAAAATATTTTCTCTATGTCAAGAGAGAGCGACGAAGTTCTGAGTGAAGTGCGAGATTTCACGTGTGGTAGGAACACAGAGATACCGCTCAACTACGATTGTAGTTCGGCAGAAGAGTACGACAGGCGAGTCTTGTTCATTGCATACACAGATGATCTGAAATCTTCCCTCAAGGGGCGCTTTGCAAACATCGCCAAACACTGAAAAGTTTGCCATTTGTGTTGCCAAAGCAAGCCTCAAAAGGCAAATTTAAATCTGTGCACTCAGCTTCCGGATTTTTAACTGTGAGATGTGAAAACTGCTCACATCATTACACTAAAAGGTGAATGGGAAATCTGGAAAACTATGTGGCAAACCATGCTAGAGGATGAATTTCCCCGCTTTGCGACGGACGCTTTAGCTGAATGCGACAAAGCCCTCTTCCAGAGCATTCACACGGGCACTCCTCAAAATTTTGGCAACACTTCCAGTAAGTACAGCTGCTGCAAAGCGCAGCTTCTCGAGCCTGAGAAGAGTGAAAACGAGCTTGAGGAATCAGACGGCTGAGTAGCGGCTTGAAGGCCTGACCCTACTCTGCATTCGCGAGATGCAAATCAATGTCGATGAAGTTATCGCATTGTTTACAGTGAAGAAACCGAGACGCATGAAAACTGTTGCGTGAAAATGTTTCGTGAAGACGCATGAAAACTGTCGTCCAGGCTACATGTTTTTTTTTCATTGACCTTTTTCTATAGTAAAACTATCGGCATTGCAAGTCTTTAAATTTGCTTGCTTAACTGAATGTTAACGTACTGCCTCTTTTGTGAAAGGGACACATCCTTGTTTTCGTTCTTTGTTGTCCAATAAAATTGTTTTTCCGAATGTGTGTTCTTTGTTTGAAAAATACTTCCATAAACTGGCTCCCGTTCTTCTCGCACTCCCATTGTTAAGACACAGTGTGAGAAGTCTGGCAGAGGAAGCGTCCAGTATTTGGTTTTTTTACCGCACACGCATGAGTAAATGACCGATTTTTTTGCATTTCCCTTCCCCCTCTTTTTGGTCACTTGTTTTCCAGTTACTGACTCTGTGTGGGACTTCTTGGTCGCAATTATTTGGTAGGAAAGAATTCTTTCTGGTGCGCACACACTAGCTTTACTGCAGTGTCAAAATTTGCTTTCCATCGCTTATTAACTCGCCTCTTGTGCTGCATTCCACTTTCTTCTCATTTTCTTCTAATAACTAAGCACCTTCTGTATTCCTGGGCAACTTTCTTTCTGCTTGCCATGAGAAGACTTTCTTTCGACGCTGACAATATGGCAGTCAGGTACAATAACAGGAGCAGTGCTTCGCTGCTCCTTTTCTCGCAATTCTCTCTCTCTCTCCCCCTGCGCCCCACTCACCCGTCCGCTCGCTCGTACGTTGATATAAACGGAGAGAAGCGAGCACGTCACTCTCGACCGTTCCCTGGGTATAAATAAATGGTTATATCACACGAATCCTTGTCTCGTCAATAATTTATACCAATAAAACTACTACGCTGCGTATTCTCGGCACAAAAAAAATTCATTCGCATTTCCTCACAATTCTCTTCTTTGAGGTGGAAGCATTTTTTTAAATTTTATTGGCGAACAAGTCCATGCAAAAACATTCACCGACTGACTGTGTAGAGAAGGCGTTTTATGATCAGAAAGGTATTGCTTGTGTGAAAACTAAGAGATATCGCCACGCAATTACAGACATTTCTTTTGTCAGTCATAGGTGAAGTAGGCATAATAATTTGTCATGCAGTCAACATGTTCCCCCTATATTAATTCGTTTGAGGGGCACTTTTCACTAATTTTTTGACCTGACACTAGACAAATTTCAAAACATACAAAATTTTAAAACCCGAAAGGAAATAGAAGCACGGATAAACGAGTCCCAGTTAAATAGCAGCCAGACACGACAGCCAACAGTCCAATGTCGATGGACGCGGACCTAGGCCGGTGCCTTGTGGAAGGTTGGGGGATCCGCCCTTCCCCACTGCCTCCTTTATTTGACGCTTATGCCCATAGTCCGAGGTTTCTTCGGCGTCTATTTATTTACGTTTTTTCATCTTACCCAATCCATATCAAACCCGACACCGTGGCTTCAAAGCTATCGCGGCAAGCTAGGCTTTTTTTTTTTTGCAGCCATCAAAGTATAGTGCCAGTATATCACCCCTAATGCTACAGCAGAGAGATAACAGTTAATCGAAAGTATGCTGTTCAATTTTCATAGACATCACCAGGCTTTATTTAACTGGGGGTGTTTCAGTACGCACCGCTAAAGAATAATCTCTTGGAGTCTGGAAAAAGAGACATTTCACTTACTCAAACAAATATGCCATGCACAGGTAACCAAATTATTATAGTTAGTGGTGTAACGGAGGTAGAAAAATCATATATATCAGGTCTTGATGCCTGGTACGTGTGACAAGTAGAAGTGTTATTTATCTGAAAGCCTAACTATACCAGGAAATGCACTGGGATCTATATGTCATGTGTGATTCTCCACAAAACAGGGGCGCCAAAAAATTTGTATAAGGCAATAAATTTGGCGAAAACACAATGAGAACCACGCCCAGGAAAGTCCAAAATAACAGGTCAATCATTCGTGTAAGAAAAAAATAAAGAGCTAGGCGCTTAATTTTTGTGTTCATTACATATGGTGTTTTTTCTTTACATGGAAATTTGTCCAAGGCAATAAATTTGGCAAAAACAAAATGAGAACAACGTGCAGGAAAGTCCAAAATAAGAGGTGAATCATTCATGTAAGAAAAAAGGAAGGAACTCGGCACTGTTTGTTCATGACATGTGAGATCTTTTATTTTACAGTGAAAGCTGTTATGAGATCCCAACTCGGGTCTCGTGCGGTGCCATAGATGTCCGCCGCCGCCACCACTGGTGTCCGTAAGCACATCACGCGAAATCAGAGAAAAAAAGCTAGTACCAATGACACATGGGGGCACGAAGTAGATTCTGCTGTGTGACAGCCCAGTATTCTACCACTGAGCCACGCTAGTGCTTGTGGCTTGTTGGCAAAGTTGCTTTAGACAGGCTTGATGTCGGGAAGGCAATCGCGTTATTACGACTTATAAAGCATTTTAAAAGAATGAAAGAACAACCAGTCGTCGCACAATAAGAACTTAGCGTAATGAGTGGGCCGTCCAACGCTCCAACACATTACAAAAGCTTGTTCTTTTTCCTCTATAAACTGTGGCGCATACCCACTTCAGCAATAATTTTTCATCGTTGTCAACCAGAGCATGAAAAATTGGCACAAAATTCCTAGCAATAGCTTAGCGGATAAAACGCTTCTCAGAAAAATGACAAAAAATAGCATAGCGAATGTCAGCCTACTGGCCTTAAAATTTTATTATTAATGCCGTAGTGGGCATCAAGCAAGTGTGCTTGCCGCAGTAACCCAATCAGTGTTTAGTAAAGGCTCTAAAAGGCCACTCTTGTAGGTTTCGCTGTGACTGTGGTGCGCCTTTCGCGAAGGACTGGTGTTTTTTTCCTGAAAAATCCAAATACAGAAATCGAATTTAGCCTAAACAAAACAGGAATGTAACATTGCAAACCATGTCTATGTGTGTTTCCGCCCCACCACCGTGGTTTAGTAGCTAAGGTACTCGGCTGCTGACCCGCATCGTGCGATCGAATATCGGCTGCGGCGGCGGCATTTTCGAAGCAGCGGAATATGCTGTAGGCCCATGTGTTCAGATTTGGATGAACGTCAAATGACTCAAAATTTCCGGAGCCCTACACTAAGGCGTCTTTGATAATCATATGGGGGTTTCGGAACGTTAAGCTCCATATATCAATCAAATCATGTGTGCGTTTCGTTTAGAAACATAATATGTCCTTCAATAAGCACAAACCCTTCATTTGCCTTAAGCCAACCTCCGTCTCTCCCCTTCCTAAGGCTCGGAAAAATTCTAGAACCGCCCCTGTGTGTGCGTGTTTGCATGTAGAAACTGAAAAATTATTGAAGAGCTGGCGTTTAGAATTCTATGGCAATGGCTACGAAGCAGTCTCACTGGAGAGACGTTGCCAGCTTGCTGCTCTGTAACTGCGTAGCTGGTATAACTTCCGCACCCGGATGGCCTTCCAAGACCTTCGCTGAGTTCTTCAGCCAGCCAATCACGAAAACGCACCGTAGGATAGTCGAGCGTTCGGCCGCTTGTTTACACATCGTATTGTGATTCAACACGCAGTCTTTTTTTTTCTAACTCAAGGTATAACTTTCTCTCACTTACCTGACATGTTATCGCTAGTTCGCTCGACCGCAAAGTAAAGTTGTCTTAGGAACTTGTCATATCTCATTTTAATGCCACTTTGGTGCCTATAACCTTGTCCCCAATTCAACGGCAACTTTTAAGCGGTCTGAAAGCAGTGAGTGCAACCGCAATGGTCTACTCCTGTTCGCCGTTGTCCCCTTTGGTCCAGATGGAATTTATGCAATGAAATGCCATTTCCCTGCCCTGCAACGTTTTTGCATGGTTTCGTATCGGTACTGTTGATGCCATCTTCTCATTTCAGAAGCCTTCTGATACTTGGCCAATACGTGCATTGAACACGGGCACCACACCTGCCCCGCTTGACCAGGATATTTACTTGCTGCAGTCGATAACGCAATCACGCCAACCCAGCATAGTCAGGTCGTTGAACTGCTTTACCATCTTGGTGCTTCTTTTGACCTTGGCTAAGCTTCTTTGGAGCGCACGACAACGGTTGTTCCATATCGACACGAGTCACCATGCCCTGCATTAGCGTTGTTCGTGTGTGTTTCAGCTGCATGTCGTAGTGGTGCCGCACACTCCCACAACAATTTGTGCATAAGTGGCACGGCATAGAGATCCTATAGTCCTTGTACATCTATACAGGAGGCGGGAAAAGGACGGATCAGTAAGATTTTGCGTGGATTACCACCGACTGTACAAGATTACACGCAAAGATGTGTATCCCTATCGCAAAGAGGTCTGGACGGCCTTGGATGTATCTGCGCTCCTGGTCGTGACAAGTGGCCATAGCTGAAACCAACCCTTAAGCAACAACAGCAAAAAAAAAAACAAGGCGTTTTTGACATTAGACAGATTATCTAACCTTAATGTGAATACTTTGCAACGTGAGCTCACCCTGTGAAGCTTCTGGCTGACCTTAATTTTCTTTTTGATCAGACAGAAAGAACGCTGCCGTTGTCGTTCTTTATTGGCGCCGACTAGCCGTCTCCTCTGGGTTGGAAATACAGATCGCAATATTAAAAAAATATAATTTATTTTTGTGCTCAGTAGCTAAGTTTCCAATAAATCAAAGGAGATTTTTATAGGATGTGACGCGCCAATACCACTGTATGATTAAGAGGCACGCCATGTTGGGGGCCTCCGGAATATTTTGTTTGTCCACCTGACATTCTTCTATGTGCACTTAATGCCAAGTAAACACGTGATTTTGTATTTTAACCAAATCAAAAATAGTAGCTGTCACAAAAAAACCCGGGAAGCCCGCCTTTGTCAAATGCGAAGCACACACATGAAGCAGTCGAGTAAATAAACATTATTCGTCTTGAGGCGTCTAAAGTGCGCTTAGACGCCTCAAGATATATATATATATATAAATATATATATATATATATATAAATATATATATATATATATATATATATATATATATATATAGAAATATATATATATATATATATATATATATTGGATGGTGCCTGTTTATTTAAAGTAAATATAGTTTTCAGATGCCTTCTTCCTATAACATTTTAGTAGAGACTGCGGGTCTTCCCACAGTCCACATCCACGACGATTATACGCAGCGCACATTCCTTGGCTGCCTCAGCGATCCCTGATCAAGACGAGAACGACGATTCCTCGGAGACTACCTCAACGATGCTTCGTCCAACTACACAGCAAGCAACAGCACCGCATCCAGCCGCTACTAACCACGCGACCCAGGCACCTTTCGGGCAGTGACAGCACTGACGTGGGAAGTGGCTTCAGGTGTACGAACGAGTGAGCACTCTGTACAACTGGTATCCGACGCTCAAGTTGGCCAATATTATTTTATGCCTTGAAGGTCCAGCTAAAGTTTGGTTTTCCAACCACGAAGAAGAGATCACGAGTTGGGACATCTGTAAACAGAAACTTATCGATCCCTTTGGCAAGCCCATTGGGCGTCGTCCTGCTGCGCAGAAAGAACTAGCGAGCCGACCCCAGTCCTGCACCGAGTCATAGGTTACATAAATACAACGTGTGCTCGCCCTGTGCCAGAAGATTGACGACAAGATGCCAGAATCTGAAAAGGTCGCGCACATCCTCAAAGGAATCGCTGATGACGCCTTCACTCTCCTCATGTTTCGAAACTTATCGACCATGGACGAAGTTATTAATGAATGCCGACGCTTCGCAGATGCGAAAAGTCGTCGTGTCACTCCACACTTTTTGGGTCTTCCCAACACGGCTGCAACATCCACCTGCGAGGACGCTCGTTTGCCAGAAAGCTCTGCTGCTTCCGACAATATCGTGCGTATCATGCACCGCGAAATCGAGGCAACATCTCCACTGTCTGACCACAACCGGTCCCCCTACGACTATCGTGCCACGATTTCTTTAATCCAGAGTGTTGTGCGTCAGGAACTGGCCAACGCTAGAATTCAGACGCTATGCCCCGTTGACCGACCTGACTTCGGACCGCCCAGTACACCTAATACGTCCGCGGACCGAACAACCACCCTTATTACCGGAACTCGGCAGAATGGCGAACTTCCGATGACAGGCCGATCTGCTTCAACTGTGGACGAGTCGGATATAACTCAAGTCATTGCCGCACTTATTGGAATTGGCAACCATGGTCGCCTTATGCCAACATCTGACACCTTCTCGGATACCGTATCACGTGGAACAAGACGATACTTCGCCATCCAGGACCGTCCAACCAAACCACTCCCCGCTGCCCTCTGACGCGTGTCCCGCTCAACTAACCGACGTCGCTCTCCCTCACTCTCATACCACCAGTCCTCGGAAAACCGACGGGCGCAGCTCCTAGAGGTGAGCCTGCTTTGACGACCCGACCCGAAATTTCTCTACACACGATACCCGGAAACAACAACTTGTTTAGAGTAAATGTTGACAGTACTTCTGTAGCAGTACTCATTGACACCGGCGCTCATATATCAGTCATGAACTCCAGCCTTTGTACTCGACTCAAGAAAGTGCTCACTCCTGCTCCGATCACTGTAGTTTTAGTAGACGATGGTGCAACACCAGCGGCCACTGGGATGTGTGCCGCCCGCATCACTGTTTCTGGATCTCATACCACTGTTCTGTTTTGCGTACTGGACCACTGCCCACAACACATCATTTTGGAACTAGATTTTCTGTCGGAGCATTACACCATAATTGACTGTTCTGTTGGTCTTGTTCAGCTCGTCCTACCACACACTGTTGGCCCTCCCCATCCTGTGCCGCCAAAGCTATGCTCCGCCGACTTTGTTCGCCTATCTTGTCGAGCTGTGACGTATATCGACGTCTCTTCTGATTCACCTGTGGTGGACGGCAATTATGTCATATCACCTCATTCTACAGTCCTGTGTTCGCTCAAGATTGTGTTCCCCCGCACCATCATCACAATGAAGGACAACGTAGCATGTCTCCTTATTGTGAACTTTGGACTTTGCTATGAAGTGCTGCCACGAGGAATATCCTTTGCAACCCTTGGCCCGGCCTGCGACTACCACATCTCCGCCCTAACAGAGAATACACCATCATTTGCCAGTATTCATTCGGACAGTACACTAGACTGCGTAACTGAAATGATTGCCTCTGATCTCCCGGCCGAACATGTGTCTACGCTTCATGGACTTCTTACGTCGTGTCAAGACGTCTTTGATCTCGACGACTGACCCCTAGGTCAAATGACTGTCGTAAAGCATCGGATCAACACGGGCGATACAAACCCAGTACACCGGTGACCCTATCGGGTTTTCTCCACCGAGCGCCACGTGATCCAGGAAGAAGTCGACAAGATGCATGCCCGGCACATCATTGAACCTTCTTGAAGTCATTGGGCTTCGCCCATTGTGCTCGTCGGAAAAAAAGACAACAGCTGGCGCTTCTGTGTCGACTACAGAAATCTTAACAATGTTACAAAAAAGTTGTGTATCCTCTGCCCAAGATAGATGACGCTCTTGACTGTCTTAGTAGAGCAAATTATTTCTTTTCAATCGACCTTCATTCCGGGTACTGGCCGATATCAGTTGATCATCTGACCATGAAACGACAGCATTTATAACTCCCGACGGGCTATATCGCTTCAGTGTAATGCCGTTCGGGTTATGCGATGCCCCGGCTACATTCGAACGAATAATAGACGATCTTGTTCACGGTTTCAAGTGGTCAATCTGGTTATTCTACCTTGGTACCCTCATTGTTTTTTCGCCGACTTTCGAAACTCACCACGAGCGTCTCCCAACAATTCTTTCGGTTTTCCGCAAAGAAAACCACCAATTAAACTCGTCGCAATGTCACTTCGGCTGCCGGCAGCTCAATGTCTTTAGACATCTTGTCGATTCTTCTGGTGTTCGTATCAACCCTGAGAAAGTCCGCGCCACCAAGGATTTTCCTGTGCCGACCTCTGCGAATGAAGTTCGAAGCTTTGTGGGCCTTTGTTCTTACCCTCGTAGATTTGTACGGAATTTCTCCGACGTCGCACGCCCGCTCATGAAGTACTCAAAAATGTGACTTTTGTGTGGGGACCTGTACAAGCCAGAGCATTCGTTGGACTGATGACCAGACTTACAACGCCACCGATTCTCGGCCACATTCACATATGCGTTCCAACGGAAGTGCGTACCGACACCAGCGGCGTCGGAATCGGAGCCGTTTCGGCACAACGACAGCATGGGTGCGAGCGCGTTATTGCATGCGCTAGCCGTATTTTATCGCCAGCAGAGCAAAATTACTCCATTATGAAACGCGAATGCTTCGCGCTCGTCTGGGCTGTGGCTAAATTTCGCCCGTATTTGTATAGATGGCAGTTCACGGTTGTCTCTAATCACCACGCCTCATGCTGTCTGTCGTATTTAAAATACCTAATGTACGTCTTGGCCGGTGGGCTCTACGGCTACCGGAATATTCCTACACTGTTGTCTGTAAATCAGGCCGCCACCATGAGGAAGCTGATTGCTTGTCGCGTCATCCAGTAGACCCAGCAGACCTTTCTGAGAGCGATGAGTGTACTTACGTTTTGGCACTTTTCGAGTTCAGCCACATTGGAGATCAGCAACGCCATGATCCTCACCTCAGAGACATAATCCTTCGGCTCAGTGGTCCCACAACTCCTCCGTCTCTCAATGTGTTCCTGCTCAAAGATGGCGTATTATATCGCTGCAGCATGCATCCTGACGAACCTGAGCTGCTGTTGGTCCTACCACAACATATGCGTCAGACTGTCCTCACACAGATGCATGATATTCCGAAAACTGGTCACCTGGGAGTTTCGAGAAGTTATGAACGCGTTCGACGTCGCTTCTTTTGGCCCGGTATTTACCGATTCATCTGCGTTACGTCGCCTATTGCAAATCCTGTCGACAACGCAAAAAAAATCAGCAATCCTTCCAGCATGCCTTCAGCCCATTCAGATCCCATCCGAACCATATTGTAGGGTAAGTCTTGACTTACTAGGACCGTTCCCTTTTTCGGCCAGTGGAAACAAGTGGATAGCAGTCGCCATGGATTACTCCACTCGGCATGCCATCACGCGGGCCCTTCCTACCAGTTGTGCGATCGACGTCGCTGACTTCCTCCTGGAAGACCTCATACTACACCGCCGCGCTCCTCGGCAACTGTTTAACGATCGAGATCGCTACTTTTTATCACAATTGATCCAATACATATTATACTCTTGCGCTACAAAGCACAAGCTCACAACGGCCTGTCACCCTCACACCAACGGGCACACAGAGGGTGTTGGGACTCCGGGTCCTGCCGGTCTCGTTTTCGGTAGCTGGCCCCGTCGCAGGATCCATCGTCCAACAATTCAGCGAGAAGAAGCGCCCGAACGAACAACAGAGATTTATTTACATGTGGAGAAGTGGTCAACTGACCCAAAGAGAGAAGAGTGAGTGTGATACAAAACGTCTTCGGCATTTTATAGCACCACGTTGTTGACACTGGGCGCCTTGTCCGCCTCGTCAGCCAATACGGTGTCCCCGGCACCTCGGCCACGAGGGAGGGGGAAACAGCTCTCACAACACATGGAGTGGCACAACCTAACACGGAGTCCATATATGGTCACGGCGCCCTAAAATGTTACCAAACATGGTCACGAACGCACAGCAGAGTCCGGAGTTCTCCCGGTGAGAGGAGGAGCCTGAATGGGGAGGTGGGGGTGGACGACCCCGTCGGTCAAGAACCGGTTCTCCCCCAAACTCTACTTGCTTGGTTCCCTAGGGCCGGTCGTAACAAGGGCTAAATAGAACCATGACGGACACACTCGCCATGTACGTTTCTTCCGACCATCGTGACTGGCACTCCGTCGTCGCATTGTGACATTTGTCTATATACGTCCCGGCATGATACTGCAGGTTTCTCGCCATTTTTCCTCCTGTATGGGCGAGAACCCACGCTGCCTTTTGACACGATCCTTTCTGACGTTAGCCACACATCAAAATATGCCCGAGATGTGATCTCTAGAGCTCTAGAGGCACGTGAGAATGCTCACGTGCGTCTGAGCGATTAGCAGGAACGATAACGACTGGTATACAATGCATGCCATTGTGATGTCTGCTTAAGTCGTAGTGACACAGTCCTTCTCTGGACACCGTCACGGCGAGTTGGCCTGTGCGAGAAGCTGACTTCGCCGTACTCGTTTCAGTACCGTGTGGGGTGCCAAGTCACCGACGTGACATATGAATTTTAACCTCTTAACAACACCACAACACACGCATATCATGAGTACCTTCAGCGGAACGCTGTGTGATGCAACCGACGACTCGACCATCAAGCTGCCCACGCCAACAACTGTGCCAGCATTCCGAACGATACCCATTTTCAAGCCAACAAACTGCATGTTCACACTGTCGCCCGTCGTTCTCGCGGTGGCCCCGAATGGCCAGGCGGCGATGTCAACCATCACTTGCACGCGGCACCTGGACTATGCATCAATTGGACGTGGACGTAGCGTGAGTTATAGCGTGCATGTAGACTCATATTTCGAACCGTCATATCATTACGTGACATTCCAGTGTATAGGCATAACGAACAATAAGGCCAGCCAGTTTTTACGCATCCATACGACAACACAGTCCAAGCCCAGAAACATAATTATATTTTGCTTTTCATAGATCAGTCACAAACAAGAACCGAAAGCAAAGGTTATTGCATACACGTGAGCTGTAATTAAATAGATTGCACTATGTAATAAAGCGCTGTCGCCAGTCGCGTTCCCGACTCGGTACTCGGTATTGAGGCACTCTTTATAGCCGAAAACTTGGTGACATCGTAAAGTTTTACCTCAAGTGTACTATATTGTTTTGATTAGTTATAACATTCCTGAAAAACGATGAACCCCCATATATGTGTCGCATATTTATTCATCGTCGTGATTCAACTACTAGTCGTCAGCATTCCAGCCCTTTCTGGTTTTGTTCACCGGGATAGTCACCGGGACTCCACACAGCTTTTCTCATAAGCTAGTAAAGACTCCATTTAAGACCACCTGTAGAGACAAACTTCGTACCAAAAACAGTGCGTATAATATTCTTAGCTAGGCATTTGCATGCTATAGATCTAGATCGATCAGTTCGGAAGAGATGAGTGTGTTAAGAAAAATTACGGTGCTCTTCAACTCTTTCTGTCCATCGCTCTATTATACACCCACATCACCATGATCACCATCAGGCTGATCATCCGTGCACGTTTGCTAAATAAGTACTGAATTGTGCGGTCTCGCATGCCAAAATCAAGATATTGCGAGGCACACGGCAGTGGAGGATTCCGAATTATTTTCACCGGCTCGGCTCCCTTGTCCTGTTTCTCACTGAAAGTATATACCCGGCGTTTTCTTTTCCTCTTTCCATGTAGTTCTCCATCCCAATGTGTCCGCCACATTATTCGGTTGTAGTAGATGCGATTGTTGCCTGAGGAGCCAAGTAAGCAAATGTATAGTCAACTTAGAGAGACTGCGTCCCATTGTAAATTCAGATAGGCTTCAGATATATAGGCGCAGCCTGCACTAATAAAAGCTCCTCAAGTCTTATCCGCACAATTGACAGTACTACCTTCTCCCGTCAGGAGGAGGAGAAAAAAGAAGGAAACGCAGGAAGGTCAACCAGACGCGCGTTCGGTTTGGTATCTTACATTGGGGTGAAGAACTAAGAGATAAAGATATAGATAAAGAAGCGAGAACGTCCAAAAAGGTACACGTGAAGAGGCTGAAGAAGGAATCGATCAGCTTCTTCGACACACCACAGAAAGAGGGGAGCTTGAGGGGCATTTTTCACTAAATTTTTAATCTGTCGCTGGTCAAGTTTTATAACATATAAATTTTCAAAGCCGCAAAGAAAATAGAAGCGGGAATAAATACGTTCCAGATAAATATCAGCCAAACACGACAGCCAACAGTGCAAAGTTGATGGGCCGGACCTAGGTCGGAGCCTAGCAGAAAGACGGATGCTCCGTCCACCTCCCCCTCCCCCCTCTAACCTTTCGTTCCCCCTTTATTTACAACTCATGCCCTTGATTTGGGGTCCCCCCCTTTTTTTGACGCTACATGCCCATAGTTTGAGGTTTCTCCGGTGTCTATTTATTTATGTTTTTCCTCTTACCCAATCCACATGCAACCCGACACCTTAGCTGCAAGGCTATTCTGGCAGGTGAGGGTTTTTTTTTTTGCTGCCTATAAATTACTGTCAGTATAGCACTGTTATTGGTACAGCACAGAGAAAACAGTTGATAGAAAGTATGGAGTTAAATTTTCATAGACATCACCAGGCTTTGACAGGGGGTGCTTCAGTAGGCACCACTACGGAATAATCTCTTGGAGTCTGGAAAAATGTGCATTTAACTTACTCAAACAAGTACGCGATGCCCAGGTAACCGAAACACTATTGTTAGTGGTATAACCAAGGTAGAAAAATCACACACACACACACACACACACATATATATATATATATATATATATATATATATATATATATATATATATATATATATATATATATATATATATATATATATATATATATATATATATATATATATATATATATATATATATATAGTCCAGTAGATCCTCCGCGAGCGGTCACAACGTGGTTTGTTTCGACGTTTCGGCCTAGAGTCTGGCCTTCATCAGGATTAAAGGTACAGTTTATTCGTGCTCAGCTTTATACAATCTCAAATCAGAGGGAAAGGAAAGAGGAAACAGACAGAAAAAAAGAAGAAGAAAAGAAAAAAAAAGGAAAAAAAGAGAAAAAGAATATAAGGTGGACTCCCCTCGGGCGCCCCCTTCCACTCTTCCTTCCACTTCCCCCTTCATCTCTCTCCCCTTTCTCCCCTGCACCTTTCTGATGTCAGTGGTCTGTGTATGCTTCCTTTCACTAACGCATTCTTCCCGACCAGACGGCGCCTCCTGGCACTGGCGGTTCGGTGTGGGGCAAAAAAGAGCTTTTTTAGGAAGTTCTAAGCCTTTAACTACTCGGAGCCCCGTCAACATTTCGTCGTAGAAAGAGGGGTACCGCGTATTGGGGCAGAGGCTGGTAAGCGGGCATTTTAGGAAGTTTTAAGCCTTTAACTACTCGGGGTCCCGTCAACATTTCGTCGTAGAAAGAGGGGTTCCGCGTATTGCAGCAGAGGCTGGTACGCGGGCGCGATGCAAATTCCTTGCCCGCTTCTGGATTACGCGTGCAGTGGGGGCCTCCCGGCTGTGCACAGGGTTGCTGTTGGGCATGTCATGCATGGCACAATTGATTGGGTAGTAAAATAAAACAGAAAACAGACGACTGCTGCACTTAGGAAGAGTAGTTACAGTTGGAATTGTTTTGAGTTGTCCAGTGCCCTTCGCAGCTGCAGTGCCGTGAACTCAGTTACTATTTTCATTATTGCCGTTATTGTTTTCTAATGCTTTAATTGCTGCAAGTTTTCCAGGATTCTCATTTATTCCTCTAGAGAGGGTGTTAAATCGGTGGATAAGGTATGACTCTCGTTGTTCACGTTCTCGATTTGATTTAAATCCCGTCTCTAAAAGTGTTACAAGCTGCCACTCTAGCGTCGCCAGCGCGAAGTCGGCGACGGGAATGACAGCAGGTTGGTTCGTTCCGTACGCAAGCAGAGACAGTGAATAGATCAGAGACGTGGGAAAGCAAAACAAACTTTACTCTAGTGATATTGCAGCAACACGGGATCTAATACAACACTTCAATACAACTAACAAAATACATCGACACTTGATACAACTAAAGAAATATATAACAGAAACAATAAATCAGCTTACGAGAGAGAACTATTACAAACTACACAACTAACGCACAGAACTACAGAGGAGAAAGTTCGAAGATATAAACAGGTGAAGGCATACGTGTGATGACCGGCAGCGTTGTGTCCCCGACGATCGGAAGCGAGAAGTCGAAGAGAGTTCTGGCACGACTGCGATGTCGGCGGTGTTGCAACGCTGGTGGCTCCGGGAGGCTAGTGCTTGCAGGTGACTTCGAGCAGGTTGAGCTAACTCGAGGCGAAATCCCGATGTCTACGTTGCAGACGTTAATATCGCGTCACAACTAGACGAACGGCTAAGTTTAGGTGGCCAGCCGATACAGAGCCACACTAAAAACTTCTAGAAGAGATGCTTGTTGATCTGTTTCTACACCATGTTGGTCAGCGACTAGTCTGCCTAGCAGGGCAAAATCCTGCGCTTAAATCCCCCTCGTGTCTCCTCGCTCTCTTCCTTGGGGACAAGAGACCTCTACCTGGGTCCAATCATGCGCGTTTAATTGAGGGGAAACTCCGCCCCAAAAATATTTTGACCCCACCCCTTTTTAATAGGGAGAGGGCCCGCAACTAGCGAGAGTGACAACCTGTCGGGTTGTTGTCATACGGCTTGGCCACCAGAGCGTTTCCCACGCTTTTCCCCATGGGAACGGTCAACCACTTAGCTCTCAGCCGGGCGTCTTGTAGTCTAATCCTTGTTCGGGGTATACCGCGGCCTTCTACGACCTTGCAGACGTCGCCACGGTTACAAAAGGATTAACTATCGGCGGCGACGTTCTAAGGAGAGCACCCCATTTTGCACTTATCGGTTCCCTTTCAGGTGCCGCAGTTTCTCACGGTCAGTCGGGGAGTACGGCGCCCGTTAATTGCCGTGACGCGGTGTCGCCGAAAATAGCCGTCCGTGACATTGCCCCCCACTTTCAGAATGTTATTCATAACATTTGTTCACACGGAGGGGAATTTTTTCGGCAACAAGGAACAAAGCACCACCAATAAGGGAGGCATGAGGACTGTCCCTCTCATACACAACATACATAGGCCGAGTGCATCAAAGTAACAACAAGAGAAAAAAAAAACAAATTGTTAGAGTGCCAGCCTCAGTTACACGCAACAATATCAAGGCGCCATACAGACAAGAAGAGGAAATAGCCGTGTACGGCAGCCATCAATACAGAATACACTGCACGAATGTATACTACAAAATAAAACGGAACAGGTGCGCTCCTCAACTGTAGCGCAATCCTTCAATGTGCATTACAGCAAGTAAAAACAATCAATGCACCAAGCAAAAAGAAAACTCAAAATACACTTGTTATACAATGAAATACGTGCATACAAACAGAAAACAACCGACGGAAGGAAAAAAAAAACATGCTCATAGACCTCAAGTGTCAATGCGCGCAACGACAACTGTACCGGGTCACGCCAATCTTAATCAATTTACAAAATCATTCGGTTTATGCTAACATCTTCCTCCTTAAATGCCAATTCACGCCATATCCACATGACAGTGAAGGCATGCGACATAACACTAAACCTATGAACACTAGAAAAATAACACATTTTCTTGGTTTTTACCTTTATGCAAATTTTCGCACAATGATTAAATTACTTCGATGCTATTTTTCAGCCTTTGGTTCGGCGATTTCCCTTTTAAAAAAAATTACACCGCATCACGTAACTTCCAAAATTTAAAAGACTTGAATACACATCTTGGCGTACAACTGAGTAACAATATTTAACACGCCTGTGCAAAAGTTACTAGAACTGACCGTTCCCCCTTTCTCAACTAGATTCTTTTGAATCGCACACGATGAGGTCGTGGTGCGGGCAGTTTTCGAGCACGCAAGAAGCTACAAAATGCACAAACTCTAAGCAGTGCACTGCCATCATACCTCATTTTACTCTTGGGCCTGTTCCCCTCAGGAATTTGAAAGGGACGCCAGAAACAGGAGGAAAACTGGGGCCACTGTCCCTTTGTGTTCGCCCCGACGCGGTTTTTAGCTTTTGTGATCTTTCGACTTTGACCCTTTGGACAAGGTCGCCTTCCTGAAGTTGTCGAACTAAAACGCGCCTTTCCTTTGGGTAAAGCACCTCGTTTCTCCCCTCTACACCTGGCTCGCCGCTTGTGCTTCCCTGAACGCCACCATTGACGTTCCTTGAAACGGACTAATGGCCTACCCTCTCGTCTTTCTTGCGACTGAGTGGGGCCTGACCTAGGCTTGCGCAGCGCAGTGCGCTACCGCTTCTTTCGTTTTCGGCGATGTTTGCTTGCCCCCTTTCTCTCGATGCCATCATCAAGTCGCGTCGGGAACTGAGGGGTTGGGAAGCTCGTTGGAGCTTGTGCTACATTTTTCCCCACGCTCAAACATTTTGAACTCGGTGTCATGACGGACCGCCGGGCCAAATTATCTTTGTTAACGCTGATAGAATCATTAACTGGGCCCTCTGCGGTGACATCGCTGCACTCCTGAACTGTCGCGTTCGCACTGTGTTTAGCCACTGTGCTAACCCTATCTGCATGTGACGATCTCGAGACGTCCTCTCGAGGCATGAGGATGGTTTCCAGCTTCTTACTGAGTCCATTAGGGCTGCTGGCACACACCTCATCCTCGCTAGGACCGTTTTTTGATACTGTCTCTACCTCGAGACCAGCCAAGGCCTCGTTCTCTGCATCATTTATATGGATGCATTCGAGAATATGCGGGCCCTTTTCTAGCGCGATTTCTGGTTCTGGCGTTTCATGACGCGCTTCAATGTCCAACGCTATCCGACGCGCCTTGCTTTCAGACTCTTGTCTTTCTGTTTCGCGCTTTCTTTCAGACTCTTGTCTGAGCTGCTCTTCTTTTGTCCAGACAGAAGTTCCAAACATCCAGAACCTATCTGCCTTAACTACCTCGTTGTTGGCGTTCTGCTGACTGAGTCGCGCAACAGCTTCATTTGCCTCGCAAGGCAGAACCGTGAGTAGCCCTTGACACCATGTGTCTCGCTCAACTGACAGTTCCTCGCCGGCATCGCCGTGCTCACTGCTGGATCGGCTCACCCTGCTACCCTCAATGAGGCGAATCTTTAATTGCAGTAACTGCACTTCCCGTTCTCCAGCTTCCCTTGCCGCTTCTCGTTCTTTCGCCCTTTCTTTTTCCCTTTTCTCCTGGGCCCGTGCCCGCTCTTCTCTGGCTAAAGCCTGCGCCTGTTCCTGCTGCTCCTTAACACATTGTCTCAGTTCGGCGCCCTCGAGGCCTAACTGTTTACCGTACGCGAGCCACTTATTAAAATTCATCCACTCCATACTGCAACTGTCACTATAACGCCACTAAAAAACCAGCGCAATCATATGCAGGATGCAACCGCTTAAACTGTGCGGCTCTATCACCACGCTCTCCGCACGGTTCTCGTTCACCCCTCACTGTCTTACTCTTGTACGGAACGTCCTGTCTCGCGGACGCCAGTTTTGTTACAAGCTGCCACTCTAGCGTCGCCAGCGCGAAGTCGGCGACGGGAATGACAGCAGGTTGGTTCGTTCCGTACGCAAGCAGAGACAGTGAATAGATCAGAGACGTGGGAAAACAAAACAAACTTTACTCTAGTGATATTGCAGCAACACGGGATCTAATACAACACTTCAATACAACTAACAAAATACATCGACACTTGATAAAACTAAAGAAATATATAACAGAAACAATAAATCAGCTTACGAGAGAGAACTATTACAAACTACACAACTAACGCACAGAACTACAGAGGAGAAAGTTCGAAGATATAAACAGGTGAAGGCATACGTGTGATGACCGGCAGCGTTGTGTCCCCGACGATCGGAAGCGAGAAGTCGAAGAGAGTTCTGGCACGACTGCGATGTCGGCGGTGTTGCAACGCTGGTGGCTCCGGGAGGCTAGTGCTTGCAGGTGACTTCGAGCAGGTTGAGCTAACTCGAGGCGAAATCCCGATGTCTACGTTGCAGACGTTAATATCGCGTCACAACTAGACGAACGGCTAAGTTTAGGTGGCCAGCCGATACAGAGCCACACTAAAAACTTCTAGAAGAGATGCTTGTTGATCTGTTTTTACACCATGTTGGTCAGCGACTAGTCTGCCTAGCAGGGCAAAATCCTGCGCTTAAATCCCCCTCGTGTCTCCTCGCTCTCTTCCTTGGGGACAAGAGACCTCTACCTGGGTCCAATCATGCGCGTTTAATTGAGGGGAAACTCCGCCCCAAAAATATTTTGACCCCACCCCTTTTTAATAGGGAGAGGGCCCGCAACTAGCGAGAGTGACAACCTGTCGGGTTGTTGTCATACGGCTTGGCCACCAGAGCGTTTCCCACGCTTTTCCCCATGGGAACGGTCAACCACTTAGCTCTCAGCCGGGCGTCTTGTAGTCTAATCCTTGTTCGGGGTATACCGCGGCCTTCTACGACCTTGCAGACGTCGCCACGGTTACAAAAGGATTAACTATCGGCGGCGACGTTCTAAGGAGAGCACCCCATTTTGCACTTATCGGTTCCCTTTCAGGTGCCGCCGTTTCTCACGGTCAGTCGGGGAGTACAGCGCCCGTTAATTGCCGTGACGCGGTGTCGCCGAAAATAGCCGTCCGTGACAAAAAGCGTTACTGATAGTTTGTCGAATGCATGGTCGAGAAGATTCAGATGTTTTGATAGAGGTAGACTTGGGTCTGATTTCGCATGGGGTCTGTGATTATTGAAGCGAATCCTAAATGGTGTTTCTGATTGTCTGATGTACTGCATACCACACACGTTGCATTCGAGTAGGTATACCACCTTAGAGGAATCGCATGTTAGGTTTCCTCGTATGTTAATCAAAAACTTGGATTGTGTGCTGGTTGCTTTGTGTGTTTCTCGCATCACCTTACATACAAGACATCGTGGCTTTAAAGAAGGTCGGCTTGAATTATTGGGGGGTGATGTGTTAATTAGAGAGTGGACAAGTGTGTCTTTGAGGTTACGTGGTCGTCGGTAAACGACGCCTGGGGCGGATGGAAATGCGCGTTTCAGACGTTCACTTTGTTCCAGAATGTTGTAATGTCGTTTAAGGATTTTGTTTACATTGGAGAAGTTTGTGCTGTAAGTCAAGCAGAGGTTTGCTCGTTGTGGGTCTTCTTGCAGTGGTCACTTCATAAGTAAGTCTTCACGCTTTAGTTTTCGCGCTTTTTGAACAGGGTCATTAATTATATGTGGGGGGTATTTTTGTTTCTCGAGCATAAGTTTTTGCCTCTGTGAGCTCGTGTCAAAGTCAGTGTCTCTAGAGCAGATTCGCTTAAACCGGTGAGCCTGGCTGTATGGAATACTGTTTTTACAGAGGCGTGGGTGAGGCCGCATGTGTCAGAGATATGGTTCACATTTACAGAGATATGGTTCACATTTGGAGCTGAGGCGCTGAGGCCGCATGTGTCAAAATTAGATTAGTCCGCGAACAGGCGTCTGTGCATAATCACATCTAATCTGTGCATGGCGTCTGTGCATAATCACAGACGCCATCAAACGTGCAGAAGAGCTTGACCGTTCAGACCTGCTGAGTACTAACAAAAGACCCCAAGACTGTTCGCGGACTAATCTAATTTTGACACATGCGGCCTCAGCTCCAAATGTGAACCATATCTTAAAGAAACATTTCAACATATTAATACAGAGCGAGCGGCTCAAAGGAATCTTTACAGAACAACCACGCGTGGTCTACCGGCGGTCGCGGAACCTTCGTGATTTACTAACCTCATCTAAAACCACGTGTTCACATCATGAAGGCTGTCATCCCTGGAACAAACCACGTTGCAAAGTGTGCGCGCACATTACGACATCTAAAACAGTTTTAAGTACATCGTCCAGTTTTTCTTTAAAGATAAATGGGAACTACACGTGTGATAGTATAAACGTCATCTATCTTCTCGAGTGTTCAACATGCGGAGCTCAGTACATAGGTCAAACAGAGACAAGTTTCAGAATTCGTTTTAATAATCACCGTGCACATGCGTAGGACTTTGTCGCTAAGGCCTTCGCCTTAGCGACAAAGTCCTACGCTGGAAGCGCTACATCTAGAAAGCTCAGGGCGAGACAGAAACCCGCCAATCTGATAGGGTGCCTTTTAATAGGGAGCTCTGGAGTCATTACTAATCACACAACACATGTGCTTAGCGGGGCTTGGCAGTGACTCCGCTCCCGCTCAACTCCGCCCTGCCACCTGTGTCACCACCTCTACCTTCCCCTCCCCCCCACCTTCCTATGTTATGTATATAGGAAAGAAGATGAGGATGAGCGCGTAGGATCGGAGAACAAAGAGAATGATGTCAAGGCATCGGATGCATCGTTTCTGTATGTTCTAAATACAACATATTGGTGACGAGATTTCAACCCATGTAAGAGCAACGTTCCTGCTGATTTCTGCTGCACTGCTGCATCATCACAATGAGCGTTCTGGGATTACAACTACCACCACCTTTCCTGCTTTCGCCTGGTCATCCGGTTGTCCAATGTGACCAGTAGAAGCAGGCCTTCCAGACGTACATGGTGGCTTCTGGAGCGTCAGATCTTCCAGCCGACCGCCGGAAAGCGATCCTGCTCACCTGTCTTGGAATGGAGGGGCAGCGGATCTTCTTCACATTGAAGCCGGCGGACTTGCAGTCTGGCTCTGCTACCACCGCTATTCCCAGCTCTTCGGGTACAGGCGACACCGGCTCGACAAACGATGCGTATGACTCTACAATTGCCTTGATTTCGGGCCATTTTAAGCGTTCAGTCAACGTCATCGTGGCTCGACAACGGTTCAGTCGCCTGCTCAGCATGCAGGTGAGACAGTGGAAGATTACATCACTGCTTTGCGAATTCTTATCACTGACTGTATTTTGGAAGTCTAGCTGATGAGGTGTTACGTGACCAGCTCGTCTCGAAGACTACGAATCATCAGTTACGTGAGCGTTTACTTTTTGAAGGCTCCTCACTGACACTCTCACGAGATATTACACTCGCTAACCAGTACGAACAAGCCGTGAGCCAAGCTAAAAAATTTCGCGACGATGCTTCAGTTCGCCACGTTAAAAAAGGTGCAAAGCTCTTCTCTGCCTCCAGAACGAATAAATGAATGTACATGCTGTGCTAAGTGTAAAGCCAAACCAATGAGGTATCCTGTACAAGGCATCGAAAACTTTGGAGCTTGTTATCGTTGTGGGGTGGCTGATCACCTAACAGATAAGGCTGCATGTAAGACTCGCCGGCGCAGATGTCGTCTCTGCGAGAAGATTGGACACTTAGACGGTATGTACAGGTCATCTGGCTACTCTGCTAAAGTTCGACAAGCTGATGACAACACTAGCTCTCATTGTAGCAGCAAAACAGTTTTTGTTGTCAAGGGACACGAGCATGGCATTTACGCATCAATCGCAGTGGAAGGTCACACTATATTGTTTGTAGTTTATACGGGATCTTCTGTCACTATTTAGGCCGAAGAACTCTATTGTCAGTATTTTGCGAGCACTTGCCCTTTGAAGTCGACCTCAGTGCAACTTTGCAACTACTCCAAGTCAAAGATAACAGTTCGAGGATGTTTTGTTGCTTGAGCTGCGTTTCAAGACAGAACTAATTGCATTAGTATGTATGTTGTATCGGAGGGCACCTCTGTATTGGGCTTAGATGCCATTGCGGTGCTGCAGATGAACATTGAAGGTAAATCACTTCAATGCCTTGCATTGTCCTGCAGCACTCCTACATGCAGCGTGACAAAAACTCACGCGAACGCGTCGTTGCTTACGCAAGTCGTGCTTTTACCGCTCCAAAAAAGAGCAACACTATCACCGAGCAGGAGTGCCTTGCTGTTGTTTGGGCAGTGCAAAGATTCCGACCATATCTTCACGGCCGTCATTTTACCGTCGTGACCGACCATAACGCCCTATGCTGGCTTTCATCGCTGAAAAACTTATCGGGTCGCCTTGGTCGCTGGGCGCTTCGCTTACAGGAGTATGATTTCGATGTCACCTACAGATCTGGGAAGAAGCATCAAGATGCTGATGCTCTATCGCGCTGTCCTTTGCCCAGCGGAAGCAATTCCCCATCGATACTCCAAAACAACAGCACCTCTCCAATCGCAGCACTAAGTTCATCACCTGCCACCCTATCCGTCCTTGTTTCACAACAACGTGTCGACCCATACTGCCGCACCATTGTTGACCGCTTGACCGGCTCTACTACTCCTCCAAACGCCAGACTCCGTCGACAACTTAAACAATTTCAGCTTGTCGGTGATGCTTTATGTCGCTACGTTTACCACATCAATGGCAACAAGTGGGTACCCGTCATCCCACGTTCTCTGCAACGTGAAGTTCTGGAAGCCTTTCATGATGATCCAACCGGTGCTCATCTAGGCTCCCACAAGACTTACGACAAAATACGAAGTCGTTGTTTTTGGCCTGGCCTCTCTTCAGCCGTGGCTAAGTACGTCGCCTCCTGTGTCCATTGCCAACGGCGAAAACGACCGACAACTGCTCCGGCTGGCTTAATGCAACCACTTCCTTGTCCCGCCTCACCTTTTGAAGTCGTTGGAATCGACTTGTATGGCCCTCTTCCTATATCATCCAATGGGAATCGCTGGATTGTCACGGCAGTCGACCACCTTACCCGCTACGCAGAAACAGCTTCTATACCATCTGGGACTGCCACTGAGATCGCCGATTTCTTTCTTCGCCACATCTTTTTGCGTCATGGAGCTCCACGCATTCTCC
This sequence comes from Rhipicephalus microplus, assembly GCF_043290135.1. Taxonomy (NCBI): domain Eukaryota; kingdom Metazoa; phylum Arthropoda; class Arachnida; order Ixodida; family Ixodidae; genus Rhipicephalus; species Rhipicephalus microplus. Next base: position 284,155,862 of record NC_134710.1, read on the forward strand.
TCAGTGATCGTGGCAAAGTCTTCCTATCTTCCATTGTCGAGCAAGTTTTGCGTGCCTCGAACACTGTTCACAAGACCACTTCTAGCTACCACCCGCAGACCAACGGATTGACTGAACGGTTTCATCGGACCCTATCGGACATGATCGCCATGTACATTCACCCCGACCACACGAACTGGGATGCAATTCTACCCTTCGTGACATTCGCCTATAATACGGCTGCTCAACGCAATACCGGCTTTTCTCCATTTTTTCTCGTCCATGGTCGCTCGCCGAGTTTCGCTCTGGATGTCTTTTTCCTTTCGGCCCCTGCACCCTCGACGGCTCCTTTCTCTGAAGAATTCCTATCTCGTCTCGCACACTGCCGTCACCAGGCCCGTGTTAACAACGGCCTCTCTCAAGACACTCGAAAATCTCGCTACGACTCGTCTCGCCGTGTTGTGAGTTTTTCCCCTGGTGACGAAGTTCTTCTATGGACTCCACTACGCGTCCCCGGCCTATGCGACAAATTCATCAGTCGCTTCATTGGGCCATACACGGTGGTCGAACAGACATCTCCTGTCAATTACCGCGTTTCTCCTCTTAGCGCTAGTCCTGATCATCGTTGCCGAGGAACAGAGATAGTGCACGTCTCTCGTTTAAAGCCTTATGCGCGACGCATTTCATAATACTGTCAAGCGACCAGGCGGCCGCTTTCACCGCGCGGGGGAATTAGTGTGAGCGCGACAAGCGAATGACTCTTTATTCTCTTTGTAATCATCATCACCTGTACATCTTCTTCATCTAAGAATATCATCACCGGCGTGATTGAGCTCGAGCCTGGCCGAATAAACCGGTTCCTCACAATATAGATAAAGAGGAGGGAACATGCAAAAAGGCACACGTGAAGAGGCTGAAAAAGTAATGGATCAGCTTCTTCGACACACATCAGAAAAAGGGGCGTTTGAAGGACATTTTTCACTGAACGTTAATTCATCTGTCACTGGTCAAGTTTTATAACACACCAATTTTAAAAGCCTGAAAGGAAATAAAAGCGGAAATAAATGAGTCCCAGATAAATGGCAGCTAAACACGACAGCCAACAGTCAAATGTTGACGGGCGTGGACCTAGGTCGGTGCCTAGCAGAGGGACGGAAACTCCATCCCCCCCGCCCCCCGTGCCCCCCTTACTTTATTTGACACTTATGCTCATGATTCGGGGTTACTGCGACGTCTTTTTAGGGGCGAAGCTCCTTATGGCGTGGCTTGTGCGTCCCTCGTAGTACGTAACCACCAGTGGCACATACACGAAATAGCGGTCCTTACGATTTTGACCTCCAAGATGGTTCCGGTGAGAGATTTCTTCTGTGCATTGTTGAACAATAAAAGATAGTGCTCAATGCACATGTTAATGGCTGCTAAGGGGGAATGAGAGACAGGAGCATTCGGCCTTTATGTAACGCGCACGCTGCGATCCCCATTAGCAGCTATTGGCATGTACATTGAGCACGATCTGACAAGAAAGGGTTGCTACGTTATACTCGCTGGGTGTAACCTCCTTGGTTTTAGAAAGGTTTAGCGAGCGTTGGGCCGCATAGCCATGAATACAGTGAACTAGTATATACCATGAACTCGAGGTGGTTAAAGGTGGGAAGTAAACCCGAAGCGCAAGCCGTAAGAAAGTGTGCATGTGCCACCTCCCGTTTAGTCCTTGAAATGTCTGCTGGATGGCGGTGCTTCTACATGGAGAATATATGATGAAAAGATGCGAGATGGTGGTACTTGGAGTGCTGAATAGATGGACGAATGGACACACAGACAGATGCATGGATGGACGCATGAACGGACGCAGGCGCGGATGTATGGACGAAGGCAGGGACGGACGCACGAACATACGCACGCACGGACGGGTGGATGGATGCATGGACGGTTACACAGACGTACGCAGGGACGGACGGAAGTAAGAAGGAATGGACGGACGAATGCTTCGCCCCACCCCCATCATTCACTCCGTGAATATGCTGCCATTTTTTTTATCTTACCCAACCACTTGAAATCCGACACCTTAGCTGCAAGGCTATTCTGGCAGGTGAGGGTTTTTTTGGCAGCCAATAAATCAGCGTCAATATAGCAGTGTTAATGGTACAGCACAGACATAACAGTTGATGGAAAGTATGTCATTGATTCTCCATAGGCACCACCAGGCTTTGACAGGGGGTGCTTCAGTACGCACCGCTATAGAGTAATCTCTTGAAGTTTGGAGAAATGGGCATTTAACTTACTCAAACAAGTACGCCATACCCAGGTAACTGAAATACTATTGTTGGTGGTATAACGGATGTAGAAAAATTATATATAATATGCATCCTGAGGCCTATTTCTTGTCAGAAGTAGAAGTGTTATTTATCTGAAAGCCTAACTACAACAGAATGTGCCTTGGGATGCTTATATCATGTTTGAATCTCCACAAAACAGGGGCACAAAAAATGTCAAAATGTCCAAGGCATTAAATTTGGGGAATACACAATCAGAACCATGTGCTGGAAAGTTCGAAATAAGAGATGAATGATTCATGTGAAAAAAAAAGGAAGGAACTATGCTCGGCGACAACCTTTCTTGGCACTGAAAGGAAAGCTACGGAGTTAAATCACCTGTATCCTACCGCCAGTTAAGGTAGTTCCAACGATGCACCCGTAGTTTCAACGGGAAGTATAAATGTTCCTCCTTTATTTTGTGCGAGCTATTTGAGACAGGATGCAGCTCACATCTGTAAGATATTCCTATTTCTTTTAATTTATCTGTTGTGTCTTTGCGTTTTTGAACACGAGAAAAAATCCCGCCTTTTTAGTGCAGTTCAAACGCTAAGCTGCGTTTGCGTCTGCATGAAACGCTGATGGTGCGTTCCGTCAAATTCCACAGCGTTAAGCCCGAAACAAATGCAGCGTTTTTCCGGCGTTTCGTAAGCCAGCGTCACTCGGCGTCAACGCTGCCAGTGACGGTGGCTGAAACGTCCCCTTCTGGACGATTCAGATATCTGCAGCGCCGACGCCGACGCCGGAAGCAAGTCGACGAATGGAGAACGAATCAGCGCACGGCTGCCACCGACTTCCGCTGCGTAACAGCATCGTTTACTTCTGTCCAAATGTGTGTCAGCCGCCTGGGATCTATGAAATCGTCGCCGTGCTCTGTGTGACCCGAAAATTCTCAACTGATGCTTGTATGTGATCTAGATTTTTTTTTTCAGAAGTTTTGACATGAAGCGCTCGGGATTTTTTCGAACCGTTTTCGAACTCCATACTCGAGTTTATCGGTAGGGTTAGAAGGCGTGAGTGTATTTGCTGAATACGTGGCCTCAAAGACGTAAAACAACTTCCAATCTCAAGGCCGTATATTGTGAGTTTCTGGTTCTTCCTATTCTCAACAGCTTGCACTAGAAGTAAAAAAAAAAAAATTTCGGTGGTACTCTGATCTGTTTTTCTCACCTCAGAACTGCAATTAAGACACGAAACCGGTTTTCAGGTATATTTCTTGATGCCGCGTTGACGGACACTGCACGCTGCTTTGCGGGTCTCGGGTTCATTTTCTTCGACACACTTTGCGCGCTTAGTTGACGGTGGCCTTGGCGCTCCTCACGTGGTTCGCCAGCCTCTCTTGGGGCGTTGACGCGATGACGCCGAGGGAAGGGGTGCTGGGAAAACGCTGGCAGAAACGCTGCATAGTTTACGGCTTTAAGAGACGCGCGCCAAAACGGACTACTTCGCGTCGTGCTACATGTGCGGAAGCTCCGCCTCCGTAGCTTTCCCTTCAGTGCGAATAAAAGTTTTCGCCGATAATTGGCGTTGTTTGTTTATGACATGTGAGGTCTTTTCTTTTTTTTAAGGTGATAGTCTTACTTGGGGACCATCGACGGAAAAATTTTGGTCCGTCTGTCGATACATTGGTCTGTTTGTCCAGCCTTAGCGATACCTCAAATGGCACCAAACGGCTGACCCCATCCGCAGCACCCACAGATATTGCTCAAGCTTCAGCATTCATAGTTGTGTGATTGTCAATTAAAAAGCAATTATTGCGCATATCTGAGGCGCCATAATAGCACGTCGATGTTTTGTATGTGTGCCTTTATACTAGAAGAGGCACACACAAGTAACTGTAAAGACTGTAGCGTTTATCGCGCTGCTCTGACAGCGCAACACGATGCTCAAAAGGGTAAGTGTTTCCAACGCTTTGCTGCCCCGACACGCTGGTGGCACCTGCCCGTCGCTTTGCGTTTCACCTTATCACCTCCGAGACGGGCGCGCATCTTTCTGCGCGGGCACGCACGCCTTCGTTTTCGAAGATAACTGCCAGATGGCGCTCGTGTCTAACGTGCCTCGATGCACTCGTTCGCCTCCACTACACGATCAAGGCACTATAACGCAGCGCCTCCAGAATACCATTCACCAATTTTCTTGCACAGAACATCAAACAAACCTTTTGTTTACTCTATCCAGACGCAAGACTATCGTCTTTCAACGATATTCGCAGCGTAACATGAAAATTTGGGGCCAATTTTTTCCCTAAAAGAGCCAAACAGAGACATCTAAACAGAGCTAAACGGACTGTGATGGTCACAGAGAGCGACTGGATTGTGCAGTAGGTGTCTAGATACGCTTTACGATGCTTTTCGTATGACTGTAAATGACCAACCACAGCCAGAGGAGGTGCCCAGACCTAGTCTTTGTCAACTTTAGGCTGCATCAGATGCCACAAAGCACTTATAATGAAGGCAAAACGAAATCGACAACTTAACACAACATACCGCTTATGACGAATGAACACTGCATATAACTGTACACTCCTTAGCACTCATGTAAGTGCGTGATCTAAACTGTACTAAACATTGCAAACCACGTCCATGTGTGTTTCAGATTAGAAACGTAATACTTCCTCCAATAAGTACAACCCCTTCATTGCTCTTAAGGCGACCCCCACCTCTCACCTTCCCAAGGCTTAGAAAAATCCTGGTACCGCCCCTGTGTGTGCGTGTATGCATCTAAAACAGCAAAACTATCAAAGAGCTGGAGTTTAGAAATCTATGGTCATGGCCACGAGCACTCTCACTGGACAAACGTTGCCAACTTGCTGCTCAGTAACCGTGTAGCCGGATTAACTTCCGCACCCGCATGGCCTTCCAAGACCTTCACTAAGTTCTTCAGCTCGCCAATCACAAAAAGATATGGTAGGTTAGTCGAGCATTCGGCTCCTTGCTTATACATCGTATTGTGATTGAACACGCAGTCTTTTTTTCTCTAACTTAAGGTATACTTTCTCTCACCTACCTGACATGCTATCACTAGTTCCCTCGTCCGCAAAGTACAGTTGTCTTAGCAACTTGTCATATCTCATTTCGATGCTGCTTTTGTACCCATCACCCTGTCCCGAATTCAACAGCAACTTTTAAGCTGTCTGAAAGTAGCGAGTGCAACCGCAATGGTCTACTGTTCACCGTCGTCCCCTTTGGTCCAGATGGAATTTATGCAATGAACTGCCATTTCCCTGCCCTGCAACGTTTTTGCACGGTTCCATATTGGTAGTGTTGATGTCAGCTTCCCTATCCAGAAACCTTCTGATACTTAGCGAATACGTGCAGTGAACATGGGCACCGCACCCACCCCACTTGACCAGAACGTTTACTTGCTGCAGTCGATAGCGCACTGACGCTAGCCCAGATTAGTCAGATCACTGAACTGCTTTACCATCTTGGTGCTTCTTCCGACCTTGGATAAGCTTCTTTAGAGCGCACGACAAGGGTTGTTCCACATCGACCCGGGTCACCATGCCCTGCATTAGCCTTGTTCCTGTGTGTTTCAGCGGCGCGCCGGGGTGTTGCCGCACACTCCCACAACATTTTGTGCTTAAGTGGCGCGGTAGAGAGATCCTACATTCTTCGTACATCTATACAGGTGGCGGGAAAAGGACGCATCATTAAGATTTTGCCTAAATTACCACCGACTATACAAGATTACACGCAAGAATGTGTATAACCTATCGCAAAGAGGTCTGGATGGCCTTCACTGAATCTGCGCTCCTGGTCCTGGCAAGTGCTTATAGCTGAAACGAACCCTCAAACAAAGTAAAAACAAGGCGTTTTTCACATTAGACAGATCGCGCACCCTAATTTAATGACTTTGCAACGTGAGCTTCTTGCTGAGCTTAGTATCCTTCTTAACCAGATAAGAAGAAACAGGGCCATTGTCGTTCTTTAATGGCACCGACAATACTTTCCTCGGGGTAATTAAACAGATCTGAATTAAAAAAAGGTAATAAGCTCTTGTGCTGTGTATCTAAGTTTTCATTGACAAGTTTCTAATAAATCAAGTTATATTTTATAGGGTGTGATGCGTCAATACCACTGTACACTGTAAGCAAAAACTATCCGAGTTTGGGGTTTTTCCGGCTCATGACCTCTGAAAACTCTCTCGGGTTTAAAATTACTACCTCGCGTAGGAGTAAAAGATGGTACATGACATAGTTTTACCACCACCTCTCAGGCAAGTTGTAAAAGGATGTCAAAATCCAGTTTTACCACTTAGGGAGTTTTCTATCACGTGATTTTTAACCTGCGTTTCAGAGTTTATTACCACGTGACTGCAAGGTGCAGCTGCTTCGGCGGCTTTTGCCCCATACCCCCCTTGTGACGCTCTCAGTGAATACTGAAGGTACGCGAAGCCCACAGATGTTTTTTTTGTTTTTTTTTTTGCATCGCCGTGCCTCTGGACTGACCTCGAGTCAGCGCACTTTTACTGGAACTGGGGGCAGCATAAGCACAACAAGCTAGAACAGCATTCTTTGAACGAAAAAAAAAGACGGGGGGGGGGGGGGGCTCTCTAAAGAGAAAAAAAAAGAAAGAAAACCTGCTGTGGAAAGCTGTCCTGCATATTTTCGCAAAATGTTGCTTTTGCTCGGCGGTGGCCTTGGAGACAGACATTGCAAGAAGCTCGGTGTCTGTGTGTCTGGTTGGGCTGATGGATCTCACGTGTTTCCTATATCACCGAGCGACCATGCTCTTCCGAGCGCCTCCGAACCTGCACGTCGCGGATATCTCACCTCCGAGCCGAATCGTGAAGATCTGCCAGTGGTAACAAAATCAATCTGGTGTCATCGTCCGTGCTTGCCTGCTGGAGAAGCAATAAGCAAAAGGCTTCACTCTGTCGTCGTCACCGAGCCGTGGCCACCAGTGACCAGTGAAAGTGTGTCGCCGGGGCAGGTGAAAGAAGCATCGCATATATTTTGTTCCACAGCGGGCGATGTCTGCATGAGTAAAGTGCTGCCCGAATTGCCCACCTCATGCACCAACTGTTCTCAAACATGTAGCGCGAAGCCGATACGAGGCAGACGGAAACAACAAGAGGCTGCCCGTGAGCACGAAGAAAACCCGGATGGTGGTCTTTCGTCGGAAGTGTGCATACACCGCCCCGTCCCCGTAAGATAGCGGTGACGTGTTCATTTGTGTCTGAAATGACGACGAAATTCGCAGAGGATATGTGCTCTGTGATCGCCAGCTGTGTTTTATCGGATAGCCGTGCTCCTCAAAAAGGCCTTGAACGCCGTCGGTAAGCAGCTTGTATGCAGGCGTGGACCGCTCTTCTATGCCCGTTGTGATGAATACGTGCTGCTACTGTGTTTGTGCACCGTCGCTGAATGAAAATCATTGAGCTACCATGCTTTGTGCGTACTTAGGTATATTTTGTGGACTTGTGCATCAGCAGTGCTAACACGCGTGGGGCAAAGAGCCCGGTGTGCCAAGCAATTATTGGATAATCAAAAAGGTGAGATCGTGTAGATTTATAATAAAAGGTTGGTGTGACATTTAGTGCCCTGCAGCCCACCTGAAGCTTACGCTTGCACCTTCAAGCGTTGTTGTTAATCGATGCAAAAAAAGAACCCTCCTACCGGTACTACATTGCGGGTCAAAAAGTCGTGCCTATATATATACCGGATTGTCTAAGTGTAGTTGAGCAACGCGTGCAGCCTGTGCTAGTGGTGTATTATTTAGCATTTGTTGTGTGTGCGTGTTTGTCTGTATGTGAATGTATGTGTCACCAATTCTGCCGTTCAATAAATTCAATCAATTCTGCTATTCAATAAATTTGTCGACTCTGGGTGAATGCACCCGTCATTTTTATTTTTTTTACCACCAGAAATAACTCCCAGTAATCACCTCAAAAACCTTGTGAAGGTAGTAAAAATTTACTCTCTCTATACTCGCTGAAAACCTCACTGGGGTAAATAATTACTACTCTCGCTACGTTCAAAAACTCAGTTAGCACGAGAGTAAAATTTTACCTCGGTAGTAGGTGGTAAAAAAAAAACCCAGGAAAGGTGGTGCGCTAGAGGACAAATGGTTTAACCAGTTTTTGAGGTTATTTCAGGTCATTTTTGTTTAGTGTGTACATTAAGAGGCACGCCTTGGTGAGGGACTCAGAATTATTTTGTTTATCGACCTGGCATTGTTAGATGGGCACCCAAAGCTTAGCAAGCGGATGTTCTTGCATATTCGCGCAATTAAAAAATAGTAGCCGTCGTAAAAAAGCCCGGGAAGAGCTCGCCTTTGTATGGTTCCTACAAATGCGAAGTACACACATGATGCAGGCGAGTAAATAACGTTTGTCTAAAGGGGGCTAACGTATATATATATATATATATATATATATATATATATATATATATATATATATATATATATATATATATATATATATATATATATATATATATATATATATATATATATATATATATATATATATATATTGTTCATGTGCTATGTGACGCCAAACAGGCTCATAAAAAGTTTGCCACACTCGCTTCCATGGCTACAGGTGGCGCTGACTGTTATTCCCACGTTTAAATTCACATATAAACCCAATTAAGTGGCTGGGGGGATAGCCGCCATGGTAGCTCTGTGGTAGAGCATCGAACGCGTTAATCGAAGGTCACAGGTTTGGTTCCTGCTCACGGCAAGTCATTTTTTCACCCACTTTCCTTTCTTCACTTTTACATTACAATTTGGTTTAATAATTTCCGCTATAGATTCCTTGGCATTATTGTCTGGTACATCTCACTAATATTGTGTAAAAACACGAAAAACGAGCCCTTAAATATACTCTTTCCCCTATATATAAGTCATAGAATATTTATATCAATTTTTACAATAATATATTATTGATATATATGGTAATATTATTATTATTATTATATTATTATTGATATTACGATATAGAAAATAGATATAAATATTCTATATTTAAGGGAAAGAGATCACCAGGGGAAGAAGGGAAACACGAGAATCTTGTTGTTGCTTACTTGCTTTATGGTGTGATTACTTTTCTTTATGTGTGGCTTATCGGAACTTGTGTCTGTCTGGTGTTTATGAAAATGTTTCATCACGGTGTAGTTGATGGCTGACCACTGCATGTTGTCAATTCCTACTCTAGAACACGACTCCATCAGGATACTAGTTTCTCTTTCAGTTTTCGCACAAAGGTGATTTGACTAACATCTGACACAACTTCAGTGGCAGGTGATTAGAAGCAGATGATGCTTTTCGGCTAGATGAGTTAATACCGAAACGGTTTGTTCAAGCCATCACGCATTACTCCAACTGCGGGCATTGGACACACTACTTAATTATTTATTTACAAACACCTTTTAGAGATGTCGCAGAGGCATTGTGTAAGGCAGGCCCGATACAAAGTAAGTACAACTTTAGGTGGAAACTACATACACAAGGCATGATGATTTGAGTTATCAGGCTTTTTATAATACAATGCCGACGCACACACCCCACGTACAGAAACAGTGTGTGTACTGCGGAGAACGCCCAGTCACGGGAGTTTAAGGTTTTAGCTCTTTGTGGTTGAGGCGAATTTCTTCGGCACTACGCTCAAGTTCGGCTACTCATGCACCACCTTACGAAAATTTAAACATTTTCCAAAACTGATTTATTTACTGCTTTCTCAAATGTCTCGTTAGAAAATTTATTGGAAGTGTGGGCAACATACAAATGACGGGATTGACGGAAGTATTGGTAATGTCATGGATGAGTGAGATTCCTGGGTGCCTATACCGTATCACATAATACAGAATACCATTTCGTATCGGCTTTCCCTGAATCATTTTGAAATACGTCAGGGACACCTCCCTGGTTATGGAGTACGAAGTGTGACGACATATAAGCAAACGTGATAGTATACCAGGCGCCGTGGTACGGTATAGGCCCGCTGAATAGCAGTTTTAAAGCGCGGGAGAACGCGGATGATCATTAGGTCATTCGGAAGGCCATTCCAGTCTAATGCGGAGGATTGCTAGGTCACTCAGAAGGCCATTCCCGTCTCTAGTGGTCCGTGGAATGAAAGGCTGAAGTAACGTGATCGTGCGGGCACGTGCCGGGATCACTGCGTTTGGATTACCTGCACAGTGGCCTCGGTGGATTGGTTGAATAAGCTGGCTGACACGTGGAATTAAATAGAATGATGTGTGATGAAGAAAAAAGCGCCGAAAAGTGAGAGCATTTTGAACTGAGTTTCTAAGGCAGGAACTCAAAAATAACGGGAGTAATCGGAAAGAATAAACAAAATCGTGTGCTCTGGAGTGACTCCAAACCATTTATAAGGTTAATTTTGTGAGGGTAAAAGGCAGTAGGTGCGTAGTCAGTCTTAGGTCGGACAGTGTATTTATGAGCAAGTAGTTTTTTGAAAGATAGTGCAATGAGTAGGTTACGGTATTTGTGCACGATTACGAGTTTGTTTGGATGCCTCATGACTGACCATTTGAGAGATGAGCAGCTAGGTATTCGATCGAGCTTGAAGCGGCTATTTGGGAATCATAAATCACGTATGTAGGCAGAGTGTGGTTTTCGGAGCAGGTGGAAGGAAATTAGTATTATCTCAGTAGGGCATTCACTGACACAAGACGTCACGCATACTGCAGAATGCGTCATTGTTGATTCTTTAGTTAGAAAAACGTCAGTTTTAACGCAGCCTTAGGAAAGCGGTTGTTTCATGCACGAGTATTAGAAAAAATAAAGCTTTATCAAGTCCGGCATCATGACTTTTTATTTTATAGAGACCACTTAGATTCAATAGAGCCTTGATTGTAAGTAGAAAGGAAAAAAATTGTGATAGAGTGCTTTGTCATCAAGAGTTTGTCATGCCGAAGTACACGAGTTGGATAACACCTGAGTATTCCTGGCAAGTGTACTTAGTGTAAGTAGATATCTAAATGGTCTATAAATTGAATAAATTTAATGAGGTCACTGTATGAAGTTTGTGAAAACACAAATCTTACCAAGGAGAGAATCGGCACAGTTATCACTACTGAGGCTCGAATACCAGAGATGCACGTGCCCTTCGCCGTGGAAGAATTTGAAGGTGCATTAGCCGTTTCCAAGCGAACATAATCTGCAGGCCCCGATAGTATTGCTTATATACTTTGCGTTATCTTGGACAACACACCAGAAGAAAACTCTTAACAAGCTTCAACAACTCCTGGCATAGCGGCACCGTTTCCTGACAACGGAAGTCAAGTTGACTGCTAAAACCGGGAAAATCCTTATTGTACTTGGCAGCATATCTCTTAATCTCTCTCAAAGATGCCATTGAAAAGTGAGGGAAAGAATGGTTCTCTTTCATCTGCACTTGTGTCTGGAACGTCACGCCATTTACTCTGCTTCCGTCAGGGCAGCTCCTCTGCCGACAGTGTTATTGACCACCCGACATTTTTTCAACAAGAAAAAGGTCATAAGTTGCACTTTTCCTTCACGTGAAGTGTGCATACTATAATGCAGTCCTCGATGCCATCCTGACTTCCCTCGAAGCAACGACATTGGTGGACGATTGGCCGGTCGTTCTTGCAAACATATGAGGGTAAAACAACTGAACATTACGCATACTGCAGTAAACCTCCGGGTGGTGCATTAAGCCCCACCTTGTTCAATATTTATTTGATTGGTCTTGCAGAGATTCCAGCAAGTCAGCCTACCTATCCGTATACGCGGATGACATTTGCCTCCAGAGGCTTGCAGTGACTCTCTCCCAGCTGCGTGCGCAAGTACAGTGGACAGAAACCCTAACGACAGCCCACCTTCAAAAATAAGGCTTGAATATATCAACTGAGTGCACGTTGAGTGCGTTCACACACAAACCAATGGCGCCATACCCATGATACATTAATCGTCAAATGTGCAGGGACACTTCGTTTGCTGGGCATCATAACCTACAATGTATTTCGTGGAGCCCCCCTTTCGCGTCTGTGAACTTCATGCTAACGTCGTACATCGCCCTATTTCAGGAACTATTGCACTACAGCTTGCCAGTGTTGCCAAACGCTTGCAAAACCAATATTCATTTATTGGAGAGTTCGCAGGGTCAGGCCCTCCGTATATGTCTGGGGCTTTTCCGATGCGATTCTACTTATGCTATAGTTGTCTTTGTCAAGGTTCGCCCGGTCAAGACGTATACTCTCATCCATTGACTCAGAGCGCATATTTGAAATACCTCCCGTGTTGGCGACCACCACTTGGTCCTTCTACTCCCCGAAAAACCTCGTGCTACGTTTTCATTCATGCACAGTCAAGCACCTTGCACCAGGATATACGCCAGCTACGGGATTGCATGTCCCTTGGGTGTCTCAATGAGCCACAGGTACGCCTTGAAATTCGGGTATAAAAAAAAAGATCGACCACTCCAGATTAGCATTACAACAGATAATACTACCATTATTACATGAGACATACTCAGACTGAATGCAGATCTGTAATGATGGGTCAGTGTCGTCCAAGAGGTCATCATGGGCCCGCTGTAGTTCTGGCCGCAGTAGTGACAATGAAGTTGAAATTAACGCATACAATGACGTCTACGGCAGCAAAGCTTGCTTCCATAAGAGCCGCTCTCCAAAATATTGTTCAAAAGCGTCCATGCATATGGCTATTCTTTAATTCGAAGCCAGCAATTCAGAGTTTGCAGTACAACGTGCGGAAAAAGACTCCTTAGCAAATGGTACATAAAATTAGAAACTGTTGCCTACAAGCCTGAGCAAGAGACCAGGATATATAGGCGGCTACCTGAACATACTGGTATTCCTGGGAATCACTTAGCCGACGATACAGCGCGCTCAGTTCATGATGTAACCAGAGTGGTTGAAATTCCTCTATAAAACACTGATGCAGCATGATAGATTTATTTGTTGGTTCAGAATTTTACAGGCACATTTTGGTCCTCTATACAGATTCAAACGGAGTCCATATCTATATAAACTTGATTCTTCGCTCAAACAACAGGTATCTTCACGAATATCCTACTCTGATGTGACGCTGTTATGCCACCTCTGGTCGTGTTTTGCAATCCCGAAGGCATAATCGCTCCGCATCGTTATGGCGCACATCTCTACAATAGACCCGATGGATGGATGGATGTGGCTGTACCCTTTAAATGGGGCGGCGGCTAACACGACCTAGTCATAATACTGAGTGAACTAACCATTAGATTTATCTTTTTTTCCTTTAAATAGTGAGGTTGAGGATTCGTACTTTGCAGTGAAGGGTTTATTTTCACTCGTGCCTTGATTTTAGCCACCAAGCAGATAATCTCCTTCTAGTTAAGTCTACCCGCTTAAAGTCTATTTGGCCCTCCCTGTCCGTAAACCCCAGTGCTTTGAAAAACTCTGCGCCATCATCCTGAGCTATAGGGTCAAGCTCTTTACAGAACATTATCAAGTGTTCGTCAGTTTCTTCTTCCTCTCCACACACACTGTATACTGTGTCTACCCCTTCGTATTTGGCCCGATATGTCTTGGTTCACAACACTCCCGTCCTGGCCTCAAACAGTAGAGAACCACCCCGAGTATTATAATAGATCCTTTCCTTAGCAATTTCCTGCTTAAAAGTTTGATAGATCTCTAGTTTGGACTTCTTAATCATGCCGATTCTCCACATGTCCGTCTCCGTTTCCTTCACTTTCTTCTCAACGGATAGTTCTTTTTGGTTTGGCCACCTGCTGTTTTCTAAGTTTTTACCAGTCAATTTTCTGGTTTGCTTCCTCCATTATGTATCGACATTCTTCATGTACAAGTAGCTGAAAACCTTCCTAGCCCAACGCTCCTCCCCCATTTCTCTCAATCGCTTCTCAAGTTTTACCTTGCTGCTAGCTTCGCTGCCATCAAATGATGTCCATCCCATATCACCTTGTACTCCCTGATTTGGTGTATTCTCGTGAGCTCCTAAAGCGAGCCTACCTATTCCACGTTGCTTAATTTCTAATCTCGCTTGAACTTCTGATCTCATGCACAAGACCGCATTGCCGAACGTCAGCCTAGAAACCATGACCCCTTTCCATATTCCTCTCACAACATCATACCTATTGTAATTCCACAGTGCCCCATTTTTTATCACTGCTGCATTCCTGTTACCTTTAGTCGTCACGTATATTTCCTGTTAGCTTAGGTACCCGGTCGCATTGCTTATTCATACGCCCAGATATTTGTATTTATCTGTTATCTCTAGCGTGACCTCCTGTATTCTAAGCTCATTACCTTCGTTATCATTGAAAATAATGACTGCTGATTTTTCCTTACTGAATATAAAATCTAACCTATCTCCCTCATTACCGCAGATGTCCATCAATCTCTGCAAATCTTCCTTGTTGTCGGCCATTAGCACTATATCATCTGCGTACATTAATGCTGGTAGAGCCTGATCAATGATTTTTCCTTGTTTGACGAAAGAGAGGTTGAAGCCAAGTCCACTTTCTTCTAATTTAGCCTCTAATCCTTGTAGGTACATCATGAATAACGAGGGTGACAGATGACACCCCTGCCTAAATCCCCGTTTTACTTCTGCGGGCTTGGATACCTGTTTTTCCCACTTTACAACTACCTTGTTACCTTTATAGATATCCTTTAAAAGATTAGTGACTACATGTTACACGCCTAGTGTGTCTAGTATTCTCCACAATTCCTCTTGAATCACGTTATCGTACGCTCCCTTGATATCCAAAAATGCTAGCCGCAGGGGCCTGTGTTCCTTTTCTGCTATTTCGATGCACTGGGTCAGTGAGAACAGATTGTCTTCCAACCTCCTGTGTTTCCGAAACCCATTCTGCAGTTCCCCCAGCACCCCCTCATCTTCTATCCATGCCTGCAGTCTTTCCTTTATAATCTGCATCACCAGCCTGTAGACCACTGATATCACTGTTATAGAACGGTAGTTGTTTATGTCCGCTTTGTCCCCCTTTATTTTATAGATCATGCTCATCCTGCATTTTCCACACATCGGGGGCTTCACCATCGATTATTAGTTTGCTCATTGCCTCTCTGAAAGCCTGCTTAGACTTCGGACTTAATGTTTTTATCAGCATAATTGGAATGCCATCTGGGCCTGTTGATGTACTACTAGGAACCCTTTTCTCAGCGCTTTCCCACTCTCGTTGTGAAAATTGAGCCATTGCACCACTTGATTCATCCTTGTTTATTGTGGTGCATGAAGCACTTCTTTGTTGAAATTTTTCTGTCACGCTTGTTCTTATAAATTCCATAGCTTCGTCCCCTTCTAGCCTATCACCTTGGGCTGTAGTTATAAACCTCTGCTCTTGGCTCGTCTCATTTCTTAGGGAGTTTAGATGGTTCCAAAATTTCGCAGCTGCCTTTCTATCTTTTTTATGTTCTTCTGCCATCCACAAGAGCTCCCTTTCTTCTAATCTTTTCATTGATCAGAAGGGATGCATCCCTTTTACAGCTTAGAAAGTTTTCCAATTTTCTTTCAACATCATCTGTCGGTTCACCCCGCTGCTTAGCATATCTGTGTTCCCTAGAGGCTTCCAGACGTTTTGCTATGGCTCTCTTAACTTCCTCTTCCCACCAACGTTTGGGTTTGTGTCTTCTTTTCCGGGGTGAGTTGTGACGCGTCTTAGCAAGCTCTAGCTCAAACACTCTAATTAGATTCGAGTATGTCCACACATTTTTATTATACTCCGTGATTACTTTCTCGATTTGTTTAGTGGCTATTTCAATTTGCCTTTCTGGATTTAAAGTTTCCTGCAGTTGCTCATCTTGTCTCCTTCCCACTTTCACTGCTCTTCCAAAACTTATCTTGATACGTTTGTGATCACTACCCAGACTTCTGGAGCCACCTTCATCTATGTGCATTCCCCTGAGCCTATCATACATCGTACGTGACATCACTGCATAATCTATCGTCGACTGCAGCCTTCCTACCTCCCATGTTATTTGCCCTTCACACTTCTCTGTACTGTTGCAAATGATCAAATCAAGCCTTTCACACATATCCATGATCATTTTGCCTGTCGGGACGGTATACCCATCTATATCTTTTATGTGCGCATTCATGTCTCCTACTCTAACTATCTCGCACTCTCTTCCTAACTACCGAATGTCCTTTGATATACACTCTACCATTGCCTGGTTTTCCTCTCTGGCCTTTGCTCCCGTCCACAAGTACACGAAACCAAGGAGTGTCATTTGACCTGCCACTTTCCCTTTTAGCCATAAATGTTCTTTGCACTCTTGCTTGACCCTTTAGCAGTCTGTACTTTTATGAATGAATGCCCTAATAACACCCCCCTTGCTGCTGCCTTCTGTTCTATTACAATATTTCCACGCATAGTCCGGATTGTTCGGAGGTTGTTCCGTGTCCCTGAGATGTGTTTCTACAAAACCGTGTACCATCAGCCTCTCTTCCCTTAGCTGTTCTTCTATCTCTTCCAACTTCACCCTGTTCCTGCCACCCTGCATGTTAATATACCCTATTCTGAATTAGCTCGGCGCTCGTGGCTACGTCTATTTATGCCCCGGACTCTACCTATCTTAGATTCTGGTGCCACTTTGGAATCGTATCTGTCCATACCACCTGTCAAAGAGTCTCCCTGGTTGTTTTCCTCGTTACTAGCTATCCTGCACCCCGAAAGACCCGCTTGCCCCCCCCCCCCCCAAAAAAAAAAAGCTACTGCGCGTCCTGCAAGTCGCCAACCCACTTCATGACCTAGCCGCCCATCGAAGTGAATTCTGTCTCGTTGAAAACCACCCCACCTATGCACCTCTCTGTTTATTTCCACCACCTCAATGCCTTTCTCTCAATTCATCCGCCATATCTCTTGGTTTGCGTTGACAACCACTCTTTGCAGGTTGCTATCACGCACCGGTACCTCCGGTATCGTGCATATCACTACCTGTACCTGAGGAGAAGTG
Source organism: Rhipicephalus microplus (assembly GCF_043290135.1). Classification (NCBI taxonomy): domain Eukaryota; kingdom Metazoa; phylum Arthropoda; class Arachnida; order Ixodida; family Ixodidae; genus Rhipicephalus; species Rhipicephalus microplus. The sequence goes on from NC_134710.1 coordinate 284,173,079, forward strand.
GCGCGCATGTCATCGACACCTTTCGCCAGTGTGGTTGCTAGTCCTGCTGTATGCTCATTTAAGACATCGTTTAAACCGTCTGAAATTATCACGAGGTTTCGTCTATCAGCTGTTGTTTTGAGTTTATCGCTCGCTTGCCGCATGACTGCTTCCAGCTTGCGTCCTGGGAACGCCCCTACTGCAACCCTCTTGTCACCTCTTACCCTCTTTTTGATGGCTTCTGTGCATCGATTTAAACTCGAGTCCCCGGCGATTATCACATGCTGTAACTTTTCAGCTGGAGCGTCTTGCACCTGGGGGCTACTTGCACCTGTGACGCCGGCTGCGTAGTCCCCTCCCAGCCCCACCACTACCTCGCTGAAGCTGGGCCTTGCGACAATTGAACCGGCTGAACCTGTTTTTTCCAAACTTGCTTGCTCTTCCTTCTCCACCGTTCTGGTTGCCGGTTCCCTACTGTTCTCTCTTAGGGCGCTCCTTTGTTCAGCTTCGCTAGTGCTTCTTCGGTGGACTTCAGTCTTTCTCCCAGTGCCCTCGTTTTCTCAGTGCTCTGTCGCCAACGCAGTCTCGAGCTCGGCGATTCTCATCAGCAGTTCACTCTGGGCAACCATCATTTTCTCCATTTTTTCCTCGACCTCACATTGCCTACACTTCGCGTCAGCCTCTTCTCCATCCACTTCTACACTTGGGTCCACTTTCAAACCCACTCCACATCCTGAACACTTTACAGTCTTTTTAACCATGTCTTTCTGACACCAATTGTCCCTGTACTAGATAATTACTAAACTCGAGCCCTGCACTACGAAAAAAAGAAAGTCTCAGCTCTACTACAAAAATTTGCGTGTTTAAAGTACGCGCACCTCCCCCACGGGGTGGCAAAAAAAACAACAACAAAAAATGCAAACACACACACCCTCAATAACTAATAAATACCTGGTGACTGGCCCCCGAAAAAGCCGTACCATAAAACAACTGCTACGAAGATTTCGACTGCTGCCTCATAATCATAGAGACAAGCTCAAAACATGCAAAAATACTTATCTGCGCAGTCAACCGGGAGTGCTCAGAAAACACGTCCATCCACCGTAACAGTCCGAACCGAACCCTTTTCGAAAAAGGGCGCCCCTAGCACCGCGGACGCGAACTATGGTCTGCCGCCATTGTGAGGGCTCCGCAGCAGACGACGCAGGCTATGTGTCTCAGCGACGTTGATGCGCGTTTCTTGCAGTGCACACAGACACCTCTTGCGTTCCCGCAGGACGCGGACCACGTTGGGAGGACACGCCGATGAGAGCCTCTTGCAGGCCGGATCTATGCATTTCCAGTCATAACAAGCCAAACTGCTCATCCAAGTCGTTGAAGGGTACAAAGTATAGCCATTTGTGCAGCGGAAGCAGCCCAGAAAGCTTATCGAAGAGTACTAGGAGCTCGTTCAAGCTAGAAAGCAGTGCGATTGCAGCGGATGATATGGAGAACTAGCCGCCAACACAAACATCACAGCATTCACGCATTTGACGGCTCACTTTCAATGCCCTCATGATGGCGCTATGTCACGCTTCTTTGCGAAGCGAACTGACGAAAAGCTCACCGTCGGGTGGCATATTTATGAAAAGGGTCTATAATGCACCAGAACAATTAGTACACTCTATCTCTACATGCGACTCCTGCAGAACTGAAGAGACTATGGAACTCGTCGTGTACAGCTGCCCATGGTTCTGACGCCAAGCAATGACCACTTCAGATGATGCTTTTGAATCAAGTGGGCTCCAGATAACTTCCTGTAAACAATATTCTAAGACTTTGTACCTATAATTCGAGGACATAAGAAAGGTGACCAAAGTGCTTATGAAATTTTAATTATCAACAAATATAAGCGACTGACTGTGAACTGGTTGGGCTCCTCCAAGCGTGCTTGTGATTCTGTTGACCCTTCATCTCGTCGCTTCCTCTGTATCTTTCACCTGTTTATCCCTCTCTCCCAGTGCAGAGCAGGAAACCGTGGGGTGAAAAATGGGAAGACCTGAGTGAGGTAAATCTTTAAAGATCATATTTAATAACGCAGCCTGTAAAGCAGCATCGACTTCAAATATTCTCGTTTAGTCGAAATCATTGGTTTAAGAAAGCAAGATCGCAAAAGTAGGGGCTTTAAATAGCGGAGAGATCATAAGAGATGCTACTCTAACTTCACGCTGCATCAATTGCATTCGAAGCATCTGCCAGAGTTTCTGTCACAAAGATCAGTACGAAGTCTGGAAGGCAAAAGGAATAGACCAAAATATTCTAAAGCTTTATTCCTTTTCTTGTTGTGTCAAGTACAAGTTGCGACAACAAGCGCAAGAAGTAATAATACAAACAGTGACGGCTTATAACGCATCTGGTATGTCATTAGAGTGCTATCTCTTCCTTCTTTTGTGATAAAAACAACAAAATCACAGTTTCACCACAAGGGTGAAACAATGAATGTGATAGCAACAAATTCTAATGTTATGCAAGTGAGGCGGGCAGTCAACCGTTTTGCATACGCTCTCGCGCAACCACAAAACGCCCGTTTAAGGCAATACGGTGATTGCAAGGAGGGCTACAGTTTTCACACAGTCTCTTTGCTTCGTGGGCGAGGCTCGTAGAAGGGTACACGAGCTCTCAGTAATGCCTGCAGAGGTAGCACACGTGCCAGCGATAGCTACTACGCCCTTATGATCCAAGTTAAGTCCTTGCTTTCGCCAAATGCCACCTGGTGACCTTTGGCAAAAGGTTGCATCAGCCCGACATTCGATTCAGTAGAACAGTAATGATCGACGTAACCCACTTTTCTTGTTTAAAAACGGGTTCTTCAAAATGAGAAAACTTTTAACAATACAAAAAAATATTGTCCACTAGGCATAAAATTTCACATGTTTTTACAATCTTTAATGAGACTTTGAGAACGTGCGCTTATCCTAACTTCTCGCTAAGTGTATGTGGGCTATTAAGCACGGAGCACAGAATCTCGATTAATGCTGCTGGCGTACCAATTGAGCCCCCTTTACGAAGCGCGCAATAACTATTGCACCAGAAAGATGCGTTCGCCGCATCAAAAGCACCTGCTGGTCGACGCATCGTTGCATAGTATGGCGCGAATTTTGCGCTGAGATGCGTGTTAATTATGCCGTGGCCACAAAGTGCTGTCACGCAATGTCCTCCGGGCGACGAGACTTCGCCACACATGCTCACCACCGCTGTGCTCTTTTTTTTTCGCGATCGTTTGCGTCAGGGCTACCGATAAAAGGCACATATGCTGCGCCTTTATAACGCATCAAGACACCGACGCCGCGTCTTATATCCTTACAACTCACCCACCTACTCTCCGAGGGCCGCTAAAACTAATTTTCTTTGTAAGACTTCTGCGCCCTCTATATAGCTATACCCTTAATGAAAACTGGCGCTTTTCGGAGCCCCAAAATAGAACACGTGGCATTTTTTTTTTGCAGCTAATGGTGTTGGGAAGCACAATGTCGGGAAGCATATATGTTTGCTGTGCTGCAGCTGATGTTTACGAAACGCTAATAGGCCTATAAATACTGTGGAGGTAATTAACGTTAGGCATTTATCGCGGCCGCGGTAATTAACTGCACATATTCTAATTACCAGAACGCATTCGCGAAAGATGCCGTAGTCTTGTTTTTCTCCAACACAGCACATTTACACTATACTACGTAAGCTTCACATTTTCGTGACTTCCTGTAGTTTGGAATAACGGCGCAGCGTGGGCAGACTCGGTTGTCGTATACTTCGAATGTGGGCAGGTAACAATAAGACGCTTTACTCGCGCAAAGTGCTGACTCAATGCAAAGAGTGCAGCGAGTATTACAGAACAATTTGGCTCAAAGAAACCGACAACTGCCCAGAACATAAAATGAAATCACTCTACTGATGAGAAGATTGTCCGTCGAATTGACTCAAACCGATCCTGTTTTTTTTTCGGGAGAGGTGAACTAATATTTTTATTTCTTCATTGAAAGTCGCGAAAATGACCTGGGGCACCTTTCGGGGCAAAAACATGAACAAACCGAAGTACCAGGCCACGTGACCATCAATTTCTGTACACGCTCAACGATTTTTTTTGCTAGTATTGAAATACTGTTGCTTTCTTTGTAGTATGTTACAAATTCGGGTTTGATGGCATCCTACCACTGCCAGCACTGTTATGAAATCGGGTTTTCACGCCCCGCCGCGGTGGTCTAGCGGCTAAGGTACTCGGCTGCTGACCCGCAGGACGCGGGATCAAATCCCGGCTGCGGCGGCTGCATTTCCGATGGAGGCTGAAATGTTGTACGTCGATTTGCTCAGATTTTTGCGCAAGTTAAAGAACCCCAGGTAGTCGAAATTTCCGGAGCCCTCTACTACGGCGTCTCTAATATTTATATGGTGGTTTAGGGACGTTAAACCCTACATATCATCATCATCATCATCATCATCATCATGAAATCAGGTCTGATGGCATCCCACCACTGTGCACTGTTAGAAATTTGCTGTGTTGTGATGGTAGCGGTAGCCAAGAATGGACGTAGCTGAAGCTTTCGCCCACGGGCGAAATAGTGAGGCGAACGTTTTGAAAACAGCAACGTTTACTACAACAGGTTATAGCTTGTCTAGAAGCGCTCCATAACGGAGGCCTTGCCTCTGGAATAACAGCACCCTCACCGCCAGGCAACGCATCCGGAGTTTTGAGCCGTCTAGCGTGGCGCGGAAGGAGAGATGCTGGTTGACCGTTGAGAACAGTAGCCGTTCCGCTATCTCCACCCGTGAAGACTTTCACAGCCCTGGAGAGGTTCACTGGAATGATGGAGACGAGCACAAAGCGAAACCACCCTTGCCAAAGCAAGCACCCTCCAAATGCTAGTCAAATCACGAGACCAGCAGAAAGGAAAAAAAATTCTATGATATTAAGCTTAGCTAAACAATAGCCTCAGGAGCAACGTATCTCAGGAGAAACACACAATGCGGACACACCTTTAGCTAAGTGTCAGTGCATGACACTGCCAAACCAAACAGAATTTTTTTCGAGCGATTCTCAATTGTGACTTAGGCAGAATGTGGATGACCAAAGCTGCTGAGGTTACTCAATTTGGCCCCAGAACTACAATATAGAATACCAAGCGCTTCTCAATAACACACAATGGCGTCGCTTACAAGCGTCAGACCGTTAAAAATAACACAGCTAGTCCTCCTACAAGCTCTTATTCAATGCGGGCAGCCAATAATCATCAAAAGAGAAAACACGGTTGAACAAACTAGGAAAGTAATACTGACAATCAAATTTGCGCGCGTTACACAAAACAAAGTTGGAACTTAATCTACACTGACGCGCATACGAACACATAATGCCAAACACAGAAGGTATTTTAAACAGGGGCTTTTAATCAGCCGTCTCTTTTAAAATAGAACTTTCGAAATATTAGCAAAACAAAACTAATCAAACATATCAATGTATGCTTCTCTATTGACAAGGAACGTAAAACAAAAATTGAGGTGCATTGCTTGATCATCGGCAGACAACAAAGCTAGAACGACAATTCCGAAAGCTGAACAGATCCATTCTTACAAATGGCAAGATAGGCCCCTCTCAGACGAGCTCTGGGAAGTCATGCAATCCATAGCTTTCGAGGTATCCAGTCTTGACAAAGGCACAACGAACAAAAGTGTTTGCCGAACTCGGTATCAGCAACTTCTGACGTACAAACACCTAATTCGAACAAGGAGTGTTACGACCGGAGTTTGCAGGCACTGAAGGTCCGGGATGAAGTTGTCGAGGCAGAAAGAAGAGAGACTTGAAGAAGTTTTATTTACATTATCTACATGGTGAGCTCTCGTACATGACGAGCTTTTTCTTACATGGAGAGCTCTCGAATCTGGCGTTCCTCTACATGGTGCTCCTTCGAATGAGCCAGTTGGCTCTTTATAAAGGGTATGTTCTCCCCAGATTCCTACATCAGGGAACACGTGCAGATAGTACTGCCCAATCTCAGATCACACACAACGGGCGAAGGGGGACGAGCGTGTACGGCCCCCGTGAACGTCCAATATTGAGGCATGATCACTGCACTCCAAGGTGGCGCCAGCGGGGCTCTTCCTCGTCGTGTGTGTGCCACTGGTCGACGGGTCCCAAGCTCATGACAGCATACATAAAAGGGTCCACCGAACTGCTCGCTTAATTAGCGGGGCGATTTGCGGCGGCCGCCGCGATCTCTTCCAAGGAAGATGCTGTATTTGTTGTCTTCTCTCGAATGGCTTACGGCGTCGTGACGACACGACGTCTCACCCTCCGGCTAGGACGGACAATACCTGGCGGCTATAGGCAGCCGGCCAGTCGGCTACTTGTTTGAGGATCCAAAGGACGCAGCTCCCTCGTCAGCTCTGGCGCCATTTACAACAGGGGCATCTTCCTTGTGCCCTTTACCCCGCCCGTTCGACACGTGACCCTTTCGCCATGGTGGGGAACAACAGCCTGTGTTAAGGCTGAGGCGTAAGCGATGCTTCCCTTTCTGGTTGCCTCTACATGGCCGTGAAAAAAATGAGACCATGCTATAATCTTTGCGTCCGAATTTCTCTGAAATTTGGTGTTTTTTGGTACGCTTCCCGCCTAATTTCGATCACAGTAACGGTCTGAGCTTCAAACATTTCCCAGAGGACCCTTTCAAAATCCTACGCCTAGCCCTGAACCTGGTGTCCCTACTGATTACGTCACGGCACATAACAGCGGCTTTAGCGCGCTTGGCGCCCGTAGTCTTTACCGCCTTACACTTACGCCAATACCTCTTTCTGTCGAGACTTCTCGCAATACTGGCAGCCTCGACACACTTACTACCGAGTGTGCTGCCTTTGACAAGTACTGCCAAAACTCCATTCTGGTTTGCTGGCTTTTCCTCGGGCCCGTTGCTAGCTGTCTCCACCTGTGACTACGGAAATCCCGATGCCTTTAAAGTTAACGCACCCGCCTAAGAAGGAAGGAAAATAGGAGGAAAAGAATGGCAGGGAGGTTCACCAGCCTATAGGCAGCGGTTTGCTACCTTGCGCATGGGAGGGGGATAGAGAAGATGAAAGATAGAAAGCGTAGAGGGAAGAAAGATAAACTCAGCACGTTCGGCAGCACACGTGCGCACACTCAGTCATTGTCCAGTCTTGTCTTTCGCGGTGCGTGACATTGCTGTTACAGCCGCTTGTTTAAGTCCGTGTCACGTAGGAATTTCAACACAGCTTTTGTCACCTTCTGTTGCAATGTCTTTTCTCGGGCACTTGACAGAATAGTGTCCACAGACATTTGGCTGTTGTCGATGTGCGCAAGAGTGCTCTCTATTGGTAGGGCTCTCTTCTTGTTATTGACAGCTCTTGTTCTATGGCCTTCAAAGTAGACCTCATGCTCTCATTGACGAGCTGTATTCTCTACCACTTCGTGACGCACAAACTGATCAAGCACCTCACACTCAAACTCTTTTCGACGCGATTCGTCCTGATCACACGCTCTGCGAACTGGCTCCGTCTCTAAAGCTGTACGACGTGCCTCTACATCCTAATATTTCCGATGTGCCTCCGCCTCTAACTTCTCCTCATGCTCCTCAGTGTCTGACTTTGTTGAACGCACTTCGGTATTTTGCACCTTGTGACGGGCATCAACGTCAGGTGCCTCAGGAATTTGCTCAGCGTCCACTTTCTCCCACTTACTTCATTGGCTTGCACATAGCGACGGGCCTCAGAGTCTTGCACTCTACGTCTTTCCTTTCCATATAACGCTTCAGGAGAGCAACATCTTCAAGTGCTACGCGACGGGCCTCAGCCTCCACCGCCCTACAGCGCGCGTCGTCCTTCAGCGCTCTAGGACGCGCCTCATTCTCTCGCTCTTCTCTGCGGGTGTCTACCTCTGGTGCCTTACAACGCGCTTCAGCACTGTCACTATCACTCCGGCTTCCAGCAGAACTTCGAAGAAAAAAATATCTCCTGAAAGCTTATTAAGCATGACTAAAGTCTCCTGCTTCGTCAGCGGATAAGCAATGAAAAATATGCGTGCCTTTGCGCGGCAACAAGGTGACGAGTCTTTCCACTCAAAGGTTGCAGCTAACACCAACATTAGAGCAGACAACTCCAAATCATCGAGAAAATGCGCGATATTCTCGCCTATCTGAAAGTTGTGAAGCTGGAGTTTCGCTTGCTGCCACTTAAGTGCTTAAATTTGACAATGAAGCTCTCTCATTTCGAGTGCATGCTCTCTCATTTTGCGACTCATCTCGGTCTCCCACTGTCTGCAGCTTTGAGCTTCGAGGTCTTCACGACGTCTCTTGGCGTTTCACTTTTCGCGACTCTCTTCGGCTTCACGCTGTTTCCGACTTTTAGCCTCTCGCTCTTCGCGACGTTTCTCGGCCTTTCGTTCTTCGGCCTTCTGCTTTTGCTCAGACATGAGCTCCGAGAACTCATCAGGTTCCTCAGCCGTCCCACATCACCTCGAGAACCGTTTCCCGTGTTTTAGTGAACCCTGCGGAATTTCTCATGGCTCAACAATTTTCAAGGAGATCCTGCACAAGGTACTGCTCCTTCGCGATCGCGTCCATTATGATGCTCTACTGCTGATATTCACCGTATTCTAAAAGTATTCTCATGGATTAAAGCACGTGAATATTAAATTATACCAGACAAAACAGAAAACACTCTCCTAACATCTGCCTGTGCCAGAGAGGTCTGGCGAAAGGAACAGTAAACGTTGGACACTCACCCAACCAAAGCAGCCGACAATTGTGAACTTGTGGCTGCCATCGAACAGTGTCGTGGGAGCCCTGTGGCCTTCAGGGATCCGGTCCGACTTACCAATGTTGAGATTCGGGGTAGCTTGTCCCAGCTCGCCGAACGATGAGAACAGGGTAGCGTATCCAAGCGTATCCAAACGCTGATATCAGGTCGGTAGTTCTCGAGCTTCCAGGGATCTGATCCGGCGTGCCAAACGTAGGGTAGCGTATCCCACCGCTGCCACCACTGTTATGAATTCAGGTTTGATGGCATCCTACTGCTGCCACCCCTGTTATGAAATCGGGTTTGATGGCATCCTACCGCTGCCCCCACTGTTGGGAATTTGATGTTTTGCAATGGTAGCGATAGCCAAGAGCGGCGAGGAGCCGAACGGACGTACTGAAGCCTTGGCCCAAGGACAAAATAGGGAGGCCAAAGTTTTGAAAACAGGAACGCTTACTACAGGACGTTATAGTTTGTACAGAGCCGGCTAGCACGATGACGTTGGCTGGGGCAAAATCCTCAAATATCGGGCTGGCATGGCTTTGAATAACGTTTTGGTTTTTCCTCTGAGACCAGTTCCCGGTGCTTGGCAGAGGAGGTGAAGGCTTCCCCAGAACTGCACGTGGCTCAGCGGATGAGGTGCAGCTTTACCCATAACTGCGTTCGCTCTCGTCAGAATACGTGCTCCCGAAAGAGGACTATGCCTCTGGCATAACAATTAATAATATATTGCTTCATAAAATTGTAGCTGTAGGCCTGCGTCAGTAGTATTCATTATAGTGGCACGGCCTTCGCGTGACGTACTGATCCCATGCTCGTCAGCGCGTCTTCAGCAATTTTTTCAGCGTGCTCATGCAATCGTGCTCGCAGTTCCCAGGTTGCTAAAAGATTTTCGGGCGAGAAAATTTCGCTACCTGCACTTCGTCTCAGAAATGACATGCAGTGATAATCGTCCTGGCTGTGCCTATGCATAGCGACGTTTTAGGTGACTTGGCTTGGCTCGTTTATTGAGACAGTAACGACGCCGAGACAAGCAACCGACGACACAGGCGTCGGCAACCGTGGGCACAGCGCACGCAACGTGATAAAAGTATAGAAAAGTTGCATAATGCCACATCATCTCGTATAAATAGCTTGTTATTTTCGAAAACAGTTAGGAAGCTCAAAATAGAAGTGGATTGTTAAAAGAACTCCTGCAAAAACAGGAAGACGACCGCTTTTACGATTCGCGAGAAAGGCTGGAGGCATCGTGATCAACTTCTCAGCGTAGTTAGATGAAAGGTACACCTGTGTTTAGAACCTTTAGGATGGAAAATAATTGCTTGTAGAATAAATATGTCTTTTGGGGATTAACTACTACAGCTACAAACACTTCCAAGGTTGCACTTTCCCTTTAAAGGGGAAAATTGGAGGAATTACGTAACTAACTGCGCGACACGTTTTCAG